>NC_140582.1:418578650-419872150 GCF_964204655.1 Triturus cristatus
GGGTGGGCACCCGCCACAAGAAGCGGCAATGCGGGGTGGGCACCCGCTTCAATTAAAGATAACAGCTGGGTGGGCACCCGCCACAACAAGCGGCAATATGGGGTGGGCACCCGCTTGTCAAATGAGACCCACTGCGGCTGCAATTGCGGGGTGGGCTCCTGACTTCAGAAATAGGCATAAAGCGGGGTGGGCACCTGCTATCGGCACCACAATGCGGGGTGGGCACCCGCTGTTGAAATATGCATAAAGCGGGGTAGGCTTCCGCTCTGGCTGGCAAAAATGCAGAGAAATCCCCACACTGGGATTCCCTCTGACCACACGATGCAGCCCAGTGCTCTAGATGCCTGCTCCTTTCAGCAACACCAGCAAAATGCCCTTTAGAAAAAGTAAAGCGCTCACGACGTGCTAGAGTCCAAAGTCCAGGGGGGGCAAAGCTGGGTCCAAGCAGGCCAGCACACAGGGCCCTCCAGCAGGGAGGCACTCCCTCATGGAGGTTCCTCCTGAGGCCCAGCAGCAGCAAGCCCCCCAAGCACAGGAACAACACAACATTCATGGGGTCACAGCCCCTATATTTATATTGCATCTTGGCTTTGTCTGCCCTGGTACAGGGATTGGGGGAACCAGCCAAAACTGGTTCAGGGGGGAATTGGAGCACTTTGTTTACCAGGCTACTCTTCCCCTTTGTCAGGTAGGGGCTCGTCATCAGACACACCACAGGGGGGCAGAGCAAGCATTGTACAGGCTAGGCACAGACCTATTCAGGGACCAGGGACTTCTCCTCCCACTACTCCAAATGCCGATGTCCCATTTAGCCTAGTGCTGACTCACCCTGTCCCTCCTGGAGCCACACACACCTCACCAGCCCCTGTCACTCAAAGACCAGACATGCAATTCACATCAGGCAGGCAGACACATAGCACACAGAAATGCCAACTTCTAAAAGTGGCATTTCTAAAATAGTTATAATAAATCTGTGCACACCATTGTGCAGCATTTATTATTACCATTCCAAATATACTAAACCTGACCATGCTGCTCCTCTCATAACAGGAATTACCACTGAAACACTTATCAGGGAATCCCCAATGCATTCCTATGGGAGGGCAGCCTGACAGTAGTGAGAAACCAAAATGGCTGTTTGTCACTACCAGGACATGTCACACACTTAAGGTACATGTCCTAGTGTTTTCCTACAATGCACCCTGCCCATAGGGCTAGCTAGGGCCTACCTTAGGGGTGACTGAGGAGGGGATATTGTTTGTCCTTGCTTTAATTAATAAAGCACGCTTTGAAAGGAAAATTGGGGCTCGGCGCAATCTTTGAATGAAGAAGGATTGTTTATGTTCTGGATATATATATATATATATATATATATATATATATATATATATATATATATATATATATATATATATTACCTTACCTCGACGAATCCTCGCGAATTTCTCAAAATAGGTGGGGCGCTACGCTCCGCTCCTACCCTGAAAGTCTCGGGGGATTCGTCAAGCGGGGGCTGAGAAAAAAGGGGGGTCCCAAAACGCGTTTTTCCCATGCATTTTTCCATAGGACCTTTAGACAGGGCTACAGCCCGAACGGCTGAACAGAATTACTAGAAATTTGGCAGAGAGGTAGTCCCTAGGTCAAGGAAGTGCCTTTTGTAGGTTTGGTGTAAATCTGTTCAGTAGGTCCTGAGAAAATAGCATTTAAATCAATATATATATCTGAGCCAGCTTACGGTACGCTTACCGTAAGCTTACCGTACGCGTACGGTGGCGTGCACGAGCGCGATTCTGATTGGCTGTTAGATCTTAGTAAACATTCGAATCGGCCACACCAGGAAGCGGCGGCCGCCATTTTGTGTGTTTCACTCAGAAAAAAAAGAGTGAAAACAAGAAAAGGGGGCAAGGAGGAGAGTTACAGACCCCCTTACATTTGTGAGGGGGTCAAAGAAGGACAGAAAAGTACAAAGAAAACATTTATGGATTTAAAAAAAAATCACGGGGTACGCGTACGGTAAGCTTACGGTAAGCGTACGGAAGAAAAAATAAATAAAAAAAGAAATGAAATGCATATTTAAGAGTTTAGATATTAGGGGGCTCTAAAAAGAGCCGTTGTGTTTATGAAGTGATTTTTTAAGTGGTACCTACAAGTAAGTACCGATGCAGAGTCTAAGGTTCAAGAGGAAGACTCTGTTCCCTTCATCATTGAAGTGCACACCATCTCCTCTATAAATGTCTTGCATGTCATAACGCAAGTTGTTGTGGTAAATGGCACCCATACCATAGTCACGGAGGAAAGCAGAAACAGATTTGTTGACGTGCTTTCTTGCTTTGTCAATTTGCGGACAGAAATGATTGGACCAGTTCCATTTTTGCCTTTGGCATATGTTGGAAAACACAAAGGCAGTTTTAGGGAAAAGTGAAAACAGTTGTGCAAAGGTGTCCTTCATAAGCATTTCCAGACCTACCCCAGTCAAAGTGCCTAGGTCATTGCCACCACAGTGCACTATTATGAGGTCAGGGTGTTGGATTTGCATGAAGGATTTCACCAATGGCATCAATTGGTGCCACTTTAACCCTCTCTGACCAATCCATTTAATGTCTACATTTGGCAAAGCAAGGTCTCTCACCATACCTGTTTTCTCTGCAAACTTTTCACTCCAGAAGACATAGCTGTGCCCTACAATCCACACTGTGAACATCTTCAAAGGAGAACTGGATGCACTCAGGAGGTGTATTTCAGTAGAATGGCAATAAGAAAGGAAAGACAGTTTGGAAATGGAGGCATACATATTTTTTTCAACACAAAAAGAACTGATTGGCTGTTTTATACCATTCTAGAATAAAAACTAGGCTGTATGTGTAAATTAATAGAAGCATGTTTTGTATTGGTACAAAAAAATGTGTTACCAAAGAACAGTACTATGGATTTGCTGTTAGGTTTGAAAAGTCAAGCACTCTTGCTCTGTGGAATTGAAACATTGTGTGGCGAACTTCTGACCTAACTCCACACAGCAGTGTTCCATGAGCTGTTGCTATGGTAGCAGGCAGAAGTCAAGTTGGGGGAAGGGTACTAGGCAGAAGTCAAGTTGGTGCAGGGTACTTTTGGAAAAGGGTTGGTTTTCAACCAATAGGAATGTGTGATTACATTTGAAAAAAAGGGGGAAGCACTGAGATTTGAAACTTACATGTATATGTGTGGAAAAATAGAGGGAAAGTTTGCCATTATCTGGTTCTGCTGAGAGGAGAGAGGTGTAGAGAACAGAGATCCTGGCTCTGATAATCTGCTGTTTGAGTGCCACATTTCTTTCACAACTAACTAATTTTAAAGGTGAGTTTAGAGTTTGAGAGGGGATGTATATGGTAAATTAAGAAATGAATAATAGAATTGGAATTCCTTTTGTAGAAGTTGTGTTTATTATTTTCTGTTTTGGGAGAAATTTAAATGTGAGGAACATGTAAAATAATATGGACAATTTTTTCATGATAAATTAAGGTGTACTGGTAAAAATAAGGAATACTTTAAGGGTTTGAGGTTGCAGTCAGTAATGCAAATACATTCAGCATCACTAAGGCTGGTTGCCCTTGCTGGAGTGTAGGCAGTCACCGAGGATACACATGGTGGTGGTCTGAAAAAGCAGTTTGGACATTGGCTTTTTAAGAAAATCTAAAAAGTGGATTCATAATGTGTCAGTCTGTAAAAGTGATTTTCACTTGCCAAAAAAAAAGAGCAGTAAGTGTGCATTTAAATTGGCAAAGAAATTTCGTTTTGTGACTAATGTGAAAACATGACTCTGTGTGCAAATAGGAATTACAGGCAGAGATTTATTGCGTATTGCTCTGGTGATTTCACAGTTGCATTAGATGGAAAGGGGGAGCGATTTTTTGGTGCAGAAGCAGACTCTTAGCACACACCCAGCTCCTGTCCATGTATAATCATGCACAGTATTTACAAGCGAGTGGGGTTTTCAGGTTTCAGTCTGTAATGCAAATACATTCAGCATCACTAAGGCTGGTTGCCCTTGCTGGAGTGTAGGCAGTCACCGAGGATACACATAGTGGTGGTCTGAAAAAGCAGTCTGGACATGTGCAATTTAAAAAAATCTGAAAAGTGGTTTCATAATGTGTCAGTCTGTAAAAGTGATTTTCACTTGCCAAAAAAAAAGAGCAGTAAGTGTGCTTTCAAATTGGCAAAGAAATTTCGTTTTGGGACTAATGTGAAAACATGACTCTGTGTGGAAATAGGAATTACAGGCAGAGATTTATTGCGTTTTGCTCTGGTGATTTCACAGTTGCATTAGTAGGAAAAAGGGGGAGCGATTTTTTGGGGGAAGAAGCAGACTCTTAGCACACACCCAGCTCCTTTCCATGTATAATCATGCACAGTATTTAGAAGCGAGTGGGGTTTTCAGGTTTCAGTCTGTAATGCAAATACATTCAGCATCACTAAGGCTGGTTGCCCTTGCTGGAGTGTAGGCAGTCACCGAGGATACACATGGTGGTGGTCTGAAAAAGCAGTCTGGACATGTGCAATTTAAAAAAATCTGAAAAGTGGTTTCATAATGTGTCAGTCTGTAAAAGTGATTTTCACTTGCCAAAAAAAAAGAGCAGTAAGTGTGCATTCAAATTGGCAAAGAAATTTCGTTTTGGGACTAATGTGAAAACATGACTCTGTGTGCAAATAGGAATTACAGGCAGAGATTTATTGCGTTTTGTTCTGGTGATTTCACAATTGCATTAGTAGGAAAAAGGGGGAGCGATTTTTTGGGGGAAGAAGCAGACTCTTAGCACACACCCAGCTCCCGTCCATGTATAATCATGCACAGTATTTACAAGCGAGTGGGGTTTTCAGGTTTCAGTCTGTAATGCAAATACATTCTGCATCACTAAGGCTGGTTGCCCTTGCTGGAGTGTAGGCAGTCACCGAGGATACACATGGTGGTGGTCTGAAAAAGCAGTCTGGACATGTGCAATTTAAAAAAATCTGAAAAGTGGTTTCATAATGTGTCAGTCTGTAAAAGTGATTTTCACTTGCCAAAAAAAAAGAGCAGTAAGTGTGCATTCAAATTGGCAAAGAAATTTCGTTTTGGGACTAATGTGAAAACATGACTCTGTGTGCAAATAGGAATTACAGGCAGAGATTTATTGCGTTTTGCTCTGGTGATTTCACAGTTGCATTAGTAGGAAAAAGGGGGAGCGATTTTTTGGGGGAAGAAGCAGACTCTTAGCACACACCCAGCTCCTTTCCATGTATAATCATGCACAGTATTTAGAAGCGAGTGGGGTTTTCAGGTTTCAGTCTGTAATGCAAATACATTCAGGATCACTAAGGCTGGTTGCCCTTGCTGGAGTGTAGGCAGTCACCGAGGATACACATGGTGGTGGTCTGAAAAAGCAGTCTGGACATGTGCAATTTAAAAAAATCTGAAAAGTGGTTTCATAATGTGTCAGTCTGTAAAAGTGATTTTCACTTGCCAAAAAAAAAGAGCAGTAAGTGTGCATTCAAATTGGCAAAGAAATTTCGTTTTGGGACTAATGTGAAAACATGACTCTGTGTGCAAATAGGAATTACAGGCAGAGATTTATTGCGTTTTGTTCTGGTGATTTCACAGTTGCATTAGTAGGAAAAAGGGGGAGCGATTTTTTGGGGGAAGAAGCAGACTCTTAGCACACACCCAGCTCCTGTCCATGTATAATCATGCACAGTATTTACAAGCGAGTGGGGTTTTCAGGTTTCAGTCTGTAATGCAAATACATTCTGCATCACTAAGGCTGGTTGCCCTTGCTGGAGTGTAGGCAGTCACCGAGGATACACATGGTGGTGGTCTGAAAAAGCAGTCTGGACATGTGCAATTTAAAAAAATCTGAAAAGTGGTATCATAATGTGTCAGTCTGTAAAAGTGATTTTCACTTGCCAAAAAAAAAGAGCAGTAAGTGTGCATTCAAATTGGCAAAGAAATGTCGTTTTGGGACTAATGTGAAAACATGACTCTGTGTGCAAATAGGAATTACAGGCAGAGATTTATTGCGTTTTGCTCTGGTGATTTCACAGTTGCATTAGTAGGAAAAAGGGGGAGCGATTTTTTGGGGGAAGAAGCAGACTCTTAGCACACACCCAGCTCCTGTCCATGTATAATCATGCACAGTATTTACAAGCGAGTGGGGTTTTCAGGTTTCAGTCTGTAATGCAAATACATTCAGCATCACTAAGGCTGGTTGCCCTTGCTGGAGTGTAGGCAGTCACCGAGGATACACATGGTGGTGGTCTGAAAAAGCAGTCTGGACATGGGCTTTTTTAAAAAAATCTGAAAAGTGGTTTCATAATGTGTCAGTCTGTAAAAGTGATTTTCACTTGCCAAAAAAAAAGAGCAGTAAGTGTGCTTTCAAATTGGCAAAGAAATTTCGTTTTGGGACTAATGTGAAAACATGACTCTGTGTGCAAATAGGAATTACAGGCAGAGATATATTGCGTTTTGCTCTGGTGATTTCACAGTTGCATTAGTAGGAAAAAGGGGGAGCGATTTTTTGGGGGAAGAAGCAGACTCTTAGCACACACCCAGCTCCTGTCCATGTATAATCATGCACAGTATTTACAAGCGAGTGGGGTTTTCAGGTTTCAGTCTGTAATGCAAATACATTCAGCATCACTAAGGCTGGTTGCCCTTGCTGGAGTGTAGGCAGTCACCGAGGATACACATGGTGGTGGTCTGAAAAAGCAGTCTGGACATGTGCAATTTAAAAAATCTAAAAAGTGGTTTCATAATGTGTCAGTCTGTAAAAGTGATTTTCACTTGCCAAAAAAAAAGAGCAGTAAGTGTGCTTTCAAATTGGCAAAGAAATTTCGTTTTGGGACTAATGTGAAAACATGACTCTGTGTGGAAATAGGAATTACAGGCAGAGATTTATTGCGTTTTGCTCTGGTGATTTCACAGTTGCATTAGTAGGAAAAAGGGGGAGCGATTTTTTGGGGGAAGAAGCAGACTCTTAGCACACACCCAGCTCCTTTCCATGTATAATCATGCACAGTATTTAGAAGCGAGTGGGGTTTTCAGGTTTCAGTCTGTAAAGCAAATACATTCAGGATCACTAAGGCTGGTTGCCCTTGCTGGAGTGTAGGCAGTCACCGAGGATACACATGGTGGTGGTCTGAAAAAGCAGTCTGGACATGTGCAATTTAAAAAAATCTGAAAAGTGGTTTCATAATGTGTCAGTCTGTAAAAGTGATTTTCACTTGCCAAAAAAAAAGAGCAGTAAGTGTGCATTCAAATTGGCAAAGAAATTTCGTTTTGGGACTAATGTGAAAACATGACTCTGTGTGCAAATAGGAATTACAGGCAGAGATTTATTGCGTTTTGTTCTGGTGATTTCACAGTTGCATTAGTAGGAAAAAGGGGGAGCGATTTTTTGGGGGAAGAAGCAGACTCTTAGCACACACCCAGCTCCTGTCCATGTATAATCATGCACAGTATTTACAAGCGAGTGGGGTTTTCAGGTTTCAGTCTGTAATGCAAATACATTCTGCATCACTAAGGCTGGTTGCCCTTGCTGGAGTGTAGGCAGTCACCGAGGATACACATGGTGGTGGTCTGAAAAAGCAGTCTGGACATGTGCAATTTAAAAAAATCTGAAAAGTGGTATCATAATGTGTCAGTCTGTAAAAGTGATTTTCACTTGCCAAAAAAAAAGAGCAGTAAGTGTGCATTCAAATTGGCAAAGAAATGTCGTTTTGGGACTAATGTGAAAACATGACTCTGTGTGCAAATAGGAATTACAGGCAGAGATTTATTGCGTTTTGCTCTGGTGATTTCACAGTTGCATTAGTAGGAAAAAGGGGGAGCGATTTTTTGGGGGAAGAAGCAGACTCTTAGCACACACCCAGCTCCTGTCCATGTATAATCATGCACAGTATTTACAAGCGAGTGGGGTTTTCAGGTTTCAGTCTGTAATGCAAATACATTCAGCATCACTAAGGCTGGTTGCCCTTGCTGGAGTGTAGGCAGTCACCGAGGATACACATGGTGGTGGTCTGAAAAAGCAGTCTGGACATGGGCTTTTTTAAAAAAATCTGAAAAGTGGTTTCATAATGTGTCAGTCTGTAAAAGTGATTTTCACTTGCCAAAAAAAAAGAGCAGTAAGTGTGCTTTCAAATTGGCAAAGAAATTTCGTTTTGGGACTAATGTGAAAACATGACTCTGTGTGCAAATAGGAATTACAGGCAGAGATATATTGCGTTTTGCTCTGGTGATTTCACAGTTGCATTAGTAGGAAAAAGGGGGAGCGATTTTTTGGGGGAAGAAGCAGACTCTTAGCACACACCCAGCTCCTGTCCATGTATAATCATGCACAGTATTTACAAGCGAGTGGGGTTTTCAGGTTTCAGTCTGTAATGCAAATACATTCAGCATCACTAAGGCTGGTTGCCCTTGCTGGAGTGTAGGCAGTCACCGAGGATACACATGGTGGTGGTCTGAAAAAGCAGTCTGGACATGTGCAATTTAAAAAATCTAAAAAGTGGTTTCATAATGTGTCAGTCTGTAAAAGTGATTTTCACTTGCCAAAAAAAAAGAGCAGTAAGTGTGCTTTCAAATTGGCAAAGAAATTTCGTTTTGGGACTAATGTGAAAACATGACTCTGTGTGGAAATAGGAATTACAGGCAGAGATTTATTGCGTTTTGCTCTGGTGATTTCACAGTTGCATTAGTAGGAAAAAGGGGGAGCGATTTTTTGGGGGAAGAAGCAGACTCTTAGCACACACCCAGCTCCTGTCCATGTATAATCATGCACAGTATTTACAAGCGAGTGGGGTTTTCAGGTTTCAGTCTGTAATGCAAATACATTCAGCATCACTAAGGCTGGTTGCCCTTGCTGGAGTGTAGGTAGTCACCGAGGATACACATGGTGGTGGTCTGAAAAAGCAGTCTGGACATGGGCTTTTTTAAAAAACTGAAAAGTGGTTTCATAATGTGTCAGTCTGTAAAAGTGATTTTAACTTGCCAAAAAAAAAGAGCAGTAAGTGTGCATTCAAATTGGCAAAGAAATTACGTTTTGTGACTATTGTGAAAAGAAATGTAGTAATATATTTAAATAAAATAAAGGATTTTTTTTTTAGTTTTTTTCAGGTATTGCTGAAGAGCAGTGGACAAAATTTAAGATGCCTACAAAATCCAGAGTTCAAAAAACGCACAAAAAAAACCTATATTTGAAGACAACTAGAGGACCAAAGTTAGTAGAAGATGCTCATGTTGGGAAAAAGAAAAAATCTTCTGGTAAGCAGAAAAAACAATTTCTAAAAAATATATTCAAAAGAATGAAAAATGTACAAAATGTCTGTACTCGAAAGGATGTTTTGAACAAAAAAGGAGAGGAAAAAATTGACAATTTAGTTAATGCAAATATACCTTCAGCAACTGAAAAGATTTATATAAATAGAAAAACAGCGTTTAAAGAGATACGTAGAAAAATGTTTCAGAGAAGAGTTATGTCCAATTTGATGAAGGATGTGAAGAAATATAAGAAAAAGACAAAGTTTTATAAAAGAAAAAAAGAAATAGAAGCCATTGCAGCAAAGGCATTAGAATTAAAAAGGAAACTATTCATTTTAATTTTGAATAGGATGCGTACATTAGACAAAATGGTTAATGTACTGAAATCACATAGCAAAAGGAAAAGAGTAGTGAACAGAACAAACTTTTGTAAAGTGTTTTTAGGAAAGTGGATGCATAGTTCAAGTAGTGAACCTTTTTTTAATGAAGAGAGCTATTTTCAAAGTAATAGTTTGCTGCATGCAGTTGACACCAGAGGTCGTTCTTACGAAGTAAAAAATGGTTGCATAATGGAGAAGGAGATAATGGTTCCAAGAGATGAGGTACAAGTGATGGCAGATGAGGCTATGGGGAGACGTCCTAAAGCCCCAGTGTACACTTGGAATTGTAGTAGTATTTGCACTGTGCGTCAGGAATCTATTGACAAATTTCGAGAGTTTCTAAGAGAATATAGTAAAAAAAGTATAAAACAGAAGATTAAGGTGCTTCAAAGTCTGGATCCATGCAGAGTGAGAGAGAATACTGGTTTGCAGGGTCATTCTCTGGCTTGTCTATCTAGAAAAGTGTGCAATAGTGTTTTCCATCATTTTAGGATGCTGGCTGTTCATCATACTGAAATGAGAAAGTTTGTGAGACGGTTGTATTTTGCCAAAAGTCCAGCAATAAAGTTAAATGAATTGAATAGGGCTCTGTTCCGAGGAACGGTATCAGATGTAGAGAAGGTTGTGGATGAAATTCAGTTTTGTTACTTTGGTCCTGAACAAAACAGTGCAGAGAAGGACACAGTAAATGAGGAAGAAGTGGAAGAGAATGTAGAACCCTCTGTAAGTAACACATTTAATGATCATATAACAAAATTTGCAATAGTCTCTAATGAAAGACCAAATTTTACTTGTATTTGTTGCCGCAGAACTCATTATAGAAAACAAACTAGGAATGTTGATCTCTACAGAAAGAGTGAAAATGAAGATAATTATAAGTGGAAGGATTTTGCCACATATATATTTCTAGAAAATTGTTTTGATTTGGGTGAAGATCAGCGTATTTGTAAATACTGTTACAACAAGTTAGAGGAAAATAGAATGCCGACCAGAGCTGTACATAATAATTTAGAATTGGATGCTATTCCTGCTGAACTTTCTGAATTAAATACATATGAGTCTATACTCATTCAATGTGTTCATCCGTTCCAGACCATAGTACGTATGGAGCCCAAAACTGGTAAATTGCCTCCTTCTGATTTACTGAGAGGTTTAAAAGGAAGAGTGGTGTATTTGCCCTTGGATTTGAAAAAAAATATGGAAACTATTGATGCGTATACTTTGGAAACTGAACCATTAATTATTCTGGTTAATGGTGTACCTACAAAGAATAAGAAGATTTGGCAGGAGCTGGTAGATGTGCGGAAAGTACAAAGAGCAAATTTGTATTTGAAAAGGAATAACAAATGGTATGAATCAATTTATATAGAAGAAGAAGAAGAAGAAGATTTACAAGAAGACACAGAAACACCAACTGGACAAATTGAAAAAGTGGACAAGTCAAAGGAAGAAGAAATGTATGAACATTTTAGCATACATCCTCTTCATTCAAAAGAAGTTATGGGAGACAATATTGATCTCTTTCAGATGAAGAAAGCAAAAGGAACTCCCGTGAGTGTATGGGAGGAGAGCTTGGAAGCTCGATGTTTTCCCCAGCTGTTTCCTAAAGGAAAAGGAGGACGATACGATGAACGTCTAGAACAGATTCCAGCTTCTGAGTATCGGACTACAAGACTATATGCTGAAGATCCCAGATTTCGACAAAGTATTCCTTATTTGTTCCATCTTTTATTTGAAAGCGACTTGTCTGCACTGTCTTATGCAGTAAATCACATTTTAAAAAGTGGAGTACATTTACAAAATGTGTCTGCTAAGGATTTTATGGAGAAAGTGCAGCACCGAGATGATCATTTGGAAACACAACTGATCAATCTGATGGCTTGTCAGCGTGGGACAAATGAATATTGGTACCGACGCCATGGTGAACTAAAATGCATGTTACGGAATTTAGGAACACCAACATGGTTCGTTACCCTAAGCTGTGCGGAGTACGCTTGGGATGATTTACTGGATTTTCTACGAGAGGCAAATTCAAACATTAAAAACATTGAATACAAGACAGCAGGAGAACTGTGCTCATTGGATCCGGTTAATGTTTGCAGATATTTCAATCATAGATTTGAGGCTATGATGTCCTTCATCTGCAATAAAAAAAAATCCACCTCTTGGAGAAGTAGTAGATTTCTTTTGGAGAAAAGAGTACCAGGCAAGAGGTGCTCCTCATATTCATATGCTGTTGTGGATCAAGGATGCCCCAAAGTTTGGAACAGATACTGATGAAGCAGTGTTATCTTTCATTGAAGAATATGCAACATGTGCTATACCAAAAAGCACAGAAGAGAAAAAGTTAAAGGAGCAAGTTTTACGTTTCCAAAGTCATCGGTGTGGAAAATACTGTCGACGGAAATACAAGAGCAAAGATAAATACTACACTAAATGTCGATTTGGATTTCCTAGACCTGTTCTTTCAAATGGAAGAGTCAACAGTTTTATGTCAGCTGTGAGACATACTATCACAAGGAAATCACCTAAGAATACCTACAACCTAAAAAGAAAAGAAGAATCCAAAAATATAAATGACTACAACCCAGTCATTTTATCCATGTGGAACGCTAACATGGATATACAGTATGTAGCTGACAATTCCATTGCTGTTGCTCGATATGTAACGTCTTACATTACGAAATCAGAAAAAACAGAATTGAAGGAAATGTGGGAAGAGATTTCTCACGAGAAGACTGTCAGTAAGAAGCTGTACAGTTTCAGTTTGAAGATGTTATCGCATCGAGAAATTGGATCCTACGAATGTTCAGATAGGTTATCTTCTGCAAGTCTCTACTCGAAGTCAAGAAGAATAATTTGGGCAAGTTTAGTCCTTGCAGCAATGAGAAATCGGGTACTGAAATCTGTTGGAGAAATTGAATATTTGGCCGAGAATGACCCAGAAAGTACAGATATTTTGAAATCAAACATGTTGGACACATATTATCCCAAGAGAAGTCAACATCTGGAGAACATGTGTCTCTATGAAGTGCTGCAGAACTACATTTATTCACGGAAAGCCGCAGAAGACATCAACAATGGAAAATATAAAGTCGTTGGTGAGGAAGGATGTTTGGTGAAGCAAACAAAAGGAAGTTTGATAAATCACAGGAAGCTGAGTTGCGACACTACTGACAAGAAGGAATTTTACTACTTGGCTCTT
The DNA here is from genome assembly GCF_964204655.1 of Triturus cristatus. Taxonomy (NCBI): domain Eukaryota; kingdom Metazoa; phylum Chordata; class Amphibia; order Caudata; family Salamandridae; genus Triturus; species Triturus cristatus. The sequence continues at coordinate 418,591,498 of NC_140582.1, forward strand.
TTACAGTTGTTTAAACCATGGCGTACAGAGGATGAACTACTGGGAGAATTTCAAAGCTATGAAGATTCTTTTAATGCTTGCAAAGACAGCATACAATGCAGTACATTCTCAAGTTATCTGCAAATGTTAAATGAAGAAATTGAACAGGAAACTACAATTGCAGCAGAAATAGCTAGAGACAGTTCTCAGGACAGCCAAAGTTCAGGAACAATCAGTCAAGATCCCCTAGGACAACCAATCGTTGAAAATGAAGCATCAATAGCCATGAATGAAGTGGAAACGGCTATGAATCAAGCTCAAGAAGAATTTATAGACTTAGAAAATTTGGAAAGACAACTGAATCAAGAGCAGCAACAAATTTATGAAGAGATCAGAAGCAAAATTGAACACGGATTTCTACATGAAAAAAAAGAGTGCTCATGCACATCATTTCATCCAATCAGGATGTATGTAAGCGGACAAGCTGGAACTGGAAAAAGTTTCCTTATAAAAGTCATCAGAAGCTACCTACAGCAAAAAACAGATTCTACTTTGTCTTGTGTGGTTACTGCTCCAACTGGGTTAGCAGCATATAACATAAAAGGAATCACTTTACATCGTTTGCTAATGTTACCAGTGGAGCATGAGAACAAAATACAATACAACAAGCTAACTGGAGAAGCATCCTTGGAAGTTTCAAGAGTATTGAAGAAGATGCAAGTTCTCATTATTGATGAGGTGAGCATGGTATCAAACTTAATGCTTGCCTTTGTGCATTTAAGAATGCAGCAAATGTTGAAGACAGACTATGACATGTTATTTGGTGGAAAACACGTCATAGTTTTTGGAGATCTTTTGCAACTTACTCCAGTTAAAGGACAACCAGTGTTTAGTACTGTCACACATGAAGACACGAAGAAGTCATTGGGAAGCATCGGAAATACAAATATTTGGTCCTTCTTTGAGTACAAGGAACTTACTACTAATATGAGGCAAGCAAGCGATGAAGAATATGGAAGTATTCTGAAAGATATCAGAATTGGACTACTCACAGAAGTTGGCAAAAAAGCATTACAGAGTCGGCTGCTACATAATTTATTTCCAAAGGAAGAAATAGTTGCAGAGAAGATATACAAGAACATTGCAGAAAACAAAAGTGTCATCTGCTTAATGCCAACTCTACGTGAATGCTCAATATTTAATGAGGAGCTTTTGAAATTGGAAAAGGAAGAGATCAGGAAATTGGAAGCAGTGGACAAAATTGAGGATGGAAGAATTACTGTCACAGTAACAGGCAAACTGAAAAATAAATTGGACTCACTAGAGAAGAACATCTCCATAACAGCTGGATTAGAAAAAAATCTATATGTTTGCATGAACTGTAGAGTATTTTTAAGAAGAAATTTGGATGTTGAAAAAGGTTTAGTTAATGGAGCTATGGGAAGAGTTGTGGGTTTTATTAATTATCAGAAAAAAGATTGAATTGAATGTTTAAAAATAAAATTTGATCAGATAGAAGAAGTTAAAGATATTTGTCGTTGTACAGTTCGTTTCATGCTTGTGAAAGACTTATATGTACGTAGGAAGCAGTTTCCGTTTTCTCTAGCATATGCTGTAACTATTCACAAGTCTCAAGGATTGACTGTAGATTGTGCATTTGTGAACATTGGTTCAACTGTATTCAAAGAAGGTATGGCATATGTTGCTTTGTCACGAGTGAAAACATTATCAGGTTTATTCATGATAGACTTTGATGATTCAAAAGTTAGTGCTGATACAAACTGTGTAAAGGAGTATAATAGATTAAGAAGAAGCTATGCTCCTCATTTAGGTCAGTATCCTGTGTTGGAGAAACGTGTAGTTTCTCGTAAAAGAAAAAATGAGAATATCTGTAATGAAGATGTAGAGAAGAGGAAAAAAAAGAGGAGTGATGTAATTGCAAGCAAAAAGAAAAAGGAAAATGAAGAACAGGTTGTAGGATGTCATTTTGAAAATAGCTCTGGTGTCAACTGCTACGCAAATGTAGTGCTGAATGTTGCATTTTATCTGGAAAGTTTGCAAGAGCAGATAATAGTAAATCAGGGAAAAAGATTCTGTTCTGAGCTGAGTCTCCTTTTTCAAAAGCTGAGTAAAGATAAAACTCAAATAGAAAGTGCTACTGAAATTAGAAAACTTTTAGATATATGTTCAGGACGAACACAGTTTTCTCAAAATGTACAGCAAGATGCACAGGAATTCTTGATGTATTTTCTTCAGGTACTGGAAGAAGAAGGGGTTCCCATTGAAAATGTATTTGGTCTCTCTTATAAATGGGAACATAGTTGTGAAAACTGTTATAATATATGTGGCTCTAATGTTGATAATGAAAGGTTTATTTATTTGACATTGCCAGACAGTAAAACAGTCACTTTTGCAAAATTAGTTAAAGATGCTAATTATAGCATGAAATGCGGTGAGTGTAAATCTGACATGTTTTCAACATTAATTTTAAACGAATACGGAAAGTATGTAATTTTAATGATGCAACGATGTAGAGCTGATGGTTCAAAATTGGATACTTTAATAAAGAAGTTTACAGGACAGCAATTATCAATTTCAGGAAAAACTTTTGTAACTGTTGCAATAATTTTCCATGATGGACCTACTGTTACTTCTGGACATTACACAGTTTATCTTAAATGTGAAAAAGGCTGGACACTGTGTAATGATTCCCAATTGATTTTCAAACAATGTTTGCCTTTTGATTTAGCAAATTCCTATCTACTCTTCCTGAAACCTAAATTTTAGAGAAACTTGGCAAGATCTGGACAAAATAATTTTACCATTTTACTGGATTACCATTGGAAATTTCTAAAAAAAAGATTTTTTAAATTATCATTTGGCCTAATGGAAAGATAACCAATTGTAATGTTGACTTTTTGAATTTTTAATGAAACTTTCAAAAACCAATAATTTAGAGATAATCGGTAACATCTGCACAATTTAAATTTTGGAATGTTATTGGAGTGCCATTGGAAATTTTTTCAAAAATGATTTTAAAAATTACTATTTGGCCATGCGGAAAAGTAACCAATTCTATTGTGGACTTATTAAATTATTAAAAAAAATTTCTTGAACCAAAATGTTACAGAGAATCGGTAAGATCTGGACAAATTAAACTTTAGAATTTTATTGGATTACCGTTGGAAATTTAATCCAAATTTTTTTTTAAAATTACTATTTTGCCTAAAGGAAATGGAATCAGATGTATTGTGGAGTTATTTGAGATATAATATTGTGATTATACTTCTGAAACAAAAATATCAGACGGTTTTTTAAAGAAATAAGTATTGTTTTTTGATGATATTTTTTTAGAATATTATGCATTTCTGTAATGTTAAGTTTAACTGAGAAGAGATTCTGGGCTTTTTTAATACAATCTTTGAGATTGTTATTTTTTTTTTGCCCGCTGTTAAATGATGAATGCAATTGCTTTCACAATTTAAAGTGAAATGCAATATATTCTGAAAACAGCAAAAATAAGGCAAAAATATTTTTTTAAAAATATGTAAATACGAGTACTGTATTTTAAAATGTTTAAAAAATATTAATACTTTTTTCTTTTTTTTCAGATTGATATAGAACATTTTCGAAAACTAGACCCATTTTTAAAGGAATTTTTTTTTTAAAAAACACATGAATAAATATTTTTTTGAGTAGGTATGGTAAGTCAATAATAATAATTGTAGTGTTTCAAAGTCCTTGTAATGTGATTATTGATTTTTAGTGTTTTTTAAAAAAAAAAAAAAAAATTACGCGCACCATACGCGTACGGTAAAAAAAAAAAAAGTTTTTAAAAATATCTATAAAAAACAGATGAAAGATAAGGTTGGCTCTTAAAAGAGCCGTTGTGTTCATGCAGGGAGAGAGGAAAGAAAGAATGGGAAAATTAGTCTCTGTGACAAGTGTGCTGATCTATTTTGAGGTCCACTAGGGAAACACTGGTCTTCATCAGTGATGTCATTTGAGATGTCATCAGTGATGTCATGAGTGATGTCACTGACCATGTCATGAGTGATGTAATATGTGATGTCATCAGCAGTGCATTGCGGGCGCGCGAGTTATAGTTAGCTTAACTAACTATAACGGGGGAATTTCAATGGTTTTTTACGAGTAAAATGTCCAGCTAAATATAACGTGTGTGAAACCTTTGGTTTTTTCATTGAATTTCTAAGGTTTTTTAAATGCTAATTCCTAACTATAACGTGTGTGAAACCTATGGTTTGTTCATTGAATATATATATATATATATATATATATATATATATTACCTACTGGCAGTCGCCAGTAGGTAGTTATAGTTAGGACCTATTATCCATAGGAAATCTGCAACTTTCTATTTAGATTTAACTTTGGCGCCGGTTGACGAATCTTCGTGAAAGTTTCAAAACTGGTGGGGGACTCCGGTCCGCTCTTATCGTAAAAGTCTCGGGGTGATTCGTCAAGTGGGGGCCGAGAAAAAAGAGGGGGTCCCAAAACTTGTTTTCCCCATGCAATTTTCCATAGGAACCTTTAATCGCAGCTACAACCCGAACTGCTGAACGGAATTACACCAAATTTGGTTCACACTCGTGCCTTTTGGTTAAATGGTTCAAATCCGTTCAGTAGTTCCTGAGAAATTCAAAAGTAAATTCACATATACATCTGGGCGGAGCCTAACCACACATCTCATCGTGAGATCTGATTGGCTGTCAGCACTTCATTCAAGAAGTGTTGGCAGCCATCTTGGGACCAATATACATGATAGCACCTCATTAAAAAGCATTGCAGTTAATAGAAGGTTTTAAGAATTTAGTTACATTATAAATCATTTGTTGATGGTACCATACTCATTTTATGAATTGTGGTGTGTTCTAAGGTGATTTTACCATGTGAAAAAGCCTTTTCCTGGGATATCATGAATCATGTTTGAGAGAAAACTATTTTCTCATGCTTTTCCCACTGAGGTTTGGAAGGTGATCTATAAGCTAAACTGGGAGCATATTTTCTGTAAATTCACGTTATCTTTCTCAGTCATGTGAGAATGAAGCCTGACATTCTCAGTAAAACATGTACATCCAACAAGGGCAGAGACTTTCAGTTGATTCCTTTGTGTTCTACTGCAGCTTCCCAGAGTGTTCTAAAGAACAACTAGAGCGCTAACAGTCCTACTTATGACAAATGTATTGCACACCTGAAGCCATCTTGATTGGAATAAAGTGGTAACTCTTAAAACATTTAATTTAAAAAGGGACAAAATGACGGGTTTCATTTTGCCATAGAAAGTATGATTAGTGCTGCAGAAAGAAAAATTAGGGCACATTTGGAGTGACTTCTCAAATCTTCTTCTATTTCCTTAAAAAATTCTGACATACAGACTGAAACATGCACTTTCCATACCAGCAGCAGACTTCCCTGGTGAGCAGTAGCTTTACTACAGTGATCTAATGAGCAACTAGAGTACTAACATTCTGAATTTATGGCAAATGTGTGACACATCTGAATGCCTTCTTGATGGAATTAAAGTAAAAAGTAGAAAGTATTTCCTACTGAGGAGACTGTAGTAAATAAGGAAATTAGGAAACTTCATAACAAATAAGTCTCCCAAGATGCCCAACAGAGACAAAAGAGCCCAAATGTAGTACAAATATCACCCAGATGTAGCCCAATATAGCCCAATGACAGAATGTCCCAGAGTGTTCTAAAGAACAACTAGAACGCTAACAGTCTTACTTATGACAAAAGTATGGCACACCTGACGCCATCTTGATTGGAATAAAGTGGTAACACTTAAAACATTTAATTTGCAAAGGAATAACATGAGGGGGTTCATTTTGCCATAGAAATTATGATTAGTGCTGCAGAAAGAAAAATTAGGGCACATTTTGACTTCTCAAATCCTCTTCTATTTCATTAAAAAATTCTGACATGCAGACTGAAACATGCACTTTGAATACCAGCAGTAGACTTCCCTGGTGAGCAGTAGCTTTACTACAGTGATCTAATGAGCAACTAGAGTGCTAACATTCTGAATTTATGGCAAATGTGTGACACATCTGAATGCCTTCTTGATGGAACCAAAGTAAAAAACTGAAAGTATTTCCTACTGAGGTGACTGCAGTAAATGAGGAAATTAGGAAACTTCATAACAAATGAGCATCACAAGATGGCCACCAGAGACAACAGAGCCCAAATGCAGCACAAATATCACCCAGATGTAGACCAAGTATAGCCCAATGACAGAATGTCCCAGAGTGTTCTTAAGAATAACTAGAGCGCTTACTGTCTTACTTATGACAAAAGTATGACACACCTGACGCCATCTTGATTGGAATAAACTGGTAACACTTAAAACATTTAATTTAAAAAGGAACACAATGAGGGGGTTCATTTTGCCATAGAAATTATGATTAGCGCTGAAGAAAGAAAATTAGGGCACATTTTGAGTGACTTCTCAAATCCTCTTCTATTTCATTAAAATATTCTGACATGCAGACTGAAACATGCACTTTTAATACCAGCAGCAGACTTTGGTGGTGAGCAGTAGCTTTACTACAGTGATCTAATGAGCAACTAGAGTGCTAACATTCAGAATTTATGGCAAATGTGTGACATATCTGAATACCTTCTTGATGGAATCAAAGTAAAAAACTGAAAGCATTTGCTACTGAGGAGACTGCAGTAAATGAGGAGATTAGGAAACTTCATAACAAATAAGTCTCCCAAGATGGCCACCAGAGACAAAAGAGCCCAAATACATCACAATATCACCCAGATGTAGCCCAATAACAGAAGTGTACACATTTTTTTTGTGTGTGTTTTTGCAGTTTTATATAGTGCAGGCTTGTCAGGTATTGGGGTGCTTTACATGAGCATTGGTTACATCAATTTAAAAGTGCTTTGTCGCTATTTGAAAGCTCAGAAAATATGTCTTCATTTTAGATTTTTAGAGCACAAACCATAATTTTGATGCAAATAAGACCCTCTCATATATGTAATTTCTAAAGGAAATGCTCTAGGCATTACAATTTTGATTACATCAAGATGACATCAGGCGTTCCACACTTTTGTAATAAATATAGAATGTTAGCAATCTAGTTGTTCATTAGGATACTGTTGAGGGGCAGAGGCCAGGGGCACGGACTCTGAAAATTGAAGGCAGGTAGGAGGGTGCAGAGGCAACCATTTAACTACACTGGGTAGGCATGAAGGGCAGTGGCAGCACAACACACTATGGAGGGCAGTGGAAAGGTTGGCAGGGGCAACACACCAACAATACAGGACTGGCAAGAGAGGCTGTGGCAATATAATAGACCATTGTGGGCAGAAGGAAGAGGCAGTGGTAGTACAACCATACATGCCAACAGACCCGATTTTGCCAGGAAACGTCCAATGTTTTTAAACTCAAATGGGCTTTATTTGATCTGTCTCCTGTTTACAATCGCCTCTTTTTCAATGTAGCTCAAAGGGGAAAATCAATACCCAAGTTTTTTTTCAAAATCTCCCTCTTACCAAGTTCAAAATGTTCGCAAGTATGGTACATTGGATCATGGAAGGCAGGAGGAATTGGGGTAAGGACATGGACTCGGATAACAGAGGGATATGGAGAGGTGCACCAAACTGACCCTACAGGGCAGGCATCAAGGTTTGCAGCAGCACAATACACCACACAGGGCATGCGGGACGGGAGTGCAGCACAACAATCCATAGAAAGCAATAGGGGGGGACAGGACCATGCACATGGACAACAGAGAACAGAGGGGAAAGAGGCAATGGTAGCTAGCTGACCATAATGGACAGACAGGAAAGAAAGCTGCAGCATAACAGACCATAAAGGGCAGGAGGGACGGATCAGTGGCATTACAATTGAACAGACAAGCCAGGAGGGAGGAAATAGGGGTCTGCACATGGAAACAGAGGGCTGGGGGCAAGGGAGCAGGGCAGGAGCAGCAAGATGACCATGGAGGTCAGGCAGGATGGGCACTAGAAGCAAGACACCATGGAGAACAACAGTGAGACTATGATGGCATACACACATACCATAGAGGGAAGGTGGGAGGGGGTCAGGGGCAGCTAGCTGACCACACAGGGAAGGTGGGAGGGGCCGTGGCAGCACAGAAGACCATGCATGTCAAGCGGGAGGGTTAGTGGCAGCACAATGGCTATGATGGGCAAGAAGGAGGGCGCAGGGGCATGCACAAAGGACCATGGAGGATAGAAGGGAGGGTCAGGACCTGGGCACAGACAAGAGAGTTCAGGGGAAGGGGCCTCACAACAGACCACGTGGGGCAGGCAGGAGGAGCAGTTGCAGCACAACAGACCAGGGAGGGCAGAAGGGTGTGGCAGTACAATGGACCATGGAGGACAGGAGGAAGAGGCTAGGGGCATGGAATGTGGACAGGCAGGGTGGAAGTGGCAGGGACAGGTCACAGTCATCTGACAATGCTAGGCAGGTGGGAGGGGAGTGGCAGCTCAACAGAACACTCAGAGTAGATAGGAGTGGCAGGTCCATGGAACATGGTGGGCAAAAAGGATGGAGCAGGGGCATGCACAAAGACATCGGAGGGCAGGGGGAAGGAGAATAGGGGCAGCAAGCTAAGCACAGAGGCTAAGCAGGAGGTCAATGATGGGGTATAGAATTGGGCAATGGAGGGCAGGAGGAGTGGACTGGTACATCATGCTAAATGGAGGGCAGTGGCAGCACATCAGACCATGCATGGCAGGATGGAGGAGGGAGGAGGCTAGTCCATGTATTCAGACAACAGAGGATAGGGAGGAGGCTAACTGTTCAGGGAAGGCGGGAAGGCCAGTGGCAGAAAAAAAGTCACAACATCTCAAATGACGTCACTGATGACATCATTGATGACATAATCCACGTGAAAATCTGATGCACCTCCTCACACCCTAAAATACAGACTACCATTCTCGAAACCATAGACACACCAATACTAGTACAGCTACAATATTCTGTGCGCTATGCATGCAGACCTCTAATCAGCTACATAGCTTTGATACCGTCTTTTAAATACTCAGTTAGTACCTATGCAGTCTAGGAATCCTTCTGTCTGTCCCATGTACTTCACCATTCAACCATCCAGCACTAGCTACTTATCCTATCACTCTGCCAATACCTAAGCACTAATAAATTTAGCATGCACTCTCTTTGCAGCACTGAAATTACTCCAGTTATTAGTCATATACTTAAGGAATGGCCTAGCCACTAACACAAGTGCAGGTACAATATTTTGTACACTATGCATGCAGACCTCCAACCAGCTACATACTATTGATACGCTCTGCTAAATACTCAGTTAGTACCTATGCAGTGTAGGAATCCACCTGTCTGTCCCATGCATTTCTCCAATCACCCATCCAGCACTATCTACTTATCCTATTACTCCACCAATACCTAAGCACTTATAAATTCTTAATACACTCTGTTTGTAATACTGTAATTATTCTAGTTACTAGTCATGAACTTATGGAATGGCCTAGCTACTAACACAAGTACATCTATAATATTTTGTGCATTATCCAAGCAGACCTCTAACTAGCTACATACTATTGATACACTCTTCTAAATACCTAGTTAGTACTCATGCAGTGTAGGAATCGTCCAGTCTGTCCCATGCACTTTAATCACTTATCTACCACTATCTACTTATCCTATCACTCCACCAATACGTAAGCACTTATAAATTAAGTGTTCACTCTGTTTGCAGCACTGTCATCATTCCAGTTACTAGTGGTATTCTTATAAAATGACCTAGGCACCAACACAAGTACACACAAAATATTCTGTGCATAATCCCTACAAATCTCTAAGTAGATACATACTATTGGTCCACCCCATTAAATACTGAAGTAGTACCCATGCAGATTAGGATACCTCCTGTCAGTCTATTGCAATTCTTCAATCACCCATCCAGCTCTATGTTCTTCTTGTATCAGTCTGCCAATACCTAAGCACTTATGGGGCAGATTTACAAGCACCCTGCGCCACCAGTTCGTCACTTTTTGTAACGTAGTGATGGCGCCAGGCACCCCTTCATATTTAGAAGGAGAGGAAAAGCCACCCTGCGTGGTTTTTCCTCTCCTTGTAAATACGACCCCTTCATACACAGAACTTTGCATAGAAGGGGCGTCCCATAGGTGTTGCTGTGCGTGTTGCCATTGCGACACCAATATAACAAGACACATCTCCAGATTTATGAGAAATCGTAAATCTGGAGATGTGTGTGAATTCTGCGCCATCCTAGAGTTGGTGTAGCAAAGGGCAATGAGGAGAATTGTTTTCATTTCTCCTCATTTTTTCCTCTTTCAATGCAGGCTGCATTCCACAGCATACATTAAAAGAGAAAAATGCCTTTACTGATTGTTTTTGTGCAGGAAGGTGTCCCTTCCTGCTCAAAAACAATCTCCACACGACACAGACATCCTTGCGCCATGGTGCAAGGGTGCCTGTGTCACCACATGGCTGCAGTTTGTGCAGCAGTGCAGAGGGAAGCACAGAATTGCAACATATTCATGTACATATGTCACATTCCTGTGCTTCGGAAGTGCCTCAGTGCAGTGCAGCTAAAGAGCTTGCAGTGTCACGCTGCAGTACTTCCTCATAAATCTTCACCTATAAATTCACCAGACACTACTAATGCATTCTTACAGTCAATCATGCTGTATACATATATTCAACCACACTTTCACACATTACCTTGCAATTATAGTTCTTTCTTTAACCAGATAAGGTAGTTCTGATGAGAACTTTTTTTTCTTCTTTTTTCTTTTTTTTATCTTTTTGAACAATTTTGATTTTTTTGGTGTTTTTTCAAAAAATGAACAAAAAAAAAGAATGAATACAACAGGAAACATTTGGAAATACTTATCATTCCAAAAACAAAAAAACTAAAAAATTAACAATGATCGTTGCGTTGCGCAGCACAAACTGCTCACCGAAGCATATACGTTTCTTACACTTCACGCAGTGTTGCTCGAGAAAGGCGAATTCTGGCCTAATGTCCATTGCAGGTGTTCCTGAGGATGCTCCAGATGTACTTGCCACAGCAGGTGAGGAGTTCAAAGCAGCTCGCCTCATTTCCTCCCGAGCAAGATTGAGAGGATGTGTGGTCCGGAGATGCTTGTACATAGAAGCAGTGCCACAAGAGTAATTTTTTTCTCTGCCTCTTGACAGGACTCGTTCACAAATTTTGCACATCACCTTTCTCGCATTTACTTTCTTCTCTCCAGGTGGAAAAGTGAAGAATTTCCACACGACAGATTCCGGCCTCTGTGTACGTGGTGCCTTCTGCAAGAATTCTTTTTCAGAAGATACTTCCTCCTGCTGCTGTCCAGATGCCATTTTGTTTGATATTTTTTGAAAAACACCAAAAAAAAAACAAGCAAAAAGGGTTCTTGTAGGAAAAGAGTTGTCTCTCTAAAGATGCTCCAACAAGAATGATTAAAATGGGTGGGGTCCTTCAATAGTTACAGTGGGAAATGTTATGAAACAATGAAATCTTTTTTTGAGGTCACTTGGGATCCATGCACTCTGCGCTCACGAAGCATGCACCCGACGTGACTTTGCGAAAATATATTTAAAAATAATATACGTTTATTATAAGTACAAATATATTATTTTTATGAATATCTTAGACAGTCTCTTGCCCTAATATGTATATTAAACACACATACATATCATTTTAGAACATAAAAATAATTTGCGGGAGTCGCGCACCCAGTGCGCCCCAGCACGTATATGACGTCACGTGAGACCTGTCACCGTGCAAGTGTCGTGTACCGTAATGCGCACATGTCGCGAATGCGTGGGAGTAGGAGTCGCAGACTGGTCGCATACCAATCGCGCACATCACGTAATATTAACTGTATATGATGTAACTGAAAAACACGCGGCCATCGCACACCGTACGCGGATCCTTCACGACGTTTCTAAAATGGCAGCTAGAATCCGCGCACCCACCGTGATGTGTACGCTTTGGGCCCGTGACTCTGAAAAAGGTATGGATTTTTTTTTAAAGAAAATAATGTAAATATATTAAAATAAAAAAATAAAACAAAAAAATGTAACAATATTTCAGTTGTAATTTTTGGTAAAAAATGTTTTTGCAATTTTCAGGAAAAAATGTATAATGTTATTTATTGAATAAAAAATGTATAAATAAACAGTTAAAAAACTGTAGAAAATCACTATTACACTTAAAAATTAGCATTTAATAAACCTTTGAAATTCACTGAAAAAACCATAGGTTTCAGAGACGTTATAGTTAGAAATTAGCATTTAAAAAAGCTTTGAAATTCACTGAAAAAACCATAGGTTTCAGAGACGTTCTAGTTAGAAATTAGCATTTAAAAAAACCTTAGAAATTCACAGAAAAACCATAGGTTTCAGGGGTGTTATAGTTAGCTGGACATTTCACTCGTACAAAACCATAAAAATTCCTCCAATATAGTTAGTTCTGATAGCTATAACCCGCGCGCCCGCAATGCACTGCTGATGATGTCACATATTATATCATTCATGACATCACTGATGACATCACTGATGACATCTCAAATGACATCACTGATGACATCATCCACGTGACAATCTGATACACTTCATCATACACTAGTATAACCTTTCATCACCTATCATCACTCACTGTAAAATACAGAGTACCATATTTGAAACCATTGACACACCAATACCAGTTAGTACGTACCCACTCAATGATTCCTAAGTCTACATACACAACTACCCATTCAACAACAGAATCACTTATATATGCAGTCAATAATGAATAGAACACTATCAAATGCACTTATACACATATATAGACATTGACACATCAGCAGTCATCTTAGTCGGTTATGCAGTCATCCTACTCACTCCTGAAAAAAATTAATCACACTTACATTTACTCACTTACACAATTATACACACAACACCTCATTTATTCAAACACATAGTAACTCATAGTTAATATGTTAAAAAATCACCATTACAATTATGCACTTATTCATATAGTTACTTTCACAATCACTGACTCTTATATATACTTATTTATATATACCAACTCTCACATACAATGCCTTTTATTTTTTTACTTTGTTGAAGAACTGAAACATATATACGCTCACCAATACACAAATGAATACACTCAGTCAAACAAACAACTGTTTCCACATGCACTCTTAATCCTATACACCTAGTCAATCAACTATTCACACATCTATGCATAGAGTTACACACACCCCATCCAACCACACACAAACTCAGTGTCCCATTAAAAAATACTCACCCAACTAATCAATAACTAATATACACACTCATGTAGTTAGTGACCAACTGATGCAGCATGTTATACAACAACAGAGACAGCGATGCACACATTCACATAGCTTAGTTACTAATCCATGTATTAAGTAAGACACTTTTAATTACTCACTTAAACACACAGTCAGACAGCTACTAAATCCTCCATCCAGAAAGTTATATATCCACTCAATCGTCAATACAGATTGGTATATATATAATACATATTTAAATTTCAAACTAAACCACATTCACTGGAGGATGTCATCTGTGATGTCATCAGTGATGTCATTTGAGATGTCATCAGTGATGTCATCAGTGATTTCACTGACCATGTCATGAATGATGTAATATTTGACATCATCAGCAGTGCATTGCGGGCGCGCGAGTTATAGTTAGCAGAACTAACTATATCGGAGGAATTTCTATGTCTCTGAAACCTATGTTTTTTTCAGTGAATTTCAAATCTTTTTTAAATGCTAATTTCTAACTATAACGTCTCTGAAACCTATGTTTTTTATATATATATATATATATATATATATATATATATATATATATATATATATATATATATATATATATATATATATATATATATATATATATATAATCTACTGGCGGTCGCCAGTAGATAGTTATAGTTAGGACCGTGTTTCCATAGGAAATCTGAAAATTCTATTTTGAATAACTTTGGCGCCGGTTGAAAAATCTTCGCGAAATTTTCAAACCTAATGGGGCGCTCCGCTCAGCTCCTACCCTGAAAGTCTCGGGGGGATTCGTCAAGTGGGGGCCGAGAAAAAAGGGGGGTCCCAAAACGTGTTTTCCCCATGCATTTTCCCATAGGACCTTTAGTCGAAGGTATAGCCCGAACGGCTCAACAGAATTACTTGAAATTTGGCAGAGAGGTAGTCCTCGGGTCAGGGATGTGCCTTTGCATATATGGAGTCAATCTGTTCTGTAGTTCCTGAGAAAATTGCAGTTAAAAGCACATACATATCTATAGCCGCGCACCGCGCGTGCACTGCGCGCGCACCGCGCGCGCACCGTGCGCGCACCATGCGAGCACCCTAACGTGCGCGAGTGTAATTCTGATTGGTGGTTACATGTTAGTCAACATTCGAATCGGTCGAAATCAGGAAGTGTCGGCTGCCATTTTGTTTGTTTTCAGTGCAAGAGTGAAAAAGGAAGGTGGTGAACGTGAAAAGGGGGCAGGGTAGAGAGTTCCTGACCCCCTAGCCTTTGTCAAGGGGTCCCTGAAGGACCCCGAAGGCAGAAAAAAAACATTTTAATTTTTTTTTTTAAATCGCAGGGGTGCGCGCACCTTGCGCGCACGGTGAAAAAAAAAAATAATAATAATTTTAATACGGATTTTATTGTAAAATAAATATATAAAAATAATAATAATACATACATACCATTTAAAAAAACGTACAAATTCACTGAAATAACCATAGGTTTCACACACGTTATAGTTAGGAATTAGCATTTAAAAAACCTTGCAAATTCACTTAAAAAACCATAGGTTTCACACATGTTATAGTTAGGTGGATATTTCACTCCTAAAAAACCAATGAAATTCCCCCGTTATAGTTAGTTCAGATAACTATAACTCGCGCGACCGCCACTCTATCACAAGGATGATGTCATCAGTGATGTCATGAGTGATGCCACTGAGCATGTCATGAGTGATGTAATATGTGACGTCATGAGCAGGATTGCGGGCGCGCGAGTTATAGTTATCTGAACTAACTATAACAGGGGAATTTCATTGTTTTTTTAAAAGTGAAATATCCACCTAACTATAACATGTGTGAAACCTATGGCTTTTTAAGTGAATTATATATATATATCATTATCAACCGGCAGAGTCCTTGGTACAATAGTCCAGCCCTACGCGTTTCAAAGCTAAATGATCCTTGTTCACGGGCAAAGTGGAAAAGGCAGAAGGGAGCACCTTGCGTCATTGATTTAAATATCGCCTCCAGGTGGATTTATCCCCAGTGCCTCATGGGATATGCAGTGGTCGTGTAAGTTTTTCAACAATAGATTTCCGCCGACCACACAAAAATAAAACCCTGAATGGGTCCCAAATGCTTCTGCCGGTTCATGATATTTTCAGCTGTTCCTCCGTGAAGCGATTGCAGTGAATCTGCAATCCACAGTCCATGTTTGATTCTTATGGCGGTGTACATTTCCCGACCTGGACAGGCCGGTATAATTCTTCAAAAAATGCCCACAGTTGAAAGTGCACTCAAAGAACAGGCCGACCCAGCTGTTACTTGCGAGGTCTTTACTTAATTCACTACAATCGTTTCACAGAAGCATTTGGGACTCATTCAGGGTTTTATTTTTGCGTGGTCAGCGGAAATCTATTGTTGAAAAACTTACACGAGCACTACATGCCTTCCGCGTTGTGTCTCAGGGGAGAATGGAAGGTCTACCCCAGGGCATGATGCAGAGAGCACATGCCAGCTGTGTCCGGCAACATGGCGGATATGAATGCCACAGACTCATGCCAGGTGCCAAATCTGTACCTTCCTGCTGCTGATGACAACCCCCAGGCCACAGGCTCAGACACCAACGATGTTCCGCTGGAGGCTGACAGTCACTCACGGCGCTTGCGTTGAACAGGGTTAGTGGCACCACGTGTCGCAGGCTTGCATGGAACAGGGTTAATGGCACCACGTGTCGCAGGGTTGCGTTGAACAGGGTTAGTGGCACCATGTGTTGCAGGCTTGCGTTGAACAGGCTCAGACACCAACGATGTTCCACTGGAGGCTGACAGTCACTCACGGCACACAGGGTTAATGGCACCACATGTCACAGGCTTGCGTTGAACAGGGTTAGTGGCACCACATGTTGCAGGCCTGCGATATGGAATTATGCCTCACTGATCGGAGGGAGTCTGGTGCTGTGGCCGATGCCACGGACTTGGGGTCACTGCCATTCAGGACTCAGGACACAGTTCCACATGTGGGGCCTACTGCGATGAAGAGGACACTGGTGGAGTATGTCAATGAGAAAGGAGTGATGTGGGCCAGCATCGTGGGTGATAGTGATGGTCTGCCGAGGGTGCAGAGGTCGTGGGACTGGGGCTTGGAGCTTGCCCTGGCACATGGTGGGCCCTCTTTGACACACAACGGTGTTGGCAGGTGAGCAGTGCGGCCTTGGGGTGCTGGGGCGGGCAGGGGCACAGGGTCGCAGGCCCCGCTGCTCACGGCGTCGGCCTCGTGGCGGACTGCGAGGCACCACCCTGTCAGTGATGTTGGCCTTTCTGGGAGAGAACCACGCTCTGCGCCATGGGGTTTTTGTCCACACCCCTGTACAGCCCAGGCGTACTCAGGGCCAACCGACTATGCTCATGCACACAGGGGGGGACACAGCGAGTGACATTTCTTCAATCTGACCCACAGCCTGGGGAGACATGGTTGTGTCCACTGTTCACTACTCTCCAGCCACCAGCAGTTGTGGTCTGCATGGACATATCTGTGGTTTGCATACCCATTTCTGTCCTGCACATCCACGCCTCACTTGTTGTGTACATTCCCATTCACGGGTCACTAGCATCCTTCGCACATGGCTGCATGCCGCATCTACACACGATCAGCTGCTGTGTGTCTGTGGTGCAATGAAATAGCTTTATTGTGTGCAGGGGTAGCCCAGGATCACCATGGGGTAGTGTTGTCGTGTCTGGTATGTGGGCATGTTGATTGACATGTCGTATGTGGTTTGGTCACATGTGCATTCCCACAGTTGTGCTTCGTGTGATGGTGGCTTTGAGTTGTGTGGTGTGTTGATTTGGCTCTTACCAACAAGCAGTCCAGTTCCATATGTGCCACCCTGGAAGCGCTGGTTGATGATGGACTGTCGGAAGATGTAGAAATCATGCACACTGCCGGGGTAGTTTGCAACGACATTGGTGAACATTCCCCGGTGGTCCACTATTACCTGCACATTGATTGAATGCATGTGCTTTCTGTTGCGGTAGTGGTGTGCAGTATCCGCAGGGGGCACAAGTGGGACATGTGTGCAGTCTATTGCTCCCAACACGGCCAGGAATCCAGCTATGGCGTAGAGCCTTGCTTAGTCTACTGCTGTTCCTGCGCAGTGTGGTCCACTATTACCTGCACATTGATTGAATGCATGTGCTTTCTGTTGCGGTAGTGGTGTGCAGTATCCGCAGGGGGCACAAGTGGGACATGTGTGCAGTCTATTGCTCCCAACACGGCCAGGAATCCAGCTATGGCGTAGAGCCTTGCTTAGTCTACTGCTGTTCCTGCGCAGTGTGGGGGAAGTGAAGGTACTGGGGTATGAAGCTGAGGATGGCAGCCAGGACAAGTGTGACTTTGATAAGGCTGGCTGTGAGACCCCTCTGACTCTGGCAGTTGTTGGTTGGAAGGTACCAGAGGCCAACAGGTGCAGCACAGCCATCAGCTTTGTCTTTGGAGGGATGTTGGTTCTCCGCTGTGTTGGGACCGTCAATCTGTGGGCGATGTGGGTCATGATGCGGATGATGGTTGCCCTTTTGAGCCTGTAGTGGGCAATGACTTCCTTGGGCAGTAGGTCTTTGAGACTGGTGTGTTTTCGGTAGGTCCGCAGTCTTACTCTGCTCTGCCTCTGTGATGGTGCGGGGGGCGGGTCCGGGTCCTGGGGGTGGTGGCGGTGGGTGTTGTGGCCCTGTTGGTGCTCCGAGCTGCATGATGAGTAGCTCCATGGCGTTGTTTGTTCTTCCGGTGTGGCTGTGTGCGGGGCTCTGTTGCCTACTGCAGGTAGTCGTCCGGCTTTACACCTGCAGGAGGCAGGTGTTAAATACCTGCTGCTACCGCGGCTTATCGCCTGTTTTTGGTTCGCTTCGCAGATCTGGCAGTTCGTTGTGAAAGTGGTGTTGTGGTTTTTTCGTGTGTTTTTGCACAGGAATGCCTACTCTGCATCTCATTAGGGTTAGTTGGTGGTGTCCACCAAGGAGATACATTTTGGGGCAGTTATCACGGGAATACTGGCGATGTCTGCAGTTTGCACCGGCTTGTGGATGAGATGTTGAATCTATCGCCACTTTTGATGCATTAAGGTGCAGATAAATCGGAGATAAGTCCTTATGAATATACTCCCCAGAGAGGTACAGTGGAGCCTCAAATCTAGATCTAAGAGTGTGTTTCCAGGGGACGACATGCCATATGTATCTCTGTGTATCTAAGTGTTGTTTATGTGCCCATATGTGAGTGTGCACACGGGGAGCTGTAGATGAAGGAATGCTTGAGTATTGTAAGGAGAGGGTTTGAGTGATGTCCTTGGCATAATCATGGCAATGGACAGTGGCTTTTTTTGAAAGTATCTTTATTTGCATTTTGTAATCATACATAGCGACCTAATGTAGACATGAATTAATATCACAAAATAAGTGGAACATGGCTTAGCTAGTTACTATTCAGCTGAGCAGCTAATATATTCCAGAGGGCATAATTACCACATTTTAATAATCATATGTAGCAGCCAGGGCATGGAATTAACCCCTTCGCTGCTAGGCCTTTTCCCCTCCTGTGCTAAGCCTTTTTTGGGCTATTTGGGGTAGTGCGCGCTTAGGCCCCTGTAACTTTTTGACCACAGTAGGTATCCACGCCAAATTTGCGTCCTTTTCTTCCAACATCTTGGGGATTCTAAAGGTACCCAGGGTTTGTGGATTCTCCTAGAGGGTTCCCAGACATTAGTCAAAATACAGCAAAATTTTGTTTTTTTTGAGAAAAATTGGAAAAACGGGCTGCAAATGAAAGCTTCTGGGTTTTTCTCTGCAAATGGTATCAAAAAAGGGTTTGTGGGGCTAAAATCACCATTTCTTCAGCTTTTAGGGAATGACAGAATTTTGTCAGAAAACCAACATTTTTTACACAAGTTTGGCTTTTTTCTGGGCATACCCTATTTTTGCTATTTTTTGTGCTTTCAACCTCCTTCCAGTTAATGGTAGAAATGGGTACAAAAACAATAATGGATCCTGGAAAGCTATACATTTTTGAAAAGTAGACAAAATTCTGAATTCAGCAAGGGGTCATTTGTGTAGATCCATCAAGGTTTCTTTATAGAAACTACCAGTTAAATATAGGAAAAATTAAAAATTAGTTGAAAAAAGCAGCCTTTTGAGTCAACATTTTCACCTGTAACTTCTTCTAATTATCACATCTCTTAGAAAGCAATGTACCGTTACATCCACTGGACCTTCCTGGTTGTGGGGATATATAGGACTTGTAGGTTCACCAAGAGCCCAACGAACCCAGAGTAAAAAACTGAGAAGCATTTTGTAATGTTTTTTTTTTTGTTCCGGGTATATAGCAATTATTGTGGGAAAATGTATACATGGAAAAATCGGTATGAAAGACACCTATGTATTTCTGAAATGGGAACAAATTACAGAGTTTAGAAACAGTGCATATTTGCACATTTTCGAAATTGGGAATACTCATACTTGCATGACAATTATTGGTCATTTTTCAAAATGACTTTTTTTTAACACAATGTCTTTCAATTGGAAGGGAGAAATGCATCCAAAATCAATAGGTAATAACAGTTGCTTTACAAAACAGAACTACCCTAAGTCTCCCGATAAAAATGGTATCTCACTTGTGTGGGTAGGCATAGTGCCCACGACAGGAAGTGGCTCAAAACCTAAGCTGAACACACCACATTTGCACACTGAAAATGTACACTTTTTTTGCGAAGAGTCTAGCTGTAGTTTTTGAACCCTAGCTCTGCCGGCACCTAGGGAAACCTAGCAAACCTATACATTTTTGAAAACTAGACACCCAGGGGAATCCAGGATGGGGTGACTTGACTGCCTCCCACCATGGTCTGTTACCCAGAATCCCTTGCAAATGTAAAAAAATGACAAAAAAAACCACATTTTCCCCACATTTCTGGGATGGAAAGTTCTGGAATCTGCGTGGATCCACAAATTTCCAACCACCCCGCGTTCCCCAAAGTCCTACGAGAAAAATGGTACCTCACTTGTGCGGGTCGGCCTAGTGCCCGCGACAGGAAACGGCGCAAAACGCAACGTGGTCACACCTCAATTTTGCAGTGAAAAATGACCCTTTTTTGGCAAAGTGACTAGCTGTAGTTTTTGAACCCTAGCCCTGCCGGCACCTAGGGAAACCTAGCAAACCTATACATTTTTGAAAACTAGACACCCAGGGGAATCCAGGATGGGGTGACTTGACTGCCTCCCACCATGGTCTGTTACCCAGAATCCCTTGCAAACGTAAATAAATGACAAACAAAACACATTTTCCCCACATTTCTGGGATGGAAAGTTCTGGAATCTGCGTGGATCCACAAATTTCCACCCACCCCGCGTTCCCCAACGTCCTACGAGAAAAATGGTACCTCACTTGTGCGGGTAGGCCTAGTGCCCGCGACAGGAAACGGCGCAAAACGCAACGTGGTCACACCTCAATTTTGCAGTGAAAAATGACCCTTTTTTGGCAAAGTGACTAGCTGTAGTTTATGAACCCTAGCCCTGCCGGCACCTAGGGAAACCTAGCAAACCTATACATTTTTGAAAACTAGACACCCAGGGGAATCCAGGATGGGGTGACTTGACTGCCTCCCACCATGGTCTGTTACCCAGAATCCCTTGCAAACGTAAAAAAATGACAAAAAAAACAAATTTTCCCCACATTTCTGGGATGGAAAGTTCTGGAATCTGCGTGGATCCACAAATTTCCACCCACCCCACGTTCCCCTAAGTCTTACAAGAAAAATGGTACCTCACTTGTGCGGGTCGGCATAGTGCCCGCGACAGGAAACGGCGCAAAACGCAACGTGGTCACACCTCAATTTTGCAGTGAAAAATGACCC
The DNA here is from genome assembly GCF_964204655.1 of Triturus cristatus. NCBI lineage: Eukaryota > Metazoa > Chordata > Amphibia > Caudata > Salamandridae > Triturus > Triturus cristatus. The sequence goes on from NC_140582.1 coordinate 418,612,652, forward strand.
TTTTTTGGCAAAGTGACTAGCTGTAGTTTTTGAACCCTAGCCCTGCCGGCACCTAGGGAAACCTAGCAAACCTATACATTTTTGAAAACTAGACACCCAGGGGAATCCACGATGGGGTGACTTGACTGCCTCCCACCATGGTCTGTTACCCAGAATCCCTTGCAAACGTAAAAAAATTACTAAAAAAACACATTTTCCCCACATTTCTGGGATGGAAAGTTCTGGAATCTGCGTGGATCCACAAATTTCCACCCACCCCGCGTTCCCCAAAGTCCTACGAGAAAAATGGTACCTCACTTGTGTGGGTCGGCCTAGTGCCCGCGACAGGAAACGGCGCAAAACGCAACGTGGTCACACCTCAATTTTGCAGTGAAAAATGACCCTTTTTTGGCAAAGTGACTAGCTGTAGTTTTGAACCCTAGCCCTGCCGGCACCTAGGGAAACCTAGCAAAACTATACATTTTTGAAAACTAGACACCCAGGGGAATCCAGGATGGGGTGACTTGACTGCCTCCCACCATGGTCTGTTACCCAGAATCCCTTGCAAACGTAAAAAAATGACAAAAAAAACACATTTTCCCCACATTTCTGGGATGGAAAGTTCTGGAATCTGCGTGGATCCACAAATTTCCACCCACCCCACGTTCCCCAAAGTCTTACAAGAAAAATGGTACCTCACTTGTGCGGGTCGGCATAGTGCCCGCGACAGGAAACGGCGCAAAACGCAACGTGATCACACCTCAATTTTGCAGTGAAAAATGACCCTTTTTTGGCAAAGTGACTAGCTGTAGTTTTTGAACCCTAGCCCTGCCGGCACCTAGGGAAACCTAGCAAACCTATAAATTTTTGAAAACTAGACACCCAGGGGAATCCAGGATGGGGTGACTTGACTGCCTCCCACCAAGGTCTGTTACCCAGAATCCCTTGCAAACATAAAAAAATGACAAAAAAAACAAATTTTCTCCACATTTCTGGGATGGAAAGTTCTGGAATCTGCGTGTATCCACAAATTTCCACCCACCCCGCGTTCCCCAAAGTCCTACGAGAAAAATGGTACCTCACTTGTGCGGGTCGGCCTAGTGCCCGAGACAGGAAACGGCGCAAAATGCAACGTGGTCACACCTCAATTTTGCAGTGAAAAATGACCCTTTTTTGGCAAAGTGACTAGCTGTAGTTTTTGAACCCTAGCTCTGCCGGCACCTAGGGAAACCTAGCAAACCTATACATTTTTGAAAACTAGACACCCAGGGGAATCCAGGATGGGGTGACTTGACTGCCTCCCACCATGGTCTGTTACCCAGAATCCCTTGCAAACGTAAAAAAATAACAAAAAAAACACATTTTCCCCACATTTCTGGGATGGAAAGTTCTGGAATCTGCGTGGATCCACAAATTTCCACCCACCCCGCGTTCCCCAAAGTCCTACGAGAAAAATGGTACCTCACTTGTGCGGGTCGGCCTAGTGCCCGTGACAGGAAACGGCGCAAAAACGCAACGTGGTCACACCTCAATTTTGCAGTGAAAAATGACCCTTTTTTGGCAAAGTGACTAGCTGTAGTTTTTGAACCCTAGCCCTGCCGGCACCTAGGAAAACCTAGCAAACCTATACATTTTTGAAAACCAGACACCCAGGGGAATCCAGGATGGGGTGACTTGACTGCCTCCCACCATGGTCTGTTACCCAGAATCCCTTGCAAACATAAAAAAATGACAAAAAAACACATTTTCTCCACATTTCTGGGATGGAAAGTTCTGGAATCTGCGTGGATCCACAAATTTCCACCCACCCCGCGTTCCCCAAAGTCCTACAAGAAAAATGGTACCTCACTTGTGCGGGTCGGCCTAGTGCCCGCGACAGGAAACGGCGCAAAACGCAACGTGGTCACACCTCAATTTTGCAGTGAAAAATGAACCTTTTTTGGCAAAGTGACTAGCTGTAGTTTTTGAACCCTAGCCCTGCCGGCACCTAGGGAAACCTAGCAAACCTATACATTTTTGAAAACTAGACACCCAGGGGAATCCAGGATGGGGTGACTTGACTGCCTCCCACCATGGTCTGTTACCCAGAATCCCTTGCAAACGTAAAAAAATGACAAAAAAAACACATTTTCCCCACATTTCTGGGATGGAAAGTTCTGGAATCTGCGTGGATCCACAAATTTCCACCCACCCCACGTTCCCCAAAGTCCTACGAGAAAAATGGTACCTCACTTGTGCGGGTCGGTCTCGTGCCCGCGACAGGAAATGGCGCAAAACGCAACATGGTCACACCTCAATTTTGCAGTGAAAAATGACCCTTTTTTGGCAAAGTGACTAGCTCTAGTTTTTAAACCCTAGCCCTGCCGGCACCTAGGGAAACCTAGCAAACCTATACATTTTTGAAAATTAGACACCCAGGGGAATCCAGGATGGGGTGACTTGACTGCCTCCCACCATGGTCTGTTACCCAGAATCCCTTGCAAACATAAAAAAATGACAAAAAAAACACATTTTCCCCACATTTCTGGGATGGAAAGTTCTGGAATCTGCGTGAATCCACAAATTTCTACCCACCCCGCGTTCCCCAAAGTCCTACGAGAAAAATGGTACCTCACTTGTGCGGGTCGGCCTAGTGCCCGCGACAGGAAACGGCGCAAAACACTACGTGGTCACACCTCAATTTTGCAGTGAAAAATGACCCTTTTTTGGCAAAGTGACTAGCTGTAGTTTTTGAACCCTAGCCCTGCCGGCACCCAGGGAAACCTACCAAACCCAGACATTTCTGAAAACTAGACACCCGGGGGCTTCCAGGGAGGTATGGCTTGCGTGGATCCCCCAACGTTTCCTTACCCAGAATCCCCTGCAAACCTCAATTTTAGCTGAAAAAATCACTTTTTTCACACATTTTGGGGTGGGAAAGTTGTGGCATCACCGGGCTCACACAAATTTACCACCACCCAGCGTTCCCCCAGGTCTCCCGGTAAAAATGGTGCCTCACTTGTGTGGGAGGCCCAAGTACCCGCGGCAGGCAAGGGCCCAAAACGTAGTGAGGCGACATCAAAAGGCCTATCGCAAAACCACCTGGTTTTGCAAGGGGGGTCACTTAGGTTTTTGGCCCGGTGCTCGGCGGCCATCTAGGGAAACCTACCAAACCCAGACATTTCTGAAAACTAGACACCTGGCGGCTTCCAGGGAGGTATGGCTTGCGTGGATCCCCCAACGTTTCCTTACCCAGAATCCCCTGCAAACCTCAATTTTAGCTGAAAAAATCACTTTTTTCACACATTTTGGGGTGGGAAAGTTGTGGCATCACCGGACTCACACAAATTTACCACCATCCAGCGTTCCCCCAGGTCTCCTGGTGAAAATGGTGCCTCACTTGTGTGGGAGGCCCAAGTTCCCGCGGCAGGCAAGGGCCCAAGCCGGCTGCACCATGCCAGGGGCAACCCAGAGGTCTTCACTTTCAAAGGGAAGCCTTGCAGACCCAGCCTGCAGCCCAGATGCCTCTTGCCGCACTACACCAACGGGAAGCCTTGCAGCCGCAGGCTGCAGCCCAGAAGCCTCTTGCCGCACTACACCAACGGGAAGCCTTGCAGTCCCAGGCTGCAGCCCAGATGCCTCTTGCCGCACTATCGGCACATCAGTCTCCTCCTCCAACACAGGCACTTCATCCGCACAAAGAGTATCTTCATCATCCGATGACTCCATACGGAGAGACAACTCACTGCCAGAATCGTCCCCTGCCTCCTCTCCCTCAGATGCAGAGTCAGTCTCTGAACCATGGTCAGAGGAAGACTCAAACAGCAAACCAACAACCTGCTGAGCAGTAATCCTGCGGCTAGCCATTATACTTACTAAGATAGAAGACTGCACAAACAAGTCAACAACAACCAACAATGTGCAAACCAAGTAACTAAAGAAATGTGTACCTTTATCACAAAGATCAATGTACTCAAAAACTATACAATCCAATTACAAGAGACAGCTGCACTCACCAGAAACCAACTCTGCAGTGACACAGCAAAAACCAACGATATCAAACTAGAAAGAAGAAAAAAAAACAAATTACTCACAAGACAACAAAATACATATCGAGCTCCAATGCAAAAAGTTTTTGACACTCAAAAAACAAACATACTGCTATTATTACACCATTTGCAAAAAAAATTCATGCAGATAAATCAAACACATTTACATTGTACAAAAAAGAGTCTCTTACCAAACCACACAAACAGCAGAACCACCAGTAACAACACGGCAAACTGAAAAGAGCAAAAGCCTTCACCTAGAACAAAAAAGTAAAAAAAAAACATTACTATTGCAATTCACAAAAAATATAACAATAAACATTACAACATGCTATGTTACACCCAAATGGTCAATCGGGTTATGTGCCAGGTGGGGCAGAAAACAGCAGGAAAAAAAAGGCTACTCTGTCCCGGGGCGGGTGGGCCAAATACATATTATAAAAATTGCCCCCTGGAAGCGACACTTGCAAAAGGGGTCACTTCCCAAATGAACAAAACGACATCCCTGGTGTCTAGTGGGCTTTTCTGCCCCCCTGGGGGGCAGAAAGGGACCGAAAGTGGACCGATCTGCCCCCAGGGGGGGCAGAAAAGTCTGAGCATAAATGTTTCCCCCTGGGAAGCGACCCTTACCTAAGGGGTCGCTTCCCATATCAAAAAAACGACATCCCTGGTGTCTAGTGGGCTTTTCTGCCCCCCCTGGGGGCTGAAACGGACCGAAAGTGGACCAATCTGCCCCCAGGGGGGGGCAGAAAAGTCTGTACAATAATTATCCCCCAGGGAAGCGACCCTTGTCCAAGGGGTCGCTTCCCATATCAATATCAAGACATCCCTGGTGTCTAGTGGGCTTTTCTGCCCCCCCTGGGGGCAGAAACGGACCGAAAGTGGACCGATCTGCCCCCAGGGGGGGCAGAAAAGTCTGTGCAAAAATTATCCCCCAGGGAAGCGACCCTTACCCAAGGGGTCGCTTCCCATATCAATATCAAGACATCCCTGGTGTCTAGTGGGCTTTTCTGCCCCCCCGGGGGCAGAAACGGACCGAAAGTGGACCGATCTGCCCCCAGGGGGGGGCAGAAAAGTCTGTGCACAAAATATCCCCCAGGGAAGCGACCCTTGCCCAAGGGGTCGCTTCCCATATCAAAATCAAGAAATCCCTGGTGTCTAGTGGGCTTTTCTGCCCCCCCTGGGGGCAGAAACGGACCGAAAGTGGAAGTCTGTGCCAAAAATATCCCCCAGGGAAGCGACCCTTGCCCAAGGGGTCGCTTCCCAAATGACGAAATACACATCCCTGGGGTCTAGTGGGGCATCCCTGCTCCACGATCGCGACGCTGTGCGCGTTCGTGGGACAGGAATGCCCAGCATTGAGACATCAGGGGAAAGGAAATACTCTTTCCTCTCCCCCGATGCCTCAAGGCCTTGGAATTCGGCCCGCCCCGCCACACCACAAGAAAACACTCACCCTCCCCATTGGACGCACTGGAAGAAATGAATTCCAGCGCGTCCAACGCTTCCTGATGACGCCGGCGCGCGCTGTGCACGCTGACGTCATCAGGAAGCGTGGGGGGGCTCGGGGGTGGCAGCGGAAACTCTTCCGCTGCCATCCCCCTCTGTGGGGGCACGATCGATGCCCCAGGGGGGAGCGCCAGCGCTTCCCCCAGGGGCTGTGCTCATGACGGAGCGGTTCCGTCATGAGCACAGCTCAACCGATGCTCATGACGGAACCGCTCCGTCATGAGCATCGAAGGGGTTAAGGATCCAGATATACCTTGGTCACACCCATTTATCTGTCCCATGAGGGCTACCATGTTTTATAGTTTCCCACTACCCATACCCAAGATATGCCTTACATGTCCCATTGATTACTCCCTGGGGTCTACCAGATATAATTGTGTTACTCATCAGCTACTCCATGGATCAGCCATGCCATAGATACCTACAGATAATAACAAATATAAGATAAAAAAAGAAACCATCTTCAAACACTGCATGCAGGTGTCCTTATCTCTAACGGTCTTGGTGTCAGGGGTGGTGAACTGTTACATTCTCATCAGGGTGGGGTAAGTCTAGACCATGTTAGCATCGGATAGATCCCTATGCTAAATCTTAAGCGCCTGTATTAATGGGGGGGAGGGTTCGGGAAGGGGAGAACCAGAATGTCACAGAATCGGCAACTGGGGAGACCCTGTTGTGGTGATTATCACACATCACCCCCTCATCGTCCCGACACTCACAGCTTTCTACTCTGCGGGAGTCCCGCTTTCATCTTCCTCACTGTTAGAGTGGTTCGGGTGATCCCAGTTGAATAATATATCCCTCCATGCTTCAGCGATTGGGTGCCTACGCAAGCCCCTCAGCTCCTCCCTATTCAGGGCTCTACCCTCTCAGTGGCCCAACTAGATACCTCCTGGGTCCATGTGCTGATCTGCGGCCCCATGATTGATTTCCATGTAATCGTGATCACCCTCTTAGCTACTGACTGGGCCAAATCAATAAATCTGTTCCCTACCATGCGTTTAGGTAGCCTAGGATACAGACCAAGAAGGCAAGCCTCCACCAAGTGATCCAATGCACAGGTTCAACATACCTTTAATCTTGGCCAACACCTCCAACCAGAAGATTCATAATGATGCACAGCTCCAAGTCATATGGAGGAAATCTGCATCTAAATGACTACATCCTGGGCAGCCTCTCAGTTCCCTCCCAAAAGCAGCCCAAATGCAGTGAGGGGTCATACACGTCATGTAAACGTAGTTAAATTGACAATATTTTAGACGAGTGTTGCGAGAGATCTTCTTGGGTGTTGCTAGCACGCTGCGCCATTCTCTATCAGTAAGTGCTCTGTCAAGGAATCTCTCCCGTCTACTCCTTAAGTTTAGCATCCGATACAGGGAAGCCTCTAGGAGCAATGCATAGAACCACTTTATTTGATGCCCAGCTGTACCCAGTGTAAGCAATGAATGGAGAGCCACGTGAGTGTCCAGTTCTTCTCTCCCTGTTCCCCACAACCTCCCAAATGCTTGTAACAGCACCTCATACACATGAAACTGGCCAGTAGGGAGTCCATACCCATCCACCAGCTCAGCAAAGAGGAGTAAACATTTGTCTGGGAAGCAATTCCGGGTTGTCTCAATCCCTGCCTCCGTCCAAGGCGCCAGGTGCTCTGTCCCCAGAGCCATCAGAGGCTCTCCATAGGGTAACCCCACCAATGGCAGTGTCGGGGAGAATGGTGGAGTAACCGGTAACCTCACCATGCACCTTCTCCAGCACTGTAAAGCCGTGGACTGCAATGCTGACGTGTATGACACCTTCACTGCTTGATTCAGCAGCTTTGCTAGCAATAAGCTTGGACGCTGCCCAGGTTCCATCAAATAGGTTCCATCCTGGTTCACCCTCTCCAACCACTGGGCCATCCACTGCAGCTGTGCAGCCAATTGATAAAGTTCAAAGTCCGGAACACCCAGTCAACCCTCTCTTATGGGGCGCTGTAGGGTCCGCAATGACACTCTGTATCTCCCGTCCACCCAGATCAGATCCCGTACAAGTGCATCTAATGGCCTAAACCACCCCACAGACATCAGAACCAGTAGGTTTATTTTTTTTATTTGAACAGTTTTGTATAGTGCGAACAAGACCCTTGCGGGTATCAGAATGCTTTACAGGGCATATGCATGAGATTGTCAGATACATATAAATACGATAAATTATGCGAATACAGTCCTGGTAACTGTTAGCTACTAGCATATATCAACAAGAGTGTATAAGAAAGTTAGCCAACAAATGCTGCAGTTGGGGAAGCACAACCATCTTGGTCAGCGAGATTCTGGCCATCAGTGGCAGCTGCAACAAGCTCCAAAAGGCCACACTAGAGCGAAGGGAGCGAAGTGTCCTGCCCAGGTTGCCCTCCCTCATGTCCTCCAATGAATGGAAAATCTGGATGCCCAAGTATTTAAAAGTACTGGAAGTCCAATTGCATTTAGCAGGGAGCTCTAACAGTCATGGGGAGGTGTCAACCACCGGGAACAAGTGTGTCTTGTGGTGGTTAACCTGGAGGACTGACAGGGAATCGAAATTCTCCAACAACCCAAAAGTGGTTTCTGCCCCTTTCGCAGCATCTCCCAGATAAATCAACAAGTCATCGGCATATAACGAATCACATACTTACTGCCATTCAACAACATTCCCAAGTCCTCCCCTCCCTTGCGAAAAGTTCAGTCAAAGGTTCAAACACCAACACAAACAAGAATGGGGAAAATGGGGCACCCCTGGCGGGTCCCACGTGTGATGGTATACTCAGGGGAGATGGTATTGCCCATCTTAACCCTTGCTGTGGGAGAAGTATATAACAATTGGACCCATTTCAGCCAGCCCTTCCCCAGTCCCATTCTCCGCATGACCTCAATTAAGTAATCCCAGCTCACCGTATCGAATGCCTTCTCTAGGTCAACCAAAAGAAAAGCAGCCTGCTTCAACGTCCTGGTCTCCGAATTATAGAGCACGGAGTATAATCTTCATAAATTATATGAGGTATTATGGGAGGGGATAAAGCCATTTTGGTCAGGATGAACCAAATGCTTCATGTGGCAGAGTAATCTTAGTGCTAGTATCTTACTTAATAGTTTGAAGTCAGTGTTAAGCATGGACGGGGGGGCGTGGCCGAGCCGTGCTGCAAGATGGCTGCTTCCTAGGGTGGCTCTGCCGGCCGAGGTGCAAAATCCGTTAATTATCTGGGGCTCTAACATGAATCTGTAGCCTAAAAGTAGCCAAGACATTGCAATACCAGCAGCGGTGCGACTGGCGGCACTTCCGACAGCAGACTGCCCACTTTTGGAGAGGAAATCAGAGTGGGGCCGCTGGACGAGCACTCAGCTGCGGAGGACAAGATGGCACTGGCTACTTAAATAGAAAAGAAAAGCACACTCACGGGGCCGAGCGGAGCTGGTAATGTACCGGGGGCTAGCCGAAGTGGACAGAGACTCAGCTGGGACCGGTTAGTGAGTGTGCGCTACCAGCGGCGTGTGCCTGCAAAGTCCTGGTGATTGGTGAACGGGCTGCTGCGGCCTGCAGAGTTATGCAGCGAAGCAAGTGGGCGAAGTGTGTGCAAACCACCTTGTGTGAGACCCTGAGGAGGGGGACTCTCAAAAGAGCCAAGTACCGGGTGTCTGACCCAAAGTGGGCCCGAAGAGACATAGCAGTGTATCTTCGGTTGTGCCACGAGGTAACCGCGGAGGTGCAGCCCGCTGGCGGAGGTCGGTGAACCGACAGACAACCGAGGCTGACTGCAGATGCCGGATTGGGCGGCCGGGAGACTGGGTGCCTGCTGCCATATCAACCCCTAGGGCCTGGACACCCATCGTGATGCCCGCAGCGGTCTATAAGGGAAACAGACGACGCGTGCAAGCAGCGTGCTCACCCTTAGGTGAACACGAGAGCTGACATGAAAACTGAGTGAGCTGCGATCTGGCCTGAGGGTCCTGCGAGGGCCTGGTACGTAACAGTGGTGACGTTGGGGGTGCTCAGCATAAATGGAATATGGAGGCGACCACAGGGAATAGACCAAAAACGCAGCTCCGTGAGAAAGCGGAAGATCCCCGTCTGGATATAGGACTGAGTGCATGCACTAAAGGTGCGATCCAAAAGCCACATATCTGTTATACTTGGGACGACATGAATGGACAAACAGTCATCATAACTGGGTGAACTCCACCCCCAGCTAAAGCGAACTGCGGCCAAAGCACTCACAATCAGTAGGCACCTGGACCATGGGGGTGAGGCACCCAGGCGTCCGCGGTGGAGCAAACCCCCGGTGACAATCGCGAGACTGGCGATTCATCCCTGCGGCAACTGCAACCTTTGAAAGCAGACAATGCGACCTGGAAAGGTTGGTCTGGTGACGATCAGTGCTACAGACAGGTGATACCGAAGGAAAGCTAAAATGGGGAGAACCGACAACAAGCAAGCCAAAATTACTTTTGAGAAATGATCCTCCAGACTGCAGGATGTTGAAACAACACTGATCACAGTGGTGCCAGAAACACAGATGGAGTCAGACCAAGATGAAGACATCAAAATTATGTTTCAAGAGGTGAAAGTCATAGACGCCAATCTGTACTCCTTGGCACAGCGGATGGACCATATCTTGCAAGAAGTGGACAAACAGGAAGCCAGACTGGACAGCCTGGAGACCAGAGTCTCGGACTCGGATGATCGTCACGTGGAAACAGAGGAACAGCTTCTCAGAATGGATAAAGTGCTGTACATTATTAAGGCCCGCAACGAAGACCTTGAAGCAAGGTCCCACAGAAACAATATTCAAATAACGGGGGTGCCAGAGACAACAAATATCGCATACATGGAAAAATATATGGAGGATCTCCTGAAATACTTATTTGACCATTTCCTGTCGCCAATGTTCCTGGTGGAGCGAGCACATCACACGCTGGGACCCAGGCCCCACCCAGGCGCTCGACCCAGCACAATCCTTGCCCACCTAATCAACTACAAGGATAGGGACACTATCCTCAGACTGGCCACGGAGAAAGGGGAGCTGAGACACCAAGGGAACAGCGTTGCTTTCTACCCAGAGTTCACCCAAGCGGTACAGGCAGCATGACTCGAGTTCATCCCAGCCAAGAAGCTATTCCAAAAAGTTGGCACGAAATACGCGATGCTGTACCCGGCGAAACTAATAGTACAAACAGGTGGTATACCCATGATTTTCACCGAAGCCAATGCAGCGATGAAGTATGCTAAGCAGATGGCAAGACAGCACCACAGCAAGGCCTCTGGGGCTGCAGGAGCCCCAAGAAGCCATCTGAGTGACACAGACTGAGAACTGGTAGGAGAACGCCCTGGTGTGCAGGAAGGGTGGGAACCCTGGAGTGGAGCACTGCCTGGCTACTCCAATTTGATTTTGATTTAAACTGTTCTGTTAAGCAGGTACAATGCTTGGCCATCCTGTCGACATATGGACAGGGTGGGAAGCCGGTGACGTCATGCCCCCACGGGATGATTCCCAAGAGTTTTATGCTAAATGGGCCGCAACATGAAGCGGAGGGAGTTCTGGGGAACACACAGCCTAATTGGGGGGTTGGTGTGGGAGGAGGGAGGGAAGGGGTTGTTTATGTTCTGTGTTGGCTACTACATTACGCCTCAGATCTGTCAAGCTGAGAATCATACCACAGTCATTGAATCACGATAGGGCATTTCGCACGGAGAACCCATACTACAGGGTACAAGAGGGATTTAGCGAATGGACATCCGGTAATTTGGGTCCTGGGTCACGCGCGGCACTGTGATGCGCTATTGCCCGACGTCTAAACTAAACTGTATTACTTAGAACGTTCGCGGTCTTAATGACCACCAGAAGGTGAGGCTAGTGCAGCTATACCTTGCCAGGCACAATTCGGACATATGTCTCCTACAGGAAACACACTTGAATGAAAACACCAAGAGGAGATTGTCTAGTAGCAGATGGGGGGAGGTGCATGACTCTGGCTATTCCAGATACTCCCGCAGGGTAGCTATACTGATCAGAAAGGGTGTGCCCTGACAGAACCATTCAATGGTAAGCGACACAGAGGGCCGGTATCTAATACCCACGGGATCATTATAAAACCAACCGGTAATTATAACAAACACATATGGGCCCAATACAGATGACCCCACCTTTTTTCAACAACTATGGCACGCGATACAAGCACCGGGCAAAGCTGCACTTCTGTGGGGGGGATTTCAACATTGTGCTGTCGCTCGAGAGAGACAGGGAGGGAGTGTCCCGCATACACCCCCGTGCCACTGCTGTACTGAAGGACATCCTGCGGGAGCACCACTTGGTGGACTTCTGGCATGTGCTCCACCCCACAACCCGGGAGGGTACATGTGTTACACAGCAATATAAGGCGTGGTCCAAGCTAGATTTCTGGCTGACGACCAAAGACATACACACGTGGATGGAGGACGTGCAACATCATGCCTGCACATTGTCTGACCACTCCCCGGTGGAGCTGTCCCTTGAAGTGCTGCAGCCTTACAGACAACCGTTCACGTGGCAAATTCCCCCCAATGCCCTTTTAGATGCAGCATTCAGGGAAACGCTTCGAACACAATTCACAGATTACTTGAACAGAACACGGGCTCCATGGATACGATGGGAACCCTATCGGAGGCGTTTAAAGTGGTGATACGGGAGCATTGCATAGCAGGTCAGTCAGGAGTTCTCCGAGACATCAGGGGACGATTGACTAGACTAGAAACAGAACTGTGCACGCTGGAGGTGCAGTCCTATCATGCACCCACCCCTGGAATTTTAGCTGACATCCGAGAGAAACTGACCGAGTACCAAGAGGCCACAGACTGAGAAACCACATTTCTACACAAACACATTAAGGCGCGTGGATATGGGGAGGGGCACAGGACAATCGCAAACCTACTCCAAAAACCTCATGGCTCTACGTACGCCACAGAACTCAAAACTTCAACAAACACTGTTGTGCATACACTGCCGGAAATTCTTGACACCATGACAGGATTTTATAAAACATTATACACCTCCAGGTCCCATCCACCGACAGAGATGCTACAAGAAAACTTTGACTCGTGGAGCTGCTGTGGTTCAGCAGGATCCATAGAGAATACATGGATTTCTCATTCACTGTAGAGGACGTGAGACAAGCCATAGGCAGCCTGTCAGCCGATAAAGCGCCTGGGGTGGACGAACTAACGGGCACATTTTATAAAGAATACTCCGACATTCTGGCCCCACGGTTACTAGCTGTTTATCAAGAAGCTGCTGAGTCGGGCATCTTGCCAGACTCCATGCAAGAGGCCATAATTATCACCATTTTGAAGACCGACAAAGATACCACGCTGTGCAACTCCTATAGGCTGCTCTCACTCATAAATCTGGATGCAAAGATTTATGCTAAGCTCCTTGCCACTCGCCTTCAGCCATTATTGCCCCGATAGACAGACTTGATCAATCCAGTTTTATACCGGGGAATTCCACCTCCCATAATTTGAGGACATTATTCGCACTTATGTATTACCTTGCCCCCCATGTGCCTGCGGGGGCTGCGTTATTGGACGCTACCAAGGCGTTTCATTCTCTGGAGTGGGGATCCTGTTCCCACTCTTACATAGACTGGAAATGAGCCCATTATTTATAAAAGAATCCAGCTGCTCTATACCAGGCCAACCGCGCATCTCCGGGTAAACGGACTGGTCTCTAATCCGATCTCAATCACAAGGGGCACGCGACAGGGCTGCCCCTCGTCGCCACTACTATTTGCCATAGCTATGGATTAGACAGCACCACACAGACAAGGGCATCGGGTTCACCAGACGGAGACTCACTGTGTCATTGTACGCTGACAATATCACCTTATAAATGGTAAACCAACGAGATAACTTTACTCCCATGACACGTGAGCTTGTGCGGTACGGAGGACAGTCCGGGATAGAGATAAACTGGAATAAATCGGTCCTGCTTCCACTAACACCCGGGACACACTCCTTTGACACTGAGTACCGTATACGTTGGGCGACTGGACCAACACGTTACTTAGGGGTATGGATTAGCAATGATGTGCAAGAACACTGAACATACAACTATGAAAGAGTGAAGGACTGGATAGATGATAAAGTGCGCAAAGACTCTCCCCCTGTCTTTGGTAGGCCGCATTGCGGTGGCCAAAATGGTAATCCCGCCAAAACTATTATATCTGTTTGTTAATGTCCCTCTCCCCCTCACAGCACATTTCCTCACCAAAATTTGTTCAACCATGATCGAGCTGGCTTGGGCGGGACTACAGCCAAGGGTTTCTTGGGAAACACTCACGCTGCCGCAGGTGCATGGCGGACTGGCAGCACCAGACTTCACCCTCTACGCGTGTTGCGTGCAGGCCCAGTTTCTGCATTACTGTGTGCACCCTACCCCATTCCAGCCCCACGTTGCCATTGAAATGGATAGGGCTGTACCCCTCCCACTTATGACAGCTATATTTCAACCCTTCAAGCGCTCATGCAATGAAGTAGACTCAGTGGAGACACTGCGGTGGGTGTGTGGAGGACTGTGCAAACGCGACATACTATATGCCCCCTCCATGCCCTTGGCAGAAAATCCATTAATCTCATCACTGAGGGAGAGACAGGCGCAGGCGCGTGCCCAGATACATCATTTGCAAAAGGCGCAAGTCCTATACCCCAGGGATACCTTCTTTACACTGCAGCAGATGTGTGGGTCCACCACCCCTTCTGCGTCTGACGTTGCTGTACTATCAACTTCGGGCATCATGCAGGAAGAAATTCGTAACTTTCCCAGTGCCACCCCCACAGCTGGCCACATTAGAAAACATACTAACGGTGGAAACAGGTCTCAAGCTGATCACACGACTGTACACGATCACACAAAGAGATCACCCAATCACAACACCAATGTCCCGTGCGGCATGGGAGGAGGACCTGGGGGAGTGTCTTACAGATGACCAATGGGTGTTCAGCAGCAGGCAGCTGGAACAAATGACCCCAAATGACGGCTCAGGTTAATCCAGTTCAAATACATACACCGATTTTACTGAACTCCCATACAGCTACACAGAATGGGGTTGCGCACAGATGATAACTGCTGGAAATGTGGAGCGCCACAAGCGACATTCATACACCTGGCGTGGCAATGCAGGCCAAAAGCAAATTTCTGGACCCAAATAATACATTGCATTGGTAGAATAACGTGCCTAACCTTGCCTTGTACACCACTGGTTGCGCTCTTGGAGCTCATTCCTCACATACCACCAAAGGTAAGAAAGTTGCCAACTATTTTATTGCTGATGGCCAAACAACAGGTGGCGATACACTTGGGGGCTGCTCATCCTCCGACCATGAAGGAGTGGATCCGGGAGGTAACTTATTGTAAGACCCAGCTAGCGGAATACTGGGAGCTCATGCCGATGCACTCCCACCCAAGAGACATATGGGAGCCATTTGTGAACTGATTGGGATCTGTGGATTTAGCGGATACTTAGATGAGACTGCGATGTTGCGGTGCCCTGGAACACATGAGATTCAGGGGGGTGCGGGGAAGCCCACAGATCAAGATGCGTTAGAGATAGACGCGTGGGATGCCTATCCTATCTCCTGTTTATCTGAAGGTACTATTGAACTGCCTTTGCGGGGTATTGTTGTACTGTACCATGGTCAGACCTCAACGAACCAAGATAACATCAAAACGAAATGCCTAAAATAAGCTATACAAGCTGTTAATGCCTTATTACTATTTGACAGATCAGAATGTATCACAGTAATGTATAAGAAATGTCACTGGTTTTGTGTTTTTGTGTTAAAGACGCCAATAAAAACAAAGTTTAAAAAAAGCATGGACAGGGGCATGGCCCACAGTCTTAGGGAGTGGAATCACCAATACAGACTGCGTGGAGGATGGCAGATGACCCAGTCGAAGAGCCTCATTGTACATAGTTACCAGACGGGGGACCAGTCCGGCTCTATACTTCACATAGAACTCAACCGGCAGGCCATCAGGGCCCGGTGTCTTACCACCCAACATCAAGGCAATGGCAACCCTAACCTCCTGCAGGGTAACTGGCACACCCAGCTCCTTTGCAGTTTCGTCATCCACCACCCTGAGATCTAGTGGGGCCAGGAAAGTGCCAAGCTCTGCCTGTGATGAACCCTGGGTTGTGGCTTATAGTCTATCATAGTATCCCTGAAATACCCCATTGATCTTATCCGGGTCATACTCGATGTCATTGTTGTTTTTTATGCAAGTAATCGAGCAGCCCAGTCACTCAGACAAAATGAGCCACGACAGTAAGCGTCCAGCCCTCCCTTCCTCGCTTTGCACTCTGTCCATGTACGTTCTATAGCCATTAGATCAGAGCTGGTCCATTACCTCATTGTCTAGATGCTAAATACTCATGTGCCTGCTCCCCTGGGCCCTGCATATTATCTAATGTACACATTTCTCCCTCTAGCTCCAAGTGCTCTCTGTGTAGTTCCCTTTGTATTCCCGTCTTCTGCTCCATGCAGTGTCCCCTCACCATCAGTTTAAAAGCCTCCCATTCTACTAGTGTTGTGGAGGCAGTGTCCATGTTTTCAGTAAATATGTGTCAGTAGTGGATCACAAAGATTGCGCAAATGGTACATCCTCCAATGCCACAGGATTTAGCCTCCATGTAGGTATCAGGGGCCTCTGTCTGTGAGGGTGGTACGTTATCAGCAATTGGCTATGGTTCAACAATGTGCGGCTGAGATATTCAGTAGGTTTAATCAGAGTGCCAATATTTGGAGAGCACCAGAATGCATCTAAGCTTGTGTGAAGATGGTGTAGGTTGGAGTAAAAAGAATATTCTCTGTCTCCACTATGCTGGAGCTGCCATACGTCTTGCCGGTCTCAGTGAGCCATCCACTCCCGCAACCCTGCCGCTACTCTATGTGCCTGAGCCCCCGCTAGGGGAGGGTGAGACCGGTCGAGCTGTACATCCGCTACACAATTAAAATCAAGCCCCATCACAATCTGCCCCATTTGTATATCAGCTATGTGAGTGGTGAGGGAGGACAAATATGCCAATTGATCATGGTTGAGGGCATAGCAACAGCATATTTATTTATTTAAGCAATTTATAGAGTGCGCAAATACCCGTGGGTGTCTCGGCGCTACAGACTGCAAGGAGTAGGTGTTATTGAAATGCTCATTGATTGAAAAGCAAGGTTTTTATGAGTTTCCTAAAGGTAGATAGCGTTGGGCATGTTTTTAGGTGTTGGGGAAGAGAATTCCATAACTTGGTAGTGGCAATGGTGAAAATCTGGTCACCCCAGGATGCCTTATATGTGCGGGGAACCCTTAGCAAGTTGGCAGTTGAGGAGCGTAAGGTTCGATTAGGCACATGGGCACAAAAGGCTTTTTTCAGAAAGTCTGGTCCCGTGTTGTGAATGGCCTTAAAGGCGATGCAGAGGGCCTTAAACTTGATGCGGCTTGATATTGGTAGCCAGTGCAGATTCCGGACTACCGTGGAGATTGAGTTGTACTTAGGGGTGCCTGTTATTAGTCTGGCGGCGGCGTTCTGCACCATCTGTAATCTCTTGATAAACTTTTGTTGGGCATTCATATGCAAGCCGTTACAGTAGTCAATTTTTGAAAATACTAGCATGCTAACCAGTGTTTTTCCTGCATTTGGGGGAAGGAACGGTAGTAGTTTTTTAATCATTCTGAGAGTATAAAAAGATGATGAGACGATGGTGTTTGTGTGAGCTAAGAAGGTTAGCTTGTCGTCAAATATGACCCCTAAGTTTCTAGCCTTGGGTACAGGGATGGGTGGAGGTCCCAAGATGGTCGGCCACCAAGTAGGAGACTCAGCTGGATGTAATTTGCCAAATATCACTACCTCCGTTTTATCGGAGTTCAGCTTTAGGCCGTTCTCAGCCATCCAGGAACTGATGGCAAGCATGTCAGTTTGAAAATTGGCTGCAATTGCTTCTCCGTCGTTGTTAATTGTAAGCACCAGCTGTGTGTCATCGGCGTAGGTTGTCAACCTGATCCCATGGGTTTTAATTACCTTGGCCAGGTCCGACTTGTAGATATTAAATAGTGTCGGACTCAAGGATGATCCTTGTGGCACTCCGCAAGGGAGGGTAAATGGGGGAGAGTTAAATTCGCCGAGACTCACCAGCTGAGAGCGATTGGATAGGAAGGAGGGCAAAAGTTCCTTTGCTTTAGGTTTGACACCTAAGTTTGAGACACGGTCGATCAGAGTGGCATGTTCGACCGTGTCAAAGGCCGCTGATAAATCCAGCAATATCAGAATTGCTGATCCACCTTGATCCCGAGTGGCTCTGATTTCATCTGCTGCCTTAATAAGGGCAGTTTCCGTCCCATGGCTCCTTCTAAAGCCAAATTGTGTCTCATCCAAAAGATTGTTTTCTTCAATGTAGTCGGCTAGTTGCGTGTTCATTATTTTTTCAAAAGTTTTAGCTGGGAAAGGGAGGTTTGTAATGAGTCGGTAGTTTTTGGTGTCTAGTGGGTCTAGATGATGCTTCTTCAGTAAAGGTTTGATAGTTACCCTTTTCCAAGCTGTGGGGTAGATACCTGTATCGAACATGGCGTTGCAGATGTCTGCAAGGCTAGGGGCTAGCAGGTCAGGAATGAGTTTTAATACCGAGGGTGGGCAAGGGTCCGTTGGGGAGCCCGATTTTATGGTTTGGATGTGGTCTTTTATTAATTCAGGTGAGACTTGATGAAAGTGCGAAAAAGAAGGGGAGTTGTGATTTTCAGGAAAGATTAGGTGATCGTTTTTTGATTGCGTGGTGAAGTTGTCGTATATTTTGCTGACTGTGTTTTGGAATGCACTGGCCAAGGCATTGCATAGGTCCTGGGTAGGAGCGGGTAGGGGATTTACAGTAGATCCTGATAGTTTAAGGACTACCTGAAAGAGACTCTTATTGGAGGCTTGGGCTGCTTATATTTGATTGGTGTAGTATTTACTTTTCTCTGTGATTAGGAGCTGTTTATATTGGTGGATTGCCTCTTTATATTGTGTTTTATCGGAGATGTTATAATCTCTGCGCCAGTGTCTCTCGAGGTTCCTGCAGCGTTGCCTTTCTAGTCTGAGGGTTTCGGAGAACCAAGGTGCTGAAGGAGAGGTTCTGTTTTTGACAGATTTTTGAGGGGTACCATCACTTTAAAGGTATTGTTCAGCCAGTCGGAGTATTTGGAGGAGGCTAGTGTAGGATTGACTGTGGGCTCGTAGCTAACAGTTGAGCGTTAAGGAGCTGCTGATTTATTTGGCTCCAGGCTCTAAACTGTTTAGGCCTGCTAGGTATAGATGAAGGGGAGGTTTTTTTTGCCTGGATGTTAAATAACACTGCCCAGTGATCAGTCCAGGTCAGGGGTAGAGTTTTAATAATGGATAGGTTGGTGAAGAGCCCGTCTAACGTGTGACCGGCTCTGTGTGTGGGACCGGTGATCAATTGTCGAAGGGAGATAGCCTCTAACTCAGTAAGTAGGGTAGATGTATCTTTATCGTCAAGGTTTTCCAAATGGGGATTAAAATCACCTAGAATGGTGAAGTCCATTTCCCCTGCTACGGGTTCCAACAGGCTGTCTAGGGAGGTTAGAAACCCTGACCGTGAGCATAATGTAGTCTTCTGTCCTAGAAGTCATCCTGCAACAAGCACATACCTTCCCTTCTTATCAATTAACGCGGGTGTTGCCTCAAAGGGGACCCCGGGCCCTATCCATATCAACACCCCTCGGACATACGCTGAAAACATAGTGGCAAAGATCTGTCTTCTCCATCTTCTCCTTAGTTTCCCCACCTCCCCCTGAACCAGGTTGCGTCTCTTGCAAGAGAGCGATCTGAACTCTTCAGCATTTCAGATAGCTGTGAATAGTATCACGTTTAAACATGGAACCCACCCCCTAATATTCAACGTGAGCAAATTCAGGTCTTGGTGTGCAAACGCTATTTTACATAATTCCAGGCAACATCCCATCTGGGAGTCTCCACCCCTGTTAAGCTAGTCTAGTAGGATTCAAGAATGGAACATCCCCGCTTGCATGAGAAACATAGCAATTCAAACACATAAATCCTCAACAATCATCAACTCCCCGACCCCAGGGTATCCTGGCAACTGCCATCTGCCCAAATTCTAAGTGCACTGTAGTATGAAACAGTGAAGGCCCAGACCAGTCACAGTGAAGGCCTTCAGGGGGGTTGCCGCTTCACAAGTCTGCCCACTCTAGTTTGTGCAACAACAATAGGAAACAATTCATGGCATACTGCGGCAGCCCATGCACCGGCCAAGACTTACAACCAACCCAGGATGGTTATCTTTAGTCATATAATGTCAGCAGCAGGGTGCGGGTCACCACCAGGAGCTCCAGTCTGTTCTTGTCAGAGGAGTCCGTTTCCGAACCCCCAGTACCCTTCATGGATCTTGATCCCTCCTCCGATGGGTAACCACTTTTTCGGGCGATTTCTGCCACCACCTGTAGCGCCGCAGCCCTTTCCTGCTCCGTCTGCGATGAGTTTGGTTTCTTTGCCCCAATGCATTCAGATCATCTCTGGGAGCGATTCCTAGGCCCACGGCCTCTAGCCGCTCGCTGAGGTTTTAGTTCTGTGCCAGGCTTCTCTGTACGGTAAGCTTTTCTCCAATCCCAGGCCATTTTGGGATCCTCGCAAAAGTGAGTCTTTCCGTCTACCACAATGCAGTTTGGCTGGGAGAGTACTGGATACCCTCATCCCTGAGCACCTTTTTGACCTCAAGGTAGGAGGCACGCTTCCGTTGGACCTTGAGGGTGTAGTCAACGAACATTGAGACTTCAGCGGTATTCACCACAAAGGGGCCGCATGTACAAAATATGCTTAAACCTGCGGTTTGATTGTTAATTATGATGGGTTAGGGAGGCCTATTGATGATTGATGATGAAAAATAATATATTATATGCCAGCAATACTGTTAAATTTCTTTTACCACTAAAAAAACATTTTAGTATTGATTCTGTTTTGGTTCCTTTTGTTAAACATTGAGGGGCTGGTTTACAAGAACTGTCACATCTATGCATATCAGCAGAGATGCGCCAGTTAATTTGCGTCAAGCAAAAAAAACCCTTGTAGCACCATGGATGCGTCCCATTTACAATGCACCGCACCTTGGCGCAAGGATTGATAGATGTGTGACACATCTATTGGCTTAAAGGCAACGCATTGCTGGAGTCAGTCAATGCTTCGGACTGCCTATGTCTATTATGCTGCGTCATTCCTTATGCCTGCTTCACGCAGGCGCAAGGTTTTGATGCAGTGGCGTCGTAAAAGTGACTCAGTGAAATCTTGTACATTTCACTGCGTCACTTTTACGTGGCTTTTTAACGTCGGAGCGCCACCCTGCATAGATTCTACCTGACGCAGGTACAATGTAGCACAGGCCTTTACAACGTGACATATCTCCCTAGATGCATCACATTGTAAATATGTTGCAATGTGGTGCATTGTTTACGATGCCGCTGCGTCACAAAAGTGATGCAATGTCAGCGTAAAGTTGTCGCAATGGGCTTGTAAATCTGCCCCTGAATACGGGAGCATCGCCAGCAAGATATATTCTTTTTCTGCAGATGCTATCTTCAGCACATGTCACGCATGTTTTTTCACCATTGAATTAGCATTGATCAAATATGGGAGCACTAACCATAGGGTATGATTGATTTACTTGAGGAGCCTTTTGCCTAATCGACAACATTTCACTATCTTTATTTTATCCGCACTGAGCATGAATTGATTAACATCCAAGCAACATGTAATATTTACCTGACTACCCTGACGCCTTTTGCTACCACATTGGCACTGAATGGTACCTTACTTAACATCTGGTGATGGATAATCTGCGTTAATCCAAGACAGCCTGTTTCTCACTTCCAATTCTACCTCTAGCCACTCTCCATTATTATCCTGACTAACATGTACACCCAAACTCTAGGCTACCCCCCTCCTAGCCCGACTCACCGATAAGAAACTCCCCCCTTCCTTCTGCACCAGTATTTACACCCATCACAGACTCACACACCACCACATTAATATCACGTCCATTAGCTACAATTAAGCTCCCCTCCCCACTAGATTCCTCCATAAGACACTTCCCTTACTGCTGCACCAGCACTTACACCCCTAACATACTCAGCATCATCCCCTAGAACAAACATATCTCCCCCCATTGTCATCATTACCCATTGCAAAACCAGCACTCCCACAACCACAGCCCCACAACACACCGCTACGCCTCCTACATCCACTCCCCTTTCCCCCATGGTCAACACTACCCCTTGTGAACCCATCACTCCCACAACCACATCCCCACCACACACCTCTACGTCTCCTACACCCGCTCCCCATTCCTGTCCACCCCTCCCTGATATGGAGCGGGAACCAGATAGGACGCCCCATAACAACAACATCCTAGAAGATGTGCCTCCCTCTTACCACTCACAGGATGTAAGCACACCTCCCACACCCATAATACATCCACCAATCTTATTCCCACCCTCATCAGACCCCAGATTGGATGAGATCATACTCTCATTATGACAAGTCAAAGAAGAACTTCAAGCCTTATCTGAGGTTCTTCTGAGCAAACCCCGGAACACTAGTTTTGCACAACAGACTAAATAAAACTTTCACTTGACTCACTCAGTAGTCACTCCGAAATTTTTGACCCCCATATGGAAATCAGTTCCTTTTCACAATAAATCAATACGCCCAATCCATAGGTCTAATACGCTATCGGAGAAAGATTTACTCGCTCTACTCCATTCATATGAGCCCTCAAACTGAAATCACAACACTATGCCACCAGATAACCCGCCCAAATTGGCTCCAATCCCGACTATTCCCTCCAAAACTCACAGACCCCCTAAACACAACCCTAGAGGCATCGTCGAAAACAACCTTAGACAAGTTCCCCTCATTCAGGAACCCAATACAGCCCACATTACGCCCCGTCTTAAGTGTATACAACTAAATTGTAGATCGGCCTCAAGACATGCAGCCAACATAGCTGACCTCATTCTCACACAAGAACCGGATTTGCTCATTTTAACCGAAACTTGCTTAAAGGATTCCTCTACACCCATCATTGACATAGTAGTACCCCTGAACTATGCCATCATCAGACTGGATAGAAGTGATAAGACAGGGGGTGGTATCGCTTGCATACACCGGAATAATATCCCAGTAAACAAATCCCTATCCCCTGTATTTCCTTCTTGTGAATACATATGCCTTGACATCAATAGCAATGACAAACCAATATGCTGTCTACACACCCTTTATCACCAACCAGAGGATAACCTCACTTTTACCGAACACTTCATGGACATAGTTTCTACTAATGCCGGACACCAAATTACCCAAATATTTCTCGGAGACCTCAATCTCCGCTGGAATGACCCCAATGATGCAGTGGTCAATAGTCTCAAAAACCTCCTCGCTGACCTCGACCTCACCCAAATTTGCAACACCTCTAAACATGATAAAGGATCAATCCTTGATTTAGTAATCTCTAAAGTTGATTCCATCCAGCTAGATACGATCCATTCATGTGATTGGTCAGATCATCAGATCATCACCTTTTTTATCAATGAAACAGTGAAATGCAACTCGGTAGTTCAACCCACAAGACCTAAAGTATGAAAGAGGGATCTGAAAAATATTGACCCTAACATAAGCACAACTTCCAGCTACAACTCACTTCTTCCTTCTGAAGAAATATCTGATGTTCATGATCTCACCAACCACTACTTCAATTCCATGAACATGGTTTTAAATGAGGTAGCCCCCTTTCAACTGAAGAGAGTCTCCACAAAAGATTTTAAGCCGTGGTATGATGGAAGATTAAACGAGGAAAGACGAGCCCTAAGAATAACTGAACGCAGATGGAGATCAGCTCCATCCACCAATCATCTCAAGATACTAAGAAAGAAGAGAAATGCATACTACAAAAAGATCAAGGGCACTAAAGCAGACTTCTTCACTCACCAATTAGACCAAGCAAAAAATCGTCCAAGAAAACTTTTCGAGTTAATCAAAACTCAATCCAAGGATGCACCTCACCGCCCCCAAGATAATGTGGCCCACAACCCAATTGTGAAGAATTTGCTACCTTCTTCACTCAGAAGACTGACAGCATATAGAAGGACCTTTTCAACGATCTAATCACACACACTATCGCACATACGAACTCCTCCCTTACAAATGCACCACAGAGAAACTCATCAAAGTTGGACTTAAAAAATAATGCATCTTGGTCTTCTTTCAATACCTACAATGAAGAATCTATTCTCAAAATGCTTACTGCCCTGAACCCGGCCAATCACTTCACTGATACACTCCCAACAAACTTCATAAAAGAAACCACCCGCTGCCTCTATGGACCAAGATCATAAATAACTCCTTACGCCAAGGTTGCATCCGTGACACCCTCAAAGCCGGGTAGGTATCCCACATTCTAAAGAAGCCTACGGCTGACCCTGAAGACTTAAACAACTACCGCCCTATATCCAACATCCCTACCTCGGCCAAATTCTTAGAAAAATGTGTACACCTCCAGTGTGTAAGACATATTGAACATTTCAACCTACTCAACAAATACCAATCAGGCTTCCGTGCAGGTCATAGCACTGAATCGGGCATGACCCATATAATTGATGATGCTCTACAAATCCTAGATCAGAACGGAGCCTGCTTACTCATTTTGCTATTCCTTTCCTCGGCCTTTGATACCATCAAACACGATAACCTGATCAACCTTCTGAAACACAGAATGGAATTATCTGGATCAGTTCTAAATTGGTTCACTTCGTTCCTCCAAAACAGATCGCACCGATTTAAAGTCAACCACTCATTGTCCAAACCCGTCCCGGTCACGTTAGGAGTCCCACAAGGATTTTCACTTTCTCCGACACTGTTCAATTTATTCATGGAACCACTCACTAAATTCTCTGCTCGTCTAACGTGAAATATCTCATGTATGCTGACAACACACAATTATACCTTAAGATCCATACCCTAGAAAACATCAAAGCGCTCAACACAACTATCGGCAAAACCCGGACCTGGCTGGCAGAAAACCATCTAAAACTGAATGCCCTCAAAACCGAATTCCTCCTAATCACTCCTCCCGCCTAAGTACCCATAATACAAGACAAACACCTTACTGCTCTCAACTGCCAACCTCTCATCGTTGACTCAGCGAAATCGCTGGGAAATTACACTGGACAGAAACCTCAATATGCAAAAACACATCAGCAACGCAACAAAAGGAGCAAACTTTCAAATACATACTCTGCGAAACCTGAGACCTTTCCTGCCGGAAAAAGACTTCAAACTGGCAGTACAAGCTCTAGTCATCCCAAGACTTGACTACGGGAGGGTCTCTCTCTGCCGTTTGCCCAGAGTTGCAACGGCCCCTCTAAGAGCCTCAATCAATGCCGCAGCTAGACTTATCACTGGCTCCAAAAGAAGCTCCCACATATCCCCTGATCTAAAATCCCTTAATTGGCTACCTTTTGAAGCCAGAATACATCTGAAAATAGCGTGTATGACACATAAAGCCATCCACCACAATGCACCTAGCTATTTGGCACAGAAACTGGTGCCCTCGTGTGGGGTCAGATCTTCAAGAAGTGCTAAAAACCTTATACTGAAACTGCAAAGATTCATCAAGAAGTAAATATATACCCGAACTTTTTCAGGGATGGCCCCTGAATATAGAATGCTCTACCCCGAGAAACTAGACTTAATCCCTCTATGGCATCTTTCAAAAAAGAAGTGAAATCGCTTCTCATGGCAAAATTCACTTGAGCATGGACTACTGTTATTATGCTACACAACGTATCTTCTACATAGAACCTTTTACTGTCTATTGTCCAGCCAGGTTCCCTGGATACTGTATCTATATTTTGCTTGATATACATTGAATGTTTTGTTATGTACCTTAGACCCATGTATCCATGATAGGATGTTTAAACTATCATTGACCAGCATTGAACCTTATGTTATTCACTTTGTACCTATGTAACTAAGACACTTACCCTGTAAAGCGCTCTGATACCTGCAAGGGGCTGGTTCGTGCTATATAAAACTTTCAAATAAATAAATAAATATTACCAAATTATTTTTTCAGAATACAACAATCCCCTGAAAAAGGGCGATTAAAACCCAAAATGGGATTGTTTAACCAGAAGATTTGTCTTATAGATTGATCCATCCACCGAGCCACATATGAAAAACTATCATATCAGGAATGGGAATACAAATGAATGAGGAAATTCATGAATGAATAAAATCAACAAGACAATCAAATTGAGTCACATTGATTTTTAAACAATTGAATACTTTCCCCTGCAGGAAATCAGCAGTGCAAGAAGGGGATGCTTCCCTATGGGGGAGCGCTCTTCCTAAATCTGGAGCTTGGCACCAGGGTGGGTCTCAGTGTATATGCAGAAAAGTGAGTGGTGCTGATCAAAGCAAAAAAGGCTTTAAAAGTTGCTTGGCAGTGCCAGACTGCTGTTGCAAAAGACATCTCGGATCTCAAGCAGATCAGTCAACACTTTGGTGCCGATTCCGATCCTGTAAAACCCGGGTACGAATGGTTGTATGGAGCATTTTCTCCGTACGACTCGTACCCGGGAATTCCACTTTACAAACCAGCAAATACGATTCATACAGAAATACCATTTCCATATGAATCGTAAAAAACACCGTACGGCTAAAAAATACATACAATTCTGATCCTGGGCAGCGCGTACGTGACGTCCGCACGGAGTCAGGCAGCGTTTTACGGACCAGCAAGTACGATTCGTACCTACAGCACTCCGCATGGCTATATTTTAACGGGAGCCAAAAAGTGCCGGAAAAGCTAAGTACGCTGCGATGCACGACGAAAAGGGGGCCCGCTACGCGACGAACACGCCATCACCCACATCGTACGTGTCATCATGTACAGTGCGTACCCCAACATTGCATATGTACGGACCATACCCCCCACCCCCCGTATGTACGGACCGTACCCCCCACCCCGTACGTCCGCACTGTACCCCCCATACCCCGTATGTACAGACAGTACCCCCCACCCCCGTACGTCCACACCATACCCCAGGCGTACCCCAATCCTCGTGTATGTACGGACCGAGACGGGCCTTTGTTGAGCTGGAGCTGAAGGCTGGAGCTGGCACGTAATCCAATTTACTACAATTCCTACCAATTTTTAACTTTTAATTTTAACAGGGTGCCAGATAAGCACACTTGTGCTGTTAGGCTTGGGTTCTTTACACACGCCATCTCCCCTGAGGATTGTGGATCACTCCCGGGTGCCTCCCAGTGCCTCCCAGCGGCCCCATTTCATCGGGCTGGTGAGATCTAACTTGGCATGAAGTCAGGGAGAATGAGAGGAGGGGAGAAAAAAGACAAAAAGATGCCAGGCACAGCCGAAAAGGAAAAGGAAGATCACCCAGCCACGGCCACAGATCACACTAGCATTTCACCAGGAAAAACGCAAGAGGGAGTGAACCTTTCAGAGCCAAAAGATAAGCCGTTTGAGCTGGAAGCCTTAACCACAGGCACTATGAGCGCTAAGTCAACCGCTTCAGAAAAAACTCACTGAGTCCACCCCACATGCCACCCAAAAAGGAAACAAGAAAGTCACCTCATCGGCACTAACCAGGCACTACTCATGTCCAACTGCAGTAAACGGGCGCTGATCACAGACTTTTTAAAAGTTGCTTTTAAAACCACTGAGAAAAACTGGGACTGCAATGATTTCATGATCTCCAACCCAAGAAATAATATCACAGATCCTCAAATTGAATCCAACAAGAATTTCTCTGGAAACAGAAGCATCCATAGCTGCAACAGGAAAACATCAAAGGACATGGGGTCAATTACCCAGCACACTTTAAACAGACAAGTTTCATTTTCACAACCCTTAATACCCAATGTTCTCCTTTCTCCGGAAATCCATCAAAGTCACAACCTCCAAGTCATCGAGGCACTTATTCCTAGCCATCTGCCTTTTCTAGACACACAACCGCTGCAAAAACAACATATCTCACTGGGAAACAATGAGGGCTGACTAACATATCAGATGAACTCAAACATTCGTAGTCCTTTCGGTGATACACATACTTTGCTGGTAGTTCCACCTTTAGATGAGCTGGGTTTTGCCAAACGTGTCAATGAACATGATAAGCCTGATTCATTATCTCCCCCGTTGGAAACGGCACACCAATCAGGTCAGGAATTTCCGCAATTCAATTAATGCGACGACATGCGAAGCAAATTTAAAAACCCCGAAACAACCCCCACGACGTTACTCTTGCAAAACAAGGAGCATCTCGGTGGGTCCGCGGGTTCTCTGGACTATCCTTCTCCAGATCCTCCACAGCACCAGGAACAACGAGCATGTTCACCCCATAGCACCATCAAGCAGCCCATCAACATCTTCAGTCTGGCTTCATTTGCTGAATTCCATGGACACCATTGGTAAATCAATGATCTACCACGCAGATAAGCTAGACACCCAAGTAGACCTTTTAAACATTTTAGCAATCCACGTACAGAGGTTCGAACTAAAGCTGCATAGCTTCAATGAGATGATTATGAAGGTCCAGCGAGACCGGGAAACAACATATCAAATGTGCCACTGCCAATGCACTCAAGATTACATTACCAGCCGAGAAAGAGGTAGAAGAACTAAGGACAGAGGTTCAAGTATGCCCCACGCCTTCTTTGGGGCCAAACTCAAGAGACACGGGGACTGATTCAGCCCCAATACTGGCAAGCCCATTCACTCTCAATCTATCAAGCGCACTAGGAAACCTAAGCGTATTATCTCCCATTGAACAACGCAAGCAGTCACCAATAAGGCAATCCCAAACAACGATCTCATTAACTAAGCGGGAGAGAAAACGCTTGAGAAAAGCCAGAAAAAGCAAACAAACCAGACATAGAGCAACCTCTGCTACGACTGAGCATGATACGAGCCAAAGCCAAGACAACACAACTCAAAATATCATGGATGTAGCGAGAACGGAGAAGCACACGACCCCATCAACCAACCCGCCCACCATTCTATTCAGCTAAATTCAACATACAAAAGAGAAATCTCCATCGGCCAAAATATTTAGCATATTCTAGCACTCTGTAAGGTGTGAGAATCACAAACTATTAATGCAGGCCACATAAACAACAAAAATCGCACTAACACCAAGGCGCGAAATCACTAGTACAATCTGCCCTCAGGAAGCCACCTTAATCAGAGCAAACCACAGAGAAGAGAGGCGTAACTCAGTTACAACCAACAGCCACTGTTTGGAATTTAATGAAGCTATCTCCATAAAGAATACTGAAACAAATCCTCAAAATAACAAACGTGACCCCATCAAATTCATTTTCGTCTCACTTGGAGCCTATTACGGTCATTAAAAACTTTGAAAATTGCTCAGACAACGAATAACGGCTTGATTCGCTTAACGAGAAACATAAGATTGTTTTTATTCCCCATTATTCATTGAGGAGAATACACAATATTCTCAACAGAAGTGTATTGCTAAAATTATTTAAAGCCCTCCCTCCCCTGAGTCATATTGACACCAGCGATCTAGAAAGCATAGAGTTAAAAAAAAAAACCTTAACGTTAATGGCCAAGAAATTACCACAGCTACGTTTCTCGACAACTTCATCATTGAGCATATCTGGTAGCAGAGAGAGCCATTTGCCAATTGGTGCATTGAACTAAAAAAGCCCATTCACCACCGTTATGCTTGCCCGCTGTTACACCCAGACAGATAGAGGGCCTGCTAAAAGGTTCTTAATGCCCGGACCAACATAGCTCAACAAAGCGTACAGATGCAACTGCAAGGAAAATTACCGTCACCTTCGCTCATCCTAAAGTAGCCAAGCCCCCCGCTCAAGGGTTGCAAGTTCTGTTCCTGGAACGTGAATGGTCTAAGTACAAAACTAGAAGACCCCGATTTTGTGAAATTCATCCTCCAGCATGACATAATTCTTCTCCAAGAAACATACCAGATAAACCCCTCACCAATAGTACGCTTCAAGAAATAGTCAAACCCGGCCAAGAGAGACACAAAGCACAGGAGAGCAAAAGGAAGCCTCTCAACTAACATCCTATGGCAAGCCTCTGCTGTTGATCTTGACTTACCCTGGATGCTATGCATTAAAGTAGAAGTCTCGCCGTTAATATTGAACATCTACATCTACCTCGCGTCTAAACAAAAAGGGTCTAGAATAGAGAAACTAATAGCAACATTAGCAACACTAAAACTCGCTTACTCACATGCCAATACTATACTGTCCGGATATATTAACATGAATTTATTACAAGGGAAGAATAAACATAAAACAGGTTCCGACCAAGCCTTAAGACGATATGGCACATATGGCCAAAGATGACCAGCTCATCTGGATGATCTCTCAATGTGGGCACTGAACAGACAAGGCCAGACAGATAGCCCCACAGCATTCATAAGGGTAACACAAAAAACAGATTCGACCATTGATTATACATTTACGGACCACAACCTTCTCCCTCATATTTCACACTTCCAAATAAAAGAAAGGGCAGAAAGTGACCATCACCCTCAAGCTTTTATCCTGCTCATAAACACTGTAAAATCTGGCAAAGATAACCCAAAGACTGAAAATAAGCAACGTTATAATTTAAAACGTCTCACTTGCAATAAGGAAATCATAGGTAAAATTATGGGGACATGTACTAGCCTATTGGAGAGATTTAAAGCAGAACCATCGAGCATAAAGGCCTGGGAGTCACTTATTTATTAACTAAATATCACATTTTCCAGACAGGGCAATGGCCACAAAGCAGGCAGACCAACAGGGGCAGTTTGGTTCACTAATAGCTAAAGCACAAAAAAACCATCTAAACAAACTACTAAGACAACTGCGAACCAGGGACTCTGAACATTTCCAGGAAATCCTCACGCTAATAGCAAGAATCGGAAAAGATCTAAAAAGGAACATCATGGCGGCCAAGAAAGAGTTTAAAGAATATTTCTGGGCAAAATGTCTCCATGCCTGCAAACAAAAAGACTCTAAGCTTTTTTGGAAAAACATCAATTAGCTATGAAATGGCAAGAACCATCACTACCATTTGGACATAATGGAGGATACTTGGCGAGCCCACATCCAACTCACACATAACGCTATTCCACTTTTAGACACAATAAATCATGGAGCACCAACAGGGAAGGGGGAAACTTCAGCAGCAACAGCCCAGGTAAAATCAATGGAATCCCCCATTGGATTTCACAAGTGCAGGTCCTTAAAATCATAAAAAATCTAAGATCTGAACTAGCTCCAGGGCCGAATGGAGTGCCAAATGCCCTCTTCCGGCACGATCCACCATTATGGTCAGGCTTCCTTACCTTCATTTTTTCTAGAGTCTAGCACGATCCCTGATTCCTGGCGAGGAAGTATCCTACACCCAATACACAAAGCAGGTGCACGTTCTGACCCATCCAATTACAGATTGATTGCATTAATAGATGTGGAGGCGAAAATGTATGCATCGAATCTGATGTTAGAGTCAGAGTATTGGGGCAGTCGAACTAACCAGGTAACAAATATGCAAACCAAATTCCTGGCAGGTTTCGGCACCCTTACAAATATCTCCACGGTCACCCATTTAGCTAATCAAGCCCACGCAAAATCCAGCACTCCGTATACGTGCTTCACAGAGATTAAAGCGGCTTTTGATAAAGTACCGAGAGCTAAGCTATGGGCCAAAATGCAAAGTTGGGGGGCCCCCTCCAAACCTTTGGAGGCTATTATCAACCTTTATTCACAAACATGGGTTCGAATACGGAAAGGAGATGGGTGCAGCCAGACAAACAAGATTCCAACAATCAATGGACTAAAAAAAGGGGTGCGTGCTGGTCCCTTGTTTATTTAACATCTATACCGCTGACCTCGAGCAGCACCTTCGTTAAATACAAGCTGATTCCCCCAAAACTGGATATAACACCAATAACTAGGCTCCAATAAGCGGACGGCATTGTCCTTCTTGTCCAGACACCCATAGGCCTCCAACGATTGATTACTCAATTAGGAGCGTACACCGTCTCTGCTCAACTGACGATTAGCCATCAAAAAACAAAAGTAAGGTGCTTGTCGTGAGAAACCACTGTCCTGGGTAGACTCAGGTAGATATCTGGGGTTTCAACTTTATTGTACCTTTAATGTTAACACCAGGAACTAGAAAAAACGAAAGCCAAACAACTTCTTTTTGCATTCAAAATCCTAAAGAAAAAGGTGAAAGGCTGCTCCATAGGTCACCTGCTTAGGGTAATCGCTGCAAAATTCCTGCCCTATATATCATACGGGTCGGAAATGCTGAATACGAATGACGCCAGATTCTTGAATACTGCACAATCTAGCCTCTTTAAGTGTTTGTTCCTAATCCCCAGACATATCTCACAGGCACAAATCCGACTGGAATATGGACTAAAAAAACAGCAAACAGCCAGACATGGCGCATTGGCCAAATATTATTGGAGGATGAGGGCAGCAGAAGACAACACCTTAGCCCATTACTTTTGGCAGGAGGTCGAAAAACAAGCCAGGCTAAACAACTCTTTTAAAGCTTTAAAAGAATCTTTCGCAGCACTCAGCTTGATGAGGCCTGGCTCACTATTACTACTTATTCCGGATTCAAAACCGTAGCGAATAACGCAATCAATGGACCTCACTACTAAGGGACAAAACAGCATTCTCAAAAAAACATCATGCATGGGCGGTGATACAATCTTATCAGACGTTGAAACCTCAGCCGTACTTGTCTGAGCATTTTTCATACCAAAAAAGGCATTACTTGACGCTGCTGCAGCTGGGGTCATTCCCTATAAAAGACCTTACCCCGAAATGGAAGCAGACATGGCTGACAAAAGAATGCCGCCTCTGCAGAAATGGCGAGGAGTCCTTACTCCATCTGTTTTGCATTTGCCCATCTCTGTTAGAAACTCGACAATTCGTTCTTTGGGAGTCATTAAGGAAAGCACAAATAAGGACATGCAGAGCGGCAGTTATCAAATGCCTTGGAGGCTCATTGATCCACTTGTCCTGCAGAGCCATTACATTCTGGAACATTGCGGTAAAAGAACTGGACAAAAAAGAGAAATTGTTTGCTAATTTTTAAATTGAACTTTTTGTACCTTTTTCCATCTACACATTTTACAAACTCTTGCTTTTATCTAACTACTTGACTATCGATTAAGGATATGACTTTGTTGTGTGTTTATCTCTAGCTTTTTATCAATGTTTATCCAATTTAACATGCACAATGGTGGCTTGTTCCACCCTTTTATGATTTGTTCCAAAATCCAATAAAGGTATTAATGACTTGACTATATGGTTGTGCCTATGATGGCATGCTCCTTTACTGCTCGCTTGTGTACCTTGGGCATACAATACAGTATCCTTTATATGTGGGTGAAAACTTAAATAGTGTTATCTACTTTAGTGTCTTCTCTATTATTATAGTAACTTGCTTTTATTCCAGGCCTCTCAAGTACTATGACACCCTGTGCCGGAAAGGCAACCAATGTTGAGTGTCATGAGATCACTTCCTGTGATGTCATAAGGGGTGTGTCAAAGTGTGTGACGTCACTTCCACTACCCTAGGCATTTTAATAAATCAAAATCTCTGCAATTTATGCGGAAATTGTGTTGCAAAATGAATATTTGCCCTTGCTGTTTTAAAGATGTTATGGGAAAGGACCCCCCCCCACTCCTGAAAGACATAATGCTGTCTCACTTCTCTTGCTTACTTATGCATTTCAGAGAAGCTATTCACATGCTCCTACTTTTAAAGTTAATCATCCACTACTGTGTAAAATCATGGCTAATATAAACAATATCAAAGGTATTTCAAATATTAAACACAGCTTCTGGAGCAAGTTAAAACCAGGGAAGAGGCGTCTAGATGAGAACACTGAAGAAAACTTGAAGTTTGCATATAGAAGGAAGCCATTAGTTTGATGCTTGATTCTATACAATTTAATTACCTACCCAAAATGCTTTCCTCAAGTAGTGGTGGGAAAGTAACAACACATTCTGGTGCCGATTACGATCCGGTAAAAACCGGGTACGAACCGTCGGTCGGAGTGTATTCTCCGTCCGACTCGTACCCGGTTGTAAAACATTACAAACATGGAATTACAATTCGCACGGAAACACCATTTCCGTACAAATCGTAAAAAACACCGACCGACGAAAATATGCATACGAATGTGATCCGGGAATGCTGCGACATGACGTCGGGACGCTTCCAGGCAGCGTTTCACGACCCAGGAAGTACGATTCGAACCGACAGCAGTCCGGACGGCAATATTTTTACGGCACCCAAAAAGTGCCGGAAATGCGAAGTACGGCGCGAAACGACCAGAGTAGGTGGCCCGGTGAGCGCCGTACCCCACCCCACCAGCCCCCGCATGTACGCGTCGAACCCCCCCATGTATGTACACCCGAGTACGTGTCGAACTGTACGTGTCGAACCCCCCGTGTATGTACACCCGAGTACGTGTCGAACTGTACGTGTCGAACCCCCCGTGTATGTACACCCGAGTACGTGTCGAACTGTACGTGTCGAACCCCCCGTGTATGTACACCCGAGTACGTGTCGAACTGTACGCGTCGAACCCCCCCGTGTATGTATACCCGAGTACGTTCGAGTCGTACCCCCACCCGTGTATGTACGGGGGGTTCGACACGTACAGTTCGACACGTACTCGGGTGTACATACACGGGGGGTTCGACACGTACTCGGGTGTACATACACGGGGGGGTTCGACACGTACAGTTTGACACGTACTCGGGTGTACATACACGGGGGGTACGGCACGTACATGCGGGGGCTGGGGGGGTACGGCGCATACATGCGGGGGCTGGGGGGGGTACGGCGCGTACATGCGGGGGCTGGGGGGGGGTACGGCGCATACATGCGGGGGCTGGGGGGGATATGGCGCGTACCGGGCACCTGTTTGGACGTCTCCATGGTTGCTATAGGAGTTCGGTGCGGACGGTCTTTTAACCATACGGTTGTACATTCGGACGCCCGGGACGGATCGTGATTCCCCGGTCGGACTTCGCTTTTCACGTTTGTACGGTAAATCGTCCGAGGACGTGTCGGACACTGTTTCCGACCCGAGGACGTGTGGGGAATTATTCCCAATGCGACTCGTATGGGCTTTTTACCATGCGAATCGTGATTGCCAGTTTGTACGGCACTTGTACGATTCGTACGGTAAAAAGACCGGATACGAGTAGTACGGGAATTTTTTTTACCGGATCGTAATTGGCACCTCTGCCTTTATGGTAAAGATACACAATTGTTAGACCTGACATCCTTGGTGGGCTATTTCCCCAAACCTTTTGCCTTCAATCCCTTACTTTGCTGAACTCACTTTTGTTGGCATAAGGACACTCCACTTTACCCTTGCTAACCAGTGATAACATGCTTGTGTTCCCTCCGTACAATGGTGTTAGGGAAAATATTGAATAAAAAATATCATGAAACAGTGTTATGATAAAATATTGAATAAAATGTCCTTGATACATAAATATCATTCCAAGAATATCTTGCTTTCGAAAATATAGTGGACAGGAAAATCGAAGTTAATAATATCATTTTAAGTATTGTTTTTAATATTTTTTATGTAAAAATACAGTTTTTGGTAATGTTATATTTTGGATTGATTTTATGGGTTAATTTATGCGTAGTTTTTTGCAATGTTTTATTTTATTAGTATGTTAAGTTTTGTGTTAATTTTTTTAAGCAATCTAAAAATATTTTATTATAAAATTGATTTATGATTTTACTTAATGTATAGCTAATTATGTAATAGGAGCAGGATGTTGGATTTTTAGGGTGAAAGGGTGGCAAGATTATTCAAATATGTGAATATTCATTTGTGTGTTTGTTAAAATTTTAGAACAATATTTTTTATCATTTAAAATGAGATGCATGAAATTTCTTCTTAAAATATATTTAGCTATATTATTGAATGTAATGTATACTTAGTACCGTTAGTGATTTTGGAAAGATTGTGTTATGAGTAATTCATTTCTTTACTGGAGAAAAAATTGTAAGATATTTTACTATGGATTATGGATAGTAAATGAAACCCCTTTAGAGTCCAACACCTTCCCAAACATCGAAAAATGGTTTGGATTGGAGTTTGAACACTAAAAGTAACACCTTCAGACTCCAACACCTTCCCCAAAATGGTTAAGGGGCTGATTCCAAGTGTGGCGGTTCATGGACCCCCAAAGCTGGGGTGGCGCAGCGGTGGCGGTGCACCCACGATAGTCCGACTGCCATATTCTGAATTTGGCAGTCAGACCACCATTAGACAGGCCGCAACCTAAGGGGATCTGTGAACCTTCGGCGGTGGCGCAGCGGTCAGCGGCAATAATATGCTTGCTGTGCTGCTGCTGCATCACCAAGGATATTATGACTTTTTTCACCACCACAGTTTTCATGGCGGTGAGTCCACCATGAAAACTGTGGCAGGAAGAAACTAAGGGGTCTCTACAGGGTCCCCTGGTGCATCAGGGCCATGGGAGGCATGCTGGGGGGCACATGGTGGGCTCCTCTGTCTGCATGCATGCCCAGTTACTACGCGGCATGGACTTAAGAGTCCACGACATGCTGGAACTTGCTTTGGTGTTCCCATTGCAGTGCCTTTTTAATAAGCACTACCGTGGGAATGCCAAAGAACCACTGTCAGGAATCAGCCAATCAGTGCAGCGACCATCTCCCTGAGCAGCAATAGAGGAAAGAAATACCATAGAATCAGTTGCTACCCTAGGTGGAGAAGACTATATCCACGGCGGAGATTACTGGACCGAGTAATTTTCAAGGTGCTCCAGATTTACCATCACGGGATTTTCAAGATGGCCGCCGACGCTTGGAATCCGAGAGGTGAGCAGTCTAGTGTTCTAAGGAAGCAGAAAGACAAGTGCGCGCGAGTGATTAACGCTCCTCGCACTTCAACTGAATCTCCTGAGGCGAGAGCAGCGTCTTCCCGCCGCGCCTGTCAGTTCTGAGGTATTTCGTTTAGAGACACTTTCGGAGTCTGAAGTAAGTGTCTCAGAGAAAATTCGAAGAATTCCGTGAGTAGCGTTTTGAGTATTCAGAAGGTGAAGCACCAGAACTTTTTGTGAGAAAACCTTTGCCGAACAATTCCAGGTTTTGAGTCAGTTTATAGAGTAATCCATCGTCCAGTCAATTGCAAGTCTTTAAAAGAAAAAACGAAATTAACAAAAGTGATGCGACAACTAATTGAAGGTTCAGAGACTAAATAAGTTAATAAGCCAAGAGAATAGTGCAGAACTTGAATTGGCACTAATTATCTGAGGAGATACAAAGTCCTAAATATATATATATATATGTATCTAGCAACCAACAGTTCCAGGAGTTTATACCAGCGCACTAATAAGAAACAGCAGCAAGCAAGACGCAAGCGCAGTAGAGACTACCCACGACTTCTGAAAAAAGCATTAAAATAGAGAGCAGTTATCCTCCAAATAATAACAGGTAAAGAAGATTAAAGAAGTAGTGAGGGAAAGTAAAAGAAAGAACTAGTAGGAGATTGTGTTCCTAAAAAATGTTATGCTAATCTGTTACAGGTATTCCTTCAAACACAACTGAGAGCAGAGCAGAGTTGAAGGGTGAACTTAGAAGCGCCTGACTGGAGGAGTCTCTCTTTTGTCCCATTCCCCTTTCCCCCCAATTAGTGTTCTTGGTTGATATGTTAGAACACATAGACCGGAAACACTGGTAGAGGGAATTTGGGAAATAATCTTCTGCTCCTGAGGAAGTCGACTAGAAGAATCTGACAGATTGAAGTGCCCCAAAAAAGAAATAGACTTCCACCCGAGCAGAAATGACAGAAGGATTAGATTTGAAAACTTTAACAACCATACTCGAGAACATGCAAAAGCAATTACATGACACTGGAGAAGAGAATAAAGTCCTGAGAGAGGAATTACGTAGATCCAGTCAGGAGTCCTTGCAGATTAAACAAAGAATGGAGGAGTTAGTAGCTTCAGCAGGGTCTCCCTCTGGAGGGGCTACAGGTATTCCAAGTGTTCCTCAATCGGTAGGGTTATCAACTCAGGTCATTCATGCAGTTTCCCCAATCATTCCTTTAGCACAACCAGAGCGTTTTGGGGGGGATTCGCATAAAGCTCAAATCTTCCTCACTCAGTGTTCACTACATTTTTTGTGTCGCCCAGTAATATTTTCCGAAGACCAATCTAGGGTGGCATTCGTATTGTCGTATCTGACAGGTGATGCAGCAGCGTGGTCTATGCCTATAGTCAACAGAAATGATCCCATGTTATATAACTTTCAGGATTTCAAGGCCGAATTTTTAAGAATATTTGATCGCAGGACTGCAGCTCAGGCAACAGATAACGAACTGTTGGATCTACGACAAGGGAATCGTGACTTGGTGGCTTACATTGCCCACTTCAATAAATTAATAGTAGAAACGAATTGGCCAAATGAAAAAAGAGCAGCAATTTTTTATCGTGGATTGAAGGAAGAATTAAAGGATGCTTTAGCACAAGTTCCTGGTAGACCTTCGGAAATCTCAGAATTAATAGATCTAGTTTTGCAGATTGATCATCGCCTCAATGAACGAAGGTCAGAAAAGAAGAGAGATTTTCGTCCAATTCCTCCCAGGTTTGACAGAGTAAAAAGTGAAATTCATAAAACTTCAGACAACGCTCAGAACGACGAACCAATGCAAATTGGAGCAATTCGTGGTCCACTATCGAAGGAGGAGAAAGAGAAGAGAAGAACGAATCAATTGTGTCTATATTGTGGAGTGTCAGGACATTTTGTTAGGGAGTGTCCAAAGAGGCCTAAAACAGGGCCACAGGTAAAAGACAGGCTCCATCAGTAGAAGGGGTTGCTCTGATGGCAGCAGAGACTAAGTCAACTCCAACCATTCAACGAGTGGCAAATACCTTGCAAACTTCAGTTCCACACTTAGTTTTACCATTCACAATTCGGTTTCAAGACACAAGAACTTCAGAGGTTTCGGTGATGATTGACTCGGGAGCCACCGGTAATTTTTGTGACATAAACTGTGCCAAAAGATTGGGAATTCGATTTGTTAAAAAGAAGATTCTAGAAGCTGTAAGAGCTGTTGATGGAACGAATTTGTCTTCAGGCCCCATTACCCATGAAACAGAATCATTGCTCCTCATGGGATTGAATGGTCACAAGGAACAAATAACCTTCAGTTTAATTGACGCGCCCCAATTCCAATTTATCTTGGGAATACCTTGGCTTACTGAGCACAACCCCCAAATAAATTGGAGTCAACGGACTGTAGTAATGAATTCATCATACTGCACTGCAAATTGCTTTTGTGAAAATCCCAGAGGGATTGAGGAATCTCAAGTAGCTTGTTTGGTGTCAGCCCCCATCAGCATCTGTATGACAGAGACAGAGGAAATTCCTAGCGAATATCGAGACTTGGCCAAGGTGTTCGATAAAAAGAAAGCTGAAAAATTACCTCCACATAGGCCATATGACTGTCGAATAGAATTGGAAAAAGGAGCGAACCTTCCTTGTAGTCGAGTTTATGCTCTAACGGAGGCAGAGAATGCTCATTTAAAAGAGTACCTAGACCAGTATTTAGCCAATGGATTCGTTCGTCCCTCACAGTCCCCAGTCTCTTCGCCCCGGTTCTTTATCCCTAAGAAGAACGGCGAACTTCGCACTTGCATAGATTATAGAGCCATTAATCAAGTCACAGTAAAAAATCGTTACCCATTACCCTTGGTGTCCGAGATGTTGGATCAAGTAAAGGAGGCTAAAATCTATACGAAATTGGATCTTAGAGGTGCTTATCACCTAGTTCGAGTGGCACCTGGAGATGAGTGGAAGACAGCGTTTCGAACTCGCTACGGATTGTTCGAATACCAAGTAATGCCTTATGGGTTATGCAATGCTCCAGCCGCATTTCAACATTTTGTGAACGACGTACTGCGCGAATTTTTGGATAGATTTGCCGTAGTATACATTGATGACATTTTGATCTTTTCAAACAACCAAGAAGATCATGTGTCCCATGTGAGAACCATCCTACGAAGGTTGTTAGAAAACAGCCTTTATGTCAAACTAGAGAAATGCGCTTTTCATGTGAACCAGGTGGAATTTTTGGGATTCATATTGTCTCCAGAAGGAGTTAGTATGGATCCAGCCAAGGTGAGAGCAGTGCAAGAATGGCCGGCCCCAAGAAGTGTAAAAGAAATCCAAAGTTTTTTGGGCTTTGCAAACTTTTATCGAAGGTTTATTTTGAATTTTTCAACTACTGTCAGCCCAATAACTCGTATGCTAAAAAAGGGAGTGACATTTGATTGGACACCAGAAGCAGATTCGGCCTTTCAATTCTTGAAGCAGTCTTTTGTCTCAGCACCCATTTTGTTACATGCAGACCCAGAGGAACCCTATTATGTCGAAGCAGATGCCTCAGATACTGCCATAGGTGGAATCTTATCCCAGCGGCATAAAAATACCGGCCAGCTACATCCAGTGGCCTTTTATTCGAAAAAATTAACTCCCGCTGAAATCAACTACTCGATCGCAGATAAAGAACTTTTGGCAGTGAAGGAAGCTTTTCGAGAATGGAGACATTACTTGATGGGTGCACGTCACAAGATTACTGTGTTTACCGACCACAGAAACCTGCAGTTTTTGAAATCGGCCCGAACCTTAACAGCACGGCAGT
Source organism: Triturus cristatus (assembly GCF_964204655.1). Lineage (NCBI taxonomy): Eukaryota > Metazoa > Chordata > Amphibia > Caudata > Salamandridae > Triturus > Triturus cristatus. The sequence goes on from NC_140582.1 coordinate 418,652,996, forward strand.
TAAGGTGGTCCTTGTATTTTGCGGACTACAATTTTGTGATCACCTATCGTCCAGGAATGGCAAATGGAAAAGCGGATGCTCTTTCAAGAATTGAAACAGAATCAGTGGAGAAAGCTATCAGCAAAGAACCCATCATCCCAAAAGAAAAATTCATTTTAACAATTCAATACAATGAGCTAGAAAGTGAAATTAAGAAGAACATCTCAGCTGCAGAACTGTCAGCCTGGTTAAAAGAAGCTCCAGAAAGAACTGTCAAGGAAGGATTGCCGTATCATCAAGGACTTCTTTTCATCCCAACAAAAGAAATCAGAGAGAAAATCTTGCACGCTTGCCATGATGACCCATTGGCTGGTCATAAAGGAATACAAAAGACTAAGGAACTAATCAAGAGGACCTTTTGGTGGCCAAACATGGAAACTCAGATACGACAATACGTCTCCACCTGCGAAAGGTGCGTAAAGGGAAAAACTAGTAGGTCAGCTCCACATGGGTTATTGATGCCGTTGCCCACCGCACCTCACCCATGGCATACAGTCACAATGGATCTTATAGTTGACCTTCCCCCTAGTCAAGGCAATAACACCATAATAGTATTTGTAGACACATTTTCAAAAATGGCCCACTTTGTACCACTAAAAGGTATTCCCAGTACTTCCCAGGTGGCACGATTGTTCACACAACACATTGTGAGGGCCCATGGGATTCCAAAGGTACTAATATCAGATAGGGGAACCCAGTTTGTTTCTCATTTTTGGAGGGCATTCACTAAAAGTTTGGGAATAGACTCTCGATACTCTACGAGTTACCACCCAGAAACCGATGGGCAGACTGAGCGGGTCAACCAAGAGTTAGAACAGTACTTAAGGTTGTATCTTTTAGATCAGGAAAAAGAGTGGTCAGAATTGGTTTGGACCGCAGAATTTGCATACAACAATTCCATCCATAGTTCAACAGGGTACACACCTTTTTACTTAAATCATGGGAGGCACCCAAGTGTATTCCTAGGGAAAGAGAACGAGACAGTTCCAGCAGCAGGACAGCTAGCACAGGAATTGCAAGACTCCTTTTTTATAGCCAGAAAGAATTTAGAGAAGGCAAAAAAAAGTTACAAGATTCAGGCAGACAAGAAAAGAAAAGTAGGCCCTGTCTTTAAAAAAGGAGATAAAGTTTGGCTTTCCACTCGACATTTAAAATTGAAAGGAAATAGGAAGTTCCAACCCAGATTTATTGGCCCTTTCAAGGTAAATAAAATGGTGAACCCAGTAGCAGTTAAAATCCAATTACCTTCTCATTTAAAAATCCATCCAGTCTTTCACGTGTCATTATTAAAGAAAAATCCTCCAGATGTTAGGTTGAGTCCCACTCCGCCTCCAATTCAAATAAATTCAGAGAAAGAATTCGAGATAAATCAGATCCTAGACTCAAAGGTTAGAAAAAAGAGACTGTTCTATTTAATTGACTGGAAGGGCTTTGGTCCAGAAGAAAGATCATGGGAACCCAGTTCCAATGTCCATGCACCAAGATTAATAAAAAGGTTCCATGAGAAAAACCCTAACAAACCCAAGGGGGACAGCCTTCTGTTAGGGGGGAGTACTGTCAGGAATCAGCCAATCAGTGCAGCGACCATCTCCCTGAGCAGCAATAGAGGAAAGAAATACCATAGAATCAGTTGCTACCCTAGGTGGAGAAGACTATATCCACGGCGGAGATTACTGGACCGAGTAATTTTCAAGGTGCTCCAGATTTACCATCGCGGGATTTTCAAGATGGCCGCCGACGCTTGGAATCCGAGAGGTGAGCAGTCTAGTGTTCTAAGGAAGCAGAAAGACAAGTGCGCGCGAGTGATTAACGCTCCTCGCACTTCAACTGAATCTCCTGAGGCGAGAGCAGCGTCTTCCCGCCGCGCCTGTCAGTTCTGAGGTATTTCGTTTAGAGACACTTTCGGAGTCTGAAGTAAGTGTCTCAGAGAAAATTCGAAGAATTCCGTGAGTAGCGTTTTGAGTATTCAGAAGGTGAAGCACCAGAACTTTTTGTGAGAAAACCTTTGCCGAACAATTCCAGGTTTTGAGTCAGTTTATAGAGTAATCCATCGTCCAGTCAATTGCAAGTCTTTAAAAGAAAAAACGAAATTAACAAAAGTGATGCGACAACTAATTGAAGGTTCAGAGACTAAATAAGTTAATAAGCCAAGAGAATAGTGCAGAACTTGAATTGGCACTAATTATCTGAGGAGATACAAAGTCCTAAATATATATATATATATGTATCTAGCAACCAACAGTTCCAGGAGTTTATACCAGCGCACTAATAAGAAACAGCAGCAAGCAAGACGCAAGCGCAGTAGAGACTACCCACGACTTCTGAAAAAAGCATTAAAATAGAGAGCAGTTATCCTCCAAATAATAACAGGTAAAGAAGATTAAAGAAGTAGTGAGGGAAAGTAAAAGAAAGAACTAGTAGGAGATTGTGTTCCTAAAAAATGTTATGCTAATCTGTTACAGGTATTCCTTCAAACACAACTGAGAGCAGAGCAGAGTTGAAGGGTGAACTTAGAAGCGCCTGACTGGAGGAGTCTCTCTTTTGTCCCATTCCCCTTTCCCCCCAATTAGTGTTCTTGGTTGATATGTTAGAACACATAGACCGGAAACACTGGTAGAGGGAATTTGGGAAATAATCTTCTGCTCCTGAGGAAGTCGACTAGAAGAATCTGACAACCACCCTCCAGACAATGAAATAACTTGCAGCCTGGCAGGCGGCCGGTGGTAAGCTTTGGCAGTGTGGGAGCAGGGCGGTGATGTGCCACCCGCCCCTCACACCACCAAATTCAGAATCAGGCCCTTAGATTAGAGTGGGTATAGTAAATATAATGCCTTTCATGTTTAACATCTTCCCTGAAATGGTTTAAGATAGGAATTGAAATAGTAAATGTAACCCCTTTAGTGTCCAACACCTTCCCCAAAATAGCTTATGTTGAAGTGATTGTAGTTAATGTAATCCCTTTAGTGTGTAGCAGCTTCCTCTAAATCAGGGTTCTTCAAACTGGTAGGCGGGCCCCCCAGGGGAGCCTCACGTGATCCCAGGGGGTGCCAGGCTCCGAACCAAAAGAAGCATTGTGCTGATTACAGTGCTTTGTCCTAAGCTGAAAAAATGAGCAGCAGTAAGCCGCTCTGTAATGAGTCATCACTAACATCTTTTGCTGTTTATATCCTAGCTGGGAGAAGGTGTCAAAAGGGAAGGGACTCCATATATTCTTCAAACCCGCACCCCCACTTCTAATAATCACACTATGGATACTTGCACGTGTTACCAAGGCCTGCCTGACCAGAATAGTATGTTTGGCAATCATGTATTTGATTGCATTTTTAAAACAGTAACAGAACGTAACTGAAATGTTTAAATATTTATAGACATATTTACTCATTGCAAATTTAATAAAAAAAAATTTTTTGCACTGTGACAGGGGGGTGCGGCATAAAAATGTTTGACAACCACCTGTCTAAGTGGTTTAGAAAGGAGTTGGTATTGCATTTCTCACATATATAATTAGTATTTTTATTTTTTATAATAATCAAGGTACATAACACAGTTTGTAATTTGTATTATATTTTGTAACATTTATTTAATGTACATGTATACATTATTAACTATGTATATATTTGCACACATAAGAAAATTATTTTCCTGGTTATATTTGAACAAAATGTGTTAATACTTTTAATATTAAATAAAACATGTATATAATATATGAACACTGTTGTACATTTCTACTTTTTTCTTTAATTTTTTCAATTGTGCTACATTCAATTTCTGTACATACATACAGTTGTTTCACACACATTTTTGTTACAATGTTTGCACACTTTTTACAGTATATTCCAAATATTACTTTTTTATTCAATTAATAATTGAATACTTTAAATAAGTATTTAATTTTTTCATGTACCTTGTATTGACTTATTGTACATTATTTACACATTTTAAAAAGAATTCAATTTGAATCCCCATTCGGAGATCGTTTTATTTTCAGTTCCTTTTCACAGTCATTTTCTTTACCACTTAATTACTTTTTGTAGTCTATTTGTGTCAGTTTTGGTTAATTTATATCACAGTGAGTTAGGAGAAGGTGCTGCTGTTCATCGGATCCAGTATGACCTTTTTAAAGTTTTTTTTACGGTTTTGAGTTTAGGGGGATTGTAGAGAATGCTAGAGAATGACAGTTATAGTTTTGCTTTCTATAATTTGGATGTTTTATTACTAGTTTGTATTAATTTATTTACTGGTGTTCTGTGTTGGGCTTAGGTAGAGTTAGATAGTAATGTATTGTTATTTTACACAACGTTATGTTATGTGTTTTGTATAGATTAATTGTGATGTTTATGTTACGTTTAAAGACAATGTTTTTTGTGGATGGGTATTGAAGGCTATTTTACAGGTTTACAGATCCAAGGTTTTCATATACGCATAAGAATATTGTATTTTTTTAAAGAAAAGTATTTTGGTTTCTAGTAAGTCAATATTTTTAATGTGGATTTCCCTTGATTTTTTAAGTTTTCAGGAATGTTCCTTTTTTTTAAAAATTGTTTTTTTTTTTATGGTTCCATAAGAGTTTGGATTGTTTTTTAGGGATGAAAATGGTCCTGTTTTATGTTTTCATTTTGCTGGGACTGCATAGTGATTTATATATTTGACTACATGTATATGGAAGAAGATAATCAGCTATAGGACAGAAGGTTGTATTCCAGTTTTTTTTATTTTGGGTGGGAAATCTTATATTATATTATGTAATTGTATTTATGGTGATTGGTAGTTATGATATTACATCTTATGTGTTTAATTGTTTCCATTTGGTTTTACTTGTAATTCTGAGTTTTGTGGTCAGCGACCTTTGCATTTTTAACTAATTAATATGCATATTAATCCTATTGATCAGTCTTATTTGCAATTTAAGTTGTATATCTTTTGACTGGTGTATAAAAATAATGTGTCTATCATTTAATTAAAAATTATTTTAATTATGCTGGTTTAGATTTTTCTTTTAGTTGATTGGATACCGTGTAGGAAATGTGATTTTTTATAATAGGGCTTTGACTATTGATTGTAAGAAGTGCACCCCTCTGTTTTTATTAAAGAGTGTTACTTTACATTGTAGCATGTCGTACATTCTATTGGTTTGTTCATTAATTTTAGTTATAACTTGGGACCAAAATAACACCTAATTGGCACATTTAATTTACCTGCAAGTCCCTAGTAAATGGTACTGCCTGTAACCAGGGCCTGTGATGCAAAGCCACCAGTAGCAGCAGCACTCATTGTGCGTCTCACTAAAGCAGCCTTTTAAAAAATGTCCCAGGTCGCCGCTGCAGTCTGTAGTACATTTTTAAACAGGCTTTGCGACCTGGTGAAAGAAGCCTATTGCCAGACTAAACTTTCCTTTTTAATACCTATTTGTCACCACTTAGGGAGGTCATTTAAGCTCATGGGGAAGGGTGCATGGTACTCAAAAAGTAGATCATTGTGTTAAAGTTCTATATGTGCTGACAGTGAAAAATGTCTAAAGTGATTTTTCACTATTGTGAGGCCTAGCTCTTCAATAGACTAACACTGGGTTACCTTATTACCATTAATACGGGCTTACTTCAAATTGGGATCAGAAAGGGAAATTATGTTTACACTGAAATTGATTGTAATGTAAAATCCTCTTGAATGATGAAGTCAGATTTTAAGTTACAATACATAAAACGCCACCCTTATAAGTTGGCATGTTCCTCATCAATCTAACTGCTTTCTTGTCAGTGTTTTGGGTACCATTAAGCCTTAAGGATTCTTTGCCACATTTAGTGGCTATAAAATCCTATCTTGAATTGTTTCTCACAATATAAGTCCCCGTTCCTCCAAAAAGAAAACAAAAACCTGTTCACTATTGCTTTTTACAGCTAGCCATTTGTCGTTCATTCCTGATGGGTAAGTATATGGAGCAATGGGTTCTTGTCTGAATTAGAAACACTGAGGCCTATGTGTTTTTCAAATATGTTTTGATTATGTAGCATGTAATCCAGGTTTAGTTTATTTCATGACAATGTCCCCAAAAATGCCACCATTACATCTTAAACAAGGATGTTATAGAATGTTGTAACATATTTCAGATTGTGAACAACAGTGTTCTGTAATCACTTTGCCTTGCGGGCCCACTTTCTGGCTCTCAGTCAATATTAATACAGATAAAGATGCGGATCTAAAGGTGAAGCATATTTTACAATCGTCCTTTTGTTGACGCTTGACATGTGAAAAAGACATGGAAGTGGCTGGTGTGCAAACATTTTTGTATTTACTGTCTCCTTTGATTACAAATATTAATCTATATCAATCAATGGCTATAATAACATTTGATCATGTGTTAACTGTATGATCTTCTAGAGTTCTGGCTTTATCTTTTGAATTTCTTTTTTAGGGGGCTTATCTACCAGTCCCTTGCGCCGCCGATGTGTCACTATTTGTGTTGCACCAGCTGTGCATTTTCCTGCCCCATATTTACAAGGACACGAAAAGCCATCCTGCTTGGCTTTTCCTGTTCTTGTAAATACAGCCTCTTTACATGCAGCACTTTGCGTGAAAGGGGAGATCCATCGGTATTGCTGTGGGTGTTTCCATGCAACACCCATGGAACCTGACACATTTCCAGATTTACGACAATCGTAAATCTGGAAAAGCGTTTGAATGCTACGCCTCACCAAGGGAGAAGTAGGGGGGGCAACAAGGAGAAATGTATCAATTTATCCTCGTTTCTTTCCTCTTTCTATGCGAGCTGCATTCTGCAGCACACATAGAACTAGTAGATCACCTCTTGTGATTGTTTATGTGCAGGAAGGTGTCGCTTCCTGCACATAAACAATCATAAAAAATGACATTTTGTAACTTCCGTGTGCTACTGCAGCACCCATAGAAGCTGACAAATGCCATTTCAGAGTGTTTATGTGCAGGAAGGGACACCTTCCTGCATGTAAATAATTGTCTCTGTGATGCAGGCATCCTTGCACCATGCTCAAGGATGCCTGCGTCGGCGCATGGCAGCCAATTGTGCGCCAGCGGAGGGGAAAGCACAGGTATGCAACATATTATTGTAAATATGTTGCATCCCTGTGCTTTGAAAGTGCCGTAGCATGGCGCAGCCGAGGGGTTTGTGGTGCAGCGCTGCAACACTTTCTTGTAAATGAGGCCCTTAGTATTTAGAGTGGTACAGCTTAGCTCAATTGAAAATCCATGCATTCAAGAAAGCCAACCCTCCATTGCTAGTCCAGGATAAGACACTGACAGGTGGCAGCTAGCCCTCTTCCTCGTCAGATCAGCGGAGCTCTTCACCAGGGAGATTGGGGTTTGTTTGTCGAATTATAGTGGTGCTCCCACTATACCAAGCCCTTAAAATGACCTGTGCTTGATAAATACATCTTTATATTCTACACTAATCCTCTATGTTCTCACACACAAGCTGTTTGATTTACCCATTGATGCTCAACAGTAAAGGGCGGAACATAAAGACCATCAACAACGATTAATAGGGGCAGATGTGCTGACAAAACACTGTTTTTGGTATCATTTACCGAAGAGCTTCGTATAGAATACCTTAGTGATTAAGGGGCATATTATCAAGACAGGCGATAAAATTATCGCTGCTTTAGCGGCAAAAAACTGGTGCTTAAACGGTGATAATGGGCTTGATAATATGCTCTATGGAATTCCAATTGAAGCCCATGTTAGATGTCCTTCTCATCTGACATGGGTTTCAATTGGAATTCCATATAGCATATTATCAAGCCCATTTTCGCAGTTTTAGCGGCAGTTTTCTGCCGCTAAAGCGGCGATAATTTTATCGCCTGTCTTGATAATATGCTCCTAAATGAGGATCACAACTAGTGCTTAATTTGTCAAAATAAATAAGGGTGGCGGCACTCATCAGGAGTCCATTGCAGCTTGCTCCACCCAGTGCCCCTGCCACTACTGCCAATGAAAGTGTCAACACAACTTCTAATCATCACACTCCTGCAGGTGTGGTGATTCAGAATATTCCATGCCCTTCTCCCTTTGAATCTGTTGTATATCCCAAAGGCACCATGGAAGCATTCAACTAATGTGCATAAAATTCCACTGTGCTGATGAAAAGTCGAGCAAGAACTCGCTTGCCTGCTGATGTAGGGTCAATAACACATATGAGGTGTGGCTATAGGCGTGAGCTCCATTCTTTTAATAGATAAGCATAGTGTTAAACTATGCACCTTTATGTATGGGCGCTATTTCACAATAATGGAAAAGTTATATTGTATGCAAAAGCTACATAAAATTGAATTAAATGAACTTCACATGTGATTAAGTATGCAAATATGTCACAATACAATGGTGCTCTCATTTCCACATACTCATGTTTATCCATGCAACTCGTGTATTTTTCAGACATTTTAACTTGAAAGATTTGCAGCTAAAACTCTTTCTTTCACATGAGATACACTCTCAGCGGAGCAGGAGTAATATTTTTGCTGAGCATCTGGATGCAAAGTGATTATTTTACACATCGGTACATGCTGATTTCAAAATAGAATGTGTTGTTACCGCTTTCCTTGTAAATGCGTAGTTCATTACAGCAGGTAATGAAAATCCCATCTGTCCATTTAAGCAATCTTCTTTGAAAGCAGTCTTGCATGCCGCAGCACACTGTGCAGCCTGCGTTTTAACGACAAATTAGAATGCGTAAACATGGCTGCTAAATCTTCCTTTGTCTTGAAGTATGAAGACGTACACGGTTTGCATTTGATACACCAGGCTGCCCAGAAGTGACGAATATCAAGAAACGGCGTTAAAAGTATCGCCGCTTTAGCGGCAGAAAACTGCCGCTAAAGCGGCGATAATGGGCTTGATAACATGCCCTTTAGAATTCCCATAGAAGCCCATGTTCTGGTGTCAACATGGGCTTCTATGGGAATTCTCTACGGCATATTATCAAGCCTATTATCGCCGCTTTAGCAGCAGTTTTCTGCCGCTAAAGCGGCGATAATTTTTACGCCGTGCTTGATAATATGCCCCCTACTTCCTTACAAAAAGATGTGAAAACGTTTAGGTAATGGATGTCTTAACATACTGGAGCTTTATTTGACCACGATATCATAGCTGTCACCTGAACCGATGTCACAGTAGAGCAATAATAATTGCATTTAATGCATATTGGCCCTGACGAGGTGTCAAAGCGCTTTCAGCTAGGCAGCACGCTCCGCTAGAACGCTAGCTTAGTGGTTAGTCCAGTGTTTTCGGTTGTTAGTTACTGGAATTAGTCTTGACCCTCAGGAAACCATTCCATCCATTCAGACCAGCTTCTTTGAGATAATTACATTTAAAGGAAGCAGGTGTGATGATTAGAGTTGGCTGTGTGAGTTCAAGCATAAAGTTGGTGGGTTTAGTAGATGAGTTTTAAGAGATTAGGGGGCAGATTTATGAGGTTTTGCCGTAGGGAAGCGCAGCAGGCCTTCCTGCTGCGCTTCCCTACGGCAAAAGAAAAGGGCAGGGATGCGCCGTATCTATAAAATGCGGCGCATTCCTGTCCTTTTCCCCTGCGCCGGCGCACAATGGGCTGCCTGCGCCAACGCAGGCACCTCTGCACCATGGTGCAAGGGTGCCTGCGTTGCGGAGATGAATATTTTTGTACAGGAAGGGAAACCTTTCTGTACAAAAATAATCACAAGAGGTTTGCCCAGAATCACAGGATCTTGAGCTGGAACTCGAACTTGGTTCCTCAGCTCTGAAGTCAGCAGCTCTGGCAATTGAGCCACATCTTCTCCCCACTTTCATGCTAAGTAGTTGGTTCTGTTTTAGGCTGGTGCAAGCTGCCTACTGATGAGAGTCCTGGCACGTATTTTTTTTACAAATTAACCACTGGCAGTAATTTGTTTCTTTCTGGGCCAGATTTTTTATAACTACACACAACACAGCACAGCACCCAAAGAGACTGCGCTGATTGATAGGGAGGGAGCAGGAGTGTACCATATCTACAGAAATATGTCTCTCTCGTCCTCTTTCCGAAGTGCCGACAGGGATTTCAGCTGCCGAGCGCCACAAACAAACACCCAAGTGCATAGTGCTAGGGTATGTGTGTAAGCCTAGCATAGGTTTTGTACAGGAAGGGTATCCTTCCTGCACAAAATACCACGCCTAGATAAGTGTAAACGCTTTTCCCACTTTGTATGCATGCTAAACACTGCAGCACGCATGCAAAGTCAGAAAAGAAATGAGAAATAAAAACATTTCTCCCGTTAGCAGGGGCATAACACAGGCCCCCGCAGCCCCCAAGGTGCGGGGGGGCCGCCAAGCTCCAGGGGGCCCAACCAGCACAGCACTCTGGCTGCAGAGCTCCAGATTGAGCCTGGAGGGGTCTCCTCAACGTGCCTTGCAGGAAGACCCCCTCGAGTTTCATTACACCAGTGTGCTCTACCCTGCCACAACTTCTCGTTGTTATGTAGTATATCACACCTTCCTGTGTGATTTGATAGTGTTTGAATTCCAAATTTGAAAACTCATACACACGCAAAGTACAACTGGGAGATCTGTATGTTACATGTAAATAACATAGACGAGAGGGTCAGTGCAACAGCTGCACGTCAGAAACCACTGGTTCAAATTAAGCACAGTTCAATGTTCAAAAGAAAACATCATGGCGGCCAATGATGCGTTCTTGCTTGCGCTGTGTGCGTCTGTGGGTGGGACATATGCACAGCACAAGCAAAGACCTTCTCTATTGGAGCTGCATCATGATGCGCTGTGCACTAGGGTGTGTGTGTGTGTGTGACGCTTGGCAGCTGAAATCACTGAAAGCTGCTCCCTCCCTATCAATCAGCGCAGCCTCTTTGGGTGCTGTACTGCGTTGTGTGTAGTTTTAAAAAATCTGGCCCACAGAAAGGCAAATTACTACCAGTGGTTAATTTGTAAAAAAAAATACGTGCCAGGACTCTCATCAGTAGACAGCTTGCACCAGCCTAAAACAGAACCAACTACTTAGCATGAAAGTGAGGAGAAGATGTGGCTTAATTGCCAGAGCTGCTGACTTCAGAGCTGAGGAACCAAGTTCGACCATAACTAAATGTGTCTTAACTGGTGCTCGAGAAATGCGCCGGATTATGTGTCGGTCCTGAGCACCGGAAACCACTGGCTCAAATTAAGCACTGATTACTACCCTGTATTTCCGAGCTGTTCAGTCTGAAGCCATACAGTAAACCCCAATATCTTTCGAGTTAATCTATGTGATGTAGAGTGTTCAATGTAGAGAAAAATTAACAGAACCTATGTAGTCCTCATCAAACGGCATCATGATGCAGCTCCAATTGAGAAGGTCATTGCTTGTGCTGTGCACATGTCCCACCCACAGGCGCACACAGCACAAGCAAGAACACATCATTGGCTGCCATGATGTTTTCTTTTGAACAGTGAACAGTGCTTAATTTGAACCAGTGGTTTCTGGTGCTCAGCCCAGGCACTTTATTGTCAACACTGGCTTTTATGACAGTCTGCCACATGGTGGTGCTGTTTATCTAATTTACAGAAGAGAACAGCAACAGTTGTTTAATAATACAATATACATTAGAAATGACAAATACCTGTATCCAGGTTGTTACTGTTTTTTTGCATTTCTTGAATATTCTGAACTATCACACTTCTAGAAATGTGATGGTTTGTAGTTGTTTTGGTACTGTCATTGGCAGTGATGTCAGGGGCAATGGGTGGTACTAGCTGCAGTGGCCTCCTGACAAGGGCTCTGGCACTTAATTTTCTACAAATTAAGCACTGCTTTTAAAATATTTTCTTTTGTGGAAAGTCCGCTAGTTGTGCACATGTGCAGGCATATATTCCCGCTACTGCATATGCACATTTGCTGGGATGCATTCACTTCTCACAGACACCTCGAGGGGGTGTGGGCACTCAGGCCAAAGATAAGGGGAGAGGATGTGGTGTAACTAGAGCTGCCGACTGGAACTAGGTAACCGGAATCGAGTCTCGGCGTCGGCTCAACATCCTGTGATTCTAGGCAAATCACTTATCTTCCTCTGTCTACAAAAAAATGAATTCATCCTTGTGAAATGGAACTTGTGCTCATGTAAAGTGCTCCAATACCTTTGGGTCGAGTTCGCTATAAAAATAACAAAGAAAAAAAAACTGAATTGTGACAAAATAGTTGACATCAGACACTCAAATAATCATTTTAGGTTAGAAATAACCAGATTTTATAGCAGTGCATTGCAGCTGAAAATCTTTCAAAAGGGTGTAAGATATCTCGGCACATTTATTCTGTAAGTTTGGTGTGTACAGCACATGGTAGCACGAGCCAGATCGAGAGAAGGCTCGAGACTCTGACACAACGGCGCCTCTCCTCTTCAATAGCGCAAAGTACATTACTTTAGACTGCAGGTGTGGTGGTTCGGTATGCATTAAAAAAAATAGAAAGACGTAATGCACAAATAAAAAAAAGTTGAATTAAGGAATGAAAACGCAGCTAACCTTCGTCCATGTCACAATACATTACGCACCTGCTCCCTCCCTCCCTATTATCAATCCGAAATGTAGAATTTCTCATCAGTCACTTTCTAAAAGAAGACCAGAAATCAAATCAGCCAATGGACAGGTAAACTCTTTACCACGTTTTGGCATACTGTGGATGGTTCATGTCTCTTTGTCAATGACGAACTCACAAAATGCATTTTACCCAATTTAACATTACATTGTTTCCTCTCTAGCGTTTGCTGTCACAGACCAGACGTTTTACAGGTGCTGATTGTACTCTGCAGGCATCCTACCCTGCAGACCTATATCACCTGGATAGGAACCTAAGACGTGCAGCTGTTGCCCTGACCCTCTTGTCTATGTTATTTACATGTAACATACAGATCTCCCAGTTGTACTTTGTGTGTGTATGAGTTTTCAAATTTGGAATGCAAACACTATCAAATCACACAGGAAGGTGTGATATACTACATAACAACGAGAAGTTTAGGCAGGGTAGAGCACACTGGCGTAATGAAATTCGAGGGAGCCTTCCTGCAAGGCACGTTGAGGAGCCCCCTCCTGGCTCAATCGGGATCTCTGCAGCTAGAGTGCTGTGCTGGTTGGGCTCCCTGGAGCTTGGGGGCTGCGGGGGCCTGTGTTACGCCCTTGCTAACAGGAGAAATGTTTTTATTTCTCCTTTCTTTTCTGACTTTGCATGCATGCTGCAGTGTTTAGCAAGCATACAAAGTGGGAAAAGCTTTTACACTTATCTAGGCATGGTAATTTGTGCAGGAAGGATACAGGGGCGTAAGACAGGCCCCAGCAGCCCCTGCGGTGTGGGGGTGCCCCCTAGCTCCAGGGGGAGAAAGGAGAAATAAAAACATTTCTCCTGTTAGCGCTAAATCGGCGATGCAGTGAACACAAGTTAAGTGGTTTTCTTTTTAAAATTGTATTTTCCCTTGTCGCCATCTGTTTACTCTTCCCTCCCCGCCCTTACCTGCACCATCAGCGGCTACAATTGGGATTACCATTTCAAATGCATCATAAATTAGGTAGAGAGCACTGGCACTGTGGTCTCAATAGCAGGCTCCAGTAAATACCATCAGCATTGGGGAAAATATTGCGGGGGTGACCATAGAAAAAGGGTAGTTTCCTCAGTGCCTTATCTGCCCACACTCTGGAGATGCCAGTAGCAGTCAGGCCTGGAGTATATGCAGGGAAGCAGTGCAACAGGGAGGTCACAAACAGTGATGCAAAACAAGCACAGCAGGTAAGTGACAGTTACTGCTGTAAATGGGGCTGGAAGGGGGCAGGAGGGTAAATTCAAGTGGCTTAGGAGTTCCAGAGAGCTGCATGAACCAGCGTTCTGGGGGAATGTCCGGCATACTCTATGGCAAATTCAGTGCTGCACAGGCAATAAGTGCTGCGTCAGTGTTTTCATGGGTGTAACACAGGCCCCCTGCGTTGCATTGCAGGGGCCCCCTTGCTCCAGGGGCCCCCTCGGCACACAGTACATTCGCTGACAGCAGCGTCCATCTGGAACATAGTTTTGAAGTTACGCCTGCTGCCCCGCCTCATAAATGAAATGGTGCGTACGTGCTGCATGGTGCGTTGCACACAGCTGCGTGGATTTCAGCCTCATGGTGAGGGATAGGGTGGGGCAGGGCTGGGCCAGCATTGTCATGAGCAGCGTAAACTTCATGTGAGGTGGTCGGTAGGTCCCAGGCATTTAGACGGTCAAACCATAATTTAATAATTGCTGGCCATGGTCTTTGGCAGCCCAGCAGTGCCAGCCACCGAAGTTGCAGGCCTCACGTGAGTCATAGACAAATAGCAGTAGAAACCTATGCTTGTTCTACTTTTCTGCATAGAGGGAATCTGATTATAGGCAGGAATGCATTCTAGCGGTCCTGATCACTACTATTTTCTTTTGTTGCCACTTTCTTTTGCGCTACCACCTATTTGTAGAACCGACCTATTTTTTTCAACACAATTCTGAGCTGTGCCTGAGGACCTCTGTATTTCCTGGTAGGACAGGGATAGTTTGTCATAGGTTATTGTGAATGTTTGTCTTGTTTAGTTTGCTCCCACTTGCATGTTTGGGCACTTAATATTGGCAACCAAGCATAAATCCCAGTCTTATTTTGCTAATTTGCTATTGGTGTTAGCCAGAGACACTGCCCCAGGAACTCTGTGAAGTTTGGGAACTGAAGGGTGCCTGGCTGCACAAGGTGACTGACTCTCATCCAGCCCCTCCACCCTGCCTGAAGGCAAGAGGTTGACTGAAGCCTGGAGTTATGCTGTGCTAATGGAGTGGAAGAAGCCTCCAGGGCCACTTGTGAGCACTGCGCCGGAATTAATAGACTGTTCACGTGGAATGGGAATGGCACTTTGCAGTGACAAATCCAATGTTAGTTGTTTTGTTCCTATTTCAATCATAACATACTTTCTGTTGTTGCTAAATAGTTCTGGGGTCATCTACTGAGAGGTTTTTGATTCTGCTGTTGTGCTGATACTACTACTCGATACCAACCTTTTTTCCAAAGTAGCCTTCAAACTCAAATCTGCACTGTTAAGGGGAAGACAAAGCTGTCTTATATAAATAGTGTTTGCCTGATTATGGGTTAATTTTAAATTGTAGCTGGTGAATTTTCCCCACCAAATACCCAGCTTCATAGACATCTTATACAGGGTTAAAGTTCTTGTATCTGCTCCTTTTTTTGTCCTTCATGTCATTATAAGTCCTGGGCTAACACAGTTAATATAAAACAGACTGTTGAAA
Source organism: Triturus cristatus (assembly GCF_964204655.1). Classification (NCBI taxonomy): domain Eukaryota; kingdom Metazoa; phylum Chordata; class Amphibia; order Caudata; family Salamandridae; genus Triturus; species Triturus cristatus. The sequence goes on from NC_140582.1 coordinate 418,668,288, forward strand.
AATATCAACCAATGTGTCAGTAGTTGTGTTGTTTTTTGTATAGTGAAAAGGGTTTTCCGAAGACTCAACAAGGGGCATACAAATATAATTAACAGCGGAGAAAACTTCTCTTACACACATAAAAGCAAAGACTTGGCTTGTGAAGTGAGCACCAGGGAGCCAGGGCCATGCTCAGGTGGAAGGTCCTGGAAAAAGAAGTTCACAAAACAGCCCTTTAATTCTTCTTGCTCCAAGGACAAAGGAGCACACAGGGGCCCAAAGGGAAGAGCGAGGTGTGCTAAACTTTGTGCCAAAACAAAGCATCATTAGAAGTGAGAAGAGAGGACTAGAGAGCAGGACAGGGAAAGGTGATGGCTGTAGGAATTGGCAAGCAGATGAGCTTGGTTCAAATGAAGCAATACGCCCATAGCAAACAACAGAAAATTATAGATAAAGGCCCTCCCTTCCGCATTCAGGTATTAGTGGTCCACTTTACGGAAATTTTATTTTCTTCCACCTCAAAGCAACATTTTAGGGGTGGTCTCTCCGTCCAGCTTAGAGTGTAAGAAAACAACAGTGAAGGGCCTGCATCGTATCTCTAGAAGCATTTAGAAATGCTTGGGTTCCTGCAGGAAGTATAGTGTCACAAGAAGAGACGAGGTGACTAGGCACTACTGGAATGAGGTCATGTCTGGCTCCAAGGGCAAAGACCAAGCAGCAGCGACCGTAAAGGAGAAGACAGCAGGAGCACCAGGCCAGTGGCTTAATATAGGCACCTGGAGCACCCGCAGTGTTGGGGGGGAGTTCCAAAGGCCCCTTCGTCACAATACCCTGGCTGGAGAGCTCCTGATTCAGTCCAGGGGGCCCCCTCCACGTATCTTGCAGAGGTGCCCCCTCATGTTTCATTACGTCACTGTTCCAGGGCGACAGTCCCCACTGATAGATCATCCATTTGTGTGTATGATGCCAGGCTGCTGCTGCCTCCTTCCCAGGTTTAGATATACATTCATAGGCCTCGTTTGTAAGATGGTTGTGTTTTGCGCTCTGCATGCTGCACATGTTAGTGCAGTGGCAGAGGACTCCAGTGACTGGGTGTTGCTCCTCTTTCAGTGCTTTTTCTCCCCTCCAGTGCCAGAGGCCTGCACTGATTCATAGATGCTTCTTTCCCTAGTGCCCAAGGACTACAACAACTGCAAGGTCCTAGTCTTCATCCTCCCCCTTCTAGTGCCAGAGTACTATTCTGACTAGGAAAGGAAGGGAGTTTCAAGACACCCCAACTCTCTCATCTGCTTCCTTCCACTGTCCTGCTCTGGCACTGAGTTACCCCTGTTCCCTACCAAACTCTTGCACCTCTCTCCTCTTCAATTCCAGAGAACTTTGGGACAGATGTTGATCTTAGCGGCACTACAGCCATCACTCTGTGGCAGAGTTTCAAAGTACTCTGTCAGGCTGACGGAATCCAACCTGTCCAATTTAGATATGTGAGGGCTGAATCTCCATACACAGTGACAGAGTGTTTAACATTGTGCATGTTTTCTCCCCACTGCCAATGCATCACACTCCCCAGCTAGAGAACATTACTCCAACGCCTTCAGGGTGGCGGGATTGAGCCAAGCATATTTAGATATCACAGTTGTGCTGGCATTTCTCCAAGCGGCAGTTTCCTGACCGAGGGATTCTGTAGCATAATGCGTTCAACAATGTACCATTATTGTGGCCATTGAATGGAAGAAAGTATAACACACCTGATCCCTTTTGCCTAATTACTTCCACTTGCATACTATCCTATAAAACACTTTCCATTTTAGACCATGATCCTTTGTCACTCCACTGCACCACGGAATTTTAAAGGAGAAATTTGCTCACTGAAGTCAGGTATTTTTCTTGCTTTTCCCTGTTTCTTGGTCCATTTTTCTTCTTTCATTTATTCCCCCGTGGCAATTAATTTGATTTCATCATATTTAATTGAATAATGGCACTGAGGAGAAATCCCCGTTTTACAGGGGGAGAATTGTCAGTCATGGTGGATGAAATAATTTGAGTAGAGCCACAATTGTTCGACGCCCAAATGCAAAACACTACCATATCTAAGAAAAGGCAAATGTGGGCCAGAATAATTGACAGAGTGAATTCTGTAGCAAACAACCTGAAAACACAGGAGGAAATTAGGAAGAGTTGGAATGGCTTGCGGGGGAGAGTGTGTTGCCTGGCCTCCAAGAATCAGTGGGAGGCCCAGAGGACCTGTGGTGGGTGTTGAGACAGAATATTGAGTTGGAAATGTCGACTTACACAAATATCTAGTTGGAAATATCATGATTCAGAAATATCGACAGCAAGAATATCGCGGTCAAGAATATCAAATTTAAGGTAAGAAATATTGTTTTAAAAAAAATATAAGTCATTAATATTCTTTGCACAAATATAGTTGTTTAAAATATCGATTTTTTAATTAGTGTTCTGTATTGTAGTTTATATTTTAAATGTATGTGATGTATGCTTTTTGTATAAGTATTTTTTATGTTTATTAATATATGTGTAAAATCTTTAGTAGATATGAATATAATTGTAACTAAATTTAGCATTTTTTAGTTCCGTAGCGGGTCGTGGGTTTATAGGGGAATAGGGTGGGAAGTAATTTAATTATAATGAATTTATGATTATTTTGTAGTTATTTAATTTAGATTTTATAGTGTTAATTGTGGGAGGTAATTTATTTGTACTTAATTATTAATTGGTTGTTAACTAATATTAAATAATTGATAATTAATGATGGTATTTGTGTAATTTTGTTTACGTGCGGGTAGTGGGGTTTACAGGGTTAACGGGTGGGATGTTATTTATTTTTGAGTAATTAATAATTAGTTGTTATTTTATGTTAATTGATTGATTGAAAAATAATTATGGAAATTGTGTCATTAATTTTAGGTGCCAGATGTGGGGTATATAGGGTTAAATGGTGGGAAGTAATGTATGTTTAATTAATTAATAATTCATTGTTAATTTATATTAACTAAGTAATTGATAATTAATTATGATAATTGTTTAGATTTTTTTTCATGTGGGTTGTGGGGATTATGGGGTGAAGGGTGGGAAGTAATTTATGTTTAATTCATTAATAATTAGTTGCTAATTAATATTAATTAATTAATTGAAAATTAAATTATTATAAATATTTAATGAGGACATTTGTTTATGTTTTGTGTGTGTGCGTTTTATTGTTATAGGGGTACAGTGTCGGTAGTAAATTAATTTTACTTATTTTATAATTAGGTGTTAAATACTATTTGTTTTTTAATTGAAAATACGTTTTCATTGTTTAATTTATTTTATTACAGTTTAAGTTAAATCATTTTTATGAGTTTTAATTAGTTTTTTAATTAATAACATTCCTTTTAATTGGTAATTAATTATGTGAATTAAGGAAGTGCATTTTTTTTAATTTAAATGTGGGTTGTGAATTGTTTGGTATTATAGGGTAGGAAATAAGTAAAACAATTATGTAATAATTAATGTTTTTGTTTCTAAATATTTCCTAGCTAAAAATATTTATTTGTTTGGAAATATATATTTTTTTTATTTAATATAATATTATGTAGGTATTTGTCATATGTATTTAACATTATAATATGTTTAAAAAAATGTAATACTAAATATATTTGTATTTTAATTTTTAACGGAGTAATATATTTTTTAATGTTGTAAATATTTTTGTTGTTGTTAAAATGTTGTTTGTTTTTAATTTTGAATTGACTGGAGTGCGAATATCAATTGTTACCCCTCGCTATCCAACCCATTTTCTACTGTTGCACTGACTGGTGTGAGAATAGAAATTCCCTCCCCCCCCTCAGCTATCCAACACTTTCCCTACTGTTGCACTTACTGGAGTGGGAATAGTAATTTTTACCACTCCGCTATCCAACACTTTGCCTACTGTTGCACTGACTTGAGTGGGAATAGTAATTTTTACCCCTCCTCTATCCAACACTTTCTCTACTGTTGCACTCACTGGAGTGGTAATAGTAATTTTTACCACTATGCTATCCAACACTTTCTCTGCTATTGCACTCACTGTAGTGGGAATAGTAATGTTTACCCCTATGCTGTCCAACATGTTCCATCCTGTTGCACTCACTGGAGTGGGAATATTAATTTTTACCTCTCCGCTATCCAACACTTTCCCCACTGTTGCACTCACTGGAGTTGGAATAGTAATTTTTACCCCTCTGCTATCCAACACTTCCCGTACAGTTCCACACACTGGAGTGGTAATAGTAATTTTAACCCCTCCGCTATCCAACACTTTCCCTACTGCTCCACTCACTGGAGTGGGAAATTTATGTTTGAAGATTTTTAAAATATATTAATGTTTTAATTTATAAAAGAATGTTTTCTTATGAGATGTTATGTTATTGCTACACACACACACACACATATATATATATATATATATATGAACACCAAATCCATCTCCAGCAACAAAGAAGGCACGTGCTCATGTCTGCTAGGATACAGCAATTTTATTATCATGGGTCTGCCTCGACCATGAAATACAAGATAGACACGTTTCGGCTTCGCTGAAGCCTTTCTCAATCTGACTGGTGCCAAAATTTGATTGTATATATATATATATATTTGCACATTTTTGATATTTTTTAAATTAAAAAATAAATTAAAATTCCTAGTTTATTAATTCTTTAAAAGTAAATATATATAAAGTTTTATGTATCTGTGTTTAACCTTTTTTAATTAAATTTATTTATTATATTTTTTTTATTTTTTTATAAATCTACTTAATTTTTATATTAATTTTATTATTTAACATATTAAGGTGCCGATTCCTATCGAGTAAAATTATTTCCCGTCCGACTCTTATCCGTATTTTTTTATGTACGACTTGTACAAGTCTCGTACAAACGGCGAAGTACGATTCGTATCGTAAAAAAACATACGAATTGGTTCGGGAAAAGTCTACGAGACGTCCCCAGACAGATTTACGTACGAGTCATAAAACTGAAGTCCGAGCGCACAAGTCCGATCCGTACCGGCATCCCGAATACACAAGCGTATGGAAAACGTCCCGTACGGAGTGAACTTTGTACGACCCTTACCCTGGGTACACTTGGGCCCAGGGTACAAGTCGTACGGTCCCCCCACCCCACCCACGCATGTACATGCCGTACCCCAGCACCCACGTATGTATGCGCCGGACCCCCCCACCCCAGCACCCGTGCCTGTATGCGCCATACCCCAGCACCCGCGTATGTACGCGCCGTACCCCCCACCCCAGCACCCGCGCATGTACGCGCCGTACCCCAGCACCTGCGTATGTACGCCCCTTACCCCCACCACAGCACCCGCGTATGTACGCGCCGTACCCCAGCACCTGCGTATGTCCACGCCGTACCCCCCCAACACAGCACCTGTGTATTTACGTGCCGTACCCCAGCATACGCGTATGTACGCACCATACCCCCCACCCCAGCACCCACACATGCACACGCCGTACCCCAGCACACACGTATGTAAGCGCCATACCCCCACCCCAGCACCCATGTATGTACACCCTGTACTCCCCACCCCAGCCCCATACTTGGACGCACCGTACCCCAACACTGTACCCCAGCATCGCGTATGTACGATTCGTACAACACCATTGCATATGTGATCACTGTACAACAACATAGCTATGGACGCACCTTACATACGCGAAAACGACTCGTACTGAACCAGGACACTGTAAAACAGCACAAGGAGGGTCAATTCGACTCGCACAACACCACAAACACGTCTACAGGACAAAAACAACTAAAAGACTGACCTGGAACATCCAAACAGTCAAACAGAGGCACAAACTCACAACCACCTCTTATAACACACCCACCAAAAGTTCAAACCCAGCCACACCCACAAATGGACCAATAAAAAGGGCCCACAATCACAAACCATGATGCAACAGACCCACTGCTGACAGACATCACACATAAACAACTGCACCCATACACCTTAACTTACACACCTTCACACAACCTCCTTCACACAGACCCCCTCTACACATACACACACATTCACACCCACACACCCACAGCCATCCACACCCACACTCCACACCATGCCCACAGACAAGAATCCAAAGTTCACAAGGGAGGAGCTGGACATTCTTGTCAACGAATTCATCAGAGTCGAGCCACAGCTGTTTGGAACATTGGTCAGACAGACCAGCATATCCCAAAAAACTAGCCTGTGGCAGAGGATCGTCGATCGGGTGAATGCTGTTGCGCCCATCAGAAAGACCAGGAATGAATGTCAAGCCAGGTGGTACGATCTGCGCAGGGCAGTCAAGTGCAAAATGAACGAGGAATACGCCCAGAGTAACATCACAGGAGGTGGGCTGCCCCGCAGTCCGGTACATTACCATTCCTGGGCGGAGAAGGTGATGCCCCTGCTTCCTTCGGTGGGAGTGCACGGAGTCGAAGGAGTTCGAGAGCCTGGTGAGTACACAAACAACTCACGTAACATGGGGGGAATGGCATCCACACCCCAACTACAACAAATGCACTCACCTACCTCCAAGCCCTCACCTGACACAACCACACTCTAAACAACGCTCAGGCCACTAACATGAGTATGCCCCATTCACAAAGCAAGGCCATGCCATGTCCCAGCCTACACAAACCACAAAGCCAAGACAGGATGTCCGGGATGCTGGGAGGGTGGGGATCACGAAACATATTGTACAACTGAGAAACAGACACCATTGCCCTCAGCCCATATGGCCCAGGTACATACCCATGCACCATGTGCAATGCACAGGGACTGACAAAGTACTGACAAGGTAGCTGACACTTGGCCCTGCTGTAGGCAGCACAAGGCCCTCCTGTGACAACTGCAAACTCGAACACAAACACAACAAGCTCAGAAATCTAGGACAGGAACTCACACACACTGACATGGCAGCATGCGCCATGGTGGGACAGATACATCACCTGGGAGACCCACTGCCAAATCACACCACACCCACCAGCAGGCACCGCCAAGCAATCAACAATCGATCAGGGTACTTGTAAGGCGCTCTATTTACCTGTCAGGGTCTCAAGGCACAGAGGGGGGGGTCCACCACTGCTCAAAGAGCCAGGTCTTGAGGAGTCTCCTGAAGGCAAGTAGGTTTTGGGTCAGTCGTAGGTGGGTTGGGAGTGTCTACCATGTCTTGGCGGCGAGGTAGGAGAAGGATCTGCTGCAGGTGGGCGTACGTTGGATGCGGGGGAAAGCTGCGAGGGCGAGGATGCCGGAGCGGAGCTGGCGGGTGGGGGTGTAGAAGCTGAGTCTGATGTGCAGGTAGGCTTGTCCGGCGGTGTGGAGTGCCTTGTGTGCGTGGCTGAGGAGCTAACAGGTGATCCTCTTGTCAATGTGGAGCCAGTGCAGGTCCCTCAGGAGGGGGGTGATGTGGCTGTGGCAGGGGGCGTTGACAATCAGTAGTGCCGAGTCATTTCTGAAGTGTTGAAGCCGCCGTTGGTGTGTGGATGGGAGTCCTGCATAGAGTGCAGTGGCGTAGTCCAGTCAGCCGCTGACGAGGGCCAGTGTCACTGTTCCACTTGTTTAAGTTGGGATTCACCAGTAGATCCGGCGGAGCGTGTGTAGGATGTCGTAGCAGGAGGAGGAGACGGCGTTGACCTGCTTGGACATGGAGAGGGAGGATGCGAAGATCAATCCTAGGTTGCGTGCGTGTTTGGTGGGTGTCGGTGATGTCCCCAGAGTGATTGGCCACCAGGAGTCGTCCCAGGGTGAGGGTGTGGGTCCCAGGATGAGGACCTCCGTCTTGTCCGAGTTCAGTTTCAGATGGCCGCTCCGCATCCAGTCTGCGATGGCCCTCAGACCCTCGTGGATGTTTGTTGTGGCAGTGTGAGGGTCCTTGGGGAGGGAGAGGATGAGCTGGGTGTCGTCGGCGTAGGAGATGTCTTTGAGGTTGTGGTGGCGGGCCACTTGTGTGAGGGGGGCCATGTGGATGTTGAACAGCGTCGGGCTGAGGGATGATCACTAGGCCTGGGCGGCAAATTCCGTTCCGCTCGCGGAATTTGCGGAATTCGCGGAATTTCGCGTTCCGCGGAGAACGCGAAATTGCTCAAAAGTCTGCTTTCCGCGATTTCGCGAAATTTTTGCTTGTTCGCGTTCTCAAAATGCGTTTTCGCGAGATATTTCTCCCCGAGCACGCAAACAGCAATTGTGAACAGGAAAAAAGCATCGCGAACAAGCAATTCCGCGTGTTCGCGGAATTTCTGCGTGTTCGCGGAGTTTTTTTACCGTTTCGCGGAGATTTGCGTAACGCAATTACGCAAATTCCGCCCACCCCTAATGATCACTCACCCCTTACACAAGCACACACCCCCGGGGCAGCCAATGGAGTCACACACTCTCACAATGGACATGTGACACAACAAGATCAAGCCACAGCCAAAAAAGCATCCAAGGCCAAATGCAACATGTCAAAGACCCTGGGTAACATTTCAATCAGTCCCCTGCAACATACCCATCCACAAGTGAACATTGATGTGAATGCTAGGCACATACAACTACCTGGAGGAACTGTGGCAACCAGAACATGTATGAAACATGGATGTCGCAAGAAACAGCATTAACATTGTCTCTCTCTCACACACAGGGCAACGTCATGGATCTCCCCCAACACTGGGGGGGAACAATCACAGGCCCAGGCTCGGCAGGAAGATGATCCCACCGGCAGCGACGACTCTCACCACTCCATGGATGACCCCGACCAACCTGGACCCTCTGGTGCCCAAGCTCCTGCAGCACCTGCGTCAGGTACATCTGTGCCAACCACCACCCCCATTCTTGCCACATCCCAGGAGACACCCAGGAGCCCTGCCCGCACAGAACAAGTGAGCCAGTCTGACCTGGAGGGACAAGGTTCTCCGGCCACCCAGGAGGAGGCAGACAACCCGGCAAATGCCATCCCTCAGGGGTCCCGTAGACCCGATGTGCCCACAACGGCAGGCCAGGCTCGTGTGGGCAGGGGTGGTGAGAGTGGAGGCAGCGGAGGTGCGAACCTGACCAACCAGCTGATGGATCCGGTATGTCACACATACGCCACATCTTGGAGACATACCGGCGTGACACCAGGGGCATCAGCCAGGTAGTGGGGACCCTCAACGAGATTAAGAACCAGTAGGCCGAGCAACACGCCAGTCAACAACAACGCCAAGGACGGATGGAGGCAAGACTGGCTGAGCTCCTGGCGGTGCAAACGGACATTAGCCGTTCACTCCGTCGGATCGCCGACATCATGAGCAACCCTCCCTGTGCCGCCAGGTGAAGACCAGCACCAGCCACAGGGAGGGAGGAGGAGGAGGATTCGTCCGACGGAGCGTCTCAAGCAACGTCAAGGCCTGCATCTGAGGGTCCCGCAAGGAAGGTGGGTCATCCACGGAAAAGACTGTGAGAGGCAGCAGACCATCCACATCTCCCAGGTCACCTGGCCTGGCACCTGGCTCTCATGCGCATCAGCAGCACCTCATCCAATGACATTCTCTGCCACATGGACTTGCTGGTCACAGTCTGACCAATGATGAATAACACTGTGGTCTGGACTCTGATTTCTCCAAATGACAAGGATGCAATCTCCCCCTGTGAACTTTGGATTCCATGCACACTGTATAGCACCATTTTGTCCACACTAAACAGGCACAACCTACGTGTGGGGAAATGTCAAACTATGTATGAGTGTTGAACTAACTCCAGCCATCCATACCCTGTAATCTGAGTCTGAGACAGGACACACATGGGTCACAATGTATCATACTATACAGACATGGAGCACAATACTCACCCGTGATGGCCTCAAGCTGCTGAGGGCCAATTGGGAAGAGTATCCTGAAAGCGAAGAGGTCATGGCTCATGTGGATGTTGCCGGGGAGGGAGTAGCAGGTATGTCTTGCCAGGTGGGAGAACTATGTCCTGCATGCTGGAGTACGGTGGATGTGAAGAATGGTGGCCAGGGCAAGGTTGGATGCACGGAGTTGGCACAACGGGGTCTCGGATGACAGACGGCCAAGGTTGGTTTGGGGTCTGGGGTTGTGGCCTGCCTCCTGAGTGTGTGTGAGGAGTCTGAAGGTCATCCTGCAGCACACAGTGATCCATTGCAGCTATCTCTGTTTGACGTTGATGTGGCTGGGGCGCGGGATGTTGAAGCTGAGGTGTTCACATGCAGCCTGGATGTGGACTAGTTTCCCGGGAGTTAGGATGTACTTGCTCCGTAGAGGGCGGGGCAGTAGTTGTCACGGCTGGTGTCGTGGGCCTGGGGGATGGTCTGTCTTTCCCTGGAGTGGATCTATCTGTGGATCATGTGCATCATGCAGAGGGTGTTGCACCCTGTGGTACAGATGCTGGTGATTAGCATGGCAAATGTGAGTGACAAATCCATGATGCACACCATCTTGTGTGCATGGGCACTGAGTGCATGTGCAGGGCTCTTGCGGGTGGGACACAAGCAGTTGACCCAGCTGTAAGGGGACAATCCTCAGATGATTACCTCAGTCCTGTACAAGTACAGCCTCAGGTGGCTGATGTTCAGCCATTCATCAATGGATCTCATGCCTTCTTGAATGTTGGAACTGGCAAGGGCTGCGTCTTTGGTGAGGGTGAGGAGCACCTGGCTGTCAATGGCATACAAGCTGATGATGAGGTGCTGTGCGTATGTGATGCCGGTGAGGGGGACCTGGACACATTGAAGATTGACACGCTGAGAGATGATACCTGGGCCATGTGCCAGATGATGCCACTATACTACATGCTGAAGGCTTGAGTCCCACTCCCATGGCCTTGCTGGTGTACGGAGCCGGTGGGGAGTAGGAGGGACATGACCTGGTTGGTGTGACAGTGCCTGGAAGGCGGGGCAGCGCTGTGTAGGCAGTTGGAGTTGCACACTCATCATGCAAAGGTGTCGTGTGTGCACCTAGGGTTTGCCTGAGAGCAGGTAGGAGCTCTTCGGATGGAAGATGCTTGGAGGGTGGCTGCAACATCAGACTGTAGAGTGATGTGGGTCATGTAAGGACATGAGGGTCGTGCAATGTGCACGTTGCATGCGCTGACGGGCAGCCTTTGGCACTGCGTGGGCGCAACAGTGGCACAGACAAGCTGATGCCAGCCAAATGAATGGGTGGAGGGAGGAAGGGAGGAGCATCTTTGAGGTGTGTGTGTTGCCGAATCTGTAAACTTTGTGTGTCCTTGCTGCAGGGGCCGCAGCAGCAGGCGGCATGTCCTGGAAACTATGCCACAAGTTGCACACAAAGACAAGGATGTCAGAAAGGACTACTGCAACAGGCGTATGTAAAGGAAGAAGTGTCGGGTTTCCCATGGCACACCCAGAGACAATGGATGCACAATCACCAAAGATGACTGACACCGGAACATGAAACTGAAGGACGAGCTGCGCACAGGATACACACCCTCAGCAGGTGTTGACGGCCCGTTGTGGTCACCAACATGCCCAAATACATACACATCCATGGACATCATGCACAATAGAGATTCTAATCCCTGAAGCACTGCATGCATGTTGCTAAACTACACATAGACTCATATGCACAATCTTTGACAACTATGCCAGAGATGCCGCATGCAAAGTGGCAAGAGACCTGCATTGACAGAGATGAGGCACCTTGGAGGGTGAGGAACGCCTTTATTACTCAGGTTCACACCTTGGGAAATGCATCAATATGAACAGACCCACAGGTCATTTGGCTGAACATGTGGGACCTACACTGGACACCCCCTTCACAACACAGATGCTGTAAATCCATTGAACTGGCACACAAGTGAAGGGGGTGAGCCAAACATCCCCTCCTGCACAAGGAGGGGCTGCAATTCCCCATTTATCCTCTCATGGGGATGTCCCACACTATGTCCAGCCGTAGCATCCCATATGTTTCAGAGGGAAGTTGTACACACATTGATGCCTTCATCAGAATCCACAGTCCCATTGCAGATGACTGTTATGAAGGGTGACTATCAATACATGGGAGTTATGCAACATGTCATGTGCCCCATGGTGAGTCGACATGTACGTATAGTAACACAACATGCACAGGAGCAGTGCCCACACATTCCAAACAACTACCAACACCAAAATGCCGTGCAGCCATCCTTAACCAAAAAGACTTCTCACCATGTCCGTGCATGGGACGATGATTCAGCACACGTTGCAATACTCATGAGGAATAGCGGGAGGCCAATGATGACACGAGCAGACAGCATGCGAAACGACCTGGGGATAACAGACACACAAGAAGTCAAGGAAAAGATTGTCATCCGCATGCATGGTCATATACTCTACAGGAATAAGCGTGTCACCATGCTATATTAAAATTGAGTGTCTAAGCTAAAATGTGTGGAAGGACATCATCACTTGATGACACATCTGAGCACACCTCTAAGTCACTTAGCATACAGTCAGCTGGACACACACATTGCAACACATGCCACACAAGGCTCCAGGCGTGCACACTCAGACCCATGGACTCACCATTATGAGAAGAAGTTGCGTATGAGCTGACTCCGGATGTCGTCGTCCTCCTCCTCCTCCTCCTCACTTGCCTCATGACCAAGCCCTTCATCCTCCACGGGTGGATGTTCCTGCTCATCCAGATCCAGGATGAGTGGCACAGCCTTCTCCACTGCCATGTTGTGCAGCATGCAGCACACGAGGAAGATCTTGCAGGCCTTCACCGGTGCATATGGGAGGGACCCGCCTGTCTTGTGAAGGCACCGGAATCTGCTCTTCAGGAGGCCAAACGTCCTCTCGATCACTCGCCTGGTCTGCCCATGTGTGTTGTTGTAACGGTGATCTGCAGCTGTTCTGGGGTTGCGGAGAGGCGTCATCAGCAATGGCATGTTGGGATAGCCAGAGTCCCCGACATGGAAACATCATGTAAAGTAGTGGGTCAGGAGATGCAGTAAGATACAAAAATAGCACTAAACAAAGGACAAACAGAGTATACCCACCAACAAGACATGCTCGTTTGTTGTGCAGCCGCAGCATCATTTCTGGCACCCTGCTACACCTCATGATGTAGGCATCGTGTGCTGGCCCTGGAAAACATGCACAGACATGGGAAATCAGCCTGTTAGCAAGACACACCACAAGGGCATTTATGGAGTGGTAATGTTTACGGTTGCGATAGGCGACCTCCTGTGCCTGTGGTGGTACCAAAGCCACATGTGTCCCATCAATAGACCCAATTACATGGGGCATCCCTCCCAGGGCATAGAACTCACCCTTGACACCTGTCAACTGCTCACGAGTTGGAAAATTGATGAATTTATCCAGGTGCTCCAACATGGCTTCTAAAACATCATACAGGACACGGCTGAACATGGTCTGTGACATGCCACCCACATCAGCTATGGTGAATTGAAACGTACCGGTGGCAAAAAAATGTAGGGCTGCCATCAACTTCATCTTGGGGGTCAGCGCAGTAGGATACCTGTGTCGCGGTTGGAGGTGTTGTTCAAGCTTTGCGGTCAAGTTCTCAATCAACTGTTGCGAGAAGCGGTAAAGTCTTATGCAGTCACGTTCCCTCATGGCACCCAAGTCTGGGATTGGTCGGGGGAGAGGCGGTGCCCTGCAGAATATTGGAAGGAATAACGAAGAGTGAGTACATACCAACATCAATGTCAATGAACTGAGCACATGCTCAACTGCTACTACACATCTGCTAAATACAGTGTCTGGTCTGTGCAATACATCCAGGACACGTATGCCAGCCAGGTGATACTCCTACGACAAGCCAGCTACACCCGTTGATAGTCAAGTTCTACATGACATGCCCCGAAACTAGCTGGGGGCCAGTGTAAGTGAACAGCCAGAGACATCACAGGAGTGACATACATCCACATATCTGCATTTGAAGGATGTCATCTCATACAGACTGCTGGTGGCAAGCTAGACGCACAGGTCACATGTCATTGAAAATGTACAGATCACACACATAGCGATGAAGGGGTACACGTGAAAAACAAAAACACAGACATGGATACGGCGCAGATATGTCCTCATGTCAAAAAATCATCTTTGTACCATCCAGACACACGCAACGTGTGAATCTACATGTGGCATGGTGTGCGTATATGTGTGCCATGCCCATCTACACACAGAGACATGTTGGATGCAGCAACAGCAGATGCAGTTGACGGAACACCAACAGCAAGCTCATGGGAACACATGACACACACAGGACATAGTCACATCGGGAAACGCTGGTACTTAGATGTCAGGTGTTAGTGTCCCTGTCCCTGGCATCAGGGGACAGTTGCGGGTGTTAGTGACTGTGCCATACCAGTGATGCAGTGCTTGACACGTTTGTACTACATGCACACATGTGCAAAGTGGGAAGGGGAAGTGTGCCACATACTGCCCCATCACACATGACATGTGTACACAGGTCATCACACATCTATTGTGCTAAAACATGAGGAGACATGTGCCATATCACTGCCTGACACACCTAGGCCCTGCACATGAAGGACAGCAATGACAATGACTTGATGTACAGCCGTGCACGAGTCTGACATCTCCATTCCTTTCGTGTGCACCTCCTATCACCAGTGTAAGCTGTGAAACGCACCGTACACACTCTCTGAGGGCATGTGAACGGTCCATATCATTACATTGGTGTTCCCGCTGGAGTACGGGTGTGTGTACGGACCGTACACACGTTTGTGTACTACCAGTGTGTACACGTATGTGTACGACCAGTGTGTACCAGTGTGTACACATACATGTACGACCAGTGTGTACACATACGTGTACTACGGTCGTACACGTACATGTATGACCAGTGTGTACATGTATGTGTACGACCGTAGTACACGTATGTGTACACACTGGTCGTACACGTACATGTACACACTGGTCGTACACGTACGTGTACACACTGGTCGTACACGTACGTGTACACACTGGTCATACACGTACGTGTCAAACGCACTGTGCAACTGGTGCCGTAGGGGTACGTGTGAAACGCACCGTACCTGTGTGTGGATTGCTAAATTACATAGGGACACATGAGGGACAAGTATTAGGGCCTAAATGCATGCTGGTTGTCATGGATACCGATTTTCAAGTTCAAATTTTTCCATCATGTGGCCTGTAAAAGGCAGTTGGCAACTAAATACAATGTTGCAAAGTGGTTGTTGACTTCACATTATGCTCAAATTTTGAACCATGCAAAGGCACTCACTGGTGTATGTTTAAAGGGATTGGAGGAAACGTAGGATGCAAATGAGAATGACCAAACACTCTGTACTCCTGTAAATGAAACAGCCCAGCAAGGCAGATATAAGTCAGCCAGAACCCATGAGAGGGCACTTGCCTGCACTACCTTTCACTCAACACCACTGCTGCTGCCTGTGCTTTCTCTGGCACCATGTCAAGGTCTGTGGAGAGGGCCCAGCCATTCACCCAGGAGGAGAATGAGGCATTGCTGGATAGCATCCTCCCACAGTAAACCAGCCTGTATGGGAGACCAGGGGAGCAGGTGAGTGCTGACTCCACTACCTTTGACTGTGCACCTTTTTTGTGACTGTCACTTCTGGCATTGTGTCCAGGTGTGACAGACATGCAATGTTGTTTAGAGTGGGTCCCAGGGGGGGGAATGGCTTATGTCTCCCATGCAGAGCATGATGTAGTTCCTGTGTGCACTCCTCACTTGCATTGTGCTTACTGTGACATTCACTGCATAGTGCATGGCACATTCAGCCTGCCCAATCCTTTGGCCCATTTTTGTTCTATAGTCCAGAGGTGATTCAGTGGCCCCACCGGTGTGACAGGTGACTTTACCCACAGATGTGTGTGAGTTGAGTGGAGCTGTGGTGAGAGTGGTGAGAGTGTCCAAATGATGTGTACGACCCCTGGACATTGATGCGTGTGAATGTTCCTTGTCATGTGGGTGAGTGTCTATGTGGAGTGTTGCACCACAGCTGCATGGAGGAAGCAACAGCTCCACCTATCTGATGTGAGAAGTAAGCCGTGCGGAGTGTCTGACTTGCTGAGCTATCACCACACCTGTGACACCCCACAGGCAAGTGGCACATGTGCAGAGTGAGGTTTGTATCCGCTGTTGCCAATGGCAGGTGATTGATCTGTGCCTGTGTGTGTCTGTGTACTCTGCTGAGGTTGCGTCAGTGGCCTGGGGCATGTGACTGCTTGGAGGTGCTGTTCATCAGCCTGGTGTTGCATGTGATGCACAGCGTGTGCCATGATCAGGGAGTGTGTTGCACCCCTCATGCCACCTGTGTACTTTCAATGCCATGTAGTGCATTGGGGCTTCCACAGAGGCTAATGTCCCTATGACAAAGGTGCTATTTGTTGCCAGCATACTATGCCCTGTTCAACATATCAAAGATGTTCAAATGTGTGTCTCTCTGACATGGAGCAGGTGTAGTGATGTTGTCTCACTTTGTCATCCTCACAGGTAACTGCCTACGCCAAGGGGGAGATCTGGAAGCGGGCTGTCAGGGCCGTGAGATCGGTGGATGGTCGCAGTCAGCGCCTAGCCCAAGTGAGGAAACGCTGGCGGGGCGTACACACGCTCTGAGGGCGTGGGTACGGCCCGTACCACCATTGTAGTGGTGATGTAGGGGTACGCGTGGTACGGGCCGTACCCACGCTCTGAGGGCGTGGGTACGGCCCGTACCACCATTGTAGTGGTGAAGTAGGTGTATGCGCCGTACCCACGCCCTCAGAGCGTGTGTATGGCCCGTACCACGCGTACCCCTACATCACCACTACAATGGTGGTACGGGCCGTACCCACGCCCTCAGAGCGTGGGTATGGCCCGTACCACCATTGTAGTGGTGATATAGGGGTACACGCCGTACCCATGCCCTCAGAGCGTGTGTACGGCCCGTACCACGCGTACCCCTACATTACCTCTACAATGGTGGTACAGGCCGTACCCACGCCCTCAGAGCGTGGGTAGGCCCATACCATGCGTTCCCCTACATCACCACTCCAATGGTGGTATGGGCCGTACCCATGCCCTCAGAGCGTGTGTACGGCCCGTACCACGCGTACCCCTACATCACCACTACAATGGTGGTACGGGCTGTACCCACGCCCTCAGAGCGTGGGTACGGCCCGTACCACCATTGTAGTGGTGATGTAGGGGTACGCGCCGTACCCACGCCCTCAGAGCATGGGTACAGCCCGTACCACGCGTACCCCTACATCACCACTCCAATGATGGTACGGGCCGTACCCATGCCCTCAGAGCGTGTGTACGGCCCGTAACACGCGCACCCCTACATCACCACTACAATGATGGTACGGGCCGTACCCACGCCCTCAGAGCGTCGGTACGGCCCGTACCACCATTGTAGTGGTGATGTAGGTGTACGCGCCGTACCCACGCCCTCAGAGCATGGGTTCGGCCCGTACCACACGTACTCCTACATCACCACTACAATGGTGGTACGGGCCGTACCCACGCTTTGAGGGCGTGGTTACGGGCCGTACCACCATTGTAGTGGTGACGGGTACGCGTACGCGGGGATTGGTGGACACGCCCCCCGAAGTGACCAGACGATATTTTGTACAACTATATTTTTTACATTGACATTATTTTTCTCAATATTTTTGTACTTACCTGTTTAAGTATATAATGAGTCAATATTTTTGCATTCTATATTTTTTCATCGATATTTTTTACTTCTATATTTTTTACATAGCTATTTTGTCAGTGAACCACTGTGGTAATTCTGCCAGTTCCCTATTGCAACTCTTTTCCTCAGAGAAGAAGGTCTTACAGATCCTTCATCCTGAAGGCTTGACAGGAATCCCTGTTGGAGGGGAGACTGGTAAGTAGGGAGAGGATGCAGCCTTACGGCTAGAGTGGTCGGCATCAAAGCCGGGGAACCGGGTTCGAGTCTTGGCAACGACGCTCACCATCCTGTGATTCTAGGCAATTCACTTAATCTCCCCGTGCCTAACAAAAATTAATGTGTTCTTGTGTAGCGAAACTGGTGCTATGTAAAGCACTCTGATACCCGATATCTTTGGGTCTAGTTCGCGCTATATAAAACTGTAAAAAAAAAAGTAATGCTCTGCAGTGTGTCGCTAAACCTAAATGTCCTGTTTGGTTTGAAGTTAGCTGTTGCTAAGGTGTTAAGCACATTTTATTTTACTTAGAAAGCAAAATATATCAGTAAATTCTTCTTTGGCTTGTTTGTTTTAATGTATTGTGTTGTATTTAAGATAACAGGTTTCAATCTACATTACATTTCACATGATGTGATGGTGCATGGAAGTGTTTGTACATCAAATAACAAATGACATATATGTGTTTCATAGAGTAAATACCTGTCCTCTTTTTACTGCAGATCATCCCTAGGTATGCTCAATTTACAATTTTGCAAGTATTGTGAATGTTTCATTTAAAGAACTACAGCTACTATAAAGCCTTGTTTCTGTTTTATGAAAATAATATTGCAATGTACATTTTCTCTTTCTCGATAATTTTCACATATGGTAAAGTGTCATTTATTGGTCAATCTCTATTTAATGCTCTCTTTTGAAAATTGTTTGTGTTGAATTTTGTGTGTTGTCCATTTCTTGTCAAATGATTTAATTGATGTTATTAGATGCACAAATCAAAGTTTGTTGACCAAAAAACTTTAAGGTATGTCAATTTGTATGCTGAATATAAGTAGTACATGTGAAAAATGTACTCTGCACTGTTTATGTGATAACTAATGATAAACATCCTTCTAAGTTGTGTAAATGTCTGTTTTCAGCCTGCTAGGCTTGGGAATGGTAAGTTTCTCATTTCTCGTTTCTCTTCTCTACTGTGTTGTGTTGAATGGTTGGTACATTTCATGTATAGTTACTTTTTTTTTTATTTCAGGAAAACTTCGGACCTGTTTCTTTGAAGTGGTTTTGGCTGAAATGTAAACTGTTTGTGTAATTAAGTACTATACCACTGGAAGGTTTATTCCTGATGATCAATTTCTTTTCACTTTCAGGTTGCTACCTTTTTGGCTTAAAACTCATTGGATGTCTAATCCACACTTTTACAATGCAATAATTTTTTGACATTCATAATAGGTCCAACAGATCGAGCACATGGGCAAACATCTGTCAATGAGGAAAACTCCACTCCCTCCCAGGATCAAGACTCCAGTGAGGACTCCACTTCTGAAAGGTCGGATGAAGAAAAGCCCTCTGGTCGAGCTTGTCTGCCTGTGCAAATGGCTCCAGTGAGTCTCAATCAACCCACACCTACACCTCCCACCCCAGCTGTTACAACAGCTCATTTTAAGGATACCTCCACTTCCTCTGTCCAAAACAATATCACACTGATCTTGTGCCGCCCCAGTTCTGTTTGTGGTTGAGACAACACAGACACCGCCTATGGTTCAGCCAGGACCCAGTGGGATGGGGCACACTAGGTCAAGGGCACAGAGGTAGTGGGGATAGGGGACATGAGAGGGAATCTGTGGGCCAGTAAAGCGAGGCCACTGGGTTCACTGTCACCCTGGATACAATCAACCAAGTCTTGGGATCCGTCAATCAGCCCCAAGACATGATGGGCCAGGTCTTTAAAGAGCTCTAGGAGATGAGGCAATTGCAGAGGGAGGCCAATGTACAGATGGAGAATCTGAACTGCAGAATGGGCTCCCTGACTGTAGTGCTGCAGGACATTTATACCCATATGTGCAGGGCTTTTCCAGCACCCTCTTCCCCTTTCAGTGATCCAAAAATATCTGGGCCAAATTGATCTGCCTCAGCCACAGAGGCCCTGCCACAAGATACAACACCTGCACCCTCCTCAGTCCCTGCAACTGAGGATCCACCAGCCCCCCACAAGAGCACACGTTAATCCGGGCCACTACAAGAGGATGGCAAGACCACCACCACCACCAAGAGACACATAACCTAATTTCCTGCAGTAGAATATTTTTTGGACACATTTACCTTCCTGGTGGCAGTTGTATTTTGAACATTGGACTTCACACTATTTTAACTCTTCAATAATGGTTTAATTTTTTCTTTTTTGGTAGCTTTTTTTGCTATACATCTTGTTCTAGTTTTTGTTTATTGCATAAAAGCACAACTAACATGGGCTCATTATGAGTGTGGGAGGACCACCACCATCAACCCATCAGTGGTTTTTTACCCGCCAGTTCTGAGGGATGCTAAAACCCCCAAATTACGATGGCGGTTGGATCGGTGGCGGTCGTAAAATCCGACGGCCACGGTCCCGACAGTCAGATAGAATCCACCCTCCAAAATGGACTGCCCGCATTAACCAGAATGGTGGCATTACCTACTAGGTACCGCTGGACTGATAACGATATCCATCCCCACCAGCCTTTCGATGCTGGTTCAACCGCCATGAAAAGGCTGGTATGATGGAAATTGGGGGCCTGCAGTGGGCACAGCTTCCCTCCTGGCCCATTCCTTTGGGTGTTGAGGGGCACCTATGGTGCCCCCTATGGTGCCCCCTACATATCCCTGTACAAAGTGACAGGCAACGCACAGTGCCTGTCATGTAGTACAGGGATATGTAAAACATCCCTTTTTAACTTTGCGGCGGGTGTAGCAGCCAGCAGCACCCGCCTCAGTGTTAAAGGTGGGTGATGCCACCACCACAGTGGTGGTCGCATCCAAATTCCTATTGTGGGACAGCCGCATTGTTTGTGGGCGGTCCCACATAGGAGACGATGGTGGACAGACGGAAGTCCCTCCGTCATCATAATGAGGCCCAACGTCATGACTGGTGTTGTAGTTCTTTTCTGTATTTATTCTTATTTTTTCCTTCTATCATGCATTTCAAAATGTAAACAATAAAATTATTGGTTATTTATGAATGAATTGCAAGTAGGTAAGGTTTCTCACAATTTTCTACCATGACAACAACATACAAATACCTAAAACTCATCAACTAGTATTCTATTAAATTTGAAAAAAATGTGTCTGTCAAATATTTCTTAAACATTACAAACTATACATAACACAAATACTCAGTGTCATTTTTAGGTTGAGCATTCGAGACCTCTTGTATATACTTTAGTATATACTTATATTTGTATGTACTTTGTGGGCTCTGGAGATCAGCCCTAGGACTTCCGCTTAGGGACTTTTTTTTATGTTCAACTGTCTCTATTTAACTGTCTAGAAAAAAAACGACCAGCTGAGGTCCGTAAAATACCAGAATTGCTTTCTGCTAAAGGACTTTCTTTTTCCTATTTTTCTGGCAACTGCCTCTATTTAACTTTCTTGATAGAAAATGGCCAGCAGAGGTCAGTAAAATACCAGACTCAATTTAGCATTCTCTAGATTCCAATCCATAGAAATTGTCTTCCACAAGCACCTGTTTGCCTCTGGTTTGCCTCTGGTTTGCTCCAGCACTAGAGGTGTGACTCTGTCACCTCTTTAAGCAGCAGTGGATCACCTCTTCTGGCCTTGTATACTAGGTGTTATTTCATATCCCAGTTGCCTCCATTTTTCCTCCTCCTTTCAAAACTCCTTCTCTTTCTCTTGGAGCATCACATTATCATATACTATGAAGGCAAGGTTTTAACTTCCTCCTCCATTTGCATTATTAGGAACAGCTCATTGCTATTGTCTATTAGTTTGTTCTGTGTAGATCAATGGGTAATCTCTTACTGAAGCTACTGGGGACGGTATATCTAGCGCGGGTGGCAAATCCTTGCTATTATCCAGTTGACTCTACAGTGGCTATGCCCTAGAGGCAACAGCTTTATCTCTGACTATGACTACATGAGACAGTGGGATTGGTGGAGGGGCCAAGCCACAACTCACCAGGGTTGCATTTAAAGACTTGTTTGGCTCGTCTTTATCAAGTAGTGGGCTCATCCCCTCTTCACTTCTCCTCCCATGAGTTCCTGACCACTTCTCAGTGGTTCCTGTCCAACAGAACAAATGTGGGATGCTCACTGATGCCACTTCACATAGGTTTTTCACAACCTAGAACCCTCACTCTCGGATCGCCTCTTTGTTTTTGAGGTGGTCACGTCAAACTTCTCTTTGATTTCTTGGCACAACATGAGAAAGCCTTAAATCGTTGGCCAGCTTGGTTTTGATAGTTTTAATACTTTAGATCTCGGAGATCCCAGGTCTTTCTCCATGGCAATTTTCCTGGCTAGTTGAGGTAAAAACTAATGTTGTCACTCTTTTCCTCTTAGTTGCTCCATGTACTGGTTTGGCAGTGCCCACCTTGTAGAGTAGGGAGTTGTGGGTTCTCATTCCAGCCATCATCTAGCCTTTCTAGAGGGCCCAAAAACAGGCTGAATTGAATTGTTTACGCACTTTGTTTGCTTTGCCCATAAACCCTATATCCGAATTACTTACAACAGGATTGACAGCTTGGCATAGTGCATGCCCAATGATGGACCTTAATCTCTCTCAGTACCTACAAGTTATCTCGAACACCCCAGCTCAGTCGATGATAACACATATCTGGCTATTCCCACATTTGATAGTGTTATTAGGATGGGCAAAAAACAGCCTCTTCCTATGAACCCACTTCCCATATGCTCTTGCTTGAAGAAACACAACAATGTTGTGTCACCATCATCATCATCATTCTTGACCATCCAGTATGTTAGATCTGCGCTTTGGGAAAGTCACTGTTTATTACAATACTTAGAAAAGTGCCCATCAACCATCAAACAATACCCCTGCCTTCTATGACCATGAGCATCTTCGCCGTATTCTTCAAACAATGAAGTCACAGAGAAGTTCTATGGGAACGCAGGAGTAGGGGGACCAACCTTTCTCAAAGGGAGAAAGCTAAGTGCCTCAAGCTAGCAGAGCTTATATTAAGAAGTCCACAGCAGAAGAGGACCTCTCCTAATCCTCCTTGACTCTTTCAGTAGATGTGGGTGAGGAGTCAAGGCTTTTCTCAGGGAAGGTGTGTGGCACGAGTCTAGTGACCGTGCACTCCAGTTTTTCACAGTTGTATTAAAGCCTGAATGTCCAGCATAGATTATGTGACATTACATCACTTCTAATGAGATATCATAATATTGAATATATTTTATAGTATAACCAGTTAATCACAGTATTGGAAATGCAAACATGCAATACCAGATGTAAACTGTTAATCAAGCAGATGAATCAATAATCTTCAGTCAGACCATTCATCTTTGAGGAATCTGTAATAAGAAGTAAAACTGGCAATCTCTAAAGAAATATGGTTGTTGCAGTTCAACAATGAAACTAGAGCACCTGTCTAAACACTGTACATACTGTTCACAAAAGTTGTCATGTTAGCGAAGCTCTAATGTTCATGAACCATGGATCACACTTGGAAGGGGAAAAACACAATACCACTGGAGTGCAGTATGTGACTGGCAACACAGTGATCCAAGATTCTACAACTTCCTTTGTTTCCAGCGGTCAAATAGTGGTAAAGCATAATACAATAAAGAAACAAGCAAGGAAGAACACAATCTCTTGTCAACATGCCTGCAGTGAATACATGCACAATGTAAATTGGTTCAAAACTAAGAAGACATCAAGGAAATTCAACAACAGAATCGAGCATACCGTAGAGATGAGAGACAGTGACTAGGAGTTTATGTGCATTGACACTAGGTGATTACTGTAACCCATGTGTATGCATGGTTTGTAATTATGAGTTGGTATCTATTTAATGCTTCCAATAATTATCAGATGCGCTAAATATCTCACTAAACCTTCCTTAAATTTCAGCAGACAGTGGAAAAGGATGCTGTATTTACCGTATCATGTGCATTGTGGTGCATTAAACACCAAAATCACATATTATTCCCCACTAACTCGTAAAAGGTGTTATTCATTGCACCCAATAAATCATGGGACCCATGGTTTTGTTATTTATCTGGTGTGATATATAACACCTTAACTCGTAATGAGGCCTTTTGTGTACACTGCACTATCCTCTAGTAATATATTTGCGACAGTGTGCTCCAAACGGCACGACCACTAGTAACACACTACACCCTTACGGTTGACAAGCATGAGCCTTGTGTTCTGCAGGGCTGGTTTCAGCTCATCAATAATGGCAGGTTCACTCCCAATTTGGGGATTACACTGCTTAGGCAAAACTTCCATTTATTAGAGGGGAAATTAAAGAGGATAAAAAAGAGGTGAGGCGCTAAAGAGATAAAGTGTCTTTATTACAATTCTACATGTCAGTTTCTGGTCAAAGCAATGTATTGGGGAGAGGCGGCCAACCTCGAATCTGGGGAACTGGGTTCGAGTCTCGGCAATGACCCTGCGACTCTGGGCAAATCACTTAATCTCCCTGTGCCTAACACAAATGAATGTGTCCACTGGTGCTATGTAAAGTGCTCTGATACCTGATTCGGGTCAAGTTTGCGCTATATAAAACTGTAAAAAAAAAAAAAATTTACTAAAGAGATGACAGCATGCCTCTATACAGAGATAGCTTTGCAGATAGCAATACAACACATTAGTAGTACAGGATTTTAAGTAATGTCATCATCTAAATTCAACTGCATGAGCTAAGGAATGGAGTCAGAAAGGTAGAATTACAGTAATTATTTGAGGAAAGTCCTTTAAATGTGTTCTGAAGCAGTCTTAATGACCCAGGACTGATAATTAAAGCAGATACAGATAGGAAGACAATGGTAAAAATGAAAATAGACGATTTTTCAGAAACCTAAAATGTGAACAAATTGCTGGTAAGTTACATAACGGTGAGAAAGGCAATGGTAAAAATGAAAATAGACGATTTTTCAGAAACCTAAAATGTGAACAAATTGCTGGTAAGTTACATAACGGTGGACGAGCTTAGAGGCGACCCCGCCCGCGCCTCAACCCCCACATTACAATCCCGATAATGTAGGGAAAGGGCGCACGGTTCATAATCTTGTAATAGCATTACAGCCCTTATGTCTCATGCTAGACTGGTAGCTAAAGGTTATCTTCCTCATTATAGGCCCTGGCTGCCGCTCAGGCCTACAACTGGAGAGGGCCGCAACCATTAACAACAGATATAGCCGTTTGCAGCGGTTGTTAATCCTCTAATTAAACCGTTGTCTCATGAAATACACCTTTAGAAATTAACCTGTTCCCTAGTTATATCACACAGATATGAGTGGGTGGGAAAACTATTCTGTCTTGTCGGCAGGGGGACGAAAGGAAGCCAAACCATGCGCTGGAAGTGGAACGTTTAAGTACCCTACAATGTCGAGTGTGTGCTTGTGTACGCATCAAGCAGAGGGCTCAGGATCCGACATTTAACAGCAGGTCTGCCTAGTCCTGGGGTTCAAAAAAAGGGAAAAGGCTTACCTGCACGTGTCGTGTCGTTTGAAACCACGGCTGCAGGCGCCTTTTTCCAGCAACAAACACACCCCTCACGGAATTAGGAGCTGCCTGCCAAACTGAAACTAAATGGATATCCACTCCGGGTCACCTCAGCTTTACCCAATGAGAAAGCCTCATTTACGGAGGCGAAAGGAGTGCTGTAATTGTTACCATCCCCTGCACTCAGTGCATTGTGAGCCAGCCCTGCCCCTTCCCATTACTCTGAATGGCGCTCCACTGACCTCACCCTGGGGCAATTCATTATCGCCCCATTTGAAACCCATTTACCGTTGCTTTTTTCAGCCACTCCCACAAGGCTGATGTCACCCGCCTCCTCGCTCCTCGCTTGTGCCTTGAGGGCGAGGAATAGTTCTCGCCCAACTTTTGCACATGCGCATATTGCGCAGGAAGACTCCGGGACAAAGTATAAGTAAGTAGAAATATATATATATTTGCTTTACATAGTTTAACTTTCAAGTTTCACGGGGGAGCACCACGCAGTGAGCACTTCTTTAAACTGCTCCACTGGTGTTCATTCTCTCCCATTAGTTTTTTACGATGCTGGTAGGTGGGGGAACGCCCCCTATGCCCCTTAACACCAGCCGCCACTGGCAGATTCCCGCTCCCAATCAAAGCACATTGCATAAAGGAGTTTGGAGATGCCATGGCACTGAATCTATGCCCCAAAGCCCAAGTACACATTTGAAGAGCTGATCATGCAAAAACCATTATCTGCAGACTGGTTTGGAAATTAAGGGTGAGCTGGAACATGAAATGGGAAAATAAGTTATTCTTGTGCGGCCAACACTTATTCTACTTCTTACATACACCATGCTTACAATAGAGTGCGATGGGTACTAATTACAGCAGCAGCAGTAACATTCATGAAGTATGCACCACAGATTTTCCTGAAGGCTAAAGCCAGTGAATACTGTGTGCAATATTCACTAGCTTTTCATTTATTACCCAAAATAAAATGTACAGATGCATTGAGATGATGATATACTACTCCTCTGTGTGAACCTAGGGATACCAAAAATATAATTAGCAGCTACTAGCCAGGGTTTGAGCAGAGAGGGACAAGTTGGGGACTAGAGAGTTGGAAGAATAATGAGGGGGACTAGAGAGTTGGAAGAATAATGAAAGGCAGAATGCAACACAAATAGAGGAAGTAACGAGGAGAAATGAAAATATTTATCCTCATTCCACCTCCCCTGGGAAAGCGTAGCATTTTGGCACATTTTCAAGTCTACCACTATTGGTAAATATGAGAATACATCAAAATCCAGGGGAGTTGCATGGGAACACCCATGCTTTACAAGATTTAAATGCAACAGTATGATGTGAATTAAAATATCTTCTTGCAAATTTGTCTTCACCATTTGGATTATTTCACATTGATAAACATTACCCATTTAGTGGTACGCTTGTGCAGTGCACAGGGGACATCTCCTTGATAGGAGAGGCTACTGATGCCTTTGTTTCCATATTCACACTTTGAGGATAAGAAAGTGAATTCCCAGTAGCACGCCACACCAATTCACCCTTGATTACAGGTTGTCCGTGTCTCCAACTCCCTGTTTGTTTTTATAATGTAAACATGATAAATAAAAGTATTTATGTACATGGTAAAACCACCATTATTCCTTTTTTTGCATTATTGAATTTGAGTGCCCCTGATCTTTTGAAATACAAACAAAACAGTGCATGTTTGAACTGACTATTTTTTCGCTGATTGCATATTTTACATTTAATCTATTTATATAATTTAATCTTGTTGGGTTTCTGTATTATATGAAGGTTGAGTAGCTGTGTAATTATAGGAATGCACATTTTTATGCATGAGATAATTATATGGCTAAGGGCTGTCTTCACATATGGACATAGATAGATAAACCAATTATGTTTTTCTCTTTTTCGAAGAGATTGTAAGGCCCTTTTTTAGCAGCGGTGAGTAATGCTGTGGGATTGGCACACTATTCTCGTTGGACGTGATGTGCACCTATCTTTAACCTATGATATATAGAACTGTGATATTGACCTATGTTTTCTTATGGTCCTCATATTTAAAAATAAATAAACCCTATAGGAAATTGATTTTAATGCTCAAGGAATATTTATTGGGGTTTGTTAGAGCAAATATAACAAACGCTGTGCACCTTTGCCACCCCTATTGTAAAGTATCAATTCAACATCTCCAAGAAGGGTTCAGACAAAGCGTTATATTTCACTTTAAATCAGTCCCCATGCATTTCGGGTGATCAATTGCCTTTCGTCAGGGGAATAATGGATTTGTCAATTACATGTTCGATACCGGCGTGAAGACGCGAAGTGAACGAGAAGTGCAAGCATGCATCCTCCGTGGGTGAAAAGGCGATATCGCAATATAACGCTTTGTCTGAACTCTTCTTGGAGATGTTGAATTGATACCTTACAAGATTTAAATGCAACAGTATGATGTGAATTAAAACATCTTCTTGCAAATGTTTCTTCACCATTTGGATTATTTCACATTGATAAACATTACCCATGTAGTGGGACGCTTGCGCAGTGCACAGGGGGACATCTCCTCGATAGGAGATGCTACTGATTCGTTTGTTTCTACATTGTAAAAACACCCATCCCCAGCATAATAAGAAAACCAAACGAGCGGGTTTGCACCAGTCTTAGAGTTCGCAATGTGCTACAAGAGCAGCGCAAACCTTAACTCAGGTTTATGAAGCCACGCAATGCCACTGTGTGTGGCCCTTATTGTCTTTATGAGTCTGGAGTAAGACAACTCAGTGCAAATAGCTGTGTTGCCTTACTCTGCACTGGGAAGTCATTCCATGGGCATTGTGTGGGTGTTCTCACACAACTCACATGGTTTTTGATTTTTTGATGCATTCGCAGATTTACCAGAACTTGAAAACCTGGGAATGCTCGAACAAGATACACCTTTCTAGGAGAGGCATAACGGGGAGATTTAAAGATATTTCTCATCGCTGCAGCACACATAGATACAGGAATATGCCTCTCAGGATTGTTTTATGCAACCAGGTGCTCCTTCCTGCACAGAAATAATCCTGCATGTAATGCAGGTACCCTACCCCATGGTACAAGTTGACTTATACTCGCCCGGCTGCCAAAAGGGCTCCATAGATGGGAAAAGGCAGGAATGCACTGTATTGCCTAAACTACAGTACATTCCTGCCCTTTCCCTCTCACGCAGTGCAATGCAGCACAGTGACATGCTGCATGACATTTTCATAAATAGGCCCTGCTGTGTCAATGTTTGATTTGGCCCAGGTGAAGCCTGGGCCAAGGGCGGCCTGTCCACACCTGTCAGTGCCCGACAGAGGCCAGGCTGGACACCCCCTGTAATTTGTTGGATTTCGTGGCTGGCTAAGCACCCTTAAGATAATGGGCAAAGGGAAAGTTAAACAATCAAAACAGGGGATCGAAATAATACACACTCCTGACTCGTTCCTGACGAGGGCTGCCAATGTGGAACGAAGGAGAATGAACTAACAGAACATCACCTCTCCCTAGAGGAGGTAAGAACTGGTGTGGATGCAAACGTGATTTGCCAAACAGCGAACACATTGAACTCTGCTGTTGCGGTGAGGCGAGTGGGTTCACCCATTAGTTTGAGTAGCAATCACTCTAGTCCCTGTGGTGCTGATTTAACCACTGCTCAATTTGTAAATAAATTAGTGCCAGGGCCTCTCATTAGGATCCCACGGCAGCTTGCATTACCAGTTGCTCCTGCCAGCGCTGCCAATGACAGTACCAACAAAACTATTAACCACCATACACCTACAAGAGAGTCATTTTAGAGTATTTCAGGCCCCAAAACTATAAGAATGGCTTGGGCGACAGGTGTCAGTCATTTTTAATGTATATTGAATGAATAAACAACTGTTTGTTGTGCTGATCTTCAAATTATATAGACCAGCGCCACTATGTGGCAGACTGTTATAAGAGCTGGTGTTGACAATTAAGTGCTGGTGCCGAGCATGGGAAACCATTGGCTTAAATTAAGCACTGGATTTAACACCCCAATCAACCCCAGTAAAGAGAAAAAGGAGTGGTGCAAACAACAATACGGCCACAAAAGTAAATACGACTGCGGGTATAGAAGCTTTATCAAGGAATGACATATGAAATTGTAATGATGATTTGTTTCAAAGGCTGGAACAAGTATTTTCACTATTGTTACAATGGATGTTGTGTGAATTAACTAAAATTGAAGCGATTTTATGCTTGCTCACTATGGTGGTGTTGACAATCATGTTGGAGCAAAATCAAAGGTACGGGGAAGCAGAGAAAGGGAGAGGGAGTCGAGTATACTTTCATGGCTCCATCAACATCAGCATCATCACGTAGTGCGTTGAGAACAGGGGATGGAGTTTGGGGAATGATAGAACCTCCTACTTATCAGTCGCAGAGGGAAGCTATACCAAAAGACTGTGATAGGTGAAGGACATGGCCCTCTCGGGCCACGTGGGTTATATGTAAACCACCTGCTATGCCCTCCCAAGAATGAAGAGTCGGTCAGACAGTAGAGAAAGAAAACTTACATTTATTAAGGTATATAAACTGCAGAGGAGCCCAGTCAGACCTTCACCCTAGGATGTCTGTCGAGGGGACTAACTCCCCGGGGTAGGCTAATACATAATGAACCTCTCAGGAGACTTTGGCCACACCTCTTGTGGAAAACTACTGGCTTGAGCCAGGCATGGACAAGGGAGGTACACAGAGATGAGCAAGCACCTGTTAGAGGGGTGCACTATCAGTATCTAAAGGCTACTGTGCCCAGTCTCAGCGTCTCCTAACGTGGGAGCAGAGCTACATGTATAGAATGGAATGCAGAAGCAGAATAATTGTCCGTTAGTGAGTCGAGTTACAGCCTTGAACAGGAAAGAAAATGTAAAATTCTGAACACATGGGGCCTAGTACGAGTACAGTTTAGGCAGCCTAATAAGGATTATGAAATACAAAATGGAGTCAGGCTGATTATAGAAGGCCTACATGCTACAGGGATAGGTCAGTGGGTTACATAGCGCAATACAAATGCGTATATTTTAGCCATGCAATGCTAACCTAATATAACATAACAAGTGTATTATGGGAGAGGGTAATTTCAATTCTAACAGACCCTCCTTTTAGCATGAGTGGCTAAAAGCTTTAGTGATATCCGGCAGGCTCTTTACAATTCTAGGGGAGGTGAGGGATATTGTCTATCCATCCATTAATCTAAGGGAAAACAAAGCAAATGCAACCATCAAAATTGCACTTAATATTCGAACACTCCTTCGTCTATTAACATTATCAACTGAATTTCTTGCATTATCATGGGAGAGCACTTATTGTCACGTTTGGGCAACGGAACACTGGGAGTGAGTTTGCTTATGCAGTAGGTGCAGCAGGCTGGGAGACCATTTATGCCTAGACAGCATGTGAAAATGACCCCTGCAATGGCTATCAGGACAAGGAGTATTTACCAACCCCATGACAACAATACACCCCAGAGCTATCCAGAGAGGGACCATGTACCATTGTCTTTCTGAATTTCAGAAGCCAGTCTATGCAATTTCTGTATTGCAGAATATACAGTTGGGGCACTGTCAGGAATGTATACACAACAGCTGCTGCCGATGACACGGCAGGCTCCACCTCTGTCAGCTAAGATAACACCTAAAACCATCCGATTTTGAAGCAAGACAAGCCTTGTAGCCTGGAGCTCAACTGTAATGTTGGTCAGTATACCTGCGGTGGTGTTAATGACTCCCTCAACGGCTCTGGCCAAACGTCGAATATTGCGGGCATTGAACATGGGACCCCAGAATGGTATGAGACCTTTCATTATGTCGGTAAACTGCTGCATGGAAGTATCTGTTTGGTCAATATCATCTGGGTCTATAACCCTTTTAGCACGGAAAACTGGGGCATCCCTTCGCTGCAGGCAGTGTGTTCTGTGGTAGTTGAAAGGAGCTATATAAACAGGAGGAAGGGGGTAAGAAAGGTAGCATAGCCCAGACCATCCCTCAGGGAGCCACACAAACCTGCGAGCACCACACACAAAAGAAACATTGGGCGGTGGCATCAATGGCGGACCTTTTGGCATTCTCAATGTAGAAGTGGCATTACATCTACTGTTCCCCACCTCTATGTCTCCTGTCCCTTGAACACAAAACGGGACAGGTACATCCAACAAGGTCAGGGGTATGGGCTTGTCATCAGTGACATTACGCGCTTAGAAGAATTGGTAATATTCAGATATATTGAACTGTGAGAACCTATCTCTGTCCACTTGTGTTCCGTTTGCTCCCATACATTTATTCATTGATCTGAGACAAGAACTCAAGAACACTCGGTCAAATCATCCATCTCCAGGGGAGGCACCATGTGGGGATCTATGCTGGGGATACACATTCATTGTCAGAGAACGAGAACAGGAACTGGTTCTCCGGTGTTCCAAAGAGTCAGGCTATGAGCATGTCAAACTGAGCAAAGTAAACCAACCCTCACAACTATCAACATAAGACAGAGGCATAGGCAACAAATTCTCACTGTGATGTGTAACCGAAGGTACCAATCCACACACCCAACATTTTGTTGTGTTATAAATAGCATGCGTTTGGTGCAACGTCTGGATAAAAACATTATCTTTATAGGACTTTTGGTGCTCTTCTTTGTATGGTGCTAAAGTGGCAATAATATGTTCAGAAGGTGTCAGTGTGGTTCTTATCCAGGCATGCACAGGATTTTTGTCTTCTAGGAAATACAATATCCCAAATACAAACATCAGAGAGACAATATTATTATCACAAATACCACTTTAGTCTTGGGGGACCAGGAGGACCAAATGGGACCCATGCGGAGCGGGACATGGAGCTGCAAAAGGCTGCTCCTCATCAGGAATGGAGCGACCAAAGGGATACATTTTATAATGCACTTTTAGGAATTGGAGCCGCAATACAACCACCCAGAGGGGTGTTATTCTTTACTGTGTCCATCGTGAGCCTCACAGGCAGACTCCTATCATTCATCAAACACTCCCACGGTGGAGCTGCTTAGTTTCAGCCCTTGCTGGAAAACAATTGTCGGCCCTTAATGAGAAACAAATCCTTCTTCTTTCAGGTTAGGGCAACCTCCCTCCAGAGCAAATACCCTCAGCGATCCTGTCCAGTGTCCAGGGGCAGTGCACCAATGTTCATCACTCTAATCTAAAACAGGCACCAGAGGCGCAGCACCTGCATCCTTAGCTCAAGTCCTTCCCTAACACTAGATTGCCCTGCCTGTGCACTGTTCTTCTGTCGGGCCGCAGATTGTACCTGGTACATCCAGGCTCTTCCTCGTTGACAAATAGGGCCAAAACTCAGAATCAGTTGGGGATCGAGAATTAGACGTTTGCACACCAGGAGTTGGAGTATCCGGGGTGGCCCTTATCTTAGGGGGTATCACCTCAAATAGGGCCTCGTTACTCTCCTTGTCTTTTGGCGCCCCTCTTATCCGGACTTTGGAGAAAGGGACGAAATGGGGAACCAGCTCTCCTTCCTGATCGGCGATCCCGTCACATACCCAGGTGTCGTATGGAAGCAGAAGGGGAACCCTTTTCATGTGGGAGGTGTGGACCCTGTGCTTTTGGCCGTCGATCTTCACAGCCGTGCGGGTGGCCAAAAACACTTGGGCAGGTCCTTTCCACCTCAACTCCAAACAATGTTTGTACTGAAACTGGCGGACCATCACAAAATCCCCGGGCTGGATCTGGTGCCCGAAGCCCTTTGGCACTGATTGTAGAGCGGTGTGTATTTGTTGGCGAAGAGAACTGAGAATTTTAGACAAGGCAAACAAATTGTCAATCAAAAGAGGGTATTCTATCTCAGAAAAATGCTTGGGTCTCGGGACGCCCCAGACATTGGCAGGCCATCCGAAGACAACCTCGTAGGGTGACAGCCCCGTTCTGCAGTGTGCTGTCACCCTGGTGGAATTAATGCCAGGGGTAACGCATCTGCCCATTGCAATCCTGTGCTCTCATGTATCTTCGCTAACTTCAGTTTGAGAGTACCATTGTACATCTCAACAAGACCTGCTGACTGGGGGTGATTAGCTGCATGAAATGTCTGTGTAATCGTAAGCCCTTACACAACAGATCAATGACTTTTGCATTGAAGTGGTTCCTATTGTCACTCCAGATCACACGTGGCAATCAATAGCATGGGAAGTACTCTTTAAAAGCGCCTTTGCCATGGCAACATTTTCTTTGGTTGAGTAGGCCTCAACCCACTTACTCAATGCGCAAACTACCACTAGTACATATTTCAGATTATTCACTCGTTCCATCTCGATAAAATCATTTGGAGAAACTTGAAAGGGAACGAAGGCGGTGCAAACTTACCAGCAGGTGTAGTGGTACCCTTCCCATGACTGTGCTTCAGGCAAACAATACAGTGCTTTACCAAATGTGTGGCAACCTTAGGGATATTAAGGTTCTGCCATACTGGGTCTAATAGTTTACATATTCCTTTGGCACTAATGTGCGCTGGGCCATGAGCCATGGTGACTACGGGGAGGACAAACGCATTTGGCAACAACCATCTCTGCTTCCCTGACAAATCAGTCCACCACCCATCCTCATCCAAACGTCTGTACTTTGCTCCCACATTTCCAGTTCGTCTACAGTCACCTCTCTTTGTATTTCCTTTACACTTTCCACTGTATCCTCAAACATCCCATTGTTTGGAACCCATCTAGCAGGACCTGCCACAAACATTTTAGCTGTCTCCTTAGCTGTTTGGTCAGCAAAAGCATTACCCTTCCAACATCGTCTACAACAGCCTTGTGTGCACTGCACTTGATTATAGATAACCTGTCCGGAAGCGTCAATCCTGACAACAACCTAAGTATCAGGGGACCGTGCTGTATCCTCTGCCCATGGGATGTCAGGAACCCTCTCTCTGCCCAGAGGTGCCCAAAATTATGGGCCACCCCAAAGGCATACTGGCTGTCATTGTAGACATTAACAGCCAATCCCTCACTCAACTCACAAGCTCTTAGCAGGGTGACTAACTCTGCTGCTTGGGCCGACTGATATGGAATGCGAGATGTCTTAACTACAGTGCATAAATTGGTAATCGCATCGGCTGCAGTGGTAGTGCCATCCGGCAATTTGAAACAAGAGCCATCGACATATAGTTCCCCTTGGGGGTCAGATAAGGGAACATCAGTCAGGTCTACCAGTCCCTTCGGTTCCTCTTTGGTCCGGAATAGGCAATCATGGACATCATTGTCCTTTTCTTCTGAAGGGAGGGGTAGTAACGTGGCTGAGTTCAAGGTAGCGCATCTTTTGATGGTAATGTGTGGAGCAAATGATGTTAGCTCATATCCAGTGAGACGCGCACTGTTGAGGTGCTGCGTCTTTGTCTTGTTCAAAAGTGTATCCACAGCATGAGGTACCATAACTGTGAGGTCAGTAATTGTAATTGTAATTGTAATTGATTTTTATATAGCGCTAATCACCGGCGGGTCTCTAAGCGTTTTCAGAGGAGTAGCCAGAGTACGTGGGCAGAAGAAAACCCCACAGTGTGGTGAGTTTACACAGTGTCCAGTACTTCCCTAAACAGGAGCGTTTTGAGTTGTTTCCTGAATGGGATAAGAGACGGTTCTTTACGCAGGTGGTCGGGAAGCTGGTTCCAGAGTTAAGGGAGCATTACGGAAAAGGCTCAATCCCCTTTAGATGGGGTGTTGCATCTGGGGGTGGCCAGGTAGCAGGCTTCAGAGGACTGCAGTATGCGTCCCGGAGCATAGTTCTTCAAGCTGTCCTTAATGTAGGTCGGGCTTTGCCATAGATTGCTTTATGGGCAATGCAGAGGCCTTAATTTTACTCTCTGCTTGATGGGGAGCCAGTGGAGTTTGCACAGCAGGGGAGAGGCATGAGCCCATCTGGGCAGCCTAAAAATCAACCTAGCTGCGTTGTTAAGTACTACTTGAAGTTTATTGATGAGATTTTGAAGAAGGCCTATATACAACGCATTTCCGTAGTCCAGTCTGGAAACAATTGTAGCTGACACAATCATTTGTAGGGAGGCAGTTGAGAGGAGGGGGACACGTTTCCATAACTGTCTTAAAAGCCCTATGCAGGTGCCAACCACAGTAGTGACTTGGTTAGCCAGGGAGAGCTCATGGTCCAGTTTAATGCCTAGGCTTTTCACAACGAAGGCTGGTGTGGGGGTGGCACCCAGCTCCTGGGGCCAGAAATGATCGCTCCATGGGTTGCCTTTTTTTGGTGATGACCAGGACTTCAGTTTTCTCAGGGTTAATTTTTTATGAGTTTGAGGTCATCCAATTTACAGTGAATCTAAGAATATTTTGAGCCGCTTCCTGGGCATGGGTGGAGTTATCAATCCAGAAGATGAGCTGGGTGTCATCTGCATAGTTGAAGACACAGCAGTCCATTTGGGCCAGGGCAGTCACCAGAGGCTGTAGATAGATGTTAAAGAGAAGCTGGGATAGTGCAAAGCCCTGGGGGACACTGCAGGTGAGGGTGCTGCTGTTAGATAACCGTTCCCCCACCTGAATCCTCTGGGACCGCCCTGTTAGGAAGGATTCTAGCCACTGGTGTGCCAACCCCTGAATACCTAAGGCTGTTAGTCGATCCAATAGCCGAGTGTGGTTAACCGTGTCGAACATCGCTGATAGATCTAATAGAATCAGGGCGCTCAGTTGTTTCCTATCAGCCATGGTTCGGAGTTCGTCCAGGACAGAGAGCAT
The DNA here is from genome assembly GCF_964204655.1 of Triturus cristatus. Taxonomy (NCBI): domain Eukaryota; kingdom Metazoa; phylum Chordata; class Amphibia; order Caudata; family Salamandridae; genus Triturus; species Triturus cristatus. The sequence continues at coordinate 418,704,367 of NC_140582.1, forward strand.
CACCAGTTCTGTATTGTGGTGTGCTCTAAAACCCGCTTGTTGCATTTGGAGTAGTTGGTGTTCCTCCAGAAAAAGTGAAAGAGTTTTAAGGACATGTTGTTCCACCACTTTCGCTAAGAAGGGGATCTGGGAAATAGGCCTGTAGTTCTTGAGACTGGCCGCATCAGCTCCCGGTTTCTTTAGGAGGGGAATTACTCTTGCTTCCTTCAAGTTTGAGGGTAAGTGGCCGGTCACCAGGGATTTATTCAATAGTGAGAGAAACTGGTTTTCCAGGGCAGGAACGGCATTTCGGAAGATCCTCGGGGGGGCAGGGGTCGGCGGAGGAACCTGATTTAATACAGTTCACTAGTTGTGTCAGTGATGTATGATCCAATAGAGGGAAGGCAGTAAGTTGGTTGCTGGAGGGTGGGGATACCTGGTGTTGAGCTATGACATTCTGGTTAAATGGGGTATTCTCGATCTCGAAGATAATATCCCTGACTTTTTGCAAGAAGTATGACTGGAAGGTGTTGCAGCCTAGGGAGGCATCTGTAGTTTTCACTTCGGCTTTTTGACTAAGTTCTTTCAATATTTTAAAAGTGTCTTTCTGCTTATTAGGAGCGATGGTAATTCTTGCCTCATAGTATTCAGGTTTCCTGATTTGAGCGTGGGTGACTGGGGGGGACCTAAGTAGGGTTTTTACTAGATTGACGGCATCTATTTGCTTCCAATTGTGGACCTTATTCCACTCTGGGGGCGGTTGAAGTAGTTCGCTGTCCATGGGGACCCAGCAGCTTAGAAGTGCGAGGTACGACAAGGCACAGGGACTAATGTCTATTAAGCTGGCCCATGGATGCGAGGCCCAGATAAGGTCAAAGGTTTGCCCTTTCAGATGGGTAGGGGCATTTACTAATTGGTGGAGGTCCATTGTGCACATTCCTGTCTCAAACTGGGTAGAGTGTATCTCTTTCGGGACAGTGTCCCAGTGATAATTAAAATCACCTGTTACAAGAAGTCATTTGTACCGGGAGCAGAGATCAGTGACAATTTCCAGAAATAGTTTGTTAAAGATAGGGGTTAGCCTCGAGGGTCGGTATGCGACAAGCATTAAAAGACAAGATGATTTAAATGGCCTTTTAACCCTAAGGATGTCTGCCTGGTCGATACTCTCTGCCGCTATTTTAGTGGCCTTTTACCGTTTATTAAATATAAGGGCTACTCCCCCTCCCCGGGCGGTTCCTTGTCTGTATCAAGTATCAAGAATGAGCCCTGCCGATTGTCTGATAGATACTGCCACTACCACGGCAGCTCTCATACAGCTCGAGAGCGCGCTGACGACATTATCCAAAATTTCAGAGAAGTAAGCACAGGGTCTCTGCTTATCACACCGAAACCCTGTGTTAGTACAGAAAGCGTGCAACCGTCCGCCTCATGTACATAGAGCACAAAAGGCTTCTGGTAGTCAGGAGTGCCAAGCACAGGAGCAGAGCAAAGCGCAGTTTTTAATTGTTCAAAAGCTTGCTTGCATGCAGGCATCCAAGGCAAAGGCTCATGCACGTTTTTAGTGGTGAGATAAAGAAGGGGTTTTGTTAGTAAGGAAAAATGTGGGATCCAGTGCCGACAATACGATGTTATCCCCAAAAACGCGCGTACCTCGCATTGGGTTTTAGGAACCGTCATGTTAGTAATAGCAGCTATGCGTTCAGGTGTTAGTCTGCGACCCTCCAGCGACAGTAGGTGACCTTAAAGGGGACCTCCTGTCAACAATATTGAAATTTCGAAAGTGACACTTTGTGCCCACGACGTGCCAAATGTAACAATAATTTAACCGTGGCCTCTTTATAACCCTTTTCAGTATCTGAGGCCACCAAGATATTGTCAACATATTGCAGTAACACATTACCAGTGGGAAGTTCCAAAGCATCTAATTGCGCTTTCAAAGCCTGTCTATAAATACTGGGGCTTTCAGTATAGCCTTGTGGAGCACAACAGAATCTTAAGCTCCGACCGGCTATTGCAAATCCAAACAAATGACACCTGTCGGGGTGTATTGGCATGCTGAAGAAAGCATTCTCCAAATCTATTACTAAGAAGAATATGGCTGTCAGGGGAATCATGGTCAGGATTGTAGTAATGTCAGGACCACAGAATATTGAGGAAATACAACTTTATTGACCTCTCTGAGGTCAATAAGAAAACGGTAAACATCAGGGTGAGTGTCGAAACAGTCCAAAGGGGCCTTTTTAAGGATAGGAAGAATAGGACTATTGCAAACGTTCGCTGCTGTGTCCTCAATCACACCAGATTTAATCAAATCCTGAATTATCTGCAGCAAAGCCTTCTTTCCTGTCTGGGATATTTTGTATTGGGGATTCGGGCAGCCTGGCATTTTCCTTTACCTGTATAGAGATTGGTGGGATCTAGAGCAACCACACATCTGTATCATCTGTAGCCGATAATGTCCGTGGGACATCTCGGAACTTGGAGGGAGGGGATCATCCTTTTCGAAGCATTGCTTACCATGGGCAACTCGCGGTCCAACAGTCATGTAAACACTGTCTGGGGAACAGGAAATTGTTGCATGCAATCTTTTTAACAAATCCAGTCCTAGTAACTTCTTCACAGAATTTGACGTCAATAGACATGGTAAGTCAACTGTAAAAGGGCCAATAGTCAAAGCAAGAGGCTTGGAAATGGGGCTAACAACCGGTAAGCCTGAGAAACCCACCAAAACATTATTTTGGCCAGACAGAGCTGCCCCCGGGACCAGTGAACGGGAAACAGAGCTATTCATAGCCCCTGTGTCAACAAAAAATTTCTCGGAGGTTCCTTGAAAATCTGCAGTAACGTACGGTCCACGCTGATCTACAGGCACCGAAACTGGTCCCTCACCTTGCCCTCAGCTGTCCTAGCTGTGAGACAACCTTGTCACATCGTCCATGTCATAGTCGTCGTGGTAGTACTGTCTTCCATGAGGGTCGTTGAAATAATTCCCACTCTGCCTATTGTAAGCCCTGTCTGTGGCCCCCCTCGGCCTCCTTCTCCTTGCCCTCTAAATCCAAAACCCTGATCTCTCACCACCCCACCTCTTTGCGAAACTTCCGGACACTCATTCCACGAATGTCTCTCCTTTTTACAACACACACATTGGTTGGGTCCCAGAGGAACTCTTGATGCCCCACCCCTGTTTGTTGGGAGTTGTGGTGGCCCCAAATCCGAATCTTGTCCTCTCCCTCTTGCACCTTGCTGGATTAACACCCTCATCTTCAAATCTATCAACTTCTTTTCCACCCTTTCTTTATCCTCGTTCTCGCTGTGCTCATAATACTGTGCCATACTCGATATTACTGATGGAGAGGATGTCATTCAGGTACTTTCCGAAGCCTGGAACCTCGTGGCCACCTTAGGGAGTAAGTTAGTGAGGAATCTGTTCACAAACAAATGGACACCACCCTCCTGTGACAAATCCTGACCACTAAAGTCGAGAAACACCCCTTCAAATCTGGTAAAGAAATCTGACATGGTCTCATCCTTCTTCTGACGAGATGCAGTCAACTCATCCCAATCCACTTTCTTCGGTGGGATAAGGGAGTGCATATAGGTAAAATACTCCCCGGTAAAGACAATAGTTCTGCCTTAGTCTTCTCCCCGGGCTTGCGCTCCTTATCCCATGCTCTAATCTCGTCCCATGTGCCGCCCAACTCCAGAGCATGGTCCTGCGTGTGGACCTGCCGCCATATTTTGACCGGAACTAACAAGCCAAAAAATTACTCCATGTCAGCTAACGTCATCATAGTGGAGGAGGCCGCATCTGTCCTTATAATATGCAGTTGGGTTTTTTCATGGGTCTGGTAACTGGTTCTTTAGGGAAAGGACCTCACTCCTATTCCAAGGAGTATAGATCCATTGCTCCTGAAACTGAACTTCGACTCGCTGTCTTTTTACTGTATCCGTAGAGTCGCGCAATTCAGGTATTTCACGGTGGTAAATAGGGTGGACTTCCCTCATAGGGTGCTGCGTCCCCAACATAGGAACCTTCTAGAGTAACCTAGAGTAACCTACCGCGGTAACCCACCAAAGTAGACACATTAGTAAAAACCTAATTTGGGCCATATCTGTAACATACATTATGTACCGTATGTCATAGTTGATCTGCGGTGCAATACCATGGAAACATTGTTCCCACAATTCTGAGTGTGGCTGACATGTGTTTAAGGGCATGCTGCTGTATAAATGTCTCATAATCTTTCATCACACTCCACACGTCCTCCACAATATAGATTCACCACCAGCTGTTTTTCCTCAGTTCCCACAGCAGAGCACACCAGCACTTTTTCAATGCGGTCTTGCAACGCTGCCCAATTGTCCCCAGGCATTCCTCATGCAGGTATCTCAGTATGTAATGGTGTTTGCGGCATCACACCCATAGGGTAAAGGGCAGATGTCGAAACAGGCACCATCACGTAAGGGGACAGAGTTGTAGGTGTGAGAGGGAGCGTAGTGGACGATGACGGGGCAGGGGAAGGAATTGTCAAAACAGGAGAAATAGAAGTGTCCGTCCCGGTGGCCGGTGGTGTTACAAGGGAGGCAAGCAGGGATGTAACTGAGGCCACAGAAGCAAATGGGGCTGGGGCTGAAGCAGCAGTACCAGAAGCATCAGAGGCAACATCCCAGGGGTCGAGGATGAAGGTATGGAGACCAAAGGATATATCCGATGTGGGGCATAAGGTGGCGGGGTCACGGATCCAAGAGCTCCTCAACCAGCTCATCTCCTTCCTCCCTAGCAACATAACTTTTGTCAGACTGCAGCAGAAACTTCCTATCAGTGCACTCTATACCCTTCTCAGTCTTTTCCCTTACGTAGGCTACTGCCTTCTGTGTAATGGTTTGTGTCTGCTTTCTGCGAACCTCAGTTTCTGCTCACATGCATCGCTGCTTTGTTTCTTTCTGCCATACTCTTAAAGAACCAAACATGGACTGCCTACTCCTTTTAGAAAACAATTTGACCTGCAGGAAATGTATTTTCTGCTCAACAAACGAGCTACTCTGTGGCCATTGCAGCTCAGCATTGTCCCTCGTATATTCAATGCGCTAAACATAATAGGGCCAATACCATATTTGACATATATGTCAAAATTCGTGGTACCCTCCGGAGGTGCGGGTTGGCTGTCTTCCAACCGAGCATCAGTAGAACAACATCGACATCTGAAACATCCGAACTTACTTGAACAAGGCATCTTAAAGTAAGACACATACACTGTCCCTAACGGACAAACAACAGCCCAAACGGTAACACAAAAGATGAAATAGCAAAATCGCACAAGAGCCAAACCACCTGTTTGGAAAGCACATTCGTTCCTCACTCAAACACACTTTCTACCAACATTGTTGCCAGCATTAGTCTGCAGACCACGCAACACCCAGACACACCCACACCACAGGTCAGCCCACAGGCTGCATCACATTCAAGAGACCATACCAAGTACAAGAAGACAGGCTTTAACCCCAGACCTTTTGAACATACGCCAATTATCAGTTGGCCTGGCAGATTGTCCGCAAACAGTCCCAGTCCTTTTCGAGTGCAAGCCAAATTACCAGTTGGCCATCTTTTCAAGGGTCTGCAAACCCGCAAAGTACAAACCAAATCAGTATTAAACCGCACCAAGACACAGTCCATCGACTCGTGTTGTCCAAGGAAGGCAGTTCGCAACCTGCACCCAAGACAGTCCAGAGACCGTACCAATACAAGAGGACAGGCCTCAGCCCCAGACCTTTTCAAGAGCAAATCCAATTACCAGTTGGTCTGGCAGATTACCTGTGAATGGTCCCGGTCCATTTCACAAAGAGGCCAATTACCAGTTGGCCCGGTAGACCGCTCACAAGTGCTCTATGCCCTTAAAGGGTCCACAGACCCACCAAGTCCAAGACAAGACTGCCCGCAGACTGTACGAGAAACAACCAGCGGCTTGTGCCATGCAAGCAAAACAGTCAGGAGACTGTATCAGGATACAGCCCGCAGGCTCGTGCCGTTCAGAAATGGCGCCATTTTCCCAAGAATGAAATCACTCACCTGGTGCACACAAGTCGAGTCAAGTTATTCTCCACTGCCGACTCTTCCCACCAAATGGTCAGCTCGAAGGTTTCGCCTTCTCGGGACTGTAGACGGTGACCACTAGCTGAGGATCTGCCCGATCGGAAGGGTGGGGCAGCTGCGATAACCAAGCTCGGTCTCATGGATGTGGGGCCCTGATCTGCCCGACCAACCAGACACCACCCCGGCCCCTGAGACCCAATTACGGGTGAGGGGGCCAAACTTCGTGGGGTCCCTGTTTAGGCCCCAACTGAAGGACGTGGCCCTCTAGGGCCCCGCAGGTTATATGCAAACCACCTGCTATGTCTTCCCAAGAATGAAGAGTCGGGCAGACAGTAGAGAATGCAAACTTACATTTCTTCAGGTATATACTCTGCAGAGGAGCCCAGTCAGGCCTTCACCCTACGATGTCTGTTGGGGGGACTGACTCCCCGGGGTACGCTAATACATAATGAACCTCTCAGGTGACTTCGGCCATGCCTCTCGTGGAAAACTACTGGCTTGAGCCGGGCATGTACAAAGGAGGTACACAGAGATGAGCAAGCACCTGCTAGAGGGATGCACTATCAGTATCTCAAGGCCACTGTGCCAAGTCTCAGCATCTCCTAACATGGGAGCAGAGCTACAAGTATACAATGGAATGCAGAAGCAGAATAATTGTCTGTTAGTGAGTCGAGTTACAGCCTTGAACAGGAAAGAAAATAATAACGAAATACAGTGTTCTGCCGAGGCAAGCAATTCTGCATACATGGGGCCTAGTACGAGTACAGCTTAGGCAGTCTAATAAGGTTAACGAAATACAAAATGGAGTCACACTGATTAATAGAAGGCCTACATGCTACAGGGATAATCCAGTGGGTTACATAGCGCAATACAAATGAAGATATTTTAGCCACGCAATGCTATCCTAATATAACATAACAAGTGTATTATGGGAGAGGGTAATTTTAATTCTAACATAGGAGGGGGTTTAATACTCAACGCCCCACAAGCAGCTACCCAAAGGGAACCATTAAGGCTCATTCGACCAGCCCATCCCCTACTGAGGCAGGCTTATCCAACTGTAGATGGTAAATTGGTCTGGGTGATATCGGGTCCTACAGCTCCTGATATGACAGTTATCAACAGTGGGGTAAGGACGGGTGAGATGGAGAGCGGGAGTGTGCTAGTACACGGATGAGACAAGGGGAAAAGAGAACACATAAGCCTCATCTCCCCCCAAATGCCTGCCTGTATGTTCTAATTCTGGTGAATACCCCTGAGTTGAGTCCGTCACGGACAGAGACAACAGAGCAGCTTATGGCAAAAGCCCTACACTGGTTGACCAGATTCGCTAGGGTGGAAACGCAATCAGTGGACTTATTATCATGACATAAGAGTGGCTTGGGTGGGCATGCCCTCTAAAACAATAGGGGTGACTGTATAGTTGTTAATATTAATGGGTGCAAATTGGTTGGGGACCTGTTAAGAAAAATTCCTAATACCTCCTCATCTGACTCACAGATGTTTGCCCTCCTTTTGGGATTTTTCATAAACCCCTAAGGCTGAAGGCTCCTGAGTTTGGGTGGAGAAGAATTGCTACCCATCGTCCTTTTTCCCAGCATAATACTGAGCCTGCTAGGTTTGAAATAATGGCAAATAATCAGTTTGCCCCACTGGATAGCTTTTAGTCCTGAGTTTGACTGGGCAATTCACTCATGGTTTCACATGAGAATAAGCAACCTGAATCCAAGACACAGGAAGTGGTAGAGTCAATGGAGGATGGCACGTACTCATTATAAACTGGAATGCAGCAGGCCTAATGCAGAAGCTGGGAAATCCAGACTGGATAAAATTAGTGGAAGATCATGACATCTTATGCCTCAAATTAACTTGGGAAAAAGGCCAGATTTTTATGTCTGAATATCGCTCATAATAAACCCCAGCTGTTCCCTCCTGGCTGGTAAAGCCAGATGTGGTATGTTAACCCGGATAGCGAATACAGCATGTTTAAAGGTCATAACGTTCCAAAATGAGTCCCCGTATTACCACATTTTGTTATGTAAAGGTCTTAATGATTGAGACTGGATTTTAATTAATTACTATAACAATAACGTTGAGGCGCTGGTGGCTGGATCATTAGAAAAGGAGATCAACTCCATCTGTGTAGTACACCACAACCGTCATAATATAGTATGGTTGGGTGATTTTAATGCTCACAGCTGTGAGAAGATGTCAAAGCCAGTGTGTGGACTAACTGATGGGGAAGTAACTCTGTCAGGAGAACTTGTTGAACTAATTGTATCACACAGGAGCAGAATGACGCTAATTCCCAATGCCCTTCTCAGGACCCCCCCTGCTAGGTTTGTTTTAATCCATCGCAGGTAAGTTCTGAGGGGGGAAAGGGGATGGGACAGAGAAGAGACAGCTCCAAAACACTGCTGGTCCTGCTTGGTCTTCTTCTTCTTCAGATGGGTAAAGCTAGAAATATTGCATAGTCAGATATATATTGGGTGCCTTAACAGACTGCTATCCTTATTATATATAATAACTGATCTCACCAGTGAGTAGTTTTGGGCTTGCCACTCTTCTTACTTCTCTCGAGTGTTGTGTGTGTTTACCCTGAGAAGTCTTCTCTCTAAGCACTTGTTCTTTTCTTTGCAGGTCGTTCTACTCTAAGGTGCTCTGTCTTGATAGAAGGAGAAAACAAGGTAAGTTATTTTTTCTGTTCTGTATGTGTTTTTTGTTAGTTCCCTTTTGTCTTCCAAATTGTATACTCACTGGACAAGTGATTGAGATGTTTGTTATATGGTGCCTGGAGTTTAAGAACTGCAATTAAATAGTGCCATTAAGAACTAAATGCACCTGCCTCAGGTTTTACTTAATGGTAAGAACGGCTGATTTATGTTTCCAGCCAATTTGAGAAGGTGCTTTTAATCGCTTTAGATTGACTATTTATTACAGTTTTAATGGCTGCTGCCGAAGATATCTGCAATTTTTAATTAATTTCCTTCCCACGGAAATATGTAATGAAATGCGAACAGTATTCTCTCTGTATTCGCACTAGCTCGTTCCAAGAGTTACGCGGCTCTAATGAGAGGCGCGTTTAAGTATTGCAGGTAGATTTCTGTTGCTTGCTTATCGCGCGCACGAACAGAAACGTGCGCGCGAGCCTTAGTCCTAAATCTTTTAGTACCGCGCGGCACGAAAGAACGGTGCCCGCGTGTGTACTTCAAATCCAAAATGAGGAATTTAACCTTAAGGATAACGCAGCACAGAGAAGCAATGCTCGCGTTCTTCCTTACACAAAATTTAAAAGTGAACTTCTTTTACGAGTCATTTCCATGACGCTGTGAGTTAAGAGAACTTGCCATCGTTCTCTTCATAGTCACTCTCTCTTAGGAAATACGATACTGAATATTACCAATGGGTAATGTTGATAATAATCTTCTTCACAGATTTAGTTTCAATTGTAGTGCTAGAAAGACACCGGTCAGAATTATGTTTCAACAGCTCATAGCCCAAGAACTTTGATGTGAACTGAGTAAATACTTAGATATTGACACTAACCTTTTATCTTTGATAATGGTAGTAACCGACGAAGCTAATCCCGCATATTCCGCCACTACCCTGACTAACTTTTGCGACGCCAAAGTAACAGGTGCTGCTCCAGAAGAATCTTCAGTGAAGTGCGCAGTAGAATGTTAGAGCACACCTCACTAACTGTCATTTGCAGAAAGACTAGACTGCTAAACAGCGATATGCTGTTACAATGTCAGGATGTTGGTGGCCATGTTGGAGTTTCTACGATGCCAACTAGCGCTCCAACTAAAGGGATTAGCTACTCTTTGAGTTTGTAAAGAGAGAATAGTAGCTACAGAGGAAATGGGAGGAGGAAACCTCCTGTGATTCCTGACAAACTCCCCACTTCATCCACAATGATTATGGAAATACGCTTAACAGGTTGTTAATAACTAGGAACCTTGAAATAATTAATAAGGACTATTAGTAAAGACATTTGACGTCTGCTAAATGGTACTCTGAAGAACTGGCGAAATTGAAAACTGATTGTAAACGCATTGAACGCCAGTGGAGGGGAAATTACCTGCATGAAAATAGGCTGAAATTCCTAGCAGCACTGAGGTTCTACCATCAACAGATTAGGAGGGTACGCAGGGAATTTTATACAGAGAAAATTGAGTTTGCAAAAAATTCTACAAAGGATATTATTAATGTAGTGAAACAACTGTCTTCTTTGGAACGTGTGACAGTCGCACTACCCGCTTCTACCGATCACTGTAATGAGGTTGCAGATTTTTTTAGAGGTAAAATAGTCGTGGAAGATCCCGGGGTTGAGGATAGGTTTATCTTCCGCCCTCCTGTAGAAAATGATATTTTAAAACTCATGGAAGCTGTCAAATCGGGGTCGCCTTTGGATCGGATTCCCGCAAAATTTCTATTGAGGGGGAAAGAAGTAATTGCGCCGGTTATCACCAAATTATTGAACCTGTCCTTTAGCTGGGGGCAGGTTCCTAGCAACTGGAAACGTGCTCTGGTGGTACCACTACTAAAGAAACCCCACTCTTCCAGAAAACTTGAGACTGATATCTCTGCTCCCTTACATTGCAAAAATTGCAGAGAAACATTTTAACAGCCAACTGTCTATCTTCTTGGAAGAAAGACGGGTTCTACATGATACCCAATCTGGCTTCAGGCCATTTCATAGCACTAAGTCGGCACTTCTCCTTGTTTCGAAGGCCCTGAAAATCGCTGCAGATGAAGAAAGTACTTTGGCACTGCTCCTTTTGGATCTGAGTGCTGCGTTCAACACGGTCTCCCACGGCCTTCTGTTTGAAAGGCTGAGGGTAACCGGGGTCGGTGGTAGTACATCGGAGTTGGTTAAAAACTTCCTGCAGAACAGATCCTTCCAGGTCCTTCAAAACACTCTTTTAAAGTTAGATTCTTCCCTCTTTCTCAAGGGGTGCGACAGGGTTCTGCCCTTAGCCCTACCCTGTTTAATATTTACATGTGCCCCTTGGCAGATATTGTGCAGAGACATGGGTAAAACTGGTGTCACATGCTGATGACACTCAGCTGATTGTTACCCTGGAGCTAGAGGAGTCTGGAATGGCATCCGACTTCAAGGTCTGCTTGGGTGAGCTTGCTGACTGGATGAAGCACAGTTGCTTGCAGCTGAATGCGGGAAAGACGGAGGTGATGGTAGTTGGAAAGCAGCCCTCTTTATGATCACAGTTATGGTGGCCGGAGAAGCTGGGACCAACTCCGACCCCAAAGCCAAGGTCAAGAATCTGGGAGTTTGGTTCGATAACACTATGTCCTATTCAGCACAGATATCGGCTGTGGCAGGTGCCTGCTTCGGCATTCTCAAAATGGTGCTAAAAATAACGGACCATCACCCACTTGACGTCAAAAGAACCATTGTACAGGCCCTTGTTACATCCCGCCTAGACTATTGTAACATCCTGTACCTAGGGATAACCACTGGAAATTTGGATATCTTGCAGAAGGTACAGAATGCCGCAGCTCGGCTAATTTTGAACATCCGTAGGTGGGCCTCTGTGGGGAGGCCCTGAGGAAGTTACACTGGCTCCCTATACAGGCTAGGGTTACCTTTAAGGCTTAGTGTGCTGGCCACAGGATCCTCAATGAGAAGGGGTTAAGATTCCTGCATCCCCTTCTCACTGCTTATAGGCCTGCACGGAACTGGAGATCTCTGGGCACAGCTAAAACGACTGTGCCTAAGGTGCGGAAGGTACAAGCAGGAGGGTGTTCCTTTAACCTTCTTGCGGCGAAGGCATGGAATGACTTGCCTATGGATTTAAGGACGTGTGCATCTGAGACTCTGCTTAGGAAGAAACTAAAAACCTGGCTCTTCCGACACCCTCCGGGTGGCCAGAAGTAGGCCTTATTTCTTGTACCGTTGGGGCTAGAGGTAGATGGAGGGTGGTACTTGCGGGCAGTTGCTGTGGTACGGATGATGTTCTAGCACAGGGGCACTCCGTTGGAGTAACCAGACACTCTACAAGCTAAATAATTATTATTATTTGAGAGCCTGGACAATGGATCAACAATCAATTTAATTGTAATCTTTGATTACTCAATTAGAAGTGAAACAGCTAAACTTCAGTGATCATGCTGCCCTTTTTTGCTCTATGATATGGGATGATAGATATACGTTTTCATTGGCTAAAGTCCCAAAGCCATCTTTATTAAGGAGGAATGGTTTTATTCTAAAGTGGGACAAGGTTAATATGGGGAAGTTATTTCCATTAATTCTTACTAAAGACAGAGGTACTAATCTGGCCAGACCCCAATTCTGATTCAGACCGGTCAATGATAACATTTGATGAGATATTGGGTGAAATATCTAGCAATTTGTTCCGGATTGGTCCTCCCAAGCAGGCACCAATAGTGCACTGGTTTGGTGATGCTTGTTCAAAGTCTTTAAAAAATGTACATGCAGCTCTTAGGATGCTCCCAAGAGATAAGGGTCTGGTGCGGAGCATGCACATTCGGTGGAAAGAAACACAGAGTGCTAGATTATGGGGTCTGAGCAAGGAAGCATGGGAGATTCTGTGATTAGCAGCTGTCATGAAAAATAGTAGGCATTTTTGGTGAGTGATAAATGCCCCCTTCTTTAGAGGAAGCCTGAGTGGCCCATTTTGTGAAAATATTTGGGACTTCAGTTGATGATTTGGTTTTTCCAAATAGTGCCCTGCAGATAAAACCAAAAGGAAGCTTGGTGTTTGATTTGGAATAGGTGAGGCAGGGGATGGCGTAATGTAGGACAGCAAAGGCCCCTGTAATGGACAGGGTCCCTATAGATTTCTGTTTACAACATCAAGATCTCTGGCCCCATTATTGACCTATATTTTTAACGTCATATGTGAGGTGGGGCCACCAGACTCTTGGAAAAAACAACAATAAACCCTATTTACAAAAAAAGGGACAAGGTTCTGCCTCAAAATTGCAGAGCCACTTTTCTTATAGATGGTACAGACAAACTGATGTGGCACCTATTATTGACCAGACTAGAGGACTGTGCCATCGACAGGAATGCTTTGATACCTACACCGTACAGTTTTAAAAAGGTGAAAGGGACTATAGATCAATGTCTCAAACTGAGTATAATTTCCAAATATACGGCGGCAAAGAATGGCCAAATATATATAGCCTTCATTGACCTGTCAGCCACCTTTAATTGTGTTACTCATTCCAAGCTATGGTCAGTTATAGAAGGTGTGGGCATAGATGAAACCATAATAGCTTTTATATACCAGAAGTACTCACAGGCCACAGCCTGTGTTTGCTATAGAAGGGATGGGGAGTGTTTGGAAGCTCTTTACAAGCTCCTCTTCCTAGTCTTCTCATAACCTAAAAGCTCACCTGCAAATTAACTACCAGAAACCCTGAGTAACTACACACCTACTTGCAAGTTAGGATCAGCACTAAAACTATCTGAGCCACATCCAAACATCCATGAGGTGCATGGAGGTGCCAATATTTTTACAACATTATAACTATTTTCCTACAGAACTACTTTTTAACTATCATCTACCATCATTAAAACTGCTCTTTCAGAACACCTACTCTTATTAGAAGCTCCCTAAATAACTTAAATGCATGCTATTTCTGTACCTCTTTATATGTATACTGAATAAATATATCTATTGTCAAGTTACTGTCCCATATATGCCTTTCTCCTGACCGCATCACTTCCTCACTGAATCCACTCAAAACTGTAAGCGTGTATTAAATCACAATGTCCTTGGTAAGTAAGGAATTTTTTGTTGAAATACTCTGTTGAAAAGAAAAACTAAATACATAAACAAATAAATAGATAAATAAATACATTATCTTTCATATCCAGGGCTAAATATCCATTTCCGCTACCAAAAATTGTTTCTAAAAATTGATATATTTCACTAAAGAATGCTGGATAAATTTTGCCAGATTTACAAAGTAGTATTGGATTAAAATAATGCTGCTCTGCCATAAAAACACTCATTGAACCAACACAATATTCAAGTGATTCTCATTGTATCACTGTTTTGAGACACAAATTACCAGTTTACCTTAAAATCCAGTACAATTCATGAAAATAAACATTTGTGTTGAACCAAATATCATGTAGGACTCTCTGGATAGTCTATAATGTAGCCTAGACGAATGTTCAGGTCAAATGCGCCTTCTCCCTCCATTGTAAATTGGGACATGTAGTCAAAACATTTGCTAATATAGTGAGCAATGCATGCTAAATGTAAGTAGGTGCTCAAATTATGGCAGATAAATAAACTGAGGCACAGAGAAATTGCAATTTGCACATGATCACAAAAAGTTGGTAGGGGGAAAATGGAATTTCCATCCAAGTTTACTAGTATTAAAACTTGCAACTTAGCCACTAGACTACATTTATTTGTGAGAGTTAAAAGGTGGCAACATTTTTGATTACAGGATGAACACAGAGGCTACAGTGTCTTTAAAGTACATATTTAAACACAACCCTCAAGATGCCTTTGTCTTGCTTTTAGAATTATTTTAGAAAATATAACCTAATGTACTGTGTTTTCATACACATTGTTATGGTTTTAATTAACTAAAACAATAAACTTGACTTGACAAGTCACTTGATTTGTGATCCTAAGCAAGTTGGTATATTCTTTCAAATAGATTCTTTCATGTTTGCCCAACGTTTTGGCTTTTGGATCCTTGGTTTTTGGAGCTCTTATAAAAGATTCTGTCAGATGTGTTTGCTGGTTTTACGTCTTATAAAATTACATCTTTTAATTAGATTTTCCTTGGGGGCATGGAGTTTCCAGCATCCTGGGAGTAAGCCGCTATCTGCCTATTACATAAAACAGGAAAAGACCCTGAGCTTTGTGAGTCTTATTGACCTATCTCATTATTGAACTCAGATTACAAGATCTTTACTCAGATCTTGGCAACGAGATTAGGGGAGGTCGTAGGAGATTTAATTCATCTGGATCAGAAGGGGTTTATTAGGGGTAGGCAGTTGCATGAGTTGACGCATGAACTATTCGGTGCCATAGATATGGCAATGTAGAATGGGCTCCCTCTAGCTACCATAAACTTTGATGTGGCAAAAGCCTTTGACAGGGTTAGATGGTATTTCCTGCATAGAGCTACAGAGAAGTGCAGTTTGGGTACAGCTTTTTGTAGGGGTCTGGAAACCGTTTATAAGAACCCTTCTGCTAAGATACTGGTGAATGGGAACCTCACTCAAAAGATAGTTATATCAACAGGAACAAGGCAGGGGTGTACATTGAGCCTCCTGCAAATAAACTCAGAGCTAGCAAAGGAATTTTCCCTTTTATGTTTCAGGGATGGGAGAAAAGGGTAGCTCTATATGCGGATGAACTGATGGTATTTATGACCAATTTGGCACTCTCCTTACCAACAATTTAGGAGATTTGGGGTAAATTTGGTGAGGTCTCTGGCTATCAGATTGATTGGCAGAAAACTGAGGTGATGGAGTGGAACTCCGGGAGTAATAATCCCTTGGTAAAAAATTCAATGAGATACCTAGGCATTATGGTCTACAATAATCTCGAAGAGGTACCACGTCTGAATTTCGAGAAGGTAGTGGGTGAGACCACAAAGCTATTAAGATCTTGGGCAGGACTTCCACTCTCCTTCTTAGGTAGGTCAAAAATCTTGAAGATGTCAATATTACCCAAGTTTACCTTCCTATTCGCAGCAATACCCCTAGAATTCAAGAAGCCTTGGTTTGATAAACTACAAGGGATGTTGACCAGCTTTATCTGGGCATCTAAGGCCCCTAGAATCGCATGGAAGATGCTTCATAGGGGGAAACATCAGGGGGGAATTGCTAGCCCGAATATGTTCCAGTATTGTAAGGCCTTTCAATTTAAGACAATGAGAATTTTAATGCAGGACAACAGGAATTATCCTAGGTATTTACAAGCCATGACTAAGGCAGAGGGGGATGGGTTTCTGTTTAAATTTGGTCACCCGAAATATTTCAAACAAATAAATCTAAAGATCCTTCAAGCAGCTAGTAAGCTATGGTTTCAAATTAGAAGAGCAGCGCAGATGCCATACTAC
This sequence comes from Triturus cristatus, assembly GCF_964204655.1. Classification (NCBI taxonomy): domain Eukaryota; kingdom Metazoa; phylum Chordata; class Amphibia; order Caudata; family Salamandridae; genus Triturus; species Triturus cristatus. The sequence continues at coordinate 418,720,523 of NC_140582.1, forward strand.
AGCAGCTACGCTCCAAAATGGGCCTCTCCAGGTACCCCTGAGTGTCTAAGGGATAAACTCTCAACCTCGCTGGCAGAGGCAGGGGTAACAAGATGGAACCAGCTTTTTGATGGGTGAACTTTGGTGGACTGGGAACAAATATCAGCTCTGGCAAATGGGAACATCTCCAGATTCAAGTTTTATCAATTGACTAGCTGGTCAAATTTGCTGCCAGAGGGAGGGGTAGGAAATACGGATCTTGAGAGGAAATTCTTGCAGAACTCTGGACAAAAGAAGGAAGTGGCGGAGTGGTATTGGCTGTTCGTTCTAGCGGAGAGAAGGAGTTTGTTCTTCCCATGGAAATCTGGACGACAGACATTTCATCAGGAGACATGCAGACCCTCTGGCAAGTATCAATGTCTACGCTATGGCATGTTGTTAGTGCTGCTCCCCTTAGAAAAAAACATCTGTTTACAATACATAGGGCCTACTGGTTGCCAAAAAAGCGGACAAGGATGAACAGGCAGGTGATCAAATCTTGTCCCAAGTGCGGGGAGGAAGAATCTGATGATCTCCATATGTCTTTTCGCTGTCCCAGCCTTTAGGTATTCTGGCATGATCTAAGTTTGGGTGTCACAACAACTTTGGGCATAGATCTGGAGGTGAGCATGTATTTAGGTATTTTTGGGGTATTGAATGAGGATGAGGAGGTAAGGATCAGCTTGGAAAGGAAACAGAAACACCTAATATTTATGTTGATACTGCTGGCTAGGCGTGAGATTTGTATCAAGTGGATAAATCCACTTCCCCGTCTAAGAGTGAATGGTTGGACACAAAGCGAAGGGTGCGAAAGATGGATAAGAACAGGACAGGACTAAAGAAGCTTGACTATTGGGACATATGGGATCTGGTATTTTTTAGCTTAGTTAACTTTCACGGGTGGTTTAATATATTTAATTTGTGTATGACCGGTCTCAAAAATGTCCAATGATTAAGCAATTTCTGCAATAATTCCCGGATCCATGGAATGGGATTGGAGCTCCAGGCGCCCCCCCCACAAACCCATACCAGATTGGATTCCAAGGGACAGGAAGTAGGGGTAAGCGTGTTTTGCCCTGTAACAGCCTTAGTGGGAAATGCGAAAACCCTCTCATTTTCTTCCTAGTAGATTATTGCACAAATGAGGACCAACAAAAAATGACATCTTATAACATTGAACCAAGAGATTTTTTTTTTCTTTGTTCTTTTCCTCATGAAAATTTGCATCAGGTGAGGTTCTGTGGCAGATATTTATGTTGCCTGCAGACAACTGATGGAGGATCATGGTGAAACTAATTCATTTCCTCATTACTCCTGAGTAATGGCTCCAGATCCTTAACAATACTGCTTAGTTGTTTGAATAATGGGTGATATATAAATATCAAAGTGATTCTCAATTAATATTTTGTGTGGCTTGGTAGGAACAGATGGTCTATGGAGATTGTCTTGAAATGCCATATATAGCAAAAGCCTCCAGCAGACTATCACATCCACAGACAACCTATATGTCTTCCACAGACCAGAAACACATTTTCATTAGATGAAGAACACTCGCAAATTGGATCATAAGCTGCAATGTTAAAGGTTGTAAAACCTTTGAAAATGTCTGCATTATATTGTGCAATGTTCACGATATTTTCGTATATTAGAACATTGGAATGCTGGGAGCTCCATTGAAGACAATGGAGTGCTCTTGGCTTCTAATGGCCACTATAAGCCCTGAGCATCAACATTCCAATGTTTAACAAAGGCCTCATGGAGTCCAAGGGGATTTCAACCTCCTTGGGCACCATGGGGTCTTTGTTATACAAATGTGAACATTCTGCTCTCTATGGGTGGAATGTTCTAATAGCCTTAGAGACCTCTGTAGCGGGCTGTACCGGCCATTAAAGGCCCACTCCCTTGTCAAAGGCCCAAGTCGAACACTGGAACGGGTCTTCAATGGCCGGTAGTGCCCGTTATGTCGGGTTCTAAGTCTATATTAGAAGATTTGAATGTTGAGAGCTCCATTGACGACAATAGAGTGCTCCAGGCTTCTAATGGCTCGCAAAAACCTGAAGCTCAAACATTCCAATGTTTATTGATCAGAGCTGTTGCAATGAACAAAGGCCTCATGTAGCCCGAGGCCTTTGTTATGTTTGTTAGAACATTCTGCCTTCTTGTGGTGGAATGTTGTAATAGCCTTATAACCCACCGTTGCTGGGTTATACCAGCCATTAAAGGCTCGCTGTAGGAAAGTAGTATCTGCTTCTTAGGGTAACTCCCACTTTTTGCTAATTTCACACTGTTTTTGGCCTAGTCTGACTGGGATCCTGCTATCCAGGACCCCAGTCTATCTGCTTTCTCCTGTTAATTGTTATGCATGTACTTTAGGTACACTCCAGATTGGATTCTGGGTTACTCTTATCAGTCCCTAGTATATGGTACACCTTGTACCCAGGGCCTAGGTCCCCCAGAGGCCTCCCATGGGCTGAAGCATGTATTATGCCAGCCCTCAGAGGCCATCCAAATTGACACGACCAGCCTGCTACTGCAGACTGTCTAAGCTGGTGCTTTCACCACTTACTTAAGATATAGGTTCACTATATTTAAAGCACTACACTTAAATACCTATTAGTCACCCCTATGGCAGGCCTTAACAATCCTGAAGGCAGGGTGCTGGGTTTTTCATTAGAGGGTGCCCCTGTATGAGCAGAGCCCCTCCGCAGCCTTCGGAGAATATTCTCCGGGGTTGTCTGAGATGCAGCCAGATATATATGTTTAAGTGCATTATAACTTCACAGTAAATGCTAACTTTAAAATGGCTGTTTAGAAACATGTTGTGTTTGGTATCAAACACCTTGGAATGATAACTCCACGCCAGTAACTGGCGTGGGAGGTATGATTCCACCCTTCTGAAGGGACATAAGCACAAAATGGATGCTGCCAGCCACAGACACGATTCTGCTCTTCTGCTACTGAGCCAAGCTCGAGCAGAGGAAGGCATGACAATAGGCATCCTGTCACAGGGAGGTGTAACCACCTCCCAGACAGGATTTAGTGTATTGGGGCTGGGTGGGTGCACTTTTAGAGTGCCAGAAAGTCTGCACTGGGGGCACATTTGGTGTCCCTGTGCATAGTTCAGCTCAAACCAGTTCTAGGAGACATTTGCTCCTGCACTGTCATGAAACTAGGCACTGTGTCTAGTTAAGTCGTTGTTGTTATACCATTTTTTTGTATATGGTTTGGTCTCCCCCTGGAGCCCGCTGTGTATTTCGCTATTCACAAACATTCTATTGATTTTGTATTGTGTGCTTTATGCCCTAGTCTTGTGTAAAGACTAGTAGAGAGTGTTCTATTAATAAATACATATTTTTATATAAAAACTGTGTGGTTCTCCTTTCATTTAATCATTTAGGAGGTGATATCCTGGTAAAACAAGCTGCTTTACATTACTTCAAGGTTAAGCCTGAAGGCTGCTCTCCATAGCTACCACTAGGATAGCTTTCAGTAAGGTTATCTTTGAACTCAGACATCATAAGGGTCGTGTGGCCTGGTACATGGTGCCCACTTTAAGTAGTGGACAGCATATACCAACCCACCTTCTCACACTGGTGTGCAGTGGTTTGGATTCAAGCTTGCTATTGTTTTACCAGATAAATATTATTGAATGATTGACTGAAAACCACTAAGTATAAGGTACATATAAAACAATCAAGATTAGAATAAAGTAAGTTCTACTGACCTTGGAGTTGGGCAAGCCAAGGGTCCAGCACACCCTTTCTCTAACTCAAGAGAGTTTAGTCTCCACTTGGTTAGGTAGGTGCCTACACCACATAACACTAGTATGTCTTCTAGAGGAGAAGCCAGTGGCTCTCGCCCAACTAGATACAATTGCATCTCTTTTCCAGATTTGGAAGCCATGTGTGCATCTAGGAAGTTGAGATCGAAGAGAAAATCAAACACTCAACATCTCATTGTGATTTTGCTCTTAGATGACCTTAGAAAGACCCCAGGGTCGGATGAGGTAGACAGAGTGGGTGGGGCAGGGAATGAGGAAAGGCCAGAAAGTGAAAACCTTTTTGACCTAGAATCAAACCCTGACTAGGAGAATCAAAATGATTCCAACCAAAGCAAACTTAGATCTTCCTTCAGGTGGGGGAGAATGGCCCAGTGGCCGTCTCTTTACTTCTCCAGGAAGAGTACAGAGTTTACCTAGAAGGTCCAGAAATCCCTCTGTGGAGCCTAATCACTCAGGTACTACTGTGGGGACTTCCATATCAAACAAGAGGGAATCCTCTTATGATAAGCAGTTCCAATTTCTGAAGCTTGTGAGAGACAAGCTCAGGCTCAGGCTCAGGCTCAATAAACAGCAATTGGCCCTAGACAGGGAATACCTAGAGCTCCAAACAGCAGCAAGAAGATTGGGGTCAGAGTCCATTGGTGGCAGCAACAGTGTCTCCAGAGCTAGAGAATATGCTCATGATCATAGGAACCTGAACAAGATAGTCCCTCTCTATCAGAGAGGGGATGACATCCAACATTGGATAACTGCACAAGAAATTGCCTTTAAGGTACAGAGAGTCCCTCAAGAGCAGTGGGCAGCTATCTTGTGGCTCTCCTTTGCTGACAGATGTAGAGATAAACTCCTCACTGTTAGAGAAGAGGATGCTGACAATTACCCTTTCTTGAAGAGTGCTGTCATAGATGGGTTTGGCTTCACCACTGAACAGTATAGGATTAAGTTCAGAGACACCCAGAAGGCACAGACTCAGGACTGGGTTGACTTTGTAGATTGTGCTACTAAGGCTCTGGAAGGCTGGTTACTTGGCAGTAAGGTGTGTGATTTTAAAGGATTGTACAATTTCATTATGAAGGAGCAGATCCTCAATAATTGCCAAAATCAGTAGTTGCACCAGTACTTGGTTGATTCTGATCTGACCTGTCCCCAAGAATTGGGAAATAAGGCAGACAAATGGGTCAGAACCAGGGTGAATCAGAAAACTCAGAATCAAGGTGGTGACCAAAAGAAAGAAGATGCTAAAACCTCAGATAAGGGTGGGGAGAAGGGTAAAGACCAGACGTCTTCACAAGGGCCCCAAAAACCTGCATCTGGGGGAGGGTCACAGTCTACTAAAGGAAAAGGCAAAAAGAAACCTTGGTGTCATATCTGTAGAGAGAAGAGACATTGGACAAAATATGCCAATTGTCCAAGGGCCAAGGAATCTACTTCAGCCACCACGTCTCCTAAGGCAACTGTTCCCCCTAGCCCAGTTCCAAGTGGTGGTGTACAGAACAAGGGTATGGTAGGGTTAACTCTGGGATCTGAGATGGATTCTGGCCTAGTCAGAATTCCATCTCAGGCTGTTTTAGTGTGTGATGGAGGTATGGATATTGCCTCCTTATTTGTCAGTCCCAGTAATCTGGGCAAGTACAGACAACAGCCGTTGATCAATGGTAAGGAGGCCATGGAATACAGGGAAATGGGTGAAAGTTTCACAATGGTGACAAAAGAGCTTGTGGACCCTGAACAGGTCATACTTGGTGAGATGTACCAAGTAACAAATAGCAATGTCAGGATGGACCATTCCTTGGCAGTTGTGACTTTTATCTGGGAAGGGGTAACTAGCCTTAAGAAAGTTGTGGTTAGCTCTGACCTCCCTGTTGAATGCTTATTGGGCAGTGATTTGGAAACTTCAGCTTGGGCTGAAGTGGAACTCAGGACACATGCAGAAATGCTGGGCATCCCTGAAGATGTGTTTGCCATGACTAGGTCACAGGCAAAAATGTCTTCCACTGAACAGGCCCTGGATCCTGAGAAAATGGACCAGGTGCCTTCCAAGAGAAGGAGCAGAAGGGGTAAGTGTCTCCCCCCCTGCCTCAGAGTGAGGATCAGTCCCTTGAGGGATATGATCTTAGTCCCTATGAAGGAACTGTCTCAGAGGAACTTGAAGCTGGTCAGGTTGAGTTCTTGGGGACAGGGGGCCCTTCTAGCTGAGCTGCCCCTCTCTTGAACCCCTCACACAATAAGCTGCTGCTGAGGCAGCTGGGAGTGCCAGTGGATCCCACAGGATCTACTGGGAGGATGGACTTCTGCATTCAGAGGGTAGAGACCCCAAGCCTGGTACAACCAGGAGGTTGGTTATAACTCTGAAGTTTAGAGGCTTCCTATCAACACTGGCACATGACATCCTATTAGCAGGACACGTAGGCCAAAGTAAGACCTGGGACAGGCTTGTCCATCATCTTCACTGGCCTCACATGTCAGAAGACACAAAGGAGTTTTGTCATTCCTGTATCACTTGCCAAGCCAGTGGTACTACAAAGGTCCCCCTGCTATCTTTACCTGTGGTGAGGGTTCACTTTGAGAGGGTTGGAATTGACATAGTTGGCCCCATGGATCCTCCAACTGCATCTGGGCACAGATTCATACTAGTGGAGGTGGACCATGCCACTAGGTATCTAGACGCAATTCCCCTTAGGACTACCACAGCTCCTGCTCTGGCTAAAGCTCTCCTGGGTGTATTGTCCAGAGTGGACTTCCCTAAGGAGGTAATATCACACAGAGTTGCAAACTTTATGTCTGGTTACCCGACTGCTATGTGGAAGGAGTGTGGAGTGAATTACAAATTCATCACACCCTATCACCCACAATGCTATGGGTTAGTTGAGAGATTCAACAAAGCCCTAAAGGTCATGATAAAAGGTCTCCTTGAAAAGCTTAGATAGGACATCCATTTTCCCTACCTTCTCTTTGCCTACAGAGAGGTTCCTCAGAAGGGGGTTGATTAAAGCCCTTTTGAACTTCTGTTTGGACATCCAGTTAGGGGTCCCTTATGTTTGGTGTAGGAGGGATAGGAGCTACCTCTCAAACCACCTAAACAGGACATACTGGACTATGTACTTGGTCTCCGCTCCCGGATGGCTGAGTACATGAAGTGGCATCCAAAAACTTTGAGGTTAGCCAGGAATTGCAAAAGGCCTGGCATGACCAAAAGGCTGTTTTGACTGTATACCAGTCAGGACAGAAGGTATGGGTGTTGGATCCTGAGGCCCCAGCAGCTCTCCAGGACAAGTGGAGTGGGCCCCATACCATTCTTGAGCAAATGTTACCTACCTGGTGGACCTTGTAACTCCAAGGAGCCCCCACAGGGTGCTCCATGTGAACAGGCTCAAGCCATATGTGGACGGGGCAGACATGGGCTTGCTCATGGCTACTGATGAGGGACAGGAGGAAGAGAGTGATCCACTCCCTGATCCCCTCTCACAGAACCCTGATGATGGTTCAGTTGATGGTGTAGCCTTGGCAGGCAGTCTCACTGAACAGAAACAGACTTATTGCAGGAAAGTCCTCAATCAGTACAGACATATGTTTTCACTGACTCCAAGTCAGACTACCTGGTGTACACATGGGGTGTACACAGGTGACAGTCTGCCTGTTAAAAATAAGTTTTACAGGCAACCTGATCATGTCAAGGATAGTATCAGGACTGAAGCCAGAAAATGTTGGACCTGGGAGTGATTGAGTCCTCAGATAGCCCTTAGGCTAGTCCAGTAGTCTTACTACCAAAACCTCACATCCAGGGTGGTAAGAGAGAGATAAGGTTTTGTGTTGACTACAGGGGACTCAATGCAGTCACTAGGTCTGATGCTCATCCAATTCCAAGGGCAGATGAATTAATTGATATATTGGCCTCAGCCAAGTTCTCAAGTACATTTGACCTGACAGCTGGTTACTGGCAAATCAGATTAACTGAGGATGCAAAACCAAAAACAGCATTTGCAGTCCCTAGTGGGCACTTCCAATTTGTGGTTATGCCTTTTGACTTGAAGAATGTACGTGCCACATTTTAAAGGCTGGTGAATAAAGTTCTCACAAGTCTGATAGCCTGTAGTGCAGCTTATCTAGATGATATTGCTGTCTTTAGCTCCATCTGGGAGGATCACCTCGTCCACCTGAGGAATGTTTTGGAGGCCTTGCAGAAAGCAGGCCTTACTATCAAGGCCACCAAGTGCCAGATAGGGCAGAGTAAGGTTGTATACCTAGGCCACCTAGTAGGTGGAGGACAGGTTCAACCATTGCAGAGCAAAATCCAAACAATCATGGATTGGGTTGCTCCAACCACCCAGACTTAGGTCAGACCTTTCTTGGGCCTGACTGGGTACTACAGGAGGTTTGTCAAAGGTTATGGCTCCATAGTGACCCCTTTGAATGATCTAACTTCCAAAAGAATGCCTAAAAAAGTGCAGTGGACAGTTAGCTATCAAAAGGCATTTGATGACCCAAAGCAGGCCATGTGCACTGCTCCCATTCTGCAAAGTCCTGATATTTCCAAACAATTCATTGTTCAATCTGATGCATCTGAGTTGGGGGTAGGAGCCTTTGTTATCACAACTGAATGAAGAGGGTCAGGATCAGCCAATAGCTTTTATTAGCAGAAAGCTGACCCCCAGAGAGAAACATTGGTCAGCTATTGAGAGGGAAGCCTTTGCTGTGGTTTTGGCTCTGAAGAAGTTGAGGCCATATTTGTTTGGTGCTCACTTCATTGTTCAGACAGACCACAAGCCCCTCTTATGGCTAAAACAGATGAAGGGTGAAAACCCCAAACTTTTCCCTACAGGGGATGGACTCTACAGTGGAACATAGACCTTGGAGTAACCATGCCAATGCATATGGACTCTCCAGATATTTCCACTTAGAACATGAAGACTCAACTGGTCAAGGTTAGTTTAATGTCCTTACGTTTGGGGGGGTAGTGGAGGAAAGTAGTATCTGCTTCTTAGGATTACCCCCACTTTTTGCTGATGTCACAGTGGTTTTGGTCTAGTCTGTCTGGGATCCTGCTATCCAGGACCCCAGTCTATCTGCTTTCTCCTGTAAATTGTTATGCATGAACTTTAGGTACACTCCAGATTGGATTCTGGGGTGCCCTTATCAGTCCCTAGTATATGGTACACCATGTACCCAGGGCATAGGTACCCCAGAGGCCTCCCTTGGGCTGAAGCAAGTATTATGCCACACCCGAGAGACCATCCAAAGTGACACGAGCGGACTGCTACTGCTTACTGTGTAAGCTGGTGCTTGCACCACTTACTTAAGATATAGGTTCACTATATCTATTTAAATCACTACACTTAAATACCTATCAGTCACCCCATGGCAGGCCTTAACAATCCTGAAGGCAGGGTGCTGGGTTTTACGTGAGAGGGTGCCCCTGCATGAGCAGAGCCCCACTGCAGCCTTTCGAGACCATTCTACGGGATAGTCTGCGATGCAACCAGACATATATGTTTAAGTGCATTATAACCTGCATGAGCAGAGCCCCTCTGCAGTCTTCGGAGACCATTCTACTGGGTTGTCTGTGACATATATGTTTAAGTGCATTATAACCTCATGGTAAATGCTAACTTTAAAACGGCTGCTTAGAAACATCTTGTGCTTGGTGTCAAACACCTTGGAATCATACCTCCACGCAATTAACTGGCGTGGCAGGTATGATTCCACCCTTCTGAAGGGACATATGTGGGTCATCGGTATACCCGATACCAGCTTTCTCGACCTGGGCAGTACAAAATGGATGCTGCTAGCCACAGACACGATTCTGCAATCCTGCTGCTGAGCCAAGCTCAAGCGGAGGAAGGCATGACAATAGGCATCCTGTCATAGGGAGGTGTAACAACCTCCCAGGCAGGATTTAGTGTATTGGGTCTGGGTGGGCACACTCTTAGAGTGCCAGAAAGTCTGCACTGGGGGCACATTTGGTGTCCCTGTGCATAGTCCAGATCAAACCAGTTCTAGGAGCCATTTGCACATGCTCTGGTGCTAAACTGGACAAAGGACATAGGTGTAGCTACCCCTCTGTCCTTCCCCTCTCCTAGGAGGGTCCACAGAATCTTTCCAGCCCCTTGCCATGGGTATAAAGTGGGTTACCTGGCTACAGGACATTTGAATTTACCTGGACAAAATTCTGCCAAGAAGAAACCAAGTACTTCGACTACCTGCACGATGCTGGACGACTGAAGAATCTCCCTTGGAGTAAAGGAGTTACTCCCTTGCAAAAGCAGGCAACTAAATGCATCTGACCGGTTTGCTTCTCCCGACATCCTGAGGACTTTGAATATTTCAGCAACACAGGAGGTGGGTTTCCGAAGGTCACTGAGGTTGATCTGCCCTCTCAGTGATTCTGAGACCACTGTCCCTCGTGGGGACTGTGCAACCCGAACCCATGTGCACCACGTACTTTTTTTAATTGCATATGTTTGTTTACGATTCCCAAGCTTCTACATTGGACTCCGTGTAGTCCTGACCCCAAACAGTATTTACACTGAAGATTTCCGGCCTCCACTCCAAGAGTGTCCTGTGGGCTGGTGCTTTGCAAACTTGCTTGAGGTCTCCTCGCTATCCCTGGTCCATTGACCTGTGGGTCCTGGCGAGGGTCACCTTGTTAATTCTTGGGCTTACCTGTTTGCTCCCGACATACCCTGACTCTCCATTGCTTGGAGAGTCCTCTGGACCTTGCTGGTCCTCACCGTATCCTGTTTCTTCTGACCGCATGAGTTGCCTTTGCCAAGGGTTGTTGGCGGTCCAGCCAGACATAGACCCCTCAGCTCTCGACATCGATCATGGGACAGCTCACCTTTGGACTCTGGTCATCCTCGATATCTCCTGGTCACCGTGGCTGCAGAATCAAGGAACCCTTCTTCCCTCCTGAAGCACTCAACATCGGTGGGCATTCGACTACCGAGCCCCTGGTCACCTGAAGTGACACAGACTCTATCCCTTCTGATTTCAGGTTCTTGTCACCTTGAATCCAGGCTTGGATTCCACCGGACATTTTCACCTTCCTGGCAGCAGGACTTCTTTGCAGCTCTCCATTGAAAACGATGAAGGTTTCCGACACCACTTGACCCCTATCCACCCGGCTCCTCTGGGATAGGTAACACGGGTACTTCGGTACTCACTAGTGGGTTGGCCTTAGAGCCTCCTAAGTCCCAAAGAGTTTGCTCGAAGTCCTCTTAGAAGTGTCCTTAACTTGTAAATTTCCAACCACGAGAGTTGTACCGAGCACGCGTCATAACATGGGAAAAAGGAAGATAGGAGGTATGTAAATAAGACTTATCTCACCCTAAGACAATCCTGTCCTTAAGAAGGATAGAACATTTCCATGCAACATAAAGAATATTTTGATCAATTTCTATCATCTTGGGAGAAGGCATCATTTTCATTTGAACTGCTACTGCGATTTTGGGTACAGGTTGAAAGTATAATGTTTAAATCTTGATGGCTTCTTCGAGCAGATGAGCAGCCAAAACAAGATGCTTGTCAATCCATTAAAACGTTTAGGGTCCTACTTTGGGAGCAGTGGAAAGACACACACAAGTGAAGGAGTCATAGTAGAAAATTATGTATCTCCCCAGGAAGCCTTTCAAAAAACCAGGGCTCATATCATGATCAGGTGCACTGGCTCAATCCCTAGCCAAATGACTGTTTCTTCCATCTGAGGTGTCTGAAGTTCATCCATATAACTTAAAATGTGTCTGAGTAAATGCATGTTAAGCTTGAATGCCTGCTGGAAGGTTGATGTGGGTTTCGATTACACTTTATTTCAAGAACCTACTGCCTTCTCTAGTCTTAATCATTCTGCAAGGGCCATAAATATGGTTCATTAGGGCCTGAGCTAGGAAAATATAAAAAATGTATACCGTCAGGGCCTGATTCACAAAGGTAAACTTAAACGTTTGTTTATGTTTATGATTGTATGCTATTCACAAAGGTATTTTGCGAGTAGTATCTTTATTAGCACGGACTCTCAGCACATAAAAATAGGACAGTCCAGCAGAGACGACCTACTTTTAAATACTCTACTAATAAAATACCTTTGTGAATAGTAAACAATCATACATGTACACAAAAGAATACGTTTACCTTTGTGAATCAGGCGCTCGGTATTGAAGAAACGGACACCAGAGTAATGGTTTAATTGGTTGTACTTGCTATGGTACTTACTGAAATATTGCAAGGAAAGGATTAACTAGTTGGTCCAAATGTAAAGAAAAATATTTTGTTCCATTTTAGATATACAATAAATATGCAATTCTCAGAATAAGGTCACTTGTAATGATAAGGTCATCTAAGAAACATTAGCTCAATTGTATGTATGAAAGAAGTAAATCACTGGTATATTTTTGTGCTGTTATTTGCTTGATGAGGGTTCAGGCCCATCATGGTTCTCTCTCAGTAAAATTGAATACAAAGAATTATGCACATTTTTTGTGAGACAGTATATTATCTTATACTATAAAAATATTTGCAAGACAGGATTTTGACTTGATTGTTTTTGTTTTTTGCTTACTATTTTAGTGGTTTGAATATTTGATTGAGGGAAGGAGATCCCAGATGTAGTACTGAAGAATAATTAATTATTAACTTTTCATTATCTGCTCAGCATATGAATGTTTTGGTGAGGAATTTGAAGATCTTATATCTTTCTATAATTTTCTTAATAGAACTGGTTTTGTACAAAGTCTACTAAGAGTTCGTAAGAAATATGGGTATGGGGTTTTTATGTATTGAAGAAACTCAAATAGATCAGAGCAAGGAGAGGATTGTGCAATAGGATGCATCCATACCAGTCATTTACCATGCTGGGACCTCAACTAGCATCTCACATTTTCTTTTTATCATCATTATAATAACTGCATTGAATGGATTAGGAATCTCATAATCATTAATGTGCTTGCTTTATGAATGGACTTAAATGTGACACATTTCTGCCCTTTCCCTGTCATGCAGCAAGGTGACTTGCTGAGCTGCACTGCGTGACTTGACCATAAATATGGACCTATGTAACAATGTTACAGGCTATATAACAGCAATCTAGATTTGGGCAGACCGTTTACTGTGTAAAGCACTCTGATACACTTGAGTCATGTATGAGCACTATAACAGTTTCAAAATAAATATTTCTAATTCACCATAAACCAAAACAGTCTCTCGTAGTGGATTTGTTATCCAAGTATACGTAAAATAAAAGTCCATATATTACTGACTAGCCAATTTTTCCATAAAATACCATCAAATAAGGTATGGGTTTGGGCCGCCCTAATTAACCCCTTGGCTGCCAGGCCTTTTCCCCCTCCTGTGCCACGCCCTTTTTTGGCTATTTGGGGTAGTGCGCGCTGAGGCCCCTGTAACTTTTTGACCACATAAGGTATCCACGCCAAATTTGCGTCCTTTTCTTCCAACATCATGGGGATTCTGAGGGTACTCAGGGTTTGTGGATTCCCCTGGAGGGGTCACAGAAATGAGCCAAAATACAGCAAAATTTAGTTTTTTGGGGGGAAATGGGAAAAACGGGCTGCAAATGAAAGCATCTGGGTTTTACCGTGCAAGTGTTATCAAAAAAGGGTTTGTGGGGCTGAAATCACCATTTTCCCAGCTTTTAGGGGATATCAGACTTTTGTCAGAAACCCAACATTTTTTACACAGTTTTGGCATTTTTCTGGGACATAGCCTATTTTTGCTATTTTTTGTGCTTTCGACCTCCTTCCAGTTAATGGTAGAAGTGGGTACAAAAGCAATAATGAATCCAGGAAAGCTATACATTTTGGAGAAGTAGACAAAATTCTGAATTCAGCAAGGGGTCATTTGTGTAGATCCATCAAGGTTTCTTTATAGAAACTAACAGTTAAATATAGGATGAATTGCAAACCTAAAAAATTGCCAAAAAAAATACTTTTTCGCCACATTTCTCTGGTGGAAAGTTCTGGAATCTGCGTGGATCCACAAATTTCCACCCACCCCGCATTCCCCAAAGTCTTCCGAGTAAAATGGTACCTCACTTGTGTGGGTTGGCCTAGTGCCCGCAACAGGAAACGGCGCAAAATGTAACATGGACAGACCTCAATTTCACAGCGAAAAATGACCCTTTTTTGGCAAAGTGCCTAGCTGTAGTTTTTGAACCATAGCTCTGCCGTCACCTAAGGAAACCTAGCAAACCTATACATTTTTGAAAAACTAGACACACAGGGGAATCCAGGATGGGGTGACTTGACTGCCTCCCACCAGGTTCTGTTACCCAGAATCCCTTGTAAACCTAAAAAATTGCCAAAAAAAACACATTTTCTCCACATTTCTCTGGTGGAAAGTTCTGGAATCTGCGTGGATCCACAAATTTCCACCCACCCCGCGTTCCCCAAAGTCTTCCGAGAAAAATGGAAACGTTGGGGGATCCACGCAAGCCATACCTCCCTGGAATCCCCCGGGTGTCTAGTTTTCAGAAATGTGTGGGTTTGGTAGGTTCCCCTAGGTGGCCGATGAGCACCGGGCCAAAAACCCAGGTGACCCCCCTTGCAAAACTAGGTCGTTTTGAGGTAGGCAATTTTCATGTCGCCTCAATACGTTTTGGGCCTCCCACACGAGTGAGGCACCATTTTTATCAGGAGACCCGGGGAATGCTGGGTGGTAGGAAATTTGTGTCAGCCCGGTGATGCCACAACTTTCCCACACACAAATATGTGAAAAAGGTGAGTTTTTCAGCTAAATTTGAGGTTTGCAGGGCATTCTGGGTAAGGAAACTTTGGGGGATCCACGCAAGCCATACCTCCCTGGAATCCCCTGGGTGTCTAGTTTTCAGAAATGTGTGGGTTTGGTAGGTTTCCCTAGGTGGCCGCCAAGCCCGGGGCCAAAAACTCATAGGAACCCCTTTGCAAAACCAGGTTGTTTTGTGATAGGTAATTTTGATGTCTCCTCAATAGGTTTTGGGCCCTTGCCTGACGCGGGCACTAGGCCTACCCACGCAACTGAGGCACCATTTTTCTCTGAAGACTTTGGGGAACGCGGGGTGGGTGGAATTTTGTTGACCCATGCAGATTCCAGAACTTTCCACCACAGAAATGTGAGGAAAATGTGTTATTTTGGACACATTTTTAGGTTTGCAATGGATTCTGGGTAACAGAACCTGGTGAGAGCCAGTGAAGTCACCCCATCCAGGATTCCCCTGGTGTCTAGTTTTAAAGAATGTACAGGTTTGCTAGGTTTGCCTACGTGCCAACTGCGCTAGGGCCCAAAATCCACAGGTATGCACATTGCTAAAAAAAATCCGGAGCCCAGTGGCCTTTCTGCTGCCCTGGGGGGGAATCGGGGAAGGGGGTTTCATCCTGATATGCCCCTAAAGGGGCAGAAAGACTGTGGCTATTTTTTGTGGGGGTGGGGGCACCGGTATGACCATTTTGAGCAGGCCCCACCCCCACGCATAAAAAAAGCCTGCGTACTCGCTGGCGCCTACTGGGCTTTCTGCCCCCCCCCAGGGGGCAGATCAGGGGCCACTGCCACCATCTGCCCTCCCGGGGGGGCAGATAGACTGGAATTTCTCTGGGGGTGGGGTGGGGTATTGTCATGCCCATTTTGGGGAGCCCCTACCCCATCACTATTAAAACAAAAAAATCCATGGTTTCTAGTGGGCATTCTGCGCCCCCAGGGGGGGCCAGATTGGGGGCTACAGCTCCCATCTGCCTCCTGGGGGGCAAAAAGACTGTCATTTTTGTGGGGGGGGAGGGTGGGGGCATTGGCGTGCCCGTTTCGGGCAGCCCACACCCTAAAAACAATTGCGCAAAAAAAATCCCTGGTGTTTAGTGGGCTTTCTGCCCCCCCCGGAGGGGCGGATTAGGGGCCAATGCCCCATCTGCCCCCCAGGGGGGCAGAAAGACTGTGATAATTTGGGGGTGGGGTGGGGGCATGGGTCTGCCCATTTTGGGCAGCCCCCACCCCTATTTTTATTGTCAAAAAAATTCCCTGGTGTCTAGTGGCCTTTTTGCCCCCTCAGGGGGCAGATAGGGGCTACTGCCCCCATCTGCCCCCCAGGGGGGGCAAAAAGACTAAATGTGCCCAAAATTATTTTGGGGGGATCAAAGGCCCTTGCCCAAGGGTCCGCTCCACCCTCCCTGGTGTCTAGTGGGTGGATCCCTGCTTGGGGATCGCCCTCCTGTGGCAATCCCAAAGCAGGGATCCACTGGGGAGGGGTACCATTGGAAAGGGGAGATTCTCCCCTTTCCAACGATACCTCTCCCGTCTTTCTACGTGCTCAGGGGGCTGAGATAGCCCCCTGAGCACGTACAAAGTGAAACCTGAAATGAGCCTCTTGGCTCATTTCAGTTTCACTTTCACTGTAATGACGTCGGCGCGACGTGCACGCCGATCGTCATTACAGTGAAAGGGGGGGGGGGTGGTCCTCGGGAGCTGGGGAAGCTCTTCCCCAGCTCCCAAGGCTATTTTGGTTTAAAGGGAATCCCTCTGGTGCCCGCACCAGAGGGATTCCCTAGGGAATGCCTCATGACGAGCTGGACTCGTCATGGGCACAGCGCGACTGTGCTCCATGACGAGTCCAGCTCGTCATGGGCATACAAGGGGTTAAAGGCCCACGATGTTTATTGACAAAACTGTTACTGCACTCTGTGTCCTAAAGCCTACATTATTTTTCAGATATTTGCCCCGTCTTATTTAGGTTTGTGCACACATTAATGCCAGAAATCTGACAAACTTACCCTAGAAGCATATTGCTCATTCATCACATTGAAACTAACAGTGGTTTGTTCAATAACGACATCTGATACCACCTGGCAACTCACCTCGATCAGATAATTTGAGAATAATGTATACTTCTGACCAAGTTAAGTCCAGGCATGACCAAGAAATGGGCATAATTTTAAACATCAGCACCTATATATTTGAATTCCTTCCTCATATAATGTAATATCCGGTTGATTGATTGATAGAAGAGCACACCCCGGATATATTGTTCCTCACGGAAACCTGGCTTACCAGTGAGTCCAACCCGGCGATAGTAGAGTCCCTCCCCACCGGCTATCAAATAACACGGCAAGACCGGCCAAAAGGGAGAGGAGGAGGCCTTGCTATCATCCATAAGGAGCAATATCATTGTCGACTCTCTCCTGAGACCATCTCGGACTGCGAGAGCATGGGTTTTAACATCAACCTCTCTCCTAACATCTGCTTCTCAGGCACCCTTATTTATCGCCCGCCCGGCCTCCCGAAGCAGTTTCTTCTAACTCTGCCATCGAATGTGGCCAGCAGAGTCAGCACCTCCTCTAGCTTTACCGTGTTGGGTGACTTGAATCTACATTTTGACTCCCCCTCGGACCTTTCAGCTGCTATCCTATCAGATGATCTAGCAGCTCTACAACTCACTCAACGTGTCTCCTCCCCCACCCACGAAAAAGGCCATCTACTGGATCCAATTTTTTCAAATTGTTCTGAGATCACAGTGGACCCAGGCATTACCCTACCCTGGACTGACCACTTTTTAATCCCCTTTAAATGGACCACACCTAAATTCTCTCCTCCGGCTCCCACCACCAAACTCAGGCGAGCCTGGACGCGCCTTGAGGTTGATAAGTGGTGCACTAAACTGGCTAGCTCACAACCAGAAATTCAGGATGATCCCGCCCTAGCAAACCAGGCATATACCAACTGGATCTCCCACACTCTTGACTCTACTCTCCCAATGAGCAAGACTGTACTGAAGCGGCCTCAAAAAACCGCCCCTTGGTACACCCAGTCTCTCAGAGAAAAAAAGCGTCTCTGTAGAAGGGCGGAAAGACGCTGGCGTTTAGACAAATCGGCGGATAACAAAACCCGGTACCGTGAAACCATTAACGAGTACAAAACTCAAATAAAAGCAGCTCAGTCGACGTATTTCGCCGAAAAAATCCTGAATGCTAGATCTAAACCCAAAGAGATCTTCCAGATCATTAAAAAGCTAACGAACCCATCCCCTGTGGTGCATGTCGAGAAATCTGTCACCCAATGTAATGACATTGCCGAATTTTTCTATCAGAAAATCAACAAAATTCATTCACCTTTTTCTCCCCCAAACACCGACCTGTCTACTCAACCTAATAACCTCCCTAGCCTGCCACATTCCCCTACCCCTTACAGCTTAACTCACTTTCCCCCACTAGACCTCCCCACTTTAGAATCACTAGCCCTCAGTGTCAAATCAGGTTCTCCGGCCGACCCTGCCCCTCCTGACATCCTAATGGCAGCATCCCATACCATCCTGCCCGTCATCAGAGAGGTATTAAACTCTTCCATCTCCTCTGGCACCGTTCCACCCGTATGGAAGTAGGCCATGGTTAGGTCACTGATCAAGAAACCCAATCTGGACCCGTCTGATCTGGCTAACTACCGCCCTATTTCTCTGCTCCCTTGGTCGAGCAAGGTTTTGGAGAAATATGTGAACCAACAGTTAGTGAACTATCTAGAGGACCACCACATACTGGATCCCACTCAGACGGGTTTCAGACCTAAGCACGGGACAGAGACCGCCCTCCTCATGGTCGTAGAGGAAGCGAGAAAAATCTTGGATCAGGGAGGATCAGTGGCAGTGATCCTTCTTGATCTAAGCGCGGCCTTCGACACAGTGTGTCATGACACCCTACTAAGACGCCTGTCCTGTGTGGGGATTAAGGATAAAGCTTGGGCATGGTTTGAATCCTTTCTGGGGAACAGATCTTTCAGGGTTTTTGATGGCGATTCAGTTTCCTCCAGTAGACCTCTAAATTGTAGAGTTCCTCAGGGCTCCTCTCTGAGCCCTGCTCTATTCAACCTATATATGAGACCACTGGCCAGTGTCGTCCGCCCATTTGGAGTTAAAATCATCTCATATTGGTGGCCAAGCGTGACATAGCACAATTGTGGGGCTCCCAGAGGTCACCAACGGTTTCGGTGTGGAAGGACAACATGGATTGGTGTATGTTTTGGGAGAAGGTAGTGTATGTGGCGAGAGGTAAGCCTGGGAAATGGGTGAAGGTGTGGGGCCCCTGGAACTCCTATCGTGGCGGGATTTGTACCCCGCCGCTGACGCCTGACTTGGCAGTGGCCCAGTCCCCCTAGTCTGCTTGTCACCTTGGTTCTGGGCATTGTGTCTACTTTGCTTCTGTCCCGGCCTGTCCCCCCCCCCTCTTCCTGTGGATCGGTAGGGTCCTCCCCAGGGGAGCTCATACTGCTGCTTTGACTTTTGCTGCCTTGTGGATTTGTTTGTGGTTTTTATAAAAAATGGAACCGCCATTTGGGGGGTCCGGCCGGTGTGGCCGCCAACGCTTCCCTCGACTTCTGGGACCTTTATCACTTGCCGCTTGTGTCTAATGACTGTATTTTATGGTCTCACTGTTTGCTAGCGGCCGGCCTGAAGGTTGTAGACCCATCTTTGTATATCTTTTGCATTCTGTAATAAAGGTTTCAAAAAAAAAAAAATCATCTCATATGCGGACGACACGCAGCTGGTGGTCTCACTGGCGCAGGAGGCATCTCGAACTGCGCCAGGCGGGCTCAGAGAATGCCTGGAGGAAGTGAGGAGCTGGATGTCGTCATCATCCCTGAAATTGAACGGAGAAAAAACTGAGCTGATGCTCCTAGGACCTTCAGAGCCGGCAATTCCCCCTTCCCTATGGCCCCCATGCCTAGGACCGCCTCCAACCCCAAAAACACCATCAAAAGTCTTGGGGTATGGCTGGACAGCTCACTACCTTTCAATGTCCAAGCCACAAAACTGTCAGCCACATGTTTTGGCATTCTGAGAGTGCTAAAAAAAATCTTCCCCCTCCTCCCCCTGGAAGCCAAACACGCTGCCATTCAAGGGTTCATTCACTCCCGTCTTGATTTTAACAACGCACTTTATCTGGGTGCACTAGAATACACCCTTCGGAGGCTGCAAACTGTACAGAACAGCGCAGCTCGCCTTCTACTTAAAATCCCGCACAGACACTCAGTGAGGACCGGACTGACTAGCCTCCATTGGTTACCGGTCTGGCAGAGAGTTCTGTTCAAGGCGCTATGTATAGCCCATCAAGCCTTCTGGGACATAGGACCTATCATTACCCGTGATCTGATCACTCATTACATCCCAAATCGTAGTCTTCGTTCCAGCCAGACTCTCTTAGCAGTAGTCCCAAGAATAAAAAGATCTAGAACCGGCGGAAGGACGTTCATGTACAATGCAGCTAAGGCCTGGAATGCTCTACCACTTCATCTTAGAGCCACCCAGAACCTTACTATGTTTCGCAAGCAACTGAAGACCCACCTTTTCACATCTGCCTGCTAAACCATTGTCTTTTTTTTTTTTTCCCCTTCCCTGCTCTCTGTAGGTCACGGTTATCCTAGCGCTTGGACGCCTTCGGGCAACAACTGCGCTCTATAAATCCCCAAGTTTACAAGTTTACAATTTAAAACATACATAATATTTTTATAGGACTGAAAAGAGGGTCGTATTATCTCTCTATCAATGTCCATTCAGTTGGGCCTTGGCTGGGCCTTGGCTCGGCTTACTGATCAGAGCACCTGGATGTTACCTGACATTTCAGAAAGTGCATTTGCTGTTCATTCCATTGTGATCCATTGCACCCAATACATTCTATGAGAAATTCCATTTAGCAATGCCAGGCACCAAAGTGAACAAAGTGGAATGAGATTCTCAGTAATCACCCACTGACATTTGGTTCAATCATGTTGTATTTCATATGGCCTTTTTTCAGGGAGCACTATGGCTCCTATACTGATAAAGAATGGTCCAGCCAAACTCTTGTCCTTCTTTGGATTACCTGCAATTGATGGGATATGCGACCTCCAGGTCCAGCTGATGTGTATGGGGATGGGATATCACAGATTACAGTTCAGGATTGTCGTACCTATGATAGAGTAATGTTATATATACTACATCCTCACACACACTTTTCCCTTTCAATCATCTTTCGTTTAGTTATTGAATGCACCGAAGAACAGGGACTTAAATGGCATCCGCTCGGAGCTAAACTTTTCATTGCATGTCAATCTTTTTTCATGACTGGGCAAATAATCACATTACAAATCCAGTTGGCCGCACACTGCTCGTCACACCAGCATGTTGCCCCAAGGAACTCTGGTAGATGTAGTGGCGACGGCGAGTACGCCTATGCCACAGTGTTGAAAAAAAGTATGTGTCGCATTAGCCATCCCTGGACACGTGTTTCGAGGTAGTTGCCTCTCGTCAGCAGGGAGTAGGTAAGTGTAAAGGGGTGCCGCATGGACTGCCAATAACGTAAAAACAGGTAGAGTACCTCTCATGGCACACAGGTGCTGGTCCAGAGCTCGTCAGCCCAAATGGCTCAAGGGAGCCTTCATATAACAAATCCAGTTGGCTGCACACTGCTCGTCACACCAGCATGTTGCCCCAAGGAACTCTGGTAGATGTAGTGGCGACGGCGAGTACGCCTATGCCACAGTGTTGAAAAAAAGTATGTGTCGCATTAGCCATCCCTGGACACGTGTTTCGAGGTAGTTGCCTCTTGTCAGCAGGGAGTAGGTAAGTGTAAAGGGGTGCCGCGTGGACTGCCAATAACGTAAAAACAGGTAGAGTACCTCTCATGGCACGCAGGTGCTGGTCCAGAGCTCGTCAGCCCAAATGGCTCAAGGGAGCCTTTATATAACAAATCCAGTTGGCCGCACACTGCTCGTCACACCAGCATGTTGCCCCAAGGAACTCTGGTAGATGTAGTGGCGACGGCGAGTACGCCTATGCCACAGTGTTGAAAAAAAGTATGTATCGCATTAGCCATCCCTGGACACGTGTTTCGAGGTAGTTGCCTCTCGTCAGCAGGGAGTAGGTAAGTGTAAAGGGGTGCCGCGTGGACTGCCAATAACGTAAAAACAGGTAGAGTACCTCTCATGGCACGCAGGTGCTGGTCCAGAGCTCGTCAGCCCAAATGGCTCAAGGGAGCCTTTATATAACAAATCCACTTGGCCGCAGACTGCTCGTCACACCAGCATGTTGCCCCAAGGAACTCTGGTAGATGTAGTGGCGACGGCGAGTACGCCTATGCCACAGTGTTGAAAAAAAGTATGTGTCGCATTAGCCATCCCTGGACACGTGTTTCGAGGTAGTTGCCTCTTGTCAGCAGGGAGTAGGTAAGTGTAAAGGGGTGCCGCGTGGACTGCCAATAACGTAAAAACAGGTAGAGTACCTCTCATGGCACGCAGGTGCTGGTCCAGAGCTCGTCAGCCCAAATGGCTCAAGGGAGCCTTTATATAACAAATCCAGTTGGCCGCACACTGCTCGTTACACCAGCATGTTGCCCCAAGGAACTCTGGTAGATGTAGTGGCTCCCCCCTCCCTGGTGTCTAGTGGGTGGATCCCTGCTTGGGGATCACCCTCCTGTGGCGATCCCAAAGCAGGGATCCACTGGGGATTCTCCCCTTTCCAACGATACCTCTCCCGTCTTTCTACGTGCTCAGGGGGCTGAGATAGCCCCCTGAGCACGTACAAAGTGAAACCTGAAATGAGCCTCTTGGCTCATTTCAGTTTCACTTTCACTGTAATGACGTCGGCGCGACGTGCACGCTGATCGTCATTACAGTGAAAGGGGGGGGGGGGGTCCTCGGGAGCTGGGGAAGCTCCCAAGGCTATTTTGGTTTAAAGGGAATCCCTCTGGTGCCCGCACCAGAGGGATTCCCTAGGGAATGCCTCATGACGAGCTGGACTCGTCATGGGCACAGCGCGACTGTGCTCCATGACGAGTCCAGCTCGTCATGGGCATACAAGGGGTTAAAGGCCCAAGATGTTTATTGACAAAACTGTTACTGCACTCTGTGTCCTAAAGCCTAAATTATTTTTCAGATATTTGCCCCGTCTTATTTAGGTTTGTGCACACATCAATGCCAGAAATCTGACAAACTTACCCTAGAAGCATATTGCTCATTCATCACATTGAAACTAACAGTGGTTTGTTCAATAACGACATCTGATACCACCTGGCAACTCACCTCGATCAGATAATTTGAGAATCATGTATACTTCTGGCCAAGTTAAGTCCAGGCATGACCAAGAAATGGACATAATTTTAAACATCAGCACCTATATATTTGAATTCCTTCCTCATATAATGTAATATCCGGTTAACAATTTAAAACATACATAATATTTTTATAGGACTGAAAAGAGGGTCGTATTATCTCTCTATCAATGTCCATTCAGTTGGGCCTTGGCTGGGCCTTGGCTGGGCTTACTGACCAGAGCACCTGGATGTTACCTGACATTTCAGAAAGTGCATTTGCTGTTCATTCCATTGTGATCCATTGCACCCAATACATTCTATGTGAAATTCCATTTAGCAACGCCAGGCACCAAAGTGAACAAAGTGGAATGAGATTCTCAGTAATCACCCACTGACATTTGGTTCAATCATGTTGTATTTCATATGGCCTTTTTGCAGGGAGCACTATGGCTCCTATACTGATAAAGAATGGTCCAGCCAAACTCCTGTCCTTCTTTGGATTACCTGCAATTGATGGGATATGCGACCTCCAGGTCCAGCTGATGTGTATGGGGATTGGATATCACAGATTACAGTTCAGGATTGTCGTACCTATGATAGAGTAATGTTATATATACTACATCCTCACACACACTTTTCCCTTTCAATCATCTTTCGTTTAGTTATTGAATGCACCGAAGAACAGGGACTTAAATGGCATCCGCTCGGAGCTAAACTTTTCACTGCATGTCAATCTTTTTTCATGACTGGGCAAATAATCACATTATCATGTTGGACAATGTTTACTCTAGCAGCTCACCTTCTTTTTTCACTGCTTCCTTCCCTTTGGCCCATGAGGTGACAGGGGTGAAAGGAGAGTGGAGGTGAGCGTCTCCTGGGACCGATTCGGCTCTGGTCTGTGTTGAAGAAAATGGGGGCGGCAGCAACAGTTGTGGTGGCCTCGTGTTCTCCCTCAGCCTGGTCACGCCCTTCAAACATGCTTATAATTTCCCCCCGGTTCTTACATGTCCACATATCCAGCCAGGTGGATCCAATCCTGGTTTTATTTCGTACCTAGTGTACCAAGTCAAGATTTCTGCATCCTCACCATTGTCTACAGCAGTTTTATTAAGCCAATAGGGAACCCACACTTCATGTCATTTCCGGATACTTTTTTCTCTTCTTCAACCAAATTACTCAATAGAGGGCCTCTTGGATTCCATAACCCTATATCGCAATGCAATCTGAATATCTTGTCTGTAGGTTCTTTTCCCGGTCATGTTTAATTGTGTCCATTGATTTTTCTAGTCAGTTTTGTAGACTCCTGCGAGTCCTGTTCCTTTCTGGCTCTCCCTTCACTGTATTCCAAACGGTATTAGGTCCAGTACCAAAATCATTATTCTGCTACGTCATTCTTCAATGTTCAGGTATCTGTCCCCTGTCTGTGAGTTTTTTCTGTGGTTTGGCTTTATCCTTCTTACTGGGACTCTTCTTAGTGAACATCAGCTGCTGCCAAGGGTATTGGTTGCTGTGCAAGGTCTCCATGTTACAGGAAGGAAGGAGTCATTCTTTACTTGGACAGGTCAAATAAGGTGTGAAGGGGTTATCAGTACATCCAACCATTAACATGCAAAGCCGGTTCTTGAAAATCTTTCTCTGTCATTTTCATGTTTGTTGACCTTTTTCTGAGCCTTTGTTCAAGAGCAGTGATTGTAACGATTTTGCATACATTTGAACAACTCTATCCCATGTCTAAACACTTTGATGTAAACTTGGGTTCCATCAATGTAATTTTACCTGTGATTAGGTATAATGTACTCCTCACCCAGAAGAGTCTTTAGAGGTGGACAGCCACAGCGCATCCACCAAAAATCTGTGACTACATCAATCAATCAATCAGGGAATTGTAAGCACGCTACTCACCCGCAAGGGTCTCAAGGTGCTGAGGGGGTGAGGGGTCGTAGATCTTTCTAGCCAAATAGGCAGGTCTTGAGGGTCTTCCGGAAGGTGTTCAGGGAGGGGGCTCATCTGATGTCTGTCGGTAGCTCGTTTCAGGTCTTGGCTGCAATGTGGGAGAAAGATCTTCCTCCTGGTCTGGCTCTCTGGATGCACCGGGTTTCAGCCAGTGTGAGATTGGAAGATCGGAGGTTTCATTTGGATACGTGGAAGTTGATTCTGTCGTTGAGGTATTTGGGTCCGTCGTTGTGTAGGCATTTGTAGGCATGAGTGAGGATTTTGAAGGTGACTCTTTTCTCCACGGGGAGCCAGTGGAGTCTTCATAGGTGCTGGCTGATGTGTTCGTGCCGGGGGATGCAGAGGACGAGTCTGGCGGTGGTCTTCTGTATTGTCTTGAGTTTGCAGAGTAGGGACTTGTTGATGCCGGCGTAGAGTTCATTTCCGTAGCCCAGTCTGCTGGTGATGAGTGCATGGGTAACTGTCTCCCTTGACTCAGGTGGGAGCATTTGCAGGTTTTGCGGAGGATGCGGAGGGTGTTGAAGCAGTTGGAGGAGACGGCATTGACCTGTCGGTTCATGGTGAGTGATGAGTCACTACATCATAGGCTCATCTCAATGTCTCCTGCTTCAACTGGCAGTGCATGCACTGCTTTGTTTTCAGCAGCAATGCCTCAGCCATCTCTGCCATTACAAACACCTTCCTGGTGGGGGAGCTGCTGCAGAACTGCAGCTGATGTCACTCTGCCTCCACGGGGCTGGCTAAGGCAGGTCCCTGTAACTTGGGAAGCCATCAAATGAGCTCTAAATAAGCCCCTTACTCTTGAACATTAGGGAGTAAGTGCTAGTTAGGAAAAATATAGTTTCGCGCATCAGAGCAAAAGTCTTCTCAGAGCTCTTACACAATGTGGAATATATAAAGTACTAAGCGAGAACTGCAACATAGCAGATGTTACATATATGTTGGCAGTATTAATTCAAACATAGCAATAAACGTGCACGGATTTTAATTAAAAAGAGATAAATGTTCCAAAAATGTGCTCGCATATTTTCCAGAAATGCAGCTAGTGGGGGAAATTAAATTAGATATGTACTTATGCAGCCGTGCTGCAGATTATATCAACCATTAATTTACAATATGATAATGATTACCCCAGCTTTTGAGAATAGGGTGACTAATTGGATGTCAACATAATGCAATTGCTAGAAACTCAAATGTAATTTTCAGTGTTGTACTCATTCTTTTTAATAATCTAAATGCAGGGAACATTTTCTAGTAATTGCAGTGCTTATCAGTTTTTCATCGAAATGCAGTAGTTTTTCATAAATGCGCTAGATTAGTGAAACACATTTTAAACCATTTTTAAGTTTTTCGTGTTTCTCTCAACGTATTAATATTTGCCTTCAGATGGAAAACTGAATGCTCTTTTTTCTTGACTCTTTTTTAAGCATCTTTTATTTTTAGCGTCTTTTTTAAGAATCTTGGTGAATCACGCTAGTCCCTTTTGATAGAATACAAATGATTGTGCTGTTAATTCCACTCACCTAGAGCCTTTGCATTATATTGAAAGTAGGAATTTAAAGTTATTATATGTTAACTTGAGCCAGTAAGTGTGTGCAACCAGAAGAAAACAACCTACTGAAGTGCGTTCCATAAGTCATTTAAAGCACATGTAGATCATTTAAATGTAACACTAACCAGATATGCAGTGTTGTCATCAATTATGTAATTTTATATGTTGCAGTGATGTTATCAGTGATAAAACAGAATATATCATGAATCATATTGGAAGATAATTAGCAGTGCATGGCGAGGGCATGAGGTATAGTTACTGTAGGGCAGGCGTTATACCGACTTGTGATGACAGTAACTAGTAAATTTCAGTGGTTTTGTTAGTTTATATTAGTATGTTTTAAGTGACAGTTTTGCCGAACTATCGAACTATAGCATCCTTTTAACCTCTGCTTTTTCAGTGAAGTTTTTACGTTTTTTTTTAACATAAAAAGACCAATTAGAGTCAATTTAACCTTTGTTTTTCAGTGAATGTCTAAGGTTTGTTTTCAATGTAAAGTAACATATTATTACAATTCCTAAAAACAATGCCACTTTAGCCTTTATTTTTTTCAGTGAAATTCTATTTAACATGGTATATGATGTCCATCACCCTTTGCAGCGTGGGATGGGGCACAGAGCCTGGCCTATGGCCAGGCCCTATGCCCTGCACCATGCAGACCCCCACGCCCATCGCTGCACATGACTGACAATGTGATGTAATATTATAATGGGTGTAATTTTAAGTGAGGCAGGCCTACCAACTTTGTCTAAAAAAGGGTGTAATTTTAAGTAAGGCAGACCTAACAGCTTTTTCACAGGGCCAGAACACCAGATTATAAAAGGCAGTAGGCCTATTGGTTTTATCAAGGGGTCAGTATATCAACATAAATAAATATATAGAGCAGCCCTGTTGTCTTTGTCTAAAAGTCATTTTTTATGTATGTGTTTTATGGGAGACACAGTGCCCGTTTAGGGCAATCGCAAAATGCACAATGTTGGGGGCTGCTGGGGGAACCCCAATGCCCCTGCCAGCTCCCCAGCTAAAACTCTGGTGGGAGCCAGGCATTTTTCTTTTTAAAACACTGGGTACCCTGAGGCCCACTCGAGGCACCCACATCTCTTTGTAATGTTGGGGACTGCAGGGGGAACTCTGCAGCCACTACAAGCTTCCCTGCCAACACGTAGAGGGAGACAGCCATTTTGTGTTTAAATCTGTGGGTGCCCCAGTGTCTAACCGAGACACCAAAATCTTTTTGTAATGTTGGGGGTGCTGGGGGAGCCCTAAAGGCCCCACAGTGCATGTGGGCTCCCCAGCCAGTACCCTGGCAGAAGCCAACAATTTCTCTTTTGTGTGAGTGCCCCAGTGTGAATCAGGGGGCACCCGCGCCTGTTCTTTATAGTTGGGAGCTACAGAGCGAACACCAAGGCCAATGAGGTCCCTGTCCTCTCCCCAGGCAGCATCCATCCTGGGTGTAGTTAATTGGTGCTTGATTCCTTTGCTCCCACTTACGCGGGAGCAGCTTCTTTTTCTGCTATTGCCGGGTGGAGGCAAAGTTGCGTTCCCTGTCCATGAAAGTGCAGGCAGAAAATTACATTTCAATTGCCTGCTCACACTCTCTCTGGCATTAAAAAGCAAAGTGTCTCAGAAGATGGTGTCCACAGGACGGTGCATACCATCAGACCCTGGAGGATGGGATCCCAGTGTCCATATAATGGCTTGGGGAGGAACGCTGAGAGCACAATTGGCTGTACATATTATTCACTCATAACAGGTTAAATGACATCACTGATGACATTCGATGATTGTGACAAAATGCTATATAGGCTTTCTGTACTGGAAGTAATTCAACAAGCTGCACGTGTGCCCTATTTTCCATCACCCATCAAGTGGTAATAGGCATAAAGTTTCACAACATGCAGACCACAACCCATATCTCTGCCCTCACATACTTTTGGTGAACATCATCCAGTTTTTACCAGTAGTCACCCACCTAACAAACAAAATGCTCCCATACACTTTTTAAACAATGAACACCTGGAAGGGTGCACAGCAGAGAATGTAGCTCCCTCATCAGGTGGCCCTCACAAACTCTAGTGGCGGTGTAGAAAATGTTCATGTTCATGTCCCACTGTGCATGGTCAAATGCCATATCCACAGGGGTTTGTTCACAAGGCCCTGTCGCTAAGCACTGCTTCATAGATTTGAAAATTAAGTAAATCATTAAGAACATTTTTTTTAAAACAGTGTAACTCACTGGAAAAACAGAGTTAAGTTGTGGGTTACAGTCCCAGCACAAACTCATCAGAGCACTGAAATTCTGACAACACACAACACACATCATAACCAGCACCTCCCGCCGTATTGTTATCTTGATCGCTCATTTGTTTGTTTCTGGAACTTTACCAAGTTGGTTATTTGAGCATTTGATTTTACCGTAAGTTATAGCATATATTGTTTGTGTTGCTAACCGTAACTAGCAAATGTCAGTGGTTTGACTGGTTTGAGCCCAAACCATACCTCCCTTATTATCTACTCTTAAATAAATTTGGGTATCAGAGAAAATGCCTAGAGCTTTTTGCTGTTAGTGGGACCAATACCCTATTGTTTCATTAAATATCTAGATATTCCAATGCATAGAGAAGCTCATATGTGTTTCATATTAAAAAAAGTTCATGGACTGAATGAACAAATCGAGGTTTTTTCATATATTCTCTGCTCTTTATACAAGATTTCATATTCCAATTATTCAAGTATTACACAGCATGAAAAAATCCCAGCCACTACATAATTTGTGGAGAATCATTTCCTCGGGGCTGCAAGATAAAATTAAAAGACAGAGTAGCAGTTCTATGTTCGATGTACCAACATATTATTATACTCATAATAAAAACACCTTACACTGTGATCAGTAAAACATTGTATGTTGCTCAATAGTTATAAAAAACTGCCATCTTAATATTCCATAACCTCACGCCCTCGCCATGTATTCCTTATGATCTCATGTATTACAACACTCATGACATGTTCTATGCATCATTGATAACATGATGTACAAAGCACAGTTGGCCACAGGGCCTGGCTTCTAGCCAGGTCTTTTACTGATTGCCCCCATAAAGCTACCACCCCTCACTGGGATCAGAATTTGGCTGTGGATATTGGGAGTAGGGAACCGAGCCATGCTATGCACCCAAACCCCCCCCCATGCAGCAAGCAATACCCACTGTGCAGGGGCTTTAAATCATGGGCAGAGGGTGCTGGCCACAGGTCTTGGCTCAAGGCTGGGCCATTTGCCCAACCCCATGAAAAAGCCAAGCCCTGCTGAGTGTGGTCTTTGACTGTGCGCAGCAAGACTTGGCAACAGTGCCTAGCCTGCAGTCCCTGCATCAAGCTCCCAGAGGAATAGCCAAACAGCATTTTGCATGGCCTTTGGCCAGGCCATGTACTCAAACCATTGCATTGTAGCCAACCCCTCTCCATTGTACAAAATCTGCTCTCCTCCAATGTGTATTTTTCTAGAAACGTTTTAAAGTGTTGGATAAGCACTGTGCCATACTTGCAGTTGATCACCTTCTGGTGTTGGAAGTACATGTTTTTTTAAACATTATTTTAAGTTTGTATAACAATCTGACAGCATATAATGGCATGAAAATTACTGGTCAAATGCAGAAAACGTAAGAGTAAACATTACAGGGTCTCAGTGAGCAAGTCCATAATCAAGGTGGACCAGACAGAACAATGGTGTTAATGCAGTACTAAAACAGATATTTCCCACTACAGGTATGTCATCTTTCACAGTAGGTAACCTTAAGGTTCCAGTGAACAACTTTTTTCCAGCATCTCCTCACAGAAGCTCGATCAGTAACCACCACCCTGCCCAAGGACTGCACCTTAACAGCCATAGTAACACACACCCTAAAAGAATATAGTCAACGACACAACTCAGGGCCCCTTATGATGCATTGTGTTGGAAACGGGACCACCTGTATTGGAATCGGCAGTCCTGCTCCCATATTAGGATGCGACTGCCTTCACGGCGGTTGGGAAGTGTATATTTTCTATTGTGGCTTGGGCTGCCACAATAGGAATGATACACTTTTTAAACATCCATTATGCACTGTATGGCAGGCACCATGCGGTGCCTGCCATATGAGACATGGATGTTTAGGGGCACCACAGGTGCCCTCAGGCCTCATAGCAGAGGCAGCGGGGGGGGTGCCCTGCTAGGGGCCCCCACAGTTCATTTCTGCCAGCCTTTCTATGGCGGTCGGACCGCCATTGAAATGCTGTGGGAAATGTGCATCGTAATCCCCACAGCAGTGCCTGAGCAGGCACTGCTCCATTTTGGGGGATACAATCCACCCTCTGCCCCAACAGGCTCCTTGAGCCTGTCGGAGGTGGAGCTGATTCCCCCAGCAGACATTGGTACTACCACCCGTATCATAATAGGGCAGTCAGACCGATTGCCTCAGATATCAGGCAGAAAGCCATCAAGCAGTCGGCTCGCCTTCCACCCGACATCATAATGGGGCCCTCAGAGTTTATGATACTACCCCACTTGTTTCCACATACCATAACATCAAC
This sequence comes from Triturus cristatus, assembly GCF_964204655.1. NCBI lineage: Eukaryota > Metazoa > Chordata > Amphibia > Caudata > Salamandridae > Triturus > Triturus cristatus. The sequence goes on from NC_140582.1 coordinate 418,751,412, forward strand.
ATTCCTAGAGGGCATGAGATCTGCCTGATATGGCACCCGAACATCCCTCGGGTGGTTGCAAAGCTGCATAAAATCATGATAAGCATTGGGTTGGGAATTCAAGTAAGTCATATCCAATCTTGTAATGTGGGCAGATGACCCATCATCCAATCCATTGCTATTCTACGCCATGTCAGCAGTAGCCCTACAGCGACAAGCTTCCTGCAGGCCTTCAGAACATCCCTGTCATAGCCTAGTAGTGCAAAAAGAGGGGTAGATACTTTAGTTTCATCTGTGATCTCTCACAGCTCCTGGATTACCGCGGGCCTGAAGTGCTGTATACCAGGGCAATACTATGCGACATGAGAAAATCCAGCAATATACTCATCAGAGTATGGACAGCAGGAATCATCGCACAGGTCATAGCGAAATAGCTGAGTTGGGGTGTACTATACCGGATTAAGGTAATTCAAGTGTGTCAGCAGATGTTGGCCATTCAAAGAAACAGTCTGGACCACAGAACAACAGTAAACCCATTGTTTGCCACTGATTATTATTTCTAAATGCTCCTGTCAGTCCAGTCAAACCTTGGTGCCACCAGGCCACTGGGCCTCTTGTGAAAAAGCAGATAATTTGTCTTTCTTACTCTGTGGTGATGTCGCTTGCAGAAGATAAGTCAAAGTGGGTAACTCAGGGGGTTCCGCTAGCAACTCACCCAGTAAATCCTTCATCATGTTGTGTGCCTGATAGTAATGAAACTGCACTAGAATAGTGGGTGCTTCACCCTGAGCACTCACCTTGGCCCAGTCACAGAGGATCCCATTTCAAAGAAGTCTCCCATGTACTTCAGTCCAAGCCCCTAAAGGGCACTCACCACAGCCCTCTCCTGCCCCAGGGGAAACTGAGGGGAATAAAGCAGAGATCCAGTCTGTCAATCCACTTGTTATTTTGAAATGCTCAAAACTTGCCATGCATTACAATGCAATTCAATGGGGATCATGTTCTCAAATCCTGTCACAGCACGTTGTCTTTGTTATGGCCAGCTCATCGAGAGGGGGTCCCTCTTGGGCCTCCCACGTGACCTTAGAGGTCAGGGTGTATTCTCCCTGCCCACTTATATTTTTAATTGTTCATTTTCAGGACGACTGGGTCAAGTTTATGAGTCCTGTAATAGCTGCTGCAACTTATGGCTAATATTGTGGCCAGTCATTTAGGACTGACTTGTCATCTTGAAAATGAACAATAAGACATGTTTGGACACTAAAATTCTACATATACCTAACCTTTACCTAACTGTTTAACCATTTCATGCTCAACCTGATCCCTTCTTTAAACTTTAATTTCCCAAAAACAACTAAGCAATTTACATCAAATCACATAAAGCAAATTTTCTAGTTAACTGTGGTATCTCTTCCTTTGTAAACTGTGACGTGCTATCACTAAGTAACATAACTATTATCTACTTTTTTTTACAATAACTCCCACCCCAAATGCAATGCTCATGACCTCACCCTTAATGCCTTAGTGAAGCAGATGCAATTGCAAATGTTGTAAACAATCTTACAGATGAGAATGCATATCAGATTGCCCTTACCAATCTGTCCGGTACAACTATGAACAAAGTATCAATAATTGTGCTTATAGTTAGTGCTTGCAGTTGTTTTTACCTATGTGGAAAAATATTGTAATTTGATAACCATTGTTTGGTCATACGTCCGCCAAACAGAGGCTTGCAATCATATATATATCACATATATAAACATATCTGTGTTAATATTGTTCAAACTCTAATGGTATCATAATAAAGGTTGTCATGTTGTGCTTTCCAAGGCTTTTTTTATCAGAGTGTTTGTTGCTTGTGACATCAAAAACACAATATTTTTTTTCCAAACACCATCTGGGAAACGTTATATTTGCAGAATTTCCAGGAACAAAAAAAACAGTATAAATGAGCACAAGCCAGTGATAGTTTTTTCAATATGGACATTGACCTATTCAAGTTATTGCAATAGTTTGTGAATTTAGTATGATTCTGGTCAAAGGAGGTAACACTACCTCACAATTATTAGTGTGTACTCAAGTGAACTTACTTTAAAGGACATTTAGGATGGTGAGACCATTGACAACCTTTTCTCGTTAGATGTAATGCTGATAATCATTTATCAGATTGGGTTGCATACTAAAGCAAAGATTAATTAACTAGATGATATAGATTGTTTTTTTTTTTTTAAATAAAAAAAGAGGTGAGATGCTTCAGATCTCATATGTGAAAACGATGACACCAGTGGATTTGCACCTGCTTTGGGATAGGTTTTAGGCCAGATATTAGTAAACACATTCAGCAGAATGAATTGTGTTGGCAGACAAAGATCATAGATGAGAGTTTGAAATTGGTGAAATATAATAGTAACTATAATGATGTGAAACAGAAAATAATTAACTGCTTCCATGCTTATGACGAGCCCAGCTCGTCATGAGGCACAGTGGAGCTGTGCTCATGATGAGCTGGGCTCGTCAAAAGGTCGCGCCACTCCCACGCGCAATTGATTCCCCGCCTGTGCAGGAAATCAATCAGTGGGCGGAGTCGTGACGAGCCCAGCTCGTCATGAGCACAGCTCCACTGTGCCTCATGACGAGCTGGGCTCGTCACGAGCACAGTGCCACCGCCCCCCCGCGCCGCGGGGGAATTACCCCCGCGGCAATGGGGTTAAGGAGAAATTGAAGATTGCCTGAAAAAACATTTAGAAAAAAGATCTCAGAATCAAATGGGTTCAAATATTAATTTTGTTTAGTCTGGTATGAGTGGAGCGAACCAAATGCAGATGCAAGGTGATGGTAGAAGTGATGGTATAAATGTGAGTGTTGAAATGATGAAAAAGAATGCAGCTTGTGGCTTCTCTGGCAAAAACAGGCACAGGAAGAGTGAGTGTCACCACAATCCTAACAGAATTCAGAGTAATGTGGATCAACTTCTACAATGCAGAGTCATGATGTGGCTATACAGAATATGGGAAATTCTGAACTGAGTGCAAAAAGTCAGAAATCATTTTGAATGCCAATGTCTGTAGCCCAAGTGATGCAGCACAACAGAAAGAAGAAGATGTCCTATAGTGCGTAGTACCAGGAGAATTCATTGATTCTGAATGATGAGTTGGCAGGGAGTAGTTCACAATGGCGATGCCTAAAGGGGAAGGAGGATTGCTTGCTTGGAGCAGTACTAGACGAAGACCAATGTGGCCCATAAATTGGCGTAGAAGTCAGTATCAGTCCAGTTTGATATTTGATCGAAATGGTGAAGACCCAGTCTACAGTTTGTTCTGTCGAAGTTGCAAAACTATCCCTCTCTGGAAGAGCAGTTTAGGTTGTAGGGTTCAGCAATAAACAAATTGCTGATCAGGTTACAGCAGATGTTCCTGTTAAAATTAGCTAGATGGAAAATAAACATCAGTTTATTTTGTATGAGTTGAGGACTTTGAACTTGCTGGGAAGGGTCTTGCTCTGCAAAATGAATTGTCTGCTGTACTTTACACCGGATGGTGTTGCAATTGAAATGCAAGATGAGGTACATCAGTCTTGGGGCTTCAGTAAATTTAACCCCCACATCACCACGGTACAAGCTGGCTCGTTTGATAAGAACTACAATACCCAGTGCTTTTGTAGTCTTAAGCGCACAGGCAACAGTTGAAGTACTGGGAATTTTAAGCCCAGCGGTGCAGGGGAACACACCCTATGACTTCGGGTTCTTCCTGTTTCAGACCTACAGAAACACAGAGTCTTCTGGGTGAAGTCAAAGATCAGTTTATTGGCTGCAGACCAATTACAGGTATCCTAGAAGTACAACAGCGTGTATGTTCTCAGGAGACTGCTTAAAATTACAGAAACGGGCTTCTCCTTAAATACAAAATATTCTGCTTCAGGCACACATTCCTTGTTTTATGGCATGGACATTCATATGTATACATTTCAAACGAAAAGGCAGAGTCATGATGACCATCCCACATTCCAGTCAAGCCAGCCCACAATTATTTACCCAGCAAGGCTCAGATCCCACATCAGATATCAACAGGCCCCAATAAACATGAGCATCTCCTGTTTAGAAAACAAGCCATAAAGCAGGAACAGTCAGGTGTGAAAGAGATTAGCTGGAGGCTCGTGTGGGATGAAAAGGCTTTATGGTGTGTTAAGCCCTGATGCTAATCACAGGTGGCCGAAGGACGGGGAGCTCGTGGGACCGGACTGACCGGGGGCAGCGGAGCCAAGCTGCCCAGGTCATAGAGAAGTCAAAGGAAGGCACATGTGCTCTAAAAGGCCCGTATTTGCTTCATGATATGTAGCCTATGTGAGGGCAACCATAAGATGGCCACCGCTCTAAGATGGAACCCACGTCGTGATGTATAATAACGTATACACAGTGCATTCATAACTAGAACGTCATACAAAGCACTTGTACATACCGCATTGACCATTCGCGGTTCGCTAATACCGTGATAGACAGGGGTAGGGCCCTGCCTCCTACGCGGTCCCAAATTCTAAAGTACGACAGACCCTCCTTTTGCCCTTACATAGGCAATAACTACACTCATTTCAATCCGAGTCTAGGTCAATATTCACGAAGTCATGGAGATGTTGCTGTAGCATCATCCTATTACTTAGCTCGTCCCTCGATAAAGGTTTCCTTACACATAATGTAGCACAGAGGCCACATATCGCAGGAGCACACTGTATGCACAGACAGAACAGGAAAAGGATGGCTAAGATCATTCCAATGACCATCAGAATTTTCCAACCCCAGGCAGATATCAGTTCCCAGAACCACCTCACCAGTGACCAATCTCCTTTATCCACATGTATGGACTCAGATATTTTATGTAGTTTGGAGATGGCTTGATAAACTGTTGGAGCGTTGTCTGGTATGAAAATGCAACAACTAGATTGGATAACCTTACATACCCCACCGCGGTCTGCAAGTATAACGTCTAGAACCATACGGTTCTGCAAAGTCATGAGGCAATCCGCTTGGAGCTCAGCTGTCAAATTACCAACGGCACCAGCCGTAACATTAACAGTGGATTCAACCACACGAGTCAGTTGTCTCAGGTTCCTACTATTGACCATAGGTCCCCAAAACGGCAGGAAACCCAAAAAAGAAGTCTCCCGCTTCCTGACCGGCATTATCCTCCTTACTAATCACGCCTCTCACAACTTTGGTCTTGTGATAGTCAGAGGCAGCAGTAAATGTCGGCGGTAGCAAGTTTGCAATATAACATGTGCCCGAGAAATCAGGGGGCAACCATGTATACGCTCGGTCATTGCAGATAAAATATGTACCCTTGGCAGCCAAAAACGCAGGGGAAAACTGTGACGGAAAAGTGTACGTTTCAGTACAGTCACTTCTCCCCAGTTGAGCTCTAGGATTCTGACCATTACCTTATAAACAGAACCAACCTATGTGGGGTGCAACCCAGATTGGGGATGAAATTTTTCGCTGTCTTTCACCCAGACTAATACTATACCCCGTCGCGTTCCACCCTACATAAGCTCTCAATTCTTCTTTGGGAATAGATGAGTATGCGTCGATATCTCTGCTCATATCGGCAACTCCTTTCATTAAAGCTTTATTATTTGTGCTAGGTCTGATGGAACGCGGTTGTCGCGGGGAGTAGGCGTCTAATGCAAAGAGAAACATGGTCTGGAATGCCCATGACGATCCCTTGTAACTAAACGGCAGCACTAGATAAGGAATACCCTTATTAATGGTATGTGGCATTAAACCACACACCCAGCAATTGGTTGTATTCATGACTAGTTGGTGCTGGTGCAGGAGCTGAATAAACGAGTTGTTTACAAACTCAGACCGTCTAGCTTGCTCATGTTCAGGCAGAGGGTGAAAAGAGTGTGAGGAGACAGTAGGAGGAAGTATAGGCTGTTCAGTGGTTGCAATGGGCTTTTGAGAGGAGAAGAATACAAATCCTACAGTAAACACTACCATCCTACATAATATAAACAGACATAAAAATACAAAACGTTTGCTCTTCATTATTTTACACATTCTTGCTTTAAAGTTCATTTCCTCAGCGGGTCTCTCCATCTTGAAAAACTCCATCCTCTAATCGTGCCGCTCGCGGCGGGTGAGTATCTTCTGCTAAGGTGTACGCCTGTCAGTCCAGGGAACGCCCTAGACCAACCAGAACCGTTGACCTAACGTCTTCGGCCTGTACCCCAAAGTCTTGGCACCGCGACCCTGCAGCTGAACCCGGATGGTGGTTCGAAAAACAAAAATCAAGAAAGTCCTTCAGATGGGAGAGCTCTGGTTATCAAAAAATAAAAAGGTAAAAGAAAAAGAATATTTATTTGTCCATAGGCCTTGGTCTTAGATTATAGTGGAAACGGCCAGGTACTGTTTGATCTTGAAACAAGAGTTCAGGCTCTGTAGTGTCCAATCGAATTGACGGTGGCACAGCTTCTTGCAAAATATCGTCACTCTGTTGTGCTGAAGTTGTGCCTTTTATGCGTGCATCACTGAACGGCACAAAACGAGGTACAGTGTCTGTTTCAGAGTCTGCGATACCCTCCTGGACCCACTGGTCATACGGCAGAGGCAAAGGGATCCTTTTCACATGGGCGCCGTGGATCCAGTTCTTCTTCCCCTTTACTCGAACAGCTGATCTTGTAGACAGAAGTACGAGATGAGGGCCGATCCAATGAGGCTCATCGTTGCTTTTGCGCTGGAATTTTTTTACCAAAACCCACGTGCCAGGGTCGATAGGGTGTCCTGGAGCCTCAGGGGCCTGGGGAAGAGTATGGTGCACCTGTTGGTGTAAAACACGTAATTTAGCCGTCAATTCATACATGTAATCAAGCAGTACTGGATGTTCGATTTCACTGAATTTTGTCGGTCTTGGCACACCCCATACATTAGCCGGGCGGCCAAAAACGACCTCGTAGGGACTAAGTCCCACTCGTGAATGCACAGTCATTCTGGTGGACAGGAGTGCTAAAGGCAGAGCGTCAGGCCATTTAAGACCGGTGCTCGCCTGGATTTTGGCCAATTTGAGTTTTAGAGCGCCATTGTAGCGCTCCACTAATCCAGCTGATTGGGGGTGATTTGCAGTGTGGAACTTTTGCTTTATACCTAGTCCCTCACACACATTCTTCATCACTTTACCCACAAATTCACTCCCATTATCACTCCACACCATTCTTGGCATTCCAAACCTAGGAAAAAATTCCTTCACAAGGGCTTTGGCTGTGGATAGAGCAGTGTTGTCCTTTAGGGGATAGGCTTCTATCCATTTTGAAAAAGCGCAAACAACCACCAATACATATTTCAGGTTGTTGCACCTTTCCATGTGGATAAAATCTAGCTGCAAAACTTCAAATGGATATGATGGAGGCGCAAAATGACCAGCTGGAGTTGGGGTTCCCCTACCAGGGTTGTATTTCAAGCATACCATACAATTCTTGACCACATTCTCTGCACACTTGGGAATTCCAGCATTCTGCCATACTGGAGCCAACAACTTACAGATTCCTTTCATACTGATATGTGCCATTCCATGTGCCATAGTAACCACTGGGAACACATATGCATCAGGTAACAACCATCGCCTATGTTCTGACAGATCAATCCAACAACCATTCTCATCCAACTTACCCATACTTTCTCTCCACTTGCTCAACTCTTTCTCTGTGGCTTCAGCTTGAAGGGACTTTACACTTTCTATTGTGTTTTCACACATTCCAACATCACCAACCCATCTTGCAGGGCCTGCAACATACATTCGAGTCTTCACATCTTTTGCTGTTTCTTTCGCGACTTCATCAGCAAACGCATTACCACGACCAACATCATCGGTGATTTTCTTGTGCGCACTGCATTTCATAATTGCAACTTGCAACAGTAGGGTCAACGACTCAAGGAGATCATTCACCAACTTGCCATTCTGAATCTTAGCTCCATGTGAAGTCAGGAACCCACGTTCTTTCCACAATCGCCCAAAACTATGAGCCACGCCAAAGGCGTACTGGCTATCCTTATATATGTTCACTCTCATTCCTTCAGACAGTACGCATGCTCTCGTAAGGGCAATCAATTCTGCTGCTTGAGCCGAATTTTGTGGCACACGTGCAGTTTCCACAATCGTGTGCAAAGTCGTGATAGCATATGCAGCAGTCATATCACCATTCGGAAGCTTGAAACACGAACCATCCACCCATAAAGTACCATCACACTCAGTCAGGGGAGTATCTTTAAGATCTACTCTTCCTTTCGTCTCTTCTTCTGTTCTGAACAGGCAATCATGTTGCTCAATCTCGTCTAGGTCTGCTGGAACTGGTAATAATGTAGCAGGATTCAACGTGTTGCATCTCTTTATGTGTATATGGTTTGCTAACAGTGTCAGCTCATATCCAGATAATCGCGCACTAGTTAAGTGTTGTGTCTTGGTCCTGTTTAACAATGTGTCCACAGCATGTGGAACCATAACAATCAATGTATTATCCATTACTAGGCCAGCAGACTGTCGAATAGACATAGCTGCGGCGGCTGTGGCTCTCAGACAACTTGGCAATGCCCTCGCTACCGGGTGCAAGGTTGACGAAAAATATGCGCATGGAAGCGGTCTGTTGCCAAAAGGCTGTGTTAACACTGATAATGCGCAACCATCTTTCTCATGAACATGCAATGTAAAAGGCTTGCTGTAGTCAGGGGTACCCAACACAGGAGCTGAACACAATGCATCACGCAATTCCAAAACACTTTTCTGACACTCTTCAGACCATGGGATAGGATTCGGTGTGTCTTTACATGTTAATGCTAACAAAGGTTTTGCCAGCAAGGAAAAATTGGGAATCCAATGCCTACAGTATGAAGTAATGCCCAAGAAAGCACGCACTTCTCTCTGTGTTCTTGGCACACTCAACTGTGTAATGGCTTGAATTCGTTCTGGGGTCAGTTTCCTTCCCTCCTTCGATAAGAGATGACCTAAGTAGGTCACTTCTTGTCGACAATATTGCAGCTTTGAGAGAGACACTTTGTGATGAAAGGCAGACAAATGACGCAACAATGACAAGGCAACGTTTTTGCAAATCTTTTCAGTATCCGCGGCGATTAGTAAATCGTCAACGTACTGAATAAGGATAGCGCCACTGGGTAAAACCAGTGCATCAAGCTGCGCTTTTAAAGCCTGACTGTATATTGATGGACTCTCACAGTAGCCCTGGGGAGCACGTTTAAAGCGGAAGCTTCGGCCTCCTAAACTAAAGCCAAAAATGTCTCTGCTCTCCTCTGCAATTGGGATGCTAAAGAAAGCATTCTTTAGATCGATCACTGAGAACCATGCAGCGGAGGCTGGAATCATAGTTAACAAGGCAGTTATGTCAGGAACAACTGGAAACTGTGGCACAACAATCTTATTAACCTCTCTAAGATCAATCACAAATCTGTAAACAGGTGGCTGTGAAGGGTCCGTTCGTTTTAAGATAGGTAAAACAGGACTATTGCAAACGTTGCCTCTTGTCTCTTCAATTACATCCTTTTTAATCAAATCACTGACAATTGCTAACAATGCTTTCTGACCTTCATTGGAGATCTTGTACTGGGGAATACATGGCAATCTGACATTGGCTTTTAAAGTGACCACGTATGGCGGTATTTCCAAAAGACCCACATCATTGGGACCAGTAGCCCAAAGGCCATCCGGAAGGGATGACAATTCAGGTGGCATTGCATTTTTAGACAAATACATCGGGGAAATCACTTTCTTACCTAATGTAAGTTATACTCCTGAGGGAGAACAATATAGCGTTGCATGCAATCTTTTTAGCAAATCTAATCCCAGCAAATTTTCACCACAACCTGTCGTTAGGATGAGGGGTGCTTTTAGCTCACAAGGTCCAACAGAAAGTAACATAGGACTAGAAATCGGGATCCTAACTGGGGCACCAGAAAAACCTACTGAAACATTCATTTCGCCAGACAGAGGCGTGCCAGGGAGTTTTGAATGCATGATTGAACTCTTTGCAGCACCAGTATCCAGCAGAAAGGGCTCCGTTACATTTGCTGTAGTTACTTTAACATAAGGTCCGCTCTGATCCACTGGCACTGAAACAACTCCCTCTCTCTGTCTACGGCTGTCCTAGTAATCATTATCTTCTACATTGTCATCTTCTGCATAATAATCATTATTGTAGTACTGAGCTGTATTACCAGTCGCGTTGGCTTGCTGATCAAAGCTATTTATTGTATTTTGAGGCGGAAGAGGACGCGTGTTCTGGGGAACATTTCCACGCCCTCTGCCTCTAGGAGCTTGCTGACCACCTCTACCTCTTGCGCCATAAGCATTACTGTTACGCTGCATTAATTTAGGGCAACTATATTTAAAATGACCTTCCTCTTTGCAATGTGAACATTGGTTGGGACTTACAGGGATTCGTGGTTGATAATACCCATTCATTTGCTGACTATTCTGAAATTGTTGGGGTTGCTGATAGATACCTTGGGTTTGCCTATAATTACTCTGTCCTCCACGTGGTGGATAAGCCTGCTGCAAGAGGACCTTTGTTTTCAGTTCTTTCGTTTTCTTATCTGTTCTATCCTTCTCATCTTTGTCTCTATTCTCATAATACTGTGCAGTAGCCAGTATTTGCGCTGAAGAGGAAACAGACCAGGAACTTTCTGAGTCTTTTAATTTCTTACACAACTTGGGAAGTAGATTCTGCACAAATTTATCAACAAATAACTGTTGGCCACTTTCAGTGCTCATGTCTTGACCACTGTGGTCGATAAATGTTTCTTCAAACCTGGTAAAGAAATCGGACACTGTCTCATCTTTCTTCTGCTTACATGCGGATAATTTATCCCAATTTACGCGCATCGCGGGCATTATAGTTTTCATGTAGGTAATAATTCGACCAGGGAGTTCTGCTACTAAAGGGTCAGGTTTCGCGCCACCAACTTGGCCAGCATCTGCAGCAATGATATTAGCCCATGTGTTACCCAATTCTGCAGCGTGATCTACATTACGAATGGATCCCCATAAAGGCTGTGGAACAACATTCCCAAACAACATGTCTATGTCAGCCAGATTCATTACACATGATTCTGCAGTTTGTGATAACTCCTTATAATAACCTGTAGGGTTTTTACGGGGGTCAGGCAATGTCTGCTTAAGCGCTAACACTTCAGATCGTTTCCAAGGGACATGTACCCAAACACGCTGAAAATATGGCTGAACAGGTGGGTTAGCAGCCAAATCACCAGGTCTCCAAACTGGAGGAACCTCACGCATTGGATATTGGCGTGCTTTTACCTTTCTCCCCACAGGGAAATCTTGTTCAAACAATGACTGTTGACAATCATCATTCCTCAAGGATAATAAGATCGCAACTGCTCTATTTACATCGGGGCCCACAATCGTACCTTTTCCAAAATCGAATCTCACTCGACACAACTCCTGCAGGTTTGGATCTCTACCATGATCATCCAATTCCTCACCGAGGATTTCACACATGTTCTCGAACACATACCTCTGTTTCGGGGCATCCCATTGGTGAAAAACGTCAACAACTGACTCCACATCATAGAGTGAAGAAAAAATATTCCACCTACGCGCCATATGATCTAATGTCTTTTTCTCTTCAGGATCAGGCAGCTGACTGCGCAATTGCTTACGTTGTAAACCAGGGGTCGCACTAGATGACCCAAAGAGAGGCGACATCAAACTAGTAACTACATTAGCTAGACGTTGTCGTGCTGAAGGAGAAGTTGAGGCAAAAACAGGGGGATAGACAGAGGGAAGAAAAACGGATTCAGATACAGGTACCTGGGTAGTGTAAGAAGGAGCGCCAGGGGAAGCCACTGATGTGCTAGGCAAAGTCGCAGGATGGCACGTTTTACTGCATGAATACTTGTCTTGCACTTGGTCACGGGTGTCCTTTGATGCATGATTAATAGTGGGCTCAGCAAATACACCACGGCCAATATCTGTTTTATACGTAACAAAAAGTTGTAAATTCATGGATGCTACCATACAAAAGAGCATTTGAGAAGTAACATTGAAACAATTCTGTCAAATCATTGAAAATAAAGAATGCTACCATGTAATTGGTATGTCACTATATATATATGTGATGTTCTGTCTTTTCCTAATACCCCTTTTGCCCCATTATTCTTTGACTATGGAGGAGACGTCCCCCACACTTAGCTATGGAGCTCTCAGTTTAATATTACAGGGGTAAAGTGACTGCACCGAGCTGTATGTGCAAAAAGCAAGTGTCAGTCTATGTATTTTGCATCACAAAAGCGACACTTTATCTGCTCATTTTTTTTAAACAAATGCTACAGTTAGCATCTGTATGCAATTGAGTGTTTGACACTATTGTTGCTGGGTGCCATTTGTACTATGGTCCCCATCATAGGGGCTTCTAAATCGATCAAATGTCTAGAGATAAGTGTGTGCAGTTTATATGTTTTTTTTAAATACTCAGCAGGGCTATAATTATATACACCCAGAGGAAAATGGGTTTCATTGATTTACACTTTGTCCCATCCCTCTTCTCCCCCCATTTTTCCCCTCCTTTGTTTCCTTTCAGGTATTCTCTGAATCAATAGAGGGACTGGTAGCGTGCCAGTTTTCACCTATTTGCATGGTTTGAATGTACATCATTGCCTTATAGTTGTTCTACCCTAAAGGATACCAAAGACCTTTTAGGCTTATATAGAGGTCGAAGCATGTTGGTAACACGTAAATCCTAGGTCAGGGGATTCATTGTATTTCACTTAATGACCAATTTGCTCTTCGTATTTTTAAGCATACCAGAGGTACTCAGTGAATAAAAAATAATTTGAGGATACCTCTAGGCATATTTTTTGATGAAGCATGCCTTGATATTTGAGGCTGAGACGACCTCTCAAAAATCTTTTGATGACCCACAGCCAGGAATAGTTGGAAAACCGAATGGGACACAGCTGACTCAAAAATATCCTCAAGTTTTGCTCTTGTGTCGCATCCTTTCAGAGGATAAACTTGAGGCGGAATCTCTGTTACTCTCTTCTTGCTATTTGACCCACGTCTCGAGACCCACCTTCAGGAAGCTAGCCAATAACATTGAACAGGCCAGTAGTCCAAATAGAAATATCATACTCAGTGTTCCATCCTGAATCAGTCTACCCAGTCATTTAGACTTAGTGCCTTACTAGGATTTTTTCCGACTATTAAAAACGTAGCGGATGGCATGACCACCATACTAAAAGTGCATCATAGTCAATGAAACTATAAGTAGGCTGATGGGACATGCACCATATTTTGACAGGGAGTCCTCCAGTACAAACCTTTCTCTTGCATTCTATCACCAGGTGCTCATTCGATACACCCCTCTAAAGTTGGCCAAAAAATCTTAAACCTCTTAAATTTGACTGCATCTCAGTTTAAATTGCTAACAGTTGATAATTCCGAATTAACGTACACATACAATAAATTAAATATGATACTCATGTATCCATAATGGGTAACTTATTCTAACTTAATGGAATAAAAATTACAGCAGTAATGAATTTTTTTTTCCTTTTTCCAATATCATTAGCTTGGTCTTCTCAGTGTTAATCAATTTATTCTCCATATAATATTTTCATTCATACTCTAACATCCGTTACAGATCTACTTGGGTCTGATCCGTAAGGACTGGTACATCAGGAAATAGATGAAACAGAAATGTTTATTGTGAATTTTAGGTGAAAAAGACATTGGAGCATTCTGTTTTTTAAACACAGCCCTTGTTTCGTTTAAGGGAAATGGGCTGCACTTACAATAAGTTTGCTTTACTGAAAATCAATTTCAGGCATGGTGGCCAGCTGACACTTGAAGGCCACCATCCCTGTAATTAAAGCTAATTGGGTTGTCCTAATTCCTGACATACCTAATTAAATTGAATTAGATTCTATTTTTTACTAACCAACTTAAAGGTGCATACATTTAGGGCCTGCTTTACTACAATTTTTTGAGGTCACAATCAAGAAATCGGCTTGTTTGTGACTGCAAAAAAGGGTCCTGGCATGTACAAATGCTATTTTGTGATTTGTTGTCTCGCAAAATAGTGTTTGCATATCTCGCTATTAGGAAGGGGTGTCCCTTCCTAAGAGCGAGTCAGAATGGAATTTACCATTGTTCTGCAACCGCATTTGCGGCTGCAAAAAACTCACAGTTTACCCCCTACTTCAAGTAGGTGGTAAGCCACTTGCAAACGGGAAGGGGTCCCTAGGGGACCCCTTCCCATTTGTGAATGGATGTGAAAATATCTTTTACGAACAGGCATTGGTCCCAGGGACCACTGCCTGCCCTTAAATAATGAAACAGAAATCTTTCATTTTTCTTGGCTTTTTTAAATGCTGAAAAACGGGCTGCATTTTTTAAAATCTGCTTTATTGAACATAGTAGTCACAGACATGGTGGTCTGCTGACCCCAGCAGGCCACCATCCCTGGGAGTGCTAGAAAGTCCTATTGGGGCCGCAAATTTGACCTGCCTCATGAATATTAATGAGGCATGCAATTTGCAACCCCATTAGGAATCTCAAACAGTGTCTGAGGCACTGTTGTACATTCCAAATTGCAAGTCGCAAAACGACACAATTTGCAAGTCGCAAATTGGTAAGGTCAATGATCTGGCCCATAGCCTCAGAATTACTGGTCGCAAATAGCGAGCAGTGTTTTGCGACCAGCAAGAAGAGTACATCTGGCCCACTCATTCCTGGTAGAACAAGCCACATCCCTAACAAAAGCCATTATTTATGGAGATTTAATGCATCAGGTGCTTTGTATCATCCACAGTTGTTCCTGGGTAATTGAAAACACATATGTGGGGAGGCCAGGTGGAATTTTCTATTCCAAGAGCTTACACCTTAAAATGTTCCTTTCATCTAGGGCAAACACCACCCTGAAGTTTAAAAAGAAGCAGTACAAATGTCCTGCCACCTCACTAGATTACCAAGCGATACACCATAGAGAAAGACAACAGTCTACAGTAGAGTGGCCATCCCTCAATCCCTCACATCTGTATGGGTCCCCCCCCCCCCACTGATCCACATGCTTAATCTGACAAATAGTGACTTGGAAACAATATTAAAAATCTCATCCTGCAAAGATATCAATCTACAATTTAAAGCCCCCTCTGTACCCTCTATTATTATAAATGGACCTATGTATCCCTGCTAACCGCAAATGTGATGCAAAATATTTCTATATTAGGCTCATAGCCCAGATTTACAAAGATTTTCCATTGGGTTTCCATGAATTATTTTGAAGCTGACCCAATGCAAAATCCATTTTGGAATTCACAAAGCAACATAATGTCGATTTGCACCGCTTTGTTAAAAAAGGAAAACAAATGTAATGTAGCGCATTGCTCTGCCTTGCATTCCTCCGTCCCAGGGAGGCATTCCATGGGTGGTGTATGGGCCTTCCCTTGCATCCACCTATGGATTTTGATGCAAACCCATATTTACAAATAGTCATAGACATGGGTTTCCACAAACATGGTGCACCTGCCTGAGGCTGACATAACGAGGAGAAATATCTTTATTTCTCCGCTTTTTTTGCCTGTTTGTACAGTTGCAAAGAGGAAAAAGCCTTCAAGGATTTTTTTTGCAGGACGTTTCCCCTATTCAGGCCATAACGCAGGCATAGCCTGACTTTCCTTACCATAGCACAGGCACCCATGTTCAATGGTGCAAGAGTGCCTGCGTTTGTGCTAGGCAGCCACTAATTCTCCAGCAGAGGAAGCGAGCAAATCTGCACCATGTTCCTGATAATATGGTGCAGTTCTGCTCTTCCCTTTTCATGCAATGAACGCAGCAACTTCACTTGCTGTTCTGCATTGCATAAACTCTTTGAAAATATACCCCCTGGTGGTTTTCAGGCCCTGCCACCCGAGATCTAGAGTCACTAAATTGTGTAGGACACCATCCCAAGCATTCCCTTCCTTGTTTCAATTCCCTATAGCTCGTGACCTTTCTCTAGAAAACAGAAATCCTATATGTGCTACCCATGCACCCTCTGGAACTACATAGTCCAATCCAACAGAGATCCTACATTTATTTGCATTTACCAATTTCCAAAATTCTTTTTTGTCGTTTTAGCCTATGCCTTGCCATACCTCTTATTTTTTCGATCTGCAAAATTCTGCTTTTTAAGCTAATTGAACTGACTTACTATGAAGGGCAGGCTTGAAATGTTCACTTTTTTATGAATGCGCAGAGCCCCACTGTATGTTTATTTAAAGATTTAAGGATTCTAACGTCTTTATCAAACCATTCCTTGTTCTCCCTTTTACTGCTATTAGGCTTACAAAAGGTAATTATTACACAAAGGTACTGTCAAACAGTTCACTGTGGTCCTCACTGAATATTCAGATATGTTCATCTCGGGAGTAAATACATCCTTAAAGCACCATAAAAACATAAGACACATAACATCCAATTAAATTAAAACAGACAAACACATACGATCATTTCATCTTCATCTACTAGCATAGGTGCAAACCCAAGAGGCTAGGATAGATGAACTCATCTAACCCCTTTAACAACAGATTTAACCTTTTTCACGTAAATACACAAGCCAATCCGTGGTGTCCTGGTATGCCTGATTTGCAGCTACATACATTGTCAATTCACCAATTCCTTATTAATACATGGTGATTAGGCTCATTATTACCCCTGCAATGGTACTCGGGGAAACTTGGCAAATCTGATACCAATATCTGCCTAAGAAGTGCTACATAGCAAGTTAGCTAAGCAGCTGCTAGTTCTTTGTGTCTGGCTAACCACATCTGGCCCAAAAGTGTTGCCACGACGCAAACATACAGGACTCTAGGGTCAGATTGTAAAATCCTCATGGCCATTGCCCAGGGGTTTTCCGACCAGTCTAATCCAGCACCTCCTTGGCTGGATGTGGGCAAATCAAATGAACGACACATGAGCGATGCTTTCTTTGGCTCTTTTACAACTTGGACATATCAAAGAAGGGTGAGATTTTGAAGACCATTTTACAGTAAAAATCTTGAGGGTAAAAGAGCCAATCCTAAACTGGACATACAGCTCCCTATCTATGGTGTTAGAAATAGAGTTCACTTATTCTTCTAGAAGAGGGCTATACTTGAGCTGCACTAAATTCATAGTAAGAGAACCCTTGGAAATGTTTTCTGACTCATTCTACAACAAGCAATGCCTGTTTCATTGTTTGATTTGTTCTTTCGAGGGAATTGGCTCGGATAGTTATTGTTCCTAATGGTTGTGCAAACCTAGAAATGTAAGCATCTTTCTGATGTTGTCAGACCATTCAATATTGTGGTATCTATCCAGCCTGATTCCATCCTGGAACGCTTCTGTATAATTCATAAGTTTGGGGTTATTTCTAAGCCTTCGCCAGGACTGGATTGGCCTGAGCCTGGCTTTGGAAACTATTCTGCGACCAAAATCCAAGTGAAGCGGGTAGGAATGGGTGCTAGAGGGGTGGGACAGCAAAGTTCTGACACATTTTCCCACAGATGGATTCCTACCCATCAAGTTGGAGAATCCCCATAGTTCTGCTCCATACAGTGCCGAGGCTCACAGCTTTAGTATCAAAGATCTGTAAGGAGGTGCTATAGGTTTATTGATTACAGAGCAATGCTCCTTCAGAATGGCACCAGCTATTTGTTTATGCCTTAGGGTATCTTTATCTATGTGGTGTTTCCAAGCCATGCCAAATGATAATTTGATACCTAGGTATTCAAAGGCATCAACTCTTTCGTGTTCCTCACCACCAAGATACATTTTTTCTCTGTATGATTTGTGCTTACTTTTTGTCATGTACTTTGTCTTTGCTGCATTTACCTCTAGGCCTCTGAGTGAGAAACACTGCTCAAAGCTTAGCCGCAGGGTTTGGAGCACTTGGGGTTCTTGTGATACCATTAAAGCATCATCAGCAAACACCAATGTAGGTATCTTCACATTTGCTGAAGGTGGAGCATCTGAAGGTATAGCCAAAAGGAACTGTACAGCTTCATTCAAATAGAGGGAGAATAGGGTAGGGATGGGAAGCACACAGCCTTAGTATATGCCCTATCTGATCCGAATCTGTTTTGTAAGCTTTTCTTGGCCTCCCCCCAGTGAACATTAAAAATGGTTGTCCACATGTAGGTGAAAACGATTGATAGTAAATTATGAGCCACACCCATCTGCTCTAATAGTTGCCAAAACTTTTGCCGGCGGACCAAATCAAATGCAGACTTCAGGTCAACAAAGGCCACATACAAGTAGCCTTTGTCAATTAGCACATTTTTCCAGTACTGTAATAGAAAAAAAACCTGGTCCAGGATGCAAGTTGTATCCCTGAAGCTTGCTTGGAAGGGATAAAGGATTTTGTTCTCATTGATCCACATGCGTACCCTATCCAGTACAACGTGACAAAAGACCACCTGTAATGAATCAACTAAACTGATAGTTCTGTAGCTAGATGGCAGATTACAATCCCCTTTGTTATAAATAGGTACCACCTCAGCACCCTTACTGGATTCCTCATTTATATAATGCAGACACTTTTTGACTTTTGACACTTTAAAGATTATGATTTATTCACAGCTTTTGTATACTGGAAAACGATATAATTAAATTACCTTTGGCTGATTTTAAACTAATAATACAAATAAGCTTGTTATGCACCATTGTCGCTCTGTTTAAAAACACATAATTTGAAGTTACTAAATAACATGGCTAAGCAACAATATAATCCATAGATATTTGTAGACTGGCATTTGATTAAACAAATCTTGCAGGATTATCTTTAGAAGTCAACAGCACAAGAGTAAGAAAGACGATGCCGAGATTTACTAAAGTTTTGTGCTGTCACAAATCAATGAAAACCAGCTTGCATAGATGTGTCAAACCTCCCCGGACTCCTGCCCCTGCTGTCATCACCCTGGGGCTAACTTTTCCCATATGGTATGGTCCTGCCCACACTTGTCATCCTACTGGATGGCAATAGCTGAGACTTTATCCGAGGCCTCGGGCCATACTGTACCAATAGATAGTCCGCACTTTCTTTTGGGGATCACCTCCCACAAGGCGCTTACAAGGTTTTTAGATTTGACACTGGTGGTCGCCAAACATAGGGTAGCCATGAGCTGGAAATCGCCAGCAGCACCTCCCTTCCAATTATGGCTTACCAATCTACGTGGAAGTATCATAGCTAAGCTGGAGATAGTACACAGAGTGATATCAAGTCACTCTGTCATGTCTAACCCTCAAGTCTAGAAGGCATATCTCACAGTGGTCGGGCCAGATTATTGGGCACTCACAGTTGCTGCATTGTCTCACTACCCCTCACTCCCTGCCTCTGTGCTCTCCCTCAAGCAACAGTGAAGCCAGCAATCACTTGAGTTGTAGAACTCGTTAACCCCACCCTCTGCACCACACACAACCATATGTACCATTTCACTAAGATCATACTATGCCTTTCCTCACACAGTTTATGTTCGGTGTATTTCTTGAAATGAGACCCAGGTGACTGTAATTATGGCTCTCTTATCTATGGGTTGACACATATTTGATGATGTGATGCAGAATAGATGTCAACTGTTATATCATGTAAACCCTAGTGTTGACACAAGAAGAATGCATGCCGGTATTATATGCTATCAAATTCTTTCGCTGATCACAGCGCCCTGTACGTCTGTCAAATTGTTAGTAAAAAAAATCAGCAACAAAAATCAATGAAAATCGACGCAACGCAAAACAATATCTTGCAAGGGTTTTGGGAATTTGCTTTTTCCTAGATCAATAACCCCTTTACTGTGCTTTGCATCACTATGCACCAAGGGAGCGTTACTCGAGTTTAGGCATTAACCAGAGGAAATGTATTTGTTTCTCAACACAATCCACAAATTGCATCTGTGCTGCAGAGCACTGCACACTTCCAATGTATGAAATCAACGTAGTTTGTGTACGTGTAGAAATTTATAGTCTAAACACATGCTCCCAATCTAAATACTATGCTAGATAGCAAATATTCACATGTCCGTTATGCACGGAAGCAGACAGCAGAGGCTGGCCAATCTTAATTGATAGGACTCTGCATTCTGAGTTGCTTTGAGACACTTTGCCCTAGACCAAAGCCTTAGTAAATGTAGGTCCACATGATAGTAAACGTCACTGAGCCACCAGTGCCTGCCAGAAATGTTTCACACAGGTTTTCTGTTAAGAAGCTTCCAATCTTATGGTTTGAAACCTTGTAATCTTCATGATGACTCCTACTAGGCAATGTGACCTGTCATGTTTTATGGTTACTGTTAGGAATCTGACTAAGAAGGTTCCGGAGGAGACTGGACCCCAATTGTAGCAATTGGGGCCTTTAGCCATTGGTGTACTTGAACCACCGTACTGCAGACCGCCAGTTAGAAACCAACTACATCTTTCTAGACTTTGATTGTCACTAGGGAGACAGAGCAGTCTAAGGCTTACTCAGGGGTACAATGGGCTAAAGGGAAAAAAAACACCAACAACAAGCAACATTTAACAATTCTCTGTCAGGCACTGATTTTTCTTATAAAAAAGAAAGTACTTTATTACTTCCACTGCTAAATACTACACTAAATTCAAAAATATGTACAAAATGGCATGTAGAAAGGGCTAGGGTGACACCATCTGATGGTTCTAAAAACCAACAGGTTGTGTACATTAATGAAAGGTCCCACAGGTGAGGAAAGCTCCTCAATGTACTCTGCACAACTGTGCTGGAGGCACCTTCCTCTGTGTGCACGCTATAGGACTTGAACCCTAAAAATAAAATAGTTCACCATGAGCCTAACAAAACATTTGAGATGTTTTAAGGAATTTCTGCCCTGCTGGCTTTACCAGGGTATCACCTTAATCATTAAAGACAAGATATCAAGAAAACACAATCTAAATCATTATTGAAACACTTTGGGATAATACCATCATTCAATTAAATTAATTTAAGTAGTATATATCTATAAATATAGGTTTTCAAACAACACCACTGAAGCAAAATTCTCCATAGGTTAACAGTCCAATGGCCTAAGAATGGTAATTTCTGGTGGCCATACCGTCTAGGGCACCTCACAACAAAATACACAAATATTTTCGAGAGGATGTAGCCATACGGCTAGAGTGGTCGACCTTGAAGCTGAGGAACCAGGTTCGAGTCTCTGCAATGACGCTCCATATCCTGTGATTCTGGGCAAATCACTTAATCTACCCATGCCTCACAAAAATGATTGTGTTCTTCTGTAATAAAACTTGTGCTCATGTAAAGCACTCTGATACCAGCTGTGGAAAACCAGCAAGAACTTGTGGGGCATTTATCTGTTCAGAGGCTACATCTTCAAGCGGCTGTGCTTCAAATGATTTTCTCTTTTGCATTTGGTTTCATATAAATGTGCTCTCTTGAGTGTTTTATTTTAAAGCATGAGAGCTCCTGTCCAAAAATGGAGCACCTCTAATCTCTGTGTTGTGGGCTGCCTGGGAGCTTCACAGCTATCATGGTCCTGTCTGACTCTCCACCGACTTGGCACTTCTCTTGCAACTTCTCTTGGCACTTAATTTCTGGGGGAGACATACCCTTTTCTTCTCTTCCACTTACCAGAACTGGCAATGGCAGGGAAAATGGCTACTCCACCTTACCAACAATTGTTGGAGAGCCTAATAATGAAGTGGCAGACCGAGGGAGCCCCACTGCCTCACTGACCACCCAGGCAGGTCCTAGCCACACTCAGATTCCTCATGTTCCTTCCTCCATGGGGTTGAAAGCAGAGTATGGTTGTGAGGCATCAGGGCACTTCAGACTTCCAGGGTACTGGCAATTCAGGGATTGGACATGGAAACAGGGAAAATGGATCAAAGCAAGCTTAAAAATGGGTTGGTCACTGGGCCACTGATGCTCCCTGAGGAAATGTTTCCTTCAGTGCTGAGGTAAAACATATATTTCCTAAGTAGGTTGGCCTGTGTGGTTTCACAACAATCAGTGCAGTTAAAAGCAGATATCTAAGGCCCATCTGGTCTTCTGAGATGTGGTTTTCCACTTTTTCCTCCTGGTGGCACATTCAGGCATCAGGAGTGTTAGTATTAGGTCTCCTGGCCTCTAGATGTTTGCCATTTTTTGATTTGTTGGAGCTGATGTTTACCCAATGGCATTTAATTAAGTTATATTCCCTGCCTACACTTCCCAGGCTTCCTAGTCTTCTGGGCAGTTGCAGGCCCTCCTCCAGAGTTACTCACCACAGACGTTCCAGGAGAACCCTCTCTGCCAGGGCCATTAAGAGGTCCATCCACTAATGTCTCCTAGAGGAAGTGGGAAGGTCACTACCACTAGTTCTGGAAACATAGGTCAAACAGATCCCCAGTAAATCCAAGTCCAGAGTGTCCCATCACTCCAGACAGAGGTTCATCCATGGAGGGTCCTTCCTTTCTTGTCTTTTGCAGTTCTCAATGCTTCTCTGAGACTCTCTTGCAGAAATATTTCAAAGTGGAGCTGGAACATTTTAGAAATTGGGAGTCCTGCCCAATCCAGGGATGCCACATCATCACTCCACCCATCGCTCATCCCCTTGCATAGCATTTTGGGATTTTCAAAGATTGCAAAATCAAACATTATTCATTAACAACGTCACTCTTCCAGAGACTTTAGCTCTACCCCAACTAACCCACGAAGGTTGTCACTTTCCTCAGAAGCTTCCTTTATTTCTGTGAAAAAATGATTGCCAAGACAAGGCAGAAAGTCTGAGTTGCTCAATCTATGCGCATTTCTCCCTCGCCTTTATCTCCCAGGAGCATGCTCATTCTCGTAAATGGGCCTAGTCTGAGGAAGAGTTTATTGTATCTGCTGACCAGAAGAATCATTCATGTGGCCCAGCAGAGTAGTTCAAAGCCTGACACCTATTCAGTGCTGACACAGGAAAGTATTGCAACATCCAAAGTATGTGAAGAAGTGACAAGGCGGGTCAAATTAATATCATATCTGCACTCCGGGCCTATCAAATCAGATCTCTTTTCTTTAAGTTGAGGCAAATGGAGGTTGAAATTTCTAAAGCTCTACAGTCTTACAGAGAAACAATACAGACTCACCTTATAGTTATAAAGATGTGGGGTTGATTCTTTTCAAATGCAAGATTAAATTATGAAGCTTAAACAGGCCATAACCAATTTATTAAAGGTTTCACCTCTGGCAGGCTTTTTGTGTGCAGATTCCAAGTTAAAGTGGATCAGAACGTACTTCTACATTGTTACTTTTGCATCTTTTGCAATCAGTAATGTGATATGGTTTAGTGCTGCTGTTGTTCATTGTAGAGGAATTGATGTTCAGTCAGGTCTCCCCCTTTTCTATAATTCTAATAAAAAGATAAAGCAGTTTTATGCCTATTTAAATTAGACTGACTATCCATTATATATTGCTGAACTCCATTAGGAGCACTGCAAGAGGCCTTCTATGTGGGCAGTTAAAGGATGCTAAATACCAGTCAGTTTCAACATGCAGAAATGTTTTAAGATGACTACTTGCAACAGATTGGCTTGTGCCCACATTGATTTAACCAGGAAATAAAAGGTTTAAGTGTGCGTTTATAATCTAATGGGTAGTCTACTTCAACTGGGCTCTTAGCAGAAAGGAACATTTCTTAGTTTAAATCTCAATTAGAGCTTAGTTTGTAATTATGAGTTGATGATATTTCATCAATCTTTGCAATCAGACATCTCAAGATGTTAGGCTTCACATTAGTTTTAAAATTGGCATACGACAGAAATGGCGATGACCCATTAATAATTATTGCTACCACCTTTGGTAGATCAGCTAATTGCCCTTTGATTATGGTTGACTTGGAGCCATAGCCAGTATCAAACCAAGCCAATGTCACATTAAGATTACTAAAGCTGATACCATCATGAACAAGTTTAAATTGTAAGAAATGGATTTACTATCTCAGACAGTTTGCTATCCCCCGGAAAAAAGTATTGTTCGGATTGATTTTATTATTATTAATATTAAATATATCTCTTGGAGATAACTTAAAATTTTGTGACTATCCAGGGTAAGATTGAGTACACCGTTTACTAGGAGCTCCAATGCTAAGCAAATTGTAGGCATTCAAGCAGGCTTGAAGTTGATCAGCCTAAATGGCCGCTGTCCAAAATATATTTCTGCAATGAGAGGACCCCTTTCCTTAAAGAACACTAGGAATTCTATTTGACAAGAAAAAACTACAGTGAACATTGGTAAATATAAACCAATTAAAGAATAGCAGAGACAACATGATACAATGATTATGTTTTGAAATGTCAATTGTCTCTACTGTAACATTATGTTCACTATTTATTGTCACCATTGTTTTCCAGTGTTAGATTTAGCCTATTTCCTTACTTTTAAACTTATTTTTTAAGAAGGGTATACCTCATACTATGTAGAAGTCCTAGAGTTGCAAGCTGGGCGGGCTAAAGGGAGACTACAGGTACTTATTTCCAGTAAAACGTTCATTTGTGTCAAAAAGGTTACTTTAGTGGGCCCCTATGCACAATTGCTGTGGCAAAATAGAAAAGGAGGGAGAGATATGATAAATGTAAATTTGTATAATAATATCTTTGATCCAACACGTAGTAGTGTGGCTACAGCCCTTGGCCATGGCCTTGAAACCTTTCTAGAGCCTATTAATACGGAATATGTACTAGTATGGGCAGAAGATTTTAACATTCAGACATGTGCAGTACCTACCACCAAGGCATGTGGCCATATTTACTAGGATGAGGAGGGAAATGACAATTTTGAGGAAGCACTAAACCTGATTATCTCCAAATATGATCTCCAATTACTTTGAGGTGGCTGCGGTCCTAGTGGAGAAACAGTCCCTACCTTCACTGGGAGAAATTCATTTTCTATTATAGATCACATACTTGTGTCTGTCTCCGCCATTGATATGTGTGGTAATCTTAGTATTGTACCCTCAATTCTTAGCGACCACAATCTACTTACCTTACTGTTCTTTTTTTGGGGCCATTATAGGCCTCATTCCAACTAGTAAATAGTGATGACCCTATTAGGAAAAATAGTGTAAGAATCAAGTGGACAGGTGTTAATCCCCATATGATTATGCAGAAAATAGTAAGGTCTAATTACAAGGAAATAACTAACTGTCTTCAAGACGAAATTGAACCAAATATAATGATTGAAATTTTTAGCCATATTGTAATCACCATCAAATCATTTTTAACTAAGTACCCAAATACACCGGGGAACAATAGAAGGGAATGGTTTGATAGTGCATGTACCATAGCAATACAGTCACTTAAATATGCCCTGTTTAATTGCCCACAGGATATTGTGATTATCAAATCCTGTCGGATCAAGTATAAATTAGCTGTAGCAGCTAGGAAAAAGACACTCCAGGTGGAAGCATGGGGAAACCTGGCCCTTTCTGTAAAAAACAGGAATACCAAACTTTTTGGGGATAAAGTAAATGCTCCTTTTTTAAACAACAATGATATTCCTGAGTTATACTCTTTTGTTGCCTGTGATAGATGGGTGACTAAGTTCTCCAACATTTTTAGTAATGGTGGTGAGACGCTGACAGGGCCTTACTGGGAGCTGTTGTGTGAGGGGGGATGTCTCCCTCTGAACATCACTAAGGAAGAAGTCCTTTGGGCTATACAGGCCAGCGCTGGAGTCCTAGCTCCAGGCCATGATAGGGTCCCAGTCTATGTTTTTAAATCTGCCCCTGAATTTTAGGGACCTATTCTGAACAGGGCATTTAATTCACCTGTAACAGATACAATTCCATCCTCATGGGGGGAATCCATTATTGTATCCAAATATAAAAAGGAGATAAAGCAGATCCAAAAAACTATTGCCCTATTTCTCTCTTAGACGCCTCCTTAAAAGTAATGAGTAGGGTCTTGTTTACTAAGGCTGGAGGAATGGGCGCAAGAGCATTCTATCCTATCCCCGGTGTAATTTAGGTTCAGAAAAGGGCTCAGGACTATCGAGCAATGTATCAATCTAGAGCTACTGTTGGAAAACGAGGCAGTATTTGTAAGGCCTGCACAAATAACATGACTACATTTGTCCTTCACTGGGAACCAAACACCCAATTGTATTGCCTGACTCTCGAGGGTGGCGTTGCAGAGCAGTCTGAGGTTTACTCAAGGAAGGTGGTGTGGGCTAGTAATCGCCATTTGCAGGTGCGCAGAAATAACACTCAATAATTTATTGTCCAGTCTGTACTTTGCTTTATAAAAGTAAGCGTACATTTATTAAACACATACACTACTCAATACTATGCACCAATTTACAAATATAAATAAGCTGTTGGAATTACTTTGTGACATTGCATAACAACTCCACCCCTCCCGCAGGGGGAGTGGGGTCTAGTACCACCACTCCCATGTATGCCCATCATCTTGCCACCAATGCAGTTAGTTGAACCTAACCTGGAGCGAGGGCCCTGCGTACTGGCACCATCCCAGTGGCGACCCACCTCATTATCTCAACAAGCATTTAAAATAGGTAACCCTGCCTTGGTGACACGTAACCCTGACTGAGCATTTCTTACTGACCATGAAGTATACACCTCTACATCTTAAGGTCTAGCAGTCTGGGTTCTTCACCTAAGCGCAGCAGCAAGAATACATGTTTAAGCATCACTTTAGAATGACAGTACTCATCACATTTGTGGATCATTAGAATGAATTGCAATTACAACCCCTAAAGGCATCACAGATGAAATCACAGGATTACACATATACAGCCAGACACCCTAGCAGGAATGTCTGGCAGCATAACCCCATTTTGATTATGATATCACCTTACACAGGTACCTCTCATTACACATGTGACCTTCAGTCCCTCGAGGACAAATAACCTTAGTAAATGCAGTTCTGGTGCAATTACACCTCTTCACCTCCAGGGGATGCACTCCTCCAGACATCCCCAACTCAGCCCTTCACTCCTTAATGCACTTCTCAGTACACCCCCAGCTGTACAACAAAAGTCCCAGCCCAGGAGGTGTTAAAATGCTGGCTGAGCCCTTGAGGGGTTCTGCTTTTCAAGTCCCCATGAGACTTTGGGAGGGACTTCAATTTTCGTAGCAGGGGGAGACTGCACTTCTCCAGCAGCTACCCCTGCCCCTTGCCCACACTTGGTGGTGACCCCGTTCTCCTGGGGCCACCACAATCCGAGGAAATGCTGTTTGCCCTTGCAGGCCGGTCCTGGCCTGCAAGGCATTATGGGAACTTTTGCATGCTAGAGCAGAGGCTCCCCCGCCGCTCTGGGGAGAGCCATGCTGTACTTTTTCTTGGCGCTTCGCGCCTCGTTCCATCCTCGGTGGGGGGCCCGGTCCCACCCGGACCCCCAGGTGAATGTACAGCTTGGGGAGCCCACCCCCGGCTGATCCGCGTATTTTTCGGGGGCCCGGTTCCACCCAGGCCCCTGGCTCCTCTTCGTGGTCCTGTCGGGGTCCCGGTCCCACCCAAGACCCCCACATGCCTCCACATTGGAGGGCAGCCCATGGAGCCCACCCCCGGCTGCCCCCGCCGGCTCCCCACCCGGCCAACACCCTCACGTGCGTCCGTGGGAGCCAGCAGTGCAGATTTGGTCTGCCCGCTCCGGCGGGAAGACACGGGCACTCGTTCTGGCCTCGGGGAAGTGCGTCGGAACTCCCCCATTCTCCTTGCAGCTGCAGGGGAGTGCAACGCCTGTCCTCACTCTGCACCGCAGGGGCCCAGAGATGGGGTCCCAGGCCCCTATGGACATTTCTTCACGGGGAGTGCGACAGCGCTCCCCGGCTTGCCTTCTCCACCGGAGCCCGGAGTTGGGATCCCAGGCCCCGTCTCTGCCTTCACGGAGAGCGCGACGGTGCTCCCTGACTTGTGTTCTTCTGCGGGGGCCAGGATGGGCTCCTGGCCCCCCCAGAGCACCTTTTCACGAGGAGCGTGACTGCGCTCCACAACTTTGCTTCGGGGCCCCGGGGTGGGGTCCCGGGCCCCATAGAGACCTCTCCGCAGGGGGGGCGCGAGGTTGCTCCCTGCCTCCTCCTCCACACGTGGGGCCCGGAGTTGGGATCCTGGGCCCCTGAACATCTTCGAGGGGGGCGCGACCTCACTCCCTTCTATCCACTGTCCGCGGGGGCCAGGGTGGGCTCCTGGTACCCCGCTTGGGTCCTTTTTGCGCTGGCTTTCTCTTTTGGTTGGGGGCAGCCCCCGGGACCTGACCCACCCCGGGGGCACATTCAAGACTGGTGGAGGAGCCCCACGCGCTTCGTCGTCGGTCTTCTTGGAGGTCAAAGGTCGCCTACCTTCTGGGGGGGGCGTATCTCAGCCCCCAGGGGTACAATCTTCGTGATCTTGGTCTCCTCTTGCTCCTGGTGGTGCACCCCAGCCACTGGGAGAACTTTCCTGTGCCCTTCTTGTCTCCAAGAGGGTGGATTCAGCAGGGATCTGCCTTCACTGACTCCCTGTACAAACCTTTCACCTGGCTCTCCTCCTGGGCCTCTCTTCTCCCTGCGCAGAGGCCCCTGCTTCTGCGCACTGGTCCTGGACTCTTCTCCTGGTGCTGTTCAGGATCCTGGGATGGTGAGGGGGTTCCTCCTTCCAACTTCCCATTGCGCCAGGCTCAAGCACCTTCTGCCTCAGCAGACCACACCCCAGAGAGAGCTCCTCTTCCTGTGCAAGTTCTTTTAAAATGTTGGGGAGGGGGCTGGCAGGAAGTCTCAGTTTGCTCTATCACACAGCGATATATCACTTCTCTGCCCCTGCTCCCTCCTTCCTGCCAGGCCTCTGGGTTTGTTCAAAATGGCGTCGTCCAGGGTCTCCTGCCACATGGTCTCTGAGTGCCCCTTGCCCCCAGGCTGCCTTCCCTCCAGAGCGGCCTGGTACCTGGCACCAGGTGTCAGCTACTGATGGATGAACCTGTAGCTCCACCCATGTTCTCTTCTTGGAGTGGAGGCCCCTGCCCTTGGAATGCTGGTTGTGCTGGGCTGGGCCCCTGAGGCCACGGCTTGGAGAGGAAGGTCATTAAATCAGCCTGGCAGAGTTAGCCCCCAGCCAGGCCCTGGTTATAACTCAGAGAAATATAACATTTCTGGATGACCCAAAAGCAGTACAAATATGACTTTGGACTCTGCAGAATACTTCTTCTCACATAGGTTACAGTGGACTTCGGTGCATATCTGGAATTTATAGGCCTAAGGAAAGTAAAACTAACCCATGTGCTCCCTATCCCCATAAGAGAATAATGGAGTAAACACTGTAAAGCACACTGACTTTCCCTGGCATGTTTGTTCCCAGTGTATAAAGCCTATTCCATGTCACTACCCAATTCTGCATAAGTCCTGCCACACCATTCACCTTGTATCTGCCCTGGGGCTGCGCGTACCAGGAATCTCCCCTGCGCAGCCCGCACATGTGTGCACACGCCTGTACACATGTATCTGCATGTAACTAGCCCAGTGCCCGTTCCTCCTGTGGCTGCCCAGCCGCCTGATCAAGCCAGTGGGACACCAGTAAAATCCCCATGCAGTCTCTTTCATTGTGAGTTCACTGTGGGTGGGTCCCAACTTATGAGGCTCCCTCACAGTAAAAGCCCAACAATTAGTGCTCCAAAAGTGAAAAATCTGGGCGGCCCATAGCGTCAGAACCACCTTATAACAGCTACTTTATGGCAAATATACTAGGGCTAAGGCAGGTGCACTGTATCTATGCTTTGCCAATCTAAGGAGCGCATTAGATCTGGTCGATCATAACCTACTCTGGCTAACCCTGACTTCCATGGGAGCACCTAGGCCAATTGTTTGATTTCTCTCTCGTTTTTACGAGAACCTAACCAGCCAAGTCCGTTTTGGACCTCAGGGGGAATGTTCAACTAAATTTAAAATAGCGCGAGGTATACTATAGGGTTCTGTTTTAGCGTCAATATTATTTTCTCTTCTTATTAATGGGGCAGATAACAACTTACAGCCGATTCAGGCTGATGCCCCTCGGATGGCTGGTCACCCAAAACCTGTATTGTTATATGCGGATGACGCAGTATTATTGGCACGGACCCCAGTGGGCCTTCAGAGATTGATGAACGCTTTTGCTGGGTTCATGGCGCAAAAGAAAATAGCAATTAACATATCTAAAATGTTTACCATGCTCTGTGGGCAAAAATATACACCCTGCAAATCGTTCTTTACTGACAACAACCCAATTAGTCCAGTGTACTTTTTTTTGCAATTTGGGTATTTTATTTAGGGGTAGTGGCTCATGGTCACAACATGTTTTAAACACTTGAGCTAAAATGAGCAGGGCATCCCAAGGGATTTTTGAATGTTCATTAAAATTAGGGAACCCACCAATTAATGAAATGGTAGCATTTACAAAGCCAAAGGAGTGAGCACAGCTCTTTAGGTGTCGGGCCTCTGGGGTTAAGCAAATAGCACGGCCTTACAAGCAGAAATAAACTGCTTTTTAAAACGTCTATTACATTCACCCTCCTCTGCATCAAACACTATTGTAGACCATGAGGTGGGACTAAAGTTTTTAGGGGATATTTTCTTGGTTAGACAGTTGGTATTTTGAGTTTCACTATTGGGCAAGAAAGAAACTGCTTTTACTTGACCAATTATTTTGTCTAACCCTGAATGATGTATTAAGTATTCCCTGGCAACTGTACATAAATTCCTCCCTCGTAAGGCTGTTTAAGATATCTATCTGGTCGGATCCCACAAAAGTATGGTCACTTACAAAGAAAAGTAATAAAGAAACTTTTCTCCAGCATAGACTGGATTGTCAAACAATGGACGAGCAGAATAAATCAATGGTCACCTTGTACAAATCACTGAATTTGAAGGAGGGAGGAACAATTATCAATCGTATGTGACCAAGATGCAACATCGTTTCATGTTAATAAGAATGAGATGCAGTATTGTGGACCATCTAGTTGCCTTCCCAACATGAAGTTCCTCCCACCTGATATGGTTTTATGCACCCTGTGACAACCGAAGCAAAAGCACATTGCACTTTCTATTGTTTTGTGAATTTTATCCAAATGTTAGGTGTTTTTATCTTAAACCATTGTGTGATGCACAGTACATCAGGTCACACATCGTAGCAATGAAATATCTGGTGACATTAGATGATCCCTTTATATGTTATAATGTTGCTTTATTTATTTTAAAATCGATTACTGTGGAAAAGTATTATGCTATAGTGCAATAAATTAAATTAATTTTATAATTATAACTGTATGCTATATAAAATGTTTTGATTGTTTTTAGATGTGCTAATTTGCTTTTACATTTATGGCTATCTTTTTGAAAGCCGAATAAAGATTTGGAATTGAACGGAACTCATTTTTAATGTGATTCACTGTGCAAAGGAATTGTGATCAATGTGTGCTTCAATAAAAATGTAGAAAATGAAAAAAAATATTTTAAACTTTCAGAACAAAATCTTTTCAGCAGGGTGTGTTTAAGTCAATAGATAAAACCCAATACCACTATTTAGCTCATTTCTTTGGGAGAGAAATTCATCTTTCTAATGTGTTGATAGTTGTTTCGGTGTGTAGCCTTATATGCTTCTTGCCTAAGAATTGTAATACCCAATTACTAAATTGCAATGGTTAATGTGAAAATAATTTCTTGCTTTAATACTGCTGAACAAAACTGGATTCACTTAGGAAGCCTACAATTAATATTTTGAAGTGATGCACAATATGAATGCTTGTGTCAGCATTCTGGAAAGCAATACAAAACAATGCTAATTCAAACAGAATAGGATCCTATGTACAATAATTGGTCAAATGGCTAATAAAAGGGATGCACAAGAAAGACAAGCATTCAGCTCACTAAAGGATACATTTAATGACGTGCTTATGTCTAGCTACAATACATAATGATGCTAATGGCAGAAATGTTAACATTCCCTACAATGCTGAAAATTACCTGCAATCTGATTACTTTCAATAAACTTGACTGAAATACAGGATTGGCTTTTTAAACAAGAAGCCATCAATACCACTTCCATATGTATGATTGACACAAAACTGATTATTTTGTTCTGCCTTTCACGTCATTTCCCCATAAGTCTAAATAGCTTTTTTCGAACTACAGTATGTGACAAAAACAAAACAGTTGCATCTTGAAATCCCATTCGATAGTCCTGTTAGCATGGGCCAGTAATCACTGAAATATTGGAATGTTAATTGTCTAAAATGCTCATAAGCAATTTACAGTGGATTACTGCATATAGAAAACCCATTTGATGAAGTATTACTTGGTTTGTGCAACACTGCTGAAATTAACCCTTTTTACAATTTAGATGCTGTAGCATCATCCCTTGGAGCTTGCAACATAGACAAAAATAGCAGCCCCGTCCACTTAGCAGCCTTATAGAGGTTTGAAAAAAATCTCCTCGCTCACCACTACATCCTCTAGAGATTCCTTTGCTCTGATGCTTGGACCTACTAATGCCAGATATATACTCAGCTACGTGTCTATTGAAAGACAAAGAAATAAGCTTTGAAATAGACTATCCAACCTTTCCATCTCCTGAATAACTGGTATGAGAAGAGGAATATAACATACTTGGGGGCAGATTTACAAGCCCCGTGCGCCACTTTTGCGCTGCCATTGCATCACTTCTGTGGCACAACAGCGGCGTAAAGCTAGCGCCATGCTGAGGGGGATTTACACCGTGACGCATCTAGGGACATGCGTCACGTAGTAAAGCCCTGCACCACATGAAACCTGCATCAGGTTTCATGTGGGCATACCGGCACAGGATGGGCGTTCCAGCGCAGGAACGCCTCGGAAAAGTGCCTGAGTGAAATCTACAAGATTTCACTCAGTCACTTTTCCGACTCCGCTGCGTCGAAACCTTGTGCCTGCTTGAAGCAGGCATAAGGTGTGACGCACCATGTGGAAGATAGGCCGTGTTGGCACAGTGCTGGAGTTGCATCGCGCCCGTGACACAACTCCAGCACTGCGCCAACCTTATGCCGGCAGATACGACACGCATCTACCTATCCTTGCGCCATGGTGCGCAATGATGGCATTGCGTGTCGCATGTTTCTTGGCGCATCCCTGCTGATTTGCAGGGATGCGCCAGGAAACGTAAATCTTCCCCTTGGGGCCTGTGAAGTAGAGACCCATGTCTTCCTACCTGTAATGGCAAATTGGTCCATTTTGCCATCCACTCTATAACCACTGTGTGTCAGGGACTGTCCGGGACTATGTCGGGAACACAGTCAGGAACTTGGGCAAGGACTGGGAACATACACAGAAAGACTATTACAGAACTGCCCAAGATCACACAGGAAGTCAGAGGAGAAAAAGGGATCCAAAGGGGAAACCTGTACAAGTAAACAAGATGGCTAAGACTTAAAGGATGGGCACTCAAGAGACAATTTAGCTTTCAGAATAACTACAGCCAGGGTGGATGTGCAAGACATATATATCAAACAACATTAACAATAAAGGGAATGTGGAGTAAAGCACTTGGGAGCTCCACACGGTAAGACTGAAGCTCAGTAAGTTCCTCACCCACAATTGCTGTTACAGATACTGACTGCAAATACCCACATATAGGATATGCACGCAAAGGCAAGGCCTGTGGAGCGAATACCTATGGTGATGTTATCAATGTCACTCAAAGAAATACTCACTGTGAACAAGAAACACCACCTAGGTTGTCAGCTGGGCCCACGGATCCTGGTGATCAAACAGGAACACGCAAGGCAGTAACAGCAAGGTGGTAAAACTAAATACAGGCACAGTAGACCAGGAACTCGCAAGGAGGAGTGCTTAACAGGAAAGGAAGGAAGTCACAGGGTACACATGGCAGAAAACAAGTAACAAACATACAAGGTTACAGAAGCAAGACAGCAGGAATAGCAAGACAGTGAACTAGGAACTGGAACCATGGAAAGTGGAAGAAAAGCAGAGACTGGAAAAGGATATACAGAAGGGAAGGGTACAAGGGTACACTAGATTAGTGCTGGATCAAGAGTCAAGAAAACAATGTAGCACTGAAGGCTGTGCTGGAGCAAGAACAAGAATTTAGCCAAGGCAGCACTGCAGGTAGTGCTAGTTCAGAAATAAGGGAAACTACTGCAGCAGCTCAGGAACAAGGAATAACTAAAGCTCAGGAAACACTGGAAACAAGGATATTAAAAGCTCAGGAAACACTGGAAACAAGAGTCGGTTTCACAGTGGTACAGAGCTATAATGACAAACTTTGGCCTGAAGGGAGCTGGGGTTTAAAAGCAGCAGCCAGCCAGAGGTGAGCTGAATTCCTCCACCCTCCCTTGGCCTCCAGGAGTGGAGATGAACCAGTGAGCAGTGAATTCTAGGTGATGGAGTTTCAGGCATGAGCAGGCTGTCTTCAAGCATGAGCAGACTGGCTTTCACAAAACCCGGCATGGATGGCAATTTGCAAGTTGAATTCAAATGATTGGAAGTCAGTATGCACATGAAGGGGAGGGTCTGTAAGCTTATTAGACCACTGGAAAGATCCACAGTTCAGCCCCCTGGTGGTGGACATGAGGACATGAGAACACAGGGAGCAGGTCGTGACACTGTGCTTTTGTGGAGTGACACTAGAGATTGCCATTGAGAATGTTTGAAGCACTGATTCTAATTCTGCATTCCACTCATAAAATGAGAAAGTTAATTTACATTTTAACTCATAAATGATATGCGTTGTCACTGTATGGTGAATGAACAGTTTCTTTAATCTTAAATGTAAACACTGAAGTACCTGAGAAGATCATACTTTTGCCAAGAAGACACCCCCCTAAAAAACATAAGATTTATTCTTTAAGTTGATGAAGAACACCTGCAACCTGAACCTCAACAAATATGTATTTGCCTTTTGTTTCTTGGTCCTTAGTTCTGTCAGTGAGAAGGAAAAAAATAAAGTCTTAATTTTCTGTTAGTGTGTATCATGGTTTTTTGTTTCTGCTCCCAGTGTGACTGATACGGCAATAGGGAATTGCTAAATTTTGTTTCAGACAAACATGATATCAACTCTGTATCTATAAGTGGAACATACATTGTGCCTCTATGTTTGTTAGGGCACAACTACCACTCCACATATTAATGAGGCACCTCTGAAAGGTTTTTTCCTAGTACATCTCCTCCATTTGCAATCGGAAGGCTTAACCTGGACAATTGCACCAAAAACATGAGAAAAGCATGATTAAATGAGTTGAGTTTAGGGACTGGCCTTTGTCCAACCTGTTGCCTGTACCCAACCATTCAAGTATAGACCCATCAGTTGTTCAATGGGATGGATAAGCACAGGGCTCCCCTCAACCCTCTGCCATCCGCCCAACCCCACTGTATATCTGCCATTTTCACCAGGGATTGGTACAGAACACGGCCTGTGCCAAGGCCTTGAACCTTGCCTGATCTGGGTGGCCAAGCCCACTGTGAACATCCTTATGTCTCTGCCTTAGGTGCTGTCTATTTTCACTCTTTGTGAAACTCCCAAGGTAAATGTGACTCTAATTCGTTTCACATAATAGCAGACAAGTACACTGCCAAAAATGGGCATAAGCATGATGGAGATCACCTTCCCACTTGTGGGCAACATGCTTTTTCTGCACCTTTTCCTGGTATTATTGTCAAGTTTTCCACACCTTTGTGAAGCCATCAGCACTCTCCTGGTGGGGGTCAGCTCGGAGGTTGGCCAGTGATTCCTGAGGATTTCTTTTTTACCCCAGAGTGGAACTCTAGAATCAGTGCTGACTTGCAAGTTTCAAGATGGCTGAAAACGTTTTTTAGAAACCTTTTCCAACCAATCACGTTTGTCAAAAGATTTCAAATGCGATTGTCAGGATTCACATGTCTGAATCTTAAGTTAAAAGGGCAGAGCAGTACAAAACTCCTACTCCTTTAAACCCCTTTGGTATTTTTTTAAACTATTAATACCTCAAAAAATGTCTGAGAAAGTTTTACTTTTGATCCTCACTTCTTGGATCATATCAAGTTTGGTGTAAATGCATGCAGACATTCTTGCTGTAGGTGTGAGCAAAACCTCCTATGGGAGCAAACATGGAAAAACATTTCTTTTCTCACCTCTCCTTAACTTTTTTCCCCTGCATGGATCTGCGCAAAAATGGCTTGCATGACCTTATCTGATTAAGCTAGTATTTTACCATATTTCATGCATATCTCTCCAATGGGTCAAAATTACTGGGCAAATCAAAAAAGGCTTTTTCAATGCAAAGTGTAAAGTGCGTCTGACCCATAGCTTCACAGTGATAACAACCACTACCTGTAGGCCAGGACCCGAGGTCATTCCCCGCTACTCACTGCTTTTTTTACTTAACTATTTTTTTGTACCCCTTGTTGGATCTCGTTGAAAAATGAGATCCTCCCATTGCACTTAACTTGCTACCAGCGTACAACTTTTTATGCAGATTCCTTAAATGGAACCAACGCTAATAGGAAATGGTCACTTTTTTTAAACTCTCCTTTTATTGTGCCCTCCATTGCAGATTTTAATGAAACATAAAATATTTTAAATAAGCTAAGCTTGCTAAGTGTATGTCAATTTTTGTACAGATCCATGAATCTGAGCAAGTTATTAGCAAATCAATTTTTTTTATCCCACTGCTCCCTCTTTATCTGAATGAGAACTGGGGTAGGACATTTGTGCCGGCACGGTGATTCCACACAAAAATATGTGGAAGATCAGTTTTTTCAGCTAAATTTGAGGTTTGCAGGGGATTCTGGGTAGGAAAAAGTTGGGGGTCCACAAAAGCCATACCTCACTGGACTCCCCTGGGTGTCTAGTTTTCAGAAATGTTTTGGTTTTGTAGGTTTCCCTAGATGGCTGCCGGGCCCGGGGCCAAAAACCCAGGTGACCCCCATTGCATAAACAGGTCGTTTTGTGATAGAACATTTTTATGTCTCCACAATACATTTTGGGCCTATGCCTGTCGCAGGTACTTGACCCACCCACATGAGTGAGGTACCATTTTTATTGGAAGACGTTCGGGAATGCAGGGTGGGTGCAATTTTGGGGATCCACGCAGACTCCAGAACTTTCCATCACAAAAATATATGGAAAATGTGTTTTTTTAACTAAGTTTGAGGTTTGCAAGGGATTCTGTGTAACAGAACCTGATGAGAGGCACACAAGTCACCCCATCCTGCATTCCCCTTGGTGTCTAGTTTTAAAAAATGTACAGGTTTCCTAGGTTTCCCTAGGTGCCGGCTGTGCTGGGTTCCAAAATCCACTGGTAGGCACATAGCAAAAGAAAGTCAGTGCCTTGTGGGCTTTTTGCCGCTTTGGGGGGGATAGGGAGGGTAGTTGCTCTGATATGCCCCAAGGAGGCAGAAAGACTGTGGCTATATTTTTTGTTGGGTGGGGGCATTGGTATGCCAATTCTAGGCAACCCGCACCCCCACGTATTAAAAAGCCAGCATAATCACTGGCGCCTAGTGGGCTCTCTGTCGGCCCCGGTGGCAGATCAGGGGCTACTGCCCGCATCTGCCTTCTGGGTGGGCAGAAAGACTGAGGCAATTTTTAGGCGTGTGTAGGCATTGGCATGCCCATCTTTGGCAGCCCCCTTCCCCTAAATCACATTTAAAAAGATCCCTGGCTTCTAGTGGGCTTTCTGCCCCCAGGTGGGGCAGATTGGATTCTGTCCCATCTGCCCCCCAGGGAGAAGAGAAAGACTGGAGTTTTGCTGAGGGGGAGTGGGGGCATTGGCATGCCCTTCTTGGGGTGCCCCCACCCCTAAATCCATTTTTTAAAAAAAAACCCTGGCTTCTAGTGGGCTTTCTGCCCGCCCAGGGGTCAGATTGGGGGCTACTGCCCCCCAGGGGGGGCAGAAAGACTGGAATTTTGCCGGCAGGGGCTTTGTCATGCGTATCTTGGGCAGCCCCATCCCCTATAGCAATACAAAAAATAATCCCTGTGCCCATCTGATCCGCAGGGAGGGCAGAAGGACTGGTATTTTGCTGAGGGGGTGGGAGCATTGGCATACCCATCTTGGGCAGCCCCCACCTCTAAATCAAATTTTAAAAAATCCCTGTCTTCTAGTGGACCTTCTGCCCCTCTGGGGGGCAGAAAGACTGAACTGCTCCCAAAAGAAAATTGGGGGAGCAAAGACCCTTGCCCAACGGGCCGCTCCCCCTCCCTGGTGTCTAGTGGGTGACTCCCTGCTTGGGGATCACCCTCCTGGGGCGATACCCAAGCAAGGATCTACAAGGGAACCATTGGAAAGGGAATATTCTCCCCTTTCCAATGATACCTCTCTTGACATTCTACATGCTCGGGGAGGGTGAGATAGCCCCATGAGCGCGTAGAAAGTGAAACTGAAATGAGCCAGCTGGCTCATTTCAGTTTCGGCTTCTGTGCAATGACATCAGCACGACGTGCCCGCTGATCAAGAGAGACAGCCTCGGAAGCTGGGAAAGCCTCGGGTGCCCGCACAAGAGGGATTCCCTGTGCCCCCGGCCGTCCGACACACCAAAGGGTTAAATTGCAATTATGGATAGAGGACCTCAAATTTTTATGACACATTTAATAGAGCCTTAGGAACATACTGAGGAAATTACACTTAAAATCAAGGTATGTTTATAACACCAACAATATAGAAGCAGTATAGATCTCTAATAAGGGTTATTATGGTTATTGAAAGGCAATAGTTGCAGGCAACAGCCAGGGCCTATAAAACGTCTACACATTCTAAGCACAGGAGTTAGAATGCTGAAAATTAAAAAGGGAGAAACAGAAGGAAAAACATTAGAATATTGGCATAGATGGTCGCTGCCACCAATTATTAGCTCTCAGCCCCTCAGTTGCATTCGATTAAGCTCCCAAAATTCTAGTGTTCTAATATAAATTATAAAAAATTAAAAAAAATTGTTGCAGAAATCAAAGATTTGGA
The DNA here is from genome assembly GCF_964204655.1 of Triturus cristatus. NCBI lineage: Eukaryota > Metazoa > Chordata > Amphibia > Caudata > Salamandridae > Triturus > Triturus cristatus. The sequence goes on from NC_140582.1 coordinate 418,790,301, forward strand.
ATAAAATGCCAGAGGACGTACACAGAATGTTGACATTTAGAACTGTTTTAAAGTTTGATGTTCAAAATAGCACCAAAAAGAGTTAAGCACCAAACACAGTCAACTGGTTACACTTGCCTGGGACAATGTCAAAAGTTAAGGCCAACCTCGATGGAGAGTAGGCTGAATACAGGGATCAGTTTCATCCCGATGGAGAGTTTACCTTAGTAAGTCATAAGTCAATTTTATTTTATGGTTAAGAAAAACCTTTACAAACAGTAGAAAGCATGAGCATGTGCAGCGTTCTTATAAAACCATGGAATAAAAACACTGCTGGGTACCGAAGGAGGAAATGCATATACGTTTTGCAAGAAGAGTTTTTGTGGATCAATTTAAGCAATAGACCTGCGGTACATCACAGAACTCAGACCCAATGCTGAAGAGGTGAACAAAAGCGAGATCTAGTCCTGTAAAAAGTGATTATAACCAACAAACAATGCATAAAATAAAATCAGCTTGATGCAGAGGTGTTTCAAGCAATGTGCAAATTTCTGAAAGCACAGGCCTAGATGTAAAACAGTCAGTTAAATGGGAGTAGGGGACAAGAGTTCTCTTGCTCAAAGACTGGCCTGTTGCAGTTTCTTACAGTGCAATTTAGAGTAGATCAATGTAAAGAGGGCGAACAGGCAGTGCAAAAATGGAGGCCAGATTCGCACAAAGGTGTTAAAAGCAGTGTGTAACTTTTGCAGTGCATGGGCCTAGGTGTAAAGCAGTCAACGTGGATGGAGAGACAATGGCCAGCCTAAGAAAGTTGAACAGCAGCTTGAGTCATTATAACACTCTTGTTGGCAGCGGTGTGCATACAGTGAAGGACAGTGTGCATGAAAACTTGAAGTTATAGCTGGGCCCACCATGTGTGCAAACCTGTGTAAGAATTTTGACTCTGGCTCAACATGCTGAACATGTCGTTGTTGTGCTGGTTCTGCAAACCCCTTGTATGCAATTGAGTACAGCATTTAAGAGTGTATTACTGCTGCACTGGTGCTGTTGGCTGAATCCAGTTTGATCGCTGCTGTCTGGAGAAATTTGACTGCTTTCTTGTTAAGTAGTGGATTCAATGGATTCAGGCTGACGATTACTGTCTGCTGGCAGGTACGCACTCCTAGCTGAAGGAAGTTGGCACGGAGAAGAGTTCTCCTTTGTTGCAGTAATTGGGCATACATACAATAAAGATGAAGTAGAGTATCTTTTCCTTGTCGCATTAGCAGCAGTTTATGTCCTGAGTGGCTGGGAGGCACCAGGATGGAAGGTGAGTGAAAAAGTTCAACTCGCCCAGTTTTAGATGCACAAGCTGTGCTTTAATCCATATAGAGTGCAGGTTGAAGAACAAGAGTTTATGACTGACCGCATGTGGTAGCACGTGCTTAAGGCTGCCAGACCATCCAATTTTTTTATTTTTTCGGCCTTGAGAGATATTAATTTCTTAAAGACTTGTTGGGAGAGTGTTTTTTCCCCGGCTTCAGACAGTGAGAATTCCCCCAGTTTATCTGCAAGATGTCGCCTGTATGATGATCTCCGGTCAGTTCGCTCAAGTTTGCACAAGATTAAGCCATGCATGGAATTGAGCGGTGCAAGTCAGAACCTGTGACAGAAGTTGAGAACACAGTTGCAGCTGGCCCACTTTTGTTTTGTGATATACTCGAGTCTCACTTGCACATGTGATGCTGTTTTTGGAAGAAGCAGAGTGGTATTGTAAATTCTGGTGACCAGTTTGGCTACTGAATCAACTTCCCTTCCAAGGGTGATTTCGTCTGCGTAGGTTAGTGTTGGACCAATTTTTGCTTTCATCACCTGTAGGAGTGGGTCAAGGCTGGGGCCTTGTAACTTCTGGGTGATGGATGGGAGAGCGATCATTAGGCTAGTGCCCTTGTTATTTATGGAGCATACATGAGGGAAGAATTACCGATTGCCATCTAGTAGGATTCCCAGGATTTCCAGTTATTTATAGTCCTTGCTGTGGTGTAGCCTGATGCCTTTGAGATGCCCCCCTGTTAGCCAAGTTTGATTTTAGGCTAAAGGAGACTGTCTTGGTTTTTGCTAGTATGATCTCTAACATCTTTTTTTCTGTACAGTCATGTAGAGTGGACAGTAGCTGTTGGAGTGCCATCTTTGTCTGACTAAGGGAACCAGATCACTTACGTATAACAGGTGTGTCATTCTTTGTCCTCCTAGTTTCGGTGGATGGCAAGTTAAAAACAGTACACAGCCATGCTTCAACCTGAAGTTTGTGGGGATCCTCCTTGAGATGCAGGGGCCTTCTCCTAGTTTGATCTGCACCCAAGTGTTGGAGTACAACTGTACTATTGATCTCAACAAGGCATCTGGCAAGCCCCAGTTCCGCATTTTGCACCATAGAGTTCCTCTTGGTTGCTTTCAAATGTAGCTTTAAATTCCACAAAGCAAGAGTAAAGTGCCCTTTTGCCTCTGATTGCTTTGTCACAGATAAAGGCCAGAGCTATCAGGATCGAGGAGGTGTTGCATTTGTCTCTAGAGCCGCATCGATTCTTAGGTATGGTCTGTTGATCTTCTGCCCAGGCTCTAACGTCATCAAATAAAAGGCAGGTGGATTGCTTGGCAAGCTGCTGGAGGTGGTGAGGCATGCAGCTTGTGATGAAAAATGGGCCGCCAAGAATGAGACCCAAGCTGGTTCCGAGATGTTTGCGTTAGTGCCTCTCCTGCTGCCTATTGTTGCTCGGTTGATCAATGACCAACATTTTTTTTGTATTTCTTCCCTTGTTTGTGACTAGCAGTTGGAGCCAGAAGTCCTTGTTTTTTCCCTTTTGGTTCACCAGACTACTCTCCTGAATTTGTATTTTGAAATGCTCAGAATGTGTCTTGCGGTTATTAAAGAGGGTTGCTTGAAGAGAAATTGGATTTTGCGGTTGACGTCTCTTTTCAGCTACTTCAAGTCTTCTGTCAAGTTGAATTCAGTAGGAAGCAGGTCATGAGGCTTTGCACATGATGTTAGTTTAACTTGGAATTACAGCAAAATTTGCTCAACAAAGCAAGTCCATTGTCTGGGCTGTGACTTCGTATTCATGTCATAGCTTCCTGGCTGATATTGTTTTCCTATTTCAGCTGTTTTATGTTTTTTTTCCGGCCACCAAGACTGGTGGATGGCGCTACCTCCATTTTCAAAGGACTAAAAGTGAGGTTGATGTGCTACGGCCTGTGATTGCTGTCAAGATGCACCTAAGGAGAAGTAATTAGGCTGAATGCATGTAGGAAATGGACTTGTCCGTGGTTCTTGTCCACCCAGTAGGTGTGTCATCGCTGAAGCACCCATTAATGAGCCTGAGGCCTAGGGAGTTGCACTCATGTAAAAATAATTCTGGTAAGGTGTTCCGGCAAGTACCTGGAGGGTTTTTTTTAACTGAAAGGTCATACTCAAGGTCCAGGCTATTGACCTTGCAGCCAATTGTTCCTTCAAAATGTATGGTGTTGAAATCACCAGATAGCAGAATATTTGCAGAAAGATATTTTAGTTTGAAGTCAGTTAATATTGCTATGAGGCTTTTCAACGTCTCCTTATTCCTGGATTTGAATGGATTAATGTGGATGTTAATTATCAGAAGTGAGTGGACTTTACTGTGTTGGAAGATGTTAAGGTGAATAGCTTGAGCCTAAGGTGCGTTCAGTGCGATTTTTTTTCTGTGTGATGCAGTGATGGAGAAACATAGATGGAGAAGCTGCCTATTGATCGACCATACCTGTTGACTTTTATGGCTGGTTTCTGGAACTTGATGAAGTCTGTTAGAGGGACAGTTGATTGAGCCCAGGTCTCTTGTAACATAAGGAGGTCAAAGTCCTTCCAAAATGGTGCGGGTTCATAATTTTCGAGCTTTTGCAGGAGCCTGTGCATATTCCAAGAGCAGAGGCTGAAGTTACTTTGTTATAGGGTGCTTTTTGCTTGGAGAACTGCTGACAACCAACCCCAGTTGGGGTGATTTTACCTAGTCTTGATGGGGTTATATCCTCCTTGTTGTTTTTCTTTTCCAGCCTGGCATTTACCTTAGGTCTTGGTAACTTCTCTGGAGAAAAGTGTTCAACAACAAGTCATTGGTGGGGTATGCAGGGTTGTTGAAGAGTGGGGTGCTGGCGCACTCCTCAGCGAAGTCTGTGCCCAAAAAGGCATTGATGTCGACAGGCTGCTTCCCAGCGTCAGTCCCTCTGAGTTCCTCTACATTCAGGCTTAGCAAATTTTCTGGAAGGCTTATCTTCTTCAGCAGGACTAACCAGCAAGTTGAATCTGACTTGCTATTCAAATGTGACAGCTTCAACTTGATAGCCATCCCAGTCTCCTACCAGTCCTTTGGAGTAAGAGTTGGCAAAAAATGTCACAGTGACAGCTGTTGCAGTTTGGATGGGGGGAGTACACTGTGACACCCACCATGGGTCCAGGACATGGGAGGCACCACTTGAGCTTTATGACCCACTCCAACAGAGGCCCACAGCAGGGTTCATGGCAGCCCTAGTAGGAACTGTTCAATTGGGTAATCCTCAAACAACTCTGCCCTACCCCACCCTATACTTTCATTTATGCATCACACATATATCCCCCATACCCAGCCTGTTATGCACACACACCATTTAAATACTATACTTGTTATATTAATCACCTTTTACTCGTCCTTACTCTCATACAGTCAGCATTATAAGTAATTTAGCTGCTACACTTAAGGAGTAATTCCTGAAGTTTCAGTGTGATAAACAGGGCCTGCTTTTAAAACATTTTCACAACACACACAGGCAAGTCACTATGCAGCCAGTTTCACTTAGGGCCTGATTACGAGTTTGGAGGTGTGACAGTGGGCCGCCATGCCAGCGCCCCACTGCCACTTTGCCAAACGCGTCCGTACACCGCCCACAAGATTATGAGTTAATTCGTGGCCTGGCGGGAAGTGCTTTCAGTGCCATTCAAAGGCTCATATCTGAGCCTTAGAAAGGCACTACAATGGGAGCACCAAAGCACGCTCCTGCATGGCATGGACTGTGCAGTCCATGTCGTGAAGAAACAGGGGGTGCATACTGACAGGCGTCCTGCATCACTGCAGATCTGACACACTCAAACCTGCCTGAAGGAACCTGGAGCACAAAACTCATGGATCACCAGCCCACTATCAGCAGTACACTCCTTGATGCCATCTCCTATTTTAGCACCAGCATCATTGCTTGCGCCTGTTGTTTGAACATTGAAATACATTGAAAAAACAAGAGACGAGATGCTTGGCAAAAAAGGAAGAGTTTGTTTGATTTAAACAGAATGGCCGGGAGAACAGTTACAGATGCAGGTTCTTAGGGCTGTCCCAATTCACAAACAGTCTCCGGCCTCTTTCTACAGTTCATTGTATGTAATAAAGTATTTCTGGAGGTCCATGTAAGGTAAGGAATATAGTAGCTTCCTTTGGAGTCATAAATTAATATTCTAATTGAAAGTTCAGGTAGTCCTCAACCTTTGATTGCCACAATGCGGCCAGTGGGTAAAATGTCCAGATGTCTGGCATGGGGAGCGCATGATCATTGCGTGTGCTTTTTTCTGATTGGCTATATGTCCCTAACTCATGTGACAACTGACTTTATGGTGTTTTAAGAAAGCGCATACCCCTCTAGCCATGTGTGCTTTATTGGGGCAAATCTCTCTGGACCATTGTGCTGTCGCTGCACCTATTGGTGGGATTGATCTGGGATTTCCTTTTCATGCATTTGTCTGCGGGCAACGTATCACCCCACCTCTGACATATCTATCAGTGACCTCATGCCTTGGTCTCGTGTCTGCCTGACTCCCTATTTGTGAGTCAGGTGTGATGTGGAGCTCACAACGGGCGAATTCATTAATAAAGCTGCAAATTCGTTATCATACATGCATGTATTACTTTTCATATTAACATCAACCTTTTCAATATTAACATGCAAACACACTTCAATACCACAAGACCCAGACTGCAGGGTAGCTGTTACACAGAAGAGTTCAGGATGACCAAATGCCACTGCAAGCAACTGGAGCACAGATGGGGGATAAGCTTGGACAACAAGTACAACAATACCTTCAAATCTGCCCTCAGATGTTACCACCAGCAGCTACAGAGCCACCAAGTGCTCCATGCTCACAGACGGCATTGATGCCAGCAGTAAAGAGATTTTGCCTTACCTGCAGCCAGGTCCAGCAGCATCACCCCCTCACAGGACATCTACACCAAATTGTCTCAGATTTTCAGCTACAAGATTATCAGCGTATATTACAAGTTCAACCCCCAACCGGACACTATGGATTTCATAGCACAACTCTCCATCTGAAGGAAACACACTGATGGCCTGGCCAACCATCAGCATAAAATAAACTACCACCACCATGCAGCCCATCCAATCTGGGGCCCCTTGAAATTCCTTTGTCAAAGGACTGCAACAATCACCTCAGCACTAGCCCCGATCCTAAATGCCTCAATCACAAATGCCGCCTACAATGATACCTGGAAACATGTCTCACTATCCCCTTCTCAAATGACCAGCTGTGGACTTGCCAACTCAAGACTCATATCCCTGCTACCCAACCCGGCCAAAGACATGGAGAAGCTGATCAACAAGTGCCTAGCCAACCACCTCAACAACAACCATTGACACAGTATCCCATCCCATCCCCATTAAACAAATCCACGAAACTGACACCCAAGGACTTGCCCACCACTAGATATACTCCTCCAGGTTAGGCTGAACCCAGTCATTCAGCCTGCTCAGACTCCTGCAACCTTATTTGTGGAGTGCCATAAAGATTATCTCTCAGGCCGACTCTTTAATACTTACATAATTCGGCAGGTAAGGATCATCCACACCCATGAAATCAATGTCCTATCCAATACAGATAACACACAGTGAATAGACTAACTCACGGAGAAAACATTTAATACCAGTACCAAGTTCACCGCCTGCATCACTGATGAAAAACAACTGTTTTAAACTTAACAAAAACAAGACAGAAGTTGTAATCTTCAGCAGAAAAACATTACCATCAATCTCCACCTGGTTAAATTTGTTCCCACCCCCACTGCATACGCCAAGAACCTCAGCATGAACAATCAACTAAGCATGACAGCCCAAGTCAGTGCCATCACCTCCTCCTTCTTCCACACCCTGAAGACGCAGAAGAAGATCTACAAATGGCTACTCACACATACACACAGAACTATCACCCAAGTCTTCATCATGAACAAACTGAATTACATAAACAACCTAAATTCTGAAATCAGCAAGCAATTGACCAGACAGCTCCAAGCTGTATGCAACTTAGCAGCCATGATCGCACTCAACCTTCCAAAGCACACCCACATCACCCGAGAGCTCGGGGAGCTCCACTGGCTTCCCATACACAAACAAGCTTTTTCCCAACTCCCCACACAGGCCTGCAGTGCCCTGCATGACACGGGCTAAGTCTAACAATTGTAAAAAGTGCACCACATACCACTAACCCACCAGACACCTTCACTCAGCTGGACTCCCACTTGCACATACCCCATGTATTTGCAGAATCAGTGGGTGAGCTCTCAACCACATTGCTGATAAAGCCTGAAATGACCTACCACTGCATATGAGAGCTACCTTATCAATTCTCGAAATCTATAAGAAGCTGAATATGTGGGTCTTCTAATAGGCTCCACCAATTTATCTCATGGCTTGACGATGCTGCTCCGGTTCAAGCAACAGTATACCCCCTGAGTGATTGATCACTCTATCCATAACATAACATTACATAACAATAGCAAATCCGACTGCCCAATTGACGGACATTCTCCAATATTTGTTGTACTAGAGTTAAAATAGTAAATCACTGACCCCATTTCCACCCAATGTGTGTTTTAGACAAGAATTGGAATAGTTAGTAAGACTGACCCCTACCATATATGCACTTTCCTCTATGTTTGTTGGACAGTAGCTAGAATAGTATATCTGACAACCACTCCCCTATGTATGCACTTTCCTCAGTATATGTTGGACCGGAAAAAGAACAGTAAATGTGACCTTGCCCAATATATGCACTTTCTTACATTTTTGTTAGACTGTAGTTAGGAAACTAAATGTCCCCTCAAACATACACTTTACCCAATGTTTGTTAGGTTTTAGTTAGAATAGTGAATATGCACCCTGCCACTGTAGGAATTGTTATTAATATTTTTTGGGCTGAAGTTAAAATAGTAAGTCTGACTATCTCCCATGTAAGCAAACCATCATCAAAATGTATGCATTTCTCCAATGTTTGTAGGATTGTAGCTATAATAGAGCATTAATATTGTTTTTATTTGTTTATTTTAAATGGCTTTGAATTATCAATAACTTGCTACATAAATTACACTCTCTACACACAATATCTTGATACACGAGCTGAACCACCTTGATAACATAACCAAACTTGCAATTATAGCTGTAATATGCACCCCCAAAGAAGTTTTTGACCTATTCCTCAATAAATTTAATCATAGGTTGGTATACAGTACTCATTAACACTTGAATCTCCTATGAGGTCAGGGACTTCCATGTGTGGTGTCCAGTGAAAGACATTTAACATTTATTTTACACATTTTACATTGTGTTATTTACATGGCACTACACGTGTTCCAATCATAACCCCAGGAATATTTCCCCTTCAGTCATTCTCTTTTACTTTAGATGAAAAGCCATGTAAAGGATGTTTGAACTTCCATAACAAAGGCAAAGTGTGCCTGATATGAAGATCAATTTGGAAGGGAAACATTAATTCACAACACCCAGGAGCTCTCATCTGATACCCAAAACCTCATCTCCTCAGTAGATCAACATAGCTGCTTTTCCTGGAAGCCACTGGGTATTTGGTTTCTGGTTAGCACTAGCAGGCACTTTTAAGAGGCCTTCAAGTGTGGTGATGAAAGTAAAGGTCAACCAATTGATGCAAGCTAACAGAGGAATCTCTGCTACCTCCTGCCACCTTCAACTGCAGCCAGTTCCTTACATTCCAATACCCCCATGCTTTGTGCTTGTCTCACACAATGCATCTTCCCCATTGTCCCTGAAATGACTTCAGTATTTGCTTTGCCTCAGGAATTGCTAGGTCCTAGCCTATAACCCAGAGCCTGCCTCAGAAGAGAATATCAAGTATTTCCGTTTTCAGAACTGTAGGATGGGTAGGAAATGTCCCCCTTAACACATAACAGAAGTATTTGGGTTGGAAGACTGGCATTCATTTTATGTTGACTTGTTAGTCTTTTCTTTTGGATTTTAACTTTTCATTGGGACATTTCAAAATGTATTTAGACTTTTTTCTTGGACAGTTTTCTTGTTTCTTTTCATTTTTCGCATTGGATGATGTAAATTGACTTGTCCCTTTAGGTTTCCTATGTAATTTATCTGTTCTCATCCTCTCCAAAATGACTCTTCCTCCCTGGACTCAGTCACTACTTTGTTTCCTTCTCCCTTTCTGAAAGGTAGTTGATGTAACATCCTCAGAACCTATGCAGCACTTATTATTTGTCATTTTACAACAATGTATGTAAACGTATTTGAAAAAGATATTAGAATAAGTTATGACTATTCAGAGAATATGGCCATGCCTGAAGATTGGTATGCTTGTGTTGAACTAAGTGTGAATTAACACAAGATCAAAACACAGTTCATGAAATTACCTTCCTGAAAAGCTACACATGAGATGAAATATAGGAACAAGACAGAAGCAGTTAGTGTGCATTTACAAATATTAACAAAACAGTTTTTGTCTGTACATCTTCCGTGGTAGGATGTGTGAACACAAAAGCAGGGGTGTGTTGTGTGGGCCTACAACAGTGACATGAGAGTGAAGTGATAATGGGGTGGTGGGTGCTGCTGACGCCCCATGGGATCATCCACTTTGTCGACTATGCATTATTTGACCCTCATTGTGTTGAGGATTGGGTTGGGAAGTGGGAACAGAGGGGTTGGTGTTGGAACAGGAGGTATGTGGATCGTTTTCTAAGATGCGGCTGCTTAGCAGGTGGTTGTTGACTCCCAGTTTCCTGATTTGATTGACTTTGCATTGAGACATGAGACAGGCCCCTAAGTAAGATAGACTGTAGAAGCTACATCACCATCCAATGGGGTCATGCATTTTCCTCTAAAGACAATCATGGATTTTGCGGGTGCACCTTTACAATGTTCTAGTGGTTTTGCGCTATGTTTACCAGGACTCAGGTATGTCTATCAAGCTTGGGAGGTCTTCCCGGGTAGTGAACATGTTGGGAATGGTTGCTCTCAGTTCATTCCAGACAACAGACTGCTCATCAAAGAACCGATTATCCAAGTTGACAGTATTAGCTCATACCAAGTAACACCTGCAGTTGTGTGTGGCCTTCTGATACAGCCAGCATGCTGTCCAGCACAATGAGGTTTAACATCTGGGAGGTTGTGGGGAAGGACTACTCAATGGGCAAAAAGTGTTACAGTAACTTCTGCTGTCCAGTCTTAGCCCCTTGTACAAACTAGGCCCCTTTTATCTCCCTTGTCCAGACGATCTCTGCCCAGCATGTCTCTTTATTTTCCTAGTCTAACCTTTCCCCAATGTACTGACCTGGTTTCCTCACAATGACTCAAGTTCAGTGTTTTTCTTTCACCTCAGTCCCAAACCAGATCATGTTGCAAACCAAGGCTGGTTATGCAATCTAGAAGGGCCTCAATTCTCATGGGATCTCCCATTCATGCATGAGTGGCATAGTTGTATGAAGTTGGAAAAAATATGTTTTTGTTGTTTAATCAAATATTGCCACAGTTCAAAATTATGCAAACATTTGTAAACAATTCTACATAAGTGTCTTTATTTAAAAAAAAATATTACTTTTTTTGAAACTGCAATCATATATACTACTAATAGCTACATTTGTTGTTTGTTTTTCATTATTCATGAAATATATTTTATGCTTTTAAAAACTATGTTTTCATGCTTTTTTTCAATTTGTATAATAATTCTAATTAAACAATCAGGGGGCAATTACGATTTCGGGCAGACATGCGTCTTGTAAACTGGACCAATGACCACCAGTCGGCTGTCCTGCCGCCTCATAGGGTGCATCCGAACACTATTTGGTCGCATTTCGACATTTACATATGGGAGCATGCATTACGGCTATAAACCACCCATAATACATGCTCCTATAGGGAAATGGGAGGTGTTCATCCCTGCATCTCGTGGTAGGCACCTCAAGGTACCTGCCACAGGGTGCAGGGATCAACAGGGGGTCCCCCTGAGTTCCTAACCACAGGCCACACACACAAGAGGGCCCTGCTGGGATTTCTCAAACACGCTTTCTGACATGGTTTCCATGTCGGACAGGCCGGCATGGAAACCAATGCCGGCAAGTGTGCATCGTAATGCCAAGGGTGTAAAGGCCCGCATATTGGGATTACAAGCAAGCTCCGACTGGCCAACGGGCTCCTTGGTCAGGTTTCAATTCCAACTGGCTGATACATATTCAGCTGGTTGCAATTGAAACGGACAATGGGGTTCGGAAAGCCTCCCATCGTTGGTCGGAGGCTTTCCGACCTACATCGTAATAGCCCCCCAATCGTTATAAATTAATACACTTTCCCACCCATAACACCTGAATCCCTCACATCCGGTGCCTAAAGGGTTACAAACCTTTTTCTTATTATAAATTATTCTTTAAAAAAAATAAAATAATACATTGTATTTATTAATTCTCTAACAAAAAGAATATTCAGGTATTAAAATTAATACCTGAGTATTAATTCACTTACCACCCATAAACCCTAAATGCCTCACATCCCGTGCCTAAAGTGATATGTTACAAATCCATGTCTTATTATACATATTTTTTTAATAGTACATTAATAAAGTAATAACGTAATACTCAGGTATTAAAATTAATACCAGAGTAGTAATACACGTTTCCACCCATAACACCTAAATCCCCCACATTCCGTGCCTTAAGGATTATGTTACAAGCCCTTTTCTGATTATACATTTTTTTTAAACATTAAAATGTATTAATGAATTCTACATATAAAGTAATACTCAGGGATTAAAATGAATGCTTAAGTAATAATACACTTCCCCAACCATAACCCCATAATCACTCACATCCTCTGCCTATAGGGTTATATAACAAACTATTTTCTTTTTAAAACTTATTTTGTTTTTTAATATTAAATTGTATTTATAAATTCTCTAAATACATTAATATTCAGGTATTTAATACCTGAATATCAATACACTTCCTAAACCATAACCCCTAAATCCCTCACATCCAATCCCTAAAGGTTTATGTTACAAACCCTCTCCCTATTATAATTGTTTAAAAAAACAATATTAAATTGTATTTATTAATCCTTCAAGTAAATTAATACTCGGGCATTAGAATGAATACCTGAGTATTAATACACTTCCCCACCTCTAAATCTCTCACATCCCATGCCTGAGGTTTATGTTACAAACTCCTGTCTTATTATAAATGATTTTTTTTTATATAAATTATATTTACTGATTCTCATAATACATTAATTTTCATGTATCTAAATTAATACCTGATTATTGATTACCGTTGTAATGCTACCTGTGTTGTAATGGAGTCATAATGGCATTACTTTGTAATGCCTGCGTTGTAATGGTAGTTCCCCGACTGGCATCCATCTTGGGTGCAGCTGGATAATTAAATATGCCATGCTTGTGCTCTTGTCCTAGCTAGTTTTTGAATCTTTAACCTGAGAAAGAAGTCCTGTCAGAAGCTGTGTCTTTCAATGACCTTTAAGTAGTTTGGAACCAGCACAGTCATTCTAACCATAAGGATCTGAATTCAATGTTTACATTATTATCTCCAGTCGTAAATAATTCCCTTTGAAAACCACCAATCATATATCAACTTTACATACAGACACCAATACAGCACCCATTCATACTCACAATCTTGAATGAGTCAGATGCTAAACCATCAACCAAATCTTTATATCTCAAAATGTAATAAAAAATCATATATGATAACTGTTTTTCATAAGCTAAATTGTCATTACATAAAAAAGGCTAAACATAAAATACTTAAAAATACATAGAGCCTACATAAACACAGACATTTAAAATAGAGAGGACAATAACACCTGCCATTGATTCAAGCTAATTTGGAGGAATCAATCACAAAAAACACATGATGGACACCAATTCCTTTCCTAATGTCACCATCTGTTCCTCAAATTTAGCACAGTGTATACATAAAAATATTATTATTCTAGCTTATGAAATACTGTTTCAATATATGATTTTTTATTAACTTTTGAGATATAAGATTGGGGTTATGCGTGTATGCTGTATGGGTGTCACCAGGTTAGACTAGCTGAAGTTTTGCCTTCTCAAATCGGTGGTAAGTGTTCCATTTTTGATGAAGGGGGCTGCGAGGAGCAAGGAGAGCATCAGGGGAGGCTGCTGGCATAATGCAAAGAGCAGGCCAGGCGTTGCGGGTTGGCATTTCTGGAGCTTCGTGTTGGCGATCCCAGTGGGTGATCAATGCTGTAGTGTAAAGGGTCAGGCTGACTTTGATTCAAATCGTTGTACAAGCTGCGAGGTCTTGATGTGGATGCGCCCGTTTTGGGTCACGAAGAGCCCAAAAGCTTGATTTCAGCTCTCTGAGCCACACTTAGGCTCCAGGACCTGAGGGACTCCACTTGGCGGTTGGGAACTTACTTCAGCTGGGTCCAGGGGCTGATACAGGATGTTGGGGAGCCCTTTATGTCCCTGGGGCTAAAATAAAGAGACCAGGAGACTAGCCCTTCAAGTCACTATGATATCTTTGGTTCAAGGTTAAAGTGCAGGTCGAGTTCTCTATCCCCAGGCAAGAGGGCTGCAGGGCAGCAGTCCCTATAGTGCAGTCCGGCACATTGGCCTTTTTTTGAGCAGCACAGCAGTCATTCTTGACAGAGTATCAGCAGAAGTGTACTGAAGAGTTTGTGTTCCCTTTTTATACCCTGGTGTCCTGGTTCTAGAGGGTGGGAGAAGATTCTAGACAGTGGTTTTAAAGAGCATGGAATTCCCTCCCTCCCATGTCCTAGCCCCAAGCCAGCTGTAGTGTTAATGTTGGGACATTCGGCCCTTTGTGTGAAGGCAGAGCACACCCTATTCAGTTGTAGGTGGGGCTGAGCTCAGCGTGACCCCCGTATCATGCCATAAGATGGCCCATTTAGGCACACCTAATCCCTCTGTTGTATGACTGTGTGGAAGGAATTCAAAAAGTCTAACTGTCAGTTACACACAGTCATGTGACCCAGGCCAGGCTATAGGCACAAAAGGGCTAAGGCAGGAAAATGCCAAGTTTATAAAAGTGCTACCCAAACAAATGATGGACGGAATCCTGAAAATATCATACATTCACCCTCAGTCAAGAGATCTGGGTTAAATCCATTGTTCTTTTGCTCACCATGCCACCCCAGTTTAGACCCAGCCACATGAAAATCAGTCTTGACCCTGTGCCTCGTGGGAACAGTCCAGCCGAACTGCCAGGCCAGGCCAGGTCTTCCCTGGATCAGAAACAAGCATCCTGGGACCGGTTTCAGGGTATTACCCCTCTTCAGTCAGGCTAGCTTGGATCCAGTGGCACAATGAACAAGGGTTATAAAGTTTATAAAAGTGACATTTTAAAAATTGTCCAACTTTACCATTAAAGAGGGTTTATCAGTACAATTTCATAGACATCAAACATGATACAGCCTCCTGCTCCCAATTGGGAATGACAACTTATTGAATGTAATAAGGAATCCCAAATGTTATCCTATGGGATGGCGTAGGCCTCACAGTAGTGAAAAACGTATTTGGGAGTTTTTCACTTCTAGGACATGTAAAACTCCAAAGCACATGTGCAACCTTTTATTAACACAGTATATTGCCCTATGGGCTACCTTGGCCTACCTTAGAAGGTGCCTTATGTTTAGTAATAGGGGCGTTTAAAGCTCGGCAAATGGGTTTTAATGTCAAGTCAACATGGCAGTTTAAAAATGCATTCAGGCTGCAGTGGCAGGCCTGGGATATATTTGAAGGTGCTGCTTAAGTGAGTGGTGCATTCAGTGCTGCAGGCCCACTAGTAGCATTTAATTTATATGCCCTGGGTAAATGTAGTACCGCTTTACTAGAGAGTTATTAGTACATTATATATATGCTGATTGGGTACAAGCCTAGGTAACCATTTTTGAGGGGACTGAGCACAAGCACTTTAGCACTGGTTAGCAGTGGTAAAGCACAGAGAGTCCTGAGGCCAACAAAGATGAATTAAGCAAAAAGTGGAGGGTAAAGGCAAAATGTTTGGGTGTGACCATACAGAAAGGGCCAAGCCTGAGGTTTTAACTTGATGTAAATTATTTTGTCTACAGATCTAGCATTATGGTTGATATGTGATGACTGCCATCAACCGAAGTATGGGTGTTTCTAAAATAATGAGTGTTGGTGCCTAAAGAGCTGCTCAGATGCCCGCTGCCAGTGTTATTGAATGTCATTACACCGAACGCAAAGCCTGTGAGTGTGCTGGAGAAAAAAGAACTCTCAGCCCAACGGCATTATGCTGTTTTGCTATGTTATTGTTTTTACTGATCTCCACTAGGTTTCTACTGTTGAGCACTGTTGTTGTTTATTGAGTAGTTGTGTTATCATCATAAAGTCCCTTGATTCTCAAACGAAGATTGATAAGCCCTGACGTACTCATATTGTTCTCTCTCTGTAGATAGAGGTTAGTGTCGCTCTTCATTGCAGACACTTATGTCAGAAGGATGGCAGGTACTTCTCTTCATCACCACCTTTTATCAGATGATAGAAGGTGATGGTTGATGTGGTGCTGTGGGGTATTTGAAACACACCCAATATCTACAGGAGCTAGTATTTCAAAGAGTGTCATTTTAGTAGTGGTAAAGTTATGTAAGTTGATTTGATTTGAAGATTTTTTTTTCTGAAAAGGAGCTAGATTCAACCAGAGGCAGGAGTTACCTAACATTTGATATACAAGATACTGAAGAATTGCCAATACCTATGAGTGCTATTGTGGAAAGAAGCAACAGTAATGTATAACTGTGTGAACATATGAGATGGGCTACTGAAATTATGTGGCAGATGACCAAATAATGTAGCAGGTTAACTAAATTATGTGGCAAGAAAAAGATAACTACTTGGAATCATATAGCACATTTTATGATAGTATTACTTTATTATTTTGTCTTTTCTACAATTGGTAACTTTGCCTGGGAAAATATTTCACCTTATCAGTGCCAATTTAACACCCAAATACAGCAATAAGCAGCTGAAAGATGACCAGTCATGATTTGTAAAGGATCTTCCTGTGGGAAGGACCACATGTCGCCATGTTTGTAGTATCTTTTGATCTATTGGAGCTAGAATTGTATTTGTTATAATCTGCAGTTTATGTAGTAGATGATGGATTACATAGTGAATGTGACAGATGCATAATTATTGAAAAATGCTGCAAAGGCAGAATTGTATAATTCTGATGACCGTGCATATAAGTAACACAATCCACTAGAAAGGAAAAGAGAGGGTAGAACTACTGACTTGATTAATACTAGGATTAAAGTGCCAAGCATAGTAAATTAATACAACAATGACTGGAAATTGAGGCAGGACAATGCAGCGCAAATCATATCCATGATAATCTGTGTAGGTGGCAGTGGTTTATTATCTCTCAAAGCCTTATACAGGTGGATCTGGTAATCTACAAAAATTGATAGTATCATTCTAAAAGGAACGAACACCTCCTGGTCTTCACATCATGCTAAAAATGGATAGAACACGAGAATGGTTTTCTAAAAATATATTGTGTCACGATAGCAGCCCAAAGTATAGGACCCTAGACAGTGTCACAGTGCCATGGTAGGATGACAGCAGAGTCACCATATTCAATGTGGTACTTCACTGATAATAAACAGGTACCCGCATCCACTGACTATGCCACATGGTACACATAACAGTACCAGAATGCTTCTGACTCACAAATCCTCCTCTCAACTAAAACAACAATTGGCAACAAAATGAAGGCAGCAGAAGGCATGCCTGGGTATTTTGAATCAAAATGGCAGACAAAGACTTGTACACAACATCTGTTTATATGCAAGTTAATATTAGAGGCCTTTTTGGGAGAGATCGTGGCATCTACCAGCGCTGGCTCTAGGGCATTGGGACCGGTGGAACAGCACCGGGTGCTGACTTCAGGGGGTGCCGTGTTAGCAAGTTTATTTTGTTTTCAAAAATACCTGTAGCCGCGCTCCCTTCCTCCAGCAATTTCCAGGCAACAATACAAAGGTCACGATATCTCTGGTGATTAAAGTTCTTCCTGGAGAGTGATTGGAGTTTTGTCTAGTTGAGGTTTTGACTGATCATAAAATAGCACAGAGGATTAATATGTGTCCTGCAAAGAATTTGTAATATACCGAGCAAGTACATATAATCGAAATAGGTCAGTGGATTGCTACTTTTCTAAGAGACATCATTTTGTTACTTTACAGTCTATAAGTTAAAATCCTAATATTGAACAGTGAATTATTAACTGTCATCAAAAAACTGCATGTACACTGCAAAGCATAGATTAAAGCATGGATTAATGTTGCAAAAAGGGTTCATTTGGGTGGAAATTGGTTCTTATTATTAAAGAGAACCTCCAACTATGGTATTCCATTTTCAATTCTGAGTTAGTGCTTCTCCGGACCAAGCACACTTAAACTATACTGCCTACCAGTATGGATGGCATGTCACTCCTACACCTTTTAGTGCACTGGCTTATGTAACATTTCCTATATGCTGAATTACACACATATGATTGATTGTCCTTGTTTAATGTTTGTGTGTGATGCAAAGTGTTCTGACACCCTACACTGGTATGAGTGGCGCTATATAACCAATTAAATGCATCTGAAGGAGAGCGGTTATGGAGACTTGAGGGGCACTTTTAAAAGGTGGTGGTGAGGGAATCCTTGGTGGAGGTTTGAATAACCACATGTGGGCACAATAAGGCAGTTTGTTCAACGGACATTTTGCTTGCTAGTGATCAGGAAATATATAATTAAAGTTTACAGATGTTGACCTAAAGCACATACAATTAGCGTTTCCAATTCTTGCACACAAAAAGCCACTGCCATGAAAAATTGACGATCATAACTTGCCCTGCATGAAATGTTCACTGCAAATTGCAATAGGGATTCCACATTTCAATGACTTCCTAGGTACATTTTACAAACTGTAAGAGAAACGGTGTAGCAAAGGTATATGTGCACCTCTGGACCCCTCACCAGGAAATGTATCAGTGATTCAAGCCCAGATTTATTAAACTTTCACAAAGTGCAACTGTGCTGCGTGAAATGGCGAGGGCAGGAATGCACTATATTTAACAATATATGGTGCATTCCTTTCCTCTCCTTGTGCTACTTCACCATGTGCTTCCTTGCACCAATTCAGACACCCTTGCTACCTGCATTGTATGCAGGATTGTTTTTGTGGAGGAAGGGACACCTTCCTGCATGAAAGCAATCCTCTGAGGCATTTTCCTCTTTCTATGTGTGCTGCAGAATGCAACACGCATAGAAAGAGCAAAAAATAAAGAGAAATAAACATATTTCGCCTTGTTACACCTCTTCAGGGAAGGCGTAGCATTTTGACACCTTCCCAGGTGTACCGATCCTGGTGAATGCGCCAGAATCCGTGGGGTGGATCCTTGGGAATACCCATGCTCCATCCATGCAATGTCTCCAGAAGCAGAGTAACGCTAGGTAGCGGCTTGCACTGCCTTGCATTGCTCCAGATTTATTACGCACAGCAGGGCCATGCAACGTGGCCTTACATGATGCAAGAGCAATGCAACACTATGGGAAATTTGCCCCTCAAATGTTACCATCTGCTGAGAACAAGCAGGAAACTTGCAATGTGGAACTGCGAATGCAAGGCACAGTGAAGCCCCTAGAATATGCAGGAACAGAGTGCTGCCCAGAAGAACAACGCATACAAGACAATTTAAGAGTCCCAATATGGGAATTGCTGTGCCATTTATGAACATTCGAGGGATTTGTAAAAAATAAGCAAATGAACTTAGGAACGTATGTCTGCTGTCACTTGCTGGCCTCAATATCAGAATTCGCCGCATGCACAATCGAGTGCACTGTCAATTGTAGACTTATAATAATCATAAGGTAAACCTTCTATACACACCTCCACCCAACCTAATTAGTACATGGAACACAAGATAAGGAGTGGTGCAGGCACAGTGCTACTTTATAAAAATTGGCATCAAGACTACTATGTGTACATTAGATCCTAGAAAACTGTTGCTAGGCGCTGTAATTAATCGATCGCACTAATACCCAACGCAAGGGTACTCATTTTACCAACAGTGGAAGGTTAGAAGCTTAAGTAGCCTTCACGGCCTGTGAACTCTGACCCAGAAATCACCTCAGAGCCCTCATCTTATTACCCTTGGTGTACTCTCCAGGAAGAATTGTGTGCTCTCCAAGTAAACATCACATAAAGTAACATGAAAAGAGGCAACACAACAAACATAACATAACTTTACATAACGTAATATAACATGATCTGCGCGGCAGGTGGCCCCTGCTTCTCCTGTACACTGCGGTTCCCCAGGCCCTTACAAGACTGAGCCATCTTACTGGTTTCCAAACGAAGTTTAAATACCAATAGGTCTATATTTGCATTCTAAAAAAAAAAGTGTATTTCCGGAAATTAAGATCAGAAAAAAACTACTATTCTTTCGGAATTTCAAAGTAGAACACT
Source organism: Triturus cristatus (assembly GCF_964204655.1). Taxonomy (NCBI): domain Eukaryota; kingdom Metazoa; phylum Chordata; class Amphibia; order Caudata; family Salamandridae; genus Triturus; species Triturus cristatus. Next base: position 418,810,102 of record NC_140582.1, read on the forward strand.
AATTAAAATCGTCTTTTTTTTACATTTTAACAGTATGTTAACAAGACGTTTCAGGTGAACTGGAAGTGTTATAGCTTTAAACTGCCAGACATATATAATCTGGCCAAGAAGACGTAGTCAAAAGGAGTGCAGATAAAGCAAAAATCTTCTTATCTTGTCTAACATCAAATGTGGGAATGATGAGAACACCATTGATGTATTTTAATGCTATGCTGCAGTATGTTTAATTAACTGCCAAGATCAGAAATGGAAGACATCTGCTGGCTTTTAGAAGAGGAAAAAAGGCAAATTTACAAACTGAGAGACCATATGGCACGTTGGTGTGATGCGCTGACGAGCTATTATATCTGTATTATTCTACCAATAGATTATTGTTCTTTCAAATACAGCAGAAATAAATCAGTGGTATGGTAGACAATGCCTTTGAAAATAATATGAATTATCACCTACCATATGGTTCGACGGATACTCCAAGCTTAATGGGGTGGCTGCTTTCGTCTGCAACATACAGATACATGTTTTATAAAAGTAAGGCAAGCCGGTGGGTGTCCAACATAGCCCTGTTGTGCGCTGCGGGGATGTTTATTAACGAGAAGAAAAAGGCTTGGAGACAATGGCGGTGGGGTATATTTCTTCAGCTATTTTCTTCTGCAGCGCATCAAAAGGCACAGGACAATTGTCTTTTCTGATTCTGCTATGATGGGAAAAAAGAAAACTGTAATTAAAACGTTACTGCATTTCCGCTCTCTTCACGGACGCTAGGAATAGGATATCATATTTAATACCCATCTTTTCCAGTCTTGTAACATTAAAAATATGCAGAGACTTAAGTATTTGAAGCAAGTAAGCTCATTTGGGGATCTGATCTCCATGATCGACGATTATACCACATAACCTTTGAAAAAGTGGTTCAGGCTAGAATAACTTGAGGCAAGTTTGTGGGTGACTGAGGGTTGTGTTGCTACAAATGGTCTTTGGTGGTGGTGCAGGATTACAAGAGGTGACCGAATACTGGAGAAAGGCTGTAGAACTGGAAAGGATTTTGACGAGAACTCACTAGTGCTAACTGCATAAAACATGTATCCTCATTTTGTTGAGAGCCATGGACGGATTCAATAAGAACACATTTGAAGACCCCATTGCTTCTAAGCTCTGTAGAGTCCATAACCATGGCAGATTTTGAGGTTATGCCCCACTTATTTGAATTAGTTCCATTTGGATCCATTGTATGTATATTTACCCAATGTTTATATTATGATAATTTGTTATAGCCCAGGCCCCTCTTGACCATCTATTGTATCAGAGGGGCAATCCTCTAACATAATGACATGTCCCACACAGTCTTCAGGCATACAAAGTTTTCCTTGACCAAAGAATAGCTACCAGCAGAGGGCTCAACAGTGAAAGTTACTCTCCCTCACAGAACAGGAACAAATCGTTATTAGCAATGAAAGCTTCTTTTCTAAACTCATGATTGACCCTATTGTGTCAGGAAGGGGTGCGAAAACAGTGTGTGGCATAAGGGTAAGGGAACAGCATGTGGTCCTAGGTGTACAGTGGGCTGAAGCGTCACATCATCAAGAGTGCAGTAGATTGTTCAAGAGGAGAACATGGCCAAGTTTAAGGGGGCAAAGTACAGGGTCCAAATATATTGATGCTGGCCAACACCTTGGGCAGCAGCACCTGGTCTTGGGGTATGAAGAGGAGTAGATACTGGTTGAATAGTACCTGAGATATGGAGAGCAGCTCTAGATCCAAAGGGGTATTTGGAGTAGAGTAGGGATCCAAAAATAATTTAGTTTGAGGGAGCAGATCATGGCCTAGAGACAAGATGCTGGGCAGGGCAAGAGAAAATGGAGGAGATCAGGACTTGGTGTGAGGAGCAACACAGGGTTGTGGGGTAGGGTGTCAGTGCAGAGTCCAAAGAAGAGAAGAAGCACAATGTGTTGATGCAGAATTAGTGCTAGTGTCTGGCACTGGAACAGGTCAGGGCCTGGGGAACCACAAGGTACAGGAGGAGCAGGGGCCATCTGCCGTGCAGATCATGTTATATTATGTTATGTAAAGTTATGTAATGTCATGTTTGTTGTGTTGCCTCATTTCATGTGATGTTACATGATGTTATGTTTACTTGGAGAGCATACACTTCTTCCGGGAGAGTACACCAAGGGTAATAAGATAAGGGCTCCACTGGACATTCCTGAGGTCAAGGTAAAGGTCCATGTCATCATTTTCTTGTGGAATTGAAGGACTGAGGAGGCAGCACTGATGTGTAGGTGGAGGTCGTTCAAGGCTTTAGAAGCGAGGTAGGTGAATGCACAACCTCATGCTCTGGGAGATGTGTGAGAGCAGGAGACCGGACAATAATAGGTTTGGTAACGTTGTGGAAACTAATGTAGCTTTTGTTGATAGGGAGCTATTGAATGATTTTCTGAGAATCTGGAGGCTGCAGGAACAAGAGGAGGGCCCTCTTTTAAACTGACAGGTTATCAATAGTTGGTTGTCCACTAATAGTCCTAGGATTTTGGCCTGGTTGGCAGCAGGTTGTGGGCTAGACACCTGCTTTCCACCAGGTGGTATTCCATAGCAAGATGTCCCTGCCGAAGAGTACCAATATTGTCTTTGCTGAGTTTCAGACAGTTGGCCTTCATCAGCTGCAACTTCGGACATGCAGGTGATGAAGTTGATTCGGGTGTTGGATGTTTCATCGAAGAGGGATAGGATAAGATGTGTCCGGATATTGATAGCGAGAGGTGCCAGGTAGTTGTTGAATGTTGTGGGGCTGAAGGAAGATCCATGAGGCACTCCACAGATGAGGTTGGTGGTGGTCGAGGTGCAGGGGGCTAGACAGACCAACTGGGTGCACCTGGTGAGTTAGGAGCAGATCCATAAAAGGTCAGTGCCCTGAATGATGGCTTCATGGAGGCATTGGATGACGATAGTGTGGAATACAGTGTTGAAAGTGGCAGATAAGTCTGATAGGTAGGATACGAGCTGCAGTGGTTTCTCTGTCTATGAACAGGCAGTTATTGACTGTGGCAGCAATGAGGTCAGTGTCTAGGCATCTGGGAAAGTGGCTGTGTTGATGGAGGTATTAGGCATCAGTGTCAGAGTTGCGTTGATGGCGTTTAGTTCCTTTGTGAAGGTGTGGTGTGTGCATGGGTCCAATTGTGCTCATGTGTGGATGGAGTATTAGTCTTAATGAGCTGGAGGGCTGTGACGGTGGAGCCACTGTATTCAAGCTAGCTTGGCTGATAAGGGGTGATACCACAAAACTGGTCCCAGGATGCATATTTCCGGTCCAGGGAGGACTGGCCTGGCAATTCAAGCTGGGGTGTTCCTATATATAGCAGGGTCAAGTCTGGTTTACATATGGCCGGATCCAAACTGGGGTGGCATAGTGAGCAAAATAACGATGGATTAAACCCATATCTCTTGACTGGGGGTGAATGGTTGAAATGTTTCAGCACTCTGTCCATCATCGTGGTGTGTTTACTATGTTTGCCCTTAGTGGCCAAGGGTTTGAACAGACATGGCTCCCTTGCACCCTGTGCTCCTGGATTCAAGAAAGCCTGGCTGATGAGGGGTGATACCCCAAAACCGGCACAGGACGCTTGCTTCTGGTCTAGGGGGGAACCTGCCCTGGCAGTTAAGGCTGGACTGTTCCCATGACGAGCAGGGTCAAGACTGGATTGCTAATGGCTGAGTCCAAACTGGGCTGGCATACTGCGCAAACAAACATTGAATTAAACTCAGAACTTTTGAATGGGGTGAGTGGTTGAAAGGTTTCAGCACTCCATTTAACATCTTGCTGTGTTTGCTATGCTCATCCTTGGTGTATGCCAGATGGGGGTGTCTTGCTTGCTCTGCACTGGATTCAAGATAACTGGCTGATGAGGTGTGATACCCTGAAACCGGTCCCTGGATGCTTGTTTCTGGTCCAGGGAGGACCTGGCCTGGCAGTTCGGGCTGGACTGTTCCCAAACTGGAGTGGCATAGTGAGCAAAAGAACAATGGAATAAACCCAGACCTCTTTGACTGGGGGTAGTGGTTAAATAGTTTCAGCACTCTATCCATCATCTTGTTGTGGTTGCAAAATGTGGAGCTCCTCATGAATATCTGGAGCTGAGTTGTGTGCATAGATTTAAGACAGATAGACATTCCATTCTGACGAGGGAATAAATATAGTCGTGTGACTTTTCCTACTGCCTGTACATTTTGTGATAAGCTGCCAAAAGGTTTTAGGATTTTTTCTGCTTGTTAAAGATCCACCCGATTCTTATCCATTACTTTTTATTAATTTTGAAATGAATATTTCTCCTTTTCCTTCATAAAAGTTACATTTCTTTGCCAATAGAGACTGAAGATTCAATGAGCTGATGCCGAATAAGATTATTTGCCTTTCGTGAAAGTTGAACATCCCGGAGATCTTTAGTGGGGAGTACCTTTTTCTTCCGACGTTTGCACAACCTCTGAATCTCTTGCACAGCATCTGAAGCTATATCTTCAAATGGTTTGATGGGATTCTTTTTAATGTCTGTTGAGATACTAATGCATTCATCATAGTGATATTGTTAGAATTCCAAATGATTCTACCTTGGTTCAAGGCTTTGTGGGGATGCCATTTCATTGTGTTAAGGCATTTGTTGTAGATGCTATTCAAGCTTTGTATTTAATATTGCCCGGCCACTGCCTTGAAAAAACTCTGTTTGGAGTAATGAGAATTTATTAAACAAATCATAGCTAGTTATGATATAATCAATAAAGTAGAGAAACCAGTGACCCCTTTTCTTGTAAAAGATGCCGGGACATCCCCATCAAATCTCCAGTTTAGGATCACAGCGAGTCCAGAACCATTCTCCCTCGTTTGTCTGCCTTTACCATAGGTGGAAAACTGGTTCAGGAATGATCCAGCTGTCACCCAGATCCTTATTTTTGTGGGCTTTTAGAAAGGTATTTGAAGTTTTTGCACCCATTATTATCATTTGACTACTTTCTTCAGACTCAGAGACATATAGTATTGATTCAAATATCTTCTCTAACAGAGAATTGTACCTTGTACTGTAGTCTAGTAGTAACATAAATATTAAATAAAAATACAACGTCTACTGAGTAAACACTTAATTTATTAAGTGATTATCCTAATGCACTGAACTTTGCTACACAGTAGATGTATTATTTCAAAATCCCACTGAATCTCAGCTGAGAGGAGTATAGAAAGACCACCTATGGTGTGGCCTTTTCTGACCCTTTGAGCTGTAACATCAATTACATAATAGTTTTCATCTAAAATATTACTGGGGACCAGGTCTCTTGGAGACAAATGATTATTGGATTACATTTCAGCAAACTATTTAATGTATCTGTTTCCAGAACAGTCATAGTCCAGGGGATAATCTCTAAATTATTGCTGAAAAGGAAGTTTAGAAATACTGTTAAATTTATGTTCATTCAAATTCCTCAAAAGCCAGGACCCAGAGACATCAACATTTCTTTTATCCACTGTGAACTGAATGAATGTATGAATAAATAAATGAATGAAAAAGGATCTATACAGCGTGTAGCTACTCTAAGGCATCCCAGCACTAATAGCAGCAGCGGACAGAGAAGACAGCTTATTAGGTGGGATTTTGGAAAAGCCAAGTTTTGAAGAGTTTCCGGAAGGACAGAAGGTTTCTTATTTGATTCCTCCTTGGTCAATATATATTGTGAGTGTATCAATGGAACCACTATTTTGCACACTGTCATTTCGGTAAGAAATGGAAAACAATTGATTATCTTCACTATCTGGAATTTGTCTTAGATTGTGATGTGAGGGAGATTTATAATGTATTCCTATGACATCAAAACCATATATGTAGAGCCTTCCACTGTCCTGTAGTACTACTGAGGGAACCAAGTTTGACGAGAAATCTACATGCACTGTAGGTAAGTTGTCATTTTTAGGATACAAGACTAGCTTTATTTCTGGGGAATGTTTTTTTCTAATATTTCTAATACTTGCACCATTGTATATTTGTTCCTGGTATATTTTGGCATTGATTAGTACAAATGAAGAAATAAACAAACTGTTGTCTGGTGACTAATATAATTGTCACAGAATCTAGCACAAATACCAACACGACTGTGCTCACTACTCTTGAATTGCATTTGTCTTTCAGAATGTTTGCCAAAATGTTCATTTTAAATCAGAAGAACAAGTCTTTTTGTTTTATTGGACACCCAGAGAATCAGAAAATACCAGAGTGTAATATCATAGGGCAAAATGGGTTTGCACTGTTGCAGTTATCTGTAGAAGACTTGTTTTGCTTTATGCATTTGTGGATATTGCAAACTTTGACATTGCCATTTCCACCAGAGAAAGTAACCCCTAAAAATATTAGAGGGGTGAAAATATTAACAAACATCCTCCTATCCTGTGGGGATAGAGAAAAAAGGATTCTTCACAGGGAAAATATTTTCCATGTAAAAAAAATATCAAGTTATATATGTAAATACACTTTCCGCAACACTTACTCATGCAAATGTTGCACCTTCTAGTAGGGGTAGGTCAGTATGAATACTGCTGTAAAATCCTTTTTGTCTGGAACTAAGAAAGTCAAATGTGCAAATACACCTTTATAAATGACTTTTTCCTGCTGGGGTGCATCAATTAGCAAATGCTGGCCAGTAAGAGTGCTTTTGGAAATGTACAATGTATGTTCTTATGGAGGCGTTTATGCATTTCCAAAGGTCAGACATTAAGACAAAGGTGGAACTGTAAGTGACTATAATGCTTCTTTTTATGTAAAAATAAAAGTTTTACAGAATAATCTTTTAGGGTATGCTATGAAAGGCGACTTGATATAAAGTGTCATCAGCATTATTGCATTGTTTAAACAGTCATACAATATTAAAAGGGGTGAATAAAACTGACTGCTTGTTCTTACAAATGCATGTCAATGACATTGATTCATTTAACAATTTGGGGTCAGCGTTCAAGGGCACAGAAAGAGTCTCTTAAATTACAAAAGTGTATGCAACTCTTACAAACATAATTAGGAAGCTTATATTTACCATACTCATTTAAATGCATAGTTGGTTGAGTCATAATGTACACAGTATGTAATATCTGTAGGTGTATATGTGTTTTCAGGATAAATGTTCACCTATACTCTCTTTTCTAAGGCTAAATGTACATATTTACAATGGAAAGCATTATGCAGGTGAATAGCTCCAACTTTTGTGAACATTAGACATTTCCTATCCTTGCTCTGTTTCTCTAAAAACATAACTATTTTCCAGCTAACCTGGCAACCCTTTCTACACAAATATAAAAAGTAGGATTGTTTAGTATAATGTGTGACAATTATTGAGCAACTTATACCTGATGCTTTGTACCTATGCTATGGTAAATCATCTAAGTACAGTTTTGAATATTTATGAATTACTGCATGGTGCTTCTTTTTGGGTATGCATGTCTTGTCATATCAGCCACTCCGACAGTCATCAACACATGGCCACCATTAGAAAGTGGGTTATTTATTTTGTAGGAGGATATTTTAGCCAATTAAATGTACAAATTAAGTAAATCTTTGCTTAATGCAAGATAACTATGTCACAAGTGGCAACTCCCCCAGAGAAATCTGAGCTACAGTCGAGCACTTCCAAAGAACATTAAAGTTAAGGGGAAGCAAGTTGACGAACATGTAGCATCTCTGCTCAAGACTCTCTCCCAGCTCCTAGTGGCTCTTGGGTTTCAGGTGCAGAGAGGAGAAGATATCAGTGGCAGTTTGGCTTTCAGGCCTTCCTCGGCTCATTTCTCGGGTCTGGTTCCAGGATGAACCACTCGACTCAACTACTGGTGGAGTTTCGAGCAGTATTGCTCATAGCCGCTAAAGTGCCTCGAGTGAAGAGAGCAGCCAGGGCCTTAGTGCACCCTAAAAACCACCCTCCAACAGGCCAGTAGGTGGAGGACCCTCAGCATAGGCCTGACTACTGGAAGCACAAGGACAACAGACATGTTGCCGAAGAAAGCCAGATCCACCCATGACCGGGCAGATACATTTGCTCCAGGACAATGCATGGCACAACCCCGTGTTAAGCAGTACGACACCAGAAGTGGGGCCACAGGTTGGAGAGGAAATGTAACCTAAGCAAAAGTGAGGTGGGCTTGTCCATTTTAATGGGGAACAAACAGCTGTTCTTAATACGTTAATACATGGGTTGTGCGGGACACCGCAGACCGCCATCACTGAGTTTTCCCCCACAAACATGACATCTTCTAAATTGGTCTCTGTGGCTGCAGCCGAAACACAGGACATTAGTGAGGGACCCTGATCCCTGTTCTTTGGATAGTGCTGAAGCTGCATTAAATGATCTGGCCTCACGGGAAATACTATGGCCACGGTCTAGCAATTAATCGCAGGTTCGCAAAAATCAGGCCCCACTGCAGAGCACAGCAGGTTTGAGGTGGGAACAGGGTCGGAGCTCGATGTCAGAGAGAGGTTAACTGAGCTGTTTAGGGGCAATTATCATCTCGATATGAGGGACTCAAAGCTGGTCTCTGACAGTTTGGAGTCCCAAAATCATCAACCTGGCAGGGGTCAACCACAGGGGAAAGGAACTGATATTTAGCCAACCCACAAGGCTGTTACTACTAAGCTAAGGAGAGCTTGGTGTGATCCAAGGTGGCAGTTGTTTCAGCTCTATCATCAATGATTATGTTAAAGGATAGGGGGGGACACAAATTTGACTCCCTTATAGAGGGCTCAGAGTCTACGTGCCTTAGTCCTAGCTGCAGTGAAGATGATTCCATCTCCTCTATCCATAGAGCCAGTAAAAGCACCCTCTCTGATGCACCAGGCTGCAATGGTGAGGGGGCATCAAGTGGCCGCAGAATTGAAGTGGAACTATCGACTACGCAGCAAATTTATCAGGATAGTGGTGAACCAAAGGCTGTGTCGCCAGCTGTAGAAAAGAAATAAAGATGAAGAACCCGCCTTAAGGCTTATTTATTGCTCTATAAATCAGCATCAGGCAGAGACTCGCGCTGATAGCCGCCGGGTTCGGCTAGCAACCAAGTAGCTTCAAGGAGCATTAAAGAAAGTCAATAAAATGTGTGCTGAGTTCGGTGAAAAGATCGTGTCAGTTGAAGAAAGAAAGACTGCAGGTTAAATTGATGTAGGGGCTCCAAGGGTCAGGTGGAAGCCCAGGAGTCGCAGATTACCAATCTAATGTGGAAAATCAAGAACCGCCAAAGGCAGAATAACTTGAGGTTTCTTGGGTTATTTGAGGGTGTTGAAGGCTATGACATCAGGGACTACATGTTGTATCTCCACAAGGGTGCCTCTTCATGGAATTGGGAGCCAGCGGTGCAAAGAGTACACATATTCCTGATAATTCTCAAAAGGCAAGACTGATCTTCTGGAGAAAAGGAGAACCAGCTAAGAGCTGTCTTGGCTTATTTTGGAAACTTCCTATTAAGCTATATTTGAGAAAGCAAGTCCTGATTCTCGGCACTGCCATAATGGTCATTTATTTTTTGGGCGCCTACTTTTTTCATGTAACTGTGGAGCGCAGGTGGCAATCAAGATAGCTCATTACCATTCCAAAATTTCAGGGATGAAGCATTCCTAATTGCCCCTGCCCACCTGAAAACTATCTTTAAGGGAAAAATCCGTACTTGCATGTCCGAAGTCCAGGCGAAGGAATATCTGAACAAATTATATAAGTTGACCCCCTTCCCAACTTTCCTCTTTCAGCTTTGGGGCACTTTTCTTTGAATATCAACTTTGACTGCTGTTATATCTTTTAAAACCAGAACTGCCTGCTGTTATAGAACATTAAAGGATATATTCTTTCTTTGCCAATGCATGTAGGCTATGTAGATGGTTTACACATATGTGCACAGCTCCGTCCCCTCTTCTTAAAAATTCTTCAAATCTTTTTGCTATCTTTCAAGCTGGATGTTATTTCTGGAGCCGGATATATTGTAACCCATTTCTTGATAATTTAGTTGAGCCCACAGGGTCATTTGGGAGAAAGACTTTGCTCCTCTAAATTATGACTGTGTCAACGTGCACATCTCCACGTGCATGCCAGCGCTGACATCCCTCCCACGACAGAGCACGCTCGGTGCCTGCACGGACATTTGGGGCCCGAAAACCAGGAAAGATGAATGCTGGAGTGAGTACCCTTCACCCCAGCCATTTACAAACATCATAGCGTCTTTCACTGGCTGGGATTGTGATAGTTATTTTATTCACAACTGTTTTTTAGAATCCAATACGATTAAAGCGGTTGAGTACACAGTGGAATTGATTTCCGATTTTTATATACAACAGGATGGTGAGTGAACTCGCACTGCCGTGCCATCACTTTATTGATTCACACATAAGAACCCGTTTTTGTGTCCTTTTCGTTCACAGCCTGCTTCACTCAGTTATTCCATTCATAGAGGTTTTTAATAGGCTTCTTAACCGACCAAGCTGAATCTACCTGATCACCTATTAAAGATGAGGTTGGTTCCCCCCTTGCATGTCTGATACGTGATTGATTAGAGGTGATACTATTGACTAATTGCATTCATTCTGTAATCAATATAGATTGAATCGGTGACTTTTGTGGATCACCAAATGTTTGAGTAGGAGAGAATGGTGTATCGAGGTAGAACACCTCGCTTCATCTAAGTTGCAGCTGGACCAACTTAGGTTAGTGTTTTCTCCTGTACATTTAGGAATGCTAGTTTTTTTAATTCACGGGACCCACCAATAATTAGTGTCTTTTTTAGGTTGCCCTCTCACCTCCCCTCTTTTTATCGTCCTGATAAAGACCTGCATGAAAGGGCAAAACTGACCTCATGCAGCAGTTGGGTCGAAACATCGATAGAAAACATTAGTCCTTTAAGCCTGTATTAAATATGTACTTTACTATGATTGATTTGTTTTGATTTAATTACCACCCTTTCAGATAAGGATTATTGATACTGAACAAACTTTTCAGACAGGCATTTGACTTTAGCTACATAGCCATTGATATAAATTAGTGAATATTGTGGGAACTACTCTCATTCTCTTTCTCTCTGTGACCACTAAGCACATGAGCACTTCTTAAAATACTTTTCTTTGTACTCTCTTTGGAGCAACTATGATGAAAGAAAATGTTGCATGTTATAAATGATTTTGAAATATAAAACTAGCTTTTCTATTTTAAACAGTTGTGAGTCTGATCTGTTCAAAGTGTTTTCTCTCTTGACAATATTGCAATTGAATTTTGCATTCTGTGTTTTGAGTGAATTACCAATAGGACCACATTATTATATTTACTACATGCTATCCAGGTCCTACCTCATTAGTTTGTAACAAATTATATGTGGGGCGACAAGGAAGCCTTTCTTGAGCCGAAAAAATTGAATATTTTGGGGGACTGGGGACAGGAGTGGTGTTTGACCATTGAACTGGGGGGACCACTATGTCGCTTAATGTAAAATTAAGGGTGCTAATGTAGGGGTCACTCAGATCCCCTCTCTTCTATGTCTGGATCTCTTCTGCATTCCTATTAGCATGTTCACACTGTTGAGGGGGGATGTCTCCTTATTGACAGTCTTCTTGGAGGCTTTGTCTCTTCCACTCATTGCAGGTTATTTTGTTAAAGTGGGCACAGGCGTTGAGAGAGACCCCACAGAAGGTATACATGGGAGTCATCATTCAGGCCATGAGTGGTCTAATTGCTTAATTAGGTTGGTGGGGGAGGAGGATGGTGGGTGGAGGTGCTGTGGGTGGATTGATTGCCCAGGGGAGTCTGGGGGGTTGGACAGTCTTTTGTCAGGGAGTGGTAGAGAATCACTTTGCTGGTTTTAGGCTTAGAGAAGAACACAGTACATGGGGAGAATTAACTGTGCAGAAAAGATTTGGTATATTGTATTGTAAGTTCACTTTGTTGCTATGATAACTTTTACACCTCATCTCAATTCTAAAATTTACTATCGAACGTAATCACATTGTTTGTTTTAAAAACCATCCAGCGTGGCAAGACTAAATACTGTATTCTGGTAGCATTTAATGAGGCCAGAAACCTTACCTGCAAAGTCTACTAATGCCTTTTTCAATGTGGTAAAAACCTCCAAGTGAGGCAAATGTATGAATCATGACACTAGGGCTAGAATGGAGTCAGAGCTTAGTACACATTCCCAAAGGTTTTTATGCTGTTCTAAATGCCACTCACTGTCTCTCTTAAAGCCCCACGTCCTCAGGGCAGACCTTGCTGCACCCAAACTCTCTCTATTGAGGGATTTTTCAATGCTCACTGTAGTTCATTCACTGCTACTCTGTTACATATTCTTCAGATCAGGGAGCCTTTCAGCAAAACAAGCAACCAGCTTGGTAATCCTTGAAGAATATATCGAGTGAGATAGGGCCACCAGGAGTCACAAGTCCTTCATTCTTCTGTCCCTAGCAATCTTTTTAGATCTTTGTCCAGAAGAGATTGGAGGTCCTCTCTTTATCTTGTGCACTAACCAGTAATTGAAGAATACCCTTTACCCATTTCTTGCTACATTTCCACTGAAATCTCCTTTTGTGTCACTTTTCTACCTTTACTGTAATCCATCATTCAAGATTATCACAACCTTCTTCTCTTCACAGAAGCCTGGAACTCCCTTTCAGACACAACCCTACACAAAGGAGGAAACCTCAACTCTTGCGGTGCTGGAACCTGCATTCACTCCTGTTGTAGATATAGAGAAAGTCTGAGGAGCTCTGGGAATGAGCGGTATGGGATATGTGCTTGAAAGAAAAATATGTTATAAGGGTCCTTTCTGTTGATATCCATTACTGTGTCCTGATAGATGATCAACCCTGCCAAATGTTCAGTGTTTACACTACTGGGCCATTCCTAGTCTCACAAGTTGGGGCGTTGCCCTCCTGAAAAGCAAGCTGTTCACAACACCTCGTGGATGACAATTACACTCATTGGAATAGAGGCAGCCAACCAACCTGGTTTTAATTTGAGATTTCTCTCAGGCAAAAAAACGTTAATTTTCCTATACATATATTAAAAATCCTCTTTCTGTATTGATTTACTTTTATGCCAAAAGGTGTTAAATAACTTTAAAAAGAATTTCTATAATTGAGTTGACGTATAATAAAAGTATTTTTGTTTATGTCCTGTTCATGGAAAATATAAGCTGACCTACATTATGACAAACAGCTTTTGGCAACTGTTCAACACTGGTACATTTCTTTAATCTAAAATATTTCCTACATTTACATTGATTCCGCAGTCCTAAGGGCAAGAACCTAGCATTTATGAGTGATTTAGGCCCATATGTACAAAATTTCGTATTTGGAATTCTTCAAATAGAGAATCCAAAGAAATCACTAATAGCAAACTGAAATGTACATACATTGCGATTTCCTAATTGTGATTCGTACAGAGTTGCAATCTCTATTAGGAAATCGCAATTTAGGAAAATACTAAATTGCGATTACCTAATAGGAAATTGCACTCTGCACACATATGGTTTCAGCAGCTGCAGGATTTAGTGCCTTAAAGAGTGCCGCCGATCTAAGTTTGTACAAAGTGAATTGGTGATTTAATAGCAGTGACTGATCACCCACGCACAAATGTCAGCATAACCTGCATCTAATAGGCTTAACCTTGCATTATTCAGAGGTTGTCACTTATTTTTAGGCATATATCACGAGACAGGGACCGAGCTCCCAGAAGCAGCACAGTGTTTTCTAAAGATCAGGCACATGCAGCATATAGATGGGACCCTGTTAAGCCCGGATTGTAGACATCAAAAGATGATTGCAAGTGAGAAGATGTATTTACACCAATATTAAACACCACACTGTAAAGTAAATTGTTTAGTAATACTGCACGTGTTTACTGCTTCAGGCAGGAATGAAGTGATTTAGCCAGAATCACACAACATTTTGGTCAGTTGCAGAAGCCAAATATTTAAATCCCAAAGCAAACAATTAGGCATGTGGTGTCATTCAATACCTAGTACTATTGTGTTGAGTGTTGAAACCCCTTATAAGAAAGCTATCAGATGAAGCACACAAAGTTGGCATATGCAGTGCAATGAGGCAGAGGTGCGGTCCTCATGGTAGCACCTCGCCAGGGCATCAGATACTGGCTGCAGATGATACCTCCTCAGTTACTGAAACTACACTGTCATTGCAACTGTATCAGAATGGGGTGTGCATGATTGGGTAGGTAAGCAGGAATCCAAGGGGCAGCGCAACACATTTTGCATTCAGACACATTCATATGGCGACATACTACATCCTTCAAGGAGACAAATCAAAATGTATGGTGTGCAACTGAGCAGGGCATTACACTACATGAAGCATGCTGATGGTGCAAAACAAGCACTTAAGGACATGGACATTTTGCATTGGTATCAACTTATTATTGATTAGCTAACACTTAGTGCAATTAATAAGAGGTGAACAACATTATTTCTGTATTTTACTGCTTATGACTTCATCCGGACGTTTGTAACTGAATATTCAGGCAATTGTAATTTCTCAATCCTGTGGTATGATTAAAGAAGACAATGATTGGTGTTTCCACCACACCTTGGCGATTATCCTGATGCATTTTGGGTGCATTTGTTTAGTTTGCACCTGGTTACCACCAGGTCCGAATCTATAATAGCATTTTCTAAATGCCATTTAGGAACTATGTACATGCGGTTAGGAAATCGCAAATAGGAAATCCCTCTTTTAGGAAGCAAAAAATATGATTTCTACTGTGTACAAATCACATTTTGGAACGCCCCAAATGGCTTTGTACATAAGAAAAGGCAGTTTTGCATTTCTTAACTGCCCGAAATCATGAATTGGTCCATTTAGAAATGCAAATTCCTTTCGTAGATATGGACCTTAGATAATATTCGGCTTTATACATGGCAATGTCCATTCATCATTGAAGTGGTTTTAAATAGGCCTGGGCTAAATATCTGTTCCGCTCGCGGAAATTGCGATAATTTGACATTTTCGCGTTCCGCGGAGAGCGCGAAAATGTCAAAATTTCCGCATTCCGCAGTTTAGCGATAATTTGGTTCTTGCTCGCGCTGTAAAATAATACATTCTCGTGCGATCGCCTTACCTGAATCCCCGCGTTCGCCGACAAGTTTTCCCGATCCGGTCGCGTTCTCCACAAGATGTTGGATTGTTGGTAGCCATTTGCGCTGTCTCGCGACAGTTCGCGCCCGCAGTAACGTCATGCGTCGCGCGATCACGTCTTTCTTCTCGCGATCATGCACCGCGAGAAGAGTGAAAACAAGATGGCCGCGCCTGCAAGCAACCGCATGGGTAAGTTGGCGAGCCGCGAGCACGCAGAAAATACCGCGAACGGGCGGGAAAAAAACTTCCGCATCTTTGCGATATTTCCGCGTGTTTGCGGACATTTTAAGCATTTTCGCGAAAATTTGCAAAAGCCGCTTTCGCAAATTCCGCCCACCCCTAGTTTTAAACTGTAACCAACCGAAAGCATAATTGTGTCATTGGCACATACACCTTAGTCATACATATGGGTGGTGTAAACACAGCGGGCCAGATTTACAGAACTAACTTAAAACAAAATCCTAAACTTACTACTTTTGGTATTCACAGAAGGCATTTAGTAGTAGTAACGTTAGGATTTTGTCTTAAGTTTGACTTAAGACAAACTTAAAACAGACTTAGGACAGACTTAAGACAGACTTAAGACAAACTTAAGACAAACTTAAGACAAACTTAAGACAGACTTAAGACAGACTTAAGTGAGGATGTTGTCTTAAGTCTGTCTTAAGTCTGTCTTACGTTTGTCTTAAGTTTGTCTTAAGATAAAATCCTAACTTTACTACTACTAAATGCCTTCTGTGAATACCAAAAGTAGTAAGTTTAAGATTTTGTCTTAAGTTATTTCTGTGAATTGGCCCCAAACTGCAGACAAGTATGTCATTTAACTTTCTCATCTCCGGGGGATA
The DNA here is from genome assembly GCF_964204655.1 of Triturus cristatus. Taxonomy (NCBI): domain Eukaryota; kingdom Metazoa; phylum Chordata; class Amphibia; order Caudata; family Salamandridae; genus Triturus; species Triturus cristatus. The sequence continues at coordinate 418,826,066 of NC_140582.1, forward strand.
TCCTATCTCCTACCTATGGCTTTCTGAAAAGTGTAATAGGCCAATTTGGAGGATACCAATTTTGCAGTTTATGTTTAGTAGAAAAGCTCAAGTGCTCTGATGCTTGTTAAAATAAAGCAAAACACGCTGGTGATCCTGCAGAAACGGCATACAATTCATAATCATTTACGTTATCTGTAATCTATTATGATCAGGAACCATTTTGTTGTAACTTGCCCTTAGATGTTTAATTCCTTTTGGGAATGTTAGGCATGTCAGCAGCGGAACGTGTAGACCTCCAATAAGGAGTATCAGCTGTAACGTCTGCTGCTGGTGTGGACTGTCTGGTGGTTGTTTAATAAACTCATCTTGAAGTTACTTGAAGATTGCATCATTTTATTACTGCCAAAGAGTAGTGAACACACCCACTGAAGAATCCAGCGTATTTTGGTTTGACAAGATTCGTTCAGACATTCACCTTCAAGGTTGGTTTGTCCCTTTTATTTTACTGTGGATGTTGTGGAATTTGTGTATGCTGCTTGGCATGACTTGTGGAGCCCTGAGAGACTGAGCGTGGAGAATTCTAAGCAAATTGGTGTTTAAATAGACATCGACTCGCCTACTGAGCTCTGTCGGCGTTGTGGCTGCGGTTGAGCGCTCGAGCAGCACGATTCAAAGGAAAACTCACGAGGCAGTCTGAGGCCACAGGCATTGGAGCACGAGTAATTGCCGAGTCAGCAGGGTGATGGGCACAGTCTGCGTGCGCTCAAGCCTACGCATGCACATTTGATGTGCTGACGACACAAGAAAATTAGAGCACTAACGTGGGGAACGCACAACTGAAACCACAACTTTACGCTGTGATTTCCCTAAAAGCTTTCTCCCTTCTCTTTTGTCATTTCTGCCCCGTGTGTGCTTAACTGGCAACGTGATCACCGTTGTGTCATTCCGGTCTAGAAAAGAAAGACAAGGAGGATTACATTTATGGTAAATGACAACAAGAAAACTCTTGAAACATTTAATTATTTTAATTTTTTGTGTTAATTATGGTTATTTTCCCATGTTTAACCAGCACCAGCAGCTAGTTTTTGAGACACCCATTGCCTTTTGGATGTGTACTTAAAGGGACCTTCCGGACAGAATATCAGTTAATTTGTTGTTTTATCTTTTATATTAAATTATTGTTTTAGATTATTGTATTAGTTTGTTAAGTTGCCTTTTCTTTCGGGATGTCAATGTCTAGTGGCATGAGCCAACCACCTCAATTCTTATTATGGAAACCACTTTTCGATTCATATCTCATAGCCATTGGAGGAGAAATATTCTCTGCAGCTAGAAAGCAGCAGTCTTACTACACAATCACCCTTATGCATCAAGCCAAAATCCAGTCGGTAAAATACCGATTCCTTATTAGCTCCCGGTATTAATTAAAAAATTCCCAATCCCAATGCATCAACCCAAAAGCAGAAATCGGTATTTAAGGAATCCTTAAATAGCGATTCTTTAAATAGGGATTCCTTAAATACCGATTCCTTAAATAGCGATTGCATTTAAGGAATCCCAAAGTGAGATTCCTTAAATGCAATGCATCAAAGTTAAAAAATTAGCGATTTCGCTAATAAGGGGAGCAAATTACCATGAAGATGAACTGCATGGTAATTTGCAAAAACTTTGAAAAATGCACTTTTGTGCATTTTTCAAAGTGTCATGTTGCGCACACACATGCCCTTAGAGCATGTGTGTGTGCAACATATGTGCACATATCATTTTCAGGGGTGCAACAGGGTGTCCTTTTGACACCCTGGCACCCTTGAAAGTGCTCCAGCTATTAGCGATTCGGTAATACCGAATCGCTAATACAGAATGGCTTTACATTCATTCCTATGGGCCTCCAAGCCCATAGGAATGAATGGGTAGGTATTCCTTATTACCGATTCGGTATTACCGATTCGGTAATAAGGAATGTTAAGGAATCGCTATTTGAATAGCGATTCCTACATGCATAGCCTTTTGCTATTCCTTATTAGCGATTCCTTATTTTTCACTAATAAGGAATCGCAAATGCTAATGTTGATGCATATGCCCCTAAATCGGTATTGAAGATAGAAATATCTATGATAATTTGGATTCCATAGCGGTTGGCAGAGAAGCAGGAGAGCCCAGCGATGTTTACGAAATGAGCGTACTATTATTACAAACTCATTTTGGGCCTTGATTGAATGTTGTAATGGAGCGGCACACATTTTTTATGCGTGTACAGGCCAAAGGTGAGAGAGTTGGTAACTATGTAGCGGCATTAAAATCTTTGACTCAAACTTGTGAATTTGAACAGTTGACAGATTCTCTCATCCGTGACCAACTGGTGCAATGCACTAATGACCCTAAGACCCAGGAGAAATGACTATCAAAGAACCCAAATCTCAAAGAGGCATTCACTATTGTAAAGAGTATTGAACACGCTTCTCATTGGGTAAAAGAAATGTGCAAAACTAATGTTTCTACTGATGCCCCTGCCAATTTGATAAGAACTGATCTGGATAATGCACCTCTTGACACCGCAATTGCAACCATATCTAAGTCCAATGTACAATGTGAAAAATGGCCTACAAAGTTTGACAAATCAAAATGTAATTTTAATTCGAATAGAGATGGTAAGACAAGATGCCCGAGATGTGGGAGTCTCAACCATGGTCCAAATTTTCCCAACTGTTTTGCTAGGAGTACAAATTGCAGGAATTGTGGGAAAAAGGGGCATGTGCAGAAATGTGAAATTAAACATGATTGACGATGATGAAATATTTTCACAGCAAGCCATTCACTGTATCACTGACAATAATGATAAGTCTGTACATGATGTTAAGGATGTTGATACTGAAAATGTTACTATGCCAAAATGTGACATATTTGTGGGTGACATAATGGTTCCTGTGCTTGCTGATTCTGGCTCACCGTATACTCTGTTAAGTGACACGTTTTGGGATTCCACTTTTGAGCCCAAGAAGGTAAAACTTTTGCCACCTGAAATTAATGCTGTGGGTTATGAGGGACAGAGTATTGATCTTGTTGGGTATTCCATCCAACCCATTGTGTTCAAAGGCAGAGAGACTGTTGGCAAGGTCTACATTGCCAGGCGTGAGGACAACCTCTTAGGGATTATTTTGAATCCAAATGCTCCCGACCAAGTAATGTTGGTAACACCCCTTGGTGATCATCGGATATCATAGGGAAATATCCTGGAGTTTTCAGTGGGAAACTAGGACTTCTTAAGGGTTTCAAGCATAGAATAGTCTTAAAGGATAGGGTGACACCAGTTGGACACAAGGTGAGAAAGGTGACCAATCTCATGATGAAACCTCTTCAGGAAGAAATCAACAGGTTGCTCGAGTTGGGCATCATAGAAGAAATCAAATCTTTGGAATGGTTGGCCCCCATTGTTTTAGCCCCAAAGGGCAAAGGCACCACAATTAGGATGTGTGTGGACCTGAGAAACCTAAATTCTTGCATCTGGGTTGACAGGCAGCCGTTACCGAACATTAATGAAGCTCTGGTAAAATTGGGAGACGCTTGCCTTTTTAGTGTCATGGACTTATCGTCAGCCTATCATCAGATTATGTTACATGAAGACTCTAAGGCACTAACATTGTTTGTAACACCTTTAGGTGCCTACATGTTAATCAGGATGCCTTTTGGCTTGGCGAGTGCTGCTGCGTGTTTCCAAAGAGTCATGAAAGATGTGTTAGCAGGGATTGACTCAGTCCTATTTTTCCAGGATGACTTACTTGTCCATGGGCAAAATAGAGACAAGCATGATGAAGTATTATTCAAGGTACTGTCCAGACTAGAAGAACGTGGGCTCACTCTGAGAAGTGAAAAGTGCGAATTCAGAGTTAGTCCTGTATCATACCTTGGACACTCTATCTCAAGCGAAGGCATTAGCCTAAAATTCAACCTTGCGGAGGCAATTTTACAATTGTCAGCTCCTTCGAACAAAGACCAAGTAAAGACCTTCCTTGGCCTATCCAAATATTACTCGAAGTTTGTCTACTATTTTGCTTGTGTCGTGCAACCCTTAAGATTATAATTAAACAAGCATTAACATAGCCAATAGGTCTCGCCTTTGGGACTTTATAAGTGTTTAGCCATGCAACAGTTGCATAACTAAATATTTATAAGGTCCCAAAAGCGAGACCTATTGGCTATGATAAGCGGCCGTGCGGCCACGAAAGTGATCGCGATCAAACATCAAAGCGGCCGTGGGGCAGAGAAAGTGAAAGTAATCGCGGTAAAGAGTGGCGCGCACGCCCGCGCACATGCAATGTAGCTCTAGGCTGGCCTGATAGCACTTTTTGGAGCCCTCTCAATAAGTCTTGCCAGACCAGCGCATGCGCTGGGTAAGGCGAGACCTAAAAAGGGGACTGATTTCAAATGGTCTTAAGACTGTGAAAATGTTTTTAAAAAGGTCAAAAATGCAATCGCATGTATGCCTACCGTAGGCCATTTTCATGTATTTAAAAGAACCATTCTCACCATTGATGCCAGTGTATGAGGGTTGGGTGCTGTTCTGTCCCAAATGGTTGATGGCAACGAAAAAGTAATTGGCTTCGCCTCGCGCTCATTGAAAGGAGCAGAAGAGCGCTACTCAGTAATTGAGCGTGAGGCATTGGCTTGTTCTTGGGCCATCAACCATTTCAGGTTCTATTTGTGGGGTTTACCATTTTTGGTCTGAACTGACCACAAACCCCTTGTACACATATTTGGCTGCAGGAATAATGAGAGTACTACTCCCATAATCAAAAGATGGGTTGAAGGACTCTGGGAATATAACTTCACAGTTGAGTACCTGCCTGGTCTTAAAAAGGTCCCCGCTGATTTTCTTTCTAGGATGCCATAAAACAAAAATATGTTAAAGACCTCTGACTGTTCTGTATCTTGGCTCAGGGAATCTGCTCTTAATAAAGAAGAGTGGAGGGTCAGTGCTGAGTGTGATGAGTCAAGAGGACCTTTAATGGAGTTTGTCGTCAATGGGTGGCCTGCATTTAATGATATCCCTAGTACTGCTACAGCATTCTGGAATGTTCGTGATGAGTTGAACATTGTGCAGGGTGAACTTTTTCGTGGTGAGAGATTAGTTCCCCCATGCCTTATGAGTGAAAAAATTATCAATTTGGAACATGAAGGTCATCGGGGACGTAGCTTGACCAAAGCAAGAGTCAGGGAATCCTACTGGTGGCCTGAAGTTGACAGAAAAGTTGAGGAAGTCATCAGAGATTGCACCATTTGTGCTGGGAATGACAAGTAGAGGAAAATTAGCATGACACCCCTTTCTCTTGTAGCTCTACTTGAACATCCCTAGTCCAAACTTGCCATTGACATTGTCGGACCTTTTGATTTCCTGGCTTCCTCAGAGGGGTTTATAGTCGACCTGGTCCACTATAATTCAAAACGGGTCTCTGCTGGCTGCATGAGCTCTGTTGTTACAAAAAGCATCATTGAGTTTCTAAAGGATGCATTCACTTGTGAGGGAATACCTGACATTTTAGTCTCTGACAACGAGGTACAAATCACCTCTCAGGAGATAATGGATTTTATTAGAGATCTTTCCATCGCCCATCACCGGACCGCCCTTTACACACTGCAAGCCAATGAGCTATTCGAGAGCGTGAATAGGCTCGTAAGAGCCTGTGCTCAAACTGCTGTCAAGGCAAGATACACCTTAGGTGTGTCCTTAGAGAAAGTTATGGGCACACAGAAACACTCACAACAGTGTTACTGGTTGCTCACTGTTTAATAAGCTCAAGGGCAGAGCAGCAGGTTCAAAACTCAACCCTGTGTGGTTGAATGTGAAAGACAGAATCAATAAAGTGAATGACTGGAGATTTGATACCAAAGTGGGAGCACGGAAGTGTGATTGGAAGGTGGCTGATTTTGTTTTTGTAAAAAAAGCGGTGTGGTCTCCCAAAGGTGAGACCAAATTCTTTCGTCCTTCAAGCATCATTAAGGTTATGAGAAATGTTGTCATTCTCAGTGAAGGTGATGTATGGAGCACGTCCTGCCTTTCAAAATGTGGGAATGAGGGTTGTGGTGTGGAATTTCAGTCTCAGGCCAGAAGTAGTGTGGGATTTCAATCCCAGGCCAGAAGTGGTGTGGGATTTCAATCTCAGGCCAGACGTTCCCAGGGTTGTGATAGTAATGTTCAAGCTGACCCTCCTGGTCGCATCATTAGAGCTAGGAGGCCACCTTCACATCTCCAAGATTATGTTCTTAAGTAATAATGTTGTCTTTTGCGGTGCTCACCCTCATGCTTTAAATTATGCTTCCTTTGTATTCGAGCACAGTGTTATTCTTTGTTATTTATTTGCCTTTCCCTTTTCCTTTTTTTCCTTCTGTTCTTACTGGTATTTTACATTGTAAAGGGATGATGTGTTGCAACTTGCCTTTTAACGTCTAATTCCTTTTGGGAATGTTGGGCATGTCAGCAGCGGAACATGTAGACCTCGGATGAGGAGTGTCAGTTACTTTTATCTAAGTATTTTCAAAATATGAATGGTCAATACACAAGTACATAAGAAATATAATTTCTTCATTATTCTGTTATTACTGGTAAATTCAAAATAAAGAAACACAGTTCATGACAAATAAATCAAAAATTCAATAACAAGTGTGAGAGGAAAGTGAGAGAGAGAAAGAATAAATCATTCCAAATCAGTATGCAATATATAATTTCATACAATCCTAGATCAGAGAATACTAATGCACAGCGTGCAAAAGTCAGAATAGCTAACCCTTCAGCTGAAAAGGAATAGCTTGAGCAACATCACCAGCCGATGAAGTGCAAGATAAGATAGTCTCGCTCAAGAATTGCAAGGATAATAGAGTAGCATAGAGAGTACAACAGCAAAGCTCCTTTCTCACAGAAAAAGTGACTGCCAAATTCTTTCTCATGGTAATAATTATATCCCACATGTTTCAAAATCCAACCCCCTAATGTTGCAATATCACAGTTCCACACGATTTTATTGGTCAGGCTTATGAGGTGGTCGTTGTCTCAGTCAGTTCATTTGGATTTTTCTGTTAAAGTTCTTTGTTAAAATGAATGTCATCATCAAGTCTTCAGAAGCAGGAAAAGAAATTGTGATTTCTTTATGTCCTTGCGCTGGCTTCCACATCAACTTGCAACATAGTTGACACAATTATTCATAGAAAGAAATACTCTAACCATAGGAAGGAAAACCTAGTGATATGCTTTGTGCACAACTAAACAAATAAATCAGCATTTAAGAAATAATGAAGGTCATTCTTCTGCGGCCTACGTTAAGCAAGGTGAGCAGTCTAAATATCGAAAATTTAATTTCGACCTACAATAATATCGAGTCTAGAATATCGAAGGGACAGAATATCGATGTCAAGAATATCGATGGACAGAATATCGACCCTAAGGTAAGTAATATCGATTTTTTTTATATCAATGTTAGTAATATCGAAGTTAGTAATATCGATATGAAATATATCGATGTTACTAATATCCATGTCACTAATATCAATATGTATAATATTGCTATGTATTTTATTATGTATTTAATATGTATGTGTTAATTATTTTTTGTTAAGTGTTCAACTGGTTTTAAAATATATGTATCTAATTTGTATATGTTAATAATGTTTTTTTTAAGTTAATTTTGTGTTTTAGTACCGTAGCGGGTTGTGGGTTTATAGGGGAATAGGGTGGGAAGTAATTTAATTATATGAATTTAATAACACTTTCCCTACTGTTGCACTCTCTGGAGTTGGCATAGTAATTTTTAGCCCTACGCTATCCAAAACTTTCCCTACTGTTGCAGTGTCTGGAGTGGGAATAGTAATTTTTATCCCTACGCAATCCAACACTTTCTCTACTGTTGCACTCCTTGGAGTTGGAATAGTAATTCTTACCCTTACGTCCACGTCCATACTACTCTGACGGAGTTCATCCAACAGAATGCAATCTTGGACCCGTCCCAGAATGGCTTTAGAGCCCGTCATGGTACGGAATCTGCCTTGCTGGCAGTAACGGAGGAAATTAGAGGGATCCTGGATGTTGGGGATTCGGCGGCCTTAGTTCTTCTCGATCTAAGTGCCGCCTTCGATACGGTCTCCCATGAAATCCTGCTGAAACGTTTGCATGACATCGGGGTGAGGGATCTGGCGTTAGATTGGTGCCGAGCTTTTCTTACAGGAAGAACCTTCCAGATCTGGATGCCACCTTTTCAATCCCAGAGGTATGCTTTACAACAGGGAGTACCCCAGGGTTCTATTTTGAGCCCCCTCCTGTTCAATATATATATGCAACCTCTGGCTCAGGTGGCGCGTAGCAGGGGATTGTCAATGGTGTCATACGCTGATGACACCCAATTGGTGATCGCCTACTCTAAGAAGAACAATGCCAATCTAGGCAGGTTCAAGAATGATCGGCTAGAGGTAGCAGACTGGATGGCCAAAAACTACCTGCAATTAAACTCCAGTAAGTCGGAGGTGTTGCTGCTGGGAAAAGACCGGGACATGTGGGACAACCAATGCTGGCCAGACAATCTCAAGCCTGCCCCTGTACCCAAAGAGGCAGTTAAAAATCTGGGGTTCTGGATTGATAGTAGGCTGACGTTTGATACCCAAGCTAAAGTTGTGGCCGGGACCTGTTTTGGTTTACTGCGCGGCCTGAAGCCGATATTAGGCTTCTTTCCCCCCAAAGTTCGTCAGACCATCATCCAAGCAACAATACTATCCAGATTAGACTATGGAAACTCATTGTATCTTGGGGCGAATAAATCTTGCATCCGGCGCCTGCAGCGGACTCAGAATGCCGCAGCCCGGCTCCTGGTTGCACTCCCGAGATCGGCATCAGTTGCCCATATTCTACCAAAACTACATTGGTTGACGGTTGAGCGACGAATTCAATTTAAAACCCTCTGTGTCGCTCATAAAATTCTCACCCAACAGGCCCCTCTGGGCTTGGCCAAGCTGCTGCAACCGTATCTGCCTCAGCGACCCCTTAGATCGGCCAATCAGATGCTGGCAATTGTCCCTCGGGTTGCAAGAGCAAAAGCCGGGGGGCGATCATTCCGCTGCCTTGCGGCGACCCTCTGGAACCAACTCCCGCTGTCAATTCGAGAAATCCAGACTCATCTGACCTTTCGTAAAGCAATTAAGACCTGGCTCTACCCCCAAATGGCATAATGCCTACCTGCCTAGCTTCTCTCTTGCGTCTCTGATCGCGCTGGGACGCCCCATTGCTGGGGCAGCTATGCGCGTTATAAGACTACTAAATAAAATACGTTATCCAACACTTTCCCTACTGTTGCACTGTATGGACTGGGAATTGTAATTTTTACCCCTACACCATCCAACATTTTCCCTACGGTTGCAGTGTCTGGAGTGGGAATACTAATTTTTACCCCTACGCCATCCAACACTTTCCCCACTGTTGCAGTGTCTGGAGTATATCCCCAAGGCACAGGAGTATGAGAAGTTACAGGCCATGATGCCCTTAGAAAATGACTACAGTGATTCCTTATTCATAACAAACGTGTAGACAGGTTTATGTAGCAACCTTTATTGACCGAAGCATAATAAGGACTTTAAACTGACAAATTCACAATAATAAAGTCTCAAAGATGTATAACATGAGAAAATGTAACAATTTGTCGCATTGAAAAACGTTGGAGTTGGAATAGTAATTCTTACCCTTACGTTATCCAACACTTTCCCTACTGTTGCACTGTATGGAGTGGGAATTGTAATTTTTACCCGTACGCCATCCAACATTTTCCCTACGGTTGCACTGTCTGGAGTGGGAATACTAATTTTTACCCCTACGCCATCCAACACTTTCCCTACTGTTGCACTCTTTGGAGTTGGAATAGTTATTTTTACCCCTACGCTATCCAACACTTTCCTTACTGTTGCACTCCCTGGAGTCGGAATAATAATTTATACCTCTACGTTATCCAACAATTTCCCTACTGTTACACTATCTGGAGTGGATATAGTAATTTTTAGCCCTCCGCTATCCAAAATTTTCCTTTCTGTTGTTTTTTAGAGCTGGAGTAGTAGTTTTATTGTCTCTGCTATCTAATATTTTTTTTATTATTTTAGCTAATGTAGTATATAATTAATTTTAACAACATTTAAATTAAATGTAATTTTTTTAATTTGTTATATATAATTATTTAATTTTTATTTATGTTATTGGTTTATGTGTGATTGTGTGTAATGTTTTTGCAATTTTTAATATTTTTAAATAATTTATAAGTTATTACAATAATTATAAAAACATTATTAAGTAAGTATATATATTATATATTATATGTATATGTTTAATTATTTTGTTATTAAATTATATTGATTAATTATTAATTTTTAACATTAGGAAATATATTTAATTATGTTTATTTTATTTATAAGTATTATTATGTTTATTTTACATATTTTTTGTTACCAAAAAAACCCGATATTTTTAAAAACGATATTTTTGACATCGATATTTTATGTTCGATATTTTTGTACTTACCATGTTGTAGATAGGATGTCGATATTCTTGCCAACGATATTTTTGTTGCGATATTTTTGTAGGTCGAATTTCTGACCATCGAAATTTTGTCAGAGATCCGTTAAGCAAACCTGTGTTTACTTAAAAACCCATATTTTTCATTGCTTTCTGCACAGTAAATCATTACTTGTTTTTGATTATTAAACATGTCATCTTTCTTGCATGTATTTCATGTTAATCTTTACAATACCTATGTTAATTACTTTTCATACCATTAGTCATTTTTTTGTTAATAACACAATTATGAGAAGATTTGATCAAGCAAGATGGATTCTAGGCAGATGCATTACTTTGTAAATCCCTGCGCCACATTATACCTGCATCAGGTACAATGTATGCAGGGTGGGCGTCCTGCGTACAAAAGTATCATAGAAGTGTTGCAATGAAATCTATGAGATTTCACTTCGACACTTCTAGGACGCCACTGCGTAAGGGTGACACGTAGGCACAGGTCCACTGTATGCATTGATGGAGTAGTGTCATGCTTGCAACACAACTCCAGCAATGCATGACTTTTGCGCCGAAAGATACATCAGGATTCCTGATGTATCTGTCATTCCTTGCTACATGGAGTGCCGTACATTAAATACGACGCTTCCATCCTGTTGCAAGGAGGGCGCAGTGAAAACTGTTGCACTGTTGTTTTATCACAGCGATGCAACAGTTTTCATAAATGAGGCCCACAATACATAAGCACACTGTTGACTTCATTAATTTCTTAAAATCTTGCTTCTGGTAGCCAGTGTCAAGAGTGAGGCTCGTTTTACTGTGGGATTGAAGAAATGTACAAATCTTGCGTAATGTGGCATCCAGGTCTACCAGGAACATGAAACGCAGACATTTACAGAGTAAAGAGTATTCCAGATTAATAAGGAAGTTGCATCCATAGCTCGTTATAAAATATATAGGTGGATATTGTGATATACAGATGCAAAAAGACGTTAATTGTGCACAGATTCCTCATGCCAGCTAAACCAAATAATAAAAAATGGGAAGGCACCACAAATTAGTCTCATTCCTCACAGCTATTTTATAAATGCCACGGAGTCCTTATTCCGAATGTGTAATGGACTCATGCACATACGATGCACATGTGCACACACACAAACCACAAGCCTGCAAGAACGTGCATGCAACTGCACAAACAATACGAACCGGAATCTTTTGGTCCAGCAGACTTGACATACCTTTGTTTTGTAAATAATGGGAGAATTAATCATGGAATTTTTACGAGAAGTGTCTGATTGACCTGTTTTCTGGCAGAAAAATGTTTTGTGAACTCGCCTTTTAGCATACTATTTTACACAACACTAACATTAATTTGTGTGCCTGGCTCATATAAAAGAATATGGGAAAACGGAGCTTTACTCTATTTTATAACATTTCTGCAGAGCTAATTTTTAAATATAACTATTCACAAAATGGCCCTTCACTATATCCATGAGCTCTTTAGGATTAATACAAAAAAAATATGTCATACAAAACTAACAGCAAGTGCAGGATAATCAATTATTGAAAACTAAACGCCATCATCTTCCCTGGGAGACTATTAATTTATCTATGGCAAAGAAGAAGTGTTCTTTACGATTTGTTTGAACTTCCCAAATATCCCCAAGGCACAGGACTATGAGAAGTTACAGGCCATGATGCCCTTAGAAAATGACTACAGTGATTCCTTATTCATAACAAACGTGTAGACAGGTTTATGTAGCAACCTTTATTGACCGAAGCATAATAAGGACTTTAAACTGACAAACTCACAATAATAAAGTCTCATAGATGTATAACATGAGAAAATGTAACATAATTTGTCGCATTGAAAAACGTTGCTATTGTATTACTGTGCAAGTCTGACATCTCTAATTTCGTCAAAACGTCTGCTAGGTTTTATTTAATATTACAGGAGATAGCTATTTGAGCACATAATTTGCGGGTGCCTTGTGAAATTATAAATATTGAACATAAAATATTGGTCAGTAAACCACTTCCAGTGCTCCAAATTCTCAATATTCAGTTTATCGTTTGCTGTGAGTTTCTAATTATCATTTTTGAATATCATAGAAGAATCACAGCAATACTGATAGTAGGGCGCGGATTAAACTGAAATGAATAGGATCTCACACCTTATAAACAATATTAGCTGCTAGGTCACCAACTAAGGGAATATATTTTCAAGTGGCAAGTGAACAGTTTACCTGGAAATTCTGGTTTGGTCTAGCAGTAATCGCATGGATTTTAAAAGTCTTCAAATGGGACATAAAAAGTGTAAGTGTTGGAAGATGGTTTATTAGTTGGTGGAGGCAGGTACCTACAGCTAGTAATACCATCATAATCACAAATAAGGTCCAGTCAATTCTCAATAAATTAATCCTTGCTCAACCTTTGGTAGCTTGGCTTACGAGCAGTCAGGCTTCATTTAGGAGACCGGTGTGTAAAGCAATTAATATCACCAAAACAGTAAATAAGTAAGACACAAGACACAATAAAAACCCAACATCAATTTATAAACACACGACAATTTTTATCTTTAAAATTAAACTAAATTAACAAAACTCCTATGAAGGGAACTAGAGAAAATATTGTTTTTTAGATTATATGTAAAAATGTACTTTCTAGTGCCTAAAAGCATAAGGTGCCAACCGGGGACATTTGGTCACATTTGACCGCAACCAAGTAAAACCTTTAGGACAATCACGATGGACCATGGGTCAGATACTATGGGGTGGTTGGGGCCGGTCAAAATTTTAAATTCACACTTAGGCCCTGATTACGAGATTTTGGCAGAGTGGTGAAGTGGCGGTGCAAACCGCCACACCAACGCTGTGCCAAAGCTTGCGCCCCCACCAGCCAAATTTTTACTTTTTCATAGTCTAGCAGGTGGGCGGCATGGCAATCCCATTTCAGTGCCTCTTTTAAAGGGGGGGCATCAAAAAAGCACAGCAATGGGACCGCACTACAAGGTTCCTGCACAACATGGACTTTAAAATCAGGAACCTATGAGCATGCACACAGAGGAGAACATGTTATGCTCCCCTGTGTGCATCCACATATGTTTGAGGCAGAGAGGGGCCCTTTAGGGCACAACTTGTTTGCTCTTCGCCTGGCTTTTGATGGTGGTGGAACCGCCATGAAAAGCCTGTCGGAGAGGAAACTCATCATATGCTTGGCAGGACTGTGTCGGTCCCGCCAAGCATATTGCGGCTTCTGACCGCTGCTCCTAGGCCAGGGAATGGCGGTTCCCTGGAAGAGCTGGGTGTCCAAGGGTGGTACCCCTGAGTCATAATCAGGTGGTCGGATCGCTGGTGAGGCGGTGGCTGGATTTGCCGCACCACCATGATCTGGCGGTCTGAGGACTGCCAGTCTCGTAATAGGGCCATTATTGATTTTTTGGGTTCTTTTTCTCTCGACGTCTAGCGTGTCTCCTCTGCGGGCCAGGTTACAGTTTGACGACAACGGCTGGCTTCAATATGAGGCCTCGGTGATTCCTGGAGCTCTTGGTTCTTGTGTCAACCACAAAGAGCTCTGGAGCTTTCAGCAGGATTAACCTGAAGTTCAGGCTAAGTTGCGATTCCAAGTCGCCGGCTTAACTTTTGACTGTGGGTCGGTCAACTTAAGGAGCTTTTTATCAACAATTCTTCAAATGTTTTCAAACTGCTAGATTTTGTTCCAGAAGCTCTTTTGGAGGCTTTAAAGGGTGTGCAACTCCAGCCAAGGTCCTAGAAGCTCTGAGTTACGCCTTGGGGATTTAGGACTACAATTCCCACAATGCACGTGGTCAAATCCCTAGACGTCTACAAGACTCTGGTCAGATGGACTGCTTTTGGTGCGGTTGATGCAGGTGACTTCTTGAAGCTCTTTTGTACCTGTTGCTTTGAGGGATTGAACTCCTTAATCTTTTAAAGCAAGGTAAAACCCTCTTTTGTGAAGCCCAGAGTGTGCAGCAGGTGCATTCCTAAGAGTGCAGTCCTCCCTTCTGCAACCAAGTTGTCAGCAGGGCAGTCCTTCTTCTATTGATGTTTCCAGGCAGAAATCTGAGGTGCTGGGCAGCTTCCTTAGAAGTGTGGCATTTTCGTGTCCCAGAAAGCATTGTTTCACAAAAATCTAAATGGCGAACATTTCTCTTGGAGGTTCATGTCTGGCTAACTTAATCCACAGGTGAGGCTAACATTTACCTACACACCTCCTTCCAGACCCTTCCCTAATTCAATTAAAGGGGCTCCCATCTGGCTGAGGGAGCAGGATGTGGGGGTGGACCTGGTTCCTGTCCTAACATGCTTTCTCCCATAGAAGACCAGTTTGGCTACCCAGCAATCTTCCTGTCCTGACATCTGTTGCTGCTTATCTCCTCCCACCAGTGGTCTCTTTTATCTCATCCCAGGCCACTTCACACTAAGAGAGCTTGGCTAAGCCTGTAGAAGGCTGGCCAATAAGAAGAGGCTACTACAAGGCTGAATTAGGTAACTTTAAGAAAGCAGTTCAATACCTTCTTTCCTACAATAGGTATAATGAATCCAACCTTGGCAAGTTGTTGGAACCATTGCAACTTTTAATTTGACACTTTGAATTATTATTTTAGCTCACTGCTGTCAAAAGATAGCCTGTATTAATGTAAAATAAAGCATTATTATGTTAGTCTATGGCGCTAATGTACTACAATGTGGAAAAACAAAATTGGCAGTTTTTCCCTCACCAAGGCACATAAAACATATTTTATAAAGTCCCTGCTTCTTTAGCATGGCACCCTACCCTTAGGGCATTTAGTACAGACCTTAGAGGTGACCTATATGTTAAAATAAGGTAGTTTCAACCTTTGGAAGTACCTTTAATTCCAAAGTCAGATTTGGACACAGTTTTAGTTTAAAAGCAGCCTGCAAGGCAGGGCTGGCCTTTAAAATGACACCAGGCACCACATTATTGCACATTTAAGCACATTAAATCTGCAGGGCCTCTAAACCTACCAAATACTAGGGACTTACAGGTAGGTTGGCAGTATTAATTGTAATTACATATAATTATCATATACCTTTTAAACAGAGAATTGGCCCAGGGCGGGGTTACCAGAGCCTAGGGCACAATCATAGGCAGCAACTAGCATTCAGACAAAATAATGTGGTTATCAGGGCAGAAAGAATGACTTACTCACAGGGAGCAAACTTGGACATTAGTTGTATCTGATAAGAAGGGGCGTAACACAAGTCCATGCTGCCCCTTAGGGGCATAGAGGGACCTAAACCCTACAAGGGGACTGCCAACTTTTTGTATGACAGAATCCCACATGCATTTCCCATGCATGCCTTTAATCCGCAGACAGTACCCCAACTGCGATGTAATCGCGCGTTCCTGTAACACGTAGTCATGACTTGCCTTAAGGGGCCACTGGACTTTAAATAGTATAAATTACTATTCCAATTCCAGTCAATGTATCTGTAGGAAAGGTTATAGACTTAAAATCCGACACCAGTCCAACAATGTGTCCCCAAAAGCAAGTCATTGTAACGACTTGCGTGGTAAAGGATTGCATGGTAACATTGCAGTCGGGGTAGTGACTGTAGTGTATAGGCACATTGTGGTATTGATTGCAGTGTAAAGAAATTCTCCCCGCCAACCATTCAAGAGGGCCCTATTCAGCCTAGGGCAAATGAATTTCCTTTGAAATATATGAATCAGGGGCCCTCATCATATTCTGCAGGGGGGGCATCATGTTGTGTTATGCCACTGCCCATAAGTGAGCGATTGTACAGTGTTTAATATCCTATGGCGCGTTAACTACTTACTTTAGTTTCTTCAGGCCAGCTGATACACAATTGACTCTAACAGTGTCATTAAACAAGGCGCATCTTATTAACTTATCTTATGGCTTCCAGGAAAAAATGGAGCCTAACTCTATGATCTGCTAAATTTTTTGCAAAGTCAAAAGCAGAGGTATCACCAAACATAGCGGGTGACACAAAGGAAATCAGAGAACATGTAGCATAGCATCACACATCCTTCCTGTAGCATGGTCCAACTGGTACAATTCTTTATGTCTTCTGAATTGTATTTCCTATAAATCTAAGCAAACTTGAAGTTTTGTACTCCACATACAAATTGCAAAATTTTCATGTTTTTCCTTTTCTTACTAAAACTCTGCAAAGGGCATATTTTTCCTGTTGATGTAGCTCAGAGTATCCAACTTTGGCTGCACACGCAGAAAACATAATTTAGCTCTTGGATTCATATTGCCTCAGGGTGTTACTGATGCCAGAGTTACTTGTAACTTCAGGGTGATTGAGTTAGTAATGGATTACGAATGGTCTCTCTAACAAATTAGCAAATACCAGGATATTAAAAAATGTCAGCCCCAATCACTCAGGTAATTCCTCAGGTTGTGGCATAACTCCAACCAGAGATTTCAGCTACTTTCAGTAGCCAAATCCTTTGGGTGGAAGACACCAGGAACAGATTAACCATTGACATTCTGATGCAAGTTGTAATTTAAGCATAGTCACGCTGATATTTTTGCCTTTACAAAGTATCTATTTTTGCTGGTGTTAGGGATCCATGCACTGAGAAATGGCTATTCAGTGCCACATTGCATGTGCTCTGCCCCGAAAATGATGCAGATAAAATTGATAATGCCCAATTTGTCTATTTTCCTTTCTATAAGCCCATGGTAGACTGCAAAGACAACGCAACAGTAGCATGGAAGTAAAATGGCATATGTGGGCTTCAGTTTGTCTTTACAGCACTCACATATATGACAACATCTTATGGCTACCATGAACAACTCTGTGCTCTGGCTGGACTGCAGCTAACAAACACTGCAGCAGCAGGCCAGACCTAGACCAAGATGATGACGGACGTGTAGTCTGATTGTTCTGCTCCATTCAGGGCAAAAATGAGTCCCCCTGGCCTGCCTGGTGGCTAACCCGCTACAAACTAGGATGGGCAATTGTCTGTGAAGTTCAAGGGGCAACCACCAGTGGGGCGAGAAGAGTTGCATCGGCAAACAACAGATCTCTGCTAAGCAGTCTTGCCAGCAAAATGGCACCCATGAGGTCGAGCAGGTATGGAGGAGAGAGTACCACAGGGAAAGGAGGAAACTGATAGTAAAATTAATTGAGCATGACCTGATTGCAGCAATCCTTAAATGTGATGAAACTACCTAGGTACATATAGACAGGGCACATCAAACACTCAAGGGGATTTAGAACTTGAAACTCTCTGTTCGCATACTTGCCTATTTACACGATTTTGAAGAGAAAGCAGTGCAGTGCAGTTGGGTGGTCAATTAGCTAGAGTGGTATGGGAACCTAACTCCTATTACACTCCTCAAATAAAGAGCCCTTAAGGAAGTGACTGTATTCCTTAGGGATAAAAAGATCAAATAAAGACAATGTCACCTTTTAGACTCTATTTTGAATGGCAAGAGAATAAATGGTCCATGAAATCCTTAACTGAGGCCTGTGACATCTTGAGTCAGAACCCTACAAATGAAGAAACAAACATGATGCACCGTAAATGGCGAAAAGTGACCAGCCAAGAAAAGCATACTCTGAAAATAGAAGACGTTTTGGCAGTATGTAAAGCTGGATACCTCCAAAATATTACAACATCTACTCTTGAAGCTAGATAGAGTTGGACAAGATGGTTGAGCTGGGAGCAGACAATTAGCCGCAGAACACTATGGACTTGATAGAACCCAAACAGAGCAGCATAATGCCTCCAAACCTGCAGCTTATATAGACTTGGACGTCAGCTGGGTATGGCAATCTTCGGACATCGACAGAGACCTATACACCCGATATTCTTTGAATATGTATCTGAAACGGGCTTGCTAGAGACTATTTTGAGAGGGCAAAGCCACGTGGACCTTTCAACTTCTATTGCATTGTTGTTCGTGGTTGCCTTACCATAATTCCGCGAGTGAGAGTAGGAACTGAGGGAAAGGGGAGAGTGCAGGAAAATGACCAGTGACACACACACAATGAAATACATTTGTGGCGTACTCTGATGTATGGGTAGGAGAAATTGCCATTAGCACATGGGCCAAGAATGGCTGCACTAAATGTTACAACATATAATGTTAGGGGACTTAACAACTCTGAAAAGAAGAAATTAATGTTTTATGAATTGCACCTCCTAGTACCACAATAGGACTCCTGTAGGAAACTCACCTAATACATCAAGACCAGCTTAGAATTAGAGAATTTCCCAGGCATTGTGGTTTCTCTTTGGGAGGGAACAAAACAACAGGGGTTGGCATTCTGATATTCCACAGCTACCCTTTTCATATATAAGAAAGTTTGAAGGAGATACAGCGCAGATGACTAGCAATCAAAAGGAAACATAATGGTCTGCTGCTGGTGATGTCCTTAGCTTATGCATCTAGTTGGGGAAAGGAAGAATTTCTTTGCTGCATGATGCAGACACTGGCAGCTTTTTTCTCGGGCCCCTAGTGATTGGAGTGGATTTTCAATCTTATGCTTGATGGAGAATGAGACAAGATCCAGAGTAAATACAGACAGATGGTGATACTCTCACCAGCAGTTAGGACACAGTTGTAAGTTATTGGGCTAATATATGATTGGAGGACTAGACATCCATTGGTGGCAGACTTCACCCACTACTCAGCAGCAAACAAGAGTTATGCAGGCTTGATTGCTTACTTTTAGATAAGCAATTGCTGTCTGAGCTTTAGGAGGCCAGAGTCAAATTACTCTTTCAGATCGTGACCACGTTTCTTGTACAGTGCGCTGCCCCAAACTAAGCCTACAGCAAGGGAGCGGTTATTGACAACTGCACAATATACTTTTGAAAGATTTCATAATAGTATTACTACAATACAATGACATTGGAGATCTCAGGGTGACAACGTTATGTAAAGCACTGAGTGCTGTGGTCAGGAGAAACTTTATAGCAGAAACTGCCCAATTAAAAAACTATATGGTCTCAAGTAACAAGGGATCAATGGGAGCTAGAACTAAAAACATAAACAAACTTAGGGCCTGATTTAGATCTTAGAAGAACGGGTTGCCCTATCACAACATTGACGGATATCCCGTCTGCTGAAATATAAATCCCAATGGATATAATGCGATTTATATTTCGGCAGACAGGATATCCGTCACTGTTGTGACTGAGTAACCTGTCCGCCAAGATCTGAATCAGGCCCTTAGTCACAGGCAATTCAGATGAAGGTAATAATAAAAACCGGCTGAATCAGGAGCAGCCCATAAAACAGCCAGACTTAGAGTCAATACCAAGCACTGTAGTACTAAGACTTGTAGGCTGCTGTTTAGCCTCTTGAGCCCGTTTGTTGAAGGTAGAGGCCAGAATAGTCAGTTAGAAATGACAGAAAGTGATAAAGCTAGCTGCTGCAATAGGTTTTTATGAGTGCCTCTGCACAAGAAGTCCAGGAAGATTTCAAAGGAGAGCACTCTATCTGGAAGAAGTGAAACTACCAAAAATATACCCTATTCGACAGAGAAGGCTAGACACACAATTCGAAAGGAGGAACTCTTGAGGGCCAAATCAAGTCCTTCCAATCCAAGGCACTGGATCCTGTTGGAATTTTAAGTAACCCCGGGCGTAGTTCGTGTAGTCGCGCTTCGCGAAGCTTCGCGAAGCTTCGCGAAGCTTCGCGATGATGTACTTGCACTACGCGACCTATGCGTAGCTTCGCAAATTTGCGTAGTTGCTTGGGTCGCCCGTTCGCGATGGCTTTTTCTTGTTCGGGAGCGCGGTGAGCGTGTTCGGGGAGCTGTTTGCATGCTCGGGGGATATATCTCGCGATCTTACACATGCGGTCACCAATGGGCGCGGCCATCTTGTTTTTCAATTGTCCCCCCCGCTCGAGATGCCTTATTTCCTGTTCCGGGTTGCGGATAGCGTGTTCGCGATGTGCATTGATGTGTTCGGGAGCGCATTTTACTTGTTCGCGATGAATAGTGCATGTTCGCGAGAAATATCGCGCAAACTTACCCACGCGGTCGCAAATGGGCGCGGCCATCTTGTTTTTCACTCTACACTATGGTTCTGGGCCTACTTTTCAATCCTCCCTTTATCTTTGCAATACTTTGTCTTTAAAGCATTTTTTCTGACTTTTATTAGTTATCATCTATCTCTCTCTTTGGCTAAGTTTATATTTTGCATCTTATTTCTACTTTTACTGTGTTTTTTTACTTTTATAAAGTTCTTTCTTTCTTCTTCCCCCTAACTTTTTTTTCCCCTTCTAACTTTTCTTTTCTGCCTCCCACCCACCCCAGAACCATGGCCAAGGGCACAGCTAGTGCCAAGGGCAAGGGACCTGCAGGAGCAGCAGACAAGGGCCACCTGCCTTGCGGCAGAATGCGTCCTGCAGGGGTGCAGGCCCAGCAACTGTTTGGGGAGGAGGAGGTGGCCGCCCTTGTTTTTTTCATCCAGCGCCACCTCCCCTTGACCTTGGCAGCAGGTGGCAGGCCCGGCTCTGGGTACGCTACCAAGGAGCGGCACCGTCGGTGGGCGAAGGTGCGCCGGGCAGTGTTCCGGTGCTCTGGGGTCCGGAGCACCCACAATCAGCTAGCCCACCGGTGGTCCGACATCCTGGACCGGGAGCAGGACCTGTTGGACCTGCTAGGTGTGGAGGTCGTTGGGCTTGGTGAGTATTAGTAACTTATTGTGTATAAATTAAATTTGACGAACAACAAGATTACTGCTGCGTGCCAAGCGTTGCTGGTAAATTACGTTCCAAAAAGCAAAATCTTCTTTGATTTAAGGACTCAGGTGCTCGGTGGTACTCTTACTTGTTTGCAACTTAGTTTGCGCTAGCTTGTGCTGTTTATGTAAGAGTTTATTTTACAGAACTGAAGTTAGGTAATGCAATTTGCTAGAGAGACTCTAGTCCTTCCATTGTCCTACTGTGAAATAGTGGTGGATGGATATTGGATACTAGGTTTAGTTTGTCAGTATTAGTTAATAATTGTTTATGCGGTCTGCGTGACCCCTCCTCTGTCACTGAGTGCTGCTTACCCCAGTCCTCCGTAGAACCTTTTATACTTTGTTTAGTGAGTGGTAGGCTTAGCATGGTAAGTCAGTAGCAGAAGTAGATCAGAATCATGCAACCAACCCACAATTTGTTGTATGTATGTATGCACAAATGTATGCATGTGTCCTCCATCTCATCTATGCATTTGATGGCTGAAGAAAATGGAAATGCAGACTTAGTGAACAATTGGCCCGTCTGGAATAGGTGGTGTAGGTCAGGTGGTACTTACTAAGCTTCGTATTGTAATCAGAATGATTATGGAACACTGGAGTGTTCATAAATAAGTAGACAATCCGTGAATGCAGGAAGAAGCCAGTAGAAGTCGATCCATCTGATTAGATAGGTCAATATTATTGCAATTGTTGTTTCCTAAAATGTTGTTTGACTTATTTTTCCAAATGATTCGTTATTATTTGTTGAACAGCACTCCTTAATGTTTGTCTCTTTCTTTATTATATTTTACATGATCATCAGCACCACCCAGGTGCAAGAAGACGGGGTCGGAGTCGGCGGGGGAACCACAGGACCGCTCCTCTACCGAGGCTCCTGCTGCTGGCCCCAGTAAGTCCTCCAGTGGTTATATTGACATTTATATTTCCCTAACTTTTACTGCATCTTTTTTTTCCGAACTATAAATTATGGTTCCACTTTCTAATTCTATTTTTTACAAAAGCTTACTTCTTTGACCTTGACTATCTGTTTCCAAATTCTGTTTATCCCTGCCTCTAACTAAGTTGCTTCTAACTGCCTCTGCTATGACTCTCTGTACTACTACTGCTACTATTACTATTATTACTCTGTCTGTAGCGAAGCTTGCACAGTTGCCCACTCTTTATTGAAGGTTTTCTTTGGAATAATAAAACTCTGATTGACCAATAGCTCTAGCCACTGTGTCCTGTCCTTTGGGTTGTCCTCTTCTAGTCTTCTCAATGTTGAGGCTTTGACAATTACCACAAACAAAATGGCCAACCAGATATTTGACTAGTATTTTGGATCGGATAGTACACAATACTACTATTGTCTAGTGATTCTGCAGAGCCACATACAGAACTATGCACAACAAAATAGGATGTTGGTGATGGGAGGTTGGACCTTACTGATCACACCTCAGTCCGAAGAACCCACAATCCCCTGACTGACTAGCTATAGTGCCTCACATTAGGGTCCCACTCCCGACCCCCCCACGAAGAAGATACACAATATTGATGATGACTGAGACAGACAACCCAGAACATAATAACACCATTTTGCTCACTCACTTGTTTAAGTCCACCACACCAAATACCACATGTGTAAGTTCAAAAGGTTTATTTGAAACAAGTAACAAACTCTGTACATCGTTAATATGAAATTTAATTTACTACATCCATAGTCAATAAGCCAGCAAAAAGCCTAAGATTAAAACAGTAAGCATTTACAAGTGCATGACAACAAGAACAAGAGCCAAGATCTTTTGAATTCTGGAAGACCCCTCACCGTAGAACGTAGAAATACTGGTTACATCATCTTGCATCATAATATGCTCTGTAAATCTCTGGTTTGTAGAAGGGAATCTTCTGCCTATTATATGAGAAAAATGTTGCGCGTTAGCCGTTAGATAGTATACTGGTGAATGCAAGCATTTTGCAGTCATGGCAAAAAGTGTAACATGTATGTGATGGCTAAGCAATATGGACTAAACAAACTCAATAAGTGGGTTGTTTTTCGACCTAGTCTTCACTTGTACGCAACAGTCAATTGGCCTCAAAGGCGTCTACTGCACATGTCAATAAGCTGGCAGGTATAATTAAATATATGCGCCAAAAGAGTAGTAGTCGACATGATGAATCTAAAAGGGTTACACATGGCTCAGGCTAACTTTCAAAAGAGTAGAGTAGGACTAGATGACCCTAGGAACCATATCACTACTAGTGTCTGTCTACTGACTGTACTTACTGTCTAGTGCTGATGTATGTTGGATTAACTTTTTTTTCAATGTTCCAAGTGAACACTATTAAAATAGGGGGAGGTTTCCAGGCATCTAAAAATTTGTGATGTTTTTTTCTAGGCACACTACCATCCACCAGTGCCGGCGGGGCCAGTGGCGATGCAGCCATTCCGGAGGGAGCAGGAGAACTGGCGGCACCTGCAGGAGAGACGGGGGGGAGCCAGCAGCAGTGGCCGGCGGCGGTAAGTTATATTCATTACTTCTTGACATTACTACTAGATGGAAGTGTGTTCACTATTTCACTGTACTGTGCGACTTATTAAGATGTAGTGAACATTATACAATGGTTGAAGAAGACACCCTTTACTTAGCATTACCAGCATGAGTTGAGTAATCAATGGCCTCTTCTATTTGACTCCAAAATCAGTTGTGAACGTTTTATGGAGAAGACAAACTCAGATCAGATGACCTTGATGGATGTGTTCAACAAAGAGGGAAAGAACTAAGGGTGGAAGGACGGGCGAGATAAATAATATGACTGACTGGCAGAGAAGGATATGTTGTTGGAAGCATGCATAGGTGGCTGATAGTAAATCAGATCAGATGCATGGGTTGTTGAAGGATGGGTGGAAGGTGAAAGAATGCCTGCCTGGGTGGGCGACACAGTATGGGTGGATAGTGCTAGTTAGCAAGAATCAGCAGTGTTTGGTTCAAAAAATTCAAACACAAAGCCAAGGCAAGCAAGGAAGGAGCGGAAGCATGGGTGGTTGTTGGTGAAACCAACTAAGTATGAGATATATAAATAAGAAGGATAAACGTTTACTTTAATGGATGTATGCCTGGATGTACTATCATCAATATTCAATAGACAGTATAGGTGGAAAGTGTCACTGGAGATTCTTACTTTGAAGAAAATGTAAAAGAAACTGCGCCACAGTAGCAAAGCATAGGGGAATATAGGTAGTATTATCAGAATACAGTAGACTTGCAGTAGTTTGCGAGCACGTCATATATATATTTATATATATATATATATATGTATATATATATATATATATATATATATATATATATATATATATATATATATATATATATATATATATATATATATATATTATCAAGCGGAAGCCCCTTCCTCCCACTCTGGGGACCACTCCCTACCTATTATTATTAATGTATTTTCGATTGGGTCAGCCAGCCTGTAAAGGGTGGCCTATCTGTTGTTTATGGTTATTGGTTACACAATCAATGAAAGCAAAGTACCCTCAGCAGTAGCGGTTGGTGGTGGGAGTGCTGGCGGGCGGTGACATGGGGAGGGGCAGGGTGAGTAAACTGTGTATTACGGCCAAATACAGGCAATCAACATAAAAATAAATAAAATTATTTTCATTGTGCGCACTGTACCGCCGAATGCGATGCAGTGTGTGCAACAATTTTTTTTTTTTTTATGTATTGTTTAATTACCTGTGATTGTCCTTAATCCATAGTTTACTATCCCCACCCTGCACCTTCCCACGTCACCGCCCGGCAGCACTCCCACCACCGACCGCTACAGACCTGATGTCGTATTACCATCTATAATATGAATATAAGCAATGATCATTGGATCAGATAAATAATCAGCCTTTTTGTAGTACCCAGGGCAGGGTGTGAGTGAAATTGTGCATTTGCCCTCATGTAACAGACAGAGTATGGCCAGTGCCACCAGCCGTAAAGCGTCATACAAAAATATGAGCTTCCCCACCTGCAGACAGTAGTAGTAAATAAAACTAACGTGAGTCTGCATCATGTGGCTCATATCTGTTTCTCTTGGATGCAAGCTTAGCTGACTGAGCTGGCATGCCGGCTACAACAGGGTTATGTAATTGCGCTAAACTACAGATAAGAACAACACGACTGGTGTACCGGAGTACATAGTACGATTATAATATCAGAAACTCCCACAAATGTTAGAGTCCAAGGAAGTAGGAGTAGAGATACTTACCACCAAATCACAAATGTTATGAACTGTGCTTGCTAGTGATACTGTGACACTATGTGTTGAATGATTTTAGTGTTTCTGTTTTGCTAAGAGTATTGGCTACAACATGTTCTTTTTCTTTCTTGATATAGATACTCCTTCCACATCCACACCCAAACCATCTTGGAAGGAGTTGGCCGCCAGGGCCCGGCGCCGTAAACTGGATACAATTTGCGAAGAATATCGCCGGCTGGTGGCTCAGGCGGAGGAGGAGGAGGAGGCGGCTGCAGCTGCAGCCTCCTCCTATGCCCCGGACCCCAGTCAGGCCCTGCCTCCAGTTTCACGGTGCCGTGGTCCGGCAGCCGCCCACCGCCGCGCATCCATCTCGACCACTGCTGCCCCCAACCTGCATGTAACTGCAGGGCATTTCGCTGCCAGCTGCTCCGCCGGATGGCCCGCTTAGAGGAGAACCTAGAGGAGCGGGTAAAAATCCTGGTGGACAAACACCTGAATGCCCGCCGACTATAGAGGACCTTGTCTCATTTGCCCCTTTTTTAATTCCTTTTGTTGGTGGGTGGGTTTTTGGGCATTGGGGATTTGTTCGAACCTTGGGACTCTTGGACTTTCGTTTCGTTTCGTTGTGGACATTGTTTGGGGTTAGAGATGGGGGTGGGTTAGGTCAGAGTGGGAAAGTTTATTTTTGTTAGGGGATAATACATTTTATACTATTTACTTATACGATGTTAATGTTTTGTGGTGGGTTACAGTTTTCCGAATTCCCTCTAAGTTACATGGTTTGTTACTTTGTTGCCGTGCTGCTGCATGCCCACAGCCAGTGTTTGATTTAAAAGATCTGTCGATTTTGTAACACACTGACCGATAGATGCAGTACCCCTCACTGAGTTATTTTTAATTGTCATAATAGTACTGTCAGTCTCTCCTCCTAGTCCATCCATACCTCCCACCAAACTTATCTTACCTGTGATTGATGATGAAGTTCGGCACACTGATGGCTGCATGGTTGGTTTCCCAAATGAACGGAGAAGATGCCATTATTGTGGTGGTAGTAGTAGACACTAGCAATAGCATTTGAAAAAAGAAAAAGAAAGTCACTTGACTGAAAGACTGTGGGAGGAGTAGTAGAACACAAAGTAAACTACAGCATGGGTGGGCAAGCAGAAGAAGATCCTTGCCCTGCCTTAGTTGAAATTCAATTAGTGTTGCTTTCACCACATCTGCCCCAGCAAGCGTGTGATCAATTGTTGGTGTACATTTAATGTACACCAACACACACCTCAATATAAATCACACAGCCCGGGGGAAGAGGGTTAGGGATTGATGAATGGATGGGAAGTGGGGTTTTGGGAAAGGTTTGAGAAAGAAAAACAGACAGTATGCATGGACACAACAAAAGTAAAACACAATCTTGTAAGACGACCATGATCCATTATCAAAGAAATCAAAGTATAAAGTGAGAAAAAGCAAATTCATGCATGCTGAGGAAGAGAACTTGATGGTCAATGATAATGATTTGTACTTACTACTATTACCCAATGAGACAGTACAGGGAAGAAATTATTAATATGAAATTTGCCTTGCATGTCTGCCGCCCTCAGAGCTCAGACCGAACCAAATTACATGCTGTACTGGGCTTACTTTTATTTTTCAAGCTAGCAAAGGAAATGAAAAAATAGTTGTGGGGATCAATTACCAAACAAACCACAACACACAGTCGTAATGATTGAAGAGAAAAAAGGAATCAAATAAATTTAAAGAAGAATGTTGAATGAAACTAAAGTTACTGTATTATCCTGGTCCAAATGTGGAGTTGCATCATTCTCGTCATTCCTCTTGGTCCTCCCTTCCATGGACACTCCGCACATCAATCTTGGGTACCACTGCCTGCCTGATGTGGATTGGTAAGGTAAGTGTGAGTCGTTTATCCCACTATAGCACAGGTTAAAGGCCGGCCTGTAAGTGTAGATGGAAAAACAAATGAGGTATTAAAAATTACTGCATTTAAGACAATAAACTCAATTACAGTGGAGAAGAGAAGACAAGACTCTGGAGAGAACACATTCAGACTGAGGCAGCTTGGATAGGATACATAGTGTCTACTCTACAGCATTAAGCTACAACAACAACGGGACAGGACTCAGGAGCCAGCACAGCCACAGAACAGGAGAACCGCGGCACAGGCCAGGCACCCTACACCTTACTTACATTTTGACCGAGCCAGACAAATGTCATATGCACTGCAGCAACCTAGCATTTTCCAAATGAAGTGACTAAATCAATGCGCCACTGTCCCTCATACCACTACACTCTACTCCAGTCCACACCCCTACACAGACATCTAGCCTAGGTCTGCTGTGGTTCTTGTTCAAACTGTTTACCTTTTAAGTCAGCCCATGAAACGCAGTTATTCCATCAATTATCTCCGATCCAACTGACTTTGTGCAAAGATAGTATGCTCAGCAGCATCATGATGATGACCGTGTGGTACTTATTCTCCAACACCAACTCAGTCTGTAGTGACTGATTAAGTTTATAATATATTCCATATTACAAAATTGCAACGGATGTTGGCCGGCACCTGCAGTGGTAGGAGTAACAATGTGGTTATTAAACAACAAGGAAACTGATATAAAGAAGTACACGCTTCGAAGGTGAGTGTAGAGTCCTTTATTCCTCACTCCTCTCTCCATCAGCCAACAACTCTGTCACCAACATTCTAATGTCCCCTTTAGGGACTTGGAACATACCATTTACGGTGGGGGTGATACGGGGACATACCAACTAAAGATCACTAGTCATTAACAAGGCAAGGTTTGGAAAACAATCGTAACACATTTTCCCCCTTAATGCAAATGAGCAAAGTTAAACAATACATAACTAAGCTACAATTCTCTACTTATATTTAATAAAGTCTTTTTGCCACCCCGGGGTTCTGCATGTTCTACGTGTGACAGATAACCCTTGGGTGTCAAGGTTTTGTGACATCTCTGCTTGGTCATAAGGTTGGCTGTGTGGGCTTTGCAGTTTCACTAACCTGTCCATGCTCCACATTTGGTCATTATCTAATATGGCTGTGTTGTTTCTTACACCCTTGATGCGCATCGGTCTTGAAAACTTGGTTTCACCATCGCACCTCCTTGGCACCCTAACACATACCCAGTCTCCCACTTTCCACTGTGGAGCTTTGGTCCCATGTTTGGTGTCATATTGAGCTTTGTACCTACTTTGATGTGCATCAATTTTGTCCCTGAAAGCATACTTGCCCATTGTGACGTGGAACCCCCCTCCTAGCCAATACGGGAAGAATTTTGTCCCCGGTTTCCTACCTCTCAGTGCTGAAAAAGGAGAAACTCCTGTGACCGAATTAGGAGTTGTGTGATAAGTCCACAACATTTCCTGTAACGCTTGCTCAGTGGGTATTCTATTTACCACCGCCAATTGTATGCACCCTTTAACCATGCGGTTCATTCTTTCCACTAACCCATTTGCCCTGGGACAGTATAGTGCTGTTCTCCAGTGTGTTATGTTAAGTTTACTCAAGAACTCTGTCATGGCATGGGATGTGAATTGGACCCCATTGTCCGTTACCATGGAGGACGGTATGCCCTCCTGTGCAAACGTGTCCTTTAGAAACTGAATTACAGATATGGTCGTTATCTGATGGACCATTTTGACCACAGTCCAGTGGGAGTGGAAATCAATCAGAACTAGTGCAAACTGTTTCCCCACTCCCTTGAAGTTGAGGGGACCAATGATGTCTAATGCAACCTTCTCCCATGGTTTATCCGGTACCGCTACAGGGGATAAGGGTGACTTCCTGGTTATTCTGGACTTGTCACTGTTGGAACATGTGACACAAATTTTAACTTTTGCCTCCACTAACGAGTCCATCTTGGGGAACCAATATCTTTCTCGTAACCTTGCCTTCGTTAAGCTCCTGCCCAAATGGCCTTCATGTACAAGGTCAATTATCTTGTCCCTCATAGCCTCTGGTGGAACTATTTTGTCGTTTCTGAATAAGATTCCTTGATCCACATTAAGCTCAAAACGTATCTCTCAGAACGTTTTTAATTCTGCACTAACCTGATCAGAAGAATTGGGCCAACCCTTTACTGTGTGTTCAATGATCTGTGTCATGTTGTTATCTGAGTTCATGCACTCTAGCCATTCTTGTGTGGTGATGGTGTCTAAACTGAGCTGGAAGACCAGGTACTCAGGAGTCTCAAATTGTTCCTCTTTGTCAATGGGGCTTCTAGACAGGAAATCAGCTGCCGAATTTTGGATACCCGGAACATATCTGAATGTGAAACAGAAACCCTCTAAACCCAGCAACCACTTCGCTATGCGGGGTGTGTTACATGAGTTATTCTTTGGGTCGAACATGAAAATTAGAGGTTTATGATCAGTGTGTAAACAAAATTGAATACCCCACAGAAAAAAATTGAAATGTTTTACCCCCCAAAAACAAGCCTATGCTTCTCTTTCCACCACCGAATGGTTCTTTTCAGCTTTGGTAAGTGACCTTGAAGCAAACGTGACAATTCTCTCTTTACCCTCAATAATTTGCGAGAGCTTTGCTCCTAACCCTTTTCCACTAGCATCCGTAGTAAGGAAGGTTCTGCGGATGTGTTCAAAGTTACACAAAAACAGAGCAGATAGTATGTCTTCTTTCACTCTCTGAAACAATGTTTCATGTTCCTCTGCCCATTTGAATTGCGTGTTATTCTTTGTGAGGTCCCTCAGGTTGGCAGTTAGATCCGCAAAGTGGTCTATATATTTTGCCATATATTTGGCCAACCCTAAAAATGATTTAAGTTCATCTTTATTCGTAGGTGCAGGCGCGTCTCTTACCGCTTCCACTAGGCAATGTTTAGGTTTGAAACCATCTTTTGAAATACAATGTCCTAAGTATTCCACAGACTCCACGCCAAATTGACATTTCTCTCTTTTCAGTGTAAGTCCTGCATCTCTGAACCTAGACAGGACTTGTCTTAAGACGTTGTCATGTTCTTCCACACTGGCACCATAGACCAGGACATCGTCTTGGAAACAAAGTGTTTTTGGCACCCCTTTTAAAATATGTTGCATAATTCTTTGAAAGACCCCTGCCGCAGAGGCCAATCCGAACAGCATGCGACAGAACATGAAGGTGCCCATGGGTGTGGTGAAGGCAGTGAGTTTTTTAGAGTCTGGATGTAACTCCACTTGATGGTATGCCATGGAGAGATCCAGAACATTGAAACATTTAGCTTCGCCCATGGTGCTTAACATCTTGTGGATGCGGGGTAAGGGATGCCTCTCCACTAATATGTTGTTATTTAGATCTCGTAGATCAATGCACATGCGAATGTCCTGACTGTGACCCTTCTTAGCAATGACAATCGGGGCGACCCATTCAGAAGAAACCACAGGTTGAATGATGTTAAGTTTCTCTAACCTGTCTATCTCTTTCCTCAGAGGTTCCCACATAAGATGTAGAATAGGTCTTGTCTTGTGGACCACCGGTGTAGCATTTTGTTTTAACTGAATTTTGTGCTGAAAGTCTCTAAGCAACCCTAAGGTCTCTGAAAATACTTCTGGAAACTCACATGCAACGTTTCTGCTCTGACCTGAAGGATTAATTACCAACACTTGTTCTGGATTATTCGGGTCCAATTTGATTCCTAGCTCTCTTTGATGTTGCCATGCCTGTAGGTTTGACCCATTCTCTACTATGTAAACCTTTCCTACTGTACGACGGCCTTTGAAAGAAATAAATGATTTAAACATTCCTTTCATCGGTATAGGGTCCCTATTATAGCCGCTAGGAGCAATATCCGCTTTTTCCAGCTTGTCCTGCCCTTTTTCTAAAACCGCTTGAAAATCCGCGAAGTTCACCAGGGTGAAAGGCGAGCATTAATCAGCGAACATTTTGACTCTCTTCCCATCGAAAGACACATCACATACAGGGTACCCCTGCTGCTCTTGAATATCCACTTAATTGACTGATAACACAGTTTTCTTGACCTGCGTTGGCGTTGCGCTGACTTGGCTCGCCCCCATTTTCTTTGGAAAGCACCCACAAACCCTTGCAAGATGCCCCTTCTTGTTGAATTTCCTGCACCAAGCATGCCTGGCTTGACAGTTTATTTATTTATTTTTTTTTTTTTTTAAACCGTTTATTGCAATCTCAAGAATATACAAGTATGGGCCTACAACCTTCCGGCCGGCCGCTAGAATGACAGGAGCATATGACCTACATACAAAAACACTGGGCGGTGCAGAGAAGCAAAATCAGGAGGTATCAGCGTCGTGGGCCACATCACTCTGACCCCACAATACGGTTTCATTTTATACACACAACACAAAAACCACACCCGCAAGGCAACCCGCAATCGAAAGTAACAGCACGTGCTCCCCGAATGGGGGACCCCAGCCATCAACAGGAGTCTAAAGAGGGGAAGGGGAACAGATCGAGGACTGGGGGAACTCCGTGCTATGGAAAGGAGTCAACTAAGGGGACGGGGCTGGTGAGGCCGCAGGCAGCAATGTTGGCGCGCAGATACCCCCGCGGTAGGCGTTCCAGGGGCCCCATACTTTCACCCATGCCCCAGGCTTACCCCTCGCCACATACACCACCTTTTCTCGGAACATGCACCAATCCATGTGTTCTTTCCAGGCCGACACCGCCGGGGGCCTCTGGGATCCCCACAGTTGAGCAATGTCACGCTTAGCTATCATATATCCCAGAGTCACCCATCGCGTCTGCTCAACCGAGTAATCAGTTGGTTCCCACACATTCAGCAGGCATCTCCTCGCTTCAGGCAGCAGCGCGACATGCGTAACCACTCGCAGGACCTCATGCACACCACGCCAGAATCGCTCCACCTTCGGGCATTCCCACAAAATATGCAAAAAAGTCGCCAAAGCACCACACCCACGCTTACACAACCCATCCTCAGCATAGCCCATACGCAGAAGCCTTGGCCCCGTCATGTAAACCCGATGGAGTATCTTAAGCTGGACGAAGCGAAGGCGAGCCGGTATGGCCACCTCCTTCGGAGAGGCCACCGCGGAAATCCAGTCCTCGTCGTCCAACTCCAGCCCATCGGCAACCCAAGCCTCGCGGAGGCCAGTCAGCAAGCCCGAGCGATCATTAATCAATTTTTTGTAAATGAGGGAGATCGTGCTGTCCGGAACGTGGCCATCCAGCACTCTATCCTCCAGGGGGGAAGACTCCGGGATGGAGGCGACGTCTGGGAAGACTGAGCCCAGCGCGTGATGGACCTGCAAGTACCAAAAGTATTCACTGCCCTGCAGCTGAAACTCCGTCTGCAGCGTCTCGAATGTTTTAAATCCCCCCCTCGTCCAGAGGTCCCCCACTTTACTGATGCCGATCGTGTCCCACTTCTCGAAGCCCTTCGAGGTCCACAGGGAGCCCAATCTCTCAGATGCGTACAACGGTGATGCCCGGGTCAAACGGTCCTTCCACCCCATAGCTGCGTTAGCCGCGTGCCATACTCGTACCATGACACGCGTAGGTCCCGTCAGGCGGGGTCCGGGCGCGCCAGAGTAGAGCGCTCGATTATAGTCGCCACCAGGCAGGAGCATCTTGTCCATTTCAAATGCCGGGTTTAAGGCGGGCCCGTAAAGGCCATGATTAATTGCAGCTAGCTGGGAGGCCCAGTAATACCGTTTAATATCCGGGAGGGCAATCCCCCCGTCGTACCATGGGAGCGTCAACTTCGCCAGGGCAATACGCGGCCTCCCGTCCCAGAACAGGCGGCGCTGTAGACTCTCCACCTCACGAAAGTAGCGCGCCGGGACTAAATCCATAGTATTCTGGAGAGCGTACAGGAAGCGTGGCAACGACATCATCTTAAACAATGCCGCCCGGCCGAGCGGCGAAAGCGGCAGGCGCCGCCAGCGCGCGACGTCCTCCTTCAAGCGCTGGAGGGGGGGAAGCAAATTCCGCTCGTAGCGGGCCTCCGGGTCCAGAGTAATGTAAACCCCCAGGTACCGAAACCCCTGTGAGGCAATCTGGATCGGACAGCCCCGCGGGAGGACGGGAGCCTCCCCGGAAAGCACATACACACATGATTTAGCCCAGTTGATGACAAGGCCTGAGTTGCGGCCGAATGAGCGCAAAACATCAACCAGGACAATCAGTGATTTACGCGGGGAGGCTAGGTACAAAAGGATATCGTCAGCGTATAGGGACACGCGGTCCTCATACTCGGGGGTCCAACGGAGACCACGGATGGAAGGGTGCCACCGCAGCCACTCCGCCAGGGGTTCCAAGGCCAGCGCGAACAGGAGCGGCGACAAGGGACAGCCCTGTCGCGTGCCCCGTCCCAGCTCGAATGGGACCGATACTCTTCCATTCACCACCACCTGCGCCAATGGGCCCGAATACAACAATTTGACCCAGCTGATGAACCCCGGGCCAAATCCAAACTTCGCCAGCATAGCCCAGATGTATGGCCACTCGAGCGTGTCAAACGCCATGGTGGCGTCTAAGGACGCCAATATGGCCGGCTCCCGCACAAACGGGACACGCGCGAGCACCCCGTGCAAGCGCCGCAGATTAAGGGCCGTGTTGCGATGGGGAATAAAGCCGGACTGGTCTTGGTGGACCAAATCGCCCACCACGCCGACCAGCCGGTTGGCTAGCACCTTGGCGAGGATTTTGGGCTCCGCATTCAAGAGCGAGATAGGCCGGTAGGATGTGACCCGGTCTCGAGGTCTCCCTTCCTTGTGGATCACCACGATTGTAGCCAGACGTTGGTCCGGCGGGAGGGAGCCCAGCGAGTGGGCCGCCAGGAACATCGCACGGAGGTGGGGTGCCAGTACATCCGGTCGCAGCTTATACAACTCGATAGGGATGCCGTTCGGGCCCATGGCCTTGCCGGATGCGACCGAGCGTATGGCGAGGGCAATTTCGTCGGAGGTAGGAGCGGCATCTAACGACACCCTGTCCTCCACCGAAAGGGAAGGCAGCGCGATATCCCTAAGCAGGGCATGGGAATCCTCCTCCGAGCAGGGAGAAACCGGGGAATACACCTCGCGGAAATAATCCGCGAAACAAGAGACAATGTCTTCTGGCTCGGTGACACGCACACCATCCATCCTCTCAATCAGCGGGACCACACGACTCGCTCTCTCCTTTTTATCCAACCATGCAAGCAGTTTACCAGCCTTATCACCCACATCATACAGTCGCCCCTGTTGCTCTCTATAGAGGCCCCTGGCCGCCTCCGTGACGAGGGCCCTGTAGGCCACCTGCTTAAGTTGTAGGACATGTAATGCAGCGTCCGTCACCCCACCCTCTAGATCACCCTCCAATTCAGCGATTTCTGCCTCCACCCGGGTCACCTCCTCCTGCTCGCGCCTCCGGGCATGGGAAATAAAGGAGAGGGCCTCCCCTCTAAGAACTGTTTTGAAGGCTTCCCACAGGGAGATAGCCGAAGGGACGGACCCCACATTCTCATCGAAATACCGCTGCAAGGATTTAATCAAATCAGCGCGAATAGTGGGGTCGCGCAGATACCAGGCATTGATTGGAGCTACCCTGCCCTCCCCCCTCGGGAAGACATCAACGTGCAACAGGAGCGGGGAGTGATCTGAAATACCCCGCGCCAAATGGCGCACCTCTCCTACCCTCCCAACATAGGCCGCAGGGACAAGGACATAATCAAGCCGTGAGAGGCTACCATGGGCACCCGAGTGGAAAGTGTACTGCAGCTGCGTGGGATGTTTTAAGCGCCAGCAGTCCACCAATCCCAGTGTATCTAAGAAGCCGGACAGCCACGCCTGCGCCCGGGGGAGGTCCCTAGGGGGGTGACGATCCACGGTCCCAGAAACCACCGCATTGAAGTCCCCCCCAACCACCAGAAGCCCCCCCGGAAGGTCAAGGAGGAGGCGCCCTAAGTCTGCAAAAGTCGTAGACTGTAACCCCGGTGGGACATACACTGATACAAAGACAACTACTTTACCCTCCATTCTCCCCACTAAGACAGTGTAGCGTCCCCTCTCATCATGGCGCACCTCGTCTATTTCCAACGGGAGCGAGTTCTTCACCATGATGCCCACCCCCCGTGAGCCCGACGTGAAGCCCGAGTGGGCCACCAAGCGATAGCCACGTCGATTCATGGCACAAAAGGAATTACCAATAAGGTGTGTCTCCTGCAGAAAGACCACATCTGGCGAAAGTCGTTTCAAATACTGCAGGACCACACCTCGCTTAATCCTATCCCCCAGTCCGTTAACGTTCCAGGACAATAAAGTCAGGTCCCTACCCCCCATCACATACAGAAGCCATCATTCGTCCCCCGGAGAGCACCTTAAAAACACCAATACAATAAAGGGTTTGCCTTGCGGTAAAAACGAACAACACCCCACCCCAACCCACCCATCCCAACAGAACTCCCCCCTCCCTGCACCCCTGCATGAGCCCAAACAGCCCCCCCAAAGTGCAGTGTGCCTGTCGCCCCATAAATGATTAAACTAACTAGTCCCCCAGAGGAGGAGGGAGAGCCCCCAAGAGACCCCGTACCACCTCCACAGGAGGGAGACTTAACGAACAGTCAAAAATGACGACAATGTTGTCCAGAGCGAGGCCTACTATTAATCCCTCAGTCCTGATCCGGCGAGCCCTCCCCTCCAACCGCGCCCCCCCCACCCCCCCGGCCCCGATCCCCGGGCAAGGAGTCCAACCAGTCCCCGGCCGCCTCGGGACGATCAAAAAAGTGCGTGCGGCCATCCACCTCCACCCGCAACTTAGCTGGAAAAAGCATCGCATACTTGAGGTTCAAGTCCCGTAGACGACGTTTGACGCCGAGAAAGCTCAGTCTCTGCTTCTGGACCGCTGGGGTGAAATCAGGATAGAAGTTTACGTCCATATTGTCAAGTCTGACCGGTCCTTGTTGCCTAGAAGTCTGAAGGATAGCGTCTCTGTCCCGAAAGTTGAAAATCCGGGCAATGAGAGGCCTCGGAGGGGCTCCGGCCTTAGGTCTTCCTCCGGGAACCCTGTGGGCACGTTCCACCGCAAAGAATTTACTCAGCCCCCGGGGCTGGAGATGGGTGAGAATCAGGTCCTCCACAAACAGGTCCGCCGCCGCCTCCTCACGTCCCTCCGGCACCCCGACAATGCGGACATTGTTCCTCCGGGCCCGACCCTCGGAATCCTCCAGTCGACGATCCATCAGGGCGCTCGCCTGGCCAAGCCGGCGTACCTCCTTTTGGAGGGCCGCCACGTCCGCTGTAAGGCCCGAGGTGGTGTGGGCCAAAGAATCGACCCGGTCATTGGTCTTGGATAAATCAGCCCTCACCAGGCCAACATCCACGTGGACCGAGTCAATCTTTTGCGCCAGTGTGTCAAAGCGCTGGTCCACCGAGGCCTTCATCTCGGCGATAGCGCCCATGACATCTCGCAGGGTCAGATCCGCGGGCAGCGCAGGAGCATCAGTCGGGTCCTCAGGGGACCTACGCGGCACCTCGGGAGATCCCTTCTGGAGGGTGTAACGGTCCATGCTGTTGGACTGATGGGCTGCGCCACGGCGGGTCGATTTCACCTTTGCCCAGTCGCCATCTTGCTTTGTGGACATGGTTTCAGTCCCCAAATCGTGCCAATCACCTCGGAAAAGGCCGACAAACCAGTTCACGGGCTCCGGGGGGGGCCACCACAGGTCCGCAGGACGGATCACAGCCGGCGGGCCAGCAGGGCACCCCAACGAGGCCACACCACCGCACACCGCCCCGCAACCCAACCTCGCCTACACAGCAAGGAGGGTGCAAAAGCGAAAGTGAAAGTGCGGGGTACGCGAGTCGCCCAGCCCTGCCCGCCGCTGTTGATCACTTTGTCTCCGGATCGCCCAGTAACTCCAATCCGGGGGGCCGGCGTGGAGAAGGCCGCAAACCGCAATCGGTGCTCCCGCCGGTGTCCGAGGTCCAATTTGGAAGCGGAAAACGGGTGACACCTCAGCTCGGGCTCACCAACACAGTCCCCTCATCTAGGACAGGATATTTTCAGGATTTATGTAGGAGGTCACGGAGGTCCTCGGGAGCCTCGCACCTACGCGGCCATCTTGGTTGCGCGCTAGCTGGCTTGACAGTTTAGATCATTTGCCAAGTGATTGTTGCTACCACAACAATAGCATTTTAGTTTTCCATTCTCAGCGTTCACTGTCTGGCTACGCCAATTGTCATTTTTCTTTGATGGTTCATTTTTGATTTTGTACACATCAGATTCTTCGTCTAGATTGGCTACCTCTGATATTCTCTCACTTGCCTCTGGTGAATTCATTTCTTTTATACAGATCGCTGTGTGTTCGATCAATTTTGCAATTTTAATTGCTTCCAGGAGATCCGGTTGCTTCTCCAACAACTTCCTTTGTATTTCTTTGCTGTTTGTACAGCGTACCAATTGATCTCTGATCAGTGAGTCATTGAGATCATTGAAAGCACAAAGTCTGCTCAAACCTCTGAGAACTGCAATGTAAGTGGATACATTCTCCTGCTTGCCCTGCGCCCGACTGAAAAATTTGTGTCTTTCCAAGACTATATTAATTTTGTCCCCAAAGTGACTTCGCAATTTAGACAACGTTGTTTCATAAGCATCTTCATCCTCTTCTTCTCCCTCAGGCTCCGGTAGTGACTCAAATATCTTCCTACCACTTGATCCCAAGTTGTGTAGTAATAGGTGCTGTTTCCTGAAAGCACTGAACTTTTCCCCTCCTATTGCCACTAGATACGATTCAAATACTTTCTCCCAATCTTCCCATGGAATGGTTGGTTCCCCCATTTCATTCAGGAATGGCGTTGGTTGTAACATGCTGGCAGCCGCCATTGTGGAAGGAGGAAAAACTATGTTGAAACTGTGACGTACACCTAAATACTGTGATAATACACCAGTGTTGTGCAATCATAAGATTTACATGAGTTAACATTGAGCATATGCGATGCGTAACCAGCACCCACAGTAACCTTATATATGTGCAAGCTCTATATCATAATACAAGGAACCCACAATTCAATTCACATGAAACATATGACACATCAACTTTGCATTTGGCGGTAATGTGAGTTGGAACGCCCCCCCAAATAAGTTCAGTAGCTTGTAAATATTGCCTGGCTGAGAGTGTCAATGTCGGTATGGCATCAGACACTTGCTAAACTACGTAGCAAAGAGCATAGAAATATGATGAGTGCTATGCGCCGAATTGCGGTTGCAACCAGCTTTTGACCGTTTGCATGGAGATGTAACTGCCTTCCTTATGATTTATACTGGTGTGCGCGTCACCGAAGATTTACCTCGACACGCAATGGAGTGCGTATCTCCGCAGAAAATCAACGGAATTGAGGGAATCAATGAATCTCGAAATGTAAAGTTGCTAAAGTTATTAAACAGCGTTTGTATAGTGACATGCCAAGGAGTGCGTATCTCCGCTAGACAACAGTGACGGAACTGCGGTGTAATAAATCGTGAATAGAGCAAGTGTCATAGATGTACTGCCTCCCTTATGGCTTATGTTGGTGTGCGTGCCACCGAAAGATTGCCTCGACACGCATTGGAGTGCGTATCTCCACAGAATACCAGCAAATATGAGGAAATTCACAATGGCGCTAAATCTCTCTTACGGACTAAATGGTGTACGTGTCACCGAAAAGTTAATAAGACACGCCATGGAGTGCGTGTCTCTGAAATTGAAGATTGACCTTACCGGCACTCAGGGTAACTGGCACGCAGAAAGACTCACTGGAACGTCGGTGGCGTCTGTTTCAGCAGGGAAAGCTTCCTGAGGTAACCAGGCAACAGGGCACTAGACAGAGACTAGTGTCTCGCAGCTGCTGGTGCGCAGGAGGATCCGCTTCGAGTGTTCCCAGGCAAGGAGAGTCAGGCGCGTCTCTGACTGGAACTGCACAAGTCCGCCTGATAAATCAACGACGCACCACAGCCAAATTCTCCCTTGACATCAGAGAAAAAACACCACACTGTTCCTGACTGAAATTGATATCGGCCCCTCAGGATGACGAAGATGCGGCAATATAACGGCCCCACAGCGAAGATAAAGGCACACAGGAAGAAGCACCAAGACGTTTCTGACCGGCTCCTTAGTG
This sequence comes from Triturus cristatus, assembly GCF_964204655.1. Taxonomy (NCBI): domain Eukaryota; kingdom Metazoa; phylum Chordata; class Amphibia; order Caudata; family Salamandridae; genus Triturus; species Triturus cristatus. The sequence goes on from NC_140582.1 coordinate 418,865,634, forward strand.
ACAGTCACCCAGGCAGGACCATCGATCGATGCGCATACCAGAGCCAGTCGAACCAGTGCTCACGCCAGCCGCCGCGCATCCAAGCCTGTGCCGAAATAACTTTCAATGACAGGAAGCCAGCAGGTCATTGCACAAGATCACCAACCAGTCCTCTCAGATACGGAATATTTATGCGAATTCAACGTCGAGAAGCAACAGCTGATGGAGATATGCAGAAGGGGAGGAGCAAGGCACATCTGTCCCCTTACACAGATTGTCGCCAGTGATATAAAGACGTACACGCTTCGAAGGTGAGTGTAGAGTCCTTTATTCCTCACTCCTCTCTCCATCAGCCAACAACTCTGTCACCAACATTCTAATGTCCCCTTCAGGGACTTGGAACATACCATTTACGGTGGGGGTGATACGGGGACATACCAACTAAAGATCACTAGTCATTAACAAGGCAAGGTTTGGAAAACAATCGTAACAGAAACATTAACTGTCACCTCACCTGAGTCACTTTTACTTTGTCGATAAACTAGTATAGTTCTACTTCATGCACATTCATTCGTAGTCAGCCAGCATCCAATGCAATGCATGCCATCATTCACAATAATCACTCATTACCTGTCTTGCTGTTCTCTTTGGCTGTCAGATATGATGCCTGCCTAGCCTTCTGACAGTCAGTGATGAGTTTCTTTCGGCTTGGAAACAAAACGGAATATAGCTGGAGTCACGTTTCACTTCTTATGGAGGGACTGTTAGAGGCAACATGTATGTACTATTCTCCATCATTCTCCAGCCAATGTCTGGCTTGCTTGAAATGTATTTAGGGAGAGTAAGGAAGATGGAGCAGGACCCTGAGAAGTGGAGTGGACAGTTATGCACAGACGTGCAACTCCAATAGGGAAATATAAAGAGGAGACTGTTGATGGATTTGTTGTGATTAGATTTAAAACCAGAAAAACAGATACACAGTCACACACAAATAAAGGAAGGGAGAACAATTTGAAAGCCTAGTTGTCAGGGAAGAGGAGCTCGTCCTCAAACTCTGGTGGTTCGGACAGAAGTACGTCTAACAACCCACTACTTATGTCATCAAAGTCGCTCTCCTCTTCCTGCTGTGATTCACGTATTTTGTACTCCGGTGGTATAAAGTGTTGATTCATTTTGATCACGGTTAACCTCTCAACGCTTTTGGGTGAGAGACTGGTCCTTTTGACAGTACCAATGGTACCAGCAGCACTGAAAACACGCTCTGAAGAGACACTTGCAACAGAGCAAGCCACATACTTCATCGCCAGACTGCTGAGCACTGGCCATTGGCTTCTTTTCCCATACTAATACACCAATGGGCTTTGCTCCATGAAGACCTCTGTTGTGTCATCTAGATAGGCCTGAACCATCCGCTCAAAGTTCAGGGGTGCTCCGATTTGCTTGGCCTCTTTTGCCTTTGCATCAGTCACGGACGTACAAAACCCTTTCCGTAGAAACCAATCACCTGCCATTTTTTTTAAATGTGCCTGATGATCCTGTTGGTGCTGTTGATGTTATTGCTGGCAGTGTTGTTGACTGCTGGGAGGCAAACGCACTGCTCTCGGCATCTGAAGTAGAACTTGACTCTGGGTGCCCTACAGTACTTTTTCTGCCCTTGGGGGGCGGGCCTCTAATTAAGATCCATTCGTTTTCAAAGTCAGTGGCTTCCTCAGCTATCAAAGTTTTGTACTGGGCAACATCCACTTCTGAAAAAGGAATTACTACATTACTGCGCAGCAATAATTTGTAACGTGGATCCAAAATTGAGGCAGTAATGTAATGTGGATGTGACACAATGTTATTTTGAATCCTTGAATTGTCAATTAAACGAGCGACTAAGGTGTCTGCCAAATAATATGTGTCTACTTTGTCATCCACACCTGCGTACATTTCGGACACCTCCTTCAGCTCTTGCTCTAGCATGCACAACAATGGGATAGCTTGGCCCATAGTACAGTCCTCCCTGCTCACTTCACGTGTGAAGACCTCAAAAAGAAGTAGCATCTCTGTCAGGCATTTGACGAGGTCCCATTGGGCCATCTCAACTGTCATGCCTTTCACAGTAGGATCCCCTGACCTTTTCATGACATAAGCATTAAGTGGTATGTACTGCTCAAACAGACACTCAAGCGTGTAATACGTTGAGTTCCAACGTGTTGGCACCTCCTGGATGAGTGCTTTGACTGGCATTTTATGCTCACGTTGAATGACCCTCAGCTGCTTCCGGGCTTTAAAAGAATGGTTGAAATGTGTGCATATTCTTCTGCAGGTGGTCAGTAAGCTGCTGACTTTGCTTTCATTTTTCAGAAAGTCTTGAACAACAATGTTAATGCAGTGTGCCAAACATGGGACCCTGAAATAGCCACCATCTTTCATGGCCCTAACTACATTACTGCCATTGTCCGTGGCAACAAAACCAATGGTAAGCCCTCTTGGTCGCAGCCACTCAAACACCTTGCTGTTAAACTCATCCAAAATGTTTGCAGCCGTATGAGATTTCTCCATAGCAAACATGGCTACAGTTGCATGTTTGCGAGTGTCTTTAAAAATCTCAGCGGTGTCAACAACACCGTCAGATATCTTATCTTTAACACCCGAAAAAGAGACCCAGTGTGCAGTGATGCACATGTAATCAGTGGCTTGGCAATTGGTCCACATGTCTGTTGTCAGGTGTATACTCTGAACAGCAATCTGTTTTAAGGCTTTTCCAAGCAATTCCAGCACGTCGTGATGTAGTGCTGGAACAGCAACTCTTGCGAAATAGTAGCGGCTGGGAACTTTCCATTTTGGGCAGATGGTGGTCACAAATTCAAGAAAACCCACCCCTTCAACAAAAGAAAAAGGGAGAAGGTCCAGTGCTAACATTTTAGCCAGCTTCGCATTGTACACACGTGCTATTGGGTGGTTGCGTTTGTACTGCCCCTCCGGCCTACTAAACATGCTAAGAATGGTAGGCTGCATGGTATTCCTTCCTGTGGTCAACGTCGCACTTCTTGGGCCAGCAGTACTCCTTGGTGTCTCAGGCTGACTCTTACTCGTGTGCCAATGAGATGTGGCTGAGGATGTGGGCGTTACCACTGCAGTGCTGGGGACAGGGCTACTTTGTGTACCACTACCACAGAGAATGTCTCCCTCTTCTTCCTGCTCCACCGTGAGCGGACTTTCTACTCGTTTATGCCCAACAGCAATGGTTCCAGTTTTCATGCGACTAAGGTGCTCCACCCACTGGATTGCGTGGTGTTTTTTCAGATGGGTCATTTGGCCTCCGGTACCATAGTTTGTACCAAGCTTACCACGACTAACAGAGGTATGACAAACGGAGCATATAGCAATGTTCTCCTCCTTTCCGCTAACCGTAAAGAAGTCCCACACTGGGGAGCTTAACTTTTCTGTCCTGCTGGAGGTGCCACTCCCACTTCCAATGCCGGATGAACTGGAGGGTGTGTGTTGAATTTGACTCTGTGCAGTACCACTACCTACTTCTGCTGAGGTGGTGCTTGTGCTGGATGTAGGACGCTGCCAGCCCTTTGCTAATGTAAATATGGAAGCTGGAGGTCGTGTTGGTGTTACCTGTGTTGGAGGTATGCATGCTACATCCCTCGCAGCCATTTTGGATAGTGTAAAAATGTTGGTCTCCATCTCCTCAGGCCTGGGAGTGATGTTCGTGATGACTGGCTCATCATCATCATCATCATCCTGCTCTTCTACATCAACCTCCATAAGTGTAAGGCTTTCTGGAACCTTCCTTTTCCCATGCCTGCACTTGTGACGTGTTTCCCTCTCAGACTCAGTTTGTGGCTTCCAAGTGGCATCTAGATCATCAGAAGGGGGGCTTGGTGAAGAACTTGATGTACTAACTCTCCTTTTCCTTCCTGGGGATTTGGAAGCCAATGGAATTTCTAAAGGAGTGGCTTCCTCTTGTTCCTCTGCATGAGGCTCAATTTCCTGAACTGCCCCTACTTCGGGAGGAACTACATCTACTATTGCAGGCGGTGGTTGCGGCTGTTGACCATTTATCTGCTGTGTTCCCTCCTGCGTTGATTGTGTACTACTTTGAGATAGCGATAAGTTTAGTTCAGGCTCAGCATCACTGCTTTCCACCATAAGGCTGGCTACCTTTTCAACACTCATCTGCTTGGGCCTGGGTTGGTGGGTTGGGCCCACTGATGTGGAGGTGCTGCCCCCAGCTTGGACCCCCGACACCGCTGCTGCAGGCGTCATTTTTGGTGTCCCAAAAAAGGTTTTGGGAGGCACACCAGACTTAAGTAACACTTCCTTCTTCTTCTGTTCCTTCTTCTCCATGGCAACTTTCTTGGTACCAGAGGACCTGCTACCTGCTTTCTTTGGGGGCATCTTCTTCAGATGTCAAAACAGCACTCAGTTGCACAAGTTGCAGAGATGCCTGGTCAGGTCACTCACACGTCACGTCGTGTACAGCAGCAGGACGTTGGTCTGGCACCACAACGGTCGATGATGATGACACACCTCCTCTGTCTTTTGTGCACCTAAAAGCAAAAAAGCCAGAAGAACATCAGTCGAAAGATCAATAATATAATATATAACTTCTTAGTGTCTGGTGGGTGGTCACAATTATTAAATTTTATGAAGTCAGTGAACAACAACAGTATAGCCATTAAAGAGACTGACAAGGCCAGTGATCCTGGTGTACTTGTACTGTGTACACTCAGGAAGAAGAACAGCAAAGAACAAAAACATAAATGTAGTCTAGCCTGTTTGCCCTAAATAAAAATTTGTGCATCTTATGGGATGGATGCAGCATCAGGGAGCAACAACAACAAACATATACACATAAAAACTAAATGCATTTATTTACAACACCCAAAAAGTGAAAAGTACCCCCCAAAAAAAGTAAAGCCCACATTTTACAATTCAATCCAAAGCCATACATGATGTTGAAATGTAATGCACAACACAAAAACAGTTTAAATTCCATGCAACCGTGATGATTGATGAGTAGCACCCCTGGGCCTACTGTACGACTAGGCCACAAGCTTGGAGGCCTATGGAAAAAGCACAGTGGCTGGTACCACAAAATAGCCGCACCCACATGGCCAGGCCACTCACAAAAACAAGAAAAGGTCAGGAATACAAGACAGACAATGCAGGCCTATTGCAAAAGCAGAATGCCTACCTCCACAAAATGGCCGCCACACATGCTCAGGCCACCCACCACAATAATAACAAAAAAGTGATTACAAAGGACAGGAACAGGAAGTTGTAGTTTCTGTGGGGCTTACTTCCTCTCCTAAAAATATTTTTAAAAAAATAAAAGCTTCTCCGTGCTCCAAAACTACAGCAGAATGACAACCTGAGGAGTTTTTTTTGCAAAATGCACAAAATCAGCATTTTCGAGAAGGATTTATGTTGCTCGCGAGATATTGTTTGCCAGATTGCAAATGCTGCGTGTTCGGGATAGCGAACTGTACAAAAAGGCTTTATCGCGTGCGCGAACACGCATATTGAGAGCGCGAAAATGACGAAAACTGTAAGTCCGCGTTGTCGCGCTGTGCAGAGTTACCGAAAGTACGCAAGCTGAATCCCTAGGGTTACCTACTGGCTGAAAAGCCCTATTTATTTAACACACACCCAAAAACTGCTATTCCACCCCAAAAAACACCTTTTGCAATGAAATCCAAAGCCATCCACAGTGTAAAAAAATAATTCAACAGACAACACAAAATGTAAATTTAAATAATGCACCAAAGATTTGAGGATGACTACCTCTGGCCGTACTGGCAGACTAGGCCACAAGCTTGGAACAGAATGGCATAAGCAAGCACACCGCTTGGATGGCTCCACAAAATGGCCGCCACACACCCACAACAACAAGAAATGGAAGACAGTCAATGTACGCCTATGGCAAAAGCACAATGCCTGCCTTCCTAAAATGGCCGCCACACACATGCTCAGGCCACCCACCACAATAATAACCAAAATGTGATTACAAAGGACAGGAACAGGAAGTTGTAGTTTCTGTGGGACTTACTTCCTCTCCTAAAAATATTTTTTTTTAAATGAAAGCTTCTCCGTGCTCCAAAACTACAGCTGAATGACAACCTGAGGAGTTTTTTTAGCAAAATGCACAAAATCAGAGTTTTCGAGACGGATTTATGTTGCTCGCGAAATATTGTTTGCCAGATTGCAAGTGCTGCGTGTTCGGGATCGTGAACTGCACAAAAAGGCTTTATCGCGTGCGCGAACACGCATATCGATAGCGCGAAAATGACGAAAACTGTAAGTCCGCGTTGTCGCGCTGTGCAGAGTTACCGAAAGTACGCGAGCTGAATCCCTAGGGTTACCTACTGGCTAAAAAGCCCTATTTATTTAACACACACCCAAAAACTGCTATTCCACCCCAAAAAACACCTTTTGCAATAAAATCCAAAGCCATCCATGGTGTAAAAAAAAATCAACAGAAAACACAAACTGTAAATTTAAATAACGCACCAAAGATTTGAGGCTGACTACCCCTGGACCTACTGGCAGACTAGGCCACAAGCTTGGAACAGTCAATGTAAGCCTATGGCAAAAGCACAATGCCTGCCTTCACAAAATGGCCGCCACACACATGGCCAGGAGGACACAACAACAACAAGCATAAGCCAAGGGGAACAAAGAAAAGAAATGCATGCATTTATGGAAAAAGAAGCACGCACTACTAAACTACCACCACAAAATTGCCACAAGCCACATGGGCACTCACAGTCACAACAGGCCATGGAAAACAATGAACTGAAGCAGGCCTATAATATATGACCGGACAAAGGAGGCCTGATAAACAACACAGCTTTAATACAGAAATGAAAATCAACAGGGCTACGAAAGGATTGGAAAGAAGTTACACATCAAGCACACACATCCAACAAAGGTATTTCACACACATACACACACACACACACCAACAGTGAAATACACCACAGCCACATTTAGCATTTCAATCCTATGCCATCCATGCCCAACATGATGTTGAAATTCTACAGACACCATGAAATATGGACCCATGGGTACCCTACTGGCTGAAATTGCAGAGAAAAACAACTAGGCCCCTATTGAAAGTACAGGCCACCCGCCACAACAATAATTTTTAAAAACAATGAAAATCCCAGAAAAATGTAGGTACAAACAAGCCCCAATGTAACAAACACACCAATTCTCCAATTTACTTGTAGTAAATTAAATCTCAAATCAAAAAGTCCTCAAATAAATCCAATCCAATGGTATGATGCAGCAGACAGACACAAAAAGTGATCCTTCCAGCTCCAAATCCAAATGAAAGTGAACAGCACATGCACAAAGCACTGGGAGGAGCCTGCTAGACAGGAACAGGAAGTTGTAGACTCAGGGGCACTTCCTTCCTCTTGAAAAAAGAGTTAAAAAAATTAAAGGACTCCTCCTTACACAAAAGACTACAGCAAAATCACAATCTGAGGAGTTTTTCTGAGCAAAATGATCATTTTAGAGAAGGTTTTATGAAGCTCGAGAGATATTCTTCGCCAGATTGTAGTTTTTGCATGTTCGGGATCGCGATCTTACCAAGACAGCCGCCGGAAGTCAGCTCGTGCACCCGAAGGACGTGTTCGCGTTCGCACACTCTCGCGGGCTTGGGCAGCCATATTACAAATCTCGTGGCACTCGCGAACGGACAGAAAAGCAAGTTAGCGATCGCAGAATCACGGTAAGACGTTACCGCCCGCGCGAGAATGAATTTTGAGTGAGCGAGGAAGCAAAACTACTACGCTACATGCTAGATTGCGTAGCAATCTGCAACTTCGCGCTCTACGCGAATTGTGAAGTTGCCTAAACTTCGCAAGCTCCGCGAACGGAGCGTAGTTCAACGCCACGGCTTAATTTTAAGTGGCTTTTTGCAAAGTCTTTAATGCCTCCTTGACACCCTTTCTGCTTAAACCATTCAAAGAGATGACTGGTGATAAGTGGGGCATACTATGGAGGGATCTATTGTCTTGCTGATACATAAGCCCAGTAAATGAGTGGATGACGGTGTCTCCTATAGGCTGATCTTATTATTGAATATTGACGTGAAAACATTCACGAAGATGGCAGTACTATGCCTTCAGACAGTGACAGGTGGTATTGTTCACCCTGACCAGTTAAGCTTCATTCAATGAATACAGGACCATTATAATACAGACAAAGACCTGCAGCTGTTCAACAAAGGGAAAGGGAAAATAGACAGTCTTTAAAGAGATAAAGCTGGCAACATAAGTCACTAAGCTCATAGGGCCCGATTCACAGAACAAACTTAAGACTAAATCCTAAACTTAGTACCATTCTGGTATTCACAGAATGCACCTAGTACTTCTGTTATTCACAGAATGAACTTACTACTTTTGCTATTCACAGAATGAACTTAGTACTTTTGCTATTCACAGAATGGATTTACGACTACTAAACTTACGTCCGCACTCGGGCCGGAAATTCCGGCCCGGAGGCGGAGCTTCCGGCCCGGAGGCGGGGCTTCCGAGCCGGAGGCGGAGCTTCCGGCCCGGAGATGGAGATTTCGGCCATAGCTAAATCGGCCGGAATCCCCACCTCCGGGCCGGAAGCTCCGCCTCCGGGCCGGAAGCCCCGCCTCCGGGCCGGAAGCTCCGCCTCCGGGCCGGAAGCTCCGCTTCCGGGCCGGAAGCTCCGCCTCCGGGCCGGAATTTCCGGCCCGAGTGTGGACGTAAGTTTAGTAGTCGTAAATCCATTCTGTGAATAGCAAAAGTACTAAGTTCATTCTGTGAATAGCAAAAGTAGTAAGTTCATCCTGTGAATACCAGAAGTACTAGGTGCATTCTGTGAATACCAGAATGGTACTAAGTTTAGGATTTAGTCTTAAGTTTGTTCTGTGAATCGGGCCCATAATGTTCACTGATGACCTACTGTGCTCAGTGGCAGACCTGCTCCATTCTATATTGTAACGGATAAGGGAATTACAGGCTTATTAATAAGTGATGGGATTTTTAGTTAGCTTGAGTAAGTCATATATATATATATATATATATATATATACATATATATATATATATATATGAGAAAACAACAGAGGCCCATTTCTGTGGACAAAGCGCTTTATTCCAGGCAAATGCAGCACAAATTCTTCCAAACGTCCAACTAGTTTTGGCATTTGCCTTGATCACGGACAGGGAAGCGGGAAACCAAGTGCATACGTGCTTGCATTTTATAGGTGTATTTAAAGTCACATGACTGTAAAGCATACAACTTCCAGAATGCCACGGGGGATACAGGTAAGTGCTGACATTTGAAGAATAGTTCTCATAATTCTGGCAAACGTTAATCCTTTGCTCATGGCAGCCATCCCGTGCATTACACATTAAATAAAACCAAGTGGAATACAGTCACGGCAGTTTGTATGCCAGAAATGCTGAATATACAAATGTCCCGGTAAAAAAGCTCCCGTCCCCAGAACGATTGGTGCCGGAAATCATCCACACCAAATCCCTTCCAGCGTTGCAGTAACTCTTTGCTCAGTGGCATTTTACCTCGATAGGTAGAAACTGCATCGAGTGGGTCATGCTCCTTGATTAACATCCACAGCAACACCTCCGAGAAAGGAGCCCCCGACCCTTCAGGGCGGCCTCTCACAGGCGGGCACGGAGAAGCCCGTCACTTCAACAACATGAGAAAACAACAGAGGCCCATTTCTGTGGACAAAGCGCTTTATTCCAGGCAAATGCAGCACAAATTCTTCCAAACGTCCAACTAGTTTTGGCATTTGCCTTGATCACGGACTGGGAAGCGGGAAACCAAGTGCATACGTGCTTGCATTTTATAGGTGTATTTAAAGTCACATGACTGTAAAGCATACAACTTCCAGAATGCCACGGGGGATACAGGTAAGTGCTGACATTTGAAGAATAGTTCTCATAATTCTGGCAAACGTTAATCCTTTGCTCATGGCAGCCATCCCGTGCATTACACATTAAATAAAACCAAGTGGAATACAGTCACGGCAGTTTGTATGCCAGAAATGCTGAATATACAAATGTCCCGGTAAAAAAGCTCCCGTCCCCAGAACGATTGGTGCCGGAAATCATCCACACCAAATCCCTTCCAGCGTTGCAGTAACTCTTTGCTCAGTGGCATTTTACCTCGATAGGTAGAAACTGCATCGAGTGGGTCATGCTCCTTGATTAACATCCACAGCAACACCTCCGAGAAAGGAGCCCCCGACCCTTCAGGGCGGCCTCTCACAGGAGGGCACGGAGAAGCCCGTCACTTCAACAACATTTGTGCTGCATTTGCCTGGAATAAAGCGCTTTGTCCACAGAAATGGGCCTCTGTTGTTTTCTCATGTTGTTGAAGTGACGGGACGTTATAGTTAGTTAGATATTTCACTTGTACAAAACCAGAGAAATTCAGCCGTTTTAGTTAGTTCAACTAACTATAACTCGTGCCTCCGCAATGCACTGCTGATGTTGTCACATATTACATCATTCATGACATAGTCAGTGACATCACTGATGATATTACTGATGACATCGCAAATGACCGCAAATCATCCAGTGACTGTGTGTTTCTGTGAAGTTTAAATATGTTTTATATATATATATATATATCAGCAAACACTCTCCTCACTTGGATAGTACCAAACCAGCTGAGTAAGGGGAGCGCGGACCACAAGATTCTTGTCAAATATCTGCTTTATTCAGTGATTTCAGACAGACAAGACGGCCATTATGTGTTTCATCCCTCCTGGGGGACTTGATCACATGACGCAGATCTACCAATGGCATATGGTTTTTAAAGAAAACATTTTTTTGTATTTTTTTAAAGTGTCATGTCATCTGATTGAGCAGCATTTCATTGAGGATTTCATATGCAAATAACGTTCTAATGTCAAACCGTTTGTATGGAAAGTTCAACTCAGGAGTTAAATAAGTCATAATAACTAAAAATTTCGGGATAAATCCTTAATGACTCACTAGCAGAGAGTTGCGGTAACTATTAGGGAAGCCAAATCTGATGCAATTTAGTAGTTAATACTTTAACACATTTTTCCGCAATGGAATGAGGTAGAATTATCTTCCCAATGTGCAAAATATAGCTCTAAATATACTTAAAATTTCCCACATAGTGTTGAGACATAAATATTCAGGTCAGAATCTGTTAATAAAACATGAATAAATACCATAAATAAGTATAATTTCAGAATTAATACGCTTGACATAGAGATGGTTAAAAAATTGTTCATATATAAATATGAATACATATATACTGTAAACTTCTATTAATATACACAATAAATATTAAATATTAAATATTGTAAAATATCTAAAACCATCATCTCTTAAGAACAAAGTTATTGATGTTAGTTCTCACAATGCCTCCTTAACTTGTGGAATAGAATATTTGTTGAGCTTGGTGAGTTGCAACATGTTAGATTAAATTAGAGAGACTGGCAAATCTTTTTGAACAACGATTTTGATAGGCTAGTATTTTGAACAGCTATTGATGCCCTACCATCTAGATAACGGAAACAGTGAAGGGCTAAATACCGTGGGAAGTGAGGAAAGATTCTTATTTTGTATAAAAATATATACTTAAAATACAAAAATAGTACATATAAAAGTTATTTTGTGCAAATTATACCACTAAAAACCGTGATAATTAAAACTGATGTGTTTAAGAGAAAGATCAGGAGGAGAAAAAGCGGGGCCCTTTGACTGAAAACAGCCAAGTATTATATTTGAATTAGCATTGCATGAATACTCCCATAAGTGTGGCATGATAATTGACAACTTGTAGATAACTAGACTAGGGGTACAAATATGCGTTGGGTAGCGCGGCAAAGATTTTGATATATATATATGTGAAGATTTATTGAAGAATGAGTGGGTGTATAAGTGTCTGAATGGAGGAATTAGTAGGTGCGTGGATCTCTCAGTGGTACATGTGTGAGTGACTACATATGTAAAAGGCAGTATATGTAAGTGTTGGAGTATATAAATGACCATATGTGAGAGTGAGTGATTGTGAGAGTGGCTGTATGGATGAGTGTGTGCTTGTCTTAGTGATTGTATAAGAGTGTAAGTATGGGTTAGTATATGTATGAATAAGTGAGGTGGTGTGTGTATAACTGTATAGGTGAGTTAGTGGGAGTGTGATTGATTCTTTGCATGACTGACTAGGTGTGTGAGTAACTATGGATGTGTGGTGGTGTGTGAGTGTCTGTATAAGTGTATGAGTGCATATGATAGTACCGTATTGATGAGTGACTGTATGGGTGAATGAGTGGATGTGTGTGTAGACCTAGAAATCAGTGAGTGGGTATCTAGTGACTGGTATTGGTGTGTCTATGGTTTGAAAATGATAGTCTGTATTTTAGAGTGGGGGTATCAAAGGTTATATTAGGGCATGAGGAGGTGCATCAGATTATCATGTGGATGATGTCATCAGTAATGTCATCAGAGATGTCATTTGAGATGTCATCAGTGATGTCATCGGTGATGTCACTGACCATGTCATGAATGATGTAATATGTGGCGTCATTAGCAGTGCATTGCGGGGGCGCGAGTTATAGTTAGCTGAACTAACTATAACGGCTGGATTTCTCTGGTTTTGAATGAGTGAAATGTCTAACTAACTATAACATCCCTGAAACCTGGGTTTTTTTTCAGTGAATTTCTAAGGATTTTTTAAATGCTAGCTTCTAACTATAACATCCCTGAAACCCATTGTTTATTCACTGAATTGCAAAGGAATTTTAAATGATAATTTCTAACTATTCCTACAGAGGTAGGCCATGTGCAGAAAGAGGAAGAAAAGCGCAGAAAGAAGCAAAAGAAATGCAGAAATAGGCAACAGAAGTCCAGAAAGATGAAGAAAGTTGCAGAAAGAAGCAAGAGAGATGCAGAAAGAACCAACAGAGGTGCAGAAAGAGGCCTTGTTGCAAAGTCATCCTGTGCCCCCAACTTATTGTGACCGGTACTGGTGGTAACTGACTCTGACTAACCAGACCCAGAGACAGTGCTATGCTGAAAGACACTCAGAATACAGAGAAAACACCTATATACACTAGGGTACACTATGGGTTGGGGTACCCCTTTGATCGGCATGACGTCCCCTCAAGGCCCTGGTACATAATAGGGCAGGGGGATTAGGCAAGAAAGGTACAAAAAGCAGCAAGAGCAGTGCAGAATGAACCAACAGTGGTGCAAAAAGAGGCAAGAGGGGTAAAGAAAAAGGTAGGAGTGTTGCACAAAGAGACAAGAGAGGTACAGAATGAGGCAGGAGGAATGCAGAAAGAAGGAAGAGAAGTGTAGAAAGAAGTAGTAGAAGTGCTGAAAGAGACATGCAGGGTGCAGAAAGTGGCAAGAGAAGTATAGAAAAAAGCAACAGAGGTGCCAAAAGAGGCAAGAGAGGTGCAGAAAGAAGTAAGTGAAGTGCAGAGAGAGGCAACAGAGGTGCAGAAAGACACAAGAGAAGTGCAGAAAGAGGCAAGAATTGCTGAAAGAAGCAGCAGAGGTGTAGAAAGAAGCAAGGGAAGTGCTGAAAGAACCAAAAGAGGTGCAAAAAGAGGCAAGAGGGGTAAAGAAAGAGGAGAGAGAAGTGCAGAAAGAAGCAACAGAGATGCACAAAGAGGCAAGAGGGGTGCAGAAAGAGGCAAGAGCAGTGCAGAAAGAACCAAGAGATGAGCAGAATGAGGCACAAGACGTGCAGAAAGAGGCAAGAGATGTGCAGAAAAAGGAAGAAGGGTGCAGGGAGAAGCAAGAGATTTACAGAAGGAGGCAGGAGAAGTGCCGAAAAAAGCAAGAGAGGTGCAGAAAGAGGGATGATTAGTACCGAAAGAGACAACAGTGGTGCAGAAAGAGGCGACAGGGGTGCATAGAGAAGCAAGAGAGGTGCAAAAAGAGTCAAGAAGGGTGCAGAAAGAAGAGAGAGAAGTGCAGAAAGAAGCAAAAGAGGTGCAGAAAGAGGCAAGGGGTGCAGAAAGAGGCAAGAGCAGTACAGAAAGAACCAAGAGATGTGTAGAATGAGGCAAGAGACGTGCAGAAAGAGGCAAGAGATGTGCAGATAAAGGAAGAAGGGTGCAGAAAGAAACAAGTGAAGTGTAGAAAGAGGCAAGTGAGGTGCAGAAGGAGGCAAGATAACTGCAGAAAGAGGCAAGAGAGTTGCAGAAACAGGTAAAAAGGGTGCAGAAAGAGGCAAGAGGGATGCAGAAATCTGCAACAGAGGTGCAAAAAAACAAGAGCAGTGCAGAAAGAACCAACAGAGGTGGAGAAAGAGGCAAGAGAACTGCAGACAAAGGCAAGAGGTGTGTAGAAATAAGCAAGAGAAGTGCAAAAAGAAGCAAAATAGGTGCTTAAAGAGGCAAGAGGGGTACAGAAAGAGGCAAGATAAGTACAGAAAGAAGCAACAGAGGTGTCGAAAGAGGCAAGAGAGGTATAGAAACAGGCAAGAAATGTACAGAAAGAGGGAACGGGGTGCAGAAAGAGATATACAGAAATTTGCACGTGCAGGTGCAGAAAGAAGCAAAAGCAGTGCAGAAAGAAGCAAGAAAAGTACAGAAAGAAGGAAAGAGGTGGAGAAATACGGAAGAGGGGTGCAGTAAGAGGCATGAGGGATACAGAAATTTACAAAAGAGATGCAGAAAGAAGCAAGAGAAGTGCCGAAAGAACCAACAGAGGTGTAACAAGAGGCAAAAGGGGTGCATAAATAGGTAGGAGAGGTACAGAAAGAGACAAGAGGGATACAGAAAGAGGCATGAGGGTGCAGAAAGAAGGAAGAGAAGTGCAAAAAGAAGCAACAGAGGTGCTGAAAGAAGCGCAAAAGGTGCAGAAAGGGTCAAGAGAAGTTCAGAAAGAAGCAACAGAATTACAGAAAGAGGCAAGAGGCAAGAGAGGTGCAGGAAGAGTAAAAAGAGATGTAGATAGAGGATAGAGAGTTGCACAAAAAGGGAAGACGGGTTCAGAAATAAGCAAGAGGGGTACAGAAACCGGCAAGAGAACTGCAGAAAGAGGCAAGAGAATTGCTGAAAGAAGCAACAGAGGTGTAGAAAGAAGCAAGAAAAGCACAGAAAGAGGCAAGTGAGATGCAGAAACAGGCAAGAGAGGTAGAGAAAGAGGGAAGACGAGTGCAGAAAGAGACAACAGGGGTGCAAAAAGAAGCAAGCCAGATCCAGAAAGAAGCATAGAAAGTGCAGAATTAAGCAACAGGGGTACAGAAAGAGGCAAGAGAAGTGCAGAAAGAAGCAACAGAGGTGTAGAAAGAGTAAGAAATGTGCAGAAAGAGGCAGGAGAAGTGCAGAAACATGCAAGAGAAGTGGAGAATGAGGCAAAAGAAATACAGAAGCAGGCAAGAGATGCACACAAAAAGGCAAGAGATGTGCAGAAAAAACAATACTTGTTTAGTAAGAGGCATGAGAAGTGTAGAAAGAGGCAAGAGAAGTGCAGAAAGAGGGAAGTGAGGTGCAGAAAGAGGTATGCATGGCACAGAAAGATGCATGTAAGGTGCAGAAAGAGGCAAGAGTAGTGCAAAAATTGGCAAAAGAAGTGCAGAGAGAGGCAAGTGAGGTGTAGAAAGAGCAAAAGAGGTAGAGAAAAAGGCCAGTAAGGTGCAGAAAGAGGCAAGAGAGTTGCAGACAGAAGCAAGAGAAGGGCAAAAAGAGGCAAAAGAAGCACAGAAAGAAGGAATAGAAGTGCAGAAAGAGGCAAGAGAATTTCAGAAAGAAGCAAGTGAAGTACAGAGAGAGGCAAGAAAAGTAAAAAAGAGGTAAGAGAATTGCAGAAAAAAGCAAGAAAAGTGCAGAAAGAGTAAAAAATGTGCAGAAAAAGGCAAGAGAAGTGCATAAACAGGCAAGAGATTCAAACAAAAAGGCAAGAGAAGCACCTAAAGAAGTACCAGAAGTGCAGAAAGAGGAAATAGAAGTGCAGAAAGAGCCAAGAGAAGTGCAGAAAGAAGCAAGAGAAGCACATTAAGAAGCAAGAGAAGTGCAGAAAGAACGTAATGAAGTGCAGAAAGAGGGAAGAGAAGTGCAGAAAGAGGTAAGAGGAGTGCAGAAAGAGGCAAGAGAAGTACAGAAAGAGGCCTGTGAGGTGCAGAAAGAGGTAAGAGAGGTACAGAAAGAGTCAAGTGACGTGCAGAAAGAGGCAAGAGAGGTACAAAAGAGTCAAGTGAGATGCAGAAGGAGGCACGTGAGGTACAGAAAGAGGCATGCGAGGTACAGACAGAGGGAAGTGAGGTGCAGACAGAGGCAAGAGAAGTGCAGAAAGAGGCAAGAGAAGCACAGAAAGAAGCAAGAGTGATTTGCGTACCAAGTGAGGTCCTCAGGCCACAAGAGGACCTCATCGTCCCACCAGCAGTGCGTCAAGAGGCGCGTTTGCAGAGTGATGTAAAAAGGGGTGTGGCCTCAGACCACCTCTCTGCAATCCAGCTGTGTGGTGTTTCTTGGAGGTACCTTGTGGGCCAGTTGTACCCCAGGGACCCTCAGGAGGCAAGGGGCCTCTTCTTTTTCAAAATATTTATAGGGAAGGGGGCCGCGTGGACCCTCTTCTCTGGACCAGTGTTGGCCGCAGGGACCCCATCCCCTGGGGCTTGGCCATCATTAAAAGTATTTATTTTTGAGGAGTGGGGCCGAGCAGCCCCCATCCCCAGGCTGATTTCGGCCCTGGGGACCCCATCCCCCAGGGCCCGGCCATTCTTTTTTTTAACTAAAGAGAGGGGGCCGCGTGGCCCCCTCTCCCGGGTCACTCTCCCAGTGCCGGCCCTTTCCATTGGGACCGTGGGGGGAGCCCCAATGCCCCCATGGTCCCTGCCAGATCCCACCTCCTGTGGGAGCCAGAATTGCTTTTGATCAAGGAGAGCTGCTGAAATGCAGCTCCCAATGCTCATAAGCAATCCTGCTTTGCTTCTTGAAGTGAGAGCAGGTTTTCTATGGCAGGGCGGGAGGCGTGCTCCTGCACTGCCATAGCAAACAGCAATGTCCCAGGGGTGGGCAACCCCAGGACATTGCAGGAGCCAGCCCTGGCGAGTGGCAGTTCCCAGGGCCATCAGGGGGGCTGTGCAGCCCCCTCCCATCATTTTTAAAGCCCCGGGAGGGGGTGGTCCCTGGTGCTGAGGGATGTTGCATTCAAATAATTAGTGCCCCGGAGAGGTGGTGGTCCCTGGGGCAGTGTGTGGGGGCAGGAGTTCCCCCACACTTATTTTTTTTAATTAAGCCCTGTGGGAGTGGTAGTCCCCGAGGCTTGGGGGGCCCGTGAGGCCCCCCGCATATTATTAAACAGTGGCTCAGGGAGATGTTGGTCCCCGGAGCAATGTGGGGGGGCAGGAGCCCCACACACATTTATAAAACAAAGCCCTGTGGAGGTGGCGGCCCAACAGGGCTACGAGGGAGCCTCTGCCCCCACATATAATTAAAGAAAAGCCCTGGGGAGGTGGCAGACCCTGGGACTGCGGGACCCCCGCAGACTCCCACTAATTTACTAGGCATAGCCTCAGGACCTGGCCCATAATATATATATATATATATATATGTGTATATATATATATATATATATATATATATATATATATATATATATATATATATATATATATATATATATATATATATATATATATATATATTACCTACTGGCGGTCGCCAGTAGGTAGTTACAGTTAGGACCGTGTTTCCATAGGAAATCTCAAAATTCTATTTTGAATAACTTTGGCGCCGGTAGACAAATCCACGTGAAATTTTCAAAACTAATGGGGCGCTCCGCTCAGCTCCTACCCTGAAAGTTTCGGGGTGATTCGTCAAGCGGGGGGCCGAGAAAAAAGGGGGGTCCCAAAACACCCAGTGTGCACCCGAAAATTTTTTAAAAACAAAAAAATAAAATAATAAAACTTCGCAATTAAGTAAAAAGATATAAGGTGGCTCTAAAAAGAGCCCTTGTGTTTATTGTGTGTTTTTTGGTACCTACAAGTAAGTACCGATGCAGAGTATAAAGTTCAAGAGGAAGACTCTGTTGCCTTCATCAGTGAAGTGTACACCATCTCCTCTATAAATGTCTTGCATGTTGTAACGCAAGTTGTTGTGGTATATAGAACCCATACCATAGTCTCTGAGGAAAACAGAAAAAGATTTGTTGACGTGCTTGCTTGCTTTGTCAATCTGCGGACAAAATTGGTTGGACCAGTTCCACTTTTGCCTTTGGCATATGTTAGAATATACAAAGGCAGTTTGTGGAAAAAGTGACATCAATTGCACAAAGGTGTCCTTAATAAGCATTTCCAGACCTACCCCAGTTAAAGTGCCTAGGTCATTACCACCACAGTGCACAATAATAAGGTTGGGCTGTGGGAGATGTAGAAAGGTTTTCACCAAAGGCATTAATTGGTGCCACTTTAACCCTCTCTGACCAATCCATTTAATGTCTACATTTGGCAAAGCAAGGTCTCTCACCATACCTCTTATTTCTGCAAATTTTTCACTCCAGAAGACATAGCTGTGACCTACAATCCACACAGTGAACATCTTCCAAGGAGATCTGGATGCACTCAGGAGGTGTCTTTTTTGCCCGCTGTTATGATGAATACAATTGTTTTCACAATTTTAAGTGAAAATTATAAAATTCTGAAAACAGCAAAAAAAGGGCAAAAAATTGCTTTGTAAAATATGTAAAAACATGTAATGCTTTTTGTAATGTATGATTGAATATTAATACTTTTTTCTTTTTTTGCAGAACTAGAAAGAAAAAAAAAAAACCATTCTGTTCCCTTGCAAAATACTAAAAAAATGTTTTTTCAAAATAATTTTTTTTTTTTAAAAAATAAGTGAAAAATATTTGTATTTCTCAATCCTCCCTTTTCATGCTTCCATTTCTTCACCTCTTTTTGTACATTAAATTCTTATTTTTTTTAAAAAAAATTTTTTAAAAACATCCTTGGGTGCGTGCAGGGTGCGCGCACCCCCCCAAAAAAAAAAAAAAATTTATTCCCCCCAAAAATGTTTGGGGTTTAGTTTTTAAGTGGCTCTTAAAAGAGCCCTTGAGTTAATGGAGGGAAACAGGAAGAGAAAAACGAAAAAAAAAGAAAAAACATCTATGGCCTACTGCACTCATGCGCATCAAATTTTCGCTGAATGAGATCAAGACTGGTCTCACACACAGAAATAAGTTGACCGCAATCAGTGCAACGTGTGGACAACCTCGCAAAACAAGGTGGTCCAAAATGAGGTGTGGAAGAAGGCAAAGGCACCACTGCAGAAGAAGTGCTCGCCTGAGCTGCCGAAGATGTGCTCGGCTGAGCTGCTGCAGATGTCGTCAGTTGAGCAGGTGGAGGGTTTGCTCCAGAAGCTCGACGAAAAGTCACTGGATGCATTTTGTCAACATGCCTCAACATAGTGTGAATGCTAAAAGAATACTTCTTGTTAGGATTCCCACGTGACAAGACTTTTTGACAAAGTACACAAGTAACTTTAGGTGCATTTACCTTTTTTTGTCCCTCTGGAAAAGTGAAAAACTGCCATATAAAGGTGTCTTTCTGCTTCCTGCTCCTCTACCTCTGAAGAGTGTCCTGGTCACTGTCTGAAGATGGTTGCTGTTCAGCCATTGTCTCTCAACAACAGAATAGCTCCTTCTCCAAAGGAATCAGAACTAATAATGAGGGGAGTAGGTGTGGTTTGGGAAGAATCTGGAACTGAAAGTACTTCAAACCAATCAAAAGTGATGATTCTTGATCACATGACTTGCCATGAGGGGATTGGGTGTGGTGTTGAAACAATCAGAAACTGAAAGTAATGATAACCAATAAGAAGTGTTGTTTTATTAAGCATATAACCCGAGGTGCGCGCACTGCGCAAGCTCCGAGCGCGCACCTTGTGATTACGCATGCGCGAACGCGTAGGAGCGCATGTGCATACGTCATATGCGCGTACGTAACACGCATACGTTGAACACGCGTATACGCGAACGTTATTGCGCGTAATTTAAGCGCGCACTATGACGTATATATGCGTACGTAAATAACTTACGACGGTATTCATAAAAAACTTACGAAATTGTACTAGGAGCACGCTCAGAGCGCGCACCCCAAGAATTTATATAAAAAAAAAAAAGTGGAGAAAAATTAATTGCAAAAATTAAATAAACTGTTCAACTTTATCCTAATTGAAATTTAAAAAAAGAGCAAAAACAAATAAAAGGATACAGATAATATATAAATGAATACATAGGAATTTTATTTTTATTATAAAAAAAAAATATTTAATTAAATAATTCAAAAATTAGCATTTAAAAAACCGTACAAATTCACTGAAAAAACCAAAGGTTTCACACACGTTATAGTTAGGAATTAGCATTTAAAAAACCTTGCAAATTCACTGAAAAAACCATAGGTTTCACACATGTTATAGTTAGCTGGACATTTCTCTCATACAAAACCAATGAAATTCCCCCGTTATAGTTAGTTCAGCTAACTATAACTCGCGCGCCCGCAATGCACTGCTGATGACGTCACATATTACATCACTCATGACATGGTCAGTGACATCACTCATGACATCACTGATGACATCTCAAATGACATCACTCATGACATCACTGATGACATCATCATTGTGGTAGAGTGGCAGACCTCCTCTCCCCCTAATATAACTTTTGATACACACATTCAAAAATAGAGACTAAAATTTTCAAAACAATCCACATACCAATACCAGTTACAACACCCTCTTCAGTAATTCTCAGATCTACATACACATCCACTCATTCACCAACAGTCATATACAGTCACTCATACATGTACTCACTCATCATATGTACTTATACACCTATACATCCTGTTACATAATGCCACTCATCCATAGAGTTACTCACACACATAGACACTCATGCTAATAAAGAATCAAACATACATTTACTTGCATATACAGTTATACACACACCACCACACTTACTTCTATGGAAACTTACACATACTTAGTCTTTTAAACAATCACTTATAGAAACACATACTTATTCATACAGGAACTCTTTCAATCTCTCACTCTCACATATACTCACTTATAAACACCGATAGTCACATATACTAGTTTAAAACATATGTAGTTACTCATAAAGACACTATTGAAACAGTCATTCACTCACTAACACACCCATACACACACTCATCCACCCATACAGTCCTGCACACATGCTGTCTTCAACACATACAAACAGTGAGTCACTCATTCATGCACCTATGCACTACGTAATACCCCCACCGAATCATGCAGACACTCAGACTGATACTCAAAAAACCAACTAATAACCTATATAGACACCCATGTAGCTATTCACCAACCCATGCAGCCACTTATACACAAATCGAGAGACTGATACAGATATTTACATATTTAAACATTACTCACTAAGCCATGTATTCACTATGATACACTTAATCAGTCAGTTACACAATCAATTTTTCAAAAACAAATCATCCGTTTAGACACTTATATACCCATTTATTCTTCCATCAACCTTGAGATATACATATATAAAACATATTTAATTTTCAGAAAAACAGACATTCACTGGATGATGTCATCAGTGATGTCATCAGTGATGTCATTTGAGATGTCATCAGTGATGTCATGAGTGATGTCACTGACCATGTCATGAGTGATGTAATATGTGACGTCATCAGCAGTGCATTGCGGGCGCGCGAGTTATAGTTAGCTGAACTAACTATAACTGGGGAATTTCATTGGTTTTGTATGAGAGAAATGTCCAGCTAACTATAACATGTGTGAAACCTATGGTTTTTTCAGTGAATATATATATATATTCACTTAAAAAACCATAGGTTTCACACATGTTATAGTTAGCTGGACATTTCACTCGTAAAAACCAATGAAATTCCCCCGTTATAGT
Source organism: Triturus cristatus (assembly GCF_964204655.1). Classification (NCBI taxonomy): domain Eukaryota; kingdom Metazoa; phylum Chordata; class Amphibia; order Caudata; family Salamandridae; genus Triturus; species Triturus cristatus. The sequence continues at coordinate 418,887,530 of NC_140582.1, forward strand.
TAGTGCAGGCAACTATAACTCACGCGACCGCAATCCTCTGCTGATGACGTCAGATATTACATCACTGTATTTAGACACTTATTTACCCATGTCTTCTTCCATTAATCTTTAGCTATACATATATTACAAATATTTATTTTTCATAAAGACACATATGTCATCAGTGATGTAATATCTGACATCATCAGCAGAGGATTGCGGTCGCGTGAGTTATAGTTGCCTGCACTAACTATAACGGGGGAATTTCATTGGTTTTTTACGAGTGAAATGTCCAGCTAACTACAACATGTGTGAAACCTATGGTTTTTTAAGTGAATTTGCAAGGTTTTTTAAAGGCTAATTCGTAACTATAACGTGTGTGAAACCTATGGTTTTTTCAGTGAATTTGTATGTTTTTTTAAATGCTAAGTTATGTATTTATTTATTTTTAAGGTTTTTCACCGTGCGCGCACGGTGCGCTTCACGCACCGTGCGCGCGCTGTGGTCGCTCGGTGCGCGAGCACCCACGGTTCGCCGTGTGCGCTACATGCGCGCACTTCGCGATTTAAAAAAAAAATAATAATAGTTTTTTTTGCCCTTGGGTGTCCTTCTATGACCCCCTGACCAAGGCTAGGGGGTCAGGGACTGTCCACTCTGCCCCCTTTTCACGTTCTCCACCTTTTTTTTCACCCCCTCAGACTGCGAGAGACAAAATGGTGGCCGACAATTCCTAGTTTCGACCGATTCGAATGTTTACCGACATCTAACAACCAATCAGAATTGCGCTCGCGCACGGAAGGGTGCGCGCACTGTGCGCGCACGGTGCGCGTGTATAGATATTGATATGCTTTTAAATGCTATTTTCTCAGGAAATACTGAACAGATTTACACCAGACCTGCAAAAGGCACTTCCTTGACCTTATGGCTACCTCTCTGTCAAATTTCACATAATTCTGTTCAGCCGTTCGGGCTGTAGCTGCGACTAAAGGTCCTATGGAAAAATGCATGGGGAAAACGCATTTTGGGACCCCCCTTTTTCTCGGCCCCCGCTTGACGAATCACCCCAAGACTTTCAGGGTAGGAGCTGAACGGAGCGCCCCATTAGTTTTGAAAATTTCGCGAGGATTCGTCAACCGGTGCCAAAGTTATTCAAAATAGAATTTTGAGATTTCCTATGGAAACTAGGTTGTAACTATAACTATCTATTGGCGACCGCCAGTAGATAATATATACATATATAAAAAGAAAATGAAAACGGCAGAATCACTCACAATGGAACACTCGCAAGCGTCGGAAGATCCTCTTCTTGAAACTTTAATGGAATTACAGGATGCTAACTACACTACAAGGACAGCAACAAATAATATCCAAGTTTCAAATTCAGATGAATCAAGTCAAACTATGAGTTCCCCGACATTTGTGGCATTACCAGTTGACAGAAAAAATACATCTTTCAAACGTAAATCAACGTTCAATCCTATAATGCCAAGAGACAGTATTGACATTTTTAATGAGCAAGTTACTAATGAAATTAAAAAACTGAATTACAAGCTGATGCAAAGAAATTCGAAATGGCATCCCAAGGACAGGCAGCTCAAAAAATTATTGATAAAACTACAAAGCAATAAAAATGTGATTGTCAGGAGTGCAGACAAAGGAGGCAATATTGTCTTATGGGACAGAACACAATATATGAAAGAAGCATTATCCCATCTAAATGATAGAACCTGCTACAAAACCAGCAATTGGGGTGCAATAAAAACAATCCAAAATGATTTCTATGGCAAATTATGGGCTTGGAAATGCGCAGGAACTTTAACTATGGATGAATACAAATTCATCCACAAAGACAATCCTACGATACCCAACATCTATTTCATCCCTAAAATACACAAAGATGCCAAGAACCCTCCGAGTCGACCTATCATTTCGGCTCAAAATAGTTTGTTGGAGAATGCCAGCCAATACATAGACTTCTTCCTTCAGGAACTAGTACAATCATTACCTACGTATATAAGAGACACTAGCAACTTTCTGAAAAAAATTAACAATTTTGAATGGCAGAATAGTTATCTACTAATGACTTTGGACATAGTGTCTCTATATACGAGTATAAGGCATATGGATGGAATAAGAGCTTTGGAACATTTTCTAGGGAAAGGAAAACCAAGACTTTCTGCGCATAATATGATGATAAGTGATTTAACTCAATTTTGTCTGCACAATAACATTTTCCTATTTGATAAAACTGTCTACCAGCAGACACGGGGCGTGGCGATGGGGGCCAGCTTCTCTCCCAGCTATGCATGTCTTCACATGGGCTGGTGGTAGGAGCTGGTCCTCGGCGTGACGCATCGATTGGCGGTGGAAAAACATGTCAAATTGTTATATAGATACATAGATGACATTTTTCTTGTTTGGGATGGACCGTTGCAGGATGCTCATAACTTTGTCAATAGCCTTAACATTAATGAAATCAACTTAAGCTTTACGGCAACAATCGACAATCAGCATACATTTTTTAGATGTGGAGGTTTATGTGAACAATGGCAAATTGGAAACAAAGGTTTTCAGAAAATTGACGGCAGGGAATTCAGTATTACATTCATCGAGTTTTCACCCGCGTCATTTGATTAACAGCATCACCTATGGGGAAAAGCCAAGAATCAAACGTATCTGTAGTTGCATGTCTGATTTGCAAAAGGCACAAGAAGATTGCAAAAGAAGATTTCTAGAAAGAGGCCATAACATAAAAACCGTAGATCTGGCCATTGCAAAAACGATGAAATTAGAGAGGGAGTCACTTCTGGTTACCAAACCTAAAAAGGATGCTACTAATGAATTGCGATTAATTACCACCTATAATTTACAACATAAAACCATTAGAAGTATAATACAACGCAAATGGCCAATAGTGTTAGATGATCCAATAATAGGATCACTGCTGCCAAAAAGCCTAGGGTTAACTTTCAGAAGAGCTCCCTCAGTGAGCAATAGTCTAGTTACAAGCAGCCCGGAGGTAACAGAACCGGTAAATTGGCTCTCTCAGAGAAAAGGTTTTGTGACCTGTAAGAGCTGCAAAGCATGCATCCACGGTACTAGTAGAAAAACTTATGAAACTCCTTTCAGCGATAAAGAGGGGGAAATAAAACAAGCTCTACATTGCAAATCGGATTACGCCGTATACGTTTTAGAGTGCACCTGCAATCTTAAATATGTAGGTAGCACAAAACTTCCGGCTAACAAGAGAATCCTGCAACACCTTAGAGCTATTATTAATAAGGACCCCTCTTACCCAGTCGCCAGACATTTTCAGGAAAAACATAATAGCGACCCTAAGTACCTGTCATACTATCTGATTGATGCTGTATCAAAAAATAGAAGAGGAGGGGACAGAGAAAATACATTACGCAAACTTGAAACCCGGTATATTTTAAATCTAGACAGTAAGATACCGGGAGGTCTCAATGCCACTGAGGATCTTTATACCTGTATTTAAACGGGTCATTTCTTTTAGTACCAGCTTTTGTGCAATTTATTTTGTCTACAAACAAACAAGCTATAAAACCCTGGCAATAACCATTTTTTAGTTCCCCTCAATTTATATTTATATTTATATTTATATTTATATATACACACATACAGTTTTTAGTCAGATTGAGTTTGTAATTCTGATGTTACCATGACAGGTCCAACTATTTGCTGTTGCTTGATGCCCCCGTCTTTTGATCAAATTTTAAATTACATAAAAAAACTTTTCTTCTTTTTTATTTTAAGTATACTTGTCAAGCACGTGGTGTTACACTACACTTTATTATTAGCATTAAGGGATGGTTAAGCAACATCTATCTGCATTACGTTTCCTCTATTCCATAAGTTATTTTAACTAATAACAACGCCTTTATGCATTTATGCGGCTATAGTTCAAAGGGGATAGATTTTAACATTGAAACGTAATTTTCAGATGTGTATGATAGAGCTTTGTTTTAATATAAAATTTTAAAGCCATATTAGGCACATTTAAATTTTATGCACTGTGATGCGATTATTTATTAATGTGATTTTAACGCTTTTTTGTTGAATGATATTAGGCACTTATGTCTTTAATAATATTTAACCTGGAACTAGACTGATTTGCACTATGTCCAGTGAAATAACAATGCACATATACACTCTTACGATTTTAAGTATTTTTACTTGTGATTAATTAGGAGTATTTCATTGCTTTCCATGCTGTTTTTTGCACTTTGCACTTTGCGCTTTTGACACTATAAAATGGCGGTTGAAGCCTATAAGCGTTGTCATGTGATCAAGGTCCAGGAGGGACCGAAACGCGTCATGGCCCACTAAGCAAAGAATAAACGAATCTGCACTGAATTGTGGTCCGTGCCTGCTTTTTGTATCCCGGAGACTGGGGAGAGGAGTAAGCAGCATAATTGCATATATATATAAATATATATATATATATTATTTTTTTTTTCTCAGCCCCCGCTTGTCGATTTCCCCCGAGACTTTCAGAGTAGGAGCGGAGCGGAGCGCCCCACCTATTTTGAAAAGTTTGCGAGGATTCGTCAACCGGCGCCCAAGTTATTCCAAATAGAAGGTTGCGGATTTCCTATGGAAACACGGTCCTAACTATAACTATCTACTGGCGACCGCCAGTAGATAATATATCTATATATATATTACCTACTGGCGGTCACCAGTAGGTTGTTATAGTTAGGAACTATTTTCCTTTGGAAATCCGCAACATTCTATTTGAAATAACGTTGGCGCCGATTGACGAATCTTCGCGAAATTTTCCAAACTTTTGGCCAGCTCCGGTCCGCTCCTATCCTGAGAATTTCACGGTGATTGGTCAAGCGGGAACTGAGAAAAAAGGGGGGTCCCAAAACGCATTTTCCCAATGCATTTTCCCATAGGACCTGTTGACGCAACTACAGCCCGAACTGCTGAACGGAATTACACCAAATTTGGCAAAGAGGTAGTCCTCAGTTCAGACTCGTGCCTTTTGCTTAAATGGTGTAAATACGTTCAGAAGTTCCTGAGAAGATCAAAATCACATATATATCTGGGCGGAGCCTAACCTCACATCTCATTGTGAGATCTGATTGGCTGTCAGCACTTCATCCAAGAAGTGTTGGCAGCCATCTTGGGACCAATATACATGATAGCACCTCATTAAAAAGCATTGCAGTTAATAGAAGGTTTTAAGACTTTAGTTACATTTTAAATCATATGTTGATGGTACCATACTCATTTTAGGAATTGTGGTGTGTTCTAAGGTGATTTTACCATGTGAAAAAGCCTTTTTCTTTGATATCATGGATCATGTTTGAGAGAAAACAATTTTCTCATGCTTTTCCCACAGAGGTTTGGAAAGTGATATATAAGCTAAACTGAGAGCATATTTTCTGTAAATTCTCGGTCATGTGAGAATGAAGTCTGACATTCTCAGTGCAACATGTACATCCAACAAGGGCAGAGACTGTCAGTTGATTCCTTTGTGTTCTACTGCAGCTTCCCAGAGTGATCTAAAGAACAACTAGAGCGCTAACAGTCCTACTTATGACAAACATATTGCACACCTGAAGCCATCTTGAATGGAATAAAGTGGTAACTCTTAAAATATTTAATTTTAAAAGGAACACAATGAGGGGGTTCATTTTGCCATAGAAAGTATGATTAGTGCTGCAGAAAGAAAAATTAGGGCACATTTTGAGTGACTTCTCAAATCCTCTTCTATTTCATTAAAAAATTCTGACAGGCAGACTGAAACATGCACTTTCAATACCAGCAGCAGACTTCCCTGGTGAGCAGTAGCTTTACTACAGTGATCTAATAAGCAACTAGAGTGCTAACATTCTGAATTTATGGCAAATGTGTGACACATCCGAATGCCTTCTTGATGGAATCAAAGTAAAAAACTGAAAGTATTTCCTACTGAGGAGAGTGTAGTAAACGAGGAAATTAGGAAACTTCATAACAAATAAGTCTCCCAAAATGGCCACCGGAGACAAAAGAGCCCAAGTAGCCCAAATATCACCCAGATGTAGCCAAAGTATAGCCCAATGACAGAATGTCCCAGAGTGTTCTAACGGACAACTAGAGCGCTAACAGTCTTACTTATGACAAAAGTATGGCACATCTGAAGCCATCTTGATTGAAATAAAGTGGTAACACTTAGAACATTTAATTTACAAATGAACAAAATGAGGGGGTTCATTTGGTCATAGAAATTATGATTAGTGCTGCAGAAAGAGTGCTGCAGAAAGAAAAATTAGGGCACATTTTGACTTCTCAAATCCTCTTCCATTTCATCAAAAAATTCTGACAAGCAGACTGAAACATGCACTTTGAATACCAGCAGCAGACTTCCCTGGTGAGCAGTAGCTGTACTACAGTGATCTAATGAGCAACTAGAGTGCTAACATTCTGAATTTATGGCAAATGTGTGACACATCTGAATGCCTTCTTGATGGAACCAAAATAAAAAACTGAAAGTATTTCCTACTGAGGAGACTGCAGTAAATTAGGAAATTAAGAAACTTCATAACAAATAAATCTGCCAAGATGGCCACCAGAGACAAAAGATCCCAAATGTAGCCCAAATATCACCCAGATGTAGCCCAAGTATAGCCCAATGACAGAATGTCCCAGAGTGTTCTTAAGAATAACTAGAGCGCTTACTGTCTTACTTATGACAAAAGTAAGGCACACCTGAAGCCATCTTGATTGGAATAAACTGGTAACATTTAAAACATTTAATTTTAAAAGTAACACAATGAGGGGGTTCGTTTTGCCATAGAAATTATGAATAGTGCTGAAGAAAGAAAAATTAGGGCACATTTTGAGTGACTTCTCAAATCCTCTTCTATTTCATAAAAAAATTCTGATATGCAGACTGAAACATGCACTTTTAATACCAGCAGCAGACTTCTGTGGTGAGCAGTACCTTTACTACAGTGATCTAATGAGCAACTAGAGTGCTAACATTTAGAATTTATGGCAAATGTGTGACATATCTGAATACCTTCTTGATGGAATCAAAGTAAAAAACTGAAAGCATTTCCTACTGAGGAGACTGCAGTAAATGAGGGAATTAGGAAACTTCATAATAAATAAATCTCCCAAGATGGCCACCAGAGACAAAAGAGCCCAAATGCAGCACAAATATCACCCAGATGTAGCCCACATGTAGCCCAATGACAAAAGTGTGCAAAACACTTATTTTTTGTGTATTTGCAGTTTTATATAGTGCAGACTTGTCAGGTATTGGAGTGCTTTACATGAGCATTGGTTACATCACACAAGATCAAATTCATTTTGGTTGTAGACATGGGGAGATTAAGTGATTTGACCAGAATCACAGAATGTTGAGCTGAAGCAGAAACTCCAACCTGGTTCCCCAGTTGCAAAGTCTGCAGCTCTGGAAGTAACACCACATCATCTCCCGTAGGTGCAACATTTAATCAAGTGGTCAACTGGATAAAAAAAATAAAGATTACAAATAATTTAAAAGTTCTTTGTCGCTATTTGAAAACTCAGAAAATATGTCCTCATTTTAGTTTTTTAGAGCACTAACCATAATTTTGATGCAAATAAGACCCTCTCATATATGTAATTTCTAAAGGAAATGCTCTAGGTATTACAGTTTTGATTACATCAAGATGACGTCAGGCGATCCACACTTTTGTAATAAATATAGAATGTTAGCAATCTAGTTGTTCATTGGGATACTGTTGAGAGGCAGAGGCCAGGGGCACAGACTCTGAAAATTGAAGGCAGGTAGGAGAGTGCAGAGGCAACAATTTGACCGCACTGGGCAGGCAGGAAGGGCAGTGGCAGCACAACAGACTATGGAGGGCAGTGGAAAGGGGGGCAGGGGCAACAAACCAACAATACAGGACTGGCAAGAGAGGCTGTGGCAATATAATAGACCATTGTGGGCAGAAGGAAGAGGCAGTGGTAGTACAACCATACATGCCAACAGACCCGTTTCAGCCAGGAAACGTCCAATGTTTTTAAGCTCAAATGGGCTTTATTTGATCTGCCTCCTGTCTACAATCTCCTCTTTTTCAATGTAACTCAAAGGGGAAAATCAATACCCCAGTTTTTTTTCAAAATCTCCCTCTTACCAAGTTCAAAATGTTCGCAAGTATGGTACATTGGATCATGGTAGGCAGGAGGAATTGGGGTAGGGACATGGATTCGGATAACAGAGGACAGGAGGGACATGGAGAGGTGCACCAAACTGACCCTACAGGGCAGGCATCAGGGTTTACAGCAGCACAATACACCACACAGGGCATGCAGGACGGGAGTGTAGCACAACAATCCATAGAAAGCAATAGGGAGGGGACAGGACCATGCACATGGACAACAGAGAACAGAGGGGAAGAGGCAATGGTAGCTAGCTGACCATAATGGACAGACAGGAGAGAAAGCTGCAGCATAAAAGACCATAAAGGGCAGGAGGGACAGATCAGGGGCATTACAATGGAACAGACACACCGGGAGGGAGGGAATAGGGGTCTGCACATGGAAACAGAGGGCTGGGGGCAAGGGGGCAGGGCAGGAGCAGCAAGATGACCATGGAGGTCAGGCAGGATGGGCACTAGAAACAAGACACACCATGGAGAGCAACAATGAGACTATGATGGTATACACACAGACCATGGAGGGAAGGTGGGAGGGGGTAAGGGGCAGCTAGCTGATGACACAGGGAAGGTGGGAGGGGCCATGGCAGCACAGAAGACCATGCATGGCAAGCGGGAGGGTTAGTGGCAGCACAATGGCTATGATGGGCAAGAAGGAGGGTGCAGGGGCATGCACAAAGGACCATGGAGGATAGAAGGGAGGGTCAGGACCTGGGCACAGACAAGAGAGTTCAGGGGAAGGGGCCTCACAACAGACCACGCAGGGCAGGCAGGAGGAGCAGTTGCAGCACAACAGACCAGGGAGGGCAGAAGGGTGTGGCAGTAAAATGGACCATGGAGGACAGGAGGAAGGGTATAGGGGCATGGCATGTGGACAGAACACTCAGAGTAGATAGGAGTGGCAGGTCCATGGAACATGGTGGGCAAAAAGGATGGAGCAGGGGCATGCACAAAGACATCGGAGTGCAGGGGGAAGGAGAATAGGGGCAGCAAGCTAAGCACAGAGGCTAAGCAGGAGGTCAATGATGGGCCATAGAATTGGGCAATGGAGGGCAAGAGGAGTGGACTGGTACATCATGCTAAATGGAGGGCAGTGGCAGCACATCAGACCATGCATGGCAGGATGGAGGAGGCTAGTCCATGGATTCAGACAACAGAGGATACGGAGGAGGTGGATGGGGCAGCAAGCTAACTGTTCAGAGAAGGTGGGTATTAGGAACTTTATTGTTTTTAAAATGTGTGTCTGTGCGTATGCAGCATAATCTCACTTTTATTCAGGAAGAAGAGGACGTTTGTGACTGTGACTCCGTGCTCACTTTGCAGAAACACCCTCTAACCCTCCACCCCCCATCGCAAAATGTAATGCCTGTGAAAAGGGTAGGTGGACGCAGTGTTATATAGAATATAGTCCTGAGAGCACGATTGAAAATGAAAACTAGATATAGTTTATGGTATAAACTATGCACCAAAAAGTGTGATACAAGATGAACCATGGCGTGAAATATAATATGCAATACATTGTGCGCAATGACAGATTCATTGGAGAGCGCGAGATAGCACAGGCACTAGCGCGTGCTATGCGATATGCGCCTTGGAGTTTAATATGCACAGGGCAGTGTTGTGTAACCTAACTAGTCTCTAAAGTTGTAATATAAAATATGTGCTGGGGAGTGTAACATTGCATATGCACTGTGACAAAGATATGGATCCCAGATTGTAAAATGTATGGCATAGCGCTGTGCGTTATAACATAGGCATCGAGGAAGGCACGTTAGATGGGGCAATATAACCCGTGCTAAGGCAAGTGTGGCATGACATATTCACGGGGTGGTGTTACAGAGCACATGGGATAGAGAGTGTCATAGCATACGCACTAGCTGGTGGAATACAACACAGAGGTGTGTGGCACTCGGCGGGCACTGGTGGGTGTAACACAGCATTGGGCTCAGCCAGGAGCACGCTGTGACTCTCAAGTGAGGTTTGTCTCCTTTCCAGAGAGTAAAATAAAAAGTATTACACATTCGGCAGTGGATGTGTGTTTTATTAACCGTGAGGGGGGTTTCTTGCATAGTTTGGTCGAATTTTTATCGAATCCCCTTTGAATGGCTTGGTGTGCGTGTGTATTAAATGTGCCCGTCAATAGCTACCCATGTTTGTATAAATAAACAACAAGGGTGTCTACTTGGAAAGTACTCACGGACGGGGCGCCGGGATTAGGCACGGTAGGGCATCAGACACGTCAGAGCTTCACTAGCGGTGTAAATACATTCCACATGGATTCATTGTATGCATAGTCGCCTTTTAATGAATATCACTTAAATCGTCATGGTGATAGGTACATACGAGGTGTCCAGCATGTTCTAGGTGTTTCTATAAATATATTTTTTTTAATAATAAAAAACAAAGGCTGGCCCCGGGGGATGGGGTCCCCGGGGCCATAAGTGGCCTGAGGAGGGGGGCAACGCAGCCCCCTCCTAAAGAATAAAAAAAAAAAGCCCATGACCCGGGGGTTGGGGTCCACAGGGCCGATTAAGGCCTTGGGAGGGTGGCCACATGGCCCCCTTCCAAATTAATTTTTTTCAACAAAAAAATTAGTGTGCAGGCCCTGGGGGATGGGGTCCTCAGGGCCAATAAATTAGAAAAAGAAGGGGGGCCACACAGCCCTCCTTCTTAAAAAAATAAAATAAATTAAAGACCGGCATCGCGCCGGAGGTCACGGCCCCTCCTTGCATCACTCTGCAAACGCACCCCCTGGCCATTTGTAAGTTGGGGAATTAATTCCTCTTCAATACTGAAGGTCCCTGAGGGCCAACTAGCCCAACAGGTATCTCTAGTATGTGCCAGGGAGCTGCGTTGTAGACAGGTGTTCTGAGGCCACGTCCCTTTTTACACCTCTATGCCACACAGCTCTGTGGCGCTTACTGGAGGTACCTAGTGGGCTAGTTTGACCCTAGGGACCCTTAGGATTCAAGGGGACTTAATCTCTCAACTTAGAACGGCCACAGGGTGCGTTTACACAGTGGTGAAGGGAGGGGACAGGGCATGAGTTGAAGTGTGCAAACACGCTCTGTGGCGCGTTTTACGTTGGGGAAATAACTCCCTTTCAATCCTGAGGGACCCTGGGGGCCAACTAGCCCACCAGGTGCTTCCAGTAAGCGCCACTGCTCTGCGTTGCAGAGAGGTGGTGCAGGCCGTGCCCCTTTTTACAGCTCTCTGCAATGGCGCTTACTGGACGTACCTAGTGGGCTATTTTGCCCCTAGGGGCCCTCAGGATTCAAGGGAACTTAATCTGTCAACTTAAAACGGCCACATGGCGTGTTTACACAGTGGGGAAGGGAGGGGACGGGGCCTGAGGTGACGTGTGCAAACACGCCCTATGGCGCGTTTTAAGTTGGGGAAATAATTTCCCTTCAATCCTGAGGGCCCCTGGGGGCTAACTAGCCCACCAGGTGCTTCCAGTAAGCGCCACTGAGCTGCGTTGCAGAGAGGTGGTCCAGGCCGTGCCACTTTTTACACCTCTCTGCAACGCAGCTCTGTGGCACTTACTGGAGGTACCTAGTGGGCTAGTTGGACCCTAGGGACCCTCAGGATTCAAATGAACTTAATCTCCCAACTAAAACCGGCCACAGGGCGTGCTTACACAGTGGTGAAGGAAGGGGACGGGGCCTGAGTTAACGTTTGCAAACACGCCCTGTTGCGCATTTTAAGTTGGGGAAATAATTCCACTTCAATCCTGAGGGACCCTGGGGGCCAACTAGCCCACCAGGTGCTTCCAGTAAACGCCACTGCGCTGTGTTGCAGAGAGGTGGTCTAGGCCATGCCCCTTTTTACATCATGCTGCAACGCAGCTCTGTGGCGCTTACTGGAGGTACCTAGTGGTCTAGTTGGACCCTAGGGACCCTCAGGATTCAAGGGGACTTAATCTCTCACCTTAAAACAGCCACAGGGCATGTTTACACAGTGGGGAAAAGAGGGGACGGGGCCTGAGGTGACGTGTGCAAACACGCCCTGTGGTGCATTTTAAGAGGTAGTTTTAATCCCCTGCCTTATTATATACTAGGGGCTTACAGAGGAGGTCATGCTAATCACAGGGGAACCCCAACGCATAGTGTTCCCTAGTGTATGTAGGTGTTTTCACTGTATACTGATTGTCTTTTAATATAGCACTGGCTCTAGGACTGGTTAGTCAGACTCATTTACCACCAGTATCCGTCTGAAAAAGTTGAGCGTACAGGATGATTTTGCAACAAGGCTTCTTTCTGTTTGTTCTTCCTGCACGTTATCCTTCTTCCTGCACTTTTCTTCGTCTTTGAGGACTTCTGCTACTTCTTTCTGCATTTCTGTTTTTTCTGGCGTTTTTCTACCTCTCAGCAATCCCACTGTGTAGGGCTTACTGGAGGTAAGAGGTAGGCTAGTTGACCCCTAAAGGACCCCCAGCAGCAAAGGGGACTTCAGTCCCCATCCAAGAGCACACCAGCGAGTGCTTTTGCAGAGTGGTGGGTGAAGGGGGCGTGGCCTGCTCTGAGAACTGAGCAATCCTGCTGTGTGAGACTTACTGGAGGCCCTGAACCCTCTCTTGTTTAATGTCTATCTGGCCCCCCTTTTTACGCTAATTGCCAACTGGGGTGTTAAGGCAATTTCCTACGCCGACGACACCCAGTTGGTATTTCCTTACTCTGAGATGACACAGGGATCCTTCGCAAACTTTAAAGGCTGTCTCCAGGACATTGCTCACTGGATGAATATCAACAAGTTAAAACTAAATGCCAATAAAACCGAAGTTATCTTTTTCGGTAAAGGTCCCACCCCCGCCCCAGAGCTATGGTGGCCGACGGAGATGGGCTCCCCCCCTTCGCCCAGTCTCTCGGCAAAAAACCTTGGAGTGAGATGGGATAATAGAATGTCTTTTACTTCCCATATTCAACAAGTGGTTGGCTGCTGTTTGAGTAAACTAAGAAACCTCCGAAAATTTCTTAAACTTCTACCAGAGAGCTGTAGGAAATTGGTAGTCCATGCAACAGTCACCTCACGGCTTGACTATGCTAATGGCCTCTACCTGGGCCTCCCAAAATTCCTAACCCATAAACTGCAGGTAGTTCAAAATGCGGCTGCGAGGCTGCTACTGCGAATTCCTTTCAAGCAGTCAGTCTCTCCGCATCTTCGAACCCTGCATTGGCTCCCTGTGGTCAACCGGATAAAATTCAAAGCTCTGACACTTGCGTTCAGATCTCTGCATGGCTCCTGCCCACTTTACCTAAAAAAACGCCTCCCAAGATATTCTCAAAGTCGGGCACTACGGTCAAATGACCGTGTCTTACTGGCTGTCCCACGAGCAAAAAAGGCCCGCCTTGGCGGACGCACCTTTTCAGCAAATGCCACTGTTCTGTGGAACTCTCTACCTCAAGCAATCCAGCAAGCTCCATCTGAACACTGCTTTAAGAAGATGCTAAAGACCTGGCTCTTCTCACAGCCACGCTAGGTCTTCCATCTCCGCCCCAGGTCTTCTATGGTTCTTCTAGCGCCGGGACACCTCCTCGCGAGGTAGCTGTTCGCGCTTTATAAAATCCAGTATTATTATTATTAATAGGAGGGGTAGTTGGCCCCCAGGGATGTCCTTGGCAGCCAACTAGGCACGGCGCCTTGCCTTGTGGGGTTCTGCATGTTTCTGTGTTGTCCCCCCTGCTTTTTAATATCTATCTCCAGCCTCTGACAGGAGCATTGGCCAAACTGGACTGTCAGGTTTACAACTATGCTGATGACACCCAGATAATCATTCGCATTGATAATTCCCCCCAGGCACAGCTTAAGGTACAGAACATCCTTTGGTTTACCATAAACTGGATGACCTTGAATTCACTCAAAGTAAACCCCGACAAGACGGAGGTCCTTGCTGTTGCCACAAAGGCTAACGCCTGGTCTAGCCTCTTCTGGCCACAAGAGCTCGGAACCACTCCGATACCGGTGCCAGCTGTGAAGACCCTGGGTATTAGGTTAGATTCCATGCTAATGATGGATAAGCAGGTAGCTGCGGTGGTGGGAAGTTATGTGGGATTGATGAGGCAACTATGGAAACTTGTACCATTGATGTCTTTTGCGACTATGCGTACTGTGGTGGCGGCCTTCATCCTGTCACGCTTGGATTTCAGCAATGCAGTATATATAGGACTCCCCGATAAACTTTTGGGGAAACTCCAGGTGGTCCCAACTGACACAGCACAACTGATTCTCAAATTGCCGAGAAGATCTCATGCCACTTCCTTGTTACAGCAGCTACACTGGCTCCCTATTAAGCAGAGGATCAGATTCAAGGGCCCGTGCATTGCACATAACGCTAAGTATGGAGAAGCGCCCAGCTACATTAAAGACTGTCTGATGCCTTATATGCCTGGTCGTTGTCTCCGCTCTTCAGAAGCACATCTGTTGGCTTGCCCACGTTTTAATAAAACAACCCTTGGGTGACGTGCCTTCTCGGTCGTGATTCCCCAGCTTTGGAATGAGCTTCCAGAGAGTCTGCGTCGTGAGGTGACTCTCCTTCCATTCAGGAAGAAACTTAAGACTATCTTGTTTACTGAGGCGTTTGGATAAGCTTACCCCAAGCTCTTTTCTGTTTGCAAGCATTATGGCACTCCTGGGTTCATGGTTTGTAGCGCTTAGAGACCGTTGGTGATTTGGCGCTTTACAAATATAAATTAACAATAACAATAACAACAACAACTACCCCTCTTTTTACCTTCAGTATGTCCCACACAGTGGGATTGCTAAAACGTCTTCGGAGGCCATGCTCCCCTTTCTCCACCACTCTGCAAACGCGCCTCCTGGCACACTACGGGATGATGGATGAAGTCCAATTTATTCCTGAGGGACTTTGGGGGCCAAGAAGCCCTACTGGTACCTCCTGTAAGCCCTACGCAGCAGAATTCCGTAGTGCTGGTCAGAGGCCCAGCACCCTTTCTCCACCACTCTGCAAACGCGACTACTAGATAAAGAAGTGTTTGCAATGTAATAGGTTTCACATTTGCGAGAATTAGAACTATTGGCGTTGTAAATGCAAAAGTTTTTTACAATTTTTTTTGGGAGTGGAGTGGGTGAAGGTTGTGTGTAGTGGATTTATGTGGTATGTTGTGCAGTGAAATTAGGTGGATAGAAAGTATGTGGTATTTAGTGTATAGGAATTATGTGGAGTGGGATTATGTGTTATGGAGAGTAATTATGTGGTAAGGTAGTCTGTGTTGTGGAGTGGTAACCTCAGGTTTAGTCTTCCTCATTTCCATAGACGCTCAACTAAGAAACTCAGTGAGACAAATAAAGATGCAATCACTGAGGAGCACTTGTGGACCTAGTCAGCGGTATGAGCAGGGTCACTGGAATTATGTGACTGTTTGGCTGCACCAACTTTCGCACAATTATACATTTTCTGCATTAGCCACATAATTTATCATCTGCACCCTAATCTGAAGATTTGAACAAAAAAAGCCTTTTTTCTAGCTCAAACATTTCCAAAAATGCAGCGACAAGTTTTACAGCATGGTAGAAGACCCTTTGCAAACCTGGAAAGATCACCTGTTACTTATTGCTAAATGTGGGTGTTAAATTGGTACTAATGGTGTGCAAGCCACTCTTGCTTCCCTCTGCACCTCTCTTGCCTCTTTCTGCATTTCTGTTGCTTCTTTCTGCACGTTTCTTTCTTTTTCTGTACTTCTCTTGACCTCATTCTGCAAATCTCTTGTACTTTTTGCACCTCTCTTCCCTCTTTGTGCACGTCTTTTGCCTCTGCCTGTACCTCATTTGCTTCTTTCGGTACCCCTCTATGTCTTTCTGCACCCTTTTTGCCTCTTTCTGCACCTCTATTCCTTCTTTTTGCACTTCTTTTGTTTCTTTATGCACCTGTCTTGCTTCTTTCTACACCCCTCTAGCCTCTCTCTCACCCCTCTTCCCTCTTTATGCACTTCTGTTGCTTCTTTCTGCACTTATCTTGCTTCTTTCTGCACTTCATTTGCCTCTTTCTGCACCTCTATTACCTCTTTCTGAAGTTATCGTGCCTCCTTCTGCACTTCACTTGCCACTTTCTGTAACTCTCTTACCTCTTTCTGCACATCACTTGCTTCTTTCTGCACCCCTTTTGCCTGTTTCTGTACCCCTCTTCCCTCTTTGTGTGACTCTCTTGCCTCTTTCTACACCTCTCTTCTCTCTTTCTGCCCACTCTTGCCTCTTTCTGTACCTTTGTTCCTTCTTTCTTCACCTGTCATGTCTCTTTCTGTACCTGTTGTGCCTCTTTCAGCACCTCTGTTGCTTCTTTCTGCCATTCTCTTCCTCTTTCTGCACCCCTCCAGTCTCTTTGTGCACCCCTCTTGCCTCTTTGTGCACGTCTCCTACCACTTTCTGCACTCCTCTTGCCTCTTTTCCCACATCTGTTGGTTCTTTCTGCACCTCTTTTGGTTCTTTCTGCACTGCACTGGCTTCTTCCTGCACCTCTGTTCCAAATTTCTTCATTGCTCTTTCCTTTTTCTGCACCCCTCTTCCCTCTTTCTGTATCTCTCTTGCCTTAGTCTGTCCACCTGTTCTCTCTTTCTGTACCTCTTTTGCCTGTTCCTGCAACTCTCTTGCCTCTTTCTGCTATTTTCTTGCCTCCTTCTGTGCCTCACTTGCCTCTTTTTGCAACTCTGTTGGATCTTTTGCACTGCTCTTGCTCTTTCTGCACCTCTCTTGCAAATTTCTGCACCCCTCTTGCCTCGTTCTGCACACCTCTTACTTTTTCTGCACCTCTCTTGCCTCTGTCTGCACCTCTGTTCCCTATTTCTGTACCTCGTCTGCCTGTTTCTGCAACTCTCTTGCCTCTTTCCTGAGTTCCCTTGCCTCCTCCTGCACCTCTGTTGCTTCTTTCTGCACTTCTCTTGCCTCTTTCTGCACCCCTGTTGCTTTATTCTGCACTTTCCATGCTTCTTTCTGCACCTGTCTTGCTTCTTTATGCACCCCTGTTGTCTCTTTCTGCACTTGTCTTCCCTCTTTCTGCACTTATTTTGCTTCTTTCTAAACCTCTGTTGCAATTCTCTTGCCTCTTTCTGTAGTTCTCTTACCTGTTTCGGCACCCCTCTTGCCTCTTTCTATACCTCTCTTCCCTCTTTCTGCATCACTCTTGCCTCTTTTTGTACCTCTGTTGCTTCTTTCTGCACTTCTCTTGCCTCTTTCTGCACCCTTTTTGTGTCTTTCAGCACCTCTGTTGCTTCTTTCTGCACTTCTCTTCCTACTTTCTGCACTCTTTGTGCCTCCTTCTGTACCTCTTTTGCTTCTTTCTGCACTTTTCTTGGTTCTTCCTGCACTGCAGTTGCCTCTTTCTGTATACCTCTTGCCTCTTATAGCACCACTTTTGCTTTTTTCTGCACTTCTCTCTCCTTTTTCTGCACCCCTCTTGCCTCTTTGTGCACCTCTGATGCTTCTTTCTGCACTTCTATTGCCTCTTTCTGCACCTGCCTTGCTTATATATGCAGCTGACTTGCCTCTTTCTGCCCCTCTTTTGCTTTTTTCTGCAGATCTCTTGCCTCTTTCTGCACCACACTTGCCTCTTTCTACACCTCTGTTCCTTTTTTCTGCAGATCTCTTACCTCTTTCTGCACCCCTCTTTTCTCTTTCTGTACCTCTGTTGCCTCTTTCTGCACACCTGTTCCCTCTTTCTACACCTCTCTTGACTCTTTCTGTACCTCTTTTGCCTCTTTCTACACTTCTCTTGCTCTTTCTGCACCCTTTGTGCCTCTTTCAGCATCTCTGTTGCTTCTTTCTGCACTCCAGTTCCTTCTTTCTGCACCACTTGTGCCTCCTTCTGCACCTCTGTTGCTTCTTTCTGCACTTCTCTTGGTTCTTCCTGCACTGCAGTTGCCTCTTTCTGTATTCCTCTTGCCTCTTAGAGCACCACCTTTGCTTCTTTCTGTACTTCTCTCTCCTTTTTCTGCACCCCTCTTGCCTCTTTGTGCACCTCTGATGCTTCTTCCTGCACTTCTATTGCCTCTTTCTGCACCTGCCTTGCTTCTTTCTGCAGCTGACTTGCCTCTTTCAGCCCCTCTGTTGCTTTTTTTCTGCAGATCTCTTGCCTCTTTCTGCACCTCACTTGCCTCTTTCTGCACCTCTGTTCCTTTTGTCTGCAGATCTCTTGCCTCTTTCTGCACCCCTCTTTTCTCTTTCTGTACCTCTGTTTCCTCTTTCTGCACCTCTGTTCCCTCTTTCTGCACCTCTCTTGACTCTTTCTGTACCTCTTTTGCCTCTTTCTGCACTTCTCTTGCTCTTTCTGCAACATTTGTGCCTCTTTCAGCATCTCTGTTGCTTCTTTCTGCACTCCAGTTGCTTCTTTCTGCACCCCTTGTGACTCCTTCTGCACCTCTGTTGCCTCTTTCATCACCTATGTCGGTTCTTTCTACACTGCTCTTGACTCTTTCTGCACCTCAATTGCCTCTTTCTGCACTTCTCTTTCTTCTTTCTAAAGCTCTGTTGCTTCTTTCTGCACCCCTTTTCCCTGTTTGTGCAACTATCGTGCCTCTTTCTACACCTCTCTTCCCTCTTTCTGTACCACTCTTGCCTCTTTCTGTACCTCTGTTGCTTCTTTCTACACTTCTCTTGCCTCTTTCTGCACCCTTCGTGCCTCTTTCAGCACCTCTGTTGCTTCTTTCTGAACTTCTCTTCCTTCTTTCTGTACCACTCATGCCTCTTTCAGCACCTCTGTTGCTTCATTTTGCACTCCTCTTCCTTCTTTCTGCACCCCTCTTGCCGCCTTCTGCACATCTGTTGCCTCTCTCGGCACCTCTGCTGGTTCTTTCTGCACTGCCCTTGCTTTTTACTGCACCTCACTTGCCTCTTCTGCACTTCTCTTCCTTCTTTTGGGACCCCTCCTGCCTCTTTCTGTACCTCTCTTGCCTCTTTCTGCACCTCTCCTACCTCTTTATTTACCCCTCTTGCCTCTTTTTGCATCTCTGTTGGTTCTTTCTGCACTGCTCTTGCTTCTTTCTGCACCTCACTTGCCTCTTTCTGCACTTATCTTTCTTCTTTTTAAACCTTTGTAGGTGGGTTTCTGAAGATCGCTGAGGTTGATCTGCCCTCTCAGCGATTCTGTGACCAGTACCCCTTGTGTGGACCGTGCAACTCGAACCCCTGTGCACCACATACATTTGCAGTTGCATATGCTTAGTGATGAATCCTGAGCTTGTGCTTTGGATTCCATGTAGTCCTGACCCCAAGCAGTATTTGCACTGAAGAGTTCTGGCCTCCACTCCACGAGTGTCCTGTGGGCTAGTACTTTGCTAACTTGCTTGAGGTCTCCTTGCGATCCCTGGTCCGTTGGCCTGTGGGTCCTGGCGAGGGTCACCTTGTTAATTCTTGAGCCTACCTGGTTGCTCCAGATGTCCCCTGACTCTCATTTGCTTGGAGAGTCCCGTGGACCTTACTGGTCCTCACCCTAACCTGTCTCCTCTAACCTTGTGGGTTGCAGTTGCCAAGTCTTGTTGGTGCCCCAGCCGGACATCGACCCCTCAGCTCTCGACAACGTTTGTGTGACAGCTCACCTCTGGACTCTGTTTGTCCTTGACATCTCCTGGTCCCCGTGGCTGCAGAGTCAAGCAACCCTTCTTCACTCCTGAAGCACTCGACATCGGTGGGTATTCGATCACCGAGCACCTGAAGTGACCCAGACTCTGTCCCCTCTGCTTTCAAGTTCTTCTAACCTAGAATCAGGGCTTGGATTCCACCGGAAATTCTTCGCCCTCCTGACAGCAGAACATCTTTGCAGCTATCCATTGAAAACGACAAAGGTTTCTGACATCACTTGACCCCTATGCACCCGGCTCCTCTGGGATAGGTAACATGGGTACTTTGGTACTCACTGGTGGGTTGGCCTTAGAACCTCCTAAGTTCCAAAGGGTTTGCTCGGAGTACTCTTAGAAGTCTTCTTAACTTGTAAATTTCCAACCGCGACTTTCCCATAGAGTTGTACGGAGCATGCATCTGTGTTTCCTCACTGCACCCATCCTACGCAGGCTCCCTGTGTCACTCCTCTGGGTGGTTCCTTGGGGTCATAGCGATTCTACGTGCTCTAGGCACTGGGTCTAGTCAAGTCGTCGTTGTTATTCCATTTTTTTAGTATATGGTTTGGTCTACCCTGGAGTCCGCTGTGTATTTTGCTATTTACGAATGTTCTATTGATTTAGTAGTGTGTGCTTTGTACCCTAGTCTCGTCTAGAGACTAGTAGAGAGTGTTATATTAATAAATACATATTTTTATATAAACACTGTGTGGTTCTCCTTTCATTTAATCATTTGGAAGGTGATATTCTGGTAAAACAAGTTGCTTTACATTCCTTCAAGATTAAGCCTGAAGGCTGCTCTCCATAGCTACCACTAGGATTGCTTTCAATAAGGTTATCTTTGACCTCATACATCATAAGGGTCGTGTGGCCTGGTACAAGGAGTCCACTTTAACTAGTGGACAGCATATACCAACCCACCTTCTCACAAGGCCTCTTTGTGTTTTTCTTGTGTAACTCTCTGGGTATGCACCAGTGACTGAGCGAAAAGGGTATATATCTGTGACCACAATTCCTTTGGGTGTCGGGGAAGTCATGTTCTAAGGTTGCCCAATCTATTTGTTACCTTCTTAGATTTGTGGGTACTTATGTTGGCACTGTGAGAGCTAGCAGGACTATACGTGAATATAACCTGAGGGGGTACATAGAATCCATCTGGCACCCAACGTTTATGTTGTCCAACAAATGCACAGTTCCCACTGAGAGAGTAAAAGCTGTATGACACTTCTCCCACTGGGCTGATGCAAGCTGGGTAAAGTTGGCACAGAAAACAAAGGCTTCTCTTTCCTAGATCTCCCTTTACACTTAACTGTGAATGGGCAGGTTACCTTTCAAGATAATTAAGTTCCTGAACACTGGCCAGCTCCCTTTTATGAACTGAGAGTGGTTGCATGCCTCCCAGCCAGGTTTAAGCCATTGTTTCTGCGCTGAGAGACATTTTCACATACAATGAAGGAAAGACAAAATCTAAAATTTATTAAAAACCCAACTTTACCAGTGGATTGGATTTTTAATAATTATTTTTTATAAAGTTGCTGAATCATTTCTGTAACTTATCCCACACCAAAGTTAGCAAGAATAGTATTTTACTGGAACTTTAGTTTTCACCACTGGTTAAGCTACAGCCCAGTAAGTAACAATAACTGTTGGGGACTAGTCACTGTGGAAACATGGCAACATGAAATTCTTACATTCTCCACTTATGTGCTGTACACCCGTCTTTGTGAGCTACAAGGCCTACTCAGGGGTGACTTATTGAACATTAGAAGGTAGGGTCTTGTCCTGTCAAAAATGGTTGTTTGGAAAGTTTCACCTGCAGTTTGAAAAGCTGCACCAGTCGGGCTACATAGGTAGGCCTCAAGCCAAGTTTTCATCATCGAGCCAGTGGACGGCACAACAAGTGTTGCTATCCATATGTGACCTTTAACTTTCAATGCCATTGGTGTATTTCATTGTAGGATAGGATAGGATAGGATAGGATAACAGTTTATAGAGCGCTCGAATGCCGAGGCGTCTTGGCGCTGGTGTGAGAGAGGAGAGATCTAACAGTCCTGGTACTGATGAATTACCCCTTAGGAAACTACCATGTTTTATTTCCTTCCTGAACACAGTCATGTTTGGTTGGAGTCTGAGTGTAGTCGGCAGTTGGTTCCACAGCCTGACTGCACAGTGCAATATACTTCCTCCCCCCCATCTAGCTCTGCAGACTTTGGGGGAACAGACGAGGCCAGAATGAGCAGATCTAAGACTTCTAGTTGGACTATACCACTGAAAGATTTTTCGCAAATCGGAAACACCACTGCCATATAATGTCTTGTGTACCAAAACATAAGGCCTTAAATTCCATATGCTTCTTTATTGGAAGCCAGTGTAGCGATTTAATGGCAGCAGAAGTGGAGTGACCTTTTGGGATGTTCAATAGTATTCATGTGGCCGCATTTTGCATGGACTGCAGTTTAGTCTTTTGTGCCTTGTCAATGTCTACAAATAGAGCATTTCAATAGTCTAGTCGGGACAAGACTAAGGCCACTACAACTGTTTTTCTTAGCTCCTGCGGAATAAAAGGGAACACCTTCCTCATCAGCTTCAGTATGTAGAAGCAAGTGGAGGTACCATATACCATGCTTGTACTGGAATGCTAAACTTACATATTGGCGATTATCCAATGTTATCATGTTTTAGTGGCTGCAGCACATACTCTGGTGCCTTGATAAAAGTCACCAAGTGTGCAGACACAAAACAACAGCAATATTATTCAGCAAAAAATAATTGGTTGTTTTTACTACAAGAGGGATTTTCTCACTCTGGATCACTTCCTTTCTTGGACATAGAGAACTGATACCTGAAAAAATAACTCGATTAGTGGAATATCTATAGCAAAGAGGAGATATGGATCCACTGCCTGCAATTTCAGAACTGGTTTTGGGTGAGAGATGCTTTCTGCACATGGTTGTCATCAGTCGAACTGAAGAGTAATCAGGGGAAAGGCAAACTGCTGGATATGTGTAAGGGTCCTCTTTCACCTTGAACAACAGATTGCAGTCACTAGCTTTACCCCAAATGGGTAGGCTGCAGGCAGACTGATTGATCAGCAGCTGATCCCAACCACAGGCCTAAATGGATTTCCAAACGTGACTTGTTTCAGTTCTCCATCCTGCAGTGTCTATGTGTTTTGCATGCAACTTCAGAATTGGCAGCAATACATTTCCACTGTCTGGGGAAAACATAATCTCCTCCATATTGTGCACAAAGGCTATGCGAGGCACTTCTTAAATGGATCCCACAGGCTTCCATTACTATGATTCATGCATAATTGCAGTGCATATACAACACGGGCCACATAAAAGCACACACAATATCCACTTTGAGTGTTAGCTCTAGGATCTGGTATTTGCATAGGTGTGTACTTTTATATGAGTGGGCCAGTAGGCTTTCACTCCAATGACACAGATAAAAATGTTCTTGTCATAATTATGGATGAACAACACAGTCTATGTTGCCAACACCATTCAAAGTTTTAAACCCGTGACAGGGACAGTAATGCACTGTCAGCAAATGAGGAGAGGCTTGGTGCAATCATCCATGTCCAAGACAAATCAAGGATCTCCCTCACATCAAGTTCAAGACTAGACCTCTGCACCCACTCTAGATTAGTATGAGGTTAGGGCCAACATAAAAAATCAGGATACCAGTTTCATGCAGTTGGGCACTTAGGGCAGAGAGCCATGACTGTAAGCCATGCACTCGGCATACCTGTCACAAAATGCAGGTATGCTTTCTATGAAACCAATGTCATCAACACAAATGATGCTATACATAGGTACTGGTAAATATTCATGCTTGCTTAAATACTGGCTGTTTCCAAAGTACTACATTTGAACAATCCCTACTACCACACATTTCTAATGTACGCATATATAGCCAGATATATCAATGAATTTTGACATCATTTACACTGGCAATATCAGACAGTGTAATGCAGACTCTCAAGGAAACATTGGGTTAAAAAGAAAATATACATTTTGGCACCCAGAATATAGTGAATTGATATTCTTATTGCACAACAAAATTATACATTACAAATGAACGGAAAGTGTTTTTGCAAAGTCATTGTGTACAAAGATGCACATCTGTCACCAACAGGTTCCTGGTGATGCTTCAAATGTGACTGCAGTAAATGAAGGTTACTCATAGAGCAGACCACACATCAGATTCCATCCTGCACCAGCCCAAGGGAAGAACCATCTGCCAAAACAGCTCAATTAGCTGCGACCTTGAATCCTTAGCCTGAAATATCACACTAAGCTGTTGAAGCAATTGGGAGCTGTAATCGACCAGCTGGAGCAAGACATCCATTAATTTCTGCTCCAACTGCATGGTGATGCCTTCTCCTCTTTTTAAATTAATGGACTGACCAGCCATGTGAGCGGACCTTAAATCTTTGCCTAAAGCGAGGTTGTTTGCACATAGAGAAACAACACCTAAGCCACGATGCAGGGAGAGGCTGCTCTGCCTCTCCCTGCATCGTGGCTTAGGTGTTGTTGAGGAGGTCACAAGTGATGCGTATGAAAAAATTTAATGCAAGGTATGAGTGGATATAGGAGATGCACATTGACTGAGCAATAGACATACCGAAACAGAAAATTGATAGTCTCCACAGTGCAATCCGTGTCATGCAAGGACATTTGCCCAAAACACACAGTGGCCAAATTCCCAATAATTCAATTTTAATGCTTTAACCCTTTTCACTGAAGGTTAGAGCTGGTGGAAGTGAACCACTATCTGATGGTGGCTCTTCTGAGTTGAATGCCTTGTTCATCACTGTCTGGGACCATGAATATGTTTGGGATATCCATAGGATTGGTGCGCTACCTGGGAGAAGTCATCATTTTCCGCAGTGACCCATAGCATCGGAAGCGCTTTTTCTGCCATAATGGTTACTACAGCCCGGACGCACTTTTAGACATAATTTTCTGCTCACACCGGGGTAGATTTAAATATCTAGCTTCCTTCATCACTCTTGAAATGTCTGACTGTGGATTAGCTGGTTTTAATACCCGGTAGGATTCCTTGTATTTGAAATGAAAGTGGACATTCATATTTATACAGTGATACCTTCTGAAACTATTATAAATCACACACATTTTTTTTCTTAAGTACTTGAGTATGAAACTGACGCACACTAGATCTGGTTCATTCTATTCAAAATAATATTAATAATAATGATGATGATGATGATGATGACGATGATGATGATGATGATATTGGTTCAGACTAGTCTACAGCTTTAAATCATTCTCCATAACATGATTGCAGTATTGCCTAACAACAGTTCCCATCAAAAATGTTTGTCTAGCTGAACAATACATCGTGATGTCCTATAATCCAGCCTGACTGTTACATCAGATGTGCTCATCCCACTTGGTTTATCCTCAGAACTTCTAGGCCCCCAGTATGTAATGAAAGGTACAAGCTTGACAGCTGTATCTGTATGCAGTCTTTGATTATCTCTTGCAGAAGATAGGCAGTGCATTGGTTGCACCAACTTTCAATGCTTCCATACTGGTAATAGATGAGTCGGAAAATTAGTCTCACTGATGGAGACGCTCATTTGCTTCAGCACTTTCTTGGCTGTAATGAGCCATGCCCCAAACACTCACTGAATTGTGAATGTCTGTGTGATATCAGAAATAGGAAAGGCTGGCCAACAAAAGAGTAGTGCAAGAAAATGCTTCTATTTGCATGATTACCCCCATTGTTGGGTTACTGACGTAATATTGATGCATATAATATCGAAACACAAAAATATAGGAGATTAAATATTGATTGCAAAAATGTTGATTTCCTATACTTAACTATAATAAGTACAAAAATCGAGAAGCCAAATATTGTTCTCAAAAATATTGATTTTTACATATATCAAAAACACATATATTGGAAACCCCAAAATTGTTATCTCTACATAAACATATAATATACAAATATTGATTAAAACAATACCTAATACATTATTATCACCAAAATAACAAAATAATCATTAATAAGTAGATTAAAACACTTTTTACATAAAACAATTATTTCAAATAAATCCAAAACTTGTTTTACACTTATTTAAATTAAATACAAAAATATTACATTAGCAAATTATTTGCCGCTCATCGGAAAAATGTATAAGTGTACCTAAATTAATAAAAAAGTATAAAGACACCCAAATAATGACCAAAAATAAACTTAGTTAACTTTACCTCTGCAAACTATCAGCAAATTAACATATAAAATGAAACTTTCGGTTTTTTTCTTCCAAAAGAAAGGAAAGCACCTGATCCACATTCGAACACCTCCAATGGAAAAGCTGCAGTACCATGAGTAACATCCAAAGAGAACATGCATGTAAGTATACTAAATAGAAGCAATTGCATTTTTTGACATGTTGAGAACATATTGATAAGAAACTTGCAAGGTAAAATATATTATGCAAATATACGCTTGCATTGCTTTCAAACACAATGGTAGAGACTGCCAAATCTATCACTTCACAGAAAGGAAAGCAGTTACTAAATCACATGGGCCACACCAACAACCAAGAAAGTGCATAATCAGAAAATATAAACTGGAAATTTGCTAAATATGATTCTAATTCATGCTATGGGTGGGCAACTACAAAAGATGCTGTTGTAATTCATCTAAGAGTGCACAACCAATCCTCAAATGTGACAAAAATAGAAGAGAAATATTGTAGGATATAGGTGAGGCAAGCACTAGCTCCCAGGAACCCACAAGCAAGATCCTTAAAGATATAGGCCCACATGCATCAACACAAAAACCGGTCGCAAACGGGCAGATTCTCAGAATCTGACCCTTTGCTCCCGGTATTTTTGCATTTGGAATGCATCATCCCAAATGCAAAAATTCGCAATTTAAGGAATCTTTAAATAGCGATTCCTTAAATTGCGATTGCATTTAAGGAATCTCAAATTGAGATTCCTTAAATGCAATGCATTAAAGTTAAAAAATTAGCGATTTCGCTAATAGGGGGAGCAAATTACCATGAAGTTGAACTTCATGGTAATTTGCAAATACTTTGAAAAATGCACTTTTGTGCATTTTTCAAAGTGTCATGTTGCGCACACATATGCCCTTAGAGCATGTGTGTGTGCAACATATGTGCACATATCAATTTCAGGGGTGCCATAGGGTGTCATTTTGACACCCTTGCACCCTTGAAATTGCATGAGCAATTTGCGAGTACCTACTGGTACTCGCAAATTGCTCATGCAATCTTCAATTCATTCCTATGGGCCAGGAGGATGAATGGGACGGCATTCCTTAATTGCTACTCGCAATTTGCTAGTCGCAATTAAGGAAAGTTAAGGAATCGCTATTTGAATAGCGTTTCCTACATGCATAGCCTTATGCTATTCCTTATTAGCGAATCATTATTTTTCGCTAATAAGGAATCGCAAATGGCATTGTTGATGCATGTGCCAGATAGGGCCTTATTTATGAAGAATTAACACAGCTTGGTGCTGTAAGCCATTTGGCTGTGCCACGTTAATTCTGAAACACAGGGATGCATCATATCTATAATGATGTGACTGATCCCTTTGTTCTCCCCTGCGCTGGCGCACAATAACTTCTATGTTCATGGTGCAAGGATGCCTGCGTCATGGGGATGATTGTTTATGTGCAGGAAAGTGCCCTCTGATCTAACCATATTAGTAGAATGTTCTGGAAACTAAACAGATGACATTTACTATTCCCACTACAATCTAAACCTATTTGGGGAAGGCATTGGATAATAAAGGGGTTACATTTACTATTCCCACTCCAATGTGAGCCAATTTGGGAAAAACATTGGACACTAAAGGAGTTAAATGTACTATTCCCATTCCAATCTAAATATTTTAGAAGAAGGGGTTGGACACTAATGGGGTGACCTTTACTAATCCCACTCCATTTTAAACCAATTTGAGGAAGGTGTTAGATGGTAAAGGGGTGACATTTGCTATTCCCACTCCAAGCTAAACCAATTTTGGAAAGGCCTTGAACACTAAAGGGGTGAAATTTATTATTTCCACTCCAATCTAGCCATATTGGGGGAAGGTGTTGGACACTAAAGGGGTGACATTTACTATTCCCACTTCAATCTAAACCAATTTAAGGAATGTGTTGAACACCCAAGGGGTGACATTTACTATTCCCATTCTAATCTAACCATATTGGGGGAAGATGTTGGACACTACAGGGGTGACATTTACTGTTTCCACTCCAATCTAAACCAATTTGCAGACTTTTTGACACTATAGGGGGTGACATTTACTATGACCACTCCAATCTAACCATATTAGGGAAGGTGTTGGATACTAAAGGGGTAAAATGTACTATTCCCAATTCCAATCTAAACCAATTTGGGGAAGGCGTTGGACACTAAGGAGGTAAACATTACTACTCTCACTCCAATCTAAGGCTATTTGAAGAAGGGATTGGGAACTAAAGAGTTGAAATTTACAGTATCCACTTCAAATCAAAATATTTTACACAGGGTAATACAAATTAAAAATGTTATATACACAGTAAATGCTCCATAATCACACACATTTATTTTTATTTCAAATGAACTAAAATGTTATTTAAAAACACACTAACCCCAACTACAAATCTGTATATACATATTAAAATGTAAATATGTAAACGTTATTTTTGGGGAGACTATTAACCCCTTCGCTGCTAGCCCTTATCCCCCTGTGCTAAGCCTTTTTTTTGGCTATTTGGGTAATTTGTGCTTAGGCCCCTGTAACATTTTGGCCACATAAGGTATCCTGGCCAAATTTGCGTCCTTTTCTTTCAACATCATGGGAATTCTAAAGGTAACCAGGGTTTGTGGATTCCCTTGGAGGCGACCCAGATATTAGCCAAAATACAGCTACATTTTGTTTTTGGGGGTGGGGGAATGGGAAAAAAGTGTGGCTAATGAAAGCGTCTGGTTTTTCTCTTCAAATGGTATCAACAAAGCGTTTGTGGGGCTGAAATCACCATTTTCCCAGCTTTTAGGGACAGGCAGACTTTTGTTGGAAAACCTAAATTTTTTACACAGTTTTGGCATTTTACTGGGACATAGCCTATTTTTGCATTTTTTTGTGCTTTCAACCTTCTTCCAGTTAATGGTAGAAATGAGTATGAAAGCAATAAAGGATCCTGGAAAGCTATACATTTTAGAAAAGTAGAACAATTCCTGAATTTAGCAAGGGGTCATTTATGTAGATCCTTCAAGGTTTCTTTATAGAAACTAACAGTTGAAAATAGGAAAAATTGAAAATTACTTGAAAAAAACAGCCATTTGTGACAACGTTTTCACCTGTAACTTCTTCTAATTATGACAGCTGTTTGAAAGCAATGTACCGTTAAATTTGCTGGACCTTTCTGGTAGTGGGGATCTATAGGACTTGTAGGTTCACCAAGAACCCGACGAACCCAGAGTCAATAACTGAGCAGCGTCTTGCAATGGTTTTTTATTATGTACTGGGTATATAGCAATTAATTTGGGAAAATATATACATGTAAAAACCGGTATGAAAGACACCTATGTATTTCTGAAATTGAAACAAAATATAGAGTTTAGAAACAATAGATATTTGCACATTCCTTGTTAATATGGTTCCATGTTCTTTTTTACACATTGTCTTTAATTTGGAAGACAGAAATGCATCAAAAGTCAATAGGTAATAACAGTTGCTCTACAATTCATTGTTACCCTACGTCTCCCAATAAAAATGGTACCTCAATTGTGTGGGTAGGCCTAGTGCCCGCGACAGGAAATGGCTCAAAATGCAACGTGGACACACTTTATTTTTACAGTGAAAACTGACCCTTTTTTTTGCAAAGTGCCTAGCTGTAGATTTTGAAACCTAGCTCTGCCGGCACCTAAGGAAACCTAGCAAATCTATATATTTTTAAAAACAAGACAGCCAGGGGAATCCAGGATGGGGTGACTTGTCTGGCTCTCACCAGGTTCTGTTACCCAGAATCCCTTGCAAACTTCATAATTTGAAAAAAACAAACGAATTTTCCTCACCTTTCTGTGGTGGAAAGTTCTGGAATCTGCGTGGATGTACAAAATTCCAACCAGCCCGCATTTCCCAAAGTCTTCTGAGAAAAATGGTACTTCACTTGTGTGGGTAGGCCTAGTGCCCATGACAGGAAACGGCCCAAAACACACTGTGGACACACCACATTTTCACAGTGAAAACGTATCCTTTTTTTGCAAAGTGTCTAGCTGTAGATTTTGAACCCTAGCTCTGCCGGCACCTAGGGAAACCTAGCAAACCTATACATTTCTGAAAACTAGACACCTAGGGAAATCTAGGATGGGGTGACATGTCTGGCTCTCTCCAGGTTTTGTTACCCAGAATCCCTTGCAAACCTCAAACTTTGTAAAATAAAACACATTTTCTTCACATTTCTGTGGTGGAATGTTATGGAATCTACATAAATCCACAAATGTCCTCCCACCTAGCATTTCCACAGGTCACCCGATAAAAATGGTACCTCACTCATGTGGGTGCCCCAAGTACCAATGATGGGCAAGGGCCCAAAACGTATTGAGGAGACATCAGAATGACCTATCACAAAACAACCTGGTTTTGCAAGGGGAGTCACCTGTGTTTTTGGCCCCTGACTCGGCGGCCATCTTGGGAAATCTACCAAACCCGCACATTTCTGAAAACTAGACACCTGGTAAAGTCAAGCAAGGTATGGCTTGCATGGGACCCCCAACGTTTTCCTACCCAGAACCCCCTACAAACCTCAAATTAAGCTAATAAAATCACTTTTTCTTAAATTTCTGTGTGGGAAAGTCCTTCAACCTGCATGGATCCACAAACTTCCTACCACCCAGCTTTACCCCAGGTTTCCCATTAAAAATGGTACCTCACTCGTGTGGGTGGGTCAAGTACCCACAACAGGCAAGGGCCCAAAACCTATTGAGGCGACATCAAAATTACCTATCACAAAACAACCTGGTTTTGCAAGGGGGTCCCGTGTGTTGTTGGCTCTGGGCTCGGCGGCCATCTAGGGCAACCTACAAAACTCACACATTTCTGAAAAACTAGACACCCCTGGGAGTCCAGAAAAGTATGGCTTACGTGCGTCCCCCAACATTTCCCTACCCAGAATCCCCTGCAAACCTCAAATTTTGTTGAAAAAATCTATTTTTTCTCACATTTCTGTGTGGGAAAGTTGTAGGATCACTGGGCTGACACAGATTTCCTACCACCCAGGGTTCCCCCAGGTCTCCCGATAAAAATGGCACCTCACTTGTGTGGGTAGGCATAGTGGCTATGACAGGAAATGGCCCAAATTGTACTGTGGAGACTTCAAAATTACCTATAATAAAACTACCTGGTTTTGGGGGAGGGCACCTGGTTTTTTGGCCCGGGCTTGCCACCATCTAGGGAAACCTACCAAACCCACACATTTCTGAAAATGTGACACCCTGAGGAGTCTAATGAGGTATGGCTTGCGTGGATCCCTTAAAGTGATCCTACCCAGAATCCTCTACAAACCTCAAATTTAGCTGAAAAAACTAATTTTCCACTTATTTCTTGTTTTTCACTCTATTGCTATGGTTCTGGGCCTGCTTTTCAATCCTCCCTGTATCTTTTCAATCCTTTGTTTGTGGAAAGTTTTTTTGAACTATTTTTTTACTTATTAGCTATCTCTCTATTTTCCTGATTCAATATTTTGAGTTTATTTCAACTTTTTGTGTATTTTTCAATACTTTTTCACTCTCTTTCTATTACCTGCTTTTTTCATTTATTTTTCTTACTTTTTTCATTCCTACCTTTTCTTTTCCGCCCTGTACTACTACCCAGAACCATGGCAAATGGCCACAGGGCTCGTAACCGTAGCCACAGCAGCGCCAACCCGGGGTGCAGCGACGGGCATTATTCGGTGAGTCCGAGGTGGCCGCACTGTTTTTTTTTGTGCAGCCCCACCTCCCCTTAATCCTGGCAGCAGGCGGCAGGCCTGGGTCCGGGTACGGGCTCCTGGAGTGTCAGCAGCGTTGGGGAAAGCTGCACCAGGCAGCGTTCGCTGCTCTGGTGTCCGGTGCGCCCAAAACCAGTTGACGCACCGGTGGTCCGATATCCTGGACCTGGAGCAGGACCTGCTGGACCTGCTAGGAGTGGAGGTCCCGGGGCTTTGTGAGTAGCTATTTAAAATTACTACTTTGTGTCTGTTCTTCTGCTCTGTGTTATATATTGCGAATATATTTTTTTACCGATCAGCAAGAAAGCTACTGCTTACATTGCAGGTAAATTATGTTTAAAAATCTTCTGTGATTGTTATGACACAGGTGCTCGGCGCTACTAATCTTACTTGTTTGCAACTTTGCGCTCACTTAGCGTGATTATGTAAGAGTTTCTTTTAGAGAACTTAAGTTAGGTAATGCTAGAGAGACTAGTCCTTCCTTTGTCCTCCTGTCACTAAGAGATAGTGGTGTATTGATACTTATGTTTAGTTACTTATTAGTATGAGTTGGTAATTTTTTACTTGTGTTCGTGACGCACCCTCTGTTACGTCACGTGCTGCTTACCCCAGTCCTTAGTAGAACCTTTTGTAGTTTGTTTACTGAGTGATAATAGAGGCTTAGTACTAGCAGAACATCAGCAGCAACCAACCAACAATTGTTCCTCCATTTATGCATTTTTGAGGACTAAAATAACTGGAAATGCAGACTTAGTGGAAAATTGTGCCGCATGGAAGAGGTGGGCTAGGTCAGGTGGTACTTAGGCTTAATTGGTATTCTGGACTTAGAATGGAACACTGGATTAGTGTTGGATTAGTGTTGATAAATAATAACTAGTCGGTCCACAAATCCCCAGATACTACTAGTAGACCAGATTAATTAGCTCAATGTTATTGCAATTGTTGTTTATTTGTTTCACACCAATCATCAATGTTTATCTCTTTCTTTCTTATATCTTTTATGATCAGCATCCAGGGGCAACAAGACTGGGTCAGAGTCGGCGGGAGCAGCTGGCCAAGAACACCAGGCACAGGAGGAACAGGACCAGGACCACTCCTCTATCGAGGGTTCTGCTGCTGGCCCCAGTAAGTCTTCCTGTTGTTAATAATAATTATTATTATTCCCTAACTTTTACTGCACCTTATTTTTTCCAAACTATTGTTTCCGTTTCCTAATGCTATTTTTTTAACCAATTTTTCTTCGATCTAGAATATCTGTTTGTAAATTCTTCTTATCCCTGCCTCTAACTGCCTCTGCTATGACTCTCTGTACTACTTCTATTCTGTCTGTAGCTAAGCTTGCTCAGTTGGCCACTCTTTATTTGAAAGGTTTTAAATAAAACTCAGATTCACCAATAGCTCTAGCCATTGAGTCCAGTCCTGTGGGTTGTCCTCTTCTACTACTTCAAGGCTTCTGAATCTTGAGGCTTTCTTAATCTTGAGGCTTTGACAATTCCCACCAACAAAATGCCCAACCAGATTTTACTATTTTTGATAGGATAGGACATACTACTACTGTTGTAGGGATTCTGCACATACAGAACTTTGCACAAGAAAATAGGACAATGGTGATGGGAGGTTGGACCTTTATCACACCTCAATCAGAGAACCCACCACATTCCCCTGACCGACTAGTTATAGACAGTGTCTAATTACTATTAGGTCTCCGAACCCCCATACCCAATGAGTAGACAACCCAGATTAGAACACTCCTGACCTCTCAGTCGCAGAAGCAATGCACATGCACATTGCACACCCTTTCGCTCGCTCACTCACTCGTGTAAGTCCACACAAAATACCACCGAGTCTATGTAAGTTCAAAAGGTTTTTTTTCAACTGACAAGCTCTGTACGGTGTTCTATAATGGAGCACCAACAGCAAAATGCATAAGATTAAAACAATAAACATTGTTACACTTCGTTACACTTAGTTACAACAACTACAAGTAGAAGACAAAAGGCGAGATCATGATAAGTGAACAGTGGTGGAAGCACCACCCTCCCCTTGCTCGGAATATAGTTTATATAAAATTATAAATGAAGATCTCTGAGCGAATTCTGGGGACCCCTCACCTTAGAAGAACCTAGTACTGGTTACATCATAAGCTCTGCAAAACTCTGGTTCGTAGAAGGGAATCTTCCTTCTGTTATAAGAAAAATGGTGCGAGTTAATACTATATTGCAAGCATTTTTCAGTCGTGCCAAAAAGTGTAGCATTTTTATGGATAAGCAATATGGGCTAACACCAGAACTCCATAAGAACGAGGCTTGTATTTTGACCTTGTACGCAGCGCTCATACAGTAGCAGTATGAGCTCATGTGGGCTCAAAGGCGTCTTATGCTACAATCTGCGAGGCAACGTGCGCAAAAATAAAAGACACAAAGGTAAAATGATTGCATGGCTCGGGCTAGCTAAGCAAAGACTAGAATTACCCTAGGGGCCATATAACACTACTAGTGTCTACTCTACTACCTGATTTGTACTAGTGATGTCTGTTGTATATGTATGTATTAACTTTTTTTTCAATATTGCTAGAATACAGTGGTGATGGATTTGTTGTGATTTGAAGTTTCCAACCAGAAAAACAGACACACAAATAAAAGTCAATAAGGGACAAAGACAGTAAGAAGTGGAAGTCTAGTTGTCAGGGAAGTATAGCTTGTCTTCAAACTCTGGGGGTTCAACCAGAAGTAGGTAATCATCATCTAAGACGCTACTTCTCTCACCTCAGCCGATGTCCTCATCTTCCTGCGTTGATTCATGTATTGTGTAATTCGGTGGTATAAAGTACTGATTCATTTTCATCATAGTTAACCACTCCACGTTTTTGGGCGAGAGACTGGTCCTTCTCACTGTTACAATGGAACCAGCAGCACTGAAAACACGTTCAGAAGAGACAGGGCAAGCCAGATAGTTTATCGCCAGCCTGCTGAGCAGTGGCCATTGGCCCCTTTTCCCATGCCAATACCGCAATGGGTTTTGATCAATGTACACCTCTGTCGGGTCATCCAGATAGGCCTGGACCATCCGCTCAATGTTCAGGGGTGCTACACATTGTTCGGCCTCTTTTGTCTTAGCATCAGCACTGGACCTAGCAAGTTCTTGCTGTAAATACCAATCCGGTTCTTGCTGTTGTCGATAGTGTTGGTGAGTGTTCTGAGCCAAACACACTGCCCTCAGGCTCTGAAATTGAACTTGACGCAGGATGCACTGCTGCAGTACTTGTTGTGGTTGTGGGTGTATGGGGCGGGCTTTTAATTACCAGCCATTCATTTGCCAACTTACTGGCTGCCTCAGCTATCAAAGTTTTGTACCGGGCAACATCCACTTCAGAAAAAGGAATTAATGTCTTACTTTTCAGTGTCGATTTGGACCATGGATCCAGAAATGTGGCACAAATGTAATGTTCTTGGGTCAAAATCTTATTTTGCACTCTTGTATTGTCATCTAAGCGACGGGATAAGCTCTCCACCAACTCATATGCTTCTTTTTTTTCATCTACACCTTTGTACACTTCAGACACCTCCTTCAGCTGTTGCTCTAGCATTTGCAACAATGGGATAGCTTGGCCCATAGTACAGTCCTCCTTTCTGACTTCACGTGTGAAGTCCTCGAACGGAAGAAGCATCTCAGTCAGGCATTTAACTAGGCACCTTTGGTCCATCTGAAGGGTCATGCCTTTCACACTAGCATCCCCTCTTCGCATGACATATTCATTGATTGGTCTGTACTGCTCAAACAGACGGTCAAGTATGTAATAAGTTGAGTTCCAACGTGTTGCCACCTCCTGGATGAGTGCTTTGACTGGCATTCTATAGTCACATTGAATGATCCTCAGCTGCTTCCGAGCTTTAAAAGAATGGCTAAAATGAGTGCATATTCTTCGGCAGGTGGTCAGTAAGTTGCTGACTATGGCTTCTTTTTTCAGAAAGTCTTGAACTATAATGTTAATGAGGTGCGCCAAACACGGCACCCTGAAATAGGAACCAAGCTGCATGGCCTTAAGTACATTACTGCCATTATCTGTGGAAACAAAACCAATCTTAAGCCCTCTTGGGCGGAGCCATTCAAAGACCTTGCTCTGAAACTCTTCCAAAATGTTTACAGCAGTATGAGATTTCTCCATGGCGAACATGGCTACAGTTGCATGTTTCCGAGTAGCATTAAAGATCTCAGCTGTATCAAGAGCACCAACTTCAGATAGCTTATCTCTAACCCCCACAAAAGAGACCCAGTGTGCAGTGATGCACATGTAATCAGTGGCTTGGAAACTGGTCCAAATGTCTGTTGTCAGGTGGATATTGTTAACAGCACTCTGCTGCAAAGCTTGTCCAACCAATTCCAGCACATCGTGATGTAGTGCTGGAACAGCAACTGTTGCGAAATAGGACCGGCTGGGAACCTTCCATTTAGAGCACATGGCTGACACAAATTCAAGGAAACCCACCCCTTCCACAAATGAAAAAGGGAGAAGGTCCAGCACTAATATTTTAGCCAGATTCACATTGTACAACAGTGCCGTTGCTTTTGTACTGCCCCTCCGACCTAAACATGCTGAGAATGGTAGGCTGGATTTTTTTACTTTGTGGGCAGCTGTGTTCTTGAACCCAGTTAGGCTCAACAACGCACTTTTTTTCATTACAGTACTCGGTTGCCTTGGTGTCTCAGTCTGACTCTGAGTATGGCTCTTACTGTGGTGCCACTGAGATGTTGCTGAGGATGTGGGCGGTACCACTACACTGCTGGGGACAGGGCTAGAAATGTCTCCCTCTTGTTCACCTTCCACCGCGATCATATCTTCCCCTAATTCTTCATCCCCAACAACAGCATTGGGTTCGGTTTTAATTTTTTCTAAGCGAAGTAGGTGAGCCTCCCACTGGATACTGTGGTTACACTACCACCACCTACTGAGGTGGTGGTTGAGCTTGATGTAGGTCCCTGCCAGGCCTTTGCAAATATGGAAGCTGGAGGTCGTGTTGTTGTTCCCTGTGTTGGAGGTATCCGTGCTACATCCCTCGCAGCGATTTGGATAGGGTAATAATGTTGGTCTCCATCTCCTCGGGGCCGGGAGTGATGCTCGTGATAACTGGCTCGTCATCATCATCCCCCTCTTGTACATCTACCTCCATAACTGTAAGGCTTTCTGTAACCTTCCTTTTCACTAGCCTTGTCTTGTGGCGTGCATCACTGTCAGACTGAGCTGGTGGCTTCCAATTGGCATCAAGATCATCAGAAGCGGGGCTTGAAGAAGAAGATGACGGACTAACCCTTCTTTTCCTTGCTAGGGGTCTGGAAAACAATGGATCTTCTGAAACAGTGGCTTGCCACTCTTTGTCTGCAGGAAGCTTGGTCTCCTGAAATGCCCCTACTTCAGGAGGAACAACTACTATTGTGGGCTGTGGCTGCTGCTGTTCTTGCGGCTGCTGCTGTTCTTGCGGCGGCTCGTTAGTAGACTGGCTACCTCTGCGACACTCATGGGCTTGGGCCTAGGTTGGTGGGTCTGGCCCGATGATGCGGAGGTGCTTCTCCCAGCTTGGTCCCCAGACAATGCTGCTTCAGGCGTAATTTTGTGTTTCCCAAAAAACATCTCAGGTGGCACACCAGTCTTGGTAAGTGCCACTTCCTTTTTCTGTTCCTTCTCACCGACAACTTTCTTGGTACTGGATGACCTGCTACTTTTCTTTGGGGCCATCTTCTTCAGATGTCAGCAGGACGCAAGTGCACAAGTTGTAGAGATGTCTGTGGTCACACGTGGACGTGACGTGGTGCGCAGCAGGACTTCTGTCTCGCAGTACAATGGGCAATGATGATGACACCTTCTTCTCTGTCTTTTTGTGCACCTAAAAGCAAAGAAAAACTTAGTGTAGCCATTTGTGAATCTTTGTCAAAAAGGGCTTTCATGGTATACTGTGTACACTCTCAGGAAGGATAGGAAAGAAGAAGAACAACAACAAAAATAAAAATGTACTGGAAGTGGACCCAGTTTGGCATTAAATTATTTGCTCGTCAACTCATCACATCATTCAGAGAGCCACTGCTGGCAAAGGGGATGGATGGAAGCTGTAAGCCAAGAGGAAAACCATGCAGGCCTATATGGCAAAAGCAGCACACTTATATAACTCCCACCAGAATGGCCACTCACAAAAATTCACAAGCACAAAGCAGGAGGCCTGGAAAACAATGTACTGACAAAAGAGGCCTATAATAGCCATGCAAAGGATGCATGCTAAACCACACCACTTTACCTTTAATGCAATAAAATGGAAAAACGAAAATTCACAGAGCTAAACAAGGTCTGCAAGGTACACACCACGCAGGCATTTATTTAACATACACCCAAAAAGAACAGAGATTCTACCAAAACTACAAATTTTGCAATTCAATCCAATGCCATCCATGCCCTAAATGATGTTTAATTCAACAGAACACACAGAAAAGCTGTATCATGCACCCGTGACTACCTGTGAGCGTACTGGATGAAAGGCCTGTTGACAGACTAGGCCACAAGCTTGCAGGCCTATGGTAAAAGCACACTACCGGCCTTCAAAATGGCCACCAGCCACATGGCCAGGTCCACACACTACAAGAAACTGAAGACAGATAATGCAGGCCTATAGCAAAAAGCACACGGCCTGGCTTCAAAATGGCCGCCAGCCTCATGGCCAGGCCCACAACAACAAGAAGCCTAGGCCACAAAGGAATAACATTCATGCCTATATGGCAAAAGAAGCACACCTAATAACTCCCACCAGAAATGTCCACCAGCCACATGGACACTCACAAAATCACAAGCAACAAGCAGGAAGCCTGGAAAACAATGTACTGACAAAAGGCCAATAGTAGCCAGGCAAAGGATACATGCTGCTAAACCACATTGCTTTGCCTTTTAATGCAATAAAATGCAAAGGAACAGTTGCTTCATCATGCACCCACCCATGACTTGCTCTGGGCCTACTGGCTACCCACAACAATTAAAAAAATAAAATAATGATAAGTTCCAAAATTGTAGTTGCAGCAACTGCAAGGCCCCAATCAAACAACAACCACACCAACTTACTTGTAAAATATCAAATTCAAAAGTCCTCAAATCCAATGATAATGATGCAGCAGACACAAAGAGTGATCCTTTCAGCTCAAAATCCAAAGGCAGAATGAACAGGAGATTGACAAAGCACTGGGAGGAACCTGGGAGGAACCTGCTGGACAGGAACAGGAAGAATCCTTGCACAAAAAAGGACCGCCAAATGTCAATCTGAGGAGTTTTTGTCATCCAAATCATCATTTACAGAAGGTTTTATGCTACTCGAGATATTATTCTTCTCCAGATTGAAAATTGTGCGTGTTCGCTCACTCTCGCGATGATGAATGACGTGTTCGCGATCGCAGACATCTCGCGGTGTCCAATGGCGCTGCCAATGACATGTTCGCGATCGCAAACTCTCACGGGATAGCGCGACCGGCTACCAACATCTCGTGGCGCACGCAAACGGATCGGAAAACTCGCCGGCAAATGCAGGGATCCCAGTAAGTCGACTGCACGTGCGAGAACGTATTTTTAAAGCGCGAACATTAAAAAAATCTCCGCTAAGCAGCAGATCGTGTAAATTTCGACATCTCCGCATTCTCCGTGGAACGTGAAAATGTCTAAATTTCACAAATTCGTGAGCGGAACGGAATTTGACGCCCACCCTTAGACATAGCTCTGTAGTGCTTTTTTGAGTATGTGCATAGTTGACTTTCGCAATGCAGGTTGAAATGCTCTTTTGTGGTATTCGCATAAAAAACTTATTGTGCTTTATAAAACATGTTTTGGAATTAACACTGTGACTCTTAACAGTGTCAAAACCAAATCATACTCATATACTTGGTATTATTATATTTTGTGAGGTTTATTATAAACAACGATTCCATTTCTTTGTGGAGAAATGTATGAGAGTGACTACTGTTCCAATTGTAACCTGCTTTCCTTTACAGGCACGCTTTTGTTATGTAACCCATGTTGGTAGAGTTCCAGAGTTCACATGGTATATCAGGAAAAAGACTAATTGCAGACAACGTCTCATTCCAGGTCTCCCTCCCCGCAGTACCCTTCCCAAATCCCTTCACCCCGTCTAGCCACTTTGATACTCAGTGCAATTAAGCTTGAGTCAAGGCTGCTGGAAGGTGGGCTTCTTGAAGGTACTGCTCCTGAGGAACCCAACGATATTTTACCAGTTCTGACAGTTATACCCTTAATCCCTATGTTTTGGGCACTTCCCAGTCACAGGCCTTTGCTCCACCCACACAAGTGAGGTATCATTTTACTCGGGAGACTGAGGGGAATGCTGTGGGGTAGGACATTTGTACCAGGGGGGCATAAAGACTGTAATTTTGGGGGGTGGGGGGCATTGGAATTTCAACAATTAATTATATACATGAATACAACTAAAAAACATAATTTCAATAATTTCATAACTAAAAAATTATCTAACTAAAACTCAAATAAAAAAATACACATATGCTAACACACCACAATAAATTACTTACTAATTAACACTTGCAAATGACATTACATGTAATAGTATTTTGTACATCAATATATTTACATCAGTATTTAAAATAACATTAAAACCATTATTTTCATTATTTTTACCTTCAGTAGTCCTGCCTACAATGTTTTTGATATTCCAATATTTTTTTGTGTCAAAATATTGTTTTCTAATATTTTGTCCAAACACCCATTTGTTTCGACTCATGTGCTGCTGTTTTTTTCTCACTGTGTGCACTGTGGCTCTGCTCCTAATTGGCTACCTTCCCTAGTATATGGTACCAAGTGTACCCAGTGCCTGTAATTTAAGCGTCACTAGTTGCCTGAAGCACACATTGTGACACCACTAGTGTAACAGTGCATAACATGACTACAGACCTACCACTTTAGTTTTAAAACTGCAAAAGTAACCCCTTTTGACAGCCGTCCAATACCTCTTGTGAATATTAATTAGTTACCCCTAAGAAGGCCCTAATGCCCAATAAGTGCAGCTGTTTTCACTTTAGCGGGGTTAGATGTTCCGTAGGAAAGCACTAGGAATTAATATTAAAATCGAATAATGTTATCAATGCCTAAAAACCAACTAGAAAGATAATTTTTGGTTTGATTAAAATGTTTATTACAAATCGAATAAATTGGTAAAGTCAGATTTGTACCAAATATTGTACAAAAGGTACTTAATTACCTTTTGCCTGCCTAAATGCTCTAAAAGTCAATTTACTTGAGCTTCCAACTGTCACCCGGGAGCTGAATACCTCTCTGATAAGGTGATCTTGCATTCAGATCAAACACAAAGGCCTTGGGTGTGGGGAGGTGTTCTGTTCCTCTGACTGGATAACCACCTGAGCAGTGTCCAGGATCTTAATTATCTCCACTGTTGATGGCAGTTGTAGCTAACACCAGGGCTGGCCCCTCATTTGTCCTTTCAGCCAGCCAGGCACCAATCCCAGTGGGAGTTGAGCTCCCTTAGATTCAGTTGTGAATGACCCCAGGGGTTGGTATGCTCATTTCCCTGTGGAGCCTCTGTGTCCACCCTAATGGTGGACACAGCAACTCTGCACAAGGGAAGAATGGTTTTGTCATGGTGAATTTAGGTAGAGAAGTGTACTGTGGGATTGTTTGCAGTAGAGCACACAGGAGCTGCTGCAAAGGTGGGGAGAGTTAACCCAGGAAATTGTTTCTCTTGAAAAGGGAGCAGCCAAGAGTCACTCCTACCCACTGGCAGACATAAAGGTGGCACGCCTGAGCACAGTCATCAGCACATTACTATACCTGTGGAAGACAGAAGAAAAACTGCAACTGCTGTTGATTTGTAATGAGAAACTTAAGGGCTGGACTTGCATCTACTTTTACCCAGAACCAAGAAGGGGACTCAAAAGGTCAGTTGGCTGACCTCCTGTTAAGCTACAGGGGCATGGAAACTGCAGGGAACCCTCTTTAATAAGAGAACTCAGCTGCCCAGTATTGACTGGACTTGTTGATATCTTCTGGTGAAGTGAGACCTTTGTCCTCGAGTGCTGCTCCTGAGCTCCTGGAACCCTTGGCTGTTGTCAGAGTTTACTCCTTGAAGTCTAAGTTCAATGGCCGAAGGGACCCGACACTGAGCAATATTCATTCTCTGTCAATGACTTCCTTGGTTGAACATACTTTTCACACTTGAAGCTTTTCTGGCCTTCTCTGACTGCTTCACTAAAACCTTGTCCTTCATAAACCGTTGTCCTTGAGCCCATCTTTGTATCCAGCCAGCAGCCTTGCAGCACTGAATACACTACCTTCTCTGTGTCATTTCATTCATTAAAATATTCTCAAATTTTATACATTGGAGTGGGATTTTTATTGTGTTGTATTTTTGACTTAACTGTTTTGGAACTTCTGAAAACTTTCTTTAAGGGACCTAAGAAGAATGGTGACATTATTGCTTATGGAGGACTACAATTCTACCACAGCTAATAATTTACTTTCTCACATGTAGGACCATGGGTTGGATAGGCATGTGTCTAACAGTACTGGTATTGTGCATCCATCTTGCAATGGGTGCTGGGAAGTGAGGAATGCTGATTGGAAAGAACTGAAGAGAATTAGGAGCCTGATTTAGAGTTTGGGGAATGGAATACTACATCACAAACATGATGGGTAGCCTGTCTCCCACGTGACAAGTTCTATTGACTTTAATGGACTTGTAAGAATGCAGAATCAATATCTATCGCGTTTTTGATGGAGAATCCCAACATACAAACTCTAAATCAAGCCCTAAGACCCGTCTCCATATTCTATTGGTAGATGGCAGGCAAATCACAGTGAATAGAACACATTTTACAATTCACCTCTGCAATTAGGAATATAGGGACCGATTTGTATCT
Organism: Triturus cristatus; assembly: GCF_964204655.1. Lineage (NCBI taxonomy): Eukaryota > Metazoa > Chordata > Amphibia > Caudata > Salamandridae > Triturus > Triturus cristatus. The sequence goes on from NC_140582.1 coordinate 418,930,140, forward strand.
TGGCGGAGAAGTAGCTCCATTTTAATGGTGATATAGTTTTTTTCCAGACAACATTATGGTCCTCCCTCCAGCTTTAAAGGCAGACATGGAGACCAACAAGACTATTCTGTCTCTGCCATGGGCAAACCCTTCAAAGGCCTAATGGAATAGTGGGCATTGAAGGTTTGGCTCAATGCCTACCCACTTAATTTAGATGGGCAGATATACAGCTGTTTTCAATGCCCGTCACCGCCAGGAAAAAAATGAAAATAATAGGCATTAAAAAGTGCTCAATGCCCCCCTCACCAAGGGAGGAAAATCCCATGGTTCAGGAGGGTGCTTTTTTATATTTACAAAAGGAAAGTTTTTGAAAACAGAAAAACCTTTGGAAGTCTGCCATATGGCATGATCATTTTGACTGAGCCGTATGGCACACTTACAATGCATTGACAGGAACTGCCATGATGGTGGTTTATGACAATGCTGAAATATCCCCTGGGCCAGATAGGAGGACATTTCTGGCATCACCTCTATCAAGGTATTAAAGTAATTTAGCCCATTGCCCGGGTGCAGATTGGGCCACCTGACAAATTATAAATCAGGTCCATAGTTCTGCTTTGTGTACCTCTCTGCAGTAGATCACTCCTCCAAATGTAGATTACATCACAGCAATTGATTAGACTATTACAATCATTTTAGAGTGCACAACATTTACACAAGATATTTTAAGTATATTTGACGTTATTTAAAATTATCTGGAGCCCACAGTTACTCTATTTAAGTCTGATGACATCATAAAGACCTCAGAGTGATTCGTAACACAAGTGTCTTTATTGTTATGTAGGGCCTGATTTATTCTTTAGTGGGTGGCCCACCATCCATTAGGGTGGTGGAGGATATTTTCTGACACCTTAATGCACTACTGTGTGCAACACTTGAGCTCACCACTGCACCATCATGACTGTTCCTCTGAAAACACAACACGTTTGTGGACAGATGGTGTGCTAGGCGGATGTTTGCAAAAGATTTTTGTTTTACAGAAACAGCTTTTGCAATAATGACAGTAAACCGAGGATTTTGCAGACAGGGTACTCATCACAGAAGTGATGAGTACCCTGTCCACAAAATCTTGTTTTTAATTGTCCTCTCATCACCTCTGATAAGCAGCATCCGATATTCTAGAACCCATGGTGCTCATTATGGGGTGTAACTTCAAACAAGTCTGCTGGCCTGTGTCAACTGTGTCAACTGGTCTCGACCACCCTAGCCACTACTGACTTGAGAGGTTGTAATCAATGGATGTGATGTTACTCATACTATCTTCAACTGGCCCCAGAACTCTTCTCCTTCAACCCAGTTTTTACTCTTCCTATCCACTGCTTTATGATACACCACTGATCTCTTCCAAGCTTGTCACGTAGGTGCAAAGTGCTGGCAACAATGCGTACAGATTTCCATTCTTGCAAGTAAAATCAAATAAAAGATCAGATTTTGATGCTTTACTGGGAGAGTGGTGCCTCCCACCGCCTGTTGAACTAGGCCAAATATAATTAAAATGGGGCTTATCTTATGATGTTTTGAAATGCTCTTACCCATGCCTAACCAGAATTCTTTCAGATTTGGGCAGGAGATGAACATGTGTACATCATCAGAGTTACAATTGCTGCTCAGTTTACACTTTGAATCTTCAATTTGCCTTATTTTTGCCAATTTCCCTAGGGCTCAATAGGCTCTATGAAGAGTAAAGAAGGAATTTTTTCCTTAGTGCAGCAGGTTTAATAACAGAATAAAGTGTAGACAAAGATACTGCCATATATCTGCCAGCTCTGTGCCCGGCAAGTATCTGTCCTATGCGAGGTGTGGGGATTTCATATTTTCCTCAGCTGCCTTCAGAAGATGCTGGTACCAGTGAGCCACTTCCTTCTCCATATCCCAATGATCCTGAAGATCCTTCTCCGTTTGACCTGGCTCGGAGTCAGTCCAAGCCTGGCTCTTGAGCCATGTGTTTACTTGATAGACTTTAAACATTGATAGTGCCCCATTTGTCATGCTATTCCAATAATCCCAGGATTGCCTCTGTCCATCATCCATTATCTGGCCCCATCTATTTATGCCACTCTGTTTTAGTGGTTTTTCAAGGATGTCAAGCAGGCACCCCCCGGAGTCCCCGGAGAATCACATGTTGGGGACAACTTACTATAGTATGAAATACCTAGGAGTGACGTGACCTCGTACCATATTTTGGCTGCTATCTGCAGGCATTTTAATCAGACCTTTTTAAAAATGTTTGGTGACCAAACTTATAAGAGAAACCTTCAGCTGATACACCAGACAGCATGGCCATAAATATATCACCCAGTGGTTATCCGGGTGAAGGAGAAGCATTCTATTATTTTTCAGCTGAAAAGCCCAGCAATAAACTTGCAATTCTGGAAGCCGTAGGACTCCTGAACCTAGTCCTATTCCACTGCCAGCCCAAATAAAAGACATAACTTTGGGTATTTATCCACCAGTAAATAGTAAGGGCGAACGTTCTGCCATGCCTTTAACAGCCTATCTGTCTCACTATCAATCTTCTCAAGATTCACAGCTGGGATTTTTCCTAGCTCTTGGGTGATTCTTACCCCTAGAGATCTAATTTCCTCAACACGTGTTATCCCCTGCAACTCCGGTTCCAAGACATTGTTTCAGTTTGTTCCTCATTTACATCATAACCAGAGAACTTGCAGAAATTCCTCACCTCCGTCATAGGATGTGGTATAGCAGATGCGACATCTGAGGTGTAGACCGTAAGGTCGCCACCATATAAGGATATTTTCCTAGAATATGCTCCTGCTACAAAAGATTTTATCTCCCTGTTTGATCTTGAACATTGAGCAAGAGGTTTGAAATATAGGTAAAAGAGGATAGGTGAAAGAGGGCAGCCTTGCCTAGTCCCCCTTTCTATTTTCACTGGTGCAGAAATGCTGTCATTTACAAAGACCAGGGTGATTGAAGAATTGTAAATCTTGAATAACTTGTCTATCAGGGTTTTGTCCATCCCAAAATGATCTAACACAGTCATCAGGTATCTCCAATTGACAAGATCAAATGACTTGGTGGCATGGAAGGTCACAATTCTCAGTGAAAACCCAAGGGTCGTAGCTAAGTCTATTGAGCCTATTGATGTGTGGTCAACACTCTCATATTCCTCCTTGGCAGAAAACCCTTCTGGTCCTCATGTATCAGGCTCCCCACTACTTTATTCAGTCGAATGGCTAAGATGCTAGAAAGTACTTTAGAATCGCAATTAAGTAGCAAGATTGGATGGAAAGATTGGCACTGTAGGGGATTTTCCCCCTTTTTAGAATAAATTATATTACTGCCTCATTCCAGGACTCCAGGGTTGACAGGCCTTCCACCAGTATGGAATTAAACAACTTGACCCAGACTGGGATAATCCTTTCAGACATTAAGGTGGAAAGCTAATTGGGGATCCTATTTGGCCCTGCAGCCTTCCCTTTCTAACTTCCTGATAGTTGTTTGGGGGTGTGGCTTAGCTGGCTGCAAGATGGCCGCACTCTAAGTAGGCTCTGCTGGCCAAGCTGATAATCCGTCCAGAATCCTGCAGACATTTGCGGCACTGCCCTGCAGCACCACGCTACTTCAACTTACCTCACTCTGGGGCACTGATTGCTCCTACTCCGGGCCTCCTACGACGCTGCCATCCCGAGATCCGCTTTCAGGGCGAGGCGTGGAATTTGGGCCCCTCCCCTGACATGCGGCTGGCACCTGGTCTGGGCCGTGATGGCGCCGCCGCCTTACCCGAGAGACCTCCCTGGGGCCGTATTGCCTCATTGGAATTAGCCTGCTGCCCTGCTCTTCTGTACCCGGTGATTGGCTACGCGGTGGGGATGATTCACAGCGGGGCATGGGGGTGCACGCGCCGTACAGCCGGGCCCGGGCCACCGCTCAGCGTGGGCCCCATTTTCCCATCTCTGGCACCCGCTGCAACTGCCCGCTCCTACTGGGAGCTCCCCGCTGCTTTGTGTCCCTGCTAGCACAGACTCCCAGTCCATCTGGTCTCCATCTCGCTGGGACCGAGGACTGCACTGCCGTCTCCTGCTTCCCCGCTGCTGCGGCCCGGCACTTCGCTCCCCCGACGCCACCAACGCAGCTTACACCCGGCCTGGGGATTTACATTTGTTGCCACATGTTCTCCTTCCTGCCAGCGCCAGCGGAACTGCCCACCCTCAGCCTCACCCTTGGTGAGCGACCTCTCCCCAGGAAAAGGGCCCCATGGTGGGCTGACCTCATGGGCACACCGGTCATCTCTGCTGCCCATCGCCCAGACACAGATTCCCTCCTGCTCAACTGCTGCGGCTGGCTGGCCTGGACAGAAGCCTCTCTCTGATGGCCTCCTGTCCCCCGCCTGGCCCAACTTCCTCCCAGGACAATCTGCTGGAACCTGCTGCTACCACAACTGCCTTAACCCAGCCCGCAAAACCTCGCACCTCGCGTCCACCTCAATGGGTCCATCTGCTCATTCTGGTTCTACTCGGAGGCTGCCTCCCCTTGTGGGCCCTGCCAGTTGCCAGGCACCTCCTCTATTTCAGTGCTCCCTTTGGGCCTCTCGCCTGCTGTCCTCCTCAGAGTTCCTACTCAGCCACAGCCCCCCTTGCTGCCTCTCCGCCTCTGGTTTCCTGGCGGCACGGCCTGCGAGCTTGTACTGTACGCGAGGGCTCGCACATGGGGAAGGCGGATCCCAAGCAGCCGAAGCTGGTCTTTGACCAACGCAGGCAGACACGACAGGAGGGGGCGGCTTTGGCACTGGCGAGCCCGCTGCCCAGCCTGAGGCCGGTTTGACTCGGGAGGATGACCTTAATGCAATTATGCTGGACGTGAAGTTCACGGTCACCGGCATCGCAGCCCAGCTGGACCAGCTTTCTGCCCGCCTGGACACGGTCAAGGCCCGGGTGGATACACATGATGCGCGACTAACTCACGTTGAGATGATGGTCTCCGACATTGTAGATACTGCGGCCCAGGAACACCATAAACTCCTCCAAATGGACAAGGTGCTTGAACTCATCAAGAACAAGAACGAGCATTTGGAGGCGTGTTCCTGCAGAAACAATCTCCGTATCACGGGCGTACCAGAATCCTCCAACACCGACAAAATGGAGGACTTCGTTGAGCAGCTGATTCGGGAATTATTCAGTGAGGTTCTTTCCCCTGTATTCATCGTCAAGTGTGCCCATCACTCTTGGGGCCCCGGCCCGTTCCTGGCCTGCCTGCTTATCCCATCATCACTAAACTACTGAACTTTTGGGACCGAGATGCGATCCTGCGAGCCGCCAGGGAGAAAGGTGAAATTCGCCATCAAGGGAATTCAATTTCCATCTACCCTGATTATACGGTGATGGTTCAGGCTGCCCACCGTGAATTTCTCCCGGCCAAATGACTGTTGCAGAAACATGATATCTCCTATTCCCTGGAATACCTGGCCAAATTACGCATCAAGCATGGCTCGCAAATCTACACCTTCACGGAGCCGAAGGCGGCACTAGCCTATGCCAAGAAACTTGACAGGTCACAGCGTTCCACTCCTTCCAGTTCTCAAACGGCTGCCAAGGGTGTCCTGAGCGACAATGACTGACACTCGTCGATGCCCGTATCGTGCGCCGGATGGAGCGTTCTTGCTGCTCCCAGCCATGGCACACTTTGTTTATCCACCCACTCCTGCCCCAGGCCACTTTTGATGCTCTCCTGTTCTCCGGCTTGTGGGCCCGGAGGACAACCTTTGTTGCAGAGGCATCTACAGCTCCTGACTCACAAGTCCCACACTCCTTTCTCAGATATGCGGTAACGATCGCCTCCCGCTTTTTCTCACCTTGTTCTTCTGTTTGCATCCCTGCTGCGCCCTGGTGTCTGAGGCGGCCTCAGGTCCCTTGACTTATTTACTTACAGTCCGCTCTCATCTGTGGCTTGGCCACCCTGTCCATGTGGCAGGGGTGTTCACTGAGCTGAGCAACGTCTCTACAGGAAAAATCCCCTCATCTCATACTTGGAACTTCTACTTCCCTGTTGTGGGTTCCCTGGGTGGGTGGGGATGGTCTCTGAACCTGTTTGGGGGGTTGGTGTTGTTGGTGGGGGGGACTCTCGTGGTATGTTGCCTCGCCTCTGAGGCCAGTTGTTGGTTTTGTTCTGTGACCTAATCTGTGTCATATTCCTTGCTACACTGCCTTTAGTATTACACATGCCTTCTCATGCACATCTGATGCCTACTCTGCATCTGTTCCAATTCGCCAGTCAGCTCCCTGACGAAACAGTATGACAGACACCATGCTCTGGACTTGGAATATCCGCAGTCTCAACGACCACCGGAAGGTTTGACTTGTACATGCACACCGCATCCGTCACAAGGTTGACATCGGTTTCCTTCAAGAAATCCACCTACTACCCGCCACTGCTTCTCAGCTACACTCCAGACACTGAAGGGAGATTCACTCCTACTTCCACTCCTGCTATTCCTGTGGGGTGTCCATTATGCCTGGGTGGTAAATTCTGTTCCACTCGTGGAATTTGCGGAATTTGGGTAATTTCGCGTTCCGTGGAGAACGCGAAATTGGCAAAAATTTCGCGATCCGTGGCTTCGCGGAATTTTGTGCTTGTTCGCACTATCAAAATGCGTGTTCGTGAGATATTTCCCCCCGAGCACGCAAACAACATTCGCGAACAGGAAATAAGCATCGCGAACAAGCAATTTCACAGGTTTGCGGAATTTTTGCATGCACGTGGAGATTTTTAACTGTTTTGCTGAGCTTTGCGGAGCTTTGAGGTGTGCGACTACGCAAATTCCGCCCACCCCTAGTGCCCATCCTCATATTTTGAGGGATTCCATGGCATACTACTAAGGTTATCGCAGATCCCGAGGGGCACTTCTTTATCCTCCATGGCACACTCTTGGCTCAACCCCTGATCCTCGCAGCGATTTATGGCCCTAACACTGACGACCCTCATTTCTTTGCACAGGTGTGGCGCAGATTTCCTCCCTGGGTCCTGCTGCCCTGCTGTGGGGGGGGCCACTTTCCCTATTAGCTGAAAACTCCCTGCTCGACGAGTGGCGACACGCTCACCCAGATGCACATAAGGGGTACATGCATTACAGGCTCTCTGGGCTGTTGGTCCCATTTAGACTTCTGGATTACCACTCAGGACACCTTTGCATGGTTGAGCACATGGGGCACACTCTCTCCCATCCGCCTCAGCCTGCTCCCCCCGCACAACCCAAAGTGCATGTTTGCCTGGCGGCTGCCTCCCAGTGCACTCCACGACTCGGTGTTCCGTGACGAGATACAAGCTGCAATAGAGAACTATTTTGAGCTCAATGCCGGTTCCATGGACTCTCCTTCCACACTCTGGGAGGGTTTTAAGGTGGTGATCTGGGGCGAATGTATCTCCAAGCAGGCCAGTGTACGGCGCTCCATTCGCGGTGTCCTCGAGCGCTTGGAGAGGTAAAGCAAGGCTCTGGACTCCTCCCTCTCTCTCTGTCCCAATCCTGATACCCTCGCGCAGCTCTGGGGCAAGCTTTCCGAGTTTGAACAAGCGGCTGACAGAGAACTTTCCTTCTTGGGTAGAGAGGCGAAGGCTTGCCGTTATGGCGATGGCGATCACCCGGGAAAGACTTTAGCTAATCTCCTGCGATGGCCTCATGCCGCCTCCTACATCACAGCGCTTCCGGACGGGTGCCCGGTGCGCACTACCTCGCCTACTGAGGTGGTGTCTAGGGTCACCGCCTTCTACACTCAACTCTACACCGCAGGGATCAGTCCCTCGCTATATCCTTGATCAATACTTGGACACTCTGGAGCTCCTTTGGCTGGGTAACAGCCATCGGGAATACCTTGACAAGCCCTTTTCAAAGGAAGAGATTTTGGCAGCCTTCAACGGTTTGCCTGGGGATAAAGCGCCGGGCACCAACGGCCTGCCAGCGTCCTTCGATAAGGCCCTTCGGGCCTCTCCTCAACCCGCACCTCATCACTATGTATAATGACTCTTTCAAGTCCAGCCACTTCCCCCGTCACTCCGTGAGGTCCTGCTAACGTTACTTCAGAAACCGGACAAGTCTCCCGAACTCCTTAATTCTTATCGCCCCCTATCCCTCATCAACATCGATAACAACATTTTCGCAAAGCTTTTGGCTTCCCGCCTCCTGCCCTTTATGCCCATGATAGCTCGACCGGACCAGCCCGGTTTCATTCCTGGGCGCACCACGTCACATAACCTCTGAACTATATTTGCTGTGCTTCACCAGATCAACCCTGCTCTCCCGGCTGTGGCTGCTCTTTTGGATGCCACTAAGGCCTTTTTTACCTTCTCCCCCACCTTGGCTTTAGCCCGGTTTTTCTGTGCAAGGTCCATCTCCTCTATTCTCTTTCCACTGCTCGCCTCCGGATCAATGGTCAGATCTCTGAGCCCATCCCCATCTCACGGGGCACGATGCAGGGATGTCCGCTTTCGCCCATGCTTTTCGCTGTGGCTATGGAGCCCCTCGCCACTAGGGTCTGACAGCAGCATACCTAGAGAGGTCTTGGCTTTGCCTCTCGAAACCTGGTAGTCTTCATGTACGCGGACGACGTTACACTCCATGTCCACCACCCCCAAGAGAACCTCGACCCCATGATCCGCAAGTGGGGCCCTTTGGGGGTCTATCTGGCATTCAGGTCAATTGAAGTTAATCTATTCTCTTCCCTCTGACGGACGCCACTGCCCCCTTCACTTCGGACTACCCATTTCAGTGGGCATCCGGGCCCACTAGGTATCTGGGCGTCTGGCTCAGCAGGAACATGGACGAACTCTGGACTGCGAACTTCGGTCACGCGATTGACTGGCTGGAAACTAAGATTCCCCTCTGGCGCTGTCTTCCTCTATCCTTGGCGGGGCGCATTGCCATCACCAAGATGGTTGTGCTCCTGAAGTTTTTATACTTGTTCCTGAATGTCCCTATTACTCTTACGTCTCATTTCTTCTGCACACTCCACTCCCTCATCATTTCTGTTGTCTGGGCTGGACGTCAACCTAGAATTTCCTATGATATCCTCACGCTCCCCCTTGCATGCGGCGGACCTCAAATTATACGCCCTCATTGCCCAGGCTAGTTTTCTTCATTTCTGGCTGCACCCGACGCCCTATCAGCCCCACGTGGCGGTGGAGGCTGACCTTGTGGCCCCCTCGCCCCTCTGGACTGCCATATTTGTTCCCGCTAAGCCACAGCGTGGGCAGGTCGACACTGTGGAGACCCTGCGCTCGGCCTGGGAAGGTCTCGGGAAATACTCTGGCTCCAGCCAGCTCTCTGCTAATGCCATGCCCGTTGCATATCACCCGATCCAAACGCACAACGGGTCTGAGGCTGGCCACATTGTCGGACCTCTACCCTGATGGCAACTTTTTCTCTGCTCCAGCAGAGTCCGGCCCAATGGACACACTGCTTTATTATCAACTCAGGGCGTCCTGCCAGGAGCTGCACTCCACTTTCCCTCAGCCCCCTCCTTCAATGGCTTCTCTCAACCTGGCTTACACTTCCGCCTCCCCCCGCAAATTGGTTTCCAGACTTTATGCAACCACTTTGGCGGCGTCACCAGTATCTGCTGATCGCGCATGCGTTGCCTGGAGCGAGGAGCTAGGTACTGATCTTTCTCAAGAGGACTGGATGTACTGTTGTACGCAGACCAAACGTCTGTCGCCTAACTACCGCCTGCGCCTCATACATTTTAAATATTTGCACAGACTGTACCGCTCCCCCACTCAGCTGTATAGAATGGGCCTCGCTCCCAGCGATAGATGTCTCCGATGCTCGGCTTCCACGGCAGACTTCTCTTATCTGGCCTGGTTGTGTCCCAGGGACTCTGCGTATTGGTGCGATGTGTGCACTACCATTACTGAGATTACCGCCTCATCTGTCTCTCCTGAACCATTGGTCTGCCTTTTAGGCTTTGTGAAACATAGTCCAGACGCTTCCCATTGGCTCACCGCTGTGCTGCTTGTTCCAGTGCGTCACAGAGTCGCCATGCATTGGGGTCAGAGGTCCGCACCCAAGGTTAGCGCTTGGCTTGAAGATGCTGCGCGTTGTCAGACGCTCCTGTCCGAATTTGGGGAATTGACACCGGCAACTGGCAGACCCCGTGATATCTGGGGCCCTCTTGTTTCATACCTCCTCCACCAGAGTGCATCTCCCTCTGCGACCTCTCCCAGGCTCCCTGCCGGCTCACCGCCCGCGGCAGCCGCCAGTGCTGGATCGTAGAGGTGTGCTGATTACCCTCTGCACGCTGTTGATTCTTTGCAGTCAGGGCCGGACTGGCCGTAGCGGGCACCGAGCAATCCCGCGGTGTGCCGCACGGCTGGGTGACGGTTTTGGGCCCCTGGCGGCCGATTTTGTTACAGGGCCGTATAGCTGCAAAAACGGCCCTGTAATAAAATCGTCCAAAAACCGGCCTTGGCAAAGAGCTCGGCGGCATCTCCAACCCCCCACCAGGAAGAAGGGGGAGGGCTGCTGAGCTCTTTGCCAGGGTCGGTTTTGGTTCCCAGTCCGGCCCTGTTTGCAGTCCCCCCGCCTGTACCCTGTCTGCCCCAAGCGTCCCTCCATGCCCTTTCTGCTCCATCTCTTATCAACCTCACTTTGATGCAGCTGTGTGCTATTAATGTACAAGTGCCTTTACGATGTATGCAACAGATGTGGTCTTTCTTCCTCCCGTCGTCATTTGCCGTAACTTTGCTTTTTTACTATGTAACCTGATGTGCAAATTTCAATAAAGGTCTTTAAAAATGTAAAAAAACAAAAACTTCCTGATTGTTGTCAGAATGTCTCTACCTGTAATTTCTTGGCACAAGTATTGCTGCTAATCTTCGGTGAGCCTGGGGTGGTGTTTTTCCAAGACACAATTATGTAAGTCTTCTCTGTCTACACTTAGATTTTTTGAGTAGAGTTCGTGGAAGAAATTACTAAAAGCTGCCTCGATTTTACTACGTATGTCAGAAATCACGTTTGTATCCTACTCTATGAGCTTCCTGATATAGTTCTGACTCCTATCTTTTCTTGATTTCCAGGCTAACAACTTCGCACAACTTTCCCCTATGCACAATATCGCTGGCTCTACTGGCTTCCTATTGCTGTGTCACCTTCCTGCACATAAACAGTCATGAATGGCTTTTTGCTCTTTCTATGTGTGCTGCAGAATGCAGCACATATAGATAAAGTAAAAACGAGGCAAAATAAAAGCATTTCTCTTTGGGCACAATTCTAATGCCTGCTCTTGCAAGGCATTAGTTGTTGGCGCTCCCACAGATTTACATCTCCTTGTACATTTGGGAAGCATGAAAAAGCATGTAAAAGCAATGAATGTTACGCTGAAACGCCCACAGCAACATCCATGTCACACCCCTTTGGCGCAGAGGACTGCGGTGGAATGGTGCATGTTTACAAGGTAGCGTTAAGCAATGCTAAGGGGCTTAGCGCCAACTTGGAAATATTGAAAATGATGCTACGCCACCGAAAGGTGATGCTCTGGTGGTGATAGGGGCTTGTTAATATGCCCCATATTGTATAGCGATCAGCAATAGTTTCCTTCAGTGACATCTCTGCCTTATTTTTGCCCTTAAACTCTCTGGAGCTCTTTAATCTATTTTGCAAAGGGGGCTGAATGCAAAGCAAATTGCCAGGGTCCAAAATACACTTACCCTCTGACTACTGGCTACCTAATTCCATTTGAACATTCTGGCCTTTTGGCACTGTGGGGTTTCTTACTTCCTGCTAACACCTTTTCACTGGTGTTAACTGCTGTCTGACTCAGAAGCTTACTGCCCACAGCTCCTCCCCATATTCCCCAGCCGTGGTCCAAGCAGCTTTTGCTGACTCTTCCGGTGCTAGCCATGTTTTGTTCTTGATGCAGCAAAATGCGCTGTGTGGCTTGCAGCTTCCAAAGTGCTCCGGCAGGAGCAAACCAGTGTAGCCTTTTTGTTTTACCACCTACCCCCCAAACAGGTTGTGTCCTGTGTTTGCTGATTTTAAGAGACTCTAGCAGGGGTCCCCGCGAGGCTGTTAGCTACTCAAAAGGCACACATACTCATTCTTGACAAGACCAGCACTCCCAAAGGTAGGAGCTCTTGACCAGCTGCCTTTGCCGGATGCCATGTTCCCCCTGTCCAACTAATTCTAAGCCAGACCAAACATTTCGTTCAGCTTTTTAATTTATATGATTTGAATTAAAATTTCAGAAAACTCAATAACTCTTTAGATTAATTGTGGGGCTCTTTAGTTTTTTTAAGAGAGAAGTATGTGGAAGGAATGTATTTTGCACACTATGCCAGGCACACAAATACCAGAGCATTATTTCTGTCCTCGGATGCTTGGGATACAGCCCATATCATTTTTGAATTTGTCAAATAAAATTATTAGCTTTCAATACGACACATAAGTAACAACATTCATAAAATCTTATTTAACCTAAGCATGGAAAGCTAGGGTTCCAATCATATATTTTTGACGTCCTTTTAAAGACCACTTTACATTAAAATGTCTGCCTGAATACATAATAACAAAGGGCTTGATTGCGAGTTTGGCAGTTTGCAGTGAGTCACCACGCTACTACCCTGCTGCGATAATGCCAAACCTGTAGTGTGACCGCCAGCTGGATTACGAGTATTATCTTGGCAAGCGGTCCTGTGGCAGTGGGACAAGGTGGTGCCTTTCTAAGGCTGATAGGAGAGCCTTAGGAAGGCACTACCGTAAGGGCGCCGCAGCCTGCATGGACAGTAATGCACAAGGTTTTGCATTTCTTTCTGTGCAAGAACAGTGGGTGCACAAATAAAGGGGGGATATCATGTGCCCGTGTGCATGCCCAGAGGCATCAGAGGGCCTTGTATAGGTCCTCTGAGTTTCCTCACCACCATCCTTTCCGTGGCGGGGCTCACCACGGTGGGAAGGGTTGCAGTGAGGAAACTTGTAATATGCTCGGTGGTGCTGCAGCAGCACCACCAGCATTTTTCTGCCTCAGACTGCTGTGTCACTGCTCTGCAACCAAGGGTTCCCACAGTAGCAGCGGTCCAGCGGCGGTCCAACCACTGTACTTGTAATAAGGCAGCTGGCCCGCCAGTCTGGTGGTCCACAGACCACCACCACCACGGGTTCAGCGGTCCCATGAACCGCCAAACTCGCAATCAGGCCCAAAGTCTCTTATATCTAATTTATCACTATGAACTGAATTAAAGCTATATTGGATTAAACAAGCTATATTAAAGGTATATTATATATCACTTGACATTGGAGAAGACCTTATAAGTGAGTCATATTGTAGTGGAATAAGTCAAAACACACACCTACATACTAGAATTGATGGAAATATTAATGTGTGCTTTAGTAGAAAGGTAATATTATGAATCTGGGTAAGGCAGTACAATTATTCATCCATAATGGTAACACTTGAAATATTTTATTTTTGGATTTCAATTTACAACTCTCATGGAGCACGTTTTTTCAGAGAGTTTTAATCAAAATGGGAGGATGACTGATACAGGCCAAATGTACTGTAGTTACTGATGTGATATTTTAGGTCATTTGAAGATATTTCATCTTTTAGTAGTCAAACTGGCATTCTAAAGAAGAAAACAATGATTCTAAGCTTAGACGGCTCTTTAAATAATGCAGTGAAAGACATAACCTGGGCACTTTGTTGACAAGTGTTAAAGAAATAACATTTAAATATTTCTGATGTACTGTATACAAATATATTATTAAGTATTAGGAATCTGAAGATGTTATATATGATCTCTTATACCTCTTACACCTGGGAGTGCAAGCAGAAACAATTCATCACCAAAATAAAGCAACACCATATAAATATTGTGGGAAAGTGCAATATGAATTGAAATGGCTTTGTAGCCCTCTTCAAGTAATATTGGCAGCATTCCTTACTTGGTCCAGTTAGGTTTCACAAATTTACCTGTGCTTAAATCTAGGTAACTATAGCACAGAGCAAACAGGCTTAATTTAGGAGAAAAATGTAAATCATTTATAAGTACCAAAATAGTTAAAAATGAAAAAATTTGATGTGGGCAACCTGAGAATTTGATTTTTCACATTTTTTGATGCTTTTAGCACCAAAGGAAAAGTGAAAATCACCAACTGTGGGTATTTGGTTCTGCTAGACCAGATCAAAATCAAAAGTTCAACCTCACCATAATGGAGCAGGGTTTGGATACAGGGGCCAGGGTTGGTCTACAGGATCATTTTATCTTATGATCTTAGTGGGGAAAGGCAGCAGGCAGTAGTTGAGATGGGTTTCACGAGGTTAGATAGTCACCGTATGAAGTCCCTGTGAAGCTTTGACTTTTGAAAGTAAAGCAGAGAGCTGGAAAAATTCTCACTTTTCAGCCAGGAAAGGTCCCTCGATGTTCGGAAGCATTCAGTGTCATCTCCTAGTGACTCCTTCTGACATAAAATGTTATGGGGAAGTCCTACTTTATTCAGTGGGGCAAACCAACAAGGTGAGTCCAACTGGCTCAGTTCTTTTGACAAAAGTTCTTGGAAAAGTCCCAGATTTTAGGGTTGGGGGACACGTATCAGAGAGTCTCCAGGTCTTAGAGTCACAACCTGGGGGTCACGAAAGCCACAGGCATGGTCCAGAGCAAGTCTAGTTGGGACTGGTCAGCTGGGATTTTTAGAAAGGTAGGCTTCTTGCAGCTGTTTGTGACCCTGTGTCTTACCACAAGGATTACCATGAGGCTAACCAACTAACCCTTGGAGTCCACTCTTTGGTTCCGGCTTCGAGTGGGAGCAGGTCCAACCCTTTGATTTTATCTCTACAGGTTACGTTAGGTGCAGTCCTCTGTCTGAAGTCATAGTTTAGCAGGTGTCATTTTTTCTTTTGTGTTCCTCAGGTCCAGCAGTGTCCTGAAAAAGCTAGCCAGGTGTTCCACTGTTATGCCTGCCACTAGCTAGTGGGTGGGAGTGACTCCCTAACCAATTGGGAAAAAGATCCCGGGAGCAACCCTACTCACTTTGGCATTGCTTCCTGTGGGTTTGGGCTGCAAAATTCCTGCTCTTCCAAAATCCACCATGGCGGAAAAGATTTTTTGTCAGGTCAAATTTGCATTTTAAAAGCTGCGCAGCTAGGCTGCGGTGGCAGGTCTACAGTCATGCTTTCACTTGTCACTTTAGTGGTGATAAAACAAACCCTGCAGTACACTAGCAAAGCTTTACTTGCACACCCTAGATATAAAGAATACCAAATACTAGATCGGTATAGGTAAGTCAAATATGCCAATCAGGGATTAGCCAATTGTACATGTTTTTAGGGGTCAGCAGTCATTTCCCCTTTTCAGCCATATTCACATTCCAGGCATTTGCCCTCGTACCCTCTTACTGGACCAAGTCAATTACTCTGCTGCCTACCAGATGGATTAAGGGTCTTCCCACACAATAGAGTAATTTGACAATGCTTGAAACAGTTACTGTGAAATGGAAGGGGTCAGGTCAGTAGAGGTTGGCACTGAGACTCTGAGGGAAGATTAGAACACTTGAGGTTTCTATGTTGAAGTGACCCAGAATGCTGAGCAGGATGATTGGGAGGGGTGCAGTGATGATGGGGTACCAGAGGATGAGTTACCAAACCTCAAGTACATTTCATCCACACCTAAAACTTGCTGCACCAGGGAGAGACATTTGAGAATACACTGGACCTGGGGCTGTGACACAGGACTAATGTCCAGCTGGAAGGAGAAGCCACTTCATTGAGAAGATGGACTGAAAGACTTTGCCTCCAAATAGCACTCATGACTAGGATTTGTCTTATAAGGGCCAGTTGCACTGCCCCTTAAGCCACCTGAGTGTCACGCCTGCCGATCCCAGCCCCCGGATGACTCCGTTCCCTGTCCAAGATGGCCGCTCCTGAGCGCGCAGGCGCAACATGGTCAGGCGAGTTGAAAAGCCTGACTTCCGGTTTACTCGGAGCTTCGCATTCCAGTGTGGCTCCTCAGGCTGTTGCGATACTAGTTCTCCAGCGTTCTGAGTTTTCCTGGACTACCTCGGTAGTCGCTTTTGTTCCTGTGTCCTTCGCCCATCCTCTTCTGAGGATTCCTCAGTTGCTCTATTTTTTTAGCAACCCTCGTTGTCAGAGCTCTGACACCCGAGCCCAATTCCTCCGGCTCGGGGGCTCCTTTTTGTCCCGCGCCGTTTGGCGCCTTGTTCCTTGGCTCTGTCGAGCATACTTCAGCAGGCAGTAGTGTACTCCGCCCACCTTACCGGATCTTGTCCCGTGGGCCGGCCGGGTTTAACTGCTCCTGCACCCCTGTCCTTCCTCGCTTCCACTCCCGTTTCGCTCCTTATCTGCCCCATACTCCGGAGACCCGCTTTCCTGCGTTTCCTTACTTGGAGAGCTGGCCATATTCACTACAGTTGGCGTTTGGGACTACATACAAGGCTCCTTTCTTCATAACTCAAGGTACTGTGCTGGGGGAGCATTGCGGGTGGGGGTGTTAGTTCCCCTATTACAAGCATTTCATCCTTATCCTGTTCCTTTTTATGATTTCATAGATCCTACTCAAGGAAGTGTCTCATATAACGTCAGGGGAAGTTCCAGTAAGCTTCTTAGGAATCCCTTTACAGCCTTCACAACCAGTCCACTAGGTAGGCGAGCCTCCTATGGGTAGCCAAGACAGATAGAGGGGGCTTTTAGGGAATTTCACCTCACTTATCTTATATTCTTTATGCCTTTTTCAGACGTCCGCTCTCTCTACACCACAGTGACAATCAAGAAGGCAGTTCTCTGGATGCTACCCTCCTTTCCTTGTTTTGTCTCCCCTCTTTCCCTCCTTACCCGTGTGTTCTAGGGTTTGATAGCCACACGGTGTGAGAAGGGACGGTTGGGAATTAGCTTCTACACCTCGCAACAGCAGCGTGGGAACTCGGTGGCGCTCCTGCAGAATCCTATCCGGTAAGAACCTGACAGAACGCGAAGCCTAAGTGGTTTGTTCTGCCCGGGCGCCATGGACTTACCTCAGGTTACAATGACGGACTTAGCTAACATGATAGGGAATTTGCAGTTAGAAACACAGGCCTTGACTGCTCGAGTAAATACCCTACAGAGAGAGAGACCTGGGGAGGGCGGTGCTAGGGGCTCAGCACAGGTTATACAAGTAACTACTCCTCCGTCCATTCCTCTTGCACCACCCGAAAGATTTTCAGGAGACTCTACAAAATGTGCCACTTTTATTAGCCAGTGTCAACTGCAATTCACATGTAAAGCACAATGTTTTCCTACAGACCAGGCAAAGGTGGCTTTTATGATTTCTTATCTAGGTGGTTCAGCAGCAAGATGGGCGATTCCGTTGATAGAACGGGACGACCCTTTATTACAGGACTACAGGGCATTCCAAAGAGAATTCAAAAAACTTTTTGACAAACACACTTATACCCAGTCCGCAGATACAGAGTTACTAGCTCTCAAACAAGGGACGACAGATTTGATTAGCTACATCACCTCATTTCAGAGGTTGGTGGTTGAGGCTGAGTGGCCTGAAGAAAAACGCAGTACTTTATTTTATCGGGGCCTTAGAGACGACATCAAAGATTCTTTATCACAGATTGTAGATCTCCCCAGGGATTGTAAAGAACTTATCGACCTAGCGGTCAAAATAGACCATCGTCTTCAAGAAAGAAGGCGGGAAAAAGGAAAGAGCGAGAGTAGAACAGTGATCCTTCGGGAGAAAAGAACAGAAGCCGCTTCTGCCGCTGACGAAGTGGAACCTATGCAGATAGGGACATTACGTGGGCCTTTAACCTCTGAAGAAAGACGCAGAAGGCGAGACAATCAGCTGTGTCTTTATTGTGGGAAGGCGGGTCATTTTCTCAGAAATTGTCCTACCAAACCAGTAGTAACCAAGAAGTCGGAAAACTAGAAAACCCGGGGCCTAGTGAGACCAGGACTCCGGGTTATTCTGGTTTAAGTGTCTCTTCAGCTAACCCTAGTATTGCTCACCCCAGTCATTTTTTTGTCGCTGCCAAATTAATCTGGAACCAAGGAAAGACAGAGATTCAAATCATGATAGATTCGGGCGCTTCAGGGAATTTTGTAGACAAGAACTGGGCTGAGGATCATGGTGTACAAGCTTATAACAAGGGTTACATAGAAAATGTCACCACGATTGATGGAAGCATCTTAAAATCCGGTCCCATCACACATCAGACGGAGGCCATACAAGTCCTCTTAGAGCCTAATCATACCGAAGTGATGGTATTTGACTTGATCCAATCCCCTCAGTTCCCGGTCTTGTTGGGCCTCCCTTGGTTGAGGTTGCATAACCCGTTGATAGATTGGAAAAAGGCAACAATCCAGTTCAATTCCGAATACTGTTTGGCTCATACGGTAATGTCTAGTCAGATCAGTAAGATACCAAGGGTAGAGGAGGAGAACTCTTTACCACAGGAATATCAAGAATTGAAAGCCATTTTTAATGAGGAAGAGGCCACTAGTCTTCCCCCTCACCGACCGTATGATTGTCGGATTGAGCTACAGAACGGAGCCAAAATACCCTGTAGCAGGGTTTACTCCCTCACGGAGAAAGAAAACCTGTATTTAAGGGAATACCTGGATTCCATGCTAGCCATGGGATTTATACGTCCTTCCCGCTCCCCAGCCTCATCTTCGCTGTTTTTCATACCGAAGCGGGAAGGGGGCTTACGATGTTGCATTGACTATAGGTCTCTGAACAAGATCACGATCAAAAATAGGTATCCTCTTCCGCTCATCTCCTCTCTCCTTGATCAGGTGAGAAGTGCCCAAATATTTACTAAACTAGATTTACGGGGTGCTTATCACTTGGTCAGGGTAGCTGAGGGAGATGAGTGGAAGACGGCCTTTTGTACGAAATATGGCCTCTATGAGTATCTTGTGATGCCCTTTGGGCTGTGTAATGCCCCCTCAGCATTCCAATTCTTTATAAATGAGGTTCTTAAGGAAATGCTGGAGGTCTACGTCATTGCCTATATTGATGACCTGCTTATCTACTCCTCTTCTCCACAAGAACATGTACACCACGTCAGAAATGTGTTGCAGCGACTTAGGGACAACCATCTCTACTGCAAACTTGAGAAATGTATGTTTCATGTCCAGGAGGTCCCCTTTTTGGGTTTCATTATAACTCCAACAGGGTTACGTATGGATCCCCACAAGGTTGAAGCTATCCATCGATGGTCCACTCCTCAAAAGGTGAAAGAGATACAAAGTTTCCTCGGCTTCGCCAATTTTTATAGGCGCTTTATCTCGGGTTTTTCCAAGACGATAGCGCCTATTACCAAACTACTGAAAAAAGGGGTTCCCTTTGTTTGGACAACAGAAGCCGAGACAGCATTTCAAACGCTAAAGACAGCTTTCACCCAAGCACCGGTACTCCAACATCCGGATCCCAGGTATCCGTTCATAGTGGAGGTGGATGCATCGCAGGCCGCGGTAGGGGGGGTGCTATCCCAGGCAGACCACATTACAGGCGAATTACATCCAGTGGCATTTTTTTCTCATAAATTCACACCCGCGGAACTAAACTATGCAGTGGGAGACAAGGAACTGTTAGCCATTAAGAAGGCCTTTGAGGAGTGGCGTCAGTACCTGTTAGGAGCCAGACATACCGTTATGGTATTCACAGACCACCGCAACTTGCAATTTCTAAAATCAGCCAAGGCCCTATCCATGAGGCAATTAAGGTGGGCCCAATTCTTTAGTGAATATGATTTTACTATTCAATACAGAGCAGGCAGACAGAATGGTAAGGCTGATGCGTTGTCTCGGTTGGGATTTGAGATGCCTGAAGAACCGGTAAATCCACCCCACATCATACCACAACATAGAATAGTGGGAGGACTGTCAGAGGAGGATTTCTGCACCAAAGTAAGGACAGAACAACAGACAGGGAGCGGACAAGAGATGGTAGAATCAGTGGAACACGTTACCAGGAAGGGGTTCCTGTATGTACAGGAAGGCCTGGTTCTTCCTACTTTGGATTTGCAAAGACAGGCTCTAGAATGGTGTCATGCTCATCCTCTGGCCGGACACCCTGGAATAAAGAAAACTCTTGCCTCAGTCAGAAGATGGTTTTGGTGGCCAAATTTGGGAAAGGATGTAGAACTATTTGTGAAAACATGTCACGTGTGTGCCCAAAGTAAAACATCCAGACAGAGGCCCATGGGGTTACTCCAACCTCTCCCTACCCCCCCGATGCCGTGGCATACAGTGTCCATGGACTTCGTAGTAGAGTTACCCCTTACGACCAGTGGCCACACTACCTTATTGGTAGTCGTAGATCTATTCACCAAAATGGCCCATTTTGTTCCATTACCAGGCCTCCCTACGGCGGCTGAACTAGCTACGATATTCCTCCATCAGGTAGTCAAGTTACACGGGTTTCCCTCAGTGGTCATTTCCGACAGAGGCGCTCAGTTTGTTTCTCGGTTCTGGCGGAAAATGTGCTCCCTGCTACAAATAGAGGTCAGATTGTCCTCAAGTCATCATCCCCAAACCGATGGCCAGACTGAGAGAGTAAACCAGTGCTTCGAACAATACATAAGAAGCCAGTCACTACACTCCAGAACAGAATGGGACAAGATGGTATGGACGGCAGAGTATGCATACAACAACAGTCAACATGCATCCACAAAAAACACACCCTTCTACTGTTCTTACGGCTTCCACCCAAAGACCCTTCCTTCAGTGACCATCGCGGACTGTGTTGTCCCAGCGGTCAGTGACTTCATTCATCACATTCAAGATATACACAAAGTCACACGGGACAATTTAGACCAGGCTAAGGCACAGTATAAAAGAGGGGCGGATGCTCACAGACAGACAGAACCTTTGTATCAAACCGGGGACGAGGTATGGCTATCATCAAAATATATACCTCTAAGGGGTCCTTGTAAATTCAAACCTAAGTACCTTGGGCCTTATAAAATCAAAAGAGTAATCAACCCCGTAGCTATGGAACTGCAGTTGCCAGTGTCATTCAAGGTACACCCTGTCTTCCATGTTTCGTTGCTAAAGCCCATGGAACCTGAGACCCGGCTTCCCCCAAAACCTGCTCCAGTATCCATAGAGGGAGAGGACGAATATGAAGTGGAAGCCATTATCGATTCACGAAGAAACAGAAGGCGATTGCAGTATCTGATACACTGGAAAGGCTATGGTATAGAGGAACGTACATGGGAACCCGCTAGTCAGGTGCACGCCCCTCGATTACTCCGTCTTTTCCATAGACGTCATCCTCACAAGCCTAAACCTGTGGGAGGGGTTCTAGGGGGAGTATACTGTCACGCCTGCCGATCCCAGCCCCCGGATGACTCCGTTCCCTGTCCAAGATGGCCGCTCCTGAGCGCGCAGGCGCAACATGGTCAGGCGAGTTGAAAAGCCTGACTTCCGGTTTACTCGGAGCTTCGCGTTCCAGTGTGGCTCCTCAGGCTGTTGCGATACTAGTTCTCCAGCGTTCTGAGTTTTCCTGGACTACCTCGGTAGTCGCTTTTGTTCCTGTGTCCTTCGCCCATCCTCTTCTGAGGATTCCTCAGTTGCTCTATTTTTTTAGCAACCCTCGTTGTCAGAGCTCTGACACCCGAGCCCAATTCCTCCGGCTCGGGGGCTCCTTTTTGTCCCGCGCCGTTTGGCGCCTTGTTCCTTGGCTCTGTCGAGCATACTTCAGCAGGCAGTAGTGTACTCCGCCCACCTTACCGGATCTTGTCCCGTGGGCCGGCCGGGTTTAACTGCTCCTGCACCCCTGTCCTTCCTCGCTTCCACTCCCGTTTCGCTCCTTATCTGCCCCATACTCCGGAGACCCGCTTTCCTGCGTTTCCTTACTTGGAGAGCTGGCCATATTCACTACAGTTGGCGTTTGGGACTACATACAAGGCTCCTTTCTTCATAACTCAAGGTACTGTGCTGGGGGAGCATTGCGGGTGGGGGTGTTAGTTCCCCTATTACAAGCATTTCATCCTTATCCTGTTCCTTTTTATGATTTCATAGATCCTACTCAAGGAAGTGTCTCATATAACGTCAGGGGAAGTTCCAGTAAGCTTCTTAGGAATCCCTTTACAGCCTTCACAACCAGTCCACTAGGTAGGCGAGCCTCCTATGGGTAGCCAAGACAGATAGAGGGGGCTTTTAGGGAATTTCACCTCACTTATCTTATATTCTTTATGCCTTTTTCAGACGTCCGCTCTCTCTACACCACAGTGACAATCAAGAAGGCAGTTCTCTGGATGCTACCCTCCTTTCCTTGTTTTGTCTCCCCTCTTTCCCTCCTTACCCGTGTGTTCTAGGGTTTGATAGCCACACGGTGTGAGAAGGGACGGTTGGGAATTAGCTTCTACACCTCGCAACAGCAGCGAGGGGACTCGGTGGCGCTCCTGCAGAATCCTATCCGGTAAGAACCTGACACTGAGTAACAGTTGAGGGAATGTTTCTCCTGGGGGGGGGGTAACAGAAGGGTTACCCTGAGACTTCTGTGGACTGGCCCTGTAGCAGTATACCCTTCTAAGGAGGGTGGACCGTTACTGTACTGACACACAGGTGCCCTGCAAGTAGTCATGAGGCTGTGGGGCCTAGGGAGTGTAGCAAGGAGGGTGTTCTGCTTGTTACCTCCAGAGAGGCTTTGAAGATGCCCCCCAATCAGGGGAGACCATCCAAAGCCCAGGTGAAGGATAGGTCTGACAAAGGATCAGCAAACTCATGTTCTCAAACAAAAGGAAATATTTAGAGGCCAGGAGTCCTTAGGAGAATGCTCATGATGGCTAGAGCTGCCCACCAGGAGCAGAACAAGACAAACTGTAAGCTAAGCAGCACCATGGACTAGCAAAAGCAATTTAACAAGATCAATAGTTGCTGAGTAGGAAACAAAGTGTATAGTACTCTGCTGCAACAACTCCATATTCACTCAGGGAGGGCCAAACCCCCAGGGGTCAGCACACAGTCTTGTAATATTATATGTGGAGAGGTGGTGAGTGTGTGTCTTCCCTCTCCAGGCAACATTTGGCCATGGGGACAACATTCCATGGCACCCAGCAAAAGAATGCTATCTTGATATCCCAAGAATAGAATGAGCAGGTGAGAGTGCTGGGGGCCAAATCCACCCCATGTCTGTGTCTAGGGAGTCGAGTGCACCCCACTCAAAGCCTTCTGCTTATTGTCAATGCAGGAAAGAAGAACACTGAATCCTTCTCCGCCCACTGTAGTAGCACGAGCTGTAGAACTGAAGACAGAACTGGCTCCCAAGCAGCATTCAGGAGGACTGCCACATGTGTGCGGATAGACTTAAATGTCTGCAATTGCGCTGGGCCTCTTTTTGCATCATTCCATGAAATATGCACACTTGTGGCCTAGTGGGCACAGGCACCTGGACCCCAATCAGAACCTGGTGAGTGACTGCGTATAAAATGATTTTTTTTCCTAGTGGCAAGGCTGCTAATTTAATATTTACAGTTTGTAGCCCAATCAGCTGAAAGAGTTCACCACAAATGGCCCAGAGGAAAAGGGGAGAAGTGCACTAGGTAGGGCAGTGGCACCACCAACCTTTGCAAAAGGTGTTATGATGGGCTGCCAGTGGCGCAGAAACCCCCAGGTTGTGTCCACCCAAACATTGCCCTAAGTCTCCCAGAGGGTTGCTTAAATGACCCCAGGGTAGGTTTTCAATGTTGACAAGCACAATTCGAGTCTGTGCTTTGGCACACAGTTTCTGGTATGCATGGAATTCTCTTCATTGGCTCTACTGCTGCAGTGGTAGCAGTATAAAGATAGATAAAGGGCTCATGTCCACATGTTGTTGAATTCAGAGTGCTCTATTGAATATGCAAAAATGTACAGTAGGCCATAATACATATTAATTTATGTCCATGATCAATAAGACTATCAGGCGATATTACCAATGTGGTTTGCAATGAGTTCAAATGCTGTATTTCTATGTTTACAATTGTGGTGGCTGTCTAAGATTTCATAATTACACCATATCATACTGTATTTAAGCATATATGTTGGAGTACTGTGATTTATGGCTATGGGTTGCTGGGGTGCCAACTGTTCTGCCAGTGTAACTAACTCTATTTTCATCGGTCTATTGTAGATATTTGTAAAGTAATGTCTGGTATTCAGTAGAGTGTGTGTGTAATAAAGTGTGTTTCCTTTCATAATACAAATAACTCACAAGACAATGAGTTATTGAGTGCTGTGGTTGCTACCAGCGAGCTGAAGTTCTAGCTGATAAAACCTCCCCTGAAATGAGTTTAGACTTCTCTGCTTCATTATCCTGAAAGAGTCAAGTGTTATAAGTGGGTACTTGATTCCCAGTAACAATAAAGTTGCAGAGTTAGTATGTGTGAAGCCCTCACATCCTTTGGAAATAATATTACAAGTTCTTACAGAGATCATATATTGAATATGTATTATGTTACTGACATTAATGATTCCTTATTTTCAATATATTATGATTTGTGATCATTTGCAAGGCATTATCATTTGTGTCAAGCACTGATTCGAAGGTGTTATTCAAACACATTATTTTCCATGTATTTTCAATAATGAAACATGGCATCAACCTGTTTAAAAATGTGATTATTTTGTAGTTAATATTTTATTTAATCAGAACAGTATGTTTTGCGCTGCTGAAATAATTTATTTTTCAAAACCTATAGCATAAGCTTGTGGTCCCAATGGAAGCTGTAGAAACTAAATAGTACTCATCATGAAACAGTCTGCCTTCTGTTCTTGCTGTGAGAGCTGGTGATGTTAGAAAGTGGTGAGTTGTTGATAGAGCGCAACGTTGCTCTTTTATTTGTAGGGGTGCATTATAACCAT
This sequence comes from Triturus cristatus, assembly GCF_964204655.1. Lineage (NCBI taxonomy): Eukaryota > Metazoa > Chordata > Amphibia > Caudata > Salamandridae > Triturus > Triturus cristatus. Next base: position 418,954,976 of record NC_140582.1, read on the forward strand.
GGCTAGTCCGCATCCACACATAATCTGTTATCGTATTAACATTATGGTATTAGAATGTAAATTGTAATAATGTGTAAGTGATGTGCTAGATATTTACTTCATGTAATCAAAGAATTAACATAGTAGGTGTACAGGTTTATATGAATCATATACGTCTGAAGTGTCTTCATAACTAATGAACTTTTCATATTAAGGCTCATATAATTAGGGGTGGGCGGAATTTGCGAAAGTGACTTTCGCAAATTATCGCGAAAATGTTAAAAATCTCCGCAAACACGCGGAAATATCGCGAAGATGCAGAAGTTTTTTTCCCGCCCGTTCGTGGTATTTTCTGCGTGGTCGCGGCTCGCCAACTTACCCATGCGGTTGCTCGCGGGCGCGGCCATCTTGTTTTCACTCTTCGCGCGGTGCATGATCGCGAGAAGAAAGACGTGATCGTGCGACCAATGACATTACTGCGGGCGCGAACTGTCGCGAGACAGCGCAAATGGCTACCAACAATCCAACATCTCGTGGAGAACGCGACCGGATCGGGAAAATTTGTCGGCGAACGCGGGGATTCAGGTAAGGCGATCGCGCGCGAGAATGTATTATTTTACAGCGCGAGCAAGAAACAAATTATCGCTAAGTTGCGGAATGCGGAAATTTTGACATTTTCGCGCTCTACGCGGAACGCGAAAATGTCAAATTATCTCAATTTCCGCGAGTGGAACGGAAATTTAGCCCAGGCCTACATATAATGCGTGTATATTAATTACTCATATTGCTTGTATTTTAAATGTGTGCATTGTTCTTAAGTTAGCCTAATTTGATAGGCCTAACTTTAATTTCTCCCTGTTCGCTCTTAAATTGAAACTGTTAATTTGGGTTTATGTGTCTGTGGAATACTTTTCTTTTCATGTCTCTGTTGCAGGTCTAAGAATTTGTCCTTGTTAGTTAGAATACCATCTTTGTTCCGGGAGTTAGTTAGACATAGGGATTAGACGATGCCTTTGAACAAGCGGAGCTGATAATGAAGGAGGATGTCTTCCGTCTCTGGAGAGGCCTGGGATGTAATATTACTTCATGGAAAGTTACCTACAAGGCAGTCAACAACTGGACGAGGCGGACAAGTGATGTAATTGGGGGTGTGATGTTTGACTTTTGTACTGTGGAGGGGCAGAGTCAAGGGGAGAGCATCTTTGAACGAGCTCTATAGCTTTACGCTACTCGACCCATTCAACGTGAGTGACCTTCTTAGGAATTCTTCACATGCTGACACCTTTTGGGAGCTTTCCTGGGGAATGCTATGTAGGGATGACATGATGGTAGTAGTGTAGGAACAGATACTGCTCTTGCTTATTACCCACAGATAAAAAAGGCTCTGGATGTAGCTTCTATGATCATTTGTGTCCTGATTTTGGAATTGGTTATTCTGTGCATGTTGCAACGCCTACATTTTATTCGTAGGTTTGGTTTTGTATTAGTGCCTATATACCTTTATTCTCTTGTTTTGAGGTGTTTATATGTCCACCTGTTCTTGGCTTTATAATAAATATTCAAAGATTTGGATTAGGAGTCTGTGTTCCTTTAGGGTCCTGGGAAATGGAAAAGTATAATTGGCTAATGATTTTCCTCCTCTTCACCCTTGCAAAGACCATCCAGAGTAGGTCAAGAACGTGGAACCTAGCTCCATCAGCGTCATGCTTGCTATAAATTGAAGCAAGCTATCAAAGCAAGTGAGCCCAGCCTCCTGTAGGCAGGGATTGGGGGGCTACTCTCTGCCCTGAAAGATTATAAAGCACAAACAAAGGGGATGATGGACGGAGTGTTGAACATTGCAAGCACTCATCCCCAGTCAACTGATCTGGGTTTAATCCATCATCATTCTTTAACTCACTCCGCCACCCCAGTTCAGACATGGTTGCTTGTTTCTGGTCCAGGGAAGACATGGCTTGGCAGTTCGGGCTGGGTGGTTCCCATGAGGCACAGAGTCAGACTGATTTGTATATGGCCATGTCTGAACTGGGGTGGTGGAGTGAGCAAAAGAATGAGTGTTTGATTTGCTCATACGCTCCGTCCATCATCCCCTTTGGTATCGCGCTGAAAGATTATAAAGCACAGTTTTCACGTAAATTTGATTATAAATCCACAGTCAAAGGAAAGGGCAATAATTTCGGACTTGATTATGTGTCTGGCGTTCCATGGTGTAGAGGTGGCAGTCCTGCCATCTCCGCACTGGCGATATGACTGCCTTATTACAACTAGGGCAGTCGGGCTGCCATTGACGCACCACAAGCACCAGGGATCAGGGATTTAGGAATTTAGTGCTCCCCAGGAGTTGACCGCATTTTTTCTAAATGTGCCATCGGTGCCACTATATATTACCTTCATTGTGCCAGCATGAGCATTTTGTCATGGGTGCACTCTATGTGTCATGTGTGTCTCCTTTGGCCAAACATTACATACAATATTCTGGTGTCAGAATGTTGTCATTAGTGTGTCCGTATTTCATGAGTGACTCTTATGTCAACAATGACCTCTGGTATGTTGGGGACTAGCATTTTGTCAGGGTTCTCCATTTAATATGTTACAATTGCCCTCACCAATGGCAAGACGTACTTTCAATGTTCCAGTACCAGACTTTTCACGTGGTTGCCCATATGCCAAGAACTACTTCCAGCGCCAGCATTGTGTAATTGTTGTCCCATACGCCAAGTATTTCCTTTAGTACTCTAGTATGTTAGTGTCAGTATTTGTTACAGGTGCTCGTCATGGTAAGAAAATCCTCATGTGGGCATTTTGCCAAAGGGGCCTATACAAAGCATCATTTTCATTAGGTTTGCCAGGCCCAAAGGCAGATTTGCAAACACAGCCCCACATTCTCATTCACAATAACATTCTCTCACTCACACTTATTCACACACACACATTCTCTCTCATTCATACTTACTCACTGCATCAATTCATTTCACTCTCCTGCACTCATTCTTACCATCACTCACTCATTCTCACTCATTCACACCCACTAACTCTCATTGACTCTTACTCTAAGTAAGTTATACTGCCTCGCTCCATCACACTCACTTGCACTCACTCCTACTCCTCCTAATTCTCACACACTGACTCACATATGCTCAATCATTCATTTAAACTCATTCTCAGTATCACTCTTTCTCACTCACCCACACCCAATTCCACTCATTCAATCTCACTCTCTTGCACTCACTCTTACTCTCACTTACTCATCATTCTTACTCATTTCCATCCACTCACTCATACTCTGACCCAGTCATATTGTTTTACTCACACACATGCTCTTGCACTGATTCGTGCTTTAATTAATTCTCACTGAGTCCTATTTATTTTCTTTCATTGTGACTCACTCATTTTCAGCCATTCATTTTAAGTCTTTCACTGTCACTCACATAAGCTCTTACTGTTCCTGATTCATACTTTCACACTAACTGCACACTCACTTGCACTCACTTTCATTCACATGTACTAGAAATGTGTAAATGGTGTACTCCTACATCATGGAGTTTATCTCTAAATATTCTTTATTATCATTTACATATGAATAACTAATGAGAATTTGACAACTACTGAGATGAACTTTACTAAAATCTATCATTTATGTTTGTAAATGTGTGCACAGAAATTACAAAAGTAAAGTTACACATTCATAATTAATGAGGCTTTCATGACACTTTCATAGATTGTATTTCGTACATGTACTGATATTCATCGATATCAAAATTTCAAAAATGAACTTTAAAATATATTTACACGTTAGTGCATTCGAAAGGCAGAAATCTGTCATACTGACACATTTTATTTGTAACCATTCCAAATTACCTCAAGTGCATCAAATTCATACTAGAATCATACTATCTTTATATTTCTAATGAATGTATGCTTAATTATTCTATTTTTTCAACTTTATATTAGCACGATTTAGGCAGGCCTAACTGCATACATGAAGTGCCTTGATTTGCTGAATCTACTGTTCATGAGAAAATTCCTCAGTATAACAAATCACATGAAACACTGTTTTCTTCCCTGAGTTCTCATGTACTATACAAGATACTTTGCTACATTTTTCTGATACAATCCTGAACTACTGCCTGGGAAACTGTCCTCTTGAACTCGCTTATGTGCTCATGCTGAAGGAGCATTGTTCTAATGATTCAAACACTGAATTTCATCAGGACTGCGTAATTACCCACCATTTCCTCTACAATTTCTGTATTCTTTATGCCGCATGACACCCATCCTATACAAACTGACCAATGGACTAAGCGGTCTGACCAGATGAGGTGATACCAGGAGGTGTCACCATCGCAAATTTAACAATATGCTATGGTCTGAAAATTGTTGGATGGGGTTCTGTTCTGCTCTTCTGGCTCTTGGTGATGATGGACAAACTGTTGGCAAATTCCTCACTCATGGAATGATTGTGAACTTTCTTTTGGCAGTCCCACTTGCAGATACAGACTCACCTGGCTATTCTTATGAACTGACATATATTCACTGTGTGCGCTGAGTGGTCTCTTCCTTCTTGGGAGACTGGTTGAACTGGTTGGTATATTTCATGTCCCTTATCAAACTCTTATGCTTTTGGTATCCTATTACAATTATATTTTAGTATTTAACCAAACTGTCTTATAACCTGATGAAAATGTATCAATGCACCTGTCTTTCCTTAAGATTTGATAAACTATACTCAATTTATATATCGACTCAGTTATCATGATTTATTGCTGTCCAAATGAATGTGCATTCTCAATTTGGGTTTACTAACGCTATAGGAGATCATATTAGAACAATCTCAGAGTATCAAACACTAATACTATTATTTGCTATGTCTTTGACTGAAATCTTAGGGCCTAATTGCGAGAGTTTGGTGGAGTTGTGGCGCAGCGGTGCAACTCGCCCTGCCACCGCTCAACCAAAGCTCGCGCCGCACAGCTGCCTGATTACGACTTTTGAGTACTCTGACAGGTGGGTGGCGTGGTGGTCCCATGGCAGTGCCTCTTTTAAAGATGGCAGTGCCATTAACAAAGCACTGCAATGGGACCGCACTATAAGGATCCTGCACTGCATGGACTGGAAAGTCCATGCGGTGCAGGAACCTATGTACATGCACTCAGGAGGCACATGTTATGCTCCCCATGTGTACATCCACATATGTCTGAGTCACAGGGGGGGCCATGTAGGGCCCCATTTGTTTCCTCACCACCAGGCTTTTCATGGCGGTAGAACCATCATGAAAAGCCTGGCTGAGAGGAAACTCGTAATATGCTTGGCAGGATCGTGGCAGTCCCACCAAGCATATTGCAGCCTCTGACCGCCACTCCTGGTGCGGCCTGACTGCCCACATCATAATCGGATCCGCCACTGCCACTCCACCACAAGTAATCTGGCCCTTAGTGTGTATGATACTGGCTTGCCTACGTTTTTTCAGGAGGTTTGAGCTTGCAATGATTATCTTTTACCCCTGTAGCATTCTTCTGAGAATAATATACATGAGTTTGATTTCTAGCTTGTAAGTTATCCAATCCCTCGTCATCATTGGATGACTGTTGGAACCCTTATATCCAACCACTCTCTGCACAAATCAAGATCCATCAGAGGACCAAGAGAGTGGTATGAGATTTTGAAAGGAGACAAGAGTAAGAAAAACTAAGGGTTTTATTTACAAGAAAGTGCTGCAGCGTGGCACCGCAAGCCCTTTGGCTGCGCCAGGCTGCAGCACTTTCAAAGCACAGGGATGCGTCATTTCTACAAGGATATTACGGATCCATTTGCTCTCCCATGCGCTGGTGCACAATTTTATGCCATGTGCCGACGCAGGCACACTTGAACCATGGTACAAGGATGCCTGTGTCAAGGGGATGATTGTTTATGTGCAGGAAGGTGTCCCTTCCTGCACATAAACAATCTGAAATGGCTTTTTTGAACTCCTACGTGTGCTTCATTAGCACACATAGAACTTGCAAAACGTCATTTTTTTAAATGATTGTTTATGTGCAGGAAGGTGTTCCTTCCTGCACATAAACAATTACCAGAGAAGATTTCCTCGTTCTGAATGCAGAATGCAGCAAACATAGAAAGAGGAAAATAACTTGGAGAAATCAATAAGTTTCTCCTTACTGCGCCTTCCTGCGCCTCTCCTGGGGAGGCATAGCATTCTGACGCATTTCCAGGTTTACGATTTCTTGTAAGTCTGGAAATGTGTCATGTCACTCAAAGTGTTGCGTGTAGAGGGGCCCTATTAACAAGGGCAGGAAAAGCCACGTTGGGTGGCTTTTCCTGTCCTGTTAAATATGGGGCAGCAAAACGCGCCGCCAGTAAGTCACAAAAAGAGACACACCGATGGCGCAAGAGGCTTGTAAATCAGCCCTAAGAGAGCAAAATAATAAAATATTTAAAAACTCCATGGACCTGGTAATGCTGCAACATTGGCAATACTTCAACTCAGACTACATATTTATCTTATATGTCTACTGGCAAACCTTGAAAAGTAGTTATCACTTATTGTAGCGTGATGTTAGAATAAATCATTGTTTAAATTAAATTAATCTTCCAAAAGTTCTGCAAAATCTATTGGCATTACCCAAAGGCAGACATACTAACTTTACATTTTAAAATTGGAGTCTGACTTTGGGAGTTCAGGACAATATAATGTTCACTATTAGAGCATAAAGTATTGCAAATATAAAACATGTTCATATTAAATGGAGATTTGAAGGTTACCCAAAAACAGTGCTTATGCAACTTGGCATTTAACTGAAGTGTTCCAAAAGCTCTATTTGGACAGGCCTATATTTTTATGTGCAGGGTTCTCAGCCCTGACTGCGGAGCATCTGCAGTTGTAAACTTACTATTACCTCGTAGTTTGTGAATACCAAAATAAGAGTAAACTTTCACAACAGAGTAAGTTTACCGTTGTGAATCAGGCTCTGTGAGGAAAGGAGTTTTTTCTACAAATAGAATTTAGAGTAGGACACAGTTGCAGAGGCCAAAAGTGTGTCCAGGAAGAGGCCTAACGGTCCGAGCTGCGACTTTGGAACCATAGAACCAGGTTCAAGACATGCTCGGCTCACCATCCTGTAATCAAACATCTTGTAATCTCTCCATGCTTACAAAAAGATGAACCTTGCCTTCCGTAATGCAATTTGATGCTTACGTAAAGCACTTGGGCCAAAGTTGCCCTGTATAAAACTGCAAAACAAAACAGTAAAATAAATGTGGGGTGCAAGAAGATGTGTAATGCAGGCACACAGCTAGGGGTTAAGTGAAATGCATTTCTTTCCAACAAGCAAACACCTATTTCTGCACAGTCAGCTTCTATTAAATTATCAATTTAGGCAACTTAAATATAATCCTTGTGTCTCCTTGCCTATCTGAATAGTCGTGCAATGCAGAAATTACTCTTCCTGTAGAGTTTTTAAATGAGGTGTTACATGACTTAGAAATGGGACGGAAAAGAAAAAAACTGCCATATTTAAAGTAAGGTAAGGGAACTACGTTCCTCGCACGTGTTTGAAACTATCAGTTGTGTTTTTTACTCTATAAAAGAGGAAGAAAGTCAAACATTGTCCTGCCCATGTAGGGTCAAAGTCTATTCAATTTCTTGAAGAATAAATACATTATTGAAGCATCCTATTTGGCGTCTAGGCAGTGTATGGATTTCTCCTACCACTGACTTACATTTTCACTGCCAGCTACTGCTGATTGGCATGGCACTTTAAAGACAGCGAACTCAGAGCAGATGTCCCAACTTTGACAACGTGTTAAAATGTGGATTTCATTATGAAGAGAGAAGTTAAAATCTTTCATTTTCGAAAATATGACCACATTATTTAGATATTTAGAAAAATGCTGGGACAGAACAACTCTTTCCTCGAGTCTTAATGAATTAAGGGTTCATTAGTTCGAAATTAGTTACAGAATAAGCTTAATTTGTTTAATAGTGTTTAATGTTGCACTGGAGCATCATAAGAGACAATTATTGCCTCTGTACTTCCAATCAAGTGTAATTGTATCTGGATTGTTGCTGCCATTTCAAAGTGTTGCAATCATTCTTTGATGATGGTTTTATATTTAACTTATTTTTATTTGTTCTAAAGAAATATGAAAAGTAGCATTACAGCTTTTCTTACAATTTCAGAGTTTCAATGTTATTTCTTGAAAGTTATTTCAATACTGTCTAGAGTGATAGTGAATTAAAATAAATTAAAGGATGTTAAGACACATATCTGAAAGGAATAATGCACTGAAGACAGAAGTATACACATGGATTTACTAAATTCCAGTTTTACATGTGCTTAGGCATGATGCCAGAAGCAAATTAAACAGTGTCAGTTTTCAAACAAACACGTTACAATTGAGAGAAAACGATACAGAATACTTGGGTTGCCATATACAAAATGCAGCCACACAGACAATTTAGTGAGAAATTAGTGAAAGTGGGGCAAATCAACAAGGGCTTTATCTCTGCTTTTTTGGCTTTAAAAGCCAAAAAAGGAGAGATAAAACTAGCGCCCTATCAACAACAGGGTGCTAACATGCAAATTTGCATGTTAGCAACCTTTTACTCTGCGCTTCCCCTTGCATCTCTAATGAGATGCAAAGGGGGCGTTCCAGAGTAAAATAATAGGAGAAATGTCACTAAGCGACATTTCTCCTATTATCAAGAATGTCGCTAACCCTGTTAGAGACAAAAAAAGCAGCGCTAACCGCGGTTAACGCTGCTTTTTTACGTCTGGTATTTTTCTGACTTAGCCATGATATCCTATGGAAGGAGGATATCATGGCTAAGTTTGCCTTTCCCTATCAACAAGGTAACATGAGATTATCGCTGGGTTTCCAGCGATAATCTCACGTTAGCCTGTTAGCCTGAGGATTTTTATCGCTATTGAGATAAGCGTTGCTAATAGCACGCTATCTCAGCGATAAAAATTCACGCTAGCCGGCGATAATTATCCTAGCACTAAGAGCGCTTAGAGATAATTATCGCCGGTTGTTGTTGATATGCCCCTATGTTTGAATGTGTTTTTCACCTGAGAAATATGAACATATTCTTATGGGAGGAATAGGAAGTTTGAATTTTATAAATTCGTCCTGTGCTAATACCATTGCTTTTAATCAGCTATATGTTTTAAGCTCAGGGGTACCATTCAGTAAATGAAACCACAATTATATCATTGGCATATCCCATTGATTAATCTCCAAAAATAGCATATTTTCCTAAATCAAAGATGTATATGATAGCAATTGTACCATAATGGTTCCAAGCAGTCTGAGAGGATATTGCATCGTTCTTGGGAGGGATGAATGGTGTTTTGACAATCTTGAAGAGTTCATTTGTGCGGTTGGCTGCTCTGTTGATGTGGGCAGTGATGGCCTCTCTCTTGGCTTCTTTGATGATCTCGTGGTAGTTGCGGAGGGCTGCCTTTTAGGTGGCTCTATTGGTGGGTCTCTTTGAGGTGGGCCATCGACACTCTAGTTGGTATCAGTCACGTTTGGAGGCTCTAGGTTGTTCCTTTGAGTTGTTTTGGGAATTTGCTGGTTTCATCAGGACAACTCTATCTGCATATTCAGCTCCTCACATGAGCAAACCAGTTCTCTCAACCTGGACTGCCATATCTATAGACATTCCCCAACAAATTCAAACCTACTGTGGCCTTCTGATCCCTTACCAAGCTGATCCAATAAAACTCAGCCACATAAAGTGCAGCTGTTATTGCTTTTGGCTTGTATACCTGAAATAAGGTACTGATGTTTTGGGAACCTGATTTTGTCGAACTTTTAATATCGCCCTGGACGACTGGAGTAAGGATGTTTAAGACTGTTCTGGGGTTTAATATTTTGTCCGTCCAAATAATTTGTTCAGTGAATCCTTCCCACAGTACAGAACTTTACAGACTTAATGTTCTTATCATTTATCAATAGCTTCCTCTTCAGTCCTGAGTATGATCATAGTTCCATAACCTTGATCTTACTACAATTGTTGGTAAGGTCCTTCATATTACAATAGTCAGTAAAACCATTCACCAATGTCTGCATTACATTCTCATTTGGGCCAGCAAGCGGCATCATCCGCAATAAGAAGAATAGGAACATTCATACACTTGTTTCTACAGAAAATGGTTCACTACATTCACTTGCAGATTCATACCTAATTTTGCCCGTATTCCCAGTGTAAAGTGTCATTATTACTCATAAAACAGAGCCTCTACCTCCTGCATAGCCCGCGATTTGTCACTACTTTTGCGATCAACAAGGCCAAATGAGGACTTCAGATCAATGAATGTTAGCTATAATTATGCTTTTTTATTTCACCATATTTGCAGCATATCATTTACAACCAAATTGATTGATCAGTTGTTCCTACCCTTAACCTGATGCCAACCTTTACCTTGGTTAAAATGTTTTATTTGTCAACACAGCCTTGGAGTCGGTTTAATACAACTTTACCAAGAAGTTTGCCAGCTCCTTCTAAATGGGAAATAGGCCTCTAGTTTGATGGACAACTAAGGTCCACTTTTTTATAAATGGTTACAAGGTCCGCAGATTGCCAGTAATTCTGAATATTAATGCTACCTCTGGATGCATTAATACCTTTGTAAGACCTATGGCCCACAACTGCAAAACTTTTTGAAAGAAGTCAGTGGCCACCAAATCTGGGCCCAGGGCTATACGTTTTTTCATTTGGTGCTTCTTAGAAGTTTAATGATTGTAAAATAAGTAGTTATTTGCCAAAACTGTACTCAAACTGGAAGAGCGAATTGTCAATACATTGTTATTGTTGGCCATTCTTGAATTGGAAGCATCATAAATAATATGGAGTGATTCTTGCACATTTACAATATATTTTCACAGCCTCTAATTCGAGCTGGAGTGCCTAATCTTCTTCTTTTAAAAATAGTCTGTCTTGAAAGTGTCAAGACTGTGGTCAGGTAGTGCTGTACCTTCTGCTGAAGCTTCGTAATTTGTTATAGTATCTCAGTGAAGTCAAAGACTATATTGGTGGGCAAGTGAGAAACAAATGCATCTTTAATTACAAGCAGAATGATTCAAGCAAACAAATGTGTCATTAATAAAGTATGTTCAAGATATTTTTTTACCTTAAGATGACTTCATCAAGTTCAATTTTACGTAGCACTAAGTTATACATTCAATAAATCTTTTAATGACTGAGTTGGCCAGCAACCCTGGAGAGACCAGAAATTAATCCAAGCAGGCATACTTTTAATGGGGATGTGAGAAGTATGTATAACCGTGGCCCAGGACATTCTTTTTTCCTAAATATCTGCAAACCCATGGCTTTTTTAAAATTGAGTTAGTGCTCTGAAAACCAGAGGCTTACTCCCCACATGCATATATACTTTCCTACAACTCAAACCAACTTCCAGGTGTATATAAAGTCTCAGCAAAATAGGAAGGGTGTTACCCACAAAGCTTGCTCTACCATCAGCTCTTCCCTAACTGCTGGCTCATCTGAATTAGAACTATAAAACGAGCAGACGTTGAATCTAATTCCTGCCACCTGACATCAAATAATCGTCCAGCATCCGGATTTGTTCATCAGCTTCCATTTAGACATGAATAGACCTCTTCCAACCAAAATTGTCACCCCGTTAGTGGAGACAGTTTGTGATGTACAAGCTGTCAGAGAATGCTCCTAACCTGTAATAGATCCCTTCTAACCCAGAGGATATGAACCTCCTGCTCCCAGATTTTATCTGGCCCCCATATTTTAAATATTTCAGTCACCTTTAACCTCTTATTCTTGTCATTCAGCCCACACACACTCACTGAACATATAAACAATGTATCCTCATCCATTGAGAAATACCTGAGTCAAGTTCATCCTGAATAACATTGAATAGCCCAGCCCTCAAGTGAGTGCCCCAAAGTTACAGCATTGAATAACCCCCAAATTCTAGATGATTATACACATGATTGTGCTCATTTTCTCCCCTTTGTGTGGCTCCAACCAACCCCTATCCCACTTCCTACCCTCCCACTCCTGCTCCAACCCCACCCCTTCCTCCCACCCATGTGAAACAACCAGACCAGCCATGGTCTGTTTGAGATGGATGGCTTCCCCTGTCCAGCCCCCCAAGCCAAAAAAGCTATGATCTACTCATTATCACATAACTTACTGTCCGGAGCAGTCCTGCCGCCAATAATCATACCATACATTTATTATGAAACGTATAACCACCACCACATTTTAATGTCTGTGCAAAATATATCCTAATAAATACCCAGCCAAATTCCCCATTCTACCATCATGCTTCTAACCTCCTCAAGACGAGTTCAAATGTGTGGATTCAAACTTGAACTGACAAATTACATATTCTTGAACTCCAAAAATTTCTGTGCCTGTTTTTTCACCATGGGGATTCGATGGGCCCTCTGAATCTCATGGGACCATTTCCAGCCCTGAAGCTCCGGGAAGAACTTTTGAAATAAATTGATCTAAAAAGATCTTGCATCCTCTGCCTCCTTTCCCTTTGGTACTCCGAGAATCTGTAGGTTATTCCTCCTTAGGTGAGTTTCCTGGTCCTCCATTTTCCACTGGAAATCCACCAACCTCACTTCATGCGCATTTGTGAGTCTGTTGGCAGCCTCCACATCTGTTTCAAGAGCCGCAGTCCTCAAATCCAAGCTGCTCATTCTATTCGCAATTGTAGAACACACTTTAGCTACCTTGCGCACTGTATTCTGCAATTTTCGAGTCTCTAGTCAGGCTCTATGTTTGTCAGTGCACATCTCATCCCTGTGGAACATGATAGTTTGATTAATAAGTTCCAGAGTTGGTGGATTCATGGCAGGGGGTCACTCAGGGTCCCCTATAGCTTCTCCTATCAGGGGTGGTGTACCATGAGCATAGTCTCACTTCAAGTCAAATCCATAACCTTGAAAAAATTAATATTAGAGTTTATAGACATTAATAGGCATGCCACATCTAGAGGGTTAGTATGGGATTCATTTAAGGCAGGTGTGATATATGGCGATTTAATTTATGCTCTAATGGTAGATGTTTGAATTAATTTAAAGATACTGTATGATGTAAGAATCACTTATGTAATGCTCAATTAAAAAAAGTGATACATTCAGGAAGAGTTAATGATAAGCAACAGAAAGAGTATTTTTTTCCTTCTTAGCTTGGTGCTAGACATCTGAACTACATGTGATGGTGCAAAATATTATAGAATTACTCTGACATTTCATGCATATTTATATTATTAACACCTTGGGTGTATTCAGTGGCCAATGAGAGTACTCCTGGCATGGCGCATTAATCACTAGACTCTCCATATTATTGAACTTTATAAACATAGTTTACAACCCATGCCTGAAGAAGCTTATGGGAGATAAAGTAAGATGATTAAAAATTATACATTTTAACCCGATCCCAAAACCTTTGGCAGATATTTCTAAAATCTGCTTCAGACATCTCATCCAGAATGTGATAACTATGTTTAACCACAACAGAACAGCCTAAGTCCTTAACATATGTGAACAAAGCAAGAGTGCCTGTAATAATTCTCCATAATAATGTTCCTAAATCTCTGGCTAGGCCAGCATTAGAATTTATTCACAATCAAATCAAGTATAATAAAGAGTGAAGAGGTACACAATGATCTATCTTCTCTATCCCAAGTTCTGGAACCCAAGTTTTGGATCCCAAGTTCGGTACAAAGAGAATTAGATTTGAAAGTGGAAGAGGAAACAAGAATATTAGAAATATATTTTGCTGTATTTAGAGGAAAGCTAAGTTACCAACCAGCTACAATTCTGCCCATCATAAAGCAAATGCCAGAGACTTGATGCTTCACTGTCAATGCAGCATAGACAGCGATTGACTCTTAATGACTGCCAAGAATTTACATTTGGGGGTGGTAGCACCAGTTTGTTGTTTGCAAAAAATGTGCAAGAGTGAAACAGTTTAATTCAGTTGTTTTCTGGGGATGAACAGAGAACAGTGTTATCTGCAATTAAAAGTACATGAAGTCTCAGCCAGCATGGAGAGAGAGAGACATCAGCACCCAGCTATACAAGATCGGCATCCATGTTATTTATTAATATATTAAACAGCACAAGGGCTAATGCTCAATCATGTCTTACCTTTAGAAATATAGATCTCATTGGTTAAGGTACTGTATTGGACAAATCATAATCTAGCTTTGGTCCTGGCATGCATCTATCTCATTGGTTTGTCCAATTCATGACTTATCATGTTCAAGCATTACTTTCGTATGCAATGGGTTACATCCTTCGTGAGTCTGGCATACTTCATATTAATAAAAAAAGGTTGAATGACTGATAAATCTTACTAATCCGTTAATGGAAAACAGGCTGTGCAATGCTCAGCATTGTTCATGTGTGCTGCATTGTTACCAGGATCAGTTTTCTCATCATGTTTAGTATGAATTAGTAGAGTAAATACTCCAGTAGACAATAATGTTGTCTGTTTGTAAGAACACATTTCTAACCCATGGGATCAACACTGCCTTTATCGTAAGCTCCTTTTTATACATATCAAACAGTATTCAATGAGTACCAATGATCCTATTGTGTTTCAGACTGAAAACCACATAAAGAAAATATGTTTGACAAACCTCAGTCCCAGAGGCTATTGACAGTTAGATGTAGATTATGCCAGTTGGGCTGATATCAGTCAGCTTTTATTCTCTATAATAAATTGTCAGTACTCTAACCTAGCTCTCCCCTGCAATAGGTTGCTGTATCAAACCTAAGTTAAATGTTTGGTAGTAGTCACCTCTACAGACAGTTATAAAGCACTATTGATTGAAGATGAAACTATCTTGTGGCAAATACAAAACATTTGCAGTAATTTTCACTTCGATGTTCCAAATAGGCCAGCAAATGGAATTGACAACTATTGAATACCGAGCCATAGTTTGTCTACACCTAAGCTTGACATGTGAAAAGTAATATTCCATAAATTACTGTGTATTCATTTCAATATATCTTCTTTGTAAGAAGCAGGGACAAACTGCAGGTAAATAAATACTTTGGGAACGTTTTGTACCTGGCTGTCCCATGGGAAATGAAAAGAAACATCAATCAATTTGATAAATTGTTTGAACATGATAGACTGATGGCAAATGTCTTTTTTTTTTTTTAAAGTTTTTATTGACCATGACAGTTTCTTTACATTATACAACACATAAACATTTTGGCAGTGAAAAGTGACATTGATTGAAAGCAGTACAGAACTTAATTACTGAATATATCCACTTTTTCAAAGTTCAACCAATCTCTAGGAAATTTGTTAACGCTCCCCAAATTAACAGTCCAATACGTTTCTTCCGGTCCCCCCTCAATGCATACAAATTCCACTCAATTTCATAAATACGATACAGCTTGGATCTCCAAAATTCAAAAGTCGGAGCTTCAGGTGATAACCATTCTGTAGCAATACATAATCGTGCCACAGTCATTGCAAGAAATAAAAAATACTTATGATCTTTTAATCCTAAGTGTCTATCTGTTTTTTGGCCTATTCCCAATAACATAAGTGTAGACGAAATTTTAAGAGGACATGCAAGTACCTGCGACAAAAATGATTCAACTCGATTCAAAAAATGAGATAATTTTATACAATAAAAAAAGATATGCGCCATATCCGCTTCTGGATCCCCACAACGCAAACATTTCCCATCATATTTGTTTCCCCAATTTTCCATACGTTTAGGAGTATAATATAGCCTAAAGAGTGTCTTGTAAACTTGAGCTTTTAAGTTAGCAGCGAGGCAAATCTCTTTTGACAGAGTTAAAGATTCAGATATATCAATTTGGAGATCTCCCAACTGATTTATCCAATACTGATTATATTTTTGAATATCGTCATGTCTATATTCCATCAAAGCCAGGTAAAGTGGAGCAATCCTTTTTTGAAGGCGGATCCCTTCTAGTAAGTTATTAGGAGATGCCGCAATCTGATTTTTAAAACAAAAATCTCGGACTTGAAGATACTTAAAAAATGAAGACTGTGGTAACTGATATTTATCTACCAATTCAGCATATGTCAAAAATATTGCTTTATTATCATATAAATCTCCAATTTTGGAGATCCCTTTTCTAACCCAAAACTTTGCGTTATTATCCCAGAAAACAGAGGGGAGTACTTTATCAGCGTCAAAAGGTGTATAATATGAAATTTTACCAAAGTTAATCAATTTCTTAACATTTCTCCATACTCTAAACGCTGAAGACAATACCTTAAAGCGAGTGTGCTTGTAATAATGACCCTCCAATTCCTTTAATAAGCAGCCTTTTGCATGCTCTCCCAGCAGTAAAAAAAAAAATAGACGGAGCATCCGCATCATTTTTAGGCGGGTTGCGTGTCAAAATATAGCTCATCTTTTGCAAAAAACAAACGTAGTAATAGCTTAAGAAATCAGGCAAGCTTCGTCCTCCTCTTTCTTCTGGTAATGTTAGCCACTTCATACCTCTTCGAACTTTACCCGGAGCCCAGAAAAATTTCCCACAAATAATTTGTAGTTGCTGTATCTGTTTATGTGAAAATTCAAGTGGAATGCTACGAAATAGATATAAAATCTTGGCGAGAACACTCATCTTGATGATAATTCCTCTACCTATTATTGATAGTTGAAGTCGACTCCATCTATCTAGCGATTGCCTGATTTGAAGTATAATCTCTTTCCAGTTACTATCAACTATCTCTAGCATTTGAGTTCTAATTTTAATACCTAGATACGTAACCTCCTCTGTTACTCGAAAATCAATAAACTGTATGCTTTTTGTACATAAGATTTGGGTTTTTGCAGAATTTAATTTATACCCAGATAAAGCTCCAAAAGCTCTGGCTAATGATTCAATCTCCCCTATTGCCTCCCTAGGATCAGTTGTCATTATAGCTATATCATCTGCATATGCAAATACAGAATGTGAGATACCTGAAACCAAAAAAGGTTTAATATAAAGCGATTTCTGTAAACTAATAATAAAAGGATGAATATACAATGGAAAAAGCAAAGGGGAGCAGGGGCACCCTTGTCGTGTACCTCTAGTGATATTGATATTTTCAGATTTAAGGCCCATAGCAGTAATTCTTGCATTAGGTGTTTTATATAGGACTTGAATTGCGGTTAAAAAAGCTTTCCCAAATCTCATCCTTCTCATCACTTCCCATAAATAGACCCACTCTACACGGTCAAAAGCTTTTTCCGCGTCGAGCAATATCAGTGCTAAGTCCCTCTTTTCCACTTCTGCTATATCAAATAAAGTTATAACTTTATGAATATGAGAGACCGTTCCTCTTTTAGGTATAAAGCCATGCTGAGTAGTTGTAACTAATGACGAGATGACCTTAGATAAGCGATTCAAGATCATTTTAGAGTAAAGCTTGCTGTCACAATTAAGCAAGGATATTGGTCGATAAGAGCCTGGTAACTCTGGTGGTTTTCCCTTTTTACTGAACACAACTATTGATGCTTCATTCCATGTGTTTGGAGCAATTCCAGTTTGTGCCATCGCAGATAGAGAAAGAGGCCATCGCGATTCATTGGGGCTGTCATCATTTTCATCTGTACGTGTACGGGAAACCGTTTGTAGTAGCGACAGACCACAAGCCGCTGGTGTCACTCTTTTCAGGGACCTCCACCAAGCCACCATCACGAATTAAAAAGTGGATGCTGCAGCTACAAAACTATAATTGCAAGATAGAATACCAACCTGGATCAAGAAATCCGGCCGACTACCTATCCCGCCATCCTCGGAAGGCAACAGCCCAAGAAATGGAGGAAGCCGCTGATACAGAGGAGTATGTAAGATGCATCACTGCTCGGTCGTGTCCCATACCCATCTCCATGGCCAGTCTCCAGCAAGCCACAAGCCAAGATGAGAGTCTGCAACGTGCCAAGAGGGCGGTCTGGAGCAATAGCTGGAACAAGGCCAAGGAAGAGTGGAAGAGTCTGACGACCCTTGCATAACGGATAATTTACAGCTTGTACCACGTCAGAGATGAACTCACCGAGGATGACACCGGGTGTCTGATGCATGGACACCGGTTGGTAATCCCGACGTCGCTAACCCAGAGAGTGGTAGATCTGGCCCATGTAGGACATCAAGGCATGGTGAAGACCAAGTCGCGACTCCGCACCAAGGTCTGGTTCCCGCTCATGGATGACCTAGTGGAGGCCACGGTTCGGGCCTGCCACTCGTGTCAGGTCACCGGGGAGGCACCCCGACTTGCCCCTGTCATCATGGAGCCTCGGCCAAGAGTCCCTTGGTCTCGAGTGAGTGTGGACTTTGGCAGCCTTCTGGATGGACACCACACTTTAGTGGCCATAGATGACCACTCCAAGTACCCGGAGGTAGAAATGCTGTCGGCCCTCAGTGCGAGTGAAGTCATACCTAAGCTAGAGAAGATTATGGCCACCCACGGAATTGTGAAAGAGATCAGGACGGACAACGGGTCCCCCTTCCAGAGCCAGGAGTTTGCCGTGTACCTGCAAGCGCTGGGCATACACCATCGCCAAATCACTCCCCGCTGTCCGCAAGCAAATGGGGAAGCTGAAAGATTCATGAGGACTCTTAATATAGTAATACGCATAGCCCATGACAAGGATCAGTCTGTAGGGTTGGCCATCTTCACTTTCCTCCGGAGCTATCGCCAGACACCACACACGACTACTGGAGTGGCTCCTGCCCATCTCCTGATGGGAAGACTTGTTACGGACACAATACCTCACCACCCGGAGTGGCGACCAGAAACCCCTGAGGACAGTGCCATTGATGCCCGGCGACAGAGCGCCCATGCGCATGCCAGCACCCGGCGGAGAGCGACTATACCCCACATCCTCCCAGGGGACACCATGCTCCTAAAGAATAGAGCACAAGGGAGCAAGTTCCGACTGACCTTTGAGAAGGAACCGTGGACAGTGGAGTCCGTCAAGGGAACTTGCGTCACAGCTACCCGTGGGAGGGAGAAAATAACCCGAAATGTGTCATATTTCAATAAGTACAGTCCGCCACCAGGCGAAGCAGGTACAGAGCAGGGAGGCCACACTGGAGACCCAGGGTGCACGGACGGTCGGGTGGAAGACGACCCCCAGCGAGAGGAGGTGACAGAACAGGCCACAGGCCAGTAAGGAGACAATGATTGTCCAGGCTCCTCGCCGCAACGAGAGATGCCCAGCCCAGTAGTGAGTCCCGAACAACATGGTCGCGAGACTGTCGCTCCCAGTGAAGAGCCGTGCGGAAGTCCCAGAGGCTCACAAGGCCGAGGGGTGTCGCAGTATCATCTGCGGAATAATCCTGAACCATCCTGTCGGCTGAAGGACTACCTCACGTAAGACTGTTCTATATAGCCACATCATATTTGTACTGTTATGCATGATAGTATGTGTCTGGCAGAAAGTTTTTCAAAGTAAGCAAAGTTGGTGACAACATTTTGGTTTTGTGCCTGTTGGGGAGGAATGTGATGTCGTGACCATGATGCGATACGCCTGGGCGAGCGCGTCAGGTCACGTGATGACGTTTAATAAAAAGTAAGACGCGCACGCGCGTACGCCACTTAGGCTATGGCGGCGGACGGAGTAATCCACCAATACTGTCCCCGCGTTGTTATTGCAATTACCCCCAGCCTACAGTCACCCATTGCGGTAAGCGCAGACGAGGGGCCACCCTACACAACACTCATACAAGTGGCGCATTAGCTTCACATGCATTATTTGACCCTACAGACACCGGCATCTGGCTCACAGCGCGAGGATAAATATGGTGAAACTATCAACGCCACTGAAGTTAGGAGGTCCAAGAAGCGCGCGCTCATTTTTTTTGTGTGCATATTTATATAGCGCGAACTCGACCAGAAAGTATTGGAGCACTTTACATGAGCACTGATTACTTACACATGCAGGCACGGGGTGATTAAGTGATTTGCTCCGAATCACAGGATGTGGACGTGACCCCGAGGCACAAACCCTGGTTTCCAGCACCAAAGTCGACAGCTCCAGCCCACGAACCACATCCTCTCCTCATAAGAGGACGAAGAGCGCCTTGTGGAGCAGACACACACGAGGAGCTAAAATGAATCCGGGCTTAGAAGACTTTGACAGAAGCAAACTTGGCTTTGAATCCCGGCTCTTCACTGACCCGTATGTGTGCTCTGAGGAAGATTTATTTTCCCTCTATACCAGTCCCCTTAAATGGCAAAATATGAAAATGTGCATAGAAGCACCTTAGTTTTCAGTAACGTATTCATAGTGTGGCGCAGTGTCAAGCCTCACAATCTGGAGGAGGGTGTGCGAGAGTTTGCTGCTACAGCTGAGGTTACGTGCCAGTCTGGTCCGGATTTCTCCTAAAACTTGGTTTCTCCTAAAACGTTTTTTTTTTGCATGTAAAATTTACATATATGGATTTTCCCTGCATTGTGGAAATGATGTGTAATTCTAACACGGTTTACGACAGTTGCTACTAGGCCAGGGGTAGTGTCTCCTCCTACAGACACTGCAGAGTTTTACTGGAAGTAACGACTGCAGAACAATTCTCGGCTGACGGAGGCAGCTAAAGCCTCATGTGGGCTAGTGACCGGAGCCCTGGTCTCTGTCAGCTCCCCCCTGTACTTCTGCTGGGGAGAAGCTACCTGGACCTTACTCCTGCCTGAGTCCGGACACATCATTTCAGCCGCCCCTCCCTGTCCGTCCTCTACCTCTTTAAAGGTGTTTCTCATTCTTTGACCTCCCTTTTGTTCTAAAAGATCACAGCCCGCCAGGCACTGCATGCTGGGCGCCATGAAGGTACAGCCTGCCAGCAGCTGTTCACTGCTGCCCCGGCCGGTAATAAATCACCGATAAGTTGTAAATAATGCTGCTGAGAGTGACTCAGTATGAGGCAGGCTATTGTTACTACAGTCAGTAAGTGAAGAAAGTGCAGCAAATATAGGTCACATCAGACAGTATAACTTCACATTTGAGCAGGAGGAACCAAATGTCACCTAACCCCATCCCACTGCCCACGGCGCCGCCTTAGCAGCTGCTGTGAGGAGGAGTCTGCATGCTGCATTACAAGTGCCTGAGACAGTGAGTGCAGGTAAAGTGTATTTTGTATTTATCCTAATTAAACTAAGTAAACATTGTTTGTGCCACAAATTATGTGATAATTGCTTATAGGACTAGTAAGGTTGTGCAACTTACTCTTTTATTTATGTGTCTTATTGTAAAATAAATTACAGCCTGACCCCTCGGCTGTGAGTGTGCCTCTCCTGCCTTTTCATTTCAAGTGCTTTGCAGAAATTCTAAGTTCTTCTTAGTGTTTCTTGTTACTCAATTGGGTGTATTTTCTGATATTTATGTGTTTCCCTGGTCTTCACTGCTAAATTTCGCTTGTGACAAAGTTTCACTCATAGTCATTGTAATGTCACTCATAATGACACTGAAATTATGAACATGTCAATCATAGCAATTTGAAACCTTGGCAGCTATGATGGTGGGTGGGTACGCGGTGCACAGTTGTCTGCGCAAATCCAGTGTGGGACTGGTGACCAATTCCATTGAATTTGTCATGCAATTAAAAGTGCGCATGACTTGTGAGGTGGGGCATCCCAGGACCCAGTCACGACAGAGACTGAGAAGGACCGTCCGTCACTCACAGGCCATAATTTAAATTATTACTAGAGCTCCTGCCTGCCTGGCTAGCCTTGCCCTGCCCCTGCCCTGTCTCGCGCCTGCCTCTGAAGCTCTGAAGCTTATCTTGCACTATTCACTTTGGTCTGGTAGATTTAATAATGTTTTTTACCTCGCTGTGTTTTTCCCCTCGTCATGCTCCCTTATATTTCTTGTTTCCCTCAGTGTTGGGTTTTTGGTCCTGTTCTCCGAGCATTCAAGTGCCTTTGCTGCAGATTACTATCTGCCAACTTAGATTGATTTCCAGAATTGCCCATAGAGACATTTTGATCTGGGAGTTAGGAAGAGTGGATTAACAAATTAGGTCTTGTTGAATTGCCTGCCTTATTTTTTTCTCTAAAGTTCTTCTGTTGGGTTAATTGTAAACGCGACAGTCAAGCATGTTTGTTTCTGTTCCAACCTCCCCCCCCAACGTTCCATGTTATTTTGTTCACCTTACCACCAGAGATCTCCTGGTTATCTGCAGTGAAATATTGGAGTTCTGATAGGCAGGGCTCTTGACGGTGTGCCTGAAAAGCATCCGAATAGTCCATTCTTTTCATCTCCATGGAATAACCTACTGATTGTGACATGGACCGTTCCCATCTCAAGCTAAATGGGGACAAGACTGAACTTATGTTTCTGGGTAAAATTCCATCACCCACCTCGTCACTCATTTGGCCGACCTGTCTTGGCCCCATGCCCATCCCTAAGCAACAGATTAAAAGCCTTGGCATTTGGCTTGACAGCTCCCTCTGTTTCAACCATCAGGCCACCAAGCTCTCTGCTACTTGCTTTGGCCTGATGCAGATGCTCAGGAAAATTCTTCCTCTGCTCCCTTTTCAGGCTAGGAGGATTATGGTTCAGGCCCTAATTCTGTCCCGCCTGGATTACGGGAACGCACTATATCTAGGTGCCCCTCAGTCTACTCTCCACAGACTTCAAGTAATCCAAAACTGTGCGGCGCGCCAATTGCTCCAGATTCCCCGTAGACAAACAGCAAAACCTGCTTTGAGATACCTCCACTGGCTGCCCACCCGAGCCAGGATCCATTTCAAAGCTATGTGCCTGGCCCACAAAGCTATCTGGAAAACCGGCTCTCCCATTATTCAGTCCTTGGTCACCCCCTATCATCCCTCTAGGACTCTTCGTTCCAGTTCTGCTTTTCTTGCCACTCCCTTAAAAGTCCGAAGATCTAGGTGTTGTGGATGCTCGTTCTCTCTGAATGCCTCCAACCTCTGGAACGCCCCCCCCCCACTCTTCGGGGAGAACCTGATCTGTCGGCATTCCGGAAACTGCTTAAGACACACCTCTTTCTTTCAGCACACTAACATGAGCCTCTCTCTTTTCATGTCTCTCCGCTCCGCAAAGCGCTAGGAGGCCTCAGGGTAGCTAAGCGCTATACAAATGCAATTTCATTAATTCATTCATGCTGCATTAGTAGTGACTACGTGTTGGGTCTACTAACTTCACCAACTGTTAAAATAAATACATTCAATTTTAAAAGTGAGAGACAGAGTTCAACATTTGCTTTGTGTGTTGTCTTAAATTATCCGTGAGCGTTGCTCAAAGCCTTCACCAATGTTGTAATAGTTAACGCTGACCACTGCTGTTGCTATGTATTTGCGTGGTGGTCATACTCTCTGATCACCTGTCGAGCATAAAAAAAAGAAATCCGTGCCATTATATGGTGGATGATTTAAAGTAAAACGTCTTCCAGTAATCAAATTAATGTTTGCGATGTATCTGTAGTTTAGCTCAGTAAATTCTTCTACTACCTCTGAGCAACTAGTGGGGAGTCAGGTCTATTGACTACAAAGCAGCTTTCACAGCCAGTTCTCATCTGGTTGTAACTGTGGGTGAATCGAATATTCGGGGAGTTTATTGATATGAACTGTAAGCAGGATCTATGTCATTCCTGTCTGTAATACATTGCAGTTTATATTTTTTAGGGCATTAGTCTAAACTCCATTTGACTAGAACCTGAAAGTATACTTATAATAAAACTAACATAAAAAAAAATGTGGCCACTTGTTAAAATCAGTTAATCAAGCCGAAATATTAATAGTTCTTGAAGCAGTTAACTTGAACAAAGTGCTGAGGGTAATGCAACCCTGTGTGGATTGGCTCACTGAGCATTAGCATCTAGTTTATACTTGGTCCTGGTATTCTCCCTTTGCAAAAGTTCATGGTAGAATTCAACCTGATAAAAATAAAAGGGAGTTCAGTTTTTCTCCTCACCCTCCACACGCTTTCAGAATTTACGAGATTCATTGGTACAGCCTTTTTTTTTTAGGATTACGGAATAAGATCACAGAAATGGTATGTGGCTTTGTACAGAACACGATAATATGCATTTTGGCATTTTAAATCTGCGGGAGATCTAGAGGTTAAGCAGTAAAGAATTTCTGGGGTTACAGAAGGTTGATATTTCATTACCGTAGAACCATATTTTGCAGCAAGTAACCTGTGCATACCTTCTCTTCTGGCTGGAGTGGGCTGTGATATTGCCCTCCTGTGAGGTGGTTCTTGCAGGTTTATCTGCTTAGGGATGTAACTGCACTTTCATAATTATACTCTATACAGTTTTGCTCTTTATCTTGTGCTCCACAGCATTCGCACTTTAACTTCCTGCAAGTGATTTTCTAAAGTCCCTGTATCTTAGAGGGAACTGTGCCTAAGGGGCACTTCAGTCCCGATGGCAGTGTGCAAATGAAATAACAGCTGCTTGACTTACCTATTATAACGTGTGCACATACCTGTAAGGGTGTCTTTGTGGTTGTTTTTGAACAAGAGACTTTTTTTTTTGAGGAGTTGAATGTTTTAGCACTGTTGTGAATCTTATTTATGGGATTATACTGGTTGGATTGATTTTATTTCTGAAATAAACACAAGACTACAAGAATGACTTACATTCTTCTATAGTGCCGCCCTTAATTATCCAGGTTTGTGGGATAAAGCTTCGAGTGTATGTCTCTGTCCCGTACTAGAAGAAGTTGTGTTTTCACTGTAAACTGCATCTTTTGAGGCAGATGTTGTCAAATGGATTTTCTTTCATAGATGTTTGACTTGAGGATCATATGAACTCCCTCTCACATCAGGTCCACCCGTTTGCATGCTTGAATTCTTGCAAAACGCCCTTTGCTGGTTGACTTGCCACTTGAATTTTGAATCTAGGGAGATGCGTCACGTTGTAAAGCTTGCGCCACATGTGGGCGTACCTGCACAGGGGGGGGGCGTTCCGGCGCAGGAACGCCTCCGAAAAGTGGCTGAGTGAAATCTACAAGATTTCACTCAGTCACTTTTCCGGCCATGCTGCGTCAAAACCCTGCGCCTGCGCGTAAGGATTGACACAGCATTGTAACGATAGGGCACCCCCGAGCCTTGCTGGAGCTGCGTCGCGCTTGCGACGCAACACCAGCAATGCACCAACCTTCCGCCATCAGATGCGTCACGCATCTGTTTATCCTTGCGCCACGATGCGCTGCATTGTAAATGCGGCGCATCTATTGTGGCGCAAGGGTAAACTTTCGTGACGCATCTTTCCTGGCGCATCCATGCTGATTTGCAGGGATGCGCCAGGGAACATGAATCTGCCCCTTGGTTTCTAGTTGTAGTTTCATCTGATTTGCTTTTAACGATTGTGGGCCAGGCAAACCCTGTCTCCCCTAGCTCAAAAATCCCATTAACAGCCCTTCTGCAGTTTCATCAGCAACCTATTTAGAAATAGTCATTTTCCGAAATTGTAAATGCACAGCCACAAAGAGAGGCAGCACGGCTCAATGTTCAAATGCGATCTATTATTTTAATACAAAAACAGCTCAATTGACATTACCTTCCCAAATTGAAGTTGGAAATACTGTTATAATAATTAGTTTTATAGCACCGGCTCGTTTCATTGATTTGCTTGGATTGTCATACAGAATCGTTTCTGAATCACAAAACTGACTTGTAAGCCACAGGTTGCTCACAGCCGCGTCTCAACATCTGGCGTTAGACACATGTGTTTGAGATTAGCGATAATAACATGCTAAAAAGGTAATTAACACTATATCTAAATGCGAATACTAATATTTTCTAACTATTTCAACAGCTTCCTCCTGGCCATATGCGCAGCGCGCCGATGAGGAGCGCGGTTTACCTTTGGACCATTATTTATTCAGCTGCACTGCCTCGTGCTCGGCGGTGCCAGATGTCGAGCAACCTAAACAACATTCTACGCACTAGTTTATTGCCAGATGTGACACACTGAAAGCAATCTCTCACATGTATTCAAAAGGGAAAATATTATATTGAAAGTGATGTATACCAGTTATGAGTACGAATTCACAAGCAAGGGTGCAGGAGCGTTTTTTAAAGATTTCAGTTTGGCTGTTTCACCTTTGCAAAGTGCCAATGCCGATGTGCTGGTTACACACTCACCGGTTCTCTTTGATTTGCCCATTCTCTCCCTGCAAGCCTTTGCTGTGTAATCCTGCATCTTATATTGGGAGCATTTAAGTTACTGATCTCAGAGTACTGCCATACATTGATAATGTTATAATCATTTGGTAATAATATAGCACCCAATCTGCCATTAGTATGACTTGCGTTGCTTTAGAAAGTCCGGGGATGGATTTAATCCCAAATGAGAGTCTGAGAGGGATTGTTCATTGTGGAGATATCCAGTCAGCGGGGAGAAGGGATGTGCCTCTGTAAGGTGGGGGTGTGAATCTGAGCTCTGGATTTGAAGGGTGAGGCCCGAAAAATGTAGTAGGTCACTTACATAACTTCTTTTTTTGGTATGCATGGAGTTGCCAATAAGATGTATATCTGCATTGGCATCTAGAGGTCACTGATATATTCCTATCATTCCTACACCTAGAAGCTACTTCAGAATGCTGTGGGTCGGGCATAAAGGCTACAGTTGCATGAATGTTTTTGGGCACATTGAAGGATGCTTTATTACTTCATTGTTTTTGGGAGCCTTGTGATAATTGTAGATAGTATGGGGAAATTGGGAAGGGGAAATAATATTAAACAACAACTATGTATTGGCTGAAAAGATGGTGTGGACATTTACCCGATGATTATTATTTCAGAAAGTCTAGTTTTGGCCAAAGTAATATATAGTATGGTGCTTTTGAGTGAATGAGCGTTAGACTGTTCACAGTGCTCCCACTTCTGCCACTCAATGTCAAAAAGATCACTTTGATGCAATAGGGTGTTTCATGAATTCTGGTTTGAAAATAGGCATTGCCACTTTTTGCGTTCCTGCTTGGTCACCTCTATTGTGAAATGTTTTTTGAAGGATTGAACAGAAGTATTAAGGTATATGAATGCACATAATGATTAGGTTGTTCAGATTGACTGTCTCTGGAATTAAATAGTCCTGCATAATGTAGGCCTTTGACGGCAATATAAAATGGGCATTGGTCTACCATAATATTTGTATTTTCAAAGTTCCATCAGACAATTGTGCTTCTTCCACGTGGACCTTTCAGTGTGCTGAGAGAAAACCGTTCACATGCATTAAATATATACACATTTGTTGTGCGTGTTACTCATACTTTTTATTTTTTTCAACAACGACATGTAACTTGCTTAAATTTAGAAAGGTCCATCAATGAATTTGCTAGCTAAATTCAGTTGTGTTTTTGTGGCTAATGATGTATATTTTCCTATCACCTTTTTGTGTATGACAGTCTTGATTTTTTTAAATGAACTGAGGTGATAATTAAGGGGTTTATTTATGGAGCACTGTGCCGCTTTTGCACCACATAAAGTGGTACATGTACAGCTCTCATATAGAGATTTATGAAGCCACACATAGCCACCCTGTGTGGCTTTGAGTGGCGTCATAAATCAGGAGTAAGGCAATGCAGGGCAAATCGTTACATCACCTTACTGTACACCTGGGAGGCGTTCCATGGCCATTGCAGTGGGTTTTCTCACACAACACCCATGGAATTTGACGTTGCCCCAAATTTACTAAGGGGCATATTATCAAGCCTGGCGATAAAATTATCGCCGCTTTAGCGGCAGAAAACTGCCGCTAAAGCGGCGATAATGAGCTTGATAATATGCTCTATGGAATTCCAATTGAAGCCCATGTTAAATGTAAAGGACATCTAACATGGGCTTCAATTGGAATTCCATAGAGCATATTATCAAGCCCATTATCGCCGTTTTAGCGGCTGTTTTCTGCCACTAAAGCGGCGATAATTTTATCACCAGGCTTGATAATATGCCCCCAAGTGATGTAAACCTGGCGAAGGGCCAAATCCCTAAGCCTCCCGAGGGGAGGAGTAAAAAGAAGAAAAAGGTTTATTTCTCCAGTTTCTTTCCACTTTCCAGGTGTGCTGCATTCTATCATAGAAAAAGGAAAACACCTTTTAGGATTGTTTTTGTGGAGGAATGTGCTAAAAATCCCGCATGCAATAGAGGCACCTGCTGGTGCTAGGCTGCCAGTGCTGTCATAAAGGACAGGAATGCACTGCATTGCTTAAATACATTGCATTCCTGCCCTTTCACTTTGGCCTAGAGCATCAAAGTGCCTTGCTCTGCTGCTTTGCGCTAAAAGCCTACTTTCTAAAAGACAGGCAAAATACATACTCACTTTATTTTGCATCAGGTGTTTGGAATAGAACACTACAAAACAAATATGATCAGATAAAGTTTATCTCAACAGCTCCCTGTCATTAGGCCATCCTCTTTCTTGATGTGAGGGACTGTGAAGAAAGCAGAAAAAAATATGATTAGCAGGAGAACGATAAGCAGAGCACCACTGTTGTTGTAAAATGATTAACCCTCATGGGTACCCTGGAGCAGAGGCACAAAAAACTGAAATAAAAATATGTGTCTATACTCATTTTAAAATAGGGTGTCCACACAGGCATTGTTCATAGAGCCAGAGACAGAATTACTATTCACCCAGCCAGAGGGGCCAAGGTGTTGCCTACTTTCACTAGTAGAAGGAGTCAACAATTTTGCTATGGTGAAAGCTACACAGCAACCAATTAGCTACCGATTTAAATAAAGGGAGTACCAACTTCTGAATAGAAGAGGACACTGAATTTCAAAGGAAATAATCTCCAACTCTAAATGCCCTATATTCTTTATGTAGCGACTTTATAATCCATTCAAAATTAAGAGAAAAACAGGACTTGTAGTGCAAAAGAGTCATCAGGAATAATAAATGTAACAATGCTTAGGAAAGAAAAGGTAACTGCTTAGACGACCCTTAATAAAACCGAGCAGGGAGAGGGAAAGAGGTGGAATTTTTTGATCAGAATACAGTGAAGACTTGTCTCACTATCTCACAAGAAGCGCAGCAACTAGGTCTGGTGGATTGAACTCTATCCGGCTGCTTATAGAATAATAGTGTGCATAACCGAACGCTTCAGCTTGGGTGCATGGAAGGACAGTAAGATTTGGAAAAGATGAAAAAATGTCTAATTCTAAAAATCCTGCACACTGATGGTGATAAGTAGAAATTGACCTAACCATACCGAAAGAAATAGTTGGTTAAAATATGAGTAGGCTATCATCAATTAAAATGATATTACCTCCAAGTCCCTAAGTCCTCGTCCCATTTGTTACAAGTGGAGATGACCATCTCCAAAAACAGAAAAAAGAATGTAAGGAATGCTGGCCCACCTACCCCACCTCCTTCCCCAGGAAGTACTTCACCAGTACTCACCCAGCATTCATTCTGTTCTTTATTCTGTCTGCTAAGAGAATGGGGGAGGTACTTGCTGTGAGCAAATTTTACTGGATGGGAGTGGCTGTGTTTTCTCAGGCCGTCCTGCTTGCTGCGCAAAAGCAGTGGTTGGTATACCTGTATACCTCCCTATCTGCTGGGCTTGCCTAAAGGCTTGAGTGATGATGTTCGGCCCTTTATGGCTGTGGCACAGGATCCGGATCAGAGGTTAGAGTTCACAGCGCATCTTCTTGGAAGCTGGGCCAGGAGGAGGATGCACTGGGCCGGCGGGATTTTGATTGCGCCATGGAGCAGGAACCAGAGTGGGCTCCTGATTTGCCTGACTTCTGGAACGGACAGAAGGCTGGAATGTAAGTGTAAGGGGTGCACACCTGTGCTTCCCGAGGGGCGTGTCTGGGCAGGGATACGAGCTGGAAAGGAGAATTTCTGCCTGCCCCAGAGGTAAGTACAGCACAGCTTCTTAGCTCTGCAGTATGCATATTACCATGTGCCAATCCATCCGCAGTTCCAGAAGTCTGCGGTTTTGCATCCAGGGATCCATCATCAGTTTCTGGTGATTCCATTTTGCCTGTGATCAGCCCCCAGGGTGTTTATGAAGGTGGTGGCCCCACCGGTGGCACACCTGCATCTCCAGGTGATTCACCTCAGCCCATATCTAAACAAATGGCTGCTCTATACTCCCTCGGGGGAACAGCTTCTTTCTGATCTGCAGGTGATGTGTGCATCCCTCAAGGTGCATGGACATCTCCTAAACCTGGAGAAGTGCAAGTTAGTGCCTTCTCTGGATTAGACAATAACTGGAGCTCGATTCCGGACCAACATCAACAGAGGGTTCCTTTCTTCCCCCAGGACTCAGGTGGTGCGGTCTTTGGTCTGGGATGTGATGAGCAAGACCTGCCTGTCTGTCTGTCAGTGGTTTCATTTGTTGTGGCACATGGTGGTGGCAGTGCTTGCCGTCCCATGGGCCCGGTTTCACCTCCTGCCTCTGTGGATTTATATGCTGTCTGTGTGGAATCCTTGATCCAGTGACTTCCATCGGATAGTACCAGTTTCTCAGGAGCTTCTCCCACTGCTGGTGTAGTGGAATGTGTTTGAACATCTGTTTCAGAGGATGCCTGTGTAGGCAGACACTCTGCTGGTATTGACAGTGGATGCCAGCACCTTTGGTTGGAGGGCAAATCTAGGAAACAGGTCTTTGCAGGCATTTTGGTCTCTTCAGGAGGAGAAGTGTTCTCCGAATTGGAAGGAACTGATGGCCATCTCCTGGACTGTGATAGGTTTTTAGTATCCGCTGGAGGGACACAACCTGGTTACTTGGTCCAGCAAACAGGTGACTGTGGCTCATCTGAACAATCATGGGGAGGATTCAGTCCAGGTCCCACAATGCTGTGGTTCTGTCCTTGCTCTAGTGGGGAAGCAGCAGCTTCAATCCCTGGCAGCGGTCTGTATCCGAGGGTTAGACAATGGATTTGGCGGATGCCCTCAGTTGTTTGTTCCTTCTTCTCTTACCCAGGGGGTCTTTTGTCTGGTGTGCATGAGGTTTGGTATGCCTTTCCTGGACCTATTAGCTTCCCGGCACAATGCTCAGGTTCCTCGGTTTTGTTCTCGTTCCCCTCAGGTAGGCTGGTGGGTGGATGCTCTGACAATCCCTTGGCAAGATATTATTTTGCATTCCTTCCCGACTAATGCTCTTGTTCCCACATTTCTGGCTCACTGTGGAGGGAGTCAAGTGTGGAGGTATTGGAGGTGCCATTTTGGCCCCGTTGGTCATGGTTTCAAAATCTCAAGCTAATAGCAATTCAGGAGCACTGGAGGATTTCTTGCTTCCCCTCTGGTGTATGTGCTGTCCTATCTCCGGCTCTCCCACAACTTCGGCTGTCGGTTTGGAAGTTGAAACGAGGGGGTTGCAGAGCCGAGGACTTCCGTGACATCTATCTGGGGCTGTACAACAGTTCCATTGGTCTTCAACTTTGTAATAACTATGAGGGGAATTGGGAGAACTTACAGCGTTAGTATGCATCCCTTCAGCTGTCTCCCCTGGAGTATTCATTGACGGATGCATTGCGGTTCCTATGGGATGGGTTTGTGAAGCGCAAGACTGTCTTTCCCTTGATAGCCCAGATGGTGGCTATCAGGTATTTTTGGGCCTCTTGGGCTAACCTGGCTGATGTGGATTATTTGGTGGTGAAGCTGCTGTGCAGCTTCCCTCTGTCCCGGCCTTTGCAAAAACCCTGCTTACTTTATGGGATTTGCCTTTTGTGTCTATTCCTTTTGAGCCCTTGGAGTTGGTAAACATTAATTTTGTCACCCTCAAGGTGTTTTTGTGTTGACCATCACTTCCGCCTGGCTGGTTGGTGAATTGGTTACTCTGATTGCGAGGGAGCCCTACTTGTCATTTTCAAAGGACGGAATTGTACTGCGGTTGGACGCCTCCTTTGTGCCTAAGGTGGATTCTCAGTTCCATATTTATCAGGAGCTGGTTTTACCTGCTTTGGTGGTTGACTCTGGCTCAGAGGTTGGGTTGAAGTGGTTCCTATTGGACGTGAAGAGGACGCTACAGGTCTATTTGGAGAGGACTGGGTTGTTTTGTTTCCTCTGGTTCTTCTTCTAAGGAGGATATGGCATCCTCACTGTCCATTAATAGGTGGCTCAAGCAGGAGAATAAGTTAGCTTATTCGCTGGCTTGGTCTCCTGCTGCAGGGGGGCAGGGTCACTTGACAAGGGGAATGGTAGCTTCCTGGGCAGAGTTACGGGGGTGTCCATTGAAGAGGTCTGTTGGGCAGCCACTTGGGTGTCCTCTAATACCAGTGCACGTCATTGTCGGCTTTTGAATGTCTTGGTGGATTAGGTTAATTTTGGGTTGAGAGTGTTGCAGGCTGTGTGCGCCTAACAGATGTTTCCCCTGTGCTGTATTGAATAAATCACTTTGAGTGCTTCTGTATGTTGTGGTGTTCTTAGTGTTGTCATTTGGGCTATGAAGGATGGGTCTTTGGCTTGGGTAGTCTCCACTTGTAATGAATGATGTGATGACTTAGGGACCTGGGGGTAATGTCCTTTTACTTAACGCTAATCTTTCTTACTCCTGGTCCTGTTTTCCTCGCCCCAATCATTACGTCCCACTCTCCCTCCCGAATGGCCGGCCTTCATGTGGAGGGCTTAGAAGTGCATAACTAATGCTGGGTAAGTGCTTGTTAAGTACTGCAAATAGAATGGGCTGGGGGACCAGGATTACATATGTTATTTTTTTCTGTCTGGGAGAGGGTCATCTTCGCTTGTAACCAAAGGACAAAAGGACCAGGAGTAATGAAGAGTACTGGTAAGTAGTAGGACATTAAACCACACCAATACTGGGATAATAATACTGAATGATATATAACGGTTAATGATAACAATTAATGGTTAACTTTCCCTTGTAGTTTCTAAGATATTTTTAATTCCAGTGATGTCTAGGCCTGCTCCTTGTCAATACTTCATTATCTGCTTTTTTAGGTAACCAAATCTCTTGTCAAGGGGTTCTTTCAATTGCACAAGATGCTGGCTGTGCTTACACCTACTTTTTGTACAGTGCCTGAGTTTTTATTTATTTTCAGTACATAATTCATTTTGCAACATTTTTAGGTCTGACTATAGACAGATTTAAGAAACACCACATAAACATCGGTAATCCACTAAATTTTCATTGTCCTAATCATTTCATTTCTTTCAAAGTTCTGACTCTACCTCACTGTACCCATGCTAAGCTTGATTTGGAAATCGTAAAATCTGGAAACCACCAACACGTTTGAAACAACAATTGGCAAACAGACTAAGGGGCAGATTTACAAGACCCTTGCGCCACCTGTGCATCACGTTGCATGACATACTGGTGGCACAGCCTCCTGAGTGATATTTACAAGCACAGGTAAAGTCACTCTGCGTGACTTAACCTGTACTTGTAAATATCGCCCCAGTTCATGCAACACTTTGCGTATTAGGGGCGTGACATGGGTGTTGCTGTGGGTGTTCCCACGCAACACCCATGTCCACTGATGCATTCCCAGATTTACGAGAAATCGTAATTCTGGAAATGTGTCAGAATGCTAAGCCACTCTAGGGGTAGCGTAGCGAGGTGCAACGAGGAGAAATGTTTACATTTCTCCTCGTTTCTTTCCTCTTTCAATGGGCGCTGCATTCTACAGCACACATTGGAAGAGGATATCACCTCAATTTATTGTTTTTATGCAGGAAGGTGCCCCTTCCTGCACAAAAAGAATCTCCCCACGACGCAGGCATCCTTGCACCATGGTGCAAGGTTGCCTGCGTTGGCGCATGGCAGCAGTTTGTGCGCCAGCGCAG
Source organism: Triturus cristatus (assembly GCF_964204655.1). Taxonomy (NCBI): domain Eukaryota; kingdom Metazoa; phylum Chordata; class Amphibia; order Caudata; family Salamandridae; genus Triturus; species Triturus cristatus. Next base: position 418,988,669 of record NC_140582.1, read on the forward strand.
GGGGAAGCACAGAGATGCAACATATTGTTGTAAATATGTTGCATCCCTGTGCTTCGAAACTAACGCAGCACGGCACAGCAAAATGACTTGCGGCACCACGCTACGTTAGTTTCTTGTAGATCTGCCCCTATGTCTGTTCTTAATGTACAAACACATGCAGACACAGATGTGCACACATACAAACAAACAAACAAACACATCTGTGCTGTGTCTCTGAGCAATCTGTCTCTTTCTGTGCCTTTGATGTCTGTGTCCTATTCTTTTTATTTCCTAAATTGTGATCCCGTGCTCCTTTTGAATTCTTTAATATTGCATTGCAGGAGACATGAAGCTTATATCATAGTTTAAAACATTGTTGCACCTGGAAACACAAGGAAATTATAGGTAAATAGAAACATATTTTTAAATATAAACTGAAATGAACCAAAGTCTGGGATAAGTAGTCACTTATTTAGAGAGTACAAAATGTATTTGCCTTTACTTTCCTGAATTTCCTCAGAAAAAGAGAACACGTTTAACCACTGGGTATATTTTTCCAACTTTAATAACTATAATGGCAAATCAAAGAAATTCTGTGAAAGCAAAGTGTTGCTAGGTTTCCAATAAGGCCTCGCTCCTCAGCAATGAGAACACACCATTCTTAGATCTTGCTCTGACCATTATGACCAATGTTTTATGCGGGATGCATAGCTCAAAGGTCAGAAAGAATCCCCTTTGAAACAAATATAGCTGCCGATTTTGGCACATTGCAACTACTCATCCACAAAAAACTACAGCAACATGGATTTTCAAATGGTAGATATCAAAAGTGACAGTGATGTGCTTGTTCTACTCACAAAAGGTCCTCTTATCCATATGCCCAACACTCTCCTGTAAATATTGCATTAAAATACCTTCCCAAAAATGTTTATGACGGCCTAATTAAATAATTACTCAGCAAGAAATGTCATACTTTCCTTCATTCACATAAACATAATCACAACTGGGACCTTGGATTACATGGGCTGATTCCCCCCCGTGACATGTAAACATGTTTAATTATATATCTGCAAGGGGTATGGTTGAAGTTTGGCTTAAAGCCAGGTACACTAGTACAAACTAGCAATGGCAAATATTTGTAGAAAGAATGTATTTTTGGACATCTTTCGGGTGTCGCAAGACACTCTAATTCCTTACATGTATATCAGCTAGGCTAGAAATGTACATGTCCTGCAGTAAAGATCTTAAATCCTCTTGATAAAAATGGCCTACCATACGTTTGTGTTGGGGCAGCTCACGCTTTAAGAAAAACATACATTGTAACCATTTAAGCACACGTATGGCACAGTTCTTCAGCTGAGATTGTACAAATTAAATGCATATTATTTTTCATAAATGGCAGCCCATCGCCCAGATAATAACACTAAAAACTAGCATTCTTTTTAAAAGAAAATATCAGAATAAATCTGCCAAGGGGTGAGTGGTCATGCAACTAGTTCCTACCATAACGACCTGCTAATCCTTATCCGTTATTCAAAAGCACACCATGGGGCATATTATCAAGGACTGGCGATAACTATCGCTAACCTAGATTAGCGTTAGTTTTTTTATCGCTGTCTATTGCCCTTTTAATTTTACTTGTTAGCGACGTATTATCAACACGTCGCTAACAGGCGATAGCTTCCACGAAAACTGATGCTAACCGCTGAGAGATGGCGAAAGGTAAACCGGCAATAGCGGGCAGAATCCAGTGATAAGCTTGTAGCGACAATAAAACGCATGCTAACCCGCAAGTGTGGACTTTGAAAAAATAGCCTATAAGTCCACCTACCATAGAAAAGATGTACAAAGAAAAGTGAAATGCAGATCTGAGCATAAAAGGGCCAAGTGCTACACACATCAACAACATCCAGGATTATCAGGATGAGATCCTGGATGCCCCGCTGGACCTGTGTCTGGTGCATGCATGTCTGCTGGACTTGCACCTGGAGCCTGGATGCCTGCTGGACTTGCACCTGGAGCCTGGATGCCTCACTGGACTTGCGCCTGTAGCCTGGATGCCTCACTGGACTTGCGCCTGTAGCCTGGATGCCTTGCTGGACCTGCGTCTGGTGCCTGGATGCCTACTGGACTTGTGCATGGAGCCTGGATGCCTCGCTGGACTTGCGTCTCGTGCCTGGATGCCTCGCTGGACCTGCGTCTGGTGCCTGGATGCCTGCTGGACTTGTGCCTAGAGCCTGGATGCCCCGCTGGACTTGCGTCTCATGCCTGGGTGCCTCGCTGGACCTTTGTCTGGTGCCTGGCTGCCTGCTAGACTTGCGCCTGGATCCTGTATGCCTGCTGGACTTGCACCTGGAGCCTGGATGCCTTGCTGGAACTGCGTCTGGTGCCTGGATGCCTGCTGGCCTTGTGCATGGAGCCTGGATGCCTGCTGGACTTGCGCCTGGAGCCTGGATGCCTCGCTGGACCTGCGTCTGGTGCCTGGATGCCTGCTGGACTTGCACCAGGAGCCTGGATGCCTACTGGACTTGCGTCTGGAGCCTGGATGCCTCGCTGGGCTTACGTTGTGTGCCTGGATGCCTCGCTGGACCTGCGTCTGATGCCTGGATGCCTGCTGGTCTTGCGCCTGGATCCTGGATGCCTGCAAGACTTGCGCCTGGAGCCTGGATGCCTCACTGGACCTGCGTCTGGTGCCTGGATGCCTGCTGGACTTGCGCCTGGAGCCTGGATGCCTACTGGAACTGCGTCTGGTGCCTGGATGCCTGCTGGCCTTGTGCATGGAGCCTGGATGCCTGCTGGACTTGCGCCTGGAGCCTGGATGCCTCGCTGGACCTGCGTCTGGTGCCTGGATGCCTGCTGGACTTGCACCAGGAGCCTGGATGCCTACTGGACTTGCGTCTGGAGCCTGGATGCCTCGCTGGGCTTACGTTGTGTGCCTGGATGCCTCGCTGGACCTGCGTCTGATGCCTGGATGCCTGCTGGTCTTGCGCCTGGATCCTGGATGCCTGCAAGACTTGCGCCTGGAGCCTGGATGCCTCACTGGACCTGCGTCTGGTGCCTGGATGCCTGCTGGACTTGCGCCTGGAGCCTGGATGCCTACTGGACTTGCGCCTGAAGCCTGGATGCCTCACTGGACCTGTGTCTGGTGTCTAGATGCCTCGCTGAACCTGCATCTGGTGCCTGGATGCCTGTTGGACTTGCACCTGGAGCCTGGATGCCTCGCTGGGCTTGCGCCCGGAGCCTAGATGCCTCGCTGTACCTGAGTCTGGTGCCTGGATGCCTGCTGGACTTGCACCTGGAGCCTGGATGCCTCGCTGGACTTGTGCCTGGAGCCTGGATGCCTCGCTGGACTTGCGTCTGGTGCATGGAAGCCTTGCCGGACCTGCATCTGGTGCATGGAGTGAGATGTGGAGTAGCTGTGGAGTCGATGACCCGTGGTGGGAGACATTGATGTGCGACGATTGCCCGTACCTGGTGGTGAAGTCTGGTAGGTAGCATGGAGACACGTTGCTGACCTGCATGAGAAGTCCGTCTTGCGCACCTTGGAGCAGTCAATGGTAGAGGCGCTGCTGCACACCAACGTAGTGAGGTCCGCATTGCATACTACAATCCACCACTACACCTGTGTGCACGGAGTGGATTATTAACGGTGGGTGCCGTTTTTGCAGCGTGGAACATCAAATTCCCCCTTCGTCACAGACCAAATACCGCAATAATAATTTCACTCAAATATATTCCTTGGTGGGGCCCATAACACCAACACTCATACTTCATTGATCTGCTTCCCTAGAGGGATAAGTTTCCAAACGCTGACATGAAAGGAATATCTTTGAATACTTTTTAACTCCAACCTTGTGATATTCCCCTCATTGGGTGATGAATCAGTTAGTTGTATATATGATTTAGTGATTCAATTCATTTATCTATACTCTTCTCTTATTCTAGTTTCTTCAAATAGTCGACACAACACGGATTTCAATTAATCAAACATCATTTATCTAATTAAATTGCAAATTGTTAGAAAATCATCTTCCAAACCACAGAACATTATATTTAACTAATCTGGCTAACAGTCATCCTCTAAGTCAGTCAAGTTGTGGAAAAATCTTTAAATTCATCAAAGTCAGGCCGCAATTCAGTCTCTCATAGATTCAGGATAAAAGCTGTCCAGCAGTGTCATCGTCCTCTCCGTCAGCATAACGTCAGGAAATGAAGTTTGTCAAAGAAGAGAGATCTCTAATTCACTTTTCTACCTACTTTTATAATGAAACTAATTTCAAAATGTATCAAGATTGGGGTTTTAGACAGTCCTCATTGGTGGATTTGGGGTCGCTCGGTAAAGTTCCCACATAGTCCGCAAGATTAAGTCATCGCACTTGCTGGTTCCGGTTTTAAAGACAGTCCATTGTTGTAGTCCTGGCGAAGCTCCCAGAGTGTCCTTGGTAGGAACATCTTCTCCTGGGGTCAGGAAGAGGCCATTGTTGCTGGCGATGACGCATGCGCACTTTCCCAGAACCTCGTGAGACAGCAGCAGTCACGTTATACGTCTCAGTCAGCCATCTTAAGGAAGGCCCAAATGGTCAACTTAAGCAAAACAAACACAAAAACGTAAGTAAAACATAGAAATGGCTAATAAAATGTTAAACCCTCACTAATTCCCTTATGTGTAAGTAATTAGCTATCAGAATAGCAACATTCAAAGCGTTTATACTCACTCAGTGATGCGCAACTTACAATTACATCACAAAAGCAACATATATCATGCAATAATCTAATTTTCTACCATTAGCATGCGTACATATGTTAGTAAACAATTAGTTTAGCCATGCAAAATGCAAATCCCACGTTTAATTCTTTTGTTAATATAATTGGTAAGTCTTCCACTTCAAACAAATAATAATATTACTATTAGTTAATTATTCCGATTAATAAAACCATGCAGAATGAGGGGGGTATACAAAATTTTGTACTACCCGCTCCAGCACCATCGCCCTGCGTCACAGGATGGATGATGTTGGGATGGCTGAACGCTGTGGAGGGTGAGGCCCCTGTTCTATGCCCAACTTGTGTTGTCTGAGTGCTGCAACTAAACGCCTAAGGGAGACCTGCTGCATCAACTGCATCGGGAGGTCCACCAGCGGACTATGAAGGTGACTGCTGTACTCAGCCCAGTGAAATCCCACCTGGCTCAGGCTCCCGCTGGCTGAGTCACAGATTTGGAGAGAGTGCAGTGGATTGTGCCACGGGGTCAATGTCCAGGCAAGGAGAAGGTGGGACGCGTAGCGCAGGAGGACCGGGGGGTGAGTCGCTAATGACTTTTATACATAGATGGCGCACCTCCAGTGGTGTCTCGACCGCTATGGCGGAAGAGCATTGCCCCACCACCTCACCTCAAGCAATGCAGAAGAGGAACAATCTTCACATTATTGTAACTCAATCAATGAATCACTCAGGGGAATTGTAAGCACGCAACTCACCCGTGAGGGTCTCAAGGCACGGGGCGGCGCAGATCTGATAGCCGAAGAACCAGGTCTTGAGGGTGCTCCTGAAGGTGTTCAGGGAGGAGGCACCTCTGATGTCTGCTGGTAGTATGTTCCAGGTCCTGGATGCAATGTGGGAGAAGGATCTTTGGACTGCTCTGGCTCTGTGGATGTGTGGGGTTTAGGACAGTGCGAGGTTGGAAGATCTGACGTCTCATTGGGGTACGTGGAAGTTGATTCTGTCATTTAGATTACGTTGTTGTGTAGGCATTTGTAGGCGTGAGTGATGATTTGGAATGTGACTCTTTACTCCACGGGGAGCCAATGGAGTCTACGTAGGTGTTGGCTGATGTGTTTGTTCCGGGGGATGCCAAGGACAAGTCTGACGGTGGTGCACTGCAATGTCTGAAGTTAGCGGAGTATGGATTTGTAAATGCTGACGTAGAGTACATTTCCATAGTCCAGTCTGCTGGTGATGAGTGCATGGGTGACTGTCTTCCTTGAATCTGGGGGGATCCCTTTGAAGGTCTTATGGAGGACGCAGAGGGTATTGAAGAAGCTGGAGGTGATGGTGTTTCATGGTGAGGGATGGGTCGAGTCCGATGCTAAGGTTTCTGGCGTGGTCCGAAGGGGTAGGTGGGCTTCCGAGGGCAGAGGCCAACTGCTGATGTTCCATGCTGAAGGTGTGGTTCCAAGGACGAGGACTACTTTCTTCTCGGTGTTGAGCTTCAGGCAGCTGTTGGTCATCCAGACTGCGACGTCTGGCATTCCTTTCTGGAAGTTGAGTCTGGCGGTACTCGGTTCTTTGGTGAGGGAGAGGATGAGCTGGGTGTCATCAGCGTAGGATACGATGTTGAGGCTGTGTTGTTGGATGATGGCATCGAGGGGGCCATATAGATGTTGAAGAGGGTTTGGCTCAGAGATGACCCCTCTGGGACTCCGCAGGTGATTTACGTGGGATCTAAGGGGAAGGGTGGCAGTCTGATCCTTTGGCTTCTTCCGGTGATGAATGATCGGATCCAGTCTAGAGCTGTCCTTCTATGCTGGCGTTGTGTAGTCTGGTGACTGGTGTGCGGTGGGAGACAGTGTCGAAGGCCGGTGAAAAGTCAAGTAGGATGAGGGCTGCCGAGTGGCCTTGGTCCAAGAGGGTGTATATGTCATCTGTGGTGGCGAGTAGGGCAGCCTTGTTGCTGTGGTTGCTTGGCAATATGGATTGGGACGGGTAGAGGATGGTGTTGTCATAAATGAATCGTGTCAGTTACCTGTTGACTGTTTACTCAGCAACTTTGCCAGCGAAGGGGAGGAGCGAGTTGGGCTAGTAATTCTTAAGGTTGGTGGGGTCAGCTGTGGTATTATTGAGCAGGGGTCAAACTTCTGCACGCTTCCAGTCATCTGTGTAGGTGCCGGTTTTGAAGGTGGTGTTGATGGTGCATTGTAGATCATGTGTTATGGCGGATGCAACTCTCTGGTAGATGTAAGGAGGGCATGGGTTGATGGGGGCCCACAAGTGGATGCCTTTCATGGTCGAGGCGTTGTCTAACTGATGTACTCATGTTATGCATCCTCAGAGGGTGAGGGTGGTGGGTAGGACTGCTCCAAACACCAAGCAGGGCATGGGCAGATGGGCATGCACATTGAAGTGCGCATTGACTGTTTGGTCGGCCCACTCAGGCTGCCCAAAGCAGTCACGCGCTCTTCCCTGTTTGCAATCCAGGCTGCATTACAGCCTATATGAATAACATGCCCACCCCTACGGCACTTGGCTGCATGACTTGTCACATTGCCAATTGCCAATCCCACCTCTGCATCGCAGCACTGTGATTGACTCAGGGGAGGGAGCCTGGCTGCCTACTTCATTTTAAGGGAAGCAGACGCAGAAGAGCAGGAGCTACAAAGACACGAGAGACGGATTAAAGGTTAGACTTCCCTCAATACATTTCTGATGACACCCGCTCACACACACACCCCCGCGTCCATGCACCATCCAGTGTTCTTTATGGGTTTTATCACCTCACAGCTGTCCAGACCCCCTGCACTTCTCAATGTTGGCCGGTGTGCGCCCATGCACAGTGGGCGTACCACTCCTGTGCCAAAGGCACATATGTGGTTGCAACGTACGCCATGACATCGCATTCCATTCCAATGCATACCAATACTAGGCACATCGCAACAGTAGAGTAGATTATGTGTTGCATGGCGGACACATGAAGATCACTGTTCCCACTTCAGTGAGTGCAACCCAAAACTAACCTTAGCCAACAAACCCAAATGTGGTCCCTGGAATTCCATTTTAGGACCCCTAAAAGACACCCAAAAATCACATTTGAGACAAATGCACACCTCAAAACTGTATTTTTGTACCCCAAAACACCCCCCAAATTTTTCATATTTTACCCCAAAATACACCCCATTTTTAATATTTTTCCCCATAAAGCACCCCAAAATTATCCTATTACTGACCTGAGAATGCGTTGTATTCAAATGCGATGTTAAGACACCCACGTTGTCGTAGTTGCGTTGTTAACGATGTATTGCATGCGTTGTAATGGTCGCCTCCCATGCAAAGGGCAACCCATGGGCTAAGTAGTTTGCGTCCGTCTGCCCCTGGCCTGCACTGAACCCCAAGGTGCATTCTTCTTGGACACTCCACCGCCACGGCACCTGCACCCTCCTCACCATCAACCCCGTACCCCACCTCGCCTGCCAGGACCAACCTCTGCTCAGTATCGGACATCGCCTTCGCCATCACTAACGGCTGCAGTTTCACCTTCAAGGGGCACCCCGGACATCAAGGAGGAGGCATTGCCGTCACCTACAGGGCACACTCCGACTGACCACGCACTTTAATGTGCCAAGGGTGACCATGGACCAGGTCAGGTCCCAGATCCGGACCAAGCCCTTTGGTTTTGCTTTGTTCGCCATAAGTTGGCAGGGTATGCTCAGACGTGAGTCCCTTGCTCACTTTGCCACTGGATTCAAGCAAGCCTGGCTGAAGACGGCTGAAATGCCAGAAACCGGTCCTAGGAAGCTTGTTTCCGGTCCAGGGAAGACATGGCTTGGCAGTTCGGGCTGGACTGTTCCCATGAGGCACAGGGTCAGACTGATTTGCATATGGCCATGTCTGAACTGGGGTGGCAGAGTGGGCTAAAGAACAGTGGTGGATTAAACCCAGATCAGTTGACTGGGGGTGAGTGCTTGCAATGTTCAACACTCCGTCCATCATTTCCTTTGGTTTTGCATCCTCTACAGCACCCTCATGTGCAGGCCCCCCGGCCCATGGCCCTCCATTCTCCAATCCCATTGTAGACCTCATTGCACACCAAGGTCTCCCTTCCACCGAAGACATCCAACTCTGTGAACTCAAGTTCCACCTGGGCTACCCCAGTGACCAGAGCACCACCCGCTCCTGTCACCGTTGTCAGACGCAAGTAGCAAGTCACCTCAACAGGCCACATTGCAGGACACACGGTCGAGCACATCACCTCCGCCAGCGGGTACTTCAACTACAGCCGCAACAACGGACTCTCCTGGCACTACCATCATTGAATGAATCACATCTTCACCTTGCCCACCAGATGCCAGCACCATCATCGCACCCCCTAGCAGCTGGATCAAGGCAACCGCAAAACGTCTCAACAACTCCCTCTGCACCAACACTCCACCAATGCTTCCAAACGACGACACAGCAGAGCGGAACCACCACCGATGGATCTCCAATGACGCTGACATGTGGGCAAGCCCTCATGAGCGCCACTGCGTCAGTACCTTGCGCCTGCCTGATGGCAGGCATGAGGGTGAGGCAGTGCCACAGGGATAGGTTGTCCCCATGCATTGCTGGAGTTGCGGCATGGTTGTGACACGACTGCAGCAATGCGTGACTTTAGCGCACGCGGATAAGTCAGGATTCCTGACGTTTCTGTCATTATTTGCATCATGGAGCGCTGTCCAGTGATTACAGCGCATCCATGTTATCGCAACAAAGGCGTAGTGAGAAGTGTTGCAACGCTGTCTTGTCGCAGCGTAGCAACACTTTTTATGACTGGGGCACAGGTATGTGCACTATCTTATTGATTGTGTGCATTCCTGCACTGTAGTTTTGTTGCAGGCCAGTGCTGCAACAATGCTTGCAGCGCTGTCCTGCACCAAAAGCTGCATTGATGAGGCGCCAATAGTTATCACCATTTTTTAGACCAACTTTTTTCTGGTCTTAGCTTCCTGCACCTAACAGGCCTTTTTTATCACTTCGCGGGTCCGGGCCAACCTTGATAATAGGGCAAAGTGGTGTTAGCGTGAGTTTTTGTAACATTTTGTCAAGGAACGCCTACCTTGCATGTCATTAGCGATAAATATCGCCGGTGTGCAAGGCGATGGAAATTCCTGCCGCTATCGCCTGTAAACTGTCGCTAACGCCTGTTAGCGACAGCTTGCTCACAGGGCGATAACAATATCGCCACTTTAGCGGCAAAAAAGTGCAGCTAAAGTGGCGATGAGCCCTTGATAATATGCCCCCAATTCTTTACATGTTTACCTTTACTCCTCCTGAAATCTTCAGCCAACTGCCAATATCATTCAACCCGGAGGGCACGTTTTTCCCCAAAAAAAACACAGCATTCAATACATGTGTCCTGTCATCCATCATAGGACCAGAAGAAGCCCAAACTGAGCCAATTTTGTGTCTATTGGTTGGTGTGACTGCGTGTTTTGACTTAGCCAGTCCACCACGTAAGGACAACATCTCCTCATCGTTTTATCTTTGCAAAAAATCTTCATTATTTTGTCGGCATGAGTCCCTCAGTGACTGGCAGGATCCGAAGTACTAATATTACACAATGCATGCATCCACTGACACCTTTAAAAGCAATAACATCCTTCATTTCCACATCACACCTGAGAAGCAACTGGAAGCCAACTGGCCACATTAGCAAAAGAGGTGCATAGCTCTATTGTGTGCAAATGTCCGACTTCACAGGGTGTGCCCAGTGCAGACGATCAGCGGAAAATTGTACTGTCTCCAGCTTATTAACTAACTAATGTGATAATTAAATGTACTGGAGAAAAAGCTGTAGAGAAACATATATTAGGTACTGCATTTTTTGCAACACGTTTCCACGAAATTACCCTACTAGAGACGTCATCCAGTGGCATGGGGCAGGACACACCAGTAGAAACACTGAAAATGTGTCTCCTATTCATCAGTTTCTATGCAGGTGCTCCATTTTCCTACATCACATCAATGAAATCGAGCGAATGCTGACTGAACATCGTGCAGCTGCAAAATGTGCATCAGCATTATGTGTATTACAGAAGGCAGCACTCAAGCATCTGTGACCCCATTTTTATTAAAACACGGCAACTGCATCGTAGCCAGTGGTCTGTCGCTCCTCTCACATGGTCTCACTTTTTCCCATTGCTGTTTCCCATTCGTGCAAATTGAAAGACCTTACAGGAAAGCCAAAAAAAATTAAGTGCCTTTTCTTCAGTATACACATTTTATTCAACATATATTTATGAAAACAGATTTCATAGAAATTGCACAATGTGCCTCTTACAATTAAATGCGATCCATTGCAATCTGTGTACAGACATTTTGTGAAAATCAACCATAAGAAAATATTTTGCTGTCAGATTACATCATCCCGCACATGCCAAGACTCTTCTCAATCAAACCGTGCCATTGCCTTTTAAGATCACCTCAAAGAAAAAAATAATTGTGCAATCGTTAAGGTTTTAAGGTTATTGGGACATAACACTTAAGTCTGATTCTGAAATGACTTTTAAATTTCTTAGTCTGACACATCAGCACCCATAAAAATCTAGCAACAGTATGCCTTTTTTAAAAGTAAATCACCTAAGTAGTCAGTCAGTAGTAAAAGTTGACCATAAAAGTACAATACACAGTCCAACAGGTACTCAATAAATAATTTAAAATACAAATGCGACACACGAATTAACACAATAAAGGTTTTACGACATTTAAAAATATATTTAAAAAAAAGCTGTCACAGAAGCAATTTTAAATTCATCATCCAGGGTTGGTAACGCTAAAAATGCAGGTCGGCATTGTCTCAAACTAAGTTTTTTCAGTACTGGGATAATCCATTTTTTTTCTCGGCATGGTATAAAATTTACAAAAAAACAATATATGTATTGTTGACTGTGCCGAGGTATCATCACAAGGGCAGTTACATAAGATTTTCGACCGTTCGTTCTGTTCTGGAAAGCTTAGGGATCTAAATAAAATATGAATTCTAAAGCGTGATAGCAGAAATCTATCATAATCTCCAGGTGCTAGAAAAATATATGGTTGTATTGTTGGAGTTGCCATAATAATATAATGGGTTTGAACCGTTGATTTACACCTTTCTATGGTGGATCTACCTTCTCCCAAAAAACACAAACAACTAGCTTTAAGTTCTTTCCTGGAGACTCCTCGGATAGAATCTGGGTTGCTAAAATATTCCGCATGACCAAATTTAATAAAAAACATTTTTACATACCCAAACAATCTTATATATTTAACCCCGTCGATCCCCAGGGCGTCCTTCAAAATGTGGCGATTAAAAACAGTTTCGTCGGCAGACCATACCCTATGCCAAAGTAGGATTGGATGAATCTTAATAATGTCCTCTAAATAGGGCATACCTAATTCCTGGTGGCAAACATGTGTTGAGGTGCTATCAGGCACTGCCAAAAGAAACCTGAAAATCTTATTTTGAACCACTTGTAATGAGCCTACATTGGCATAACCCCATAATCCTGCGCCAGAAGTTGCAATAGCTACACACTTGGCTCTATAGATCTGGAGCAATTCAACTGGAGGACTTTTTCCCAATTTCCTACTAAAATTAGATAAAGCCATCAAAGATTTAAAAAAAAAGAAGCTTTCTTGCTTTTACCGCCTGGACCCATGATCCCGTCTGCTCAAATAAGTTTCCTAAATAGGAAAAGGTTTAAGTATGCTCAATCGCCTTTGAATCTATAAAGAGAATGTTAATTTTCCTGTTGCTTCCGGCCCCACAGTTCATACTAAATGTTTTGGAACAGTTTATAGTGAGGCCAAGATTTGACATAAAGTTCGCAAACGAATTAACCACCCTTTGGAGAGCTACCGGCGTACAGACCATTAAAACCGCGTAATCCGCGTACAACAAAGCGGGGACTGGACGATTCGCTACTGTTGGCATATCCTTGCACTCCTGGATCAAATTTGATTCTAAACCATTTATATAAAGTGTGAAAAGGAAAGGAGCAAGGATACATCCTTGTCTTACACCTTTCATCACTTTAAAGTGCTTAGTGCATTCTCCGTCCAGCCCATAGCGAACCCTTGCCTGTGCTTTTGAGTAAAGCTGTTTTAAAAAAGGAACTATTAAAACATCCATCCCTAACCCCTCTAAAATATGCCACACCTTATCGTGAATCACACAGTCAAATGCCACAGTCAGATCAACAAAGTTTAAAAAAAACTTCTCCGCTTTTCCTTTAGTGTATTTATCTAAAAGAATATGTAGATTGAGACCCTGTTCAATTGTTCCAAGGCTTTTGCGGAAACCATATTGTAGATCGCTTATTATTGCACGCTCCTCCTCCCAAACCTGTAACTTGTCCAATATAATTCTTCCCACTACATTAACTGTGGAGTCTAACAACGAATTTGGATGATGGCTGGGTTGGCCCTATCACCCTTTTTAAAAATAGGAACAATTATTGAATCATACCATGTCAATATGAGGCCCTGTGTGCCACATGCATTAAAAACCTGTGTTATAACTGGAGTGCTAAATTAAATTTAAAAAGGTCCACTGGTTTTCCATCTAACCCTGAAGCCTTACCCCACTGACTTGAGTTAATTGCCTTATTAACTTTGTCTAAGGTAAATAGTAAATGCTGGACCACTGGAGATGATAAGGATTGAGGTACCTCCACATTCATACTCAAATCCGAATCAGTTGACATGGTGTTGTTATACAATTTGGAGAAAAGCGAAATCCACTCTGATTCAGTGATTGCTATCTCTAAGCGCGCTTCATCACCCTACCCCAAGAAAGGCGCATTTACCGCCTTTCAAAAGGTGGAAGAGTCATGATTCTCTGAGGCCTCACATAACGTGTGCCATGCTTCCTCTTTGATTGACACCCTTCTATCTTTTAAGGCTTTATTATCATCTCTTCTGGCTTTTCTTATATTTTCCTGTTTTTTTCTACCACGTGAAGGAAGTGTTTAAGCCTCGAGTATGCCTTAGTACAATTAGTGTCAAACCAACCTTTTTTTTGTTTCAATTTCTTGTTAGATTTTATAAACAGTGTTTCTTTAATATAACAAGAAATTACAGAGAAACTGTCAAGGATTTCCTGAGGGGATGTCCAAACAGGATAGGAACTTATCTTTACATTTTGACAGAACTGTACTGGTAAATACTTCAGAATCCACCATTGCCCATCTAAGAGCATAGCCATTCTGTCTATGCAAAGTTACATTTTCCACACAATGTGGTGTACTATCTCTCGTCTTAAACTCCTGATTATGCACTGACACGGTAATACTAAGGCGAAAATGATCACTTAAGGAAATATCATGTACTCTGAAATCTCGAATGCGTGAAGCATATCTGTTTGATGTTACAATGAAATCTATAGTAGAGAAAGTGGCTCGGCCGTTGAAAGTAGGGCAGAAAGGAACCATAGGCGAACACAAAGTGTTTACAAAACCTAGGTTATGTGTAAACAATATAACATTTAAACAATCCCCCAGACATGTATGTTGGAAATGGGCAAAACCACTTCCTTTCTCAAACTGTATACCGCAGACCCCTTTGTCCATATGTTTACAGAGGGGGAAATTAAAATGCCCTCCCCAAATAATAAAAACATTTTTAGGTATATGGGTCTGTAAATTATGCAGATCGTTCCCAAGGCATTTCAATATATCTACAAGAATCTCCGGTGGAGCATTATTATAAAAATTCATCAGGAATACATGTGACATCTGGTCTATATGCAAGCTAATAACCTTGTAATATCGATCCTTGACCCTTGCCTCTATTTTCCTTATATTCAGGTAATTTCAATTTGTAATATATATGCAGAGACCCACTTTTGCTCTGCCATGTGAGGAGGCCATAGCGGGGGAGTGAAAAGTTTTATACCTGTTAATGTGGATGGGATCTATCGTCCAGGTTTCCTGCAGCATAAGATTCTCAAATTTGCCCACAAAGTCAGACCAAACCTCATTAGCCACCTAACTGTTTAAGCCTGCCACATTCCACAATAAAATCATACACTTGTCTCTTCTAGTTCCTCTCCCCCTATATTCCCCTTGATCTCCCTTCAACTTCCTTAATATATAGTTAACATGTGGAGTAAACTGAGCTTTACCTATGCCCGTATTATGTACACAGTTTTTACTTGTAGACCCGTCTGTATTCATCATAACCCCCGAATGTAACAAGTTTTTTGTACACCTTTCTGGTAAATTCATCAGTTTCTCAGAGATAAGGCCCCCCACACTTCCTAATACAGCTGGCTGGGTGTGAGGCAAGATTTGTGGTCAATCCACTGAATCAAGGGTAGCAAGTGGGTTGAAACGATTATAGATAGGGAGATTAAATTGAGGTCTGTTGCTCAGACTTGGTGCTTCCCTGTATGACTGGACCGTATTATAAGAGGGCTGATAAAAGAAGCCTAATGGGACTAGGTTAACACCCTGCCCTAAAATGGTGTGGTTTTCGGCTCTGCTTAAAATTAGCTGAACTAACTGAGGGGTTTTAAGGGTCAGCACCACGCAATCTCCCATCAAATTCTTCCTTCCCTTGCCTACCCAGTTTACTCTCCTAATCATCTTAAATTCTTCAAATAGCCTCTCAGTTAGGCTGGTCCTTGAGCCGAGCCAGTGTATCGTCTTATTCCTTAAGATCTCCCAAGTATCAACCATCCTTTCTTGTAATTTTGGAACATTCACTAGTACCACTACATACAGAGTAGCCGCTGGATGTAAATCAAGACTTATTGTAGTCCTCTCTCTTACATTTTCATTCTGGTACCTGGGGATATTATTATTCCCACTTATAAAAGGGGGATACTTAATTCTACTCGGAGTCAGGGGAATAACGAGGGGGTGGGTCTCTTGATTAACTAAAGGAATATAATGAGCTGAATCGTCTGTTACCTGCTGGGCTCCCTCACTGGGTACTGGGGCATGATGATCCCTCTGACACCTCCCACGATTAAGTTTGTTAGTCTGGTCACCCACATAGGGAGTTAATAACTCTTTCGCAGTGAGCTGTTCGGACAACTGTGCTTTATCTAAACATTTAAGTAACGCATCCTCAATCGTGGCGACTTTACGCAATAATCCGCCTACACTATCTCTTAGGAAAGTGTCTAAAGCTTCCAGCCTCTTTTTTAAGCTTTCAACCTCGTTCTGGATACAGGTATTAATACTAACACTAGCTTTCAGTTTGTCTGTTTACACGTCACCTTAGATTTACCCTTTTTAAGAACCTAATTGCTAGTTAAGGGAAGAACCCCTCTTGTTTTTTTGGCACTATCATCTGTTCTAGGGGGGGCAATATCTGGGTTTCTCGCTCACTTGGTGGGTGGTTGTGTATCATAATCTTGTTCGCTCCCTGATATATTATCCATGAGATTAATCACACACCCGTTTGTATTTGAGGTAGTTCTAACAACTTCTTTGTCTAGAGAATGCTCTTCATGTGTGAGTACAGCCAGTTGTCTCTCTCCCTCTAAACCAATATTTCCAGGGTTTAATGCCTCCTCCTCTGTGATAATTTGTTGCTCAATTGCGCCTACAGCCCCCGTAAGGTAACTAAGCAGGGACTGAGGTGAACGCGCCCCTGATTTTTCACTCCCTTTTAAAGCAGCACTTGCCGCTTTTCTCTTCCCCATATTAGCACTTTACCCGGGTGTACTACGGGTTTTAAGATGGGAAATACAATAATAGCAATATCAGAGATAATTTCAATAATACTAAGGTAGATAATTTCGGTAACGGCCACCAAACGTAAAGAGCACAGGCAATGTTTGGGGAAATAATAAATATTTGTCTTTATATTTTTCTGCTGTTAAGTTTCAGACTGAGTCCGAATATCAGTACCTTGCATACAAAGTCAAAGGGTCTGGCCCTGCACGGCCTCTTCCGGTCTATGATGGTCTAAGATGGGCCCGTCTTGGCCCGGTCTTCGCCCAATCGTCGCCGCACGCACATGTCCTGCGTTCGCGTGACCGCCGCGAGGTCTTTCAAGCCCCTCCAGGGACTGGGGCTAAAGTGCAGTGTGCAGGTATGTACAGGGACCAGCAACAAAGGTCCAGTGCTCCTTTCTCCCACATTGCGTGAACGCCGCAAGGTCTTTCAAGCCCCTTCAGGGACTGGGGCTAAAGTGCAGGGTGCAGGTACATCCAGGGACCAGCAACAAGGGTCCAGTGCTCCTTTCTCCATCTCCCGCATTGCGGGACCGCCGCAAGGTCTTTCAAGCCCCTCCAGGGACTGGGGCTAAAGTGCAGGGTGCAGGTATGTACAGGGACCAGCAACAAAAAAAATAATATTTAATAAGTAGTTTATTGAAAAAAATATATCAAAAAATTTATAATACATACATAACTTAGCATTTAAAAAAACGTACAAATTCACAGAAAAAACCATAGGTTTCACACACGTTATAGTTAGGAATTAGCATTTAAAAAACCTTGCAAATTCACTTAAAATACCATAGGTTTCACACATGTTATAGTTAGGTGAATATTTCACTCGCAAAAAACCAATGAAATTCCCCTGTTATAGTTAATTCAGATAACTATAACTCGCGCGACTGCCACTCTATCACAAGGATGATGTCATCAGTGATGTCAAGAGTGATGCAACTGACCATGTCATGAGTGATGTAATATGTGACGTCATGAGCAGAGGATTGCGGGCGCGCGAGTTATAGTTATCTGAATTAACTATAACGGGGGAATTTCATTGGTTTTTTACGAGTGAAATATCCACCTAACTATAACATGTGTGAAACCTATGGTTTTTTAAGTGAATATATATATGGCGACAATGGAATAAACAAGAAATACTTGCACATATTTCGGGTCTGTGTCCATCCCTTGGGAGAGCCGTTGGGTGAAAATCAGCGGAGGAATATTCGTAATATATATATATATATATATATATATATATATATATATATATATATATATATATATATATTATCTACTGACGGTCGCCAGTAGATAGTTATATTTAGGACCGTGTTTCCATAGGAAATCCGCAACATTCTATTTTGAATAACTTTGGCGCCGATAGACGAATCCTGATGAAATTTTCAAAATAGGTGGGGCGCTCCGCTCCGCTCCTATCCTGAAAGTCTCGGGGGGATCCGTCAAGTGGGGGCTTAGAAAAAGGGGGGTTCCAAAACGTGTTTTTCCCATGCATTTTTCCATTGGACCTATAGTCCAAGCTACAGCCCGAACGGCTGAACAGAATTACTTGAAATTTGGCAGAGGTAGTCCTCAGGTCAGGGATGTGCCTTTTGTAGGTCTGGTGTAAATCTGTTCAGTATGTCCTGAGAAAATAGCATTTAAATCAATATATATATCTATAAGCGTGCTCCGAGCGCGTACGGTAAGCTTACCGTACGCGCACGGTGCCGTGCGCGAGCCTAATTCTGATTGGTGGTTACATGACTGTAAACATTCGAATCGGTCGAAATCAGGAAGTGTGGGTCGCCAT
This sequence comes from Triturus cristatus, assembly GCF_964204655.1. Classification (NCBI taxonomy): domain Eukaryota; kingdom Metazoa; phylum Chordata; class Amphibia; order Caudata; family Salamandridae; genus Triturus; species Triturus cristatus. The sequence goes on from NC_140582.1 coordinate 419,006,863, forward strand.
TTTGTGTGTCTCACACTGATAAACAAAGGTGGAGAACGTGAAAAGGGGGCAACGAAGAGAGTTGCAGACCCCCTAGCGTTTGTCAGGGGGTCCAAGAAGGTCCCAAAAGTATGAAAAATACATTTATATTTTTTTTTTAAAAATCGCGGTGTGTGCGTACGGTAAGCTTACCGTACGCGCACGGCAGAAAAAAACAATAAAAAAGATAGAAGTAAAAATCTAATTTAAGTGTTTAGATATTAGGGGGCTCTAAAAAGAGCCGTTGTGTTTATGAAGTATTTTTTTGTGGTACTTACAAGTAAGCACCGATGCAGAGTCTAAAGTTCAAGAGGAAGACTCTGTTGCCTTCATCAGTGAAATGTACACCGTCTCCTCGATAAATGCCTTGCATGTTGTAACGCAAGTTGTTGTGGTATATAGAACCCATACCATAGTCTCTGAGGAAAGCAGAAATAGATTTGTTAACGTGCTTTCTTGCTTTGTCAATCTGCGGACAAAATTGGTTGGACCAGTTCCACTTTTGCCTTTGGCATATGTTAGAATATACAAAGGCAGATTGAGGAAAAAGCGACATCAATTGCACAAAGGTGTCCTTAATAAGCATTTCAGGACCTACCCCAGTTAAAGTGCCTAGGTCATTTCCACCACAGTGCACAATAATAAGGTTAGGCTGTGGGAGATGTCGAAAGGTTTTCACCAAAGGCAATAATTGGTGCCACTTTAACCCTCTCTGACCAATCCATTTAATGTCTACATTTGGCAAAGCAAGGTCTCTCACCATACCTCTTTTTTCTGCATACTTTTCACTCCAGAAGACATAGCTGTGACCTACAATCCACACTGTGAACATCTTTCAAGGAGATCTGGATGCACTCAGGAGGTGTCATTCAGTAGAATGGCAATATGAAATGAAAGACATTTGTAAAACGGAGGCATACATATTTTTTTTAAATAAAAAGAACTCATTGGCTGATTCAAATAATTTTACAGTTAAAACTAGGCTGTATGTGTACATTTTTAGAAGCATGTTTTGTATTGGTTCAGAAAATTGTGTTCCCACAGAAGATTAATTTGGATTTGCTGTTAGGTTTGACAGGTGAAGCACTCTTGCTCTTTGGATTTGAAACATTGTGTGCTGAACTTCTGACCTCTCTGCTCACAGCAGTGTTCCATGAGCTGTTGCTATGGTAGCAGGCAGAAGTCAAGTTGGGGGAAGGGTTCATTTGGAAAAGGGTTGAAGTTTTCAAACAATAGAAATGTGTGATTTCATTTGAAAAAATGTGGGAAGCACTGAGATTTGTAATTAACATGTATATGTGTGAAAAAAGACAGGGAAAAATTGCCATTTACTGGTTCTGGAGAGAGGAGAGAGGTGTAGAGCTCTGATATTCTGATTTTGATAGTCTGCTGTTTGAGTGCCACATTTCTTTCTCAACTAACTAATTTTAAAGGTGAGATATGAGTTTGAGAGAGGATGTATGTGGTGATTTTTGATATAAATATTAGATTAGATTAGATTTTTGATATAAATATTAGAATTGTGCAATCGTTAAGGTTTTAAGGTTATTGGGACATAACACTTAAGTCTGATTCTGAAATGACTTTTAAATTTCTTAGTCTGACACATCAGCACCCATAAAAATCTAGCAACAGTATGCCTTTTTTAAAAGTAAATCACCTAAGTAGTCAGTCAGTAGTAAAAGTTGACCATAAAAGTACAATACACAGTCCAACAGGTACTCAATAAATAATTTAAAATACAAATGCGACACACGAATTAACACAATAAAGGTTTTACGACATTTAAAAATATATTTAAAAAAAAGCTGTCACAGAAGCAATTTTAAATTCATCATCCAGGGTTGGTAACGCTAAAAATGCAGGTCGGCATTGTCTCAAACTAAGTTTTTTCAGTACTGGGATAATCCATTTTTTTTCTCGGCATGGTATAAAATTTACAAAAAAACAATATATGTATTGTTGACTGTGCCGAGGTATCATCACAAGGGCAGTTACATAAGATTTTCGACCGTTCGTTCTGTTCTGGAAAGCTTAGGGATCTAAATAAAATATGAATTCTAAAGCGTGATAGCAGAAATCTATCATAATCTCCAGGTGCTAGAAAAATATATGGTTGTATTGTTGGAGTTGCCATAATAATATAATGGGTTTGAACCGTTGATTTACACCTTTCTATGGTGGATCTACCTTCTCCCAAAAAACACAAACAACTAGCTTTAAGTTCTTTCCTGGAGACTCCTCGGATAGAATCTGGGTTGCTAAAATATTCCGCATGACCAAATTTAATAAAAAACATTTTTACATACCCAAACAATCTTATATATTTAACCCCGTCGATCCCCAGGGCGTCCTTCAAAATGTGGCGATTAAAAACAGTTTCGTCGGCAGACCATACCCTATGCCAAAGTAGGATTGGATGAATCTTAATAATGTCCTCTAAATAGGGCATACCTAATTCCTGGTGGCAAACATGTGTTGAGGTGCTATCAGGCACTGCCAAAAGAAACCTGAAAATCTTATTTTGAACCACTTGTAATGAGCCTACATTGGCATAACCCCATAATCCTGCGCCAGAAGTTGCAATAGCTACACACTTGGCTCTATAGATCTGGAGCAATTCAACTGGAGGACTTTTTCCCAATTTCCTACTAAAATTAGATAAAGCCATCAAAGATTTAAAAAAAAAGAAGCTTTCTTGCTTTTACCGCCTGGACCCATGATCCCGTCTGCTCAAATAAGTTTCCTAAATAGGAAAAGGTTTAAGTATGCTCAATCGCCTTTGAATCTATAAAGAGAATGTTAATTTTCCTGTTGCTTCCGGCCCCACAGTTCATACTAAATGTTTTGGAACAGTTTATAGTGAGGCCAAGATTTGACATAAAGTTCGCAAACGAATTAACCACCCTTTGGAGAGCTACCGGCGTACAGACCATTAAAACCGCGTAATCCGCGTACAACAAAGCGGGGACTGGACGATTCGCTACTGTTGGCATATCCTTGCACTCCTGGATCAAATTTGATTCTAAACCATTTATATAAAGTGTGAAAAGGAAAGGAGCAAGGATACATCCTTGTCTTACACCTTTCATCACTTTAAAGTGCTTAGTGCATTCTCCGTCCAGCCCATAGCGAACCCTTGCCTGTGCTTTTGAGTAAAGCTGTTTTAAAAAAGGAACTATTAAAACATCCATCCCTAACCCCTCTAAAATATGCCACACCTTATCGTGAATCACACAGTCAAATGCCACAGTCAGATCAACAAAGTTTAAAAAAAACTTCTCCGCTTTTCCTTTAGTGTATTTATCTAAAAGAATATGTAGATTGAGACCCTGTTCAATTGTTCCAAGGCTTTTGCGGAAACCATATTGTAGATCGCTTATTATTGCACGCTCCTCCTCCCAAACCTGTAACTTGTCCAATATAATTCTTCCCACTACATTAACTGTGGAGTCTAACAACGAATTTGGATGATGGCTGGGTTGGCCCTATCACCCTTTTTAAAAATAGGAACAATTATTGAATCATACCATGTCAATATGAGGCCCTGTGTGCCACATGCATTAAAAACCTGTGTTATAACTGGAGTGCTAAATTAAATTTAAAAAGGTCCACTGGTTTTCCATCTAACCCTGAAGCCTTACCCCACTGACTTGAGTTAATTGCCTTATTAACTTTGTCTAAGGTAAATAGTAAATGCTGGACCACTGGAGATGATAAGGATTGAGGTACCTCCACATTCATACTCAAATCCGAATCAGTTGACATGGTGTTGTTATACAATTTGGAGAAAAGCGAAATCCACTCTGATTCAGTGATTGCTATCTCTAAGCGCGCTTCATCACCCTACCCCAAGAAAGGCGCATTTACCGCCTTTCAAAAGGTGGAAGAGTCATGATTCTCTGAGGCCTCACATAACGTGTGCCATGCTTCCTCTTTGATTGACACCCTTCTATCTTTTAAGGCTTTATTATCATCTCTTCTGGCTTTTCTTATATTTTCCTGGTTTTTTCTACCACGTGAAGGAAGTGTTTAAGCCTCGAGTATGCCTTAGTACAATTAGTGTCAAACCAACCTTTTTTTTGTTTCAATTTCTTGTTAGATTTTATAAACAGTGTTTCTTTAATATAACAAGAAATTACAGAGAAACTGTCAAGGATTTCCTGAGGGGATGTCCAAACAGGATAGGAACTTATCTTTACATTTTGACAGAACTGTACTGGTAAATACTTCAGAATCCACCATTGCCCATCTAAGAGCATAGCCATTCTGTCTATGCAAAGTTACATTTTCCACACAATGTGGTGTACTATCTCTCGTCTTAAACTCCTGATTATGCACTGACACGGTAATACTAAGGCGAAAATGATCACTTAAGGAAATATCATGTACTCTGAAATCTCGAATGCGTGAAGCATATCTGTTTGATGTTACAATGAAATCTATAGTAGAGAAAGTGGCTCGGCCGTTGAAAGTAGGGCAGAAAGGAACCATAGGCGAACACAAAGTGTTTACAAAACCTAGGTTATGTGTAAACAATATAACATTTAAACAATCCCCCAGACATGTATGTTGGAAATGGGCAAAACCACTTCCTTTCTCAAACTGTATACCGCAGACCCCTTTGTCCATATGTTTACAGAGGGGGAAATTAAAATGCCCTCCCCAAATAATAAAAACATTTTTAGGTATATGGGTCTGTAAATTATGCAGATCGTTCCCAAGGCATTTCAATATATCTACAAGAATCTCCGGTGGAGCATTATTATAAAAATTCATCAGGAATACATGTGACATCTGGTCTATATGCAAGCTAATAACCTTGTAATATCGATCCTTGACCCTTGCCTCTATTTTCCTTATATTCAGGTAATTTCAATTTGTAATATATATGCAGAGACCCACTTTTGCTCTGCCATGTGAGGAGGCCATAGCGGGGGAGTGAAAAGTTTTATACCTGTTAATGTGGATGGGATCTATCGTCCAGGTTTCCTGCAGCATAAGATTCTCAAATTTGCCCACAAAGTCAGACCAAACCTCATTAGCCACCTAACTGTTTAAGCCTGCCACATTCCACAATAAAATCATACACTTGTCTCTTCTAGTTCCTCTCCCCCTATATTCCCCTTGATCTCCCTTCAACTTCCTTAATATATAGTTAACATGTGGAGTAAACTGAGCTTTACCTATGCCCGTATTATGTACACAGTTTTTACTTGTAGACCCGTCTGTATTCATCATAACCCCCGAATGTAACAAGTTTTTTGTACACCTTTCTGGTAAATTCATCAGTTTCTCAGAGATAAGGCCCCCCACACTTCCTAATACAGCTGGCTGGGTGTGAGGCAAGATTTGTGGTCAATCCACTGAATCAAGGGTAGCAAGTGGGTTGAAACGATTATAGATAGGGAGATTAAATTGAGGTCTGTTGCTCAGACTTGGTGCTTCCCTGTATGACTGGACCGTATTATAAGAGGGCTGATAAAAGAAGCCTAATGGGACTAGGTTAACACCCTGCCCTAAAATGGTGTGGTTTTCGGCTCTGCTTAAAATTAGCTGAACTAACTGAGGGGTTTTAAGGGTCAGCACCACGCAATCTCCCATCAAATTCTTCCTTCCCTTGCCTACCCAGTTTACTCTCCTAATCATCTTAAATTCTTCAAATAGCCTCTCAGTTAGGCTGGTCCTTGAGCCGAGCCAGTGTATCGTCTTATTCCTTAAGATCTCCCAAGTATCAACCATCCTTTCTTGTAATTTTGGAACATTCACTAGTACCACTACATACAGAGTAGCCGCTGGATGTAAATCAAGACTTATTGTAGTCCTCTCTCTTACATTTTCATTCTGGTACCTGGGGATATTATTATTCCCACTTATAAAAGGGGGATACTTAATTCTACTCGGAGTCAGGGGAATAACGAGGGGGTGGGTCTCTTGATTAACTAAAGGAATATAATGAGCTGAATCGTCTGTTACCTGCTGGGCTCCCTCACTGGGTACTGGGGCATGATGATCCCTCTGACACCTCCCACGATTAAGTTTGTTAGTCTGGTCACCCACATAGGGAGTTAATAACTCTTTCGCAGTGAGCTGTTCGGACAACTGTGCTTTATCTAAACATTTAAGTAACGCATCCTCAATCGTGGCGACTTTACGCAATAATCCGCCTACACTATCTCTTAGGAAAGTGTCTAAAGCTTCCAGCCTCTTTTTTAAGCTTTCAACCTCGTTCTGGATACAGGTATTAATACTAACACTAGCTTTCAGTTTGTCTGTTTACACGTCACCTTAGATTTACCCTTTTTAAGAACCTAATTGCTAGTTAAGGGAAGAACCCCTCTTGTTTTTTTGGCACTATCATCTGTTCTAGGGGGGGCAATATCTGGGTTTCTCGCTCACTTGGTGGGTGGTTGTGTATCATAATCTTGTTCGCTCCCTGATATATTATCCATGAGATTAATCACACACCCGTTTGTATTTGAGGTAGTTCTAACAACTTCTTTGTCTAGAGAATGCTCTTCATGTGTGAGTACAGCCAGTTGTCTCTCTCCCTCTAAACCAATATTTCCAGGGTTTAATGCCTCCTCCTCTGTGATAATTTGTTGCTCAATTGCGCCTACAGCCCCCGTAAGGTAACTAAGCAGGGACTGAGGTGAACGCGCCCCTGATTTTTCACTCCCTTTTAAAGCAGCACTTGCCGCTTTTCTCTTCCCCATATTAGCACTTTACCCGGGTGTACTACGGGTTTTAAGATGGGAAATACAATAATAGCAATATCAGAGATAATTTCAATAATACTAAGGTAGATAATTTCGGTAACGGCCACCAAACGTAAAGAGCACAGGCAATGTTTGGGGAAATAATAAATATTTGTCTTTATATTTTTCTGCTGTTAAGTTTCAGACTGAGTCCGAATATCAGTACCTTGCATACAAAGTCAAAGGGTCTGGCCCTGCACGGCCTCTTCCGGTCTATGATGGTCTAAGATGGGCCCGTCTTGGCCCGGTCTTCGCCCAATCGTCGCCGCACGCACATGTCCTGCGTTCGCGTGACCGCCGCGAGGTCTTTCAAGCCCCTCCAGGGACTGGGGCTAAAGTGCAGTGTGCAGGTATGTACAGGGACCAGCAACAAAGGTCCAGTGCTCCTTTCTCCCACATTGCGTGAACGCCGCAAGGTCTTTCAAGCCCCTTCAGGGACTGGGGCTAAAGTGCAGGGTGCAGGTACATCCAGGGACCAGCAACAAGGGTCCAGTGCTCCTTTCTCCATCTCCCGCATTGCGGGACCGCCGCAAGGTCTTTCAAGCCCCTCCAGGGACTGGGGCTAAAGTGCAGGGTGCAGGTATGTACAGGAACCAGCAACAAAAAAAATAATATTTAATAAGTAGTTTATTGAAAAAAATATATCAAAAAATTTATAATACATACATAACTTAGCATTTAAAAAAACGTACAAATTCACAGAAAAAACCATAGGTTTCACACACGTTATAGTTAGGAATTAGCATTTAAAAAACCTTGCAAATTCACTTAAAATACCATAGGTTTCACACATGTTATAGTTAGGTGAATATTTCACTCGCAAAAAACCAATGAAATTCCCCTGTTATAGTTAATTCAGATAACTATAACTCGCGCGACTGCCACTCTATCACAAGGATGATGTCATCAGTGATGTCAAGAGTGATGCAACTGACCATGTCATGAGTGATGTAATATGTGACGTCATGAGCAGAGGATTGCGGGCGCGCGAGTTATAGTTATCTGAATTAACTATAACGGGGGAATTTCATTGGTTTTTTACGAGTGAAATATCCACCTAACTATAACATGTGTGAAACCTATGGTTTTTTAAGTGAATATATATATGGCGACAATGGAATAAACAAGAAATACTTGCACATATTTCGGGTCTGTGTCCATCCCTTGGGAGAGCCGTTGGGTGAAAATCAGCGGAGGAATATTCGTAATATATATATATATATATATATATATATATATATATATATATATATATATATATATATATTATCTACTGACGGTCGCCAGTAGATAGTTATATTTAGGACCGTGTTTCCATAGGAAATCCGCAACATTCTATTTTGAATAACTTTGGCGCCGATAGACGAATCCTGATGAAATTTTCAAAATAGGTGGGGCGCTCCGCTCCGCTCCTATCCTGAAAGTCTCGGGGGGATCCGTCAAGTGGGGGCTTAGAAAAAGGGGGGTTCCAAAACGTGTTTTTCCCATGCATTTTTCCATTGGACCTATAGTCCAAGCTACAGCCCGAACGGCTGAACAGAATTACTTGAAATTTGGCAGAGGTAGTCCTCAGGTCAGGGATGTGCCTTTTGTAGGTCTGGTGTAAATCTGTTCAGTATGTCCTGAGAAAATAGCATTTAAATCAATATATATATCTATAAGCGTGCTCCGAGCGCGTACGGTAAGCTTACCGTACGCGCACGGTGCCGTGCGCGAGCCTAATTCTGATTGGTGGTTACATGACTGTAAACATTCGAATCGGTCGAAATCAGGAAGTGTGGGTCGCCATTTTGTGTGTCTCACACTGATAAACAAAGGTGGAGAACGTGAAAAGGGGGCAACGAAGAGAGTTGCAGACCCCCTAGCGTTTGTCAGGGGGTCCAAGAAGGTCCCAAAAGTATGAAAAATACATTTATATTTTTTTTTTAAAAATCGCGGTGTGTGCGTACGGTAAGCTTACCGTACGCGCACGGCAGAAAAAAACAATAAAAAAGATAGAAGTAAAAATCTAATTTAAGTGTTTAGATATTAGGGGGCTCTAAAAAGAGCCGTTGTGTTTATGAAGTATTTTTTTGTGGTACTTACAAGTAAGCACCGATGCAGAGTCTAAAGTTCAAGAGGAAGACTCTGTTGCCTTCATCAGTGAAATGTACACCGTCTCCTCGATAAATGCCTTGCATGTTGTAACGCAAGTTGTTGTGGTATATAGAACCCATACCATAGTCTCTGAGGAAAGCAGAAATAGATTTGTTAACGTGCTTTCTTGCTTTGTCAATCTGCGGACAAAATTGGTTGGACCAGTTCCACTTTTGCCTTTGGCATATGTTAGAATATACAAAGGCAGATTGAGGAAAAAGCGACATCAATTGCACAAAGGTGTCCTTAATAAGCATTTCAGGACCTACCCCAGTTAAAGTGCCTAGGTCATTTCCACCACAGTGCACAATAATAAGGTTAGGCTGTGGGAGATGTCGAAAGGTTTTCACCAAAGGCAATAATTGGTGCCACTTTAACCCTCTCTGACCAATCCATTTAATGTCTACATTTGGCAAAGCAAGGTCTCTCACCATACCTCTTTTTTCTGCATACTTTTCACTCCAGAAGACATAGCTGTGACCTACAATCCACACTGTGAACATCTTTCAAGGAGATCTGGATGCACTCAGGAGGTGTCATTCAGTAGAATGGCAATATGAAATGAAAGACATTTGTAAAACGGAGGCATACATATTTTTTTTAAATAAAAAGAACTCATTGGCTGATTCAAATAATTTTACAGTTAAAACTAGGCTGTATGTGTACATTTTTAGAAGCATGTTTTGTATTGGTTCAGAAAATTGTGTTCCCACAGAAGATTAATTTGGATTTGCTGTTAGGTTTGACAGGTGAAGCACTCTTGCTCTTTGGATTTGAAACATTGTGTGCTGAACTTCTGACCTCTCTGCTCACAGCAGTGTTCCATGAGCTGTTGCTATGGTAGCAGGCAGAAGTCAAGTTGGGGGAAGGGTTCATTTGGAAAAGGGTTGAAGTTTTCAAACAATAGAAATGTGTGATTTCATTTGAAAAAATGTGGGAAGCACTGAGATTTGTAATTAACATGTATATGTGTGAAAAAAGACAGGGAAAAATTGCCATTTACTGGTTCTGGAGAGAGGAGAGAGGTGTAGAGCTCTGATATTCTGATTTTGATAGTCTGCTGTTTGAGTGCCACATTTCTTTCTCAACTAACTAATTTTAAAGGTGAGATATGAGTTTGAGAGAGGATGTATGTGGTGATTTTTGATATAAATATTAGAATTGTGATTTTTCTTTAAAAGTTATGTTTTACATTTTGTGGTTTGGGAGATATTTAACTGTCTTGAACTAGTAAAATATTATGGAGTGTGTTTTCACCATAAGTTAAGGTGTACTGGTATCACTGAGGAATACTGTTTTGTGCCTAGAATCAAACCATGAGTTTGTGTGTACACAGGAATTGTTGTCAGAGATTTAATTTGTGTTGCTCTTGTTCTGTAAGACATCGTTTCCAGAGGAGCAGAAGAGGGTGATGCTCCCACCGCAGATGAAGTGCTCAGCTGAGCTGCCGAAGATGTACTCGGCTGAGCTTCTGCGGGTGTGCTCGGGTGACTTACTGAAGGGTTTGCTTCAGAATGTCGAGCAAAAGTCCTGGGATGTACGTCCCTAATGTGTCTCAGTATAGTGTGATTACCAAAGGAAAACTTCTTCCTTGGGTTACCTCTAGATAAGAAACGCTCACAAAGTGAGCAGGTGACTAATGGAGCATTTACCTTTTTCTGCCCCTCTGGAAAAGTAAAATACTCCCAAACAAAATAATTCTTTTGTTTCCTCCTTCTCTGCCTGATGATGCTGCTGCCCTGCTCACTCTCAGAAGAGGTCTGCTGCTCTGCCATTGTATCCCAAAAACAATTCAGCTCCTTCTCCTAAGAAATCACAAGCAGTAATGAGGGGAATGGGTGTGGTGTAGGAAGATTCCAGAACTGAAAGTAGTTTAAACCAATCAAAAGTGTTGTTTCTTGATCACATGACCAACCGTACGCGCACGTTAAGCTTACCGAGTGCGTACGGTAAAAGTACGCATGCGCGTACGAAAGACACGCGCACGCGCGCATGCGCATTACAGGCACGCTCGTACACTTCCGCGTAACGTGTGCGCGTGTAAAGCATGCGCTTACGCGTCGCGTAGGAAGTACGGACGCCTACGCAAATTGCGTAGGCATGCGCAAACAGAGTAGAAATATTACGTACGCTCACCGTACATAATGACATCACTGATGATGTCAACAATGTGATAAATTACAACATCTTTTCACACCCTTATAAAACCTTTGATATACCAACTCAAAATTACAGAGTTCCATTCTCATATCCATAAATAATGCAATACCAATAACTGCTTACCCACATATTAACTTTTAGGTCTTCATACACCTCCACACACTCACATTTAAAGTCACTCATAGTTACAGTCACTCCATAAAAAAGTATCATATGAATTTATACACACACCTATATAGACACTCACACAATACCAATCATCCATAGAGGTACTCTCACACCTAGTCATTCATAAAAATATATCACACTGCCATTTACTCACCTATAAAGTTATACACAATCAAGTTCCCTTGCTCACAAAAATAGTATCACATTTTTATGCTCCATTAGAATCATTGACAAAAGCACACACTCATCCATACAGTCACTGTCACAATCACACATTCTCACATCTAGCCACTTATATACTCTTACACACATATATACTGCCTTTCACATATGTAGTTAGTCACAAATGTACCACTGAGATATACATTCAATCCCTAACACACCCATACATACACTCGCTCAACCGTACAGTCCATCACAGATGCACTCTTAAAACCATGAACCCATAGAATCACCTACTCACACATCTATGCACAGAGTCACACACAGCCTACCCACACAAACACTCAGGCACCCGTACAGATACTCAGACAACCAATCGATAACCCACATAGACACTCATATAGATATTCACAAAACCATGCAGCCACTTATACACCAACAGACAGAAACATACAGACATTCACACAGATTAGTCACTAGTCTGCAGTAAGATACATTTAAGGACTCACTTATAGAGTCAGTTACGCACCAAAGAAACTCATCCATTTACACACTTGTACACCCACTCATTCTTCAACAGGCCTTTACATATATATATTAAACATATTAAAATTGTTAAGAAACACAGACTCAATGGATGACGTCATCAGTGATGTCATCAGTGATGTCATTTTAGATGTCATCAGTGATGTCATGAGTGATGTCACTGACCATGTCATGAGTGATGTAATATGTGACGTCATCAGCAGTGGATTGCGGGTGCGCGAGTTATAGTTAGCTGAACTAACTATAACAGGGGAATTTCATTGGTTTTTTACGAGCGAAATGTCCAGCTAACTATAACATTTGTGAAACCTATGGTTTTTTCATTGAATTTGCAAGGTCTTTTAAATGCTAATTCCTAACTATAACGTGTGTGAAACCTATGGTTTTTTCAGTGATATATATATATCTCCCTTGTATTACTCCTTCTGTCCCTCCACGCCCAAGGGAAGCAGGTCGTCCAGTGACGGCGGAGCACGCCGACTTTTAATTTTTTTACCAATGAATAATTGTGACGACCACCACGGGGTTAATCTTTCACCAGATCTTTTTTAATTTCGGTAACGCGTTTCGCCTGACACAGCAAGCCTGCTGTGTCAGGCGAAACGCGTTACAGAAATTAAAAAAGATCTGGTGAAAGATTAACCCCGTGGTGGTCGTCACAATTATTCATTGGTAAAGATATATATATATAGGCGACATTCAAAAGAAATAAAATAGAAAACCAGCACTTATCTTGGGTCCACTCTCGTTTGTTGTTTGGAAAAACTGGTGAGACGAGACTGTTTCATATATATATATATATATATATATATATATATATATATATATATATATACATATATATATGTCATGACCAAGGTGCTTTGTAAGCATTGAAACATGTTGGCGTCTGTGCCTCTACTTAAATAAATAAGCATACTGAAAACTTCTACCTGAGTGGTGTGGGATCCTTTCAATGAATTGTCAGGGACAGCTCTTTTGATATATATATAAAGTTCCACACTTGCCAAAGCTTTAGGACGCACTCTCCATAGGACAAATAAGGCAACAACGCAGTCTGCAACTCACTAGTAAATAACATTGCCTTACGCGTTTCAGACATAGACTGTCCTTTCTCCCAGGCAGAGCGACATCAAATCAAAGGCAAAAACTGCTGCTGGGTGTTACAAATACCTTTAATGGCCTTCAGGTGAGGCCTCGTAGTGCCAGCGAATTGCATTCTGGGAACAGCAGTTCTTAACTCAGCCCCAGAGTTCATAATCACAATGTCCACTCTCAATATATCCATAATTTCACCATTAATGGGCTGCCAGGGAAAGCAAACGAACGTTGTTAAAAATATGCAAGCCATCCTCATGTACCGAACTGGCTCTTGACATCCAGAGCCTCCGGCCTGCCCCTCTGCGGTGGTGCTGTCCTCACGGCATGGCTGCCGTTTATTTATAAAGTTCCACACTTGCCAAAGCTTTAGGACACACTCTCCATAGGACAAATAAGGCAACAACGCAGTCTGCAACTCCCTAGTAAATAACATTGCCTTACGCGTTTCAGACATAGACTGTCCTTTCTCCCAGGCAGAGCGACATCAAATGAAAGGCAAAAACTGCTGCTGGGTGTTACAAATACCTTTAATGGCCTTAAGGTGAGGCCTCGTAGTGTCAGCGAATTGCATTCTGGGAACAGCAGTTCTTAACTCAGCCCCAGAGTTCATAATCACAATGTCCACTCTGAATATATCCATAATTTCGCCATTAATGGGCTGCCAGGGAAAGCAAACGAACGTTGTTAAAAATATGCAAGCCATCCTCATGGACCGAACCGGCTCTTGACATCCAGAGCCTCCGGCCCGTCCCTCTGAGAATGCAATTCGCTGACACTACGAGGCCTCACCTGAAGGCCATTAAAGGTATTTGTCAGGGACAGCTCTTTTGATATATATATATATATATATATATATATATATATATATATATATATATATATATATATATATATATATATAAAGTTTCACACTTGCCAAAGCTTTAGGACGCAAATTATCGCGAAAATGTTAAAAATTATCGCAAACACGCGGAAATATCGCGAAGATACGGAAGTTTTTTTCCCGCATGTTCACGAGATTTTCTGCATGGTTGCGGCTCGCCAACTTACCCATGTGGTTGCTCGCGGGCGCGGCCATCTTGTTTTCAGTTGTCTCGCGGTGCATGATTGCGAGAAGAAAGACGTGATCGCGCGACATATGACGTCACTGCGGGCACGAACTGTCGCGGGACAGCGCAAATGGCTAAAATCAATACAACATCTCATGGAGAACGCGACCGGATCAAGAAAACTTGTCGGCGAACGCAGGGATTCAGGTAATGCGATCGCGCGCGCGCGAGAATGAATTATTTTACAGCGCGAACAAGAACCAAATTATCGCTAAGCTGCGGAATGCGGAAATTTTGACATTTTCGCGCTTTCCGTGGAACGCTAAAATGTCAAATTATCGCAATTTCCGCGAACGGAACGAAATTTTCGGCCAGACCTATATATTACCCACTGGCGGTTATAGTTAGAACCTAGTTTCCATAGGAAAAGCATTTATTGTCTTGCTATTAACTTTGGCGCCGTTTGATGAATCTTCACGAAATTTTCAAAACTAATTGGTCACTCAGGTCAGCTCCTGTCTTGAAAGATTGGGGGTGATTCGTGAAGGGGGGGGCCGAGAAACAATGGGGTCCCAAAACGCATTTTCTCTATGATAATTTCCATAGGAAACTTTAGACACGGCTATAACCCGAACTGCTACTTGGAATTACACCAAATTTAGCAGAGAGCTAACTCTTGGTCCAGAAAGCACGCTTTCGTATAAATGGTGTAAATCCGTGCAGTAGTTTTTGAGATATCTAAATGTTTACAGATATTTATATTTCAGAATTGTGAGATCTGATTGGCTGAGGCGTTCCGAGCTTTTAGTGACGTTGTACTGGCGATAGTGGCTTCACCGTATTAACAAGGCACGGTGCTGGACTTACTACATTTTTATAGTAATAACTTACACTTTTAATTTGTCTCTACCTCTACCTCCTCTTTCAGGGTTTGTGAAGGTATGTATATATATATATTTGAACTTTCAGCCAGACGCCCGGCATTGAGAAAGGCATCCGCCGAAACGCGTCTGCCAGGAGCTGATGGCGTGGACATCACGTTGATTCTTTCAGTGCATCCTGGAGGCAATAAAGTTGTGGTAAACCAGCCCAGCATGGGTCAGACCCGGTTTTTCTGCAAAAGCGAGATTGGAGCTATAAGTACAGCGGAGGATGGCTCTGCTGATCTGGCACGCCCCTCAGTCTGGAGCTCCGCGTAAGCCGGCAAATTGTTGGATTTGTATACATGGACTGAACAACGCGGCGCCCCCCCGACTTGGATTTGGCAAAGGTATCGGGGAGAGGGAGCAGATGGACTGCTAGTGGGCTGGTTGACAACAATGGAGTCTGCCAGGACGTTTCCCTTAATCTTACAAAGAAGTTGGCAGCACCAAACGTATTATCATATACGAAAGCGGGTCATTGTACCGTGCTTTGAATTATGGACTGTCTTTCTTTCTTTCAGTGGGAGGCTATGCACACTGAACGAGGATGCTTGGTTTGGAAAGAGGCTAGTACTGACTAGTTGGAACTTTCCCTGTCCTCTTTTCATTGCTACAACCATCAGCCAATGAGAATCCTCGGAAAGATCCTTTAATAAAGCCCTGCGAAAACCTACCTTTTGAACTTTCAGCCAGACGCCCGGCATTGAGAAAGGCATCCGCCGAAACGCGTCTGCCAGGAGCTGATGGCGTGGACATCGCGTTGATTCTTTCAGTGCATCCTGGAGGCAATAAAGTTGTGGTAAATCAGCCCAGCATGTGTCAGACCCACTTTTTCTGCAAAAGCGGGATTGGAGGTATAAGTACCGCGGAGGTCGGCTCTGCTGATATGGCACGCCCCTCGGTCTGGAGCTCCGCGTAAGCCGGCAAATTGTTGGATTTGTGTGCATGGACTGCACAACGCGGCGCCCCCCCAACCTCGATTTGGCAAAGGTATCGGGGAGAGGGAGCAGATGGACTGCTAGTGGGCTGATTGACAACAATGGAGTCTGCCAGGACGTTTCCCTTAATCTTACAAAGAAGTTGGCAGCACCAAACGTATTATCATATACGAAAGCGGGTCATTGTACCGTGCTTTGAATTATGGACTGTCTTTCTTTCTTTCAGTGGGAGGCTATGCACACTGCACGAGGATCCTTGGTTTGGAAAGAGGCTGGTACTGACTAGTTGGAACTTTCCCTGTCCTCTTTTCATTGCTACAACCATCAGCCAATGAAAATCCTCGGAAAGATCCTTTAATAAAGCCCCGCGAAAACCTACCTTTTGAACTTTCAGCCAGACGTCCGGCATTGAGAAAGGCATCCGCCGAAACGCGTCTGCCAGGAGCTGATGGCGTGGACATCGCGTTGATTCTTTCAGTGCATCCTGGAGGCAATAAAGTTGTGGTAAACCAGCCCAGCATGTGTCAGACCCGGTTTTTCTGCAAAAGCGGGATTGGAGGTATAAATACAGCGGAGGTCGGCTCTGCTGATCTGGCACGCCCCTCGGTCTGGAGCTCCGCGTAAGCCGGCAAATTGTTGGATTTGTGTGGGACTGCACAACGCGGCGCCCCCCCAAACTGGATTTAGCAAAGGTATCGGGGAGAGGGAGCAGATGGACTGCTAGTGGGCTGATTGACAACAATGGAGTCTGCCAGGACGTTTCCCTTAATCTTACAAAGAAGTTGGCAGCACCAAACATATTATCATATACGAAAGCGGGTCATTGTACAGCGCTTTGAATTATGGACTTTCTTTCTTTCAGTGGGAGGCTATGCACAATGCACGAGGATCCTTGGTTTGGAAAGAGGCTAATACTGACTAGGTGGAACTTTCCCTGTCCTCTTTCCATTGCTACAACCTCAGCCAATGAGAATCCTCGGAAAGATCCTTTAATAAAGCCCCGCGAAAACCTACCTTTTGAACTTTCAGCCAGACGCCCGGCATTGAGAAAGGCATCCGCCGAAACGCGTCTGCCAGGAGCTGATGGCGTGGACATCGCGTTGATTCTTTCAGTGCATCCTGGAGGCAATAAAGTTGTGGTAAACCAGCCCAGCATGTGTCAGACCCGGTTTTTCTGCAAAAGCGGGATTGGAGGTATAAGTACAGCGGAGGTCGTCTCTGCTGATCTGGCACGCCCCTCGGTCTGGAGCTCCGCGTAAGCCGGCAAATTGTTGGATTTGTGTGCATGGACTGCACAACGCGGCGCGCCCCCCGACCTGGATTTGGCAAAGGTATCGGGGAGAGGGAGCAGATGGACTGCTAGTGGGCTGATTGACAACAATGGAGTCTGCCAGGACGTTTCCCTTAATCTTACAAAGAAGTTGGCAGCACCAAACGTATTATCATAAACCAAAGCGGGCCATTGTACCGCGCTTTGAATTATGGACTGTCCTTCTTTCTTTCAGTGGGAGGCTATGCACAATGCACGAGGATCCTTGGTTTGGAAAGAGGCTAGTACTGACTAGGTGGAACTTTCCCTGTCCTCTTTCCATTGCTACAACCTCAGCCAATGAGACTCCTCGGAAAGATCCTTTAATAAAGCCCCGCGAAAACCTACCTTTTGAACTTTCAGCCAGACGCCCGGCATTGAGAAAGGCATCCGCCGAAACGCGTCTGCCAGGAGCTGATGGCGTGGACATCGCGTTGATTCTTTCAGTGCATCCTGGAGGCAATAAAGTTGTGGTAAACCAGCCCAGCATGTGTCAGACCCGCTTTTTCTGCAAAAGCGGGATTGGAGGTATAAGTACAGCAGAGGTCGGCTCTGCTGATCTGGCACGCCCCTCGGTCTGGAGCTCCGCGTAAGCCGGCAAATTGTTGGATTTGTGTGCATGGACTGAACAACGCGGCGCCCCCCCGACCTGGATTTGGCAAAGGTATCAAGGAGAGGGAGCAGATGGACTGCTAGTGGGCTGATTGACAAAAATGGAGTCTGCCAGGACGTTTCCCTTAATCTTACAAAGAAGTTGGCGGCACCAAACGTATTATCATATACGAAAGCGGGTCATTGTACTGCGCTTTGAATTATGGACTGTCTTTCTTTCTTTCAGTGGGAGGCTATGCACAATGCACAAGGATCCTTGGTTTGGAAAGAGGCTAGTACTGACTAGGTGGAACTTTCCCTGTCCTCTTTCCATTGCTACAACCTTCAGCCAATGAGAATCCTCAGAAAGATCCTTTAATAAAGCCCCGCGAAAACCTACCTTTTGAACTTTCAGCCAGACGCCCGGCATTGAGAAAGGCATCCGCCGAAACGCGTCTGCCAGGAGCTGATGGCGTGGACATCGCGTTGATTCTTTCAGTGCATCCTGGAGGCAATAAAGTTGTGGTAAACCAGCCCAGCATGTGTCAGACCCGGTTTTTCTGCAAAAGCGGGATTGGAGGTATAAATACAGCGGAGGTCGGCTCTGCTGATCTGGCACGCCCCTCGGTCTAGAGCTCCGCGTAAGCCGGCAAATTGTTGGATTTGTGTGGGACTGCACAACGCGGCGCCCCCCCAAACTGGATTTGGCAAAGGTATCGGGGAGAGGGAGCAGATGGACTGCTAGTGGGCTGATTGACAACAATGGAGTCTGCCAGGACGTTTCCCTTAATCTTACAAAGAAGTTGGCAGCACCAAACATATTATCATATACGAAAGCGGGTCATTGTACAGCGCTTTGAATTATGGACTTTCTTTCTTTCAGTGGGAGGCTATGCACAATGCACGAGGATCCTTGGTTTGGAAAGAGGCTAATACTGACTAGGTAGAACTTTCCCTGTCCTCTTTCCATTGCTACAACCTCAGCCAATGAGAATCTTTGGAAAGATCCTTTAATAAAGCCCCGCGAAAACCTACCTTTTGAACTTTCAGCCAGACGCCCGGCATTGAGAAAGGCATCCGCCGAAACGCGTCTGCCAGGAGCTGATGGCGTGGACATCGCGTTGATTCTTTCAGTGCATCCTGGAGGCAATAAAGTTGTGGTAAACCAGCCCAGCATGTGTCAGACCCGGTTTTTCTGCAAAAGCGGGATTGGAGGTATAAGTACAGCGGAGGTCGGCTCTGCTGATCTGGCACGCCCCTCGGTCTGGAGCTCCGCGTAAGCCGGCAAATTGTTGGATTTGTGTGCATGGACTGCACAACGCGGCGCCCCACCCGACCTGGATTTGGCAAAGGTATCGGGGAGAGGGAGCAGATGGACTGCTAGTGGGCTGATTGACAACAATGGAGTCTGCCAGGACGTTTCCCTTAATCTTACAAAGAAGTTGGCAGCACCAAACGTATTATCATATACGAAAGCGGGTCATTGTACCGTGCTTTGAATTATGGACTGTCTTTCTTTCTTTCAGTGGGAGGCTATGCACACTGCACGAGGATCCTTGGTTTGGAAAGAGGCTGGTACTGACTAGTTGGAACTTTCCCTGTCCTCTTTTCATTGCTACAACCATCAGCCAATGAAAATCCTCGGAAAGATCCTTTAATAAAGCCCCGCGAAAACCTACCTTTTGAACTTTCAGCCAGACGTCCGGCATTGAGAAAGGCATCCGCCGAAACGCGTCTGCCAGGAGCTGATGGCGTGGACATCGCGTTGATTCTTTCAGTGCATCCTGGAGGCAATAAAGTTGTGGTAAACCAGCCCAGCATGTGTCAGACCCGGTTTTTCTGCAAAAGCGGGATTGGAGGTATAAATACAGCGGAGGTCGGCTCTGCTGATCTGGCACGCCCCTCGGTCTGGAGCTCCGCGTAAGCCGGCAAATTGTTGGATTTGTGTGGGACTGCACAACGCGGCGCCCCCCCAAACTGGATTTAGCAAAGGTATCGGGGAGAGGGAGCAGATGGACTGCTAGTGGGCTGATTGACAACAATGGAGTCTGCCAGGACGTTTCCCTTAATCTTACAAAGAAGTTGGCAGCACCAAACATATTATCATATACGAAAGCGGGTCATTGTACAGCGCTTTGAATTATGGACTTTCTTTCTTTCAGTGGGAGGCTATGCACAATGCACGAGGATCCTTGGTTTGGAAAGAGGCTAATACTGACTAGGTGGAACTTTCCCTGTCCTCTTTCCATTGCTACAACCTCAGCCAATGAGAATCCTCGGAAAGATCCTTTAATAAAGCCCCGCGAAAACCTACCTTTTGAACTTTCAGCCAGACGCCCGGCATTGAGAAAGGCATCCGCCGAAACGCGTCTGCCAGGAGCTGATGGCGTGGACATCGCGTTGATTCTTTCAGTGCATCCTGGAGGCAATAAAGTTGTGGTAAACCAGCCCAGCATGTGTCAGACCCGGTTTTTCTGCAAAAGCGGGATTGGAGGTATAAGTACAGCGGAGGTCGTCTCTGCTGATCTGGCACGCCCCTCGGTCTGGAGCTCCGCGTAAGCCGGCAAATTGTTGGATTTGTGTGCATGGACTGCACAACGCGGCGCGCCCCCCGACCTGGATTTGGCAAAGGTATCGGGGAGAGGGAGCAGATGGACTGCTAGTGGGCTGATTGACAACAATGGAGTCTGCCAGGACGTTTCCCTTAATCTTACAAAGAAGTTGGCAGCACCAAACGTATTATCATAAACCAAAGCGGGCCATTGTACCGCGCTTTGAATTATGGACTGTCCTTCTTTCTTTCAGTGGGAGGCTATGCACAATGCACGAGGATCCTTGGTTTGGAAAGAGGCTAGTACTGACTAGGTGGAACTTTCCCTGTCCTCTTTCCATTGCTACAACCTCAGCCAATGAGACTCCTCGGAAAGATCCTTTAATAAAGCCCCGCGAAAACCTACCTTTTGAACTTTCAGCCAGACGCCCGGCATTGAGAAAGGCATCCGCCGAAACGCGTCTGCCAGGAGCTGATGGCGTGGACATCGCGTTGATTCTTTCAGTGCATCCTGGAGGCAATAAAGTTGTGGTAAACCAGCCCAGCATGTGTCAGACCCGCTTTTTCTGCAAAAGCGGGATTGGAGGTATAAGTACAGCAGAGGTCGGCTCTGCTGATCTGGCACGCCCCTCGGTCTGGAGCTCCGCGTAAGCCGGCAAATTGTTGGATTTGTGTGCATGGACTGAACAACGCGGCGCCCCCCCGACCTGGATTTGGCAAAGGTATCAAGGAGAGGGAGCAGATGGACTGCTAGTGGGCTGATTGACAAAAATGGAGTCTGCCAGGACGTTTCCCTTAATCTTACAAAGAAGTTGGCGGCACCAAACGTATTATCATATACGAAAGCGGGTCATTGTACTGCGCTTTGAATTATGGACTGTCTTTCTTTCTTTCAGTGGGAGGCTATGCACAATGCACAAGGATCCTTGGTTTGGAAAGAGGCTAGTACTGACTAGGTGGAACTTTCCCTGTCCTCTTTCCATTGCTACAACCTTCAGCCAATGAGAATCCTCAGAAAGATCCTTTAATAAAGCCCCGCGAAAACCTACCTTTTGAACTTTCAGCCAGACGCCCGGCATTGAGAAAGGCATCCGCCGAAACGCGTCTGCCAGGAGCTGATGGCGTGGACATCGCGTTGATTCTTTCAGTGCATCCTGGAGGCAATAAAGTTGTGGTAAACCAGCCCAGCATGTGTCAGACCCGGTTTTTCTGCAAAAGCGGGATTGGAGGTATAAATACAGCGGAGGTCGGCTCTGCTGATCTGGCACGCCCCTCGGTCTAGAGCTCCGCGTAAGCCGGCAAATTGTTGGATTTGTGTGGGACTGCACAACGCGGCGCCCCCCCAAACTGGATTTGGCAAAGGTATCGGGGAGAGGGAGCAGATGGACTGCTAGTGGGCTGATTGACAACAATGGAGTCTGCCAGGACGTTTCCCTTAATCTTACAAAGAAGTTGGCAGCACCAAACATATTATCATATACGAAAGCGGGTCATTGTACAGCGCTTTGAATTATGGACTTTCTTTCTTTCAGTGGGAGGCTATGCACAATGCACGAGGATCCTTGGTTTGGAAAGAGGCTAATACTGACTAGGTAGAACTTTCCCTGTCCTCTTTCCATTGCTACAACCTCAGCCAATGAGAATCTTTGGAAAGATCCTTTAATAAAGCCCCGCGAAAACCTACCTTTTGAACTTTCAGCCAGACGCCCGGCATTGAGAAAGGCATCCGCCGAAACGCGTCTGCCAGGAGCTGATGGCGTGGACATCGCGTTGATTCTTTCAGTGCATCCTGGAGGCAATAAAGTTGTGGTAAACCAGCCCAGCATGTGTCAGACCCGGTTTTTCTGCAAAAGCGGGATTGGAGGTATAAGTACAGCGGAGGTCGGCTCTGCTGATCTGGCACGCCCCTCGGTCTGGAGCTCCGCGTAAGCCGGCAAATTGTTGGATTTGTGTGCATGGACTGCACAACGCGGCGCCCCACCCGACCTGGATTTGGCAAAGGTATCGGGGAGAGGGAGCAGATGGACTGCTAGTGGGCTGATTGACAACAATGGAGTCTGCCAGGACGTTTCCCTTAATCTTACAAAGAAGTTGGCAGCACCAAACGTATTATCATAAACCAAAGAGGGCCATTGTACCGCGCTTTGAATTATGGACTGTCCTTCTTTCTTTCAGTGGGAGGCTATGCACAATGCACGAGGATCCTTGGTTTGGAAAGAGGCTAGTACTGACTAGGTGGAACTTTCCCTGTCCTCTTTTCATTGCTACAACCTTCAGCCAATGAGAATCCTCGGAAAGATCCTTTAATAAAGCCCCACGAAAACCTACCTTTTGAACTTTCAGCCAGACGCCCGGCATTGAGAAAGGCATCCGCCGAAACGCGTCTGCCAGGAGCTGATGGAGTGGACATTGCGTTGATTCTTTCAGTGCATCCTGGAGGCAATAAAGTTGTGGTTAACCAGCCCAGCATGTGTCAGACCCGCTTTTTCTGCAAAAGTGGGATTGGAGGTATAAGTACAGCGGAGGTCGGCTCTGCTGATCTAGCACGCCCCTCGGTCTGGAGCTCCGCGTAAGCCGGCAAATTTTTGGATTTGTGTGCATGGACTGCACAACGCGGCGCCCCCCCGACCTGGATTTGGCAAAGGTATCGGGGAGAGGGAGCAGATGGACTGCTAGTGGGCTGATTGACAACAATGGAGTCTGCCAGGACGTTTCCCTTAATCTTACAAAGAAGTTGGCGGCACCAAACGTATTATCATATACGAAAGCGGGTCATTGTACCGCGCTTTGAATTATGGACTGTCTTTCTTTCTTTCAGTGGGAGGCTATGCACAATGCACGAGGATCCTTGGTTTGGAAAGAGGCTAGTACTGACTAGGTGGAACTTTCCCTATCCTCTTTCCATTGCTACAACCTTCAGCCAATGAGAATCCTCGGAAAGATCCTTTAATAAAGCCCAGCGAAAACCTACCTTTTGAACTTTCAGCCAGACGCCCGACATTGAGAAAGGCATCCGCCGAAACGCGTCTGCCAGGAGCTGATGGTGTGGACATCGCGTTGATTCTTTCAGTGCATCCTGGAGGCAATAAAGTTGTGATAAACCAGCCCAGTATGTGTCAGACCTGGTTTTTCTGCAAAAGCGGGATTGGAGGTATAAGTACAGCGGAGGTCAGCTCTGCTGATCTGGCACGCCCCTCAGTCTGGAGCTCCGCGTAAGCCGGCAAATTGTTGGATTTGTGTGCATGGACTGCACAACACGGCGCCCCCCCGACCTGG
Organism: Triturus cristatus; assembly: GCF_964204655.1. NCBI lineage: Eukaryota > Metazoa > Chordata > Amphibia > Caudata > Salamandridae > Triturus > Triturus cristatus. Next base: position 419,030,549 of record NC_140582.1, read on the forward strand.
ATTTAGCAAAGGTATCGGGGAGAGGGAGCAGATGGACTGCTAGTGGGCTGATTGACAACAATGGAGTCTGCCAGGACGTTTCTCCTAGTCTTACAAAGAAGTTGGCAGCACCAAACATATTATCATATACGAAAGCGGGTCATTGTACCGCGCTTTGAATTATGGACTGTCTTTCTTTCTTTCAGTGGGAGGCTATGCACAATGCACGAGGATCCTTGGTTTGGAAAGAGGCTAGTACTGACTAGGTGGAACTTTCCCTGTCCTCGTTTCATTGCTACAACCTTCAGCCAATGAGAATCCTCGGAAAGATCCTTTAATAAAGCCCCGCGAAAACCTACCTTTTGAACTTTCAGCCAGACGCCCGGCATTGAGAAAGGCATCCGTCGAAACACGTCTGCCAGGAGCTGATAACGTGGACATCGCGTTGGTTCTTTCAGTGCATCCTGGAGGCAATAAAGTTGTGGTAAACCAGCCCAGCATGTGTCAGACCCGCTTTTTCTGCAAAAGCGGGATTGGAGGTATAAGTACAGCGGAGGTCGGCACTGCTGATCTGGCACGCCCCTCTGTCTGGAGCTCCGCATAAGCAGGCAAATTGTTGGATTTGTGTGCATGGACTGCACAACGAGGCACCCCCCCCGACATGGATTTGGCAAAGATATCGGGGAGAGGGAGCAGATGGACTGCTAGTGAGCTGATTGACAACAATGGAGTCTGCCAGGATGTTTCCCTTAATCTTACAAAGAAGTTGGTGGCACCAAACGTATTATCATATACGAAAGCGGGTCATTGTACTGTGCTTTGAATTATGGACTGTCTTTCTTTCTTTCAGTGGGAGGCTATGCACAATGCACGAGGATCCTAGGTTTGGAAAGAGGCTAGTTCTGACTAGGTGGAACTTTCCCTGTCCTCTTTCCATTGCTACAACCTTCAGCCAATGAGAATCCTCGGAAAGATCCTTTAATAAAGCCCCGCGAAAACCTACCTTTTGAACTTTCAGCCAGACGCCTGGCATTGAGAAAGGCATCCGCCGAAATGCGTCTGCCAGGAGCTGATGGCGTGGACATCGCGTTGATTTTTTCAGTGCATCCTGGAGGCAATAAAGTTGTGGTAAACCAGCCCAGCATGTGTCAGACCCGCTTTTTCTGCAAAAGCGGGATTGGAGGTATATATATATACATATTCCCTGAAAAAACCATAGGTTTCACACAAGTTATAGTTAGCTGTACATTTCACTCGTAAAAAACCAATGAAATTCCCCCGTTATAGTTAGTGCAGGCAACTATAACTCACGCGACCGCAATCCTCTGCTGATGCTAATACTGTATTTAGACACTTATTTGCCCATGTCTTCTTCCATAAAATTTTAGCTATAAATATATTACAAATATTTTTTTTTCATAAAGACACATATGTCATCAGCAGAGGATTGCGGTCGCGTGAGTTATAGTTGCCTGCACTAACTATAACGGGGGAATTTCATTGGTTTTTTACGAGTGAAATGTACAGCTAACTATAACTTGTGTGAAACCTATGGTTTTTTCAGTGAATTTGCAAGGTTTTTTAAATGCTAATTCCTAACTATATCGTGTGTGAAACCTATGGTTTTTTCAGTGAATTTGTACGTTTTTTTAAATGCTAAGTTACTTTACGCCATTCGTGGCGTGCATGCCCAGTTAACGCAGTTCGTTCCATGCGTGCACGGTGCGCTTCGCGCACCGTGCGTGCACAGTGAGCTTCGCGCACCGTGCGTGCACAGTGAGCACGCGGTGCGCTTCGCGCACCGCGCGCCCACTTTACGCAGTTAGTGCCGTGCACGCACGGTGGTCACGTGGTGCGCTGCGCGCACCGCGTGCCTACATTATGCGGGTGGGCCATGTACGCACGATGCGCTTCGCGCACCGTGCGCACATGGGGGGACATATTATGCGCTTCGTTGTGAAAAGGTATTCATTTGTACTATTTCGTGATGATAGAAGCCATGCACAAATGGTGCACTTCGGGCACCATTTGCACACGGGGTGTGGAGAGTGTGGATAATTTTTTTTTTTTTTAAATTTTAACCGTACGCGTACGGTAAGCGTAATCGGCGATTTTTCGAAAAAAAATAAAATTGTTTTTTTGGCCTTGGGGGTTGTTTGGGGACACCTATATCAATGCTGGGTGGTTAAGAACTGAATATACTGCCCCTTAAGATGGTTTTTGTCTTTGTTTTTGCTGCCCCCCTCAGAGTGCAAATGTTTACTTAGATTGAACAGCCAATCAGAATCGCGCTCGCGCACGTCACCGTACGCGTACGGTAAGCACACCGTAAGCGCACCGTAAGCTGGCTCAGATATATATATTGATTTAAAGGCTATTTTCTCAGAATCTACTGAACAGATTTACACCAAACTTACAAAAGGCAATTCCTTGACCTGTAGACTACCTCTCTGCCAAATTTCAAGGAACTCTGTTCAGCCGTTCGGGCTGTAGCTGTGTCTAAAGGTCCTATGGAAAAATGCATGGGAAAAACGCGTTTTGGGACCCCCCTTTTATCTCAGCCCCCGCATGACGAATCCCCCCGAGACTTTCAGGGTAGGAGCGGAGCGCAGCGCCCCACCTATTTTGAAAATTTCGCGAGGATTCGTCGACCGGCGCCAAAGTTATTCAAAATAGAATGTTGCGGTTTTCCTATGGAAACAGGGTCCTAACTATAACTACCTACTGGCGACCGCCAGTAGGTAATATATATATATATATATATATTTATATATTCACTGAAAAAATCATAGGTTTCAGGCACGTTATAGTTAGGAATTTGCATTTAAAAAACCTTAGAAATTCACTGAAAAAAACATAGGTTTCAGGGGCGTTATAGTTAGCTGGACTTTTCACTTGTACAAAACCATTGAAATTCCCCCGTTATAGTTAGTTCAGCTAACTATAACTCGTGCGCCCGCAATGCACTGCTGATGACGTCACATATTACATCACTCCATTGTTTTGTTTCTATTTTTGAATGTGTATATCAAAGGTTATATCAGGGGGAGAGGAGGTCTGCCACTCTATCACAAGGATGATGTCATTTGAGATGTCATCAGTGATGTCATGAGTGATGTCACTGACCATGTCATGTGTGATGTAGTATGTGATGTCATCAGCAGTGCATTGCGGGCGCATGAGTTATAGTTAGCTGAACTAACTATAACGGGGGAATTTCAATGGTTTTGTATGAGTGAAAAGTCCAGCTAACTATAACGCCCCTGAAACCTATGGTTTTTTCAGTGAATTTTAAAGGTTTTTTAAATGCTAATTTCTAACTATGCCTACAGAGATAGGACATGTGAAGAAAGAAGAAAAAACGCACAGAAAGAAAAAAAAGAAATGCAGAAAGAAGCAACAGAAGTCCTCAAAGACGAAGAAAAGTGCAGGAAGAAGGATAACGTGCAGAAAGAACAAACAGAAGAGCAGAAAGAAGCCTTGTTGCAAAATCATCCTGTACCCTCAACTTTTTCAGACGGATACTGGTGGTAACTGAGTCTGACTAACCAGTCCTAGAGCCAGTGCTATGTTAAAAGACACTCAGAATACAGTGAAAACACCTAAATACACTAGGGAACACTATGCGTTGGGGTCCCCCTGTGATTATCTCCTCTGTAAGCCCCTAGTATATAATAGGGCAGGGGATTAAAACTTCCTCTTAAAACGCGCCACTGTGTAAACACGCCCTGTGGCCATTTTAAGTTGGGAGATTAAGTCCCCTTGAATCCTGAGGGTCCCTAGGGTCCAACTAGCCCACTAGGTACCTCCAGTAAGCGCCACAGAGCTGCGTTGCAGAGAGATGTAAAAAGGGGCACGGCCTAGACCACCTCTCTGCGACGTAGCGCAGTGGTGCTTACTAGAAGCACCTGGTGGGCTAGTGGGCCCCCAGGGACCCTCAGGATTGAAGGGGAATTAGTTCCCCAACTTAAAACGCACCACAGGGCGTGTTTGCACACGTTAACTCAGGCCCCATCCCGTCCCTTCACCACTGTGTAAACACGCCCTGTGGCCGTTTTTAGTGGGGAGATTAAGTTAATTTGAATCCTGAGGGTCCCTAGGGTGCAACTAGCCCACTAGGTACCTCCAGTAAGCGCCACAGAGCTGCGTTGCAGAGAGGTGTAAAAAGTGGCACGGCCTGGACCACCTCTCTGCAACGCAGCTCAGTGGCGCTTTCTAGAAGCACCTGGTGGGCTGGTGGGCTAGTGGGCCCCCAGGGACCCTCAGGATTGAAGGGGAATTAGTTCCCCAACTTAAAACGCGCCATAGGACGTGTTTGCACACGTCACCTCAGGCCCCGTCCCCTCCCTTCACCACTGTGTCCGTTCTAAGTTGAGAGATTAAGTCCCCTTGAATCCTAAGGGTCCCTAAGGTCAAACTAGCCCACTAGGTACCTTCAGTAAGCGCCACAGAGCTGTGTTGCATAGAGGTGTAAAAAGGGGCGTGGCCTCAGAACACCTGTCTGCAACGCAGCTCCCTGGCGCATACTGGAGATACCTGTTGGGCTAGTTGGCCCTCAGGAACCCTCAGTATTGAAGGTGAATTAATTCCCCAACTTACAACTGGCCAGGGGGCGCGTTTGCAGAGTGCTGCAAGGAGGGGGCGTGGCCACCAGCGCGATGCCTGTCTTTTATTTATTTTATTTTTTTGAGAAGGAGGGCTGTGTGGCCCCACTTCTTTTTCTAATTTATTGGCCCTGGAGACCCCATCCCCCAGGGTCTGCACCCTAATTTCTTTTTGTTGAAAAAAAAAATTTGGAAGGGGGCCGCGTGGCCCCCCTACCAAGGCCTTAATCAGCCCCAGAGACCCCAACTCCCGGGTCATGGCCCCCCTCCTCTGCGTTGCCACCCTCCTCAGGCCACTCATGGCCCCGGGGACCCCATCCCCCTGGGCCGGACTTTGTTTTTTAATATTTTAAAAATATATATATTTATAGAAACACCTAGGACATGCTGGAAAAACCGTATGTACCTTTCACCATGACGATGTGCGTGATATTCATTAAAAGGCGACTATGCATACAATGAATCCACGTGGAATGTATTTACAACGCTAGTGAAGCTCTGACGTGTCTGACGCCCTACCGTGCCTAATCCGGGTGCCCCCGCTGGTGGGTACTCTCCAAGTAGACACCCTTGTCGTTTATTTATACAAACATGGGTAGCTATTGACGGGCACATTTAATACACACGCACACCAAGCCATTCAAAGGGGATTCGACAAAAATTCGACCAAACTATGCAAGAAACCCCCTCACGGTTAATGAAACACACATCCACCACCGGATGTGTAATACTTTTTATTTTACTCTCTGGAAAGGAGACGAACCTCACATGAGTGTCACAGCGTGCTCCTGGCTGAGCCCAATGCTGTGTTACACCCACCAGTGCCCGCCAAGTGCCACACACCTCTGTGTTGTATTCCTCCAGCTAGTGCGTATGCTATGACACTCTCTAGCCCATGTACACTGTAACACCACCCTGTGAATATGACATGCCACCCTTGCCTTCGCACGGGTTATATTGCCCCATATAACGTGCCTTCCTCGATGCCTATGTTATAACGCACATCGCTATGCCATACATATTACAATCTGGGATCCATATCTTTGTCACAGTGCATATGCAACGTTACACTTCCCAGCACATATTTTATATTAAAACTTTAGAGACTAGTTAGGTTACACAACACTGCCCTGTGCATATTACACTCCAAGGCGCATATCGCATAGCATGCGCTAGTGCCTGTGCTATCTCGCACTCTCCAATGAATCTGTCATTGCGTACAATGTATTGCATATTATATTTCACGCCCCGGTTCATCTTATATCACACTTTTTGGTGCATAGTTTATACCATATACTATATCTAGTTTTCATTTTCAATGGTGCTCTCAGGACTATGTTCTATATAACACTGTGTCCACCTACCCTTTTCACGGGCATTACATTTTACGATGGGGGGAGGAGGGTCAGGGGGTGTTTCTGCCAAGTGAGCCCGGAGTCACAGTCGCAAACGTCCTCTTCTTCCTGAATAAAAGTGAGATTATGCTGCATACTAGTTCGCACAGACACACATTTTAAAAACAATAACGTTCCTAATACCCACCTTCTCTGAACAGTTAGCTTGCTGCCCCATCCACCCCCTCCCTATCCTCCCTATCCTCTGTTGTCTGAATCCATTGACTAGCCTCCTCCCTCCTGCCTTGCATGGTCTGATGTGCTGCCACTGCCCTCCATTTAGCATAATGTACCAGTCCACTCCTCCTGCCCTCCATTGCCCAATTCTATGGCCCATCATTGATCTCCTGCTTAGCCTCCTGCTAAGCCTCTGTGCTTAGCTTGCTGCCCCTATTCTCCTTCCCCCTGCCCTCCGATGTCTTTGTGCATGCACCTGCTCCATCCTTTTTGCCCACCATGTTCCATGGACCTGCCACTACTATCTACTCTGAGTGTTCTGTTGAGCTGCCACTCCCCTACCACCTGCCTAGCATTGTCAGATGCCTGTAACCTATCCCTGCCACCTCCACCCTGCCTGTCCACATGCCATGCCCCTATCCCCTTCCTCCTGTCCTCCATGGTCCATTTTACTGCCACACCCTTCTGCCCTCCCTGGTCTGTTGTGCTGCAACTACTCCTCCTGCCTGCCCCACGCAGACTGTTGTGAGGCCCCTTCCCCTGAACTTTCTTGTCTGTTCCCAGGTCCTGACCCTCCCTTCTATCCTTTGTGCATGCCCCTGCACCCTCCTTCTTGCCCATCATAGCCATTGTGCTGCCACTAACCCTCCCGCTTGCCATGCATGGTCTTCTGTGCTGTCATGGCCCCTCCCACCTTCCCTGTGTGGTCAGCTAGCTGACCCTGACCCCCTCCCACGTTCCCTCCATGGTCTGTGTGTATGCCATCATAGTCTCACTGCTGCTCTCCATGGTGTGTCTTGTTTCTAGTTCCCATCCTGCCTGACCTCCATGGTCATCTTTCTGCTCCTGCCCTGCCCCATTGCCTCCAGCCCTCTGTTTCCATGTGCAGACCCCTATTCCCTCTGTCCTGGCTTGTCTGTTCCATTTTTAATGCCCTTGATCCGTCCCTCCTGCCCTTTATGGTCTCTTATGCTGCAGCTTTCTCTCCTGTCTGTCCATTATGGTCAGCTAGCTACCATTGCCTCTTTCCCCTCTGTTCTCTGTTGTCCATGTGCATGGTCCTGTCCCCTCCCTATTGCTTTCTATGGATTGTTGTGCTGCACTCCCGTCCCGCATGCCCTGTGTGGTGTATTGTGCTGCTGCAAACCCTGATGCCTACCCTGTAGGGTCAGTTTGGTGCACCTCTCCATGTCCCTCCTGTCCTCTGTTATCTGAGTCCATGTCCCTACCCCAATTCCTCCTGCCTACCATGATCCAATGTACCATACTTGCGAACATTTTGAACTTGGTAAGAGGGAGATTTTGAAAAAAGAATGGGGTATTGATTTTCCCCTTTGAGTTACATTGAAAAAGAGAAGATTGTAGACAGGAGACAGATCAAATAAAGCCCATTAGAACTTAAAAACATTGGACGTTTCCTTTCTGAAACGGGTCTGTTGGCATGTATGGTTCTACTACCACTGCCTCTTCCTTCTGCCCACATTGGTCTATTATATTGCCACTGCCTCTCTTGCCAGTCCTGTATTGTTGGTTTGTTGCCCCTGCACCCCTTTCCACTGCCCTCCGTAGTCTGTTGTGCTGCCACTGCCCTTCCTGCCTGCCCAGTGTGGTCAAATTTTTGACTCTGCACTCTCCTACCTACCTTCAATTTTCAGAGTCCGTGCCCCTGGCCTCTGCCTCTCTACAGTATCCCAATGAACAACTAGATTGCTAACATTCTATATTTATTACAAAAGTGTGGAACGCCTGACGTCATCTTGATGTAATCAAAACTGTAATACCTAGAGCATTTCCTTTAGAAATTACATATATGAGAGGGTCTTATTTGCATCAAAATTATGGTTAGTGCTCTAAAAAACTAAAATGATGACATTTTTTCTGAGTTTTCAAATAGCGACAAAGAACTTTTAAATGATTTGAAATCTTTGTTTTTTTATCCAGTTGACCACTTGATTAAATGTTGCACTTAGGGGAGAGGATGTGGTGTTACTTCCAGAGCTGCAGACTTTGCAACTGGGGAACCAGGTTGGAGTTTCTGCTTCAGCTCAACATTCTGTGATGTCTACAACCAAAATGAATTTGATCTTGTGTGATGTAACCTGACAATTCTGCACTATATAAAACTGCAAATACACAAAACATAAGTGTGTTGCACACTTCTGTCTTTGGGCTACATGTGGTCGACATTAACCCTGGGCGTAGTTCGCGAAGTAGCACTACGCAAAGCAACCCAATGTGCACTTCGCACTACGCGAACTGCGTAGTACCCTGTTCGCACTGTGCAAGTTGTCGTTTTCAATGATTGCACAGTGCCGACAAGCAACCGGCACTGTGCAATCATTGAAAACAGCATCTTGCACAGTGCGAGCTGTAGCTTTCTGCCGCTCAATTAGGTTTTTACTCGAGCGGCAGCTTTCTTAACGCGGACTGGTAGTTTCTCATCGCGAGCGGTCGCGAGCATACGTGAACACTCGCAATGAGAAAACTGACCTCCTCGCGTTGAGAATCTGGCCGAGAGGTTTATTTTCCACGCTCGCGATCGCCAACTTGATGTTGCTGATCGCGAATGAGGAAAAAGTCTTGCCGTAATGTCATTGTGCTTGCTCGCGGTCTCCAACTTGACATTGAGGACCGCGAGCAAGCAAAAAATGACTGCTGCACTACGCAACACTACGCTACGCGTCTTCGCACTGTGCTACGTGCAATTCGCGTAGTGCGAAGTAGCGCAAACTTCACAAACTACGCGAGTGTAGCGTAGTGCTTTGCCCAGGCTTAGTCTACATCTGGGTGATATTTGTGCTGCATTTGGGCTCTTTTGTCTCTGGTGGTCATCTTGGGAGATTTATTTGTTATGAAGTTTCCTAATTTCCTCATTTACTGCAGTCTCCTCAGTAGGAAATGCGTTCAATTTTCTACTTGATTTCATCAAGAAGGTATTCAGATATGTCACACATTTGCCATAATTTCTGAATGTTAGCACTCTAGTTGCTCATTAGATCACTGTAGTAAAGCTACTGCTCACCACGGAAGTCTGCTGCTGGTATTAAAATTGCATGTTTCAGTCTGCATATCAGAATTTTTTCATGAAATAGAAGAGGATTTGAGAAGTCACTCAAAATGTGCCCTAATTTTTCTTTCTTCAGCACTAATCATAATTTCTATGGCAAAATGAACCCCCTCATTGTGTTCCTTTTTAAATTAAATGTTTTAAGTGTTACCAGTTTATTCCAATCAAGATGGCTTCAGGTGTGCCATACTTTTGTCATAAGTAAGACAGTAAGCGCTCTAGTTGCTCTTAAGAACACTCTGGGACATTCTGTCATTGGGCTATACTTGGGCTACAGCTGGGTGATATTTGGGCTACATTTTGGCTCTTTTGCCTCTGGTGGCCATCTTGGGAGATTTATTTGTTATGAAGTTTCCTAATTTCCTCATTTACTGCAGTCTCCTCAGTAGGAAATACTTTCAGTTTTTTACTTTGGTTCCATCAAGAAGGCATTCAGATGTGTCACACATTTGCCATAAATTCTGAATGTTAGCACTCTAGTTGCTCATTAGATCACTGTAGTAAAGCTACGGCTCACCAGGGAAGTCTGCTGCTGGTATTCAAAGTGCTTGTCTCAGTCTGCATGTCAGAAAGTTTTTATGAAATAGAAGAGGATTTGAGAAGTCACTCAAAATGTGCCCTAATTTTTCTTTCTGCAGCACTAATCATACTTTCTATGGCTAAATGAACTCCCTCATTTTGTTCCTTTTTAAATTAAATGTTTTAAGAGTTACCACTTTATTCCAATCAAGATGGCTTCAGGTGTGCAATACATTTGTCATAAGTAGGACTGTTAGCGCTCTAGTTGTTCTTTAGAACACTCTGGGAAGCTGCAGAAGAACACAAAGGAATCAACTGACAGTCTCTGCCCTTGTTGGATGTACATGTTTTACTGAGAATGTCAGACTTCATTCTCACATGACTGAGAAAGATAATGTGAATTTACAGAAAATATGCTCTCAGTTTAGCTTATAGATCACCTTCCAAACCTCTGTGGGAAAAGCATGAGAAAATAGTTTTCTCTCAAACATGATTCATGATATCACAGCAGAAGGCTTTTTCACATGGTAAAATCACCTTAGAACACACCACAATTCCTAAAATGAGTATGGTACCATCAACAAATGATTTATAATGTAACTAAAGTCTTAAAACCTTCTATTAACTGCAATGCTTTTGTGTGTTCACAGTAGGGGTGGGCGGAATTTGCGAAATTAACTTTTGCAAATTATCGCAAACAAGCGGAAATATCGCGAAGATGCGGAAGTTTTTTTCCGGCATGTTCGCGAGATTTTCTGCATGGTTGCGGGTCGCCAACTTACCCATGTGGTTGCTTGCGGGCGCGGCCAGCTTGTTTTGAGTTGTCTCGCGGTGCATGATCGCGAGAAGAAAGACGTGATCGCGCGACGCATGATGTCACTGCGGGTGCGAACTGTCGCGAGACAGCGCAAATGGCTAAAAACAATACAACATCTCATGGTGAACGCGACCGGATCAAGAAAACTTGTCGGCGAACGCAGGGATTCAGGTAAGGCGATCGCGCGCGAGAATGTATTATTTTACAGCGCGAGCAAGAAACAAATTATCGCCAAGCTGCGGAAACCGGAATTTTTGACATTTTCACGCTCTCCGCGGAACGCGAAAATGTCAAATTATCGCAATTTCCGCGAACGGAATGAAATTTTCGCCCAGGCCTAGTTCACAGCCGAAACGCTTCATGCTGACCGTGGAGACAATGAATTAAGCACGTTATACTTTTGGCGCACTTTGTGGTCTGTACCTGTTCAGCAATTGAAATACAGGACTGTTGGAGAAAAAAAAAAAAATAATATATATATATATATATATATATATATAGATAGATAGATAGATATAGATATAGATATAGATATAGATATAGATATATAGTTATAGTTACAACCTAGTTTCCGTAGAACAGCATTTTTTGATTCGCTAATAACTTTAGCGTCGTTTGACAAATCTTTGTGAAATTCTCCCCCAAAAAGTCTCTCTAGGCCAGCTCCTATCCTAAAAGTTTGGGGGTGATTCTTCAAGCGGGGGCTGAGAAAAAGGGGGGTCCCAAAACTCATTTTCCCCGTGTTAATTTCTATAGGAAATTTTGCGACGAGCTACAGCCTGAACTGCTGAACGGAATTACCCCAACTTTGGCAGAAATGTAGAGCTTGGTTCAGAAACTGACCTTTTTTAAAATGGTGTAAATCCATTAAGTAGTTTTTGAGAAATTTAAAGAATAAGAGTAAAAAAATAAATTTCCCATAAGAAAATTTGTGCAAGGTTAGAGCCGAAACTACTGAACGGAATTGCCCCAAATTTGGCAAAAAGGTAGTGCTTGGATCAGAAAGCGACCTTTTTTTAAAAATGGTGTATATCCGCCCAGTAGTTGCTGAGAAATTAAAAAAAGGAAAGTATTGATATCTAGGCGGAGCCTAAGTCCTGAGCATGAGCTTCACTGTAAAGCACGAGCTCAAAACCAGGAAGTGTTGGCAGTCATCTTGTGACTCGGTAGAAGCGAGTCACCAGAAAACAGAGAAACAAATATATAAAACAAGAGAAGGGGGCAGGGTAGAAACATCCTGACCCTCAGGGCCAAAGAAAGCATTTAAAAAATATATATATATCAGCGCAATTCGGGCTGGTGGTCACGGGTTCCCGTGTTTTATTTTAATGAGACGCCGGGTTGGGTTAGGTCCCGGGGGCATTTCTTAAAAAATAATAGCGGGGGCTCGCTCGAGCTGCGGGGGCTCGCTGGGGTCCCCGCAGACCCAGGGCTTCACTCATGTTGGGAGGGGGGCTGTGCGGCCCCCCTCCTGGAGTCCTCCACGTGCTTATAACTTTGGCATCGTTTGACAAATCTTTACTACAATTTCTGAAAAGTTTCTCTTTTTTGATCAGCTCCTATCGTGAAAGTTTAGGGGTGTATTGAGGACATACATGGTTGGTTGCTGATTAAAAGCAAGTTTATTGTGAGATATTTGCACCCACGACCGGAGCCATCCATCAGGGTGATTGGTCAAGGGGGGCTGAGAAAAAAGGGGATCCGAAAAATTGTTTTCTCTATGCATTTTCCATAGGAAAATTCATACAAGGCTACAGGTCAAACTGGTGAACAGAATTACGCCAAATTTGGCAGGGAGAAAGGTCTTTGTCCAGAAAGCACGCTTTTGTTGAAATGGTGTAAATCCGATCAGTAGTTTTTTAGATATTAAAGGAAAAAAAGATATATATATCTGGACGGTGCCTAACTTCCGAGCACGAGCTTGCCTCTGATTGGCTGTTAGCACTTCAAACCAGGAAGTGTTCTCTGATTGGCTTCTAAAACTTCAAACCTAGGAAGTGTTAGCAGCCATCTTGTGCCTCGCATCGAGTGAAAATATAAAAGAAAGGTCCCGGGGGCAATTTAATATACCCGAGCTCTGTCTGTGCGAGATACCCCTTTCACGCTGCGTCTCCCTACATCAGCAGGTAACGCACCCTTTTCCCCCATCAACAGCATACCTCCAACAACATTCTTGGGCCTGCAAGTCTCTCTCTGCAAACTACTTGTTGGCTCACAGCTCTTCAGGTGTGAGTTCTCGGGCCCGCAGTTGTATCTGTGAAGCCAAGATTGGATATATATCGGAGGTCTCTCTCTGTGAGATACGCTCTTCATGGTCCCTCTCCCCACATCACTGTTCCACAGCTATCCCTTTGGAAGCCGATGGCCTGCACCTTCCCCTATACCAGTCAGCCTGCAGGTGTTCCTCTGCGAGATGGTCCACGGTTCTCCCTCTATGAGCCTGCCAGTCGGCTCACAGCTCTTCATCTACGAGCCAGTCTGCCGACTCGTAAGTCTCTGAGAACAGATGCAATGGAGGCAACGATCATGCAGGTCGCACACCCAAAACTGCTCTGACATCCCCCAGTAGGAGCTCCTTGTCCGCCATCCCCCCTCACCCCCAACCCCCACAAACAAATGTGACAGTCACGGTAGGGAATCTGGAACGTAAACAATGTGTTAATGTTGTACAATTATTAATAAGAAGATGCTTGTGAGGTTGGACAAATAAATCTTAGTCATGTATGGATTTACATATAAAACATTTTATTAAAACAAAACAACAACAAATAAAACTATGTACAGCCGTGTCATGTCATCGCTGGACCATTTGTGCATCACAGCCTGCAAGACAAAAAGAAAGATAAGATGGTTCATCATGCTCCCAGTAAAGGAGAAATAGAAAGAGAGAAAGAGTGAGAGAGAGGGAGACCGAGAGAAACAAAGAAAGAGTGAGAGAAAGAGGAAGACAAAGAAAGAGAGAAAGAGTGAGAGAGAGAAAGAGAGAAAGAGTGAGATACAAGGAAGAGAGAAAGAGAAAAACAGTGTGAGAGAGAAGAAGAGAGAGAAAAAGTGAGAGAGAGGAAGAAAGACAGAAAGACTGAGAGAGAGGAGGAGAGAAAGATTTAGAGAGAGGAAGACAGAGAAAGAGCGAGAGTGAGAGGAAGACAAAGAAAGAGAGAAAGAGTGAGAGAGAGAAAGGAAGAGATGGAGAGGGAGAGGGAGTGTTGACACTGGAGAAAATCTTTGCAGCTCACCTTTGTGCCACCGGTGTGTCTCCAACCATGTGCCGGGGCATAGTGCACCCTAATGTTTAGCCATCTAAAAGATATTATAGAATTAGTAATTGCAGAGTACATACATCTACACACGCCTAATTCTCTGTTTCACCAATGCGTACTCAGACTGCTACAGCCCATCCACTCCCACTGCTCGGAGGTGTCTGTGTGCTCTTGTGCGCCCAGGCTGCTGCACACTATCCACTCCCACCACCCAGAGGGGCCTGCCCTCTGCTGCAGAAAGAAGCCTCTCTGCTCACCTTCTGCCACCAGCGTGTGTGTAAGAGGGTCCACTACGTGCCAAAGCAACTTTCTCAGGCATTGTTAGGATGGCCACGCATCATCGCAGGTTCTACACACGTTCAGCTGTGGTGGTGTTGGGGGAGGCGTCGATTTGTGAATCACAGCCTGTTAGATAAAAAGCAAGATAAGATTGTGCGTCATGCGTCAATCAAAGGAGAGAGAAAGGAAGATTGAGAGGAACACAGAGAGAAAAAGAAAGAAAGAGTACGAGGAACACAGAGAGAAAGAGAGAAACAGTGGGAGTGAGAGGAAGAGAGAGAGAAAAAGAAAGAAAGAGTGAAAGGAAGGCAGAGAGAAAGAGTGAGAGAGACGAAGAGAGAGAGAAAGAGTGAGAGAGAGGAAGAGAGAGAAAGAATGAGGAAGAGAGAGAGAGTAAGAGTGAGAGAAAGGAAGAGAGAGAGGGAAAGAGTGAGATTGAGGGAGGGAGGAAGACAGAGAGAAAAAGAGGAATAGTGAGATACAAGGAAGAGAGAAAGAGAGAAACAGTGTAATAGAGGAAGAGAGAGAGACACAGTGTGAGAGAGAGGAAGAGAGAGAGAGAAAGAGTGAGAGAGGGAGAGAAAGAAAGAATGAGAGAGAGAGAGAAGAAGATACAGAGAAAGAGAGAAAGTGTGAGAGAGAGAAAGGAAGAGATGGAGAGGGGGAGGGAGTGTTGACACTGGAGAAAATCTTCGCAGCTCACCTTTCCGCCACCGGTGTGTCTCCAACCACGTACTGGGACATAGTGCACCCTCAAGTTTAGTCATCTAAAATATAGTATTGAATTAGTAATTTCAGAGTACATACAACTGCACACATGTAATTCTCTGCTTCGCCGCTGCACACTCAGGTTGCTGCACCCCATCCACTCCCATTGGTCGGAGGTGTCTGTGCACACTTATGCGCCCAGGCTGCTGTGCACTGTCCACTCCCACCGCCCAGAGGTGACTGCCCACTGCTCTGAAAAGAAGCCTCTCTGCTCATCTTCTGCCACCGGGTTGTGTTTAAGAGGGTCCACCACATGCCGAAGCAACCTTCTCAGGTGTTGCGTACTCATGGTAAAGCAGAGCGCACAATTTAAAGTGGGTGTCGATTGTCAGGATGGCCACGCATCATCGCATCATCGCCGGTTCTACACGAGTTCAGCTCTGGTGGCACTGAGTGGCGGGAGTTCCTTTTGGGGGCGGCTCAATTCGTGAATCACAGCCTGTTAGATAAAAAGCAAGATAAGATTGTGTGTCATGCGTCATCAAAGGAGATAGAAAGAGAGATAAAGAGAGAAAGAAAGAGTGAGAGGAAGACACAGAGAAAAAGAAAGAAACAGTGAGAGGAAGACAGAGAGACAGAGAGGAACAGTGGGAGTGAGAGGAAGAGAGAGAGAAAAAGAAAGATAGAGTGAGAGGAAGACATAGAAAGAGAGAAAGAGTGAGAGAGACGAAGAGAGAGAAACAGTGAGAGAGAGGAAGAGAGAGAGAAAGAGTGTGAGAAAGAGGAAGAGAGAGAGAAAGAGGGAAACAGTGTGAGTAGAAGAGAGAGAGAACAAGTGTGAAGGAGAGAAAGGAAGAGATGAAGAGGGACAGTGAGTGCCCATACTGTGGACAAAACCCTCAGAGCTCACCTTTACACCACCGCTGTGTCTCCAACCATGTGCCAGGACCTAGTGGAGCTCTTAAGCTCCCACATCTGAAACATAGTACAGAATTAGTAATGGCAGAGTATATACGACAGCAAAAGACACACAATTGATGGACGGAATGCAGAACAAATCAAAACATTCATCCCCCAGTCAAGAGATCTGGGTTAAATCCATCATTCTTTTACTCACCATGCCACCCCAGTTTAGACCTGCGCACGCCTAAATCGCTGTTCTGCATTTGTGCATCCAGGCTGCTGCACATCACCAACTCCCACCGCCCAGAGATATCTGCCCGCCCCTGCGCACCCAGGCCTCACTGTTCACCTTTTCGCGGACAGGGCACCCTGCATATCATGTAGCACCGCTCCGCAGGCCACTAGGTCTCACATTTGGTGCTAGGTCTTGATTTCGCCATGGCAAAGGACATACCAGTGCACCAGGCTTTTCATCTCAGGCTGCAAACCACCTCAGCCCTTGCGGTGCCACTAACTCTGTGACCGGCGAACCGACGCCATGTGGCGGTAGGTCTGTGCTGTCTGATGGCTCAGGCCTACACTGCGGTCCAGCAGGGCACACACAACCTGACCTGTCAAGGCCACCGGGACAGGCCATCACCGCAGGCTGCACACCCGCTCAACAGTTATGGTACCCGTACCTCAGTGGACCGAAGTCACCGTCCCGTGCTGGTGTGCCTGTGCCGGGCACAGTGCATCCGGTGCGAGCAACTCTGAAATAGCGTCGAGCAGGTGCACCTGGTCATTTTTATTGGGAGGGTCACGTGTCCTGTGACACCTGTGCTAGATGGGTGTGGTGTGGGTGTATACTAGCCATGAGGGAGTGGCTGTGGCGTAATGACAACTAGGGTGTGACCAGCAGATCACTGCAATCAAAATCTGGGCCATGTAGTGTTGTTGTCCTTCCCTGTAAGCGTAAGTAGAGTGGGCTGGCCTGGTGTATGTCAGTCCTGCGTGAGGCTGTGAAGAATGACTCCGGAGCTATGGGCATGGCTACATCGTGAGCTGTATGAAGAATCAACTGATGCGGCACTGTTGCCATATTGGGCTAGATCACGCACAATTGGGCTATATTTTTCCCGGTTGTGCGGTAAAAGTTTGGTTTGTGCTAGTTGCCAGATTATAAATATATATACAGCGCTCCAGCAAATTAGTATGTTAAAGAGCTTTATTAGACAAGTATTTACATCAATTCCAATGCATTCACCGCCTGCTTGACGATGTCCCTGCCCCTCCTTCCTTAAAGTAGCAATATTGGGCGACTTTGGGCTACCTTTTGGTCGGCTTTGGGCTAGAGAATGCTTAAAAAATCTGGCAACATTGGCATGCAAGTTCCACAACATGGCCAACACGGAAGGTACGGGGAATCACTGACCCTACATTCCTCCATAGTTCCACACAAGAAAGATGCTGGACATGACACATCTGTGTGGATGTGAATGTTTATTGCACATTCAGTGGAGTATTGCAGCTGTAGCAATACAGGGCCATTCAAAGCCCAAATTTCAGATTTTGGCACATGGAGGGCAGCCAATTAGAGACAAGCTTGTTGTCGGAGTTAGGCTGCGCCAACATATGCACTTATACAATCACTCCACCAATCCCCACACACTTATAAATTCACTATACACTCTCCTTGCAGTACTCTAATCATCCAGTCTCTACGTATGTACTTGTACAATGACCGAGATAAGGTTGCATAACCAAGGTTTTCTCCCACTGTCAAAGGTAAGTTGGTTGCATACGCTGTCCAGAACACAATGTAATGTGGTAGGGCCCAGGGGCTGCATGTTGCATACATAATGAACAAATGGACATAGATAGATAGTGGAACTGGGTACGGGCACGTGCGCTTGACTCCTTTTTATTACCAGGGTCACATGTCCAGTGATGTCTGTGCTGGATGCATGTGGGATGAGTGTAAGCCAGCCCTCCAGGAATGGTTGGTGCCAGCAACAAGTACAACAGTAATCTTTGGATCAGACACAGAGACTCAATCATAAAGGGTCAATGATTTGTGCTGCACTAAGGTAGGGGCACCAGATGTGAAATAATACACAAAAGATTTTATCGTAAAAGGTCCATGACTTGTGGTACACTGAGGTAGGGGCACCAGATGTGAAATTATACACAAAATAGTGTATCATAAAGGTTCCAAGAGTTGTGCTGCATTGAGATAGGGGCACTAGAAGCATTCAGTGTGTGCGCAGCCAGCGATGATGCGTGGTCCGGGCGGGCTGCACTGGGAGCAATGTCTCTTGCCTACTGGACTGTGTCATCTGCAATTGCGACTCGATCTGAATTGTGAGCCCTGCAGTCCGCAATGTAGATGGAAGGCAGTAGTCAGCACAGACATCGAGGAATGCTTTTTGTCACTTCCTCTTGACAAAGTCCAAGGACATAGAGTACAATTCTGTCTGCAATTTAATAAATTATGTCTCAATGTAAATTGTGAGCTCTGCTGACCGCAGTGAAGTTAACAAAAGATGAAATATGTATGGAATGCATTGTCGAAATGTGTAGGTTTCGGGGATGTTATAGTTAGTTTCCTACTGGACTCGGAAATTAATTAATCAAGACTGAATTCGAACTGTGAGCTCTGCTGGCCTCAGTGTAGATTGCCATTCAGTGTTCCTTTGGACTTGCAAGATGAATTTGGTCATTGTACTAAAGCTATAATTGATATAAAAAAAGTTCTTGAAGCAAGGACACTAAAAGAATATTGTGTAGGTTTCAGGGACGTTCTAGTTAGTTGCGGTCAGCAAGGGCCCACAGCCACGTGGCGTTGAGTTGAGCTGCACAGTTAGTGGCATCAGAAGCATTCAGCGTGTGCGGAGCCTGAGATGATGCGTGGTCTGGGCGGGCCACACTGGTAGCAATGTCTTTTGTGTAATGAATTCTGCCTTAATAAGGCTACGTGGTGATGACTAGTGGTGCAGTGAGTTAGTGGCACCTGAAGCAACCAGTGTGTGCGCACCATGCGATTATGCGTGGTCCAGGCGGGCCGCACTGGTAGCAATGTCTTTTGTCTAATAATTCTGCCTCAGTAAGACCACATGGCGGTGAATTGTGGTGCACTGAGTTAGGGGCACCTGAAACACTCAGCGTATGTGCACCCTGCGATGATGCGTGGTACGGGCGGGCCGCACTGGTAGCAATGTCTTGTGTCTAATGATTTCTGCCTTAATAAGGCCACGTGGCTTTGACTTGTGGTGCATTGAGTTAGTGGTACCTCTGGTGCTCAGCATGTATGCAACGTGTGATGATGCGTGGTCCATATGGGCCACATTGGGAACGATGTGTCTTGCCTACTGGACTGCGTTATCTGCAATCGCAACTCCATCTGAATTGTTATCCCTGCTGTCCGCAGTGTAGATCAAAGGCAGTAGTGTGTACAGACGTAACTCTGTGGTGCTGTGCCGCTGTGATCGCATGGGGCCTGTGTTAAGGAGGCCCGCGGTCATGGCGGCAGCCACATGGCAGGGTGAGGGCCGCTGCCCTTGCAGATGCATTGGCCTTCACACAAGTGAACCACGCCCAGAGCCCCGGCCTATTTATTCACACTTCTACGCTGGAGTGGCGTACGTTGGACCAGCCCACTGTGCTTCCGCTTACAGGGAACGACGACACAGGTACATGACCGAGATCTTCCCCACTGCCTGAGGTAACATGGTTGCATCCACTTTCCATAACACTGCGAGCACCAGCAACATATGTACACATGGGGAGGTTTGTGCTCTGCATAGTGAGGTCTGTCCAGCTTATCACCGCTACACTTGGTATTGTGTGCATTATTATTGGTCTGTGACTTGCGTCCTTCACACATGTTTGGTTGCCACATCTCGCAACATTCAGGTATTGTGTGGCTGAGGGCCAATGCCGTTTTTGGAAGGTTCGCTGTCCTGTTGTGCGATGCCTTGGTGGTAGAAGTGGGGAGGTCCTGCTGGTGGTGGCAGTGGGTTTTGTGGCTTTCTTGGGTGTAGCAGGTGCATTATCAGTAGCTCTATGACATGAGTTGCTCTTCAGATGTGATTCTAGGCTGGGCTCTCTTTCACACGGTAGGTAGTCGTCCTACTTTACACCAGTAAAAGGCAGATGTTACATTCCTACTGCTTTTTTGCGGAAGCTATTGTAGGAAAACTGGCGATATCGGCTGTTTTCACCATTTGAGAATGGAATGCTAATTTAAAATCACTGAAAAAACCATAGGTTTAATGAACATTATAATTAGAAATTATCATTTTAAAAACCTTTCAAATTCACAAAAAAAACCATAGGTTTCAGGGACGTTATAGTTACAAATTATCATTTTAAAAACCTTTGAAATTCACTGAAAAAACCCATAGGTTTCAGGGATGTTATAGTTACAAATTAGCATTTAAAAAACCTTTGAAATTCACTGAAAAAACTATAGGTTTCAGGGACTCATGCCCCCGCAATGCACTGCTGATGACGTCACATATTACAACATTCATGACATGGTCAGTGACATAACTGATGACATCAATGATGACTCCTCAAATGACCTCACTGATGACACCATCCACATGAAAATCTGATGCACCTCCTCATACCTTAATAAAACCTTTGATACACCCACTCTAAAAGACAGAATACCATTTTCAAAATAATAGAGACACCAATACCAGTTACTACGTACGCACACACTGATTCCTAGGTCTAAACACATCCACTCATTCACCCATACAGTCACTCTTACATGCAGTGACTCATCAATACAACACTATTATAGGCACTCATACACCTATACAAACACTCACACACCGCCACTCGTCCAGAGTTACTCACACATCTAGTCAGTCATGCTAATAATTAATCACACTTCTATTTACTCAGCTATACAGTTATACACACACAACCTCACTTATTCATAGTGATACTAACACATACTTACTCTCTTATACAATCACTGATACAAGTACACACTCATCCACACAGCACTCTCACAATCCCTGACTCTCACGTATAGTCATATATATACTCTTATTCTCTCATGCACTGCGTTTTGCATATGTAGTTACTTGGGCAAGTAGCTCTGAGATATCCATTCACTCACCAACACACCCATACACACACTCACCCACTCATACAGCTGTTTCCACATGCAGTCTTGAACCCAGTGAATAAAGAACTCACACATCTATGCACAAAGTCACACACGTCCCACCCACCCACTCACACTCAGGCACCCATACAAATACTCAGGCAACCAATCAATTACCCGTATAGACACTCATGTAGCTACTCATCAACCAATGCAGCAGCTTACACAGCAATAGACAGACTGATACAGACATTCACACAGTTTAGTCACTAACCCATGAATTCAGTAAGACACATTTAATCACTCACTTATACCGTAAGTCACGCACCTACTAAATCCTCCATTCACACACTGATATACCCACTCATTCTTTGATATACCTTGGCCAATATATTTATAAACTTATTTAAACTTTACAGAAACACACAGTCACTGGACGATGTCATCAGTGATGTCATTTGAGATGTCATCAGTGATGTCATATGTGATGTCACTGACCATGTCATGAATGATGTAATATGTGACGTCATCAGCAGTGCATTGCAGGGGCATGAGTTATAGTTAGCTGAACTAACTATAACGGCCGAATTTCTATGGTTTTGTACGAGTGAAAAGTCCAGATAACTATAACAACCCTGAAACCTATGTTTTTTTCTGTGAATTTCTAAGGTTTTTTAAAGGCTAATTTCTAACTATAACGTCTCTGAAACCTATGGTTTTTTCAGTGAATTTTAAAGGATTTTTAAATGCAAATTTTTAAGTGTAATAGTAGTTATACCTATTTTTTGTACTGATTTTCTACAGTTTGTTAACTGTTTATTTATAAATATTTTATTCATTAAATAACATTATATATTTTTCTGAAAATTGGACACAATTTTTTTTAAAAATGACAACTGAAATGTTGTTTAATTTTTTTGTGTTATTTTTTTATTTTAATATATTTATATTATTTTCTTTTTGAATTTTTTTTCCCAAAATTATTTCGGAGTCGCGCACCCAAAGCGTACACATCATGGTAGGTGCGTGGATTCTAGTTGCCATTTTAGAAACGTCGTGAAGGATCCGCGTACGGTGTGCGACGGCTGCGTGTTTTTCAGTTACATCTTATACATTTAATATTACGTGATGTGCGTGATTGGTATGCGACCAGTCCGTGACTCCTGCTCCCATGCATTTGTGACACATGCACATTACTGTACATGATGCTTGCGCGGTGGCGGGTCACGCGTGTTGTCATATATGTGCTGGGGTGCGCTGGGTGCGCGACTCCCGTGAAATTTTTTTATGTTCTAAAATGATATGTATGTGTGTTTAATATACATATTAGGTCAAGAGACTATCTCAGATATTCATAAAAATAACATATTTGTACTTATAAAATAATATTATTTTAAATATATTTTCGCGAAGTTGCGCCGGCTGCATTCTTTGTGAGCGCAGAGTGCGCGGATCCCATGTGACCTAAAAAAAAAAAGATTTCATTGGCTCATAACATTTCCCACTGTAACTATTGAAGGACCCCACCCATTTTAATCATTCTTGTTGAAGCATCTTTAGAGAGACATCTCTTTTCCTACAAGAACCCTTTTTGCTTGTTTTTTTTGGTGTTTTTCAAAAAATATCAAACAAAATGGCATCTGGGCAGCAGCAGGAGGAAGTATCTTCTGAAGAAGAATTCTTGCAGGAGGCACCACATCCACAGAGGCCTGAATCTGTCGTGTGGAAATTCTTCACTTTTCCACCTGGAGAGAAGAAAGTAAATGCGAGAAAGGTGACGTGCAAAATTGGTGACGGAGTCCTTCAAGAGGCAGTAAAAAAAATACTCTTGTGGCACTGCTTCTATGTGCAAGTATCTCCGGACCAAATATCTTTTCAATCTTGCTCGGGAGGAAGTGAGGTGAGCTGCTTTGAACCCCTCACCTGCTGTGGCAAGTACATCTGGAGCATCCTCAGGAACACCTGCAATGGACATTAGGCCTGAATTCGCCTTTCTCGAGCAACACTGCGTGAAGTGTAAGAAACTTATATGCTTCGGTGAGCAGTCGGTGGATGCAGTTTGTGCTGCGCAATGCAACCATTGTTGTTAATCTTTTTACATTTTTTTTTAAATGATAAGTAATTCCAAATGTTTCCTGTTTTATTAGTTCTTTTTTTGTTCATTTTTTGAAAAAACACAAAAAAATACAAAATCGTTCAAAAAAAAAAAATACAGAGGAACAAAGAAGAAAAAAATAAGTTCTTATCAGAACTACCTTATCTGGTTAAAGAAAGAACTATAATTGCAAGGTAATGTGTGAAAGTTTGGTTGAATATATGCATACAGCATGATTGACTGAAAGAATGCATTATTAGTGTATGGTGAATTTATAGATGAAGATTTATGAGGAAGTGCTGCAGCGTGACACTGCAAGCTCTTTAGCTGCACTGCACTGTGGCACTTCCGAAGCACAGGGATGTGACATATGTACATGAATATGTTGCAACTCTGTGCTTCCCTCTGCACTGCTGCACAAACTGCAGCCATGCGGTGACACAGGCACCCTTGCACCATGGTGCAAGGATGTCTGTGTAATATGAAGATTGTTTTTGTGCAGGAAGGAACACCTTCCCGCACAAAAACAATCAGTAAAGGCATTTTCCTCTTTCAATGTATGCTGTGGAATGCAGCATGCATTGAAAGAGGAAAAAATGAGGAGAAATGAAAACAGTTCTCCTCGTTGCGCCTTGCTACACCAACTCTAGGATGGCTCAGCATTCACACACATCTCCAGAATTATGATTTCTCATAAATCTGGAGATGTGTGTTGTTCTATGGGCTTTGCGTGGGAACACCCACAGCAACACCTATGGGATGCAAACGCAAAGTTCTCTGTATGAAGGAGTCGTATTTACAAGGAGAGGAAAAACCACGCAGGGTGGCTTTTCCTCTCCTTGTAAATAAGAAAGAATGCCTGGCACCATCACAACGTTACAAAAAGTGACGTTCTGGTGGCGCAGGGTGCATGTAAATCTGCCCCATAAGTGCTTAGGTATTGGCAGACTGATACAATAAGAGCATAGTGCTGGATGGGTGATTGAAGAAATGCATGAGTCTGACAGGAGGTATCCTACGCTGCATAGGTACTACTTCAGTATTTAATGGAGTGGACCAATAGTATGTATCTGCTTAGAGATTTGTAGGGATTATTCACAGAATATTTTATGTGTACTTGTGTTGGTGCCTAGGTCATTTTATAAGAATACCACTAGTAACTGGAATGATGACAGTGCTGCAAACAGAGTGAACACTTAATTTATAAGTGCTTACGTATTGGTGGAGTGATAGGATAGGTAGATAGTGGTAGATAAGTGATTAAAGAGGTGCATGGGACAGACTGGACAATCCCTACACTGCACGAGTACTAACTGGGTATTTAGAAGAGTGTATCAATAGTATGTAGCTACTTAGAGGTCTGCTTGGATAGTGCACAAAATATTATAGATGTACTTGTGTTAGTAGCTAGGCCATTCCATAAGTTCATGAATAGTAGCTAGAATAATTACAGTATTACAAACAGAGTGTATAGTGAATTTATAAGTGCTTAGGTTTGCAGCTGGTTAGAGGTGTGCATGCATAGTGTACAAAATATTGTCCCTGTACTTGTGATTTTGACTACGCCATTCCTTAAGTATACGACTAAGAACTGGAGTAATTTCAGTGTTGCAAAGAAAGCGCGTGCTGAATTTATAAGTGCTTAGGTATTGGTGAAGTGATAGGATATGTAGATAGTGCTAGATGGGTGAATGGAGAAGTGCATGTGACAGACAGATGGATTTCTAGACTGCATATGTACTAACTGGGTATTTAGAAGAGCATATCAATAGTATGTAGCTGGTTAGAGGTCTGCATGCATAGTGTACAAAATATTGTACCTGCACTTGTGTTAGTGGCTAGGCCATTCCTTAAGAATATGACTAATAACTGGAGTAATTTCACTGCTGCAAAGAGAGTGCATGCTAAATTTATTAGTGCTTAGGTATTGGCAGAGTGATAGGATACGTAGATAGTGCTGGATGGTTGAATGGTGCATGGGACAGACAGAAAGATTCCTAGACTGCATAGTTACTAACTGAGTATTTAAAAGACTGTATCAAAGCTATGTAGCTGATTAGAGGTCTGCATGCATAGTGCACAGAATATTGTAGCTGTACTAGTATTGGTGTGTCTATGGTTTCGAGAATGATAGTCTGTATTTTAGGGTGTGAGGAGGTGCATCAGATGATCACATAGATGATGTCATCAGTGATGTCATTTGAAATGTCATCAGTGATGTCATCAGTGATGTCACTGACCATGTCATGAGTGATGTAATATGTGATGTCATCAGCAGTGCATTACTTTACTCCAAAAAGCTGGCGGCCATATTGACCTGGTCACGATGTGAAAATTCAGAAATTGATACAATAAAGGAAACAAGTGTTAATATGCACACAATGTCATTTCAGCATATCTTGCCCCGTGACCGCCATACCTGTATGTTTGTCAACGTGACTTATTCATAATAAACATCCCTAGAATTGCAAACATCAACATAAACAATGGACAACACATTACTTTAAAGTGAAAGGCTATCGGCCATATTAATCTGGGCACGTTGCGTATTATAATGGATCTTACACGAACGAAAAGGAAAAAAAGGGTGTTAATATACACACACTATCCCTAAATAAAGTTCTAGCGATTATAGTTCCATTCCATTCACAGCTCAATTGAGATGTCATGAGTGATGTCATGAGTGATGTAATGTCTGAGGTCATTAGCAGTACATTGCGGCAGCGTAAGTTATAGTTAGCTCAGGTAACTATAACTGCTGAATTTGTTGTGTATGAGTGAAATCTGAGTCTAACTATACAGTCCCTGTAATCTTTGTTTTTTTCAGCACATTTCTAGTTTTTTTTTTACGTTAAGTAAGATGCATATCACAATGGATGGTGGGGGATTGGAAGCAGGGCCTGGCATTGTGCTGCCCCACCCAAGCATGCTGCTCCTGCCTTACCTCCTCCTAGCCATCCATTGTCCAAGTCCATGTCCCTGCTCCCTTATTACAGCCCTGTGTGGCCGTTGTTCTGCCACTGGCCTTTCCGCCTTCTCTGAACAGTTAGCTTGCTGCCCCATCCACCTCCTCCCTATCCTCGGCTGTCTGAATCCATGGACTAGCCTCCTCCCTCCTGCCATGCATGGTCTGATGTGCTGCCACTGCCCTCCATTTAGCATGATGTACCAGTCCACTCCTCCTGCCCTCCATTGCCTAATTCTATGCCCCATCATTGACCTCCTGCTTAGCCTCTGTGTTTAGCTTGCTGCCCCTATTCTCCTTCCTTATCCCCTGCCCTCCGATGTCTTTGTGCATGCCCCTGCTCCATCATTTTTGCCCACCATGTTCCATGGATCTGCCACTCCTATCTACTCTGAGTGTTCTGTTGAGCTGCCACTCCCCTCCCACCTGCCTAGCATTGTCAGATGACTGTAACCTGTCCGGGCCACCACCACCCTGCCTGTTCCACATTCCATGCCCCTATCCCCTTCCTCCTGTCCTCCATGGTCCATTTTACTGCCACACCCTTCTGCCCTCCCTGGTCTATTGTGCTGCAACTGCTCCTCCTGCCTACCCCACGTGGTCTGTTGTGAGGCCCCTTCCCCTGCAATCGCTTGTCTGTGCCCAGGTCCTGACCCTCCCTTCTATCCTTCTATCCTCCATGGTCCTTTGTGCATGCCCCTGCACCCTCCTTCTTGCCCATCATAGCCATTGTGCTGTCACTAACCCTCCCGCTTGCCATGCATGGTTTTCTGTGCTGCCTCGGCCCCTCCCACCTTCCCTGTGTGGTCAGCTAGCTGGCCCTGACCCCCTCCCACCTTCCCTGCATGGTCTGTGTGTATGCCATCATTGTCTCACTGTTGCTCTCCATGGTGTGTCTTACTTCTAGTGCCCATTCTGCCTGACCTCCATGGTCATCTTGCTGCTCCTGCCCTGCCCCCTTGCCCCCAGCCCTCTGTTTCCATGTGCAGACCCCTATTCCCTCCCTCCTGGCTTGTCTGTTCCATTGTAATGCCCCTGATCCATCCCTCCTGCCCTTTATTGTCTGTTATACTTCTGCTTTCTCTCCTGTCTGTCCATTATGGTCAGCTAGCCACCATTGCCTCTTTCCCCTCTGTTCTCTGTTGTTCATGTGCATGGTCCTGTCCCCTCCCTATTGCTTTCTATGGATTGTTGTGCTGCACTCCCGTCCCCCATGCCCTGTGTGGTGTATTGTGCTGCTGCAAACCCTGATGCCTGCCCTGTAAGGTCAGTTTGGTGCACCTCTCCATGTCCCTCCTGTCCTCTGTTATCCGAGTCCATACAAGGTAGTAGTGTTCCCCAAAATGGGCGAGGAACCGCACATCAAAGATAAACAAATGCCATATATAATCAGTTAATAGCGTATTTAAGTTAACAATTGCTACTAGTATAGCGGGGTGCTGATAAAGCTGTGAGCACTTACTACCCAAAAAGTGCCGTTGGCAAGTCGAAAAAACAACTCATCCATACAATTATCAAGAGAAAAGCCAGCTATTTAAGCACACCCTTATTCAAGTACAATAAGTCCTGAATGCAGCATTTGATGTAAGGACCAATATTCATGATAAGTAGAAAAGCAATTCGAAAAAAGTCCTTGGAGGATTAAAAAAATATTCAAAAAGTATCACCGGACGGGATGCAATAGTCGTCAAAGTTTCAGAAATAGTTCTTTTCATTGTTTTAGAAACTCAAAATCCAATATTCAAACACAGACGTCCAATATCCAAAGCAGCCAACACGTGTTTCGTTCATACTAAATAGGTACAATGACTTTCTCAAGGCTGTGGACATGAAGATGTAAAAATGAGCAATACTATAAAACTTAGAAAAACATCATTTCATACTGGCAATAGCATCACCATTGTTGTGCATAATTGATGCAAAAATCTCACCAGTAGCATAGAATATCCAAAAGATGATAAAGTGCTCAAATAGGACAAAGAGTGTTCACCAAAGTAGTCAAGATAGCACATGCAATTTGTGAAAAGAAAGAGAGATCCAATGAGAGAGCAAGATTACGTATGGACCAATAATAGTGTGTTATAAGATATAAAGTAGTCACATAGTTATAAAGACCCGTTGTGTATGTCCTAACAGAGGTAAAAAGCCTTGCGATGCATCTAAAATCCTATAAAGATTATCTCAACTATATATGTGATGTAAGTAAGAGGTACATACTCGTAGGATACACAAGGGAAAAGGGGGGTATTTGATGCAAACCCACCTAATTATTGTTTGATAAATCCAACCTTCAAACACGATATCAATAATAAGATATCACGTCAAACAATCGTCTCCATGGTGTGTAAATAAAAATTCACATGAGCTCTGATGAGGAAAATGTCATAAAACACACTATGTAATTAGATTATAACACATTGGTCGATACGAACATGCAAAGGTGTTATGAAAATTATAAGTATATGAAAGAACAATTCTCAACCAATAAGAAAACTATCTTGTAGCTCTCGATACAGTAATTATGTGTGGCGTCCCCATATATATTCTGTTTTACACGCTAGCAGTGCTCATCCCGTATTCCAGATTCGGGCCATCCCATTTGGTGAGATGACCCAGATGAGGAGAAATTGTAGCACTGAACAGAATTTTCAAAAGGAGCTAACTAATGTTAAAGAACGATTTACTACTAGGGGTTACGATAGGACAACTCTTGAAAAAGCGCATACTAGAATAAATAGAACAACAGGTTCCAATCTCCTTAAATCCAACAAGAGGATCGAGGGTAACTCATCAACAAAAAAAGTTGCTATGATCACGCAATTCCACTCACATAGCAATGAGATATATCGTACTCTCCATAAACATTGGCACCTTTTGAAACTGGATCACGATCTGGACCCATATATTAGGAACAAACCTCACATTACATATGTGAGAGGTAGGACACTCAAAAACATTTTCAATCAAACAGTTCGGAGAGTTAAACAACCAGCAGGCACCTGGTTACCCGCAAAACCCAAAGGTTTTTTCAAATGTACTATATGTAATGTATGTCAATTTGCAAAAGATAAAACTACAAGTTTTAGCTACAACACCGGATGAGTATATAACATCAATCACTTTATCAATTGCAACACCAAATATGTTGTCTACTGTATTATTTGTCAGTGCAATCTGATATATGTCAGTAGCACGATAAGACCTCTCAAAGAACGCATTCAAGAACACATTGGAGCCATCAAGAACAACAATGCGAGTTACCCCTTGGCATCACACTATAATACTGAACATAAAACATCAGAGGTATTACATCTTAAATTTCATGCCATAGATAACATTGTTGATGATCCTCGGGGTGATAACAAAATCTTGGCTTTAAGGAAATTAGAGACGAAATGACTCATTGAATTAAGATCTGTCGATCATGCAATTAACTTTGATAGGGAATTGCATAGCTTTTTAACAGATTAATTATATCATGTGATATTGATATATGATGCTCACAATGTGATACTGTTTGTTGTATTTATACATCCTATCAATTTTGGTCTTCTGCGAATTGATCTTAACATCACCAATATGACATTTCTGTAAACTACTGATTGATGTAAAGCATTTTGTATCTGATCATGATTAACTATGTCTGAGTGAAACTTGGGACACAAAGTTATGTTCTATTTTAGGTTGACAATACCATAATATGTGATCTCATTAACATAATGGCTCTTCTGGTGCTATATATGATACTCTTCACTCTCTTTTCTGATCTGGGGACTCTTATCTGTTTGTGCATTAATCTGGCGCACTAAACACTAATTTCCGCCTGACTTCTCTTATGTATATCCTCAGCTTCTATTAGGAATGCCTAATTCACTATACTGAATATAGATAATATTATTGTCTATATTTTAGATTAATGTCTTTCACTAACGAGTTTTGAGTCACTCTCTTTTGCCTTTTTTCTTTCTCTTTTCTCTTTTTTCACCTCAAAGCTTTTGACATTTGCGCTTTTAGAAACATATGACATACATTTGTATTACAGTAATGGTTCACATGTCACTTCTTACGAATCCAGCTAAAGTATGATTGAAATTTTAGATTGTAGTACAACTTTGTTCGATTTTTCGGAATTGTATTATATCTGGATTCCATATATTTTATTCTCATAATACTCCAATTCAGAATGAATATATTTAGAGTCAATAGGTTGACACTCCAAGATGGCACCCGTGGTCTTTTAAATAGTCCTTCTTTTACTTTATCCACTTTGAACTCGTGACGTCCAGTTTTCGCGGTACTGTTTTTTAAAATGGCGTCCGCGTGTGGTATTCGTAACTCCGGGAAAGCGTTGGAATACGGGGATTTAATATATGGTAAGGAGGTGTGGCAACTATGTTGGTGATATAGTTCATTTATCTGGGCTGTGATTTTGAATTAGTACGAATTCGGGACTTGACACATTATGGACACATTGCTGAGTACAATACTGCTTAGTGGTATCTGATATTCATATTGTTCTATAAAGATTATGTTAAATTATGAATATGCATTTACAGTCAGGCCTTTGGTCGGCTTTTTTACAAATACTGCTCTAATACTCAGACCCCCATTCTTTTTCTGTTTAGGCTCTTCATATAGTACTCACACTTTATTCCAGTGTGAATACATGTCTAGGATTGGATAATATTTAAAGAACATATGCAATATTGATACACGAATGACTTTGGTGAGTGTCTAATATACTGATATTTTATATGCATTGTCTTGATATATTCTTTATCGACTTTGGTTTAGTATTTTAAAAGTTGGGGTTGTTTACGACAGTGTGTGATGATAGTATTGTGCATATAATATATTCTCTTTGAAACATGAGGAGTATGACAATGCAATTTCTTGTCATGGAAGTTGTCATAGAAACTAGCTAAGGAGTCCTGACTGAATTTGTCCATAACAAATATGGGCATCATACCAATTATTGTTTATGTACCATTCTTTGGACAATTAACTAGAGTTTCCATTCTAATAATAATCTTTAACACCAATTAAGTTGTGTCTTTATTTTTCCATCTTTTTGATACCATTGTGACCCTTGTGTAGATACTATATATTTACAATATGTTTTTATTTTTCCGCTATCCCGGATGTTACGCTGCTTTACATTACGGATTATGAACTGTGGATTTTGTATGTTGATTGGGCTATGCCTGCTTTGATTAGCGAATTCAGGCTTTTATGTATATGGGGACGCCACAAATAATTACTATATCGAGAGCTACAAGATAGTTTTCTAATTGGTTGAGAATTGTTCTTTCATATACTTACAATTCTCATAACCCCTTTGCATGTTAGTATCGACCAATGTGTTATATTCTAATTACATAGTCTGTTTTATTACATATTCCTCATCAGAGCTCATGTGAATTTCTATTTATACACCATGGAGACTGTTATTTGACATGATATCTTATTATTGATATCGTGTTTGAAGGTTGGATTTATCAAACAATAATTAGGTGGGTTTGCATCATATACCTCCCTTTTTACTTTGTTTATCCTACAAGTATGTACCTCTTACTTACATTACATATATAGTTGGGATAATCTTTATAGGATTTTAGGTGCATCGCAAGGATTTAAACCTCTGTTAGGACGTACACAACAGGTCTTTATAACTATGTGACTACTTTCTATCTTATAACACACTATTATTAGTCCATACGTAATCTTGCTCTCTCATTGGATCTCTCTTTCTTTTCACAAATTGCATGTGCTGTCTTGACTACTTTGGTGTACAATCTTTGTCCTATTTGAGCAGTTTATCATCTTTTGGATATTCTCTGCTACTGGTGAGATTTTTGCATCAATTACGCACAACAATGGTGATGCTATTGCCAGTATGAAATGATGTTTTTCTAAGTTTTATTGTATTGCTCATTTTTACATCTTTATGTCCACAGCCTTGAGAAAGTCATTGTACCTATTTAGTAAGGATGAAACACGTGTTGGCTGCTTTGGATATTGGACGGCTGTGTTGGAATATTGGATTTTGGATTTCTAAACCAATAAAAATAACTATTTCTGAAACTTTGACGACTATTGCATCCCGTCCGGTGATGCTTTTTGAATTTATTTTGAATCCTCCAAGGACTTTTTTCGAATTGCTTATCTACTTATCATGAATATTGGTCCTTACATCAAATGCTGCATTCAGGACTTATTGTACTTCAATAAGGGTGTGCTTCAGTAGCTGGCTTTTCTCTTGATAATTATCCGAGTCCATGGCCCTACCCCAATTCCTCCTGCCTTCCATGATTCAATGTACCATACTTGCAAACATTTTGAACTTGGTAAGAGGGAGATTTAAAAAAAAAAACTGGGGTATTGATTTTCCCCTTTGAGTTACATTGAAAAAGAGGAGATTGTAGACAGGAGACAGATCAGATAAAGCCCGTTTGAGCTTAAAAACATTGGACGTTTCCTGGCTGAATCGGATCTGTTGGCATGTATGGTTGTACTACCACTACCTCTTCCTTCTGCCCACATTGGTCTATTATATTGCCACAGCCTCTCTTGCCAGTCCTGTATTGTTGGTTTGATGCCCCTGCCCCCCTTTCCACTGCCCTCCATAGTCTGTTGTGCTGCCACTGCCCTTCCTGCCTGCCCAGTGTGGTCAAAAGGTTGCCTCTGAACCCTCCTACCTGCCTTCAATTTTCAGAATCCGTGCCCCTGGCCTCTGCCTCTCAACAGTATCCTAATGAACAACTAGATTGCCAACATTCTATATTTATTACAAAAGTGTGGAACGCCTGACGTCATCTTGATGTAATCAAAACTGTAATACCTAGAGCATTTCCTTTAGAAAATACATATATGAGAGGGTCTTATTTGCATCAAAATTACGGTTAGTGCTCTAAAAACTAAAATGAGGACATATTTTCTGAGTTTTCAAATAGGAACAAAGCACTTTTAAATTATTTGTTATCTTTATGTTTTGTTATCCAGTTGACCACTTGATTAAATGTTGCACTTAGGGGAGAGGATGTGGCGTTACTTCCAGAGCTGCAGACTTTGCAACTGGGGAACCAGGTTGGAGTTTCTGCTTCAGCTCGACATTCTGTGATTCTGGTCAAATCACTTAATCTCCCCATGTCTACAACCAAAATGAATTTGTTCTTGTCTGATGTAACCAATGCTCATGTAAAGCACACCAATACCTGACAAGTCTGCACTATATAAAACTGTAAAAACACAAAAAATAAAAAGTGTTTTGCACACTTCTGTCATTGGGCTACATGTGGGCTACATCCAGGTGATATTTGTGCTGCATTTGGGCTCTTTTGTCTCTGGTGGCCATTTTGGGAGATTTATTTGTTATGAAGTTTCCTAATTTCCTCATTTACTGCAGTCTCCTCAGTAGGAAAGGCTTTCAGTTTTTTACTTTGATTCCATCAAGAAGGTATTCGGATATGTCACACATTTGCCATAAATTCAGACTTTTAGCACTCTAGTTGGTCATTAGATCACTGTAGTAAAACTAGTGCTCACCACGGAAGTCTGCTGCTGGTATTCAAAGTGCATGCTTCAGTCTACATGTCAGAATTTTTTAATGAAATAGAAGAGGATTTGAGAAGTCAAAATGTGCCCTAATTTTTCTTTCTGCAGCACTAATCATAATTTCTATGGCAAAATGAACCCCCTCATTTTGATCCTTTGCAAATTAAATGTTTTAAGTGTTACCACTTTATTCCAATCAAGATGGCTTCAGGCGTGCCATACGTTTGTCATAAGTAAGACTGTTAGCGCTCTAGTTGTTCTTTAGAACACTCTGGGACATTCTGTCATTGGGCTATACTTGGGCTACATCTGGGTGATATTTGTGCTACATTTGGGCTCTTTTGTCTCTGGTGACCATCTTGGGAGACTTATTTGTTATGAAGTTTCCTAATGTCCTCATTTACTACAGTCTCCTCAGTAGGAAATACTTTCAGTTTTTTACTTTGATTCCATCAAGAAGGCATTCAGATGTGTCACACATTTGCCATAAATTCAGAATGTTAGCACTCTAGTTGCTCATTAGATCACTGTAGTAAAGCTACTGCTCACCAGGGAAGTCTGCTGCTGGTATTGAAACTGCATGTTTCAGTCTGCATGTCAGAATATTTTAATGAAATAGAAGAGGATTTGAGAAGTCACTCAAAATGTGCCCTAATTTTTCTTTCTGCAGCACTAATCATACTTTCTATGGCAAAATGAACCCCCTCATTTTGTTCCTTTTTAAATTAAATATTTTAAGAGTTAGCACTTTATTCAAATCAAGATGGCTTCAGGTGTGCAATATGTTTGTCATAAGTAGGACTGTTAGCACTCTAGTTGTTCTTTAGAACACTTCGGGAAGCTGCAGTAGAACACAAAGGAATCAACTGACAGTCTCTGCTCTTGTTGAAGGTACATGTTTTACTGAGAATGTCAGACTTCATTCACACATGACTGAGAAAGATAATGTGAATTTACAGAAAATATGCTCTCAGTTTAGCTTATAGATCACCTTCCAAGCCTCTGTGGGAAAAGCATGAGAAAATAGTTTTCTCTCAAACATGATTCATGATATCCCAGCAGAAGGCTTTTTCACATGGTAAAATCCTCTTAGAACACACCACATTTCCTAAAATGAGTATGGTACCATGAACAAATGATTTATAATGTAACTAAAGTCTTAAAACCTTCTATTAACTTTTTAACGAGGTGCTATCATGTATATTGGTCCCAAGATGGCTGCCAACACTTCTTGAATGAAGTTCTGACAGCCAATCAGATCTGACGATGAGATGTGTGGTTAGATATATATGTGATTTTACTTTTGATTTTCTCAGGAACTTCTGAACAGATTTACACCATTTAACCAAAAGGCACGACTCTGAACCAAGGGCTACCTCTTTGCCAAATTTGGTGTAATTCCGCTCAGCAGTTCGGGCTGTAGCTGCGATTAAATGTTCCTATGGAAAATTGCATGGGGAAAACATGTTTTAGGATCCCCTTTTTTCTCAGCCCCCGCTTGACGAATCAACCTGAGACTTTCAGGATAGGAGTGGACCAGCGCACCCCACCAATATTGAAAATTTCACGAAGATTCGTCAACCGGCCCTAAAGTTATTCCAAATAGAATGTTGCGGATTTCCTATGGATAATAGGTCCTAACTATAACTAACTACTGGCGACCGCCAGTAGGTAGTAACGGCAAGGGATAGTAGGCGCCGCCAAGGATTGACTTTGGCATGGTTTCCTGCAACCCGAAAATGGTTTTGCGAGGGGACAACGGAAATGAACAGTATCAAAGCATCACCCACTGGAGGGCAATGACTGACTGTTTTCGCACCACAAGGACCAGCATGCTTCAAAACGAAGGCCCACTAAGGCCGCCCACCAGGGGGCAGAAAAGTATATAATTGAAGCAATCACCTTGATCGGCTGCGAGTTCAGTGTGATGCTGGGGCTTCCCTTTGAGAAAGGTCAGGAGACCGAAATGCATTAGGACTGCCAGTGCTGTAATCTATTAAATCAGAAACATCACCGTTGTGAGTGCGACTCGTTTTCTTCCCGTTGGGAGAGTTGGAGAGATGTTTTAGCGGCTTGGTTCGGCCGTGAGCTACGCACCGCCTCTAAAGAGCACCGTAACTTCCCGAAACTGAACCACCTGTGTATTCCGACAAAACGGCAAGGGATAGTAGGCGCCGCCAAGGATTGACTTTGGCATGGTTTCCTGCAACCCGAAAATGGTTTTGCGAGGGGACAACGGAAATGAACAGTATCAAAGCATCACCCACTGGACGGCAATGACTGACTGTTTTTGCACCACAAGGACCAGCATGCTTCAAAACGAAGGCCCACTAAGGCCGCCCACCAGGGGGCAGAAAAGTATATAATTGAAGCAATCACCTTGATCGGCTGCGAGTTCAGTGTGATGCTGGGGCTTCCCTTTGAGAAAGGTCAGGAGACCGAAATGCATTAGGACTGCCAGTGCTGTAATCTATTAAATCAGAAACATCACCGTTGTGAGTGCGACTCGTTTTCTTCCCGTTGGGAGAGTTGGAGAGATGTTTTAGCGGCTTGGTTTGGCTGCGAGCTACGCACCGCCTCTAAAGAGCGCCATAACTTCCCGAAACTGAACCACCTTTGTATTCCAACAAAACGGCAAGGGATAGTAAGCGCCATAGTAAGCGCCGCCAAGGATAGACTTTGGCATGGTTTCCTGCAACCCGAAAATGGTTTTGCGAGGGGACAACGGAAATGAACAGTATCAAAGCATCACCCACTGGAGGGCAATGACGGACTGTTTTCGCACCACAAGGACCAGCATGCTTCAAAACGAAGGCCCACTAAGGCCGCCCACCAGGGGGCAGAAAAGTATATAATTGAAGCAATCACCTTGATCGGCTGCGAGTTCAGTGTGATGCTGGGGCTTCCCTTTGAGAAAGGTCAGGAGACCGAAATGCATTAGGACTGCCAGTGCTGTAATCTATTAAATCAGAAACATCACCGTTGTGAGTGCGACTCGTTTTCTTCCCGTTGGGAGAGTTGGAGAGATGCTTTAGCGGCTTGGTTCAGCCGTGAGCTACGCACCGCCTCTAAAGAGCACCGTAACTTCCCGAAACTGAACCACCTGTGTATTCCGACAAAACGGCAAGGGATAGTAGGCACCGCCAAGGATTGACTTTGGCATGGTTTCCTGCAACCCGAAAATGGTTTTGCGAGGGGACAACGGAAATGAACAGTATCAAAGCATCACCCACTGGAGGGCAATGACTGACTGTTTTCGCACCACAAGGACCAGCATGCTTCAAAACGAAGGCCCACTAAGGCCGCCCACCAGGGGGCAGAAAAGTATATAATTGAAGCAATCACCTTGATCGGCTGCGGGTTCAGTGTGATGCTGGGGCTTCCCTTTGAGAAAGGTCAGGAGACCGAAATGCATTAGGACTGCCAGTGCTGTAATCTATTAAATCAGAAACATCACTGTTGTGAGTGCGGCTCATTTTCTACCCGTTGGGAGAGTTGGAGAGATGTTTTAGCGGCTTGGTTCGGCCGCGAGCTACGCACCGCCTCTAAAGAGCACCATAACTTCCCGAAACTGAACTACCTGTGTATTCCGACAAAACGGCAAGGGATAGTAGGCCCCACCAAGGATTGACTTTGGCATGGTTTCCTGCAACCCGAAAATGGTTTTGCGAGGGGACAACGGAAATGAACAGTATCAAAGCATCACCCACTGGAGGGCAATGACTGACTGTTTTTGCACCACAAGGACCAGCATGCTTCAAAACGAAGGCCCACTAAGGCCGCCCACCAGGGGGCAGAAAAGTATATAATTGAAGCAATCACCTTGATCGGCTGCGAGTTCAGTGTGATGCTGGGGCTTCCCTTTGAGAAAGGTCAGGAGACCGAAATGCATTAGGACTGCCAGTGCTGTAATCTATTAAATCAGAAACATCACCGTTGTGAGTGCGGCTCGTTTTCTTCCCGTTGGGAGAGTTGGAGAGATGTTTTAGCGGCTTGGTTTGGCTGCGAGCTACGCACCACCTCTAAAGAGCGCCATAACTTCCCGAAACTGAACCACCTTTGTATTCCGACAAAACGGCAAGGGATAGTAAGCGCCGCCAAGGATAGACTTTGGCATGGTTTCCTGCAACCCGAAAATGGTTTTGCGAGGGGACAACGGAAATGAACAGTATCAAAGCATCACCCACTGGAGGGCAATGACTGACTGTTTTCGCACCACAAGGACCAGCATGCTTCAAAACGAAGGCCCACTAAGGCCGCCCACCAGGGGGCAGAAAAGTATATAATTGAAGCAATCACCTTGATCGGCTGCGAGTTCAGTGTGATGCTGGGGCTTCCCTTTGAGAAAGGTCAGGAGACCGAAATGCATTAGGACTGCCAGTGCTGTAATCTATTAAATCAGAAACATCACCGTTGTGAGTGCGGCTCGTTTTCTTCCCGTTGGGAGCGTTGGAGATATATATATGTATATATATGTCCACGAACCCTCCAGCAGAACTGTAGGAAGAGGCCACACGAGGAACTCAGGAAAGAAGCCTTTAATAGACATGCAGGTAAGGCATAATGCATTTCGACCTTGTAGTCTTCCTCAGATGCCACTGCTACACTGAGAACCAGCCCCACGCCTCCACTTTTGAATCCAACTGCAGACCTCCCACTTCAGAGAGGAAGCACCTCCCCTGCCATGTGATCGCTCACCTGCTGTAGTGCTGTCAGTCCTACAGCTCCCAGAAAGCATCATCTCTGGGTAGGTGCTGCGAGGGGAATGGATGAATAAAGTTCATGTGACATTGGTGCATTGCAGAGCGGGGCACACTGGTGCTAGTGCAAATAAAGTCCTCGGGCTTCCCTGGGTCCCCGCATACGTCATAGCCGCCTCAGCACTAGTTAGCCGAATCATAGGCCGGTGAGATATCCAAACCTTTCCGTGAAGTCACGAGCTGCCAGATGGCAGCTACCCTGCTAGACTCGTGCTGACGAGGTGGGCTGGAGCAATCCGATACCTCGGGTGCAAAGAAGAACTGCTCACGCAGACGCCAGTAATGCTACAGCCACTTGACAGATGGGGCCTCTTGAAGCGTCCCTGGCTGACGCTGAAAATGTCCACGAACCCTCCAGCAGAACTGTAGGAAGAGGCCACACGAGGAACTCAGGAAAGAAGCCTTTAATAGACATGCAGGTAAGGCATAATGCATTTCGACCTTGTAGTCTTCCTCAGATGCCACTGCTACACTGAGAACCAGCCCCACGCCTCCACTTTTGAATCCAACTGCAGACCTCCCACTTCAGAGAGGAAGCACCTCCCCTGCCATGTGATCGCTCACCTGCTGTAGTGCTGTCAGTCCTACAGCTCCCAGAAAGCATCATCTCTGGGTAGGTGCTGCGAGGGGAATGGATGAATAAAGTTCATGTGACATTGGTGCATTGCAGAGCGGGGCACACTGGTGCTAGTGCAAATAAAGTCCTCGGGCTTCCCTGGGTCCCCGCATACGTCATAGCCGCCTCAGCACTAGTTAGCCGAATCATAGGCCGGTGAGATATCCAAACCTTTCCGTGAAGTCACGAGCTGCCAGATGGCAGCTACCCTGCTAGACTCGTGCTGACGAGGTGGGCTGGAGCAATCCGATACCTCGGGTGCAAAGAAGAACTGCTCACGCAGACGCCAGTAATGCTACAGCCACTTGACAGACGGGGCCTCTTGAAGCGTCCCTGGCTGACGCTGAAAATGTCCACGAACCCTCCAGCAGAACTGTAGGAAGAGGCCACACGAGGAACTCAGGAAAGAAGCCTTTAATAGACATGCAGGTAAGGCATAATGCATTTCGACCTTGTAGTCTTCCTCAGATGCCACTGCTACACT
The DNA here is from genome assembly GCF_964204655.1 of Triturus cristatus. Classification (NCBI taxonomy): domain Eukaryota; kingdom Metazoa; phylum Chordata; class Amphibia; order Caudata; family Salamandridae; genus Triturus; species Triturus cristatus. The sequence continues at coordinate 419,069,834 of NC_140582.1, forward strand.
GAGAACCAGCCCCACGCCTCCACTTTTGAATCCAACTGCAGACCTCCCACTTCAGAGAGGAAGCACCTCCCCTGCCATGTGATCGCTCACCTGCTGTAGTGCTGTCAGTCCTACAGCTCCCAGAAAGCATCATCTCTGGGTAGGTGCTGCGAGGGGAATGGATGAATAAAGTTCATGTGACATTGGTGCATTGCAGAGCGGGGCACACTGGTGCTAGTGCAAATAAAGTCCTCGGGCTTCCCTGGGTCCCCGCATACGTCATAGCCGCCCCAGCACTAGTTAGCCGAATCATAGGCCGGTGAGATATCCAAACCTTTCCGTGAAGTCACGAGCTGCCAGATGGCAGCTACCCTGCTAGACTCGTGCTGACGAGGTGGGCTGGAGCAATCCGATACCTCGGGTGCAAAGAAGAACTGCTCACGCAGACGCCAGTAATGCTACAGCCACTTGACAGACGGGGCCTCTTGAAGCGTCCCTGGCTGACGCTGAAAATGTCCACGAACCCTCCAGCAGAACTGTAGGAAGAGGCCACACGAGGAACTCAGGAAAGAAGCCTTTAATAGACATGCAGGTAAGGCATAATGCATTTCGACCTTGTAGTCTTCCTCAGATGCCACTGCTACACTGAGAACCAGCCCCACGCCTCCACTTTTGAATCCAACTGCAGACCTCCCACTTCAGAGAGGAAGCACCTCCCCTGCCATGTGATCGCTCACCTGCTGTAGTGCTGTCAGTCCTACAGCTCCCAGAAAGCATCATCGCTGAGTAGGTGCTGCGTGGGGAATGGATGAATAAAGTTCATGTGACATTGGTGCATTGCAGAGCGGGGCACACTGGTGCTAGTGCAAATAAAGTCCTCGGGCTTCCCTGGGTCCCCGCATACGTCATAGCCGCCTCAGCACTAGTTAGCCGAATCATAGGCCGGTGAGATATCCAAACCTTTCCGTGAAGTCACGAGCTGCCAGATGGCAGCTACCCTGCTAGACTCGTGCTGACGAGGTGGGCTGGAGCAATCCGATATATATATATATATATATATATATATATATATATATATATATATATATATATATAAATATATATATTAATTTTTTTTCACTTAAAATAACAAAGGTTTTAGGGGCGTTATAGTTAGGAATTGGCATTTAAAAACCCTTAGAAATTCACTGAAAACACCATAGGTTTCAGGGGCGTTATAGTTAGCTGGACATCTCCCTCGTACAAAACCCTAGAAATTCCCCTGTTATAGTTAGTTCAGCTAACTATAACTCGTGCCCCCGCAATGCACTGCTGATGACGTCACATATTACATCACTCATGACATGGTCAGTGACATCACTGATGACATCACTGATGACAATGAAAATTTTCTGGTGAAAACCACACAATGGATTCCTATGGAAGGAAATACAAATACAAGTTACTGGTAAGTACGCTTAGAATTACTTTTCAGGGTCTGTGCTGGGCTAAAAGATGCAGCACTGTGTTCTCTCCTGATTACAGGTGAGTAAATTGGAATTCGTAGTTCGGCTGATTTTAGAGGAATATTTGTACGTTTCAAAAATGGACACTTAGAAAATTTTCTGGTGAAAACCACACAATGGATTCCTATGGAAGGAAATACAAGTTCCTGGTAAGTACACTTAGAATTACTTTTCAGGGTCTGTGCTGGGCTAAAAGATGCAGCACTGGGTTCTCTCCTGATTACAGGTGAGTAAATCGGAATTCGAAGTTCGGCTGATTTTAGAGGAATATTTGTACAATGGTGAAGGAAGGGGGAGGGAATTCAAAAACCACAAAGAAGACCCCTTTAAAGTAATAAACTGTCTACCCCACAGAAAACAAACAGTCTGCTATACCATTCTTTAGTTTTTATTATAAAAAATATATAGTTATATATCTACTTTTCTCTTCGAATTAATCATTTAATTTTTTGTTCAAAGACATAACAAAAGGCTAACTCTGCATCAAACTAGGAAAAGTAATGTAGAATGACGAAGCAATACAAATACTTAGAGGCGCAAACACCAATTACAGAATCACATAAAAACAATAAGAATTTAGTGCAGTGCATACAAAAGTGTACAATTCAGTAAAAACATACAAAACAATCAAATACAAATTAAGAAACAATACAGAAAACATAAAAACCACAAATGCGCCGATGCGCATTTCGGAATCTCATAAACCCTCCTTCCTCAGGGCTCTGATGGCATTTTCAAACGGTGAAAACTCAAAGTGATTTGATACAATAAATCTAATCAGGTAGATCATTCAGTTTCATAAGTTTTCCTTTTATGCCTCGTCAGTCTGATTTGTTAAGCCACAACAACTTTGAGTGGGGCATAATCATGTAGAGTCGAGATAAATCACGAACAAGGACTTCCACTGATAGTACTCACTCAAGTCTAGTGTCTTATGAGGGATGTACAATATGGAGAGAGACTGGCACTACTGAGTCCAGGATGGAACTCACCAGAATAATTCCGCAGTACGTCTTAAATAATTAATATAATATAGCTTTCATTATGGCGGTTTTTCCTCTCCCTCCCTATATCGAAATCCTTACAGGGCAAATGGTCCCCGTCTTGTTATCATGGTCAATAACCAGTCTTGAGTCAACAGGTTTTAATCTGCAGAGATTAATTCGCGTACGTCAGATTCTCCTACGTTTAATCCGGGAACCCGCCACCACTGAGTTCGCCAAGGAAGGGGGAGGGGCCTGAGGTGACGTGTGCAAACATGCCCTGTGGCGCGTTTTAGTTGGGGAATTAATTCCTCTTCAATCCTGAGGTCCCCTGGGGGCCAACTAGCCCACCAGGTACCTCCAGTATGTGCCAGGGAGCTGCATTGCAGAGAGGTATTCAGAGGTCACGCCCCATTTTACAACACTCTGCAACACATCTCCGTGGCGCTTACTGGAGGTACCTGGTGGGCTAGTTGGTCCCCAGAGACCCTCAGGATTGAAGAGGAATTAATTCCCCAACTTAAAACGTGCCACAGTGCGTGTTTGCACAGATCTCACCTCAGGCCCCGCCCCCTACCATCACCACTGTGCAAACGCGCCCTGTGGGGTGTTTTAAGTTGAGGGATTAAGTCCCCTTGAATCCTGAGGTCACCTGGCGGCCAACTAGCCCACCAGGTACCTCCAGTATGCGCCAGGGAGCTGCGTTGTAGAGAAGTGTTCAGAGGCCACACCCCTTTTTACAACACTCTGCAACGCCGCACCGTGGCGCTTAGTGGAGGTACCTGGTGGGCTAGTTGTCCCCTAGGGGACCTCTGGATTGAAGAGGAATGAATTCCCCAACTTAAAACGCGCCATAGGGTGTGTTTGCACAGTATCACCTCAGGCCCCGCCCACTACCTTCATCACTGTGCAAACGCGCCCCGTGGCACATTTTAAGTTGGGAGATTAAGTCCCCTTGAATCCAGAGGTCCCCTGGTGGCCAACTAGCCCACCAGGTACCTCCAGTAAGCACCAGGGAGCTGCGTTGCAGAGAGGTGTAAAAAGGGGCGTGGCTTCTTTACACCTCTCTGCAAAGCAGCCCCCTGGGGCATACTGGAGGTTCCTGGTGGGCTAGTTGGCCCCCAGGGACCCCCAGTATTGAAGGGGAATTCGTTCCCCCTCTGCAAACGCGCCAGGGGGCGTGGCCTCCTCTCCATCCTGTTTTTTTTTAAAATGTTTCTTTTTAAGAAGGGGGCTGTGGAGCCCCCCTTCTTTTTCCTAATTTTTGGCTTTGGGGACCCCATCCCCCAGGGCCTGCCCCCAATTTGTATTTTTTTTTAAAAATAAAAAAAAATCGGGAAGGGGGCCGCGTGGTCCCCCTCCTGAGGCCATAATTTGCCCCGGGGACCCCATCCCCCTGGGCATGGCCTTTTTTTTATTTTTGTTTTTGGAGGGGGGCTGCCTTGCCCCCTTCCTGTGTCCCCTTTTGGCCCCGGGGACCCCATCCCCCGGGGCCATTTTTTAAATTATTTATTTTTAGGAGGGGGGCCGCGTGGCCCCCCCTCCTGGGCCACTACTGGACCCGGGGACCTCATCCCCCGGGGCCTGGCTATCTTGTTGGGGACCATGGGGGGGTCCCAATCCCCCCACGGTCCCAGCCGGCTCCCCGCTTCCTGCGGGAGCCGGCATTGCTTTTCCACATTTCCCTGCTCTCGCTTCAATGAAGCAAAGCAGTTTGCAATGGCAGGGTGGGAGCTGGTAGGCTCCCGCCCTGCCATTGCAAACAGCAGTGTACCGGGGGGGCACCCCGGGGCACTGCAGGAGCCGGCCCTGGGGGTTGTCGGTCTCCAGGGCCATCTTTGGCTCCAGGAGGGGATCGCGCGGCCCCCCTCCCACTTAATTTTAAGCCCCGGGGGTGGTGGTCCCCGGGACTTGAGGATCTGTAACGGACCCCCTATTTTAAATAATTAGTGCCCCGGGAGGTGGCGGTCCCCGGGGTGTGTGGGGGGGGGGGCTTGAGCCCCCCCACACTTTTATTTTTTCTAAACAAACATGCCCCAGGGGCTGGCTGTCCCCGGGGCTGTGGGGGGCCATGAGCCCCCCGCATACATTAAATTAAAGCCCTGGTGGTGGCAGTTCCCAGGGCTTGGGGGGGCCTTTGACCCCCCACCCATTTATAATGAAGCCCCGGGGGGGTGGCGGTCCCCGGGGCTCCGGGGGGGCCATGAGCCCCCCGCATATTCAATCTTGGAGCCCCAAGGGGGTGGCGGTCCCCGGAATTTGGCCCCCGGGGGCAAAATAGAATATTCAGCGCGGAAGTCCGCGCTGAATTATTATTTTTTTTTTGTGGCCGAAATTCTCGCTGGGTGCGCGAATCTCGCCGATTTTTTTTTTCCCCCCCAAAAAATTCTTTTTTTGGCCCTGGGCGTCCTTGTGAGACCCCATGAGCAGACCTAGGGGGTCAGGGTGTTTCTACCCTGCCCCCTTGTCACGTTTTTCGCGTTTGTTTTTTAGGTTTTAAGATGGCTGCCAACACTTCCTGGTCTGGAGTGTTGACAGCCAATTAGCATTCAGCTCGTGCACGGCAGGGTGCACGCTGGGTGCGGGGAGGGTCCGCGGATCCTCCTCGGCCATAGATATATATGTACTTTTAACTGTAAATTTTCTCAGGAACTACTGAACGGATTTACACCATTTAAGCAAAAGGCATGAGTCTGTACTGAGGACTACCTCTTTGCCAAATTTGGTATAATTCCATTCAGCAGTTCGGGCTGTAGCTGCGACAACAGGTCCTATGGGAAATTGCATGGGGAGAACGCGTTTTGCGACCCCCTTATTTCTCAGCCCCCGCTTGACGAATCACCGCGAAACTTTCAGAGTAGGAGCGGAGCGGAGCTGGCCAAAAGTTTGGAAAATTTCGCGAAGATTCGTCAATCGGCGCCAACGTTATTCCAAATAGAATGTTGCAGATTTCCTATGCAAAATAGGTCCTAACTATAACTATCTACTGGCGATCGCCAGTAGATTATATATATATATATATTCACTGAAAAAACCATAGGTTTCAGGGGTGTTATAGTTAGCTGGACTTTTCACTTGTACAAAACCATTGAAATTCCCCCGTTATAGTTAGTTCAGCTAACTATAACTCGCGCGCCCGCAATGCACTGCTGATGACGTCACATATTACATCACTCATGACATGGTCAGTGACATCACTCATGACATCACTGATGACATCTCAAATGACATCACTGATGACATCACTGATGACATCATCCAGTGAATGTGTGTTTTTCTGAAAATTAAATATGTTTTATATATGTATATCTCAAGGTCGATGGAAGAATAAATGGGTATATAAGTGTCTAAATGGATGATTTGTTTTTGAAAAATTGATTGTGTAACTGACTGATTAAGTGTATCATAGTGAATACATGGCTTAGTGAGTAATGTTTAAATATGTAAATATCTGTATCAGTCTCTCACTTTGTGTATAAGTGGCTGCATGGGTTGGTGAGTAGCTACATGGGTGTCTATATAGGTTATTAGTTGGTTTTTTGATTATCAGTCTGAGTGTCTGCATGGTTCGGTGGGGGGTATTACGTAGTGCATAGGTGCATGAATGAGTGACTCACTGTTTGTATGTGTTGAAGACAGCATGTGTGCAGGACTGTATGGGTGGATGAGTGTGTGTATGGGTGTGTTAGTGAGTAAATGACTGTCTCAATAGGGTCTTTATGAGTAACTACATATGTTTTAAACTAGTATATGTGACTATTGGTGTATATAAGTGAGTATATGTGAGAGTGAGAGATTGAAAGAGTTCCTGTATGAATAAGTATGTGTTTCTATAAGTGATTGTTTAAAAGACTAAGTATGTGTAAGTTTCCGTAGAAGTAAGTGTGGTGGTGTGTGTATAACTGTATATGCAAGTAAATGTATGTTTGATTCTTTATTAGCATGAGTGACTATGTGTGTGAGTAACTCTATGGATGAGTGGCATTGTGTAACAGGATGTATAGGTGTATGAGTACATATGATGAGTGAGTACATGTATGAGTGACTGTATAGGACTGTTGGTGAATGAGTGGATGTGTATGTGGATCTTAGAATTACTGAAGAGGTTGTTGTAACTGGTATTGGTATGTCCATTGTTTTGAAAATTGTAGTCTCTATTTTTGAAGGTGTGTATCAAAGGTTATATTAGGGTGAGAGGAGGTCTGTCACTCTATCACAAGGATGATATCATCAGTGATGTCATCAGTGATGTCATCTGAGATGTCATCAGTGATGTCATGAGTGATGTCACTGACCATGTCATGAGTGATGTAATATGTGACGTCATCAGCAGTGCATTGCGGGCGCGCGAGTTATAGTTAGCTGAACTAACTATAACGGGGGAATTTCAATGGTTTTGTACAAGTGAAAAGTCCAGCTAACTATAACACCCCTGAAACCTATGGTTTTTTCAGTGAATTTCTGAGGTTTTTTAAATGCTAATTCCTAACTATAACGTGCCTGAAACCTATGGTTTTTTCTGTGAATTTCAAAGGTTTTTTAAATGCTAATTTCTAACTATGCCTACAGAGATAGGACATGTGAAGAAAGAAGAAAAAATGGACAGAAAGAAAAAAAAGAAGTGCAGAAAGAAGCAACAGAAGTCCTCAAAGACGAAGAAAAGTGCAGGAAGAAGGATAACGTGCAGAAAGAAGCCTTGTTGCAAAATCATCCTGTACCCTCAACTTTTTCAGACGGATACTGGTGGTAACTGAGTCTGACTAACCAGTCCTAGAGCCAGTGCTATGTTAAAAGACACTTAGAATACAGTGAAAACACCTACATACACTAGGGAACATTATGCGTTGGGGTCCCCCTGTGATTAGCATGGCCTCCTCTGTAAGCCCCTACTATATAATAGGGCAGGGGGATTAAAACTACCTCTTAAAACAGGCCACAGGGTGTTTTTGCACACGTTAACTCAGGCCCCGTCCCCTCCCTTCACCACTGTGTAAACACGTCCTGTGTCCGTTTTTAGTTGGGAGATTAAGTTCATTTGAATCCTGAGGGTCCCTAGGGTCCAACTAGCCCACTAGGTACCTCCAGTAAGTGCCACAGAGCTGCGTTGCAGAGAGGTGTAAAAAGTGGCACGGCCTGGACCACCTCTCTGCAATGCAGCTCAGTGGCGCTTACTGGAAGCACTTGGTGGGCTAGTTAGCCCCCAGGTGCCCTCAGTATTGAAGGGAAATTATATCCCCAATTTAAAACGTGCCATAGTGCGTGTTTGCACACGTCACCTCAGGCCCCGTCCCCTCCCTTCACCACTGTGTAAACGCGCCCTGTGGCTGTTCTAAGTTGAGAGATTAAGTCCCCTTGAATCCTAAGGGTCCCTAGGGTCAAACTAGACCACTAGGTACCTCCAGTAAGCGCCACAGAGCTGCGTTGCAGAGAGGTGTAAAAAGGGGCTTGGCCTCAGAACACCTGTCTGCAGCGCAGCTCCCTGGCGCATACTGGAGATGCCCGTTGGGCTAGTTGGCCCTCAGGGACCCTCAGTATTGAAGAGGAATTAATTCCCCAACTTACAACTCGCCAGGGGGCGCGTTTGAAGAGTGCTGCAAGGAGGGGGCGTGGCCTCCGGCACGATGCCAGTCTTTTATTTATTTTAATTTTTTAAGAAGGGGGGCTGTGTGGTTCCCCTTCTTATTCTAATTTATTGGCCCTGATGACCCCATCCCCCAGGGCCTGTCTCCTAATTATATTTTTTTGACCCCAGTCCCCAGTGCTGGCCACTGTTTTTTATTATTTTTAAAAAATATATATTTATAGACACACCAAGGACATGCTGGACAAACCGTACGTACCTATCACCATGACGATTTGCGTGATATTCATTAAAAGGCGACTATGCATACAATGAATCTACGTGGAATGTATTTACACCACTAGTGAAGCTCTGACATGTCTGATGCCCTACCGTGCCTAATCCCGGTAGACACCCTTGTCGTTTATTTATACAAACATGGGTAGCTATTGACGGGCACATTTAATACACATGCACACCAAGCCATTCAAAGGGGATTCGACAAAAATTCGACCAAAACTATGCAAGAAACCCCCCTCACGGTTAATAAAACACACATCCACTGCCAGATGTGTAATACTTTTTATTTTACTCTCTGGAAAGGGGACGAACATCACTTGAGAGTCACAGCGCGCTCCTGGCAGAGCCCAATGCTGTGTTACACCCACCATTGCCTGCTGAGTGCCACACACCTCTGTGTTGTATTCCACTAGCTAGTGCATATGCTATGACACTCTCTAGCCCATGAGCACTGTAACACCACCCCGTGAATATGTCAGGCCACACTTGTCTTCGCACGGGTTATATTGCCCCATCTAACGTGCCTTCCTCGATGCCTATGTTATAACGCACAGTGCTATGCCATACATATTACAATCTGGGATCCATATCTTTGTCACAGTGCATATGCAACGTTACACTCCCCAGCACATATTTTATATTACAACTTTAGAGACTAGTTAGGTTACACAACACTGCCCTGTGCATATTACACTCCAAGGCGCATATCGCATAGCACGCGCTAGAGCCTGTGCTATCTCGCGCTCTCCAATGAATCTGTCATTGCGCACAATGTATTGCATATTATATTTCACGCCCGTTTCATCTTATATCACACTTTTTGGTGCATAGTTTAGACCATACACTATATCTAGTTTTCATTTTCAATCGTGCTCTCAGGACTATGTTCTATATAACACTGTGTTCACCTACCCTTTTCACGGGCATTACATTTTGCGATAGGGGGTAGAGGGTCAGGGGGTGTTTCTGCCAAGTGAGCCCGGAGTCACGGTCACAAACGTCCTCTTCTTCCTGAATAAAAGTGAGATTATGCTGCATACTTGTTCATATTTTAAGTAGTTTGCACAGACACACGTTTTAAAAACAATAAAGTTCCTAATACCCGCCTTCTCTGAACAGTTAGCTTGCTGCCCCATCCCCCTCCTCCCTATCCTCTGTTGTGTGAATCCATGAACTAGCCTCCTCCCTCCTGCCATGCATGGTCTGATGTGCTGCCACTGCCCTCAATTTAGTATGATGTACCAGTCCACTCCTCCTGCCCTCCATTGCCCAATTCTATGCCCCATCATTGACCTCCTGCTTAAACTCTGTGCTTAGCTTGCTGCCCCTATTCTCCTTCCCCCTGCCCTCCGATGTCTTTGTGCATGCCCCTGTTCCATCCTTTTTGCCCACCATGTTCCATGGACCTGCCACTCCTATCTACTCTGAGTGTTCTGTTGAGCTGCCACTCCCCTCCCACCTGCCTAGCATTGTCAGATGACTGTAACCTGTTCCTGCCACCTCCACCCAGCCTGTCCACATGCCATGCCCCTATCCTCTTCCTCCTGTCCTACATGGTCCATTGTACTGTCACACCCTTCTGCCCTCCCTGGTCTGTTGTGCTGCAACTGCTCCTCCTGCCTGCCCCGTGCGGTCTGTTGTGAGGCCCCTTCCCCTGAACTTTCTTGTCTGTGCACAGGTCCTGACCCTCCCTTCTATCCTCCATCGTCCTTTGTGCATGCCCCTGCACCCTCCTTCTTGCCCATCATAGCCATTGTGCTGCCACTAACCCTCCCACTTGCCATGCATGGTCTTCTGTGCTGCCATGGCCCCTCCCACCTTCCCTGTGTGGTCAGTTAGATGCCCCTGACCCCCTCCCACCTTCCCTCCATGGTCTGTGTGTATGCCATCACAGTCTCACTGTTGCTCTTCATGTGTGTCTTGCTTCTAGTGCCCATCCTGCCTGACCTCCATGGCTATCTTGCTGCTCCTGCCCTGCCCCCTTGCCCCCAGCCCTCTGTTTACATGTGCAGACCAATACTCCCTACCTCCTGGCTTGTCTGTTCCATTGTAATGCCCCTGATCCGTCCCTCCTGCCCTTTATGGTCTGTTATGCTGCAGCTTTCTCTCCTGGCTGTCCATTATGGTCAGCTAGCTACCATTGCCTCTTGCCCCTCTGTTCTCTGTTGTCCATGTGCATGGTCCTGTCCCCTCCCTCTTGCTTTCTATGGATTGTTGTGCTGCACTCCTGTCCCGCATGCCCTGTGTGGTGTATTGTGCTGCTGCAAACCCTGATGCCTGCCCTGCAGGGTCAGTTTGGTGCACCTCTCCATGTCCCTCCTGTCCTCTGTTATCCAAGTCCATGTCCCTACCCCATTTCCTTCCATGATCCAATGTACCATACTTGCGAACATTTTGAACTTGGTAAGAGGGAGATTTTGAAAAAAAACTGGGGTATTGATTTTCCCCTTTGAGGTACATTGAAAAAGAGGTGATTGTAGACAGGAGACAGATCAAATAAAGCCCATTTGAGCTTAAAAACATTGGACGTTTCCTGGCTGAATCGGGTCTGTTGGCATGTATGGTTGTACTACCATTGCCTCTTCCTTCTGCCCACAATGGTCTATTACATTGCCACAGCCTCTCTTGCAAGTCCTGTATTGTTGGTTTGTTGCCCCTGCCCCCCTTTCCACTGCCCTCCATAGTCTGTTGTGCTGCCACGGCCCTTCCTGCCTGCTCAGTGTGGTTAAATTGTTGCCTTTGCACCCTCCTACCTGCCTTCAATTTTCAGAGTCCGTGCCCCTGGCCTCTGCCTCTCAACAGTATCCTAATGAACAACTAGATTGCTAACATTCTATATTTATTACAAAAGTGTGGAACGCCTGACGTCATCTTGATGTAATCAAAACTGTAATACCTAGAGCATTTCCTTTAGAAATTACATATATGAGAGGGTCTTATTAGCATCAAAATTATGGTTAGTGCTCTAAAAGACTAAAATAAGGACATATTTTCAGAGTTTTCAAATAGCGACAAAGCACTTTAAATTATTTGTTATCTTTATGTTTTTTTATCCAGTTGACCACTTGATTAAATGTTGCACTTAGGGGAGAGGATGTGGTGTTACTTCCAGAACTGCAGACTTTGCAACTGGGGAACCAGGTTGGAGTTTCTGCTTCAGCTCGACATTCTGTGATTCTGGTCAAATCACTTAGTCTCCCCATGTCTACAACCAAAATGAATTTGTTCTTGTGTGATGTAACCAATGCTCATGTAAAGCACTCCAGTACCTGACAAGTCTGCACTATATAACACTGCAAAAACACAAAATAATAAGTGTTTTGCACACTTCTATCATTGGGCTATATTTGGGCTACATCTGGGTCATTTTGGGCTACATTTGGGCTCTTTTGTCTCCGGTGGCCATCTTGGGAGATTTATTTGTTATGAAGTTTCCTAATTTCCTCATGTACTGCAGTCTCCTCAGTAGGAAATGCTTTCAGTTTTTTACTTTGATTCCATCATGAAGGTATTCAGATATGTCACACATTTGCCATAAATTCTGAATGTTAGCCCTCTAGTTGCTCATTAGATCACTGTAGTAAAACTACTGTTCACCATGGAAGTCTGCTCCTGGTATTAAAAGTGCATGTTTCAGTCTGCATGTCAGAATTTTTTAATGAAATAGAAGAGGATTTGAGAAGTCACTCAAAATGTGCCCTCATTTTCTTTCTTCAGTATTAATCATAATTTCTATGGCAAAATGAACCCCCTCACTGTGTTCCTTTTTAAATTAAATGTTTTAAGTGTTACCAGTTTATTCCAATCAAGATGGCTTCAGGTGTGCCATACTTTTGCCATGATGAAGACAGTAAGCGCTCTAGTTGTTTTTAAGAACATTCTGGGACATTCTGTCATTGGGCTATACTTGGGCTACATCTGGGTGATATTTGGGCTACATTTGGGCTCTTTTGTCTCTGGTGGCCATCTTGGGAGACTTATTTGTTATGAAGTTTCCTAATTTCCTCATTTACTGCAGTCTCCTCAGTAGGAAATACTTTCAGTTTTTTACTTTGATTCCATCAAGAAGGCATTCAGATGTGTCACACATTTGCCATAAATTCAGAATGTTAGCACTCTTTTTGCTCATTAGATCACTGTAGTAAAGCTACTGCTCACCAGGGAAAATTGCTGCTGGTATTGAAAGTGCATGTTTCAGTCTGCATGTCAGAATTTTTTAATGAAATAGAAGAGGATTTGAGAAGTCACTCAAAATGTGCCCTAATTTTTCTTTCTGCAGCACTAATCATACTTTTTATGGAAAAATGAACCCCCTCATTTTGTTCCTTTCTAAATTAAATGTTTTAAGAGTTACCACTTTAATCCAAGCAAGATGGCTTCAGGTGTGCCATACGTTTATCATAAGTAGGACTGTTAGCGCTCTAGTTGTTCTTTGGAACACTCTGGGAAGCTGCAGTAGAACACAAAGGAATCAACTGACAGTCTCTGCCCTTGTTGGATGTACATGTTTTACTGAGAATGTCAGACTTCATTCTCACATGACTGAGAAAGATAATGTGAATTTACAGAAAATAAGCTCTCAGTTTAGCTTATAGATCACCTTCCAAACCTATGTGGGAAAAGCATGAGAAAATATTTTTCTCTCAATCATGATATTCCAGCAGAAGGCTTTTTCACATGGTGAAATCACCTTAGAACATACCACAATTCCTAAAATGAGTATGGTACCATCAACAAATAATTTATAATGTAACTAAAGTCTTAAAACCTTCTATTAACTGCAATGCTTTTTAATGAGGTGCTATCATGTATATTGGTCCCAAGATGGCTGCCAACACTTCTTGGATGAAGTGCTGACAGCCAATCAGATCTCAGGATGAGATGTGTGGTTAGGCTCCGCCCACATATATATATGATTTTACTTTTGATTTTCTCAGGAACTACTGAACAGATTGACACCAGACCTGCAAAAGGCACTTCCCTGATCTGAGGACTACCTCTCTGCCAAATTTCAAGTAATTCTGTTCAGCCGTTCGGGCTGTACCTTGGACTAAAGGTCCCTATGGAAAATTGCATGGGGAAAACGCGTTTTGGGACCCCCCTTGTTTCTCAGCCCCCGCTTGACGAATCCCCCCGAGACTTTAAGGGTAGGAGCGGAGCGGAGCGCCCCACCTATTTTGAAAATTTCGCGAGGATTCGTCAACCGGCGCCAAAGTTATTCCAAATAGAATGTTGCGGATTTCCTATGGAAACACGGTCCTAACTATAACTATCTACTGGCGACCGCCAGTAGATAATATATATATATATATATATATATATATATATATATATATATATATATATATATATATATATATATATATATTGAGAACAAATGCTGATTTCTTCTTCAAACAGCACGCTGAAGACCAATCTGTTGCAAAAGCGGTATTTGTTTCAGGCTTTTGTCAAGACCCAACACGTTTCGGGGACAACCCCTTGATCACTAGTAAAAGCAACTTTGGTTGGTGTGCTTAAATAAACAGTCATGTGATTTAACAATCATAGTGAACAGACTTCAATGACTTACATCACTCAAACTTCATCTTTTAAAGTGAATTAAAATAAATACGTGAAGTGAAAAGAAGTGAAATGTATTCATTGTTATACTGATTTTTTTTATACTGATTTCTAAATTTTTTAAACTATTTATTTTTAGATATTGTTTTTTAATTACATTATAATTACATTATACATTACAATACAAAATATACTTTCTCAGAATGAATTACTTTAGTTTAAATACTTGGCAAATAGGCAACAGACTTGTAAGTACAGTAGTTACAGTTGTTGCAATGGGCAACACAATTTCAAACACAAAGCAACATTGAGCTCAATGTGAATTTCTAGTTAAATGCAATTATTTACTTTATGGATTACTTTTCTAACCACAGGACTGGATCCTAGATTCAGTCCTTGGACATCTCCTGTAAACCGTTGAGTAAAAGTGCTTTGGTTACAGTAGTAATTTTTAAGGAATATTATTTTATTTTAAAACTTGACACTTAGAAACTTTTTCCCATAGAATCACCAATGTTATCCAATGGCAGAAAATTCACTTAGCAGGTAAGTAGTGTTATCGTTACTTTTTCTTACTCAGTGGTGTATCCTGGATCCAGCACTGGCCAACCTCCTGTAAACAGTTGAAGGAATGTGTTTAAGTCATACAGACGATTTTTAAGGAATATTTTTAGTTTGTGAAAATAGACACTTAGAAAATTTTCTGGTGAAAACCACACAATGGATTTGGCCCCGGGAGCCAAAATAGAATATTCTAAAGACCAATCTAAAGACCAATCTGTTGCAAAAGCGGTATTTATTTCAGGCTTTTGTCAAGACCCAACGCGTTTCGGGGACAACCCCTTGATCACTAGTAAAAGCATCTTTGGTTGGTGTGCTTAAATAAACAGTCATGTGATTTAACAATCATAGTGAACAGACTTCAATGACTTACATCACTCAAACTTCATCTTTTAAAGTGAATTAAAATAAATACGTGAAATGAAAAGAAGTGAAAAGAACATGATTGTATTTGTCAGATACGTATATCATTGATATTACATTTAAATAAGAGTCTCTATGTAACCATTTTTTCGTTTTTCTGTTTTTCCTGTTCTTGATTACAACAAAACTTTATTGTCCCCATGATTGTGTGTTACTCCAGCCTTCTGTTAAATTTATATTTCAGCTGTAATTTCTTTAACCATTTATCCCCTGTGGGCTTTGCGCATTTTCAATCAAAATTGTAACATAACTTTCTTGTTTGCATGCTCATTCACATATTAGAGCTTACCACTCTATTTGATTCATTGTTTAATTAATTATAACTTAAATTCAGCTGTGATTACCAAAGCAATATAGCCCCAGTTTATATATATATATATATATATATATATATATATATATTCACTGAAAAAACCATAGGTTTCAGACATGTTATAGTTAGCGGAAATTTTACTGATAAAAAACCAATGAAATTCCCCCGTTATAGTTAGTGCAGGCAACTATAACTCACGCGACCGCAATCCTCTGCTGATGCTAATACTGTATTTAGACACTTATTTGCCCATGTCTTCTTCCATAAATTTTTAGCTATACATATATTACAAATATTTTTTTTTCATAAAGACACATATGTCATCAGCAGAAGATTGCGGTCGCGTGAGTTATAGTTGCCTGCACTAACTATAACGGGGGAATTTCATTGGTTTTTTATCAGTAAAATTTCCGCTAACTATAACATGTCTGAAACCTATGGTTTTTTCAGTGAATTTGCAAGGTTTTTTAAATGCTAATTCCTAACTATAACGTGTGTGAAACCTATGGTTTTTTCAGTGAATTTGTACGTTTTTTTAAATGCTAAGTTACTTTACGCCATTCGTGGCGTGCACGCCCACTTAACGCAGTTCGTTCCGTGCGCGCACGGTGTGCTTCGCGCACCGTGCGCGCACAGTGAGCACGCGGTGCGCTTCGCGCACCCCGCGCACACTTTACGCAGTTAGTGCCGTACACGAAAGGTGGGCACGCAGTGCGCTACGCGCACCGCGTGCCCACGTTACGCACCATGCGCACATGGAGAGCATATTATGCGCTTCCTTGTGATAGGTAATCTGTTAAATTTAATTTGTAAGTGATGACAATAATATGCCATGCACAGAGAGTGTTTTTTTTTTTTTATTAAAATTTTTAGCGTAAGCGCACCGTACGCTGTGTTGCCCCCCTCCTCAGGCCACTTATGGCCCCGGGGACCCCATCCCCCGGGGCCGGCCTTTGTTTTTTATTTAAAAAAATATATATATATATTTATAGAAACACCTAGGACATGCTGGACAAACCGTATGTACCTATCACCATGACGATTTGCGTGATATTCATTAAAAGGCGACTATGCATACAATGAATTCACGTAGAATGTATTCACAGCGCTAGTGAAGCTCTGACATGTCTGACACCCTACCGTGCCTAATCCCGGCGCCCCCGCTGGTGGGTACTCTCCAAGTAGACACCCTTGTAGTTTATTTATACAAATAAGGGTAGCTATTGACGGGCACATTTAATACACATGCACACCAAGCCATTCAAAGGGGATTCGACAAAAATTCGACCAAACTATGCAAGAAACCCCCTCACGGTTAATAAAACACACATCCACCACCGGATGTGTAATACTTTTTATTTTACTCTCTGGAAAGGAGACAAACCTCACTTGAGAGTCACAGCGTGCTCCTGGCTGAGCCCAATGCTGTGTTACACCCACCAGTGCCTGCCGAGTGCCACACACCTCTGTGCGTATGCTATGACACTCTCTAGCCCATGTGCACTGTAACACCACCCCGTGAATATGTCATGCCACACTTGCATTCGCACGGGTTATATTGCCCCATCTAACGTGCCTTCCTCGATGCCTATGTTATAAAGCACAGCGCTATGCCATACATATTACAATCTGGAATCCATATCTTTGTCACAGTGCATATGCAATTTTACACTACCCAGCACATGTTTTATATTACAACTTTAGAGACTACTTAGGTTACACAACAGTGCCCTGTGCATATTACACTCCAAGGCGCATATCACATAGCAAGCGCTAGTGCCTGTGCTATCTCGCGCTCTCCAATGAATCTGTCATTGCGCACAATGTATTGCATATTATATTTCACGCCCCGGTTCATCTTATATCACACTTTTTGGTGCATAGTTTATACCATATACTATATCTAGTTTTCATTTTCAATCGTGCTCTCAGGACTATGTTCTATATAACACTGCGTCCACCTACCCTTTTCACGGGCATTACATTTTGCGATGGGGGGTGGAGGGTCAGGGGATGTTTCTGCCAAGTGAGCCCGGAGTCACAGTCCCAAACGTCCTCTTCTTCCTGAATAAAAGTGAGATTATGCTGCATACTTGTTCATATTTTAAGTAGTTCGCACAGACACACATTTTAAAAACAATAAAGTTCCTAATACCCACCTTCTATGAACAGTAAGCTTGCTGCCCCATCCACCTTCTCCCTATCCTATGTTGTCTGAATCCATGGACTAGCCTCCTCCCTCCTGCCATGCATGGTCTGATGTGCAGCCACTGCCCTGCATTTAGCATGATGTACCAGTCCACTCATCCTGCCCTCCATTGCCCAACTCTATGGCCCATCATTAACCTCCTGCTTAGCCTCTGTGCTTTGCTTGCTGCCCCAATTCTCCTTCCCCCTGCCCTCCGATGTCTTTGTGCATGCCCCTGCTCCATCCTTTTTTACCACCATGTTCCATGGACCTGCCACTCCTATCTACTCTGAGTGTTCTGTTGAGCTGCCACTCCCCTACCACCTGCCTAGCATTGTCAGATGACTGTAACCTGTCCCTGCCACCTCCACCCTGCCTGTCCACATGCCATGCCCCTATCCCCTTCCTCCTGTCCTCCATGGTCCATTTTACTGCCACACCCTTCTGCCCTCCCTGGTCTGTTGTGCTGCAACTGCTCCTCCTGCCTGCCCCGCGCGGTCTGTTGTGAGGCCCCTTCCCCTGAACTCTCTTGTCTGTGCCCAGGTCCTGACCCTCCCTTCTATCCTCCATGGTCCTTTGTGCATGCCCCTGCACCCTCCTTCTTGCCCATCATAGCCATTGTGCTGCCACTAACCCTCCCGCTTGCCATGCTTGGTCTTCTGTGCTGCCATGGCCCCTCCCACCTTCCCTGTGTGGTCAGCTAGCTGCTCCTGACCCCTCCCACCTTCCCTCCATGGTCTGTGTGTATGCCATCATAGTCTCACTGTTGCTCTCCATGGTGTGTCTTGTTTCTAGTGCCCATCCTGCCTGACCTCCATGGCCATCTTGCTGCTCCTGCCCTGCCCCCTTGCCCCCAGCCCTCTGTTTACATGTGCAGACCCCTATTCCCTCCCTCCTGGCTTGTCGGTTCCATTTTAATGTCCCTGATCCGTCCCTTCTGCCCTTTATGGTTTATTATGCTGCAGCTTTCTCTCCTGTCTGTCCATTATGGTCAGCTAGCTACCATTGCCTCTTTCCCCTCTGTTGTCTGTTGTCCATGTGCATGGTCCTGTCCCCTCCCTATTACTTTCTATGGATTGTTGTGCTGCACTCCCGTCCCGCATTCCCTGTGTGGTGTATTGTGCTGCTGCAAACCCTGATGCCTGCCCTGTAGGGTCAGTTTGGTGCATCTCTCAATGTCCCTCCTGTCCTCTGTTATCCGAGTCCATGTCCCTACCCCAATTCCTCCTGCCTACCATGATCCAATGTACCATACTTGCGAACATTTTGAACTTGGTAAGAGGGAGATTTTGAAATAAAACTGGGGTATTGATTTTCCCATTTGAGTTACATTGAAAAAGAGAAGATTGTAGACAGGAAACAGATCAAGTAAAGCCCATTTGAGCTTAAAAACATTGGACGTTTCCTGGCTGAAACGGGTCTGTTGGCATGTATGGTTGTATGACCACTGCCTCTTCCTTCTGCCCAGAATGGTCTATTATATTGCCACAGCCTCTCTTGCCAGTCCTGTATTGTTGGTTTGTTGCCCCTGCCCCCCTTTCCACTGCCCTCCATAGTCTGTTGTGCTGCCACTGCCCTTCCTGCCTGCCTAGTGTGGTCAATTTGTTGCCTCTGCACTCTCCTACCTCCCTCCAATTTTCAGAGTCCGTGCCCCTGGCCTCTGCCTCTCAACAGTATCCCAATGAACAACTAGATTGCTAACATTCTATATTTATTACAAAAGTGTGGAATGCCTGACGTCATCTTGATGTAATAAAAACTGTAATGCCTAGAGCATTTCCTTTAGAAATTACATATATGAGAGGGTCTTATTTGCATCAAAATTATGGTTAGTGTTCTAAAAAACTAAAATTAGGACATATTTTCTGAGTTTTCAAATAGCGACAAAGAACTTTAAAATTATTTGTAATCTTAGTTTTTTTATGCAGTTGACCACTTGATTAAATGTTGCATCCAAGGGGAGAGGGTGTGGTGTTACTTCCAGAGCTGCAGACTTTGCAACTGGGGAACCAGGTTGGAGTTTCCGCTTCAGCTCAACATTCTGTGATTCTGGTCAAATCACTTAATCTCCCCATGTCTACAACCAAAATGAATTTGATCTTGTGTAATGTAACCAATGTTCATGTAAAGCACTCCAATACCTGACAATCTGCACTATATAAAACTGCAAATACCCAAAAAATAAGTGTTTTGCACACTTCTGTCATTGGGCTACATTTGGGCTACATCTGGGTGATATTTGGGCTACATTTGGGCTCTTTTGTCTCTGGTGGCCATTTTAGGAGATGTATTTGTTATGAAGTTTCCTAATTTCCTCATTTACTGCAGTCTCCTCAGTAGGAAATGCTTTCAGTTTTTTACTTTGATTCCATCAAGAAGGTATTCAGATATGTCACACATTTGCCATAAATTCTGAACGTTAGCACTCTAGTTGCTCATTAGATCACTGTAGTAAAGCTACTGCTCACCACGGAAGTCTGCTGCTAGTATTAGAAATGCATGTTTCAGTCTGCATATCAGAATTTTTTAATGAAATAGAAGAGGATTTGAGAAGTCACTCAAAATGTGCCCTAATTTTTCTTTCTTCAGCACTAATAATAATTTCTATGGCAAAATTAACCCCCTCATTGTGTTCCTTTTTAAATTAAATGTTTTAAGTGTTACCACTTTATTCCAATCAAGATGGCTTTAGGTGTGCCATACTTTTGTCATAAGTAAGACTGTTAGCGCTCTAGTTGTTCTTAAGAACACTCTGGGACATTCTGTCATTGGGCTATACTTGGGCTACATCTGGGTGATATTTGGGCTACATTTGGGCTCTTTTGTCTCTGGTGGCCATCTTGGGAGATTTATTTGTTATGAAGTTTCCTAATTTCCTCATTTACTGCAGTCTCCTCAGTAGGAAATACTTTCAGTTTTTTACTTTGATAAATTCTGACTGTTAGCACTCTAGTTGCTCATTAGATCACTGTAGTAAAGCTACTGCTCACCAGGCAAGTCTGCTGCTGGTATTCAAAGTGCATGTTTCAGTCTGCATGTCAGAAAGTTTTTATGAAATAAAAGAGGATTTCAGAAGTCAAAATGTGCCCTAGTTTTTCTTTCTGCAGCACTAATCATAATTTATATGGCAAAATGTACCCCCTCATTTTGTTCCTTTGTAAATTAAATGTTTTAAGTGTTACCACTTTATTCCAATCAAGATGGCTTTAGGTGTGCCATACTTTTGTCATAAGTAAGACTGTTAGCACTCTAGTTGTTCTTTAGAGCACTCTGGGAAGCTGCAGTAGAACACAAAGGAATCAACTGACAGTCTCTGCCCTTGTTGGATGTACATGTTTTACTGAGAATGTCACACTTCATTCTTACATGACTGAGAAAGATAATGTGAATTTACAGAAAATATGCTCTCAGTTTAGCTTATAGATCACCTTCCAAACCTCTGTGGGAAAAGTATGAGAAAATAGTTTTCTCTCAAACATGGTTCGTGATATCACAGCAGAAGGCTTTTTCACATGGTAAAATCACCTTAGAACACACCACAATTCCTAAAATGAGTATGGTACCATCAACAAATGGTTTATAATGTAATTAAAGTCTTAAAACCTTCTATTAACTGCAATGCTTTTTAATGAGGTGCTATCATGTATATTGGTCCCAAGATGGCTGCCAACACTTCTTGGATGAAGTATTGACAGCCAATCAGATCTCACGATGAGATGTGTGGTTAGGCTCCGCCCAGATATGTATGTGATTTTACTTTTGATTTTCTCAGGAACTACTGAACAAACTAACATCATATATGCAAAAGGCACATGCCTGACCTGAGGACTACCTCTTTGCCAAATTTCAAGTAATTCTGTTCACCCGTTCGGGCTGTACCTTGGACTAAAGGTCCCTATGGAAAATTGCATGGGGAAAACGCGTTTTGGGATCCCCCTTTTTTCTCAGCCCCCGCTTGATGAATCCCCCCGAGCCTTTCAGCGTAGGAGCGGAGCGGAGCGCCCCACCTATTTTGAAAATTTCGCGAGGATTCGTCAACCGGCGCCAAAGTTATTCCAAATAGAATGTTGCGGATTTCCTATGGAAACACGGTCCTAACTATAACTATCTACTGGCGACCGCCAGTAGATTTTATATATATATATATATATATATATATATATATATATATATATATATATATATATATATATATATATATATATATATATGTGTATTTGTATGTGTTTTGCACATTCATAATACATAACTTTTCAGTGAATTTCATTTTTTTTTTTTTAAACTCCATTGAAATGGCCCTTGGCTGTGAGACCATCGCAGCTGGATTCAGGACTTGGCCTTCGACTGTGCACAGTAGAATGTTGGCAAGAGCTAAGGGAGTGGCTAGCTGCCAAGAATGGAACAGTGCCCTACACACACTGCGCACAGCCAAAGGCTGCAGTTTTTGGCTCAGAGCAGAAGTTTAAGTATAGAGTCGAGCCTTTGGAGAGGCCCTGCATCTAAACCCACCTGCACACATCCAGAGGCCATGTGCTTCAGGAGTTGAACCCCTGCATTGAGAATGACACTAGGCCTTGCCTTTGGTCAGGCACTGCACACAAACCTGACAGTGCCCAGACGAATGCCATGCACTTTGGGGAATGGCCACCCATAGTAGGTTGGGTGCAAGAACTGATCTGAAAACAACTTCAGCTGCCCACTGCTGAAGATCATGTACTTTGAAAACTGGCAACTCGTAGTGGGTTGGTGGAGAGCCTGCAATACCCTGTACCAAACATCCACACAACAGAGTGAAAAGAATGTCCTACGGAGGTTGGGTGCGTACAAGAAGTACAGCCCAAGACATGCTCAAGATCATACCCTGCACCAAACTTCTGCTGCACACGGAGTCTGTGCACTGTGGGGGCTAGTTGATGGCAGATGATTGGGTGCAAGGATTCTCGGCCTCACAGCTGCCATCCCAAGCCATTGAAGACCCCTTCCCCGGGGCAAATTAGTGAATAAAAAGGGGAGATGGGCCACGAGGCCCCATTTCCCAAGCATCTAACGGCCCCAGGGACCCCATCCCCTGGGGCGTGAATCTTTCTAAAAAGGAGGGAGGATGTGTGGTCCCCCTCCCTCACCCTTTCATGGCCCCACCTCACATACTTTGTTCCGGGGAAGCTTCCCCCGGGACACAGTAGTTTCCCTGCCTGCACTAGTGTGGGCAGGAAAACATGTGTTTACTCCTGTCTGGAATGAGCATTTTCACATCCCCTGCCAAACAGGAGCAAACATTAAGTCTGCTCCTAGTCGGCTGGAGTTTTAAAAATGTTCCTGCTGGCTGGGAAAAGACTTGTATTCTGTTTTCCTGCCCACACTAAGTGCAAGGGTGCCCCCTCTACTTTTTTGTTGAAATTGGCCATGGGGGATGGAGTCCTGAGGACCTATCAAGGTTGAAGAAGGGGGCTGCATGCCTCCCTCCCCTTAATATAGATGTTTTGACTCCAGGGCCTTAAAACCAAACCTATTTTGTGACACCAAAGACCGTGCACGGCATGGGGTTGCAACCTGCAGGGGATTGCCTGCTTTCAGGTGGTTTGGCCACAGGGCCTGCCCACATTGCACAGCATGGGGTTGACTGCCTGTGGGGTGGGGGGGGGGGGTAAAGCTGGGCTGGGCCACAGACGAGGCCCAGTGGCGGGGTTTGGCTTTACATCTGTTGGCAAAACATTATATTACATTAAAAAAAATTGAAATTCACTGAAAAAAACTATGGCTAAATTAACATTATAGGTAGGTGTGGTAAAAAGATTTGTTCTTAAAAAACATCTCTAGAAACTCACTGAAAAAACAAAGGTTAAAGTGATGTTATAGGTCGGTGAATATGACAGTGGCAACCTTACTCTTTTGAGCTAAAAAAACACAGAAATTCACCTGTTATAATTAGCAAAGCTAACTATAACTTGCACCCTGGCCATACACTGCTTATAACCTTCCATATTGCATGACTCATGACGTGTTCTAAGATACTTTTCACATGACCAACTTCCCCTTTAAAACAGTTAAGGTCCTAGAGATTGGGGTCCTCAGGGCCTAATAAGACTCGGGGAGGAGAGCCATCTGCCCCCCCCCTCCCTTTCTAAAAATTACAGGCTCGCAGAGGAGGTATCACCAGAGCCTATGGAAACTGGGAAGATAGGCCATGTGGGCCCCTAACCTTTAAATTAGCTAAGGCCCAGGGGTATGGGGGCCTCAGGGCCTAATAAGGCATGGGGAGGGTGCCACCCAACACCCCGTCCCCTGCATAAAAAAGGCCCTGGAGATTGGGTCCCCTGGGAATAATGAGGCTCGGAGACTGGGGCCATTTGTCCCTATCACCTTTAAAAAAGTTAAGGCCCTGGAGGGGTGGGGTCCCCAGGGCCTAATGAGGCTCTGGGAGAGGGCCATGTTGCCTTCCTCAACTTAAAAATAAATGGCCCTGGCGATAGAGTCCCTAGGGCCTAATACGTCCCTGGAAGAAAGGCCACATAGCCCCCTACACATTTAAAATACTTAAAGCACCGGGAAATGGGGTCCCCCAGGCCTAATGAGGTTCGAGAAGGGGGCCAAGTAGCCCCCCCATTTAAAATAAACCCTGGGGGCTGGGTCCCCACGGCGTAATGAAGCTCTAGAAGGAGGCTAGATGTCCCATCCGCTTGAAAATCCTTAAGGCATTTGGGAACACCAGGTCCCAATTAGGTCAGGGAGGAGGTCCACACAGCCCCCATCCCCTTTGAAAAGAAATATGGCCCTGGGGTGTCAGAGCCTCATGGGGCTTAGGAAGGCAGGCCACATGGGCGCCCTCTCTTTTCTTATTGGAATCACCCCAGGGTATCAAATCTGTAGGGCCTAAGAAGGCTCGACAGGGGGGCTGCTTGCCACACTGCCCTCAGATTATGGCCCCATGAGATGGGGTCCCCGGGGGCTAAGGAAGGCTTGGGGAGAGGGCTAAGTGGTCATTTTCCCTTTTTATTGCAACTGGCTCAGGTGATGGGGTGCCCAGGGCCAATTAAGGGTCAGAGAGAGGGCTGGATGCCCCCTCCCCTTAATATATATATATGCTTTGCACCAGAGGATGAGGTCCCCAAGGCCGCAGGCCAGCCCTGCACAGTGCATGTCAAGGGCTATGCGTGGCAGGGGTTTAGCAGCCTCTTAGGGGTTTGGCAATAGGCGAAGCCCTGTGGCAAACACAATGCTGCTCACAGCCAAAGCCTGTGTGCAGTGTGTTTTAAGCTGCTTTTGGGGTATACGAAACAGGGCCTGGCAAACACCATGTCACAAATCACCAAAGTGTTTACAACATACATTTTGCCTCTGACACCATTGATTACACCATTTGTTTTGTCAGCTAGTCTGTTTAATGACTGCGATCTGCAAAACTATTTTTTTCTTTTATCAACTTTTTGGTTCGATGAACACTACTCGTTAGACAAACACTTATTAAATACAACAGACAGTGACAATTATATTTACATTTGTACAGTGACTTCAAAAATGTGACAACATATACATGACAAGAAAATATATATACCATATAGGCTATCGAATAGATCTATTTTACATAACCATAGTTCATTGTCCGAAACAGTTTAATTTGTGAAACTTTGAGCGGTTGGCTCCTATAGTTATAGCTGTTATTGCGGTCCTAAGCAGAGTCGGGTACTTGTGTCTGTAAGTAATTTGTGCTAGTGGCACACAAGCAGAGATCGTGAACACCTTATGTAGAAGACTAAGCGAGAACCAGCTCCTCTACACAAGCAAACGCAAATGCACAGAAAGACCACAACTTGCATTTTTGTTTAAATTACTTACAGACACAAGTACCCGACTCTGCTTAGGACCGCAATAACAGCTATAACTATAGGAGCCAACCGCTCAAAGTTTCACAAATTAAACTGTTTCGGACAATGAACAATGGTTATGTAAAATAGATCCATTCGATAGCCTATATGGTATATATATTTTCTTGTCATGTATATGTTGTCACATTTTTGAAGTCACTGTACAAATGTAAATATAATTGTCACTGTCTGTTGTATTTAATAAGTGTTTGTCTAACGAGTAGTGTTCATCGAACCAAAAAGTTGATAAAAGAAAAAAATTGTTTTGCAGATCGCAGTCATTAAACAGACTAGCTGACAAAACAAATGGTGTAATCAATGGTGTCAGAGGCAAAATGTATGTTGTAAACAGTTAGTCCAGATTCCAGCCTCCGATACACCACATTGAATCTCCCCCCACTTTTCTAACCACAAATCACCAAAGGCCATATGTGGCTTGGGGTTGGTTGTCTCTGGGGGCTGCCTGTGGGGAGCTGGATGCAGGGCCTAGTTGAAAGCCAGACCCTGCATCCAACATCATGGTATGTGCGAAGAAAGGCTGCACACAGTATGGGATTGGTTCCCTGTGGGGGCTTGTTGCAGGACCTGGATGCTCAGCAGGCCCTGTGGCCAACCCCTGCCATGCATGGTCCAGTATAATCCACTCATGTTTTTTATTCTGCAGACAAAAGTTCCAAAAGGGCAAAGATTGAAGAATCAATGTAGTAGATACTACGTATTTTAAGCATCCTTGAGTTATTAGATAGAATCGTCTCAGCATGACAATTTCTACATAACATACTAACCTATGTACATGTGCTTGATTTGCTTCAGATGATGGGCTATCTGTAAGGGTTTTACCACAGTATGAAGGCTGCAGGTAGTATGATCCTTAGCACATTCAGATCTTGGTTATTTTAACCAAATTCTATATTTCTGAGAGGTTTTGCATAGAGTGCCTATTGTATATACCTTTTACTACTCTGTGTTCTATTTCTCATGACAGTTTCACTGTCTGAAAACAGTATGGTATAGAGTAAACTCTCTACCTAGTGTAAACACTATATACAGTACACACTTTCCCGCTCGTATCAACTCTCAATATAGGTTCAGTGACTGTGAAGTGTTTGATATGGATAAAAGTTGTCCATAGTAGGGCAATAATTTTGCAAGACATTGAATATCTTGAGGATCTTGGTTTGCTCTGAACAGTTGTGATCCAGCGCGCGGTCAATACCCAATCAGGGGTCAATACTTAATTCATACATCTACAATGGCCCATACACATTCACCCAGAATCCCTGATGTGCTGGTGTCAATTTGTTTCATTCAACGCTTTTCTCTTCTTTTGAATCAATGTAAAGAGTTTTAAATACCTATCAATTTAATTAATCAACTTTCCTTCTATTTGCTCGATGGACCAATTAGTTGAATAGTTGATGATAATGATAAAAATACCTTAATTAACCCTACAGTTGACTAAATAACCACAGACACTTGGTAAAGTTATGTAGCTTTATCTTAATAAATTACAGTTTGCTCAAATGCATTCAGTCACAAATGTAAATAATGAAACCATGAAAGGAGAGATACACATCAACAATACAAATGAAATACAAACTCATCGGAACAACTCAATGACATAATGCATGAAGGAGTGGATAGTTTAAGAGACAGAAGTTTCAGCAAATTCTATGCAAAAACTGAATACGCCTAACGGAAAAGATAGATGAAGAGACAAAAGTTTCATCCAAATAAGCTTCAGTGAATTTAATGGAGTGGATAGGTGGAGAGACAAAAGATTTCAGGAATAAAATACATTAGCAAAAAACTGCACAAATGATATCAGAGACTGAAATACTAACCTTTTGGTTTGTAGAAAATCATCCCTTTGGCATAAGTGATGATAGGGATTCCCCGAAATAGAATCGGAGAACAAAGTCTAAAGGACAGGATCTAGACAGGACTGGTAGAGCTGGGACTCTCTGCAAACCGACAGACAGAGACACATCTACCCTCTTTCTCTCCTGCCAGCCTAAGCGTAAACCACACCCCTAAAGGCACCCCAATTATAACCAAAAACTAACATGACCTTCCCACAATTGTTGAAAACTTTCATAAAACTTGCAAAGGGATTGGTGGGCGTTGGGGGTGGCGTTGTCACACCACTGTGAATTCACCTTTAATTCAACACTAGCATTGTTCTTTTTTAGTTCCCAGGAGTTGTGTTTTAGTCCGTTCTCATGTTTACTGTATGTTACAAATTTTAACATTTCCATTAATTATTTAACATCATCCACAGGATGAATCTCCGTTCCCACCCCATGGCTCTTCATTTGGCAGTCGCTGGACCCTCTGGCCTTCAACCTTTTCATGTCATCTGCTGTGCAAGCACATTCTGTTTTGCTTCTGACAGAGCGGACTCACTCCTCGAATCTCCCCCTCTCACTTCAGCTAAGTTTAGGAAGATGGCTGTTCCATCCAGCACACTAAAGCCAATGAAAACGAACAATTATTAATTATGTGATAATGAAACCTTCACTCTTTATCGCCCACCTTGTGCTATCCCTTGCTAAGGTTACCTGGCATAAGCTTTAAGTGCAAACAGCATTATTCATTATTCCAAAGCAGGATGCATCATGCAAATTACTGATGCACATGCTGCCTAGTCGTCCAACATTTCTTGTTTCCTTGAAAACACAACAGTTATTACAATATTATTTATTTTCGTGTTTATTCAAGCATGCTCAAAGCGATTTCCCTTGTGTTCAATTCATGTTGGGTGTACATTCGTTTTTCTATTACTGCTTACTGTTAGTACGTATTATGGGGGTACCTAATTCGTGCAGGTTTCATTTTGCGAAACCCTGCACAATCAGTTTTATATGCATTGAACACTGAGTGTTATAAGGATTTCCCATATATCCGTGGTTGATTGTTAGTGCGATCTAGGCTTACTGTGATGTATATTGTATAGGGTCAATCTTACACATAACACGTTTCCTACACCTAAGGGAGCTAAATATACAATGGCATTAATAATGCTACTTATTATTTGAGCTATTTTGTCTTTACTTTCAGGACACTAATTCCATACTAGTTCATGGAGTAATCTGTAAAAAAGAAGCTTGGACGATGTCATCAGTGATGTTATCAATTATGTCAACTGAGATGTCATCAGTGATGTCATAAACCATGTCATAGGACATGTGTTGGATTATGTATTATGTGTGGTCATAAGCAAGTTATAGTTAGCTCAATTAACTATACCTGGTGAATTTCTTTGTTTTTTTTGTTCGAAATGTTAATGTTGACTGTGACTTATTCACCTAACTATAATGTCACTTTAGCCCTTGGTTTTTTTTCAGTGAATATATAGATATATATGTATATACACATACATATTACTTTTAGAAAAAAATACTACTTACATATTCTTAACTGTGATACAATCTCCTAAGCGGTTTAGTGACCCCTAATGTAATTATAGTGAAAAATCTCTGTGGCACTGTCTTGCCTGCTGCATACTAGAAGTGTGAGAATTTTGCATCATTTGCTTCTGCCTAATTAAGAGTCATTTGTGGAAATTATACAGAGTTACACGCAATTTCGCAAAATGCTAATCTGACTTTTTATACTGTGGTCTAGCGTGAAATGCATTTTTACCTCATTTTTTTAAGTAAGGAGCATTTTGCGCTAAACAAGTAGCACAAAAATCATAATTAAGAGGAATAGCAACCTCTCACCATCTGATTTTTCCGTTTTTGCTACCTGTTTGTGCTATAATGTTGTCACAAATAGTCGGGCAATTACATTTTGTGACAGAATAGAGTCATTTCAGTTAAAAGGTGTTACACAAAATTCCCGAAATTACACAATTTACAGAAATTATGTCCCAGTAATTTACATTTTGCCCAGGCCTATTGCATACATGGATTATTGCAAGTCTGTGAACATCACTTCTTATTCCTCTCCTTGGTGGTCTCAGAGTAGACATGGAGATAACCATTTTTTTCGGCCTGAGACAAAAGAAGCAACACATGAGGCATAAGGCAGCACCAGTTTTCACCTGACTGAGCCCTCCATATCTGTGTAATTTTGAAGTGTTTATTGTCTGTTTTGTCCAAAGAGAGTGTTAGAAGCATCAGTGGAATTTGTGAGAGTGGATTCAGTTATGCCACTGGTGGAATCCAGGTATCTGCTAATGTTCCTAGATCAGTTTGATGAACTTCCCGCTTCCTCACACCCAGACTGGAAACAGGGCCTCACTAATTTATACATTCATCGGGCATGTTGTTTAGTAGTTAATGAATTCTGACAAAAAGAACACCTATGCACCACTGAAAGGAATATCTCACATTTTGACCCTCCCCTAGGTAATAATCCTTCTTTCCCAGCTACTTGGGGAGTTTGCTGTTGTTGGCTTAAGCTCGGCCAAGGTTAAAAGAAACCGTAAAAAGTATCAGACTAGGATCCATAACATAACTTTAAAGAGAGAATTACCATTTATATGACATGCATATTGTGTCGATCATCTTAAATTAAAATGTATTATGTTTAAAATGTATTTTTCAAGGCTAGAGATATAACTGATGATTGATCTGTCACTGTTAAAAATGAAGTGTTGTGGTTATTGTTTTAAAGTTTCACTTAATGCGCTTCTTTCATTTATCGCCATACAAAGTGTCTACATTGTTTTGATGGAAGTCCCCTTCATTCAAATTGAAGTCCTCTCCACAAGCCTCAAGGACATTGCAGATAATGGAATGTAATTGACATATTTAAGCTTGAAAATATCTTATGTGTTCCGGCATCATATCCATTTAGTGTAGTGCTGAAATCTGTTCTCTTTCTGCTTGTCGCCTTGAGCAATTTAGCAAAGGCTAGCTTACTCAACACAACGTCTGTTTTGAAATCCAAAATGAATTTTATGCTGCGCATATTTTTGTTACATTTCATTTATATAGGAAACTGAGACTTTTTTCATTTACAATCCACATTCTGTTGTATTTTCTAATATAGCCAGAAAACAATATATCTTGTTAACAATTTATAGAGGCAAACAGAGGGATTCTTATCTATACTGGTGAGCTGTGTCAGATAAAGTAATTTCTGAGTGCAGCGTTGAGATATTATTTTATTAATGAATCTGTAGCGAGAGATCAAAACATCTCAAATGTGTCATTCGACTCTTCACGTAATTATTTTGCTTTTCAATGTATGATAAGATGAAAACATGACAGAACGTTGCCGACTGCTTACACCATAGAAATAAAACCATGTGTCCAACACAAGAGAGACATGCAAAAAGAAATGATGAGAGGGAATCTTAGACAGCTCATATCTTAAGGTGTCAAAAACTGAAACATTATTTTTCAGAAGAAGCCATGCATTACTCTGTACAACAAAATAATCTGATTTAAAGAAACATAAGAGGAAAAATACGCAATGTTATTTACTGAAATTCTGATTAATATACAGTGGTTTGAATCGAAAGTTGAAACACTTTGAAAAGTATCGGGCCGGATTAGCAAAGCTAGGAGAGGTTTTAAATTTAGTATAAGAACAAATAGAATGTTTTGGCCGTACCATACCATAGATGTATACAACACAACACACCCGGTGGCATCCAAGAGCCCGCACAAAACAACTTTTGCACTGGGTGTGAGCTTTGCCTGGCCTTGAATTGTTGGCGTCCATTGTTTAGTAGTGTTCCTATGACAAAAGGTATGTAACAGAAAGAGGCTCTGGAACACTATTCTGGCTTACATAGTTCTAAAGATGAGAATATTCACACGACTTGGCAAATGTTGGAGCTCCACAAACTATCTGTGTCGCAAATTATAAGATATTTTTAGTCGAAGCAAGTAGCTCCCCAAAACATGGATATCACCTTAGTCAATGTGCATCCAAAGAAAGCTGCACTTCTCTGTATTGAATATCTAGGTAAAGGTCCATGGTATTCACAATAGTCATTTATTAGATGCAGTTCTTGGTTTATTACTGTTGCATACTCCTTGCAGAAAGGGTGGTAATGGAAAAGATTGAGGCCCTGATTACAAGTTGCTTGTTATATTCTGACCCATGCATAAACCCCTGTTTATACATGGGTGGGAATTATGAGTTCGGAGCTATTTAAAGCGTCTGATAATTAACAGATCTATTCAATAACTCAACCTTCATTAAATGATGGCAGGTCAAACCTGCTGAAATTTATAGGCGGAAAAATATACGGTAATTACCGTAATAAGTAGATTTCGGTGTGGCGACTTGCGGCTTGGATATACCGCCCCACATATTCTCTTTGGTGCTGCTGCTGCTGCAGGCAGTCCCATGTGCCGGACAGAGTTGCTACTGCCCGAGAACTGCGGACCACAGCATTTCTTCCACATCAATAGCCTGACATGCGTGCCTTGCAGGAGCCCATCAGCGTCAGAGCAACAGGGGTACCTCATGTGTATGTCTACCTGGATTTAAGTGGGTCTCTAATTCTGGGGGTTTATCAGGGAGTTGCCAGAAATGTCCTGACAATTTGGGTGTTTCATCTGATGGCTGGGATTGCATTAGATGCCCAAGCGGTTTAAATTTGGAAGGAAAATGCCGGTGCCCTCCTGGAGATATTTTAGTTGAGCGTGATGTCAATGGTACGCTCCTTGAAGAAGCAAAATGTGCATCTTGTGATGAAAATGGGCCATCTTTCTCTTTTCCAGACACCTTGAGAAATCGGTGTGTTTGGTGTGAACAAACATTCATCAACACCACAAGATCATGCACTTGTGATGAACCACATATGTTGACTGGAGGACTATGTTTCCAAGGGTCAGTTGAGTTTCCTTCAAGAGTGCTCCCAACTGTGCGGTATGGACAGCTGGGTAGATCACTGATGTCGGCATGGTTTGGGCAACATTTACAAGCGGTTGCAGCAGCCTGTTTGCTGTACTCAAATCTTACAGCTTGCCAGGCTCTTGGCAACATGTGCGTGATGAACATGCATTCCGTAGGATCTACCAACTCTGATGCGTGTGGGCTGTTTCAGGACATTGTCAGAAAAACTGCAGGTCTGGGATCTGTGCCTTCCATTTCATTTTGGCGAACAAGTCTTCCATGGCTATTTTATGGTGAACACCCAGGCCTAGCCGCTCGGATACTTACTACGTCTCAGTTTCCTGTAAGCTTCAATTTTAAAGGTTCTGATCAGGACACTCAGCTTCAGTTTATTGCAGCTCTCTATGACGTAAGGGGGAATTTTCTGAATTGGCAAAATCTGGAGGAAGGCACTTTACAGCTCTGCCCAGACACGGATGCCAGATTGAAGGCTGCATACAATTTTGGAACAACTTACAAACAAAGCTGCACTTTGTCTCTTTCAAAAATCATGTGGGCCTATACTGAACCAGTGTTCTTTGACGTTTACCTTTCCTACCAACGAGGAACGGGACAGCAGGATCTTTGGGCTGTGCCAGTGCTGAACTTAAATCTTCAATACAACAACTTGTTCATCAACCAAGGGAGTAATATTAACAATTGGCTATTGACCCGCCGAATATTGTTGGTAGACACTTTAAGTGGCCGTGAAAATGACTTAGGAAACCAGCCAAGAGTAATACAGATTGCAACTGGAATAACCATTAGTATCAAACTCATACCAAACACTCAAAAAGGATCTATATATACTCCCCTTATTATTGTTGCCTACTCAGATGTTCAAGTGCAGAATAGGGGTGGGCGGAATTTGCGACATTCACTTTTGCAAATTATCGAGAAAATGTTAAAAATCTCTGCAAACACGCGGAAATATCGCAAAGATGCGGAAGTTTTTTTCCCGGGTGGTATGTTCTGCGTGGTCGCGGCTCGCCAACTTACCCATGCGGATGCTCGCAGGTGCGGCCATCTTGTTTTCACTTGTCTCGCGGTGCATGATCACTAGATGAAAGACGTGATCGCGCGACGAATGATGTTACTGCGGGCGCGAACTGTCGCGAGACAGCGCAAATGGCTACCAACAATCCAACATCTCGTGGAGAACGCGACCGGATCGGGAAAACTTGTCGGTGAACGCGGGGATTCAGGTAAGGCGATCGCACGCACGCAAGAATGTATTATTTTACTGTGCGAGCCAGCAAAAAATATCCGGTAAAAAGCGGATTGCGGAAATTTTGACATTTTTGCGCTCTCCGCGGAACGCAAAAATGTCAAATTATCACAATTTCCGCGAGCGGAACGGATTTTTAGCCCAGGCCTAGTGCAGAAGGTAAAAATGCAGACCGTGGAGGTTTCCTACTCGGTTCATTATGAAATGGATCAGTCAGAAGCACTTATTCAGACTGATATTACAGTAGGAGTACTTGGCGGTCTTGCAGTTTTATGGTCCCTTCTTAAGACTGTAGGTTGGAAGAGACACATGGGAAGTCAACTGATTGACTTGCAGGCAGCTCTAAAATTCCTGATTTTCTATGCTGGAGTCTTTGCCGATGTGTTCTTCATTGTCACTGTAGGCACTGGGTTCTATTGGCTGATTTTCTTCAAGGCACAACAGTATGTGTTTGTCCTGTTACTATTACCAGACGACGAGAAGAGCTTTGTCACATATGTGTCATGCGCTTTTGTTTTAAAGCCCAAAAGTGCCTCCATCTGATGCCGGCCCTAGATACAAGATGGCGGCTGTCCACCACCGGAGCCTGGTCCCGATCTGTGGAGCCTGCGATGAATCGCGAGGCTCCCACAGCACAATTTAGGGGGAGAAAGACTCTCCCCTGAGGAGTGGTGGGGTAGCGGACAAACCGTCGGCTCCTACAGAGCAAGTCACAATGCCTACGGGAAAGAGCGGAGCCGGACTGGCATCCGTGAACGGCCTCTACAGCCCAAGGATTCTGACCCGCACTGGCTGACGGCGCGGCAGTGAGGAGCCATCTTCCCGCCTGAGATCAGCGGGCAAGGGACACTGGTGATACCGCTGAATCATTGATCGCTCACAGACGCCTGACTCCAAAATGGCACCCGCTGGACTTCGCGGCTGATTCTAAGAGAGTGGAATGTTGCAGCCCTCCACCGGAGCACTCTGATAATCATTAGGAGGTAGGCTGCTGTACCTAGAGACCACCGCTGCCCCCAGAGAGGGGCAGCCACATCCCTATATGCACCCAGATGCTGCTTCCACTCTGGACTATGCCTGGCCTTAAAATGGCAACCCGCACGGGACCTACACACTGGCAGTCTTCCCCCACCCGGAAGCAACCTGTGCGCATAACATCTGATACAGTGGGGATCGGAGGGGGGGAGGCATCGGCCGCCCCCTGTTCATATTTGCAGACTCTGACCCCTGGGGGTGCCCAGCACAACCTACATTGGGCGGGAGCCTACAATGATCAGCAAGCACTAGTAAGATAGGTCAGTGAGTTGAGCTCATGCTACAGAGACTTGGTGCAATCTCAATGTTTTTACTTATTCCTCAATAAGCGCCATCCCGGGCTTATACCGCGGAGGTTAAAATCCCCTGAAGCAAGATCATTTAAGTATGTAAATAGTGCAAGAGCCCCCTAACTGATGCTACCTGTTCCCATTTAGTACTCTTTCTTTCTTTGTCTACTTCCTTTGCTCCTATTCCTTCTCTTCTGAATCTCTCCCCTTACCTGCTACACCGCCTAACCCCCTGTCCTTTTGTACCCTTTGACTAAGCACTCCTTCTCCCCTTTTTGGGGAAAGATCCAATATTTATACTCTGGAGTCTCAGCGAACCCGCTGAGAGAGTCCACTGCACCAAGGGAGCCACTCACAGTAGAGGTATGGTATGGCACCCCTTGCCAAAGCACTTCCTCTCCCCTTTTTGGGGAAGGATCCAGTATGTAGGCCTTGGAGTCTCAGAGTCCCCTCTGAGAGAGTCCACTGCATATAGGGAGCCTCTTGCAACAGGGATGGGGAAATGATACCACTTCCCCTGGGATCACAGCTTACTGGACTTTGGACGCAGCTTTGACTCGTCTACCGGTTTGTGACCCCGGCACCCTCCCCCTCCTCTTTCCATGCTGTGTCTCTCACCCTCCCCTCCTCTTTCCCTCCTCCATTCTCTGTCTTCTTCCCCTGCTCCTACCACCCCCTGAATCTCACCCCTTGCCTGCTTTTTCCCTTACGCATATGTCCTTATGTTTTGTCTCGATCTTACATGTAACTATGTTTGCCAAGCTCTAATAACTGTGTAACGATGTAACCTGCAACTATGTTCTGATACTCATGTAAAGCGCTCTGATACCTCCGGGTCTAGCCAGCACTATATAAAACCTTTAAAATAAAATAAAATAAACATCCTCACATTATTCCCCAATAACTTGAAATAGGTGTTATTTATCGCATCTGATAAATAATGTACACTGTGGTATCATTATTTATCAGAGGTGATATATAACACCTGAGGCCCTCATTAGTAGTGGACCAGAAAAAGAGTGGGGAAAATACAGCCCATTATTAGTTGGATTCTGATGGCCCACTAAGAACAGGAATTACTATGGGTAATTGGTAAGTATGGGTCCAATTATTCTGGTAATTCTTCATTTTCTAAACACTTCTACAAGGAGATTTTAACTGGCTTCAGGCCCAAAATCCCCGTATTAAAGTAAAGATAGCTGCAGTTTAGCTGCAGATCTCCTGATTTGATTGGGTGAGCCTTAACTTTCCATTAGTAATTGAGAGGCTACTTGTAATGAGGCTCTAAGACTAAAGTGTTGGCCCTGTGCGATAGTATGGCCTCTGAATCTAAACTATAAAAGGGTTTAAATAATTTATCAGACTGGCTCTGAAGTGGTTCTGTTAAATGGAATCAGGTAGAAGAAAGACCTGTGTAACACTGCATGTGATAAGCATCAAAAGATCTATTGATTCCTGACATTTAGCCTACTGATGTGTTCGGCTAAGAAGATTTTAATCCATCAATCAAAATTTTGCTCAACTCCGATAGTCATGTGTTCCATAAGGATGTTATGCCCAATGGTTCGAGATGCAGCTGACAGGTCTATCAGCACCAACAAGACAGCTGTCCATTTGGCAGTTTATGGAAAAAATGTGGTTTGGACCCAAATTCATTGCATGGGTTAAACTGTTGTACACCGCACCGGTCTTCAGAGCCAGGACTGGTGATTGTGTCTCTGAGGCCTTTCTGCTGTGCCTTGGCACATGCATGGATGTCTCTTATTGGCATTGCTATTCGCAGTGGTGATTGAGCTGCTTGCAGCGTTATTGTGACGCAGGCTCATGGACTGGGGACTTAAAGTAGGGAGGACTCTACATGTGATATCGCTCTATGCTGATTAAGCATTGGTGTATCTGCGAAGGCTGGCCGAGGCACTGCCAATTTTTTAGAAAGCTCTGTCGGAGTGTGCAGCGGTCTCTGGCCTGGCGGTCAATGTCCAGAAGTCACAAATTATGCCAATTGGGACGCAGGCAGATATGGACCTGCCAGTGCTCCCGCAACTTCCACTGCCATGGTGCCTGGACGGATCTGCTGCCTGGGTATAAAAAAGCCACCAAAAAACTGCGGTTCCTGGATCTGAACTTAGGTAGGGGCATGACAGGACTCCAGGCATCAGACCAATTCTGGAAAGATCTCCCGCTAACTCTGATGGGTAGATCGGCCTTAGTCAAAATGGTAATATTACCTCGCTGCTTATATGTTATGCAGAGCTCTCTGTATGAGATCCCCCGAAGGTACTTCTGTGAGCTTGATGGCCTTCTCGTGGAACTATTATGGTCCACTTTAAACTCACACAATATATTTATGTTCACCAATTGTATCTCACTCCTAAGATCCTGCATAGTATCTACTCAATGAGGTTGGACAGGTGCCCGCAATGCAGGGCCCCTGCAGCTGACTTTCTAACACATTAAGCTGTATTGGAGGGAGGTCCTACAAACAATCAAACAAGCTGCGGGATGTGAATTTGAGGGTACCCACCATAAAGTACTGCTGGGCATTCTCCTGACCCCGGTCAAAAGAAAGCTAAGTCATAAATACCTGAGTCTGGGATTGGTACTTGCCAAACTGTGAGTTGTAATAAAATGGATGAACATGAACCCAGCGGGACATGAGGAATGGCTGCAGGATATGATGGAGTGGGTGACTACAGAAGAGGTCAAAATGAAACACGTTAGAAAAGATGAGAAGCTAGAAGATGATCTGGGAGCATGGAGACAGATGTACAGAGGCCTATGGACAGGAAGGCACAGATGAATAATATAGTGTTATAATACACGAAACATGCACTGTTCCAAGATGTGGTCTAGAGTGGCCCTGGGAATCATTTGTGGCCTGGAAATACAAATCTATAGCCAACTCGTTGCATACTGTGAACTCGCCTTGTTGCATATCTTCATTTAAACTAAAATATTAACGTTTAAGTTTATACACCTGAGTGCCATCTGTGGGGACAGTGGTGGGGGGTGGGAAGGGAAGAGGATTCAAGTTGGTGTACTTTAGATTACAAATAATGGCATATTGATGTGTGATACATGAGGTAACCAACTATTAATACTGGAAAATTAATAAAAATGTTTAGAAAACAAACATGACAGGGGAACCTTTAATGGTTACCTACACTGTTTGTTCCCTGCCATCCAGCAATAGACGTTCTGGATGCCTACGAGGCTTGAAACTGAACTGTAGATCTAGAACCCTGAAATCCAGATTTAAAAAAAAACAGGGATGCTGAAAAATGTCCCACATGACACCACAACTTTACAAACAAAGGCAGCCACTTCAAAAAGATCTGTTGGTAATGTATGCACATTCTAAACAGAGGTTATCTAAAAAAGGAGCACAATTGTCGATCCATTTGCTATCTTGAAAGAGACAAACCCATTAGATGTCCTAGGGATTGCTAAGACTTGGCCTGAAGACCACACCATTGTCGGTATCAAAATGGCAGTCGCAGAGAGATAGAGTGCGCATCACATGATTCACAAATTAAGTATGTGGGAGGAGTGGCTATGGCCATTGTCATTGACCTAAAACTGCACTCACGCTGGCATCCTTTAATTCCGTTGAGGCAGAAATCAATATAGGTCGACATGGACCATAGCATTCTTTCCAGCCTTATACAAACAGTGAGTGCGCTCCTCAAATGTAATTTAGAGGTGAAGAGTTGATGTGGCATGACTAGGTTGAGTGGATTTCCCACTCATCACAAAAAGGCCACCTTCCTTCTTATGCCTTTATACACACTCAGACAGCTGAAAAGCAGCCTAAAGGTAAACAAGGCATAACAGCAATGTTATGACCCCAGTTATGAGTTCAGGGGTTTACAGACACCTGCTTTGCACTCAACATTGTGGACTCTATGTAGAGCTGGTATCACCAACACCCTGATTCTCTATCAAGATCAGTGTGGAGTGGTCTTGGGGATCCTACACAATGGGTTGGTCATATGTACTTTGTTTAAACGTATTCTGCTGGGGTGCCTTGCTGTTTTCATACAGTCACCCTTTAAGAGGCGCAAGGCCTCAGTGACTAGGAATGCTGGTCCGCCAAGGTAGACATGTGGGATGTTGTTGAGGAACACTCTAGGTTAGGATATCATCATGGCAGGACAGGAGGGCAAGCCTAAGAGACTAAAATCGGCCTCAAAGCTGATGCAGGAAGGAAGAGGAACTGTAGTCCCTGAGGCTGTGAGATGGCTAAAGAGATTCTCTGAAAACATATTTTGGGACTAAAACCCCTTCCAATGGTATAGTTGGCCAGGGCCCTTCACTGGCAATATAACACTATGAACCCTGATAGAAAATGGTCAAGGAGTGAGCAAATTATTCTTCTTAACTTCATTGCTTGTATGCGGCTCTGAGTATTCCAATAGGAAAGACTGACTGTGATCAGCTGCTGTAGAAGGAGTAGGATTAGGAGTTATGACACTGGGAAAGACATGACTTAATTATCTAGTCTTGATTTATAGATGGAGAACCAGTCATTACAACATGTGTGAATGGAAAGTAATGATTTTATGCTATTGATTGAAATGTGTATATGCACCTCGTTATTCTGCCAGGCATGTTTTAGATTACTTCCAATTTGTAATTACAACTCAAACTGTGTATATATTTGCAATAGTGTGCATAGTAATTATCCATCTGTGCATTTCCTTTTTAAAAGTACTTTTCCTTTTCAAAGTAAGACCACTTGATGGACATCATTTTATTGAATGAGCCTTTTGCACTGCTCAAGTCTTAGGGGCGTATTAATGAGAAAATGTTGGAGCATGGACATTTTGACATTTTCAAAACACGGGGATGTGTCATATTCACAAGAATATGGCGCACCCCTGTGTTTTTCCTTGCACTGATGGTAAATTTAGCTGCCTACCACCAACGCAGTTACTCACTCACCCACAAAGCCACTCACACACCAGTACAATCACTCACACATCCACTCACTCACCCATACAACCACTCACACACACTTAGAGCCACTCATATTTACTCACATAGATACACAGAGTCACAAAGCCAATCACATAATATGTTTTAGAAATAGTATCACTCATTAGTAGTTCACAAAGTACATTCCTTTCATTTTAGTAGTATATTAGTATATATCCTTAACACTCAGACACTTTTAGAAAACACTCATAATCATTACAAGATGTCATTGGTGATGTAATTTGAGATGTCATCAGTGATGTCACTGCCCATGTCCAGATTGATGTAATATGTGAGGTCATAAGCAGTGTATTGCGCGGGCACAAGTCATAGTTAGCTCAGGTAACTATGACTGCTGAATTTCTCTAGTTTTGTTTGAGTGATATATATATATATATATATATATATATATATATATATATATATACATTTGTATGTACTTTTTTTCTGGTATGCGTGTATTGATGACATGCAGCCAAAGCGTCAAGGGTGCTCGCATTGGATAACAGAATGGCACTCCTTGTAATATTGATTTATAACACTACATGGACTGGCGTTCTGTTATCAACCTAACAGATGTGTCTTTAATAGGAGGCACTATTACAACTGAATGACAGGGATTGTTACAAGAAAAGCAATGCCCAGACAGCCCATGCTACATACAATGAATTCTACGCTAAACTGTTAGCATGGTAAAGTGCTGGCCTCATCAACATGGATGAATATAAATTCTTCAAGAATGACAAGCCAGTAATGCCAGTGATATATATTTAATACCCCAAATTAATAAAAATCCAACGAAGCCACCGGGGACACCGATTATATCTGCATGAAAAAGTCTGCTAGAGAACCCATCTCACTACACAGACTATTTCTTACAAGAACATGTGCAAAAATTACCATCATATATTAACCCCTTCAGCGCGGCGCGGATAACCGGGCCGTGCTGAAGGTTCCATTGAGCGGGCGGGGCCGTGACGGAGTGGTTCCGTCATACGCACAGCGCGATCGACGCGCATGACGGAACCACTCCGTCATAAGCAGCACACTAGCGATTTTCTCTGGAGGTTAAATTAATTTACCTGGCAAGAGGATTACCTCCTCATGCCATTAGACGTTACATCACTTTAAACAAGCATTAATCATAGGTACGGCATCAGGGCACTTGAGCACTTTCTTGGCGACAGGTCAATCCGGTTGTTGCAACACAGCAGAATGTTAATTAACATGCTGACATTCTGCCTCAAAAACAATCTGTTTATGTTTCAGAATCTTGTTTACCAACAAATGAATGGAGTTGCTATGGTAGCCAGCTTCTCCCCCAGCTATGCGTGTCTACATTTGGGGTAGTGGGAGGAGTTGGTTCCCAGAGAAAAATACGGGACAACTATGAATGAACATGTAATGATCTGGCTTAGATTCATATATGATCTGTTTGTGGTGTGGAGGGGTACAAAGGAAAGTGCTTTGGAATTTGTGTCAATAATAAACAACAATGATATCAATTTAAACTTTACAGCCACAGTGAGTGAAAA
This sequence comes from Triturus cristatus, assembly GCF_964204655.1. Taxonomy (NCBI): domain Eukaryota; kingdom Metazoa; phylum Chordata; class Amphibia; order Caudata; family Salamandridae; genus Triturus; species Triturus cristatus. The sequence goes on from NC_140582.1 coordinate 419,110,978, forward strand.
AATATTCATTTTTTTGATGTACAGATCTATCTCGAAAATAACATTGAAACTAAATTACATCGCAAAGAAACAGCTGGTAACACTGTGTTACATGTGACTAGTTTTCATCCTAGGCATTTAATAGAAAGTATACCCTATGGGGAAATGCTGAGGTTAAAGAGAATTGGCAGCAACAACAACACAGACTTAGAGGTGGCCCAACAGGCGAGTAAGCTTAGATTTATAGCCCAAGGCTACTTGAAGAGAACTGTGGATTTGGCCATCTCTAAAACAGAACAGTTGAATAGATCAGAATTGTTATCCAATTCAAATGCTGTAGAGAATACTAACTGTCAACCAACTTCCAAACCTATTAGACAAAGTGACAAAGAAGGATGTAAAGACCAAATTAGATTGATACTTGCATTCAATAAACGATTGAGAAGTATCATCAGAAGCAATTGGCAATTTGTTTTAAATAACGCCACCATTGGCCATCTACTTCCTAGAAACCTTGCTTTCACATACAGAAGAGCACCATCAATGAGTAACTCTCTCATAAAAAGCAGTCATGAGTTAACAGAAGGGACTATCTGGGCTCTAACTAAGAAAAGGCTCCTTTAAATGCAAAACTTGCCGAGCTTGCAACTTTGGGGTGAATAAGACGACATATATAACACCCTTTAGCTACAAAGATTGCAAGATTAATATTTTGTTGACATGTAAAACAGACCATTTGATATATGTACTGGAGTGTCCGTGCGGACTATAGTCAACAATACCTCTAAACAAACCCTCTTAATTTAATTACAGGTTGTAGGCTCTCATAAATTAGAAAATACCCGCCTAGGAGGATAAATTCAGTTCTACAGAAATAGTTCATACAAAAAATATATTTATTAATTTTTTAAAGTGCATTTCCGAGATATATAATTCCCTATCTTTTTAAATATTTTTTTGACATTTATATTTATTTTGTCACACCAAACTAAATATGCATATATTTACAATTTTGACATAGATATTGTCTAAAAAAACATCATTTAAACAAATTGTATGTGTCCCCACAGAATAACACTCATCAACACTACATTCAAACCTCTCATCAATACTGCATTCGTACTACCATACATACATCATGACCAGTGTCACAAAGCAAAACATAAATGGGATCCTATTTGCTTTATTGCAGGGACATAAAAAAGATTATGATCCGTTCTATGATAGTTTTGCTTCCAGTTATTTTCTTGTTTTCTGTCCCTGGTCGGATTCCCCTACGTAGAAAAAAGGGTCTACGCGTGTTTCAGTGGTTAATGCGTTGGAGCGACCTTCATCAGGACCAAAACCAAGGTTTGATCAAAGTCAAACAGGCGCGTGGGTTGTGGGGTTATCTGAAATAATATTGAATTTATCTTCTTCAGAGCGAGAGATCACAAATGTCTCATAAAGAGTGCCCAGAATGTCTTGAAAACACTGCTTCCAAATTCTAGGTCGGTGCTCAAGTTATTATGTGGAGAGTTTCCTATTTGTGGTTTACACATGTCTATCTCATCCCACAGAGAGTAGGTATCATAATTTCCCAAACAAAAAACTAATTCGTATCTACAAGACCATCTGGGTCCAGGTCCAAGGATGTTTTAAAATGTATTCTTAAATAGTTGTGTTTATCGTATTTCATCCATAGACTGACGACGGTAATTTCACGGGCAGACTTCCCTATGTAGGCAGCACTATGTTACAGGCACACAAGCCGATTTGTCACGTACTCCAACACGATCGGTGCATTCAAGTGATTGTCACCTCAAAACTAGAGGTGAGTTGTATAAAAGTTAGTATGTTAGGGGTTGAGTGAATGAATGAATGATACTTGCTTTCACCTCACAGTCTGAAATAGGACAACATGGGTTGTGGTGACGTAATTTAAAACAAAACCAGAATCACTTGTTTATAATTAAAAGGTTTGTGTAATCAAGGAAAAAAATTATAGTATCTTAAGAGAAGGGCGTAGTAAAATTGATACTTGAGTTATATCTTAGAAAATGTTGCTCATAAGAAAGAGGGGTAGTATACATATTATCCTGAAGAAGATCATATTATTCTACTTTGGGACCACCGAAATGCGTTGACCCTCATCATTGTGAGGTTACATCCAAGGAACGAATAGTATTGATCGTAAAAGACTAAAGGTTGTCAATACTGTCATTGATTTGTTTGGAATAACCATTGTTGATGACTAATTTGTATGTCTACAGTTCATATATCTCACTCTGATGCCTTTGTTTTAAAAAAATGTTTTAAATCTTATATTATTGCTTGATATATCAATTATTATTTTTATCTTTATTATTGTGGATAATCATGTATTGCACATTCTGATGATGTTTTAATTAATAAAAAATGCATTTAAACACAGTCCTGGTGTTTCCTTTTCTAGACTGGTGAAATATTATGGTGTGATTGTTTGTATTACCTAAGTAAATATAGGGATTTGTTAAATCATAGCCAAGAGTAGTTGCTCTTTTTTGTTAACACAAGCAGATACTTCAACACATTCAGGTGATTTCTAGCTAAGTCCCAACCTACCCTGTGCCCCCCCCGCAATCACAATGAAGTAGAGCCCCGGGGGTGGTGGGCCCTGGGACTGGGGGGGCCCCTCTGGGCCCCCATTACATAAAAATATTGCCCCGGGGGCTAAATAGTATCGATGCGCGGGAGCCCGCACTTCTTTTTTTTCTTTCCACGGCTGGATCCGCGGATCCTCTGCGAATTTTCCCGTTGAAAAAAAATATATAAATTGGGGGGGGGGACCCCCTAAGCAGGCCTAGGGGGTCAAGATGTTCCCTGCCCCCTGTTTGCGTATGACTGATTTCTTGTGCCTCGGTTCTACCGAGGTATAAGATGGCTGCCAACACTTCCTGGTTTGGAGTGTTGACAGCCAATTAGCATACAGCTCGTGATCGGGAGGGTGTGGGGATCCTCCGAGACCATAGATACATATGTGTTTTTACTTTTGATTTTCTCAGCAATTACTGAACGGATTTACACCATTTAACAAAAAGGGTTCTTTCTGAACCAAGAACTACCTCTTTGCCAAATTTGGTGTAATTCCGTTCAGCAGTTCGGGCTGTAGCCATGTCTAAAGTTTCCTATGGAAAATTGCATGGGGAAAACATGTTTTGGGACCCCCCCTTTTTTCTCAGCCCCCACTTGACAAATCACCCCGAAACTTTCAGGATAGGAGCGGACCGGAGCGTCCCACGAGTTTTAAAAATTGCGCGAAGATTCATGAACCGGCGCCAAAGTTATTGGAAATAGAATGTTGTGAATATCCTATGGAAAATAGGTCCTAACTATAACTATCTACTGGCGACCGGCAGTAGATAATATATATATATATATATATATATATATATATATATATATATATATATATATATATATATATATATATATGAATGAATACTCTGCTCCTTGTCGTCCCTTTTCTGGCACACAACAGGCAACAGCAAATATATATATTAAGCAGGCAGCATATACTACGAACACGGCTATGACCATCCAGAGGGACTGGTTGGTGGAAAGACAGACGCGTTGACTCTCAAAGAAAGACGCATGCGCTCCTGGAAAGTAAGTATGTGTGTGCACGTACATGACACACGTATACAGGTATATATATCAATATCACACATTAGGCAGAGAAGACAACAGAGTCAAAAACAGATTTTTTTTATTTGTCCAAGATCAAACCCTTTAACAAGTGGTCAAGTTAGAAATGAGGCTGGTGTTTGGGGGCGTGGGAGGGGGAGCATTTGAATTGAGAAGGTGCATCGGTGCAGCATACCATTCGTGTTTTCGTACCAGAAACTATACCTGTGCAGTAGACACAAGTGTTCACCTCTTCAGTAAGAAGAAGTCCCAAACCTGAATGTCACCGATAGAGAGTAAACCGGCGGCTCTGACTTTGCCTTGCATCTCACCCAAATAAGGCAAAGCAAATTACTGGGTAATGAGAGCCAGTACGACTGAAGAAGCGCCAGGAGGCAATCTCATTTCTGATATCGCCTCACTAATAAGCCAGGTTTATTGTTCTTGTGTGTGATGTTTTTTCCCCTTCTGAATCTGTGCCCTGGTACCAGGCAAGAAAGGGGCATTAGCCGCAAACTCACTCACAGAGAGTTACTAGGAACAGTAACCTCTTGTGTTCCATCGCACACCAAGCCAGGCGTACGGATTTTTAAAAAATGCGATAATTGCGGGCCAATCTGGATGTCTCACACCGTACGGTGTTGCTTTCTGTAGTGTAGCAAGTGGAGTGTTTTCAGGGCCCAGCGACTACCCAACCGAGGGAAAGTGGGCCCTTTTCTTCCTGGGTGATCTCATAGGGTGAGTTTCACCTGAAACATTCCTGAATATGCACAATAGGCACAACCCCATGTGTAATTGGATTTCTGAAAGCCGGGAAACATGCCTTTGATTTTCACTTCTGCTCGACTAATAAGATAAAGAGGGAAGCCTTTAACCAAACAGTATTCCATTTTTTATTTGCATATATATTTTCCTGACCAGTGCTTTTTGAACTGAACTCGCAGAAGGCGCCATAAGGAAAACCCGAGAGCGGTCCTTGTTGGGTTGCAGTTTCTGACATTTCCAACCATAACGTATCTCATCTCTGCCTCGCCTACACAAAAACCGCACCGGGGTTCGTGGAGGACTTTGAGGCTTGAAGGTGGGTATCAATGCCACACCTCTCTAACCGCACAAAAAATAGGTGTAGGGGGATCGATAGCTGGGGAATATCGATTTGGTGAATGGCCCGTGATGTTTTGTTGCCACTAAAGAGGCTGGAGATGACAGAGTGTGCTTAGCACTCCAGGAATGAACCCGAGCCTGAGTGTAAGGAGTTACCATCAGAAGAAAAGGGGAGGAGTGGGGGGGAAGCTTTGACACATCAGGCTACCTCTAAATATGAAAATGTGCATTTATGCCTCAGAAAATTGTCACCTCTCTTGCTATAAGAGCATATACACCACTTAGACAGTCCTGAATGTTTTGCAAAGCGTTATCCATATTGTGGTCCACTGCCTGGAAGTCATTGCGTTGTACTCATGCATACAGGCAGCACGATTGAGGAAAGGGTTTAGCGAATGTAAATCAGAAGCAGTGGGGAGCTTATGTGTGCTACTCATACAAAACAAGCGTGAATAAACCACACTCAAACCTTGACCTAGGTCAAAAAGTTGGTGTTAGCAGGAGTCACAGAGAAATCCATAAAATGCAGTACAGTAATATATATATATATATATATACATATAAATCCTACAGTTTCTATATGTTTCCGGATGCATACTATATGCTCTTCATGCATTGCACAGCCATCGTCATGCATACACAGGAGTACATTGCCATGCTGAAATATGGTCTGCCGATGGGCAATGCGCCGGTTTACAGTTAGGACAATGGTACTGATGCCTCCAGGGAAGGAGTGGACATTCCGTTCCTGTAACACTCAGAAAATAAGAAGATGTTTTATGATTTTGCACCCCAAATTTAGCTCTCACACGTGCCTTTTTCAGCACTGGAGATAAAAGATCTGATTGGCCGTAAAGCGATATTCTAAAGATTTATGAATACCCATTGGATTTTCATCATTTCCCCAGTGTCTACAGTCCTGTTCATCACTGACATCACCCATATTTCTACCCCCATGGGCCCCACCCCTGCCCACTATACTCGTGGCACACTGGTATGTCTGTGAGTCTAACTGTACCCAGAAGAGTCAGCAAACGAATGCTGTACCTTTGCGTGGGCAGGTGGCACCTTTTAGCGGCCATGTGCAATTTAGATGTGCACAATGTTTTGTGAGGTGAGCCAATATAACCTCTCCACCAGGTCCCTGTGCTATGAGATATCATCAGACTAAGGCTAGCAGGCTTCACTTCCCCCCCCTTGGGAATCAGGTGCTCTTGGTATAGTCCTGGTGAACACAGTCCCTCTTTTCTTTTGAGTGAGGAGACTTGAACCTTTTGCCCATGCATCAGAGCTGGTCTTTGCTCTGCTGACCAAGGCAGTAAAGCTAAGGAGCCAGACATGGTACAGAGGGCAGACTAGAAAATAACGAAGAGCAGAACGGAAACCATGGCTGTCTAGTTTGTATATTTATTCCCACAGAGCTGCGAGGTCTCTTTAAAGGCAGCTCTGCCATGCTCTGTGCTAATGGATTGAGTAATCTACTGAGTGGATTATGCAGAGCAGCCTCCAGTCTATAATCATGTTTATATACACGGGTTAACATTGGCTGGGCCACTAGGAGGACCAAATTAGGCACCAGGGTTACCTACAGAATAGAAGGCAAATTATGCTGCAAATTCTCTTGCAGTATTATTTTCATCCATTTATATCTGAAAGATCATTTTTAAAATGTGCATATTATGTGGCAAATTATGTGTCGGGTGCGGTAAAGCCTTAATTTGTGTGGTAAATGCGACAGTCACAGAATGCCAGTGACCCTGACCATTGCTTATTAATTTATCACCGATCGATCCATTAATGGTAAACCCAACCTAAAAATTACATTTACATTAAATGCACATTGTTAACTGCACCCTAAAGAGAACAGCTTCAACAGGCTACCCACCTGCATATAAAGGGTGTTTTAATATAATTGCACCTTTTCCACGTGGCACATTTTAAGTTGGGGGATTAATTCCCCTTCAACCCTGAGGGTCCCTGGGGGCTAACTAGCCCACCAGGTACATCCAGTAAGACCAACAGAGCAGCTTTGCAGAGAGGTGATCCAAAGCCACACCCCTTTTTACACCTCCCTACAACACAGCTCTGTGGTACTTACTAGAGGTTCCTGGTGGGCTAGTTGGCCCCCAGGGACCCTCATGATTAAAGTGAAATTAATCTCCCAACTTACAACGTGCTAGGGGGCACGTTTGCACAGTGGTGCAGGTAGGGGGCAGGGCCTGATATAAGAAGTTAGCAATCCTGCTGTGTGGGACTTACTGGTGGTAATAAAAGGGATAGTTGGCCCCCAAGGTTGACGTTGGGGGCTAACTACTCCTCCTGTTACCTTCAGTAAATCCCACACAGTGGGATTGCTAAGAGGTGTTTTGGAGGCCACACTCACCTTTCTCCATCACTCTGGAAACGCGACTCGGATGTTATAGTTAGAAATTAGCATTAAATAAACCTTTGAAATTCACTGAAAAAACCATAGGTTTCAGGTACGTTATAGTTAGAAATTAGCTTTTAAAAAAAATTGAAATTCAATAAAAAAACATAGGTTTCAGGCATGTTATAGTTAGAAATGGCAGAGTGGGCTAAAGAACGGTGATGGATTAAACCCAGATCAGTTGACTGGGGGTGAGTGCTTGCAATGTTCAACACTCCGTCCATCATTTCCTTTGGTTTTTGCTTTGTTCGCCATAAGTTGGCAGGGTATGCTCAGACGTGAGTCCCTTGCTCACTTTGCCACTGGATTCAAGCAAGCCTGGCAGAAGACGGCTGAAATGCCAGAAACCGGTCCTAGGAAGCTTGTTTCCGGTCCAGGGAAGACATGGCTTGGCAGTTCTGGCTGGACTGTTCCCATGAGGCACAGGCTCAGACTGATTTGCAAATGGCCATGTCTGAACTGGGGTGGCAGAGTGGGCTAAAGAAGGGTGATGGATTAAACCCAGATCAGTTGACTGGGGGTGAGTGCTTGCAATGTTCAACACTCCGTCCATCATTTCCTTTGGTTTTTGCATAGTTAGAAATGAGCATTTAAAAAACCTTAGCAATTTACTGAAAAAAAACAGAGGTTTCTTGGAAGTTATAGTTAGTTGGACATTTCACTCGTAAAAAACCAGAGAAATTCCGCCGTTATAGTTAGTTCAGCTAACTATAACTCACTATAACTGGATGATGACATCACTGATGACATCATAAAGTGACTGTGTGTTTCTGTAAAGCCTAAATTTGTTTTATATGTATGCCAAGCTGTATTGAAGAATGAGTGGTTGAATAAATGCCTGTATAGAGGATCTAGTAGGTGCGTGACTGACTGTATAAGTGAGTGATTAAATGTGTCTTACTGAATGCATGGGTTAGTGACTAAACTGTGTGAAAGTCTGTATCAGTCTGTCTGTTGTTGTGTAAGCTGCTGCATAGGTTGGTGAGTAGCTGCATGAGTTTTTTTATATGAGTTATTGATTGCTTTCCTGAGTATTTGCATGGCTTCCTGAGTGTCTGTGTATGTGAGTGGAATGTGTGTGACTGTGCATAGATGTGTGAGTGGTTGATTCGCTGGGTGTATGGGTTCATGAGTGCATGTGGAAACAGCTGTATGGGTGGTTGAGTGTGTCCATGGGTGTGTTGATGAGTGAATGGATGTTTCAGTGGTACATGCGCAAGTAACTATATATGTAAAACGCAGTATATGTGAGTGATGGTGTACATAAATAACTATATGTGAATCAGTAATTGTGAGAGTGTCTGCATGGATGAGTGTGTATTTGTAACAGTGATTCTATAACAGAATAATTATGTGTTCGTATCTGTATGAATAAGTTAGCTGGTGTCTGTATAACTTTATAGGTGAGTAAATGGAAGTATGATTGATTCTTTGCATGATTGACTAGCTGTGTCAGTAATTCTGGATATGTGGCAGTGTGTGAGTGTCTGTGTAGGTGTATTAGTGCATATGATAGTGTTGTATTGAACAGTGACTGCATGTATGCGTGACTGTATGGGTGAATGAGTGGATGTGTGTGTAGACATAGGAACCAGTCAATGCGTATTTATGTGTCTATTTTTTTGAAAATGGTAGTCTATATTTTAGAGTGGGTGTATCAAAGGTTATATTCAGGTGTGAGGAGGTTTATAAGATTTTCACGTGTATGTCATCAGTAATGTCCTCAGTGATGTCATTTGAGATGTTATCAGTGATGTCAACAGTGATGTCACTGACCATGTCATAAATGATGTAATATGTGACGTCATCAGCCATGCATTACGGGGGCGCGAGTTATAGTTAGCTGAACCAACTATAACGTTGGAATTTCTCTGGTTTTGTACAAGGGAAATGTCGAACTAACTATAACGTCCCTGAAACCTATGTTTTTTCAGTGAATTTCAATGGGTTTTTAAATGCTAACTTCTAACTATTACGTCTGTAAAACCTATGGTTTTTTCAGTAAATTTCAAAGATTTTTTCAATGCTAATTTCTAACTATAACATCCCTGAAACCTACGTTTTTTTCAGTGAATTTTAAAAGTTTTTTAAATATTAATTTCTAACTAGAAGGTCTGTAAAACCTATTGTTTTTTCAGTGAATTTCAAATTTTTTTTTAAATATTAAACTACTATTCCGCTTTTTGTCATTAGTACTGTTTTTTCTAACTTTTCCAGTACAGAAAAGTTAATAAACTGTAAAACTGTTGTGTAATGTAATATATTTCAGAAATTACAGTGATACTTATCAAATAGTACAACATAGTTTAACATTTTGAATACATATTTTCCTCCCTTTTCTGCTGTTTTCAGATTCTACTTAACTTCACTATTCACAGTGATGTCAGTGATAATAATAATACTTTATTGCGTGATTAAAAAAACCATTGCAAGTACAAAGTTAAAATATCAAAAATTCATTTAAAATAGAACTAGTTTAGTCCGGTAAAGTTAGGGATGTCAGATGGTGCCTGCCAAAACGTTATGCCTACGGAGGATCGCTGACTGGGGATCCCTCACAGAGTTTTTTTCTGCGTGAGCCATAAACCTTACTAGGGCACAGTTTAATTTAGTGTTCTTAGGATCAAATCAGGCCAAGACTGCTGCTCTACAAGTTCTAATCTTTTTTGTGTTCCAGTAGTGCTTGAGGAGGGCCCGTCTTTTAGTCAGTAATTTTGGGCATAGACATATGATGTGTATAATGTCTTCTTTTTGATCCCCACAAAGTCGTCAGAGATCTCGTCCATGCTCTCTTTTCCATTTTGGCAAATGAACCAACAAATTAATGACACCCAGTCTCAATTTTAAGAAACGTAGTTTTGTTCGTGCAGTAAAGGGTACAGTTAGGTACTGCTGTGGGATCAGCGAGGCGTAGGATTGCAGCGTCAGCCACCCGTGACTTCTTTTGGCTAGGCGAGCCTTGTCTTCCACTATTGAAAGTTGTTTTGTGCTTGTTTTCGCTAGCCGTTTGAATTCCTTCTGGCTTATGTGCATGCTCCAGAGATTGTTTAGGCCTAAAGTTGTTAAGCCTTTTACCAAGTAGTTGTGACCTGCTCGCCATGTGTTTGTGTCGAGACTGGCCCACAGGTGGTTGCCTAGACTTCCCTCCTTGGATGACCTTAGTTTGTGGCAGCACACGAGAAAAGTCATAGCTCTGGCAAGCGGTTGCTGGCAAATTCCAAGTTCCAACCTGATTTGTGCCGGTGATGTTTGAGTTGGTAACTTGAACACTGATCTGTAGATCTTTGAAATTATTTTATCCAGTTGGCAGCTGTCTAGTCCTTTGAGGACTTCGCTGCCATAGGTTAGGGTAGGGATGATTTTCACCTGCGCGACCTGTAATGTAGGTGCAAGAGTTGGACCTTGTAGTTTCTTTTGGATTGAGCCAATTGCAAAAGCAAGTGCAGCACCCTTCCTTTTTTGTTCTTCTAGATGGGATTTGTATTTGTCATTATTGTTATCTATTACTCCAAGGTACTTGTGGCAGTTGGATTCGACGATGCTTTCCTTATTCAGGGTCCAGGACAATGTCTTGGCTTTCCCTGGACGAACCGCCAGGATTTTGTTCTTCTTGTTGTTGATCACAAGCTCGTTCTTGTTTGGATATTCAAGAGCGGCATCCAGGAGCCTTTGCATTCCGATCTTTGTTTTGCTCAGCAGAACCACGTCGTTGGCGTATAGAAGGTTTGACAACAAAAGGCCGGTTACTTTGGGAGCATGAGAATTGACCTTATTTAGGGCTTCTGGAAGGTCGGATAGAAATAAGTTAAAGAGTGTCGGGGCCAGGACACAGCCCTGTTTTAAACCTTTTCCCGTTGGAATTGGGTGGGATAATTTTGAGCCGTCCCCGACCTTGATCCTGACCCATGTATCCTGATGTAAAAGTTGTATAGCTCTTAGGAGGTCGGCTGGAATGTTGAGGCTGGACAACTTTTGCCAGAGCTTTGATCTGTTCACGTTATCGAAGGCCGCTTGGAAGTCGATGAATCCCATATAGAGTGGACAGGAGCTGAACTTAGCTTGGTCGATCAAACAAGAGAGGGTCATGATATTGACAGATGTGCCTGTTTTGCTTGTAAACCCAGTCTGATTAGGGGGAATAACAGAGTTGTCATCTGCCCATGCCCTAAGTGAGTTGAGCAAAACTCCCGCAAAGTACTTAGCTTCGTTGTCGATAAGGGCAATGAGGCGGTAATTTCTCGGTGATTGTTTTTCCCCACCCTTGAAGATTGGTACGAGAATAGATCCCCGCCAAGAGGGCGGTATGATGTTATTCTGCCAAATTGAATTGAATAGGGTACTTAGCTTCCCAGCCCAGAAAGATGCATCATCCTTGAACAAGGCTTGAGGGATTCCTCCTGGACCTGGGGCCCCGTCCTTCCGTCCCTTTTTAATCAGTTTTTCGATATCTGCCTTCTGGATAGGCCTGGGCCAAAATTCCGTTCCGTTCGCGGAAATTGCGATATTTTGGCATTTTCGCGTTCCGTGGAAAGCGCGAAAATGTCAAAATTTCCGCATTCCGCAGCTTAGCGATAATTTCTTTCTTGCTCGCGCGCGATCGCCTTACCTGAATCCCTGCGTTCTCCGACAAGTTTTCTTGACCCGGTCGCGTTCTCCACGAGATGTTGGATTTTGGTAGCCATTTTGCGCTGTCTCGCGAGAGTTCGCGGCCGCATTAACGTCATTTTTCACGCGATCACAACATTTGTCACGCGATCACGTCTTTCTTCTCGCGATCATGCATCGCGCGAGTATGAGAAGATTGAGATCTCGAACATGTCATTCTACATCGCGAGCCTGAGGATGAGGACGCGGGCACGTGAAATCGAACGCGAACAGGAGAAAGAGACCGCGAACACGTCATATCCAACGCGACAGGGACAAAGAAGAGAAAGCGGTCATATCGTTTTCGACATGCCGGCGGAAGTAATGTGAAGCTCGAGAACTCAACAACGTAAAATTTACAATTTGGAGAGGAATATCGGCTCTAGCAGCATGAAACCATCTGCAAAAACTGATTTTGGATGAAAAGAACTCCTTACATTGACATTTGGCTTTCCTTTTTTGTGCAAGGAGTCATTTTTTTACAAGGTGGAGAGAGGGAGGAAGTGACACAGAATCTCCAACTTCCTGTTCCTGTCCAGCAGGCTCCTCCCAGTGCTGTGTCCATCTCCTGCTCATTCTGCCTTTGGATTTGGAGCTGGAAAGATCACTCTTTTTGTCTGCTGCATCATTGCAATTGGATTTCAGGATTTTTGGAATAGGATATTTTACAAGTAAGTGGTTGTTGTGTTTGATTGTGGGCATTGCAGTTGTTGTGTAACTACAATTTATTTTTGATAATTAATTAATTATCATCATTCCTTTTTTTTTTTTTTTAATTTTGTGGGTTGTAGTAGTAGGCCCGAGCTATGGGCATGGCCTCATGGGTGTGTGTGTGCATGATGAAGCAACTGTTCCTTTTGTTTTTTGAATATATTTCATTTTCAAGCACATTTAGGGCATGGATGGCATTATATTGAGTTGGGGAAGTGTGTTTTTTGGGGTGACCTTTGTGATGTTGTTGGGCCTGGCCATGTGGCTGGTGGCCATTTTGAGGCCTAGGCCTGCTAGCTTGCCTGGCCTTGTCTGCCAACAGGCCTGCTTTCATCCACTAGGACCAGAGCAGGTAGCCACAGCTTTAGTAATCTACTGTTTGCTGTGTGCTCTGTTGAATTTAGACATCATTTAGGGCATGGATGGCATTGGATTGAGTTGGGGAAGTGTGTTTTTGGGGTGGCCTTGCTGATGTTGTTGGGCCTGGCCATGTGGCTGGTGGCCATTTTGAGGCCTAGGCCTGCAAGCTTGCCTGGCCTTGTCTGCCAACAGGCCTGCTTTCATCCACTAGGACCAGAGCAGGTAGCCACAGCTTTATTAATCTACTGTTTTCTGTGTGCTCTGTTGAATTTAGACATCATTTAGGGCATGGATGGCATTGGATTGAGTTGGGGAAGTGTGTTTTTTGGGGTGGCCTTGCTGATGTTGTTGGGCCTGGCCATGTGGCTGGTGGCCATTTTGAGGCCTAGGCCTGCAAGCTTGCCTGGCCTTGTCTGCCAACAGGCCTGCTTTCATCCACTAGGACCAGAGCAGGTAGCCACAGCTTTATTAATCTACTGTTTTCTGTGTGCTCTGTTGAATTTAGACATCATATAGGGCGTGGATGGCATTGGATTGAATTGGGGAAGTGTGTTTTTTGGGGTGGCTTTGCTGATGTTGTTGGGCCTGGCCATGTGGCTGGTGGCCATTTTGAGGCCTAGGCCTGCAAGCTTGCCTGGCCTTGTCTGCCAACAGGCCTGCTTTCATCCACTAGGACCAGAGCAGGTAGCCACAGCTTTATTAATCTACTGTTTTCTGTGTGCTCTGTTGAATTTAGACATCATTTAGGGCATGGATGGCATTGGATTGAGTTGGGGAAGTGTGTTTTTTGGGGTGGCCTTGCTGATGTTGTTGGGCCTGGCCATGTGGCTGGTGGCCATTTTGAGGCCTAGGCCTGCAAGCTTGCCTGGCCTTGTCTGCCAACAGGCCTGCTTTCATCCACTAGGACCAGAGCAGGTAGCCACAGCTTTAGTAATCTACTGTTTTCTGTGTGCTCTGTTAAATTTAGACATCATTTAGGGCATGGATGGCATTGGATTGAGTTGGGGAAGTGTGTTTTTTGGGGTGGCCTTGCTGATGTTGATGGGCCTGGCCATGTGGCTGGTGGCCATTTTGAGGCCTAGGCCTGCAAGCTTGCCTGGCCTTTTCTGCCAACAGGCCTGCTTTCATCCACTAGGACCAGAGCAGGTAGCCACAGCTTTATTAATCTACTGTTTTCTGTGTGCTCTGTTGAATTTAGACATCATTTAGGGCATGGATGGCATTGGATTGAGTTGGGGAAGTGTGTTTTTTGGGGTGGCCTTGCTGATGTTGTTGGGCCTGGCCATGTGGCTGGTGGCCATTTTGAGGCCTAGGCCTGCAAGCTTGCCTGGCCTTGTCTGCCAACAGGCCTGCTTTCATCCACTAGGACCAGAGCAGGTAGCCACAGCTTTAGTAATCTACTGTTTTCTGTGTGCTCTGTTAAATTTAGACATCATTTAGGGCATGGATGGCATTGGATTGAGTTGGGGAAGTGTGTTTTTTGGGGTGGCCTTGCTGATGTTGTTGGGCCTGGCCATGTGGCTGCTGGCCATTTTGAGGCCTAGGCCTGCAAGCTTGCCTGGCCTTGTCTGCCAACAGGCCTGCTTTCATCCACTAGGACCAGAGCAGGTAGCCACAGCTTTATTAATCTACTGTTTTCTGTGTGCTCTGTTGAATTTAGACATCATTTAGGGCATGGATGGCATTGGATTGAGTTGGGGAAGTGTGTTTTTTGGGGTGGCCTTGCTGATGTTGTTGGGCCTGGCCATGTGGCTGGTGGCCATTTTGAGGCCTAGGCCTGCAAGCTTGCCTGGCCTTGTCTGCCAACAGGCCTGCTTTCATCCACTAGGACCAGAGCAGGTAGCCACAGCTTTATTAATCTACTGTTTTCTGTGTGCTCTGTTGAATTTAGACATCATTTAGGGCATGGATGGCATTGGATTGAGTTGGGGAAGTGTGTTTTTTGGGGTGGCCTTGCTGATGTTGTTGGGCCTGGCCATGTGGCTGGTGGCCATTTTGAGGCCTAGGCCTGCAAGCTTGCCTGGCCTTGTCTGCCAACAGGCCTGCTTTCATCCACTAGGACCAGAGCAGGTAGCCACAGCTTTATTAATCTACTGTTTTCTGTGTGCTCTGTTGAATTTAGACATCATTTAGGGCGTGGATGGCATTGGATTGAGTTGGGGAAGTGTGTTTTTTGGGGTGGCCTTGCTGATGTTGCTGGGCCTGGCCATGTGGCTGGTGGCCATTTTGAGGCCTAGGCCTGCAAGCTTGCCTGGCCTTGTCTGCCAACAGGCCTGCTTTCATCCACTAGGACCAGAGCAGGTAGCCACAGCTTTAGTAATCTACTGTTTTCTGTGTGCTCTGTTGAATTTAGACATCATTTAGGGCATGGATGGCATTGGATTGAGTTGGGGAAGTGTGTTTTTTGGGGTGGCCTTGCTGATGTTGTTGGGCCTGGCCATGTGGCTGGTGGCTATTTTGAGGCCTAGGTCTGCAAGCTTGCCTGGCCTTGCCTGCCAACAGGCCTGCTTTCATCCACTAGGACCAGAGCAGGTAGCCACAGCTTTAGTAATCTACTGTTTTCTGTGTGCTCTGTTGAATTTAGACATCATTTAGGGCATGGATGGCATTGGATTGAGTTGGGGAAGTGTGTTTTTTGGGGTGGCCTTGCTGATGTTGTTGGGCCTGGCCATGTGGCTGGTGGCCATTTTGAGGCCTAGGCCTGCAAGCTTGCCTGGCCTTGTCTGCCAACAGGCCTGCTTTCATCCACTAGGACCAGAGCAGGTAGCCACAGCTTTATTAATCTACTGTTTTCTGTGTGCTCTGTTGAATTTAGACATCATTTAGGGCATGGATGGCATTGGATTGAGTTGGGGAAGTGTGTTTTTTGGGGTGGCCTTGCTGATGTTGTTGGGCCTGGCCATGTGGCTGGTGGCCATTTTGAGGCCTAGGCCTGCAAGCTTGCCTGGCCTTGTCTGCCAACAGGCCTGCTTTCATCCACTAGGACCAGAGCAGGTAGCCACAGCTTTATTAATCTACTGTTTTCTGTGTGCTCTGTTGAATTTAGACATCATTTAGGGCATGGATGGCATTGGATTGAGTTGGGGAAGTGTAATTTTGGGGTGGCCTTGCTGATGTTGTTGGACCTGGCCATGTGGCTGGTGGCCATTTTGAGGCCTAGGCCTGCAAGCTTGCCTGGCCTTGTCTGCCAACAGGCCTGCTTTCATCCACTAGGACCAGAGCAGGTAGCCACAGCTTTAGTAATCTACTGTTTTCTGTGTGCTCTGTTGAATTTAGACATCATTTAGGGCATGGATGGCATTGGATTGAGTTGGGGAAGTGTGTTTTTTGGGGTGGCCTTGCTGATGTTGTTGGGCCTGGCCATGTGGCTGGTGGCCATTTTGAGGCCTAGGCCTGCAAACTTGCCTGGCCTTGTCTGCCAACAGGCCTGCTTTCATCCACTAGGACCAGAGCAGGTAGCCACAGCTTTAGTAATCTACTGTTTTCTGTGTGCTCTGTTGACTTTAAACATCATTTAGGGCATGGATGGCATTGGATTGAGTTGGGGAAGTGTGTTTTTTGGGGTGGCCTTGCTGATGTTGTTGGGCCTGGCCATGTGGCTGGTGGCCATTTTGAGGCCTAGGCCTGCAAGCTTGCCTGGCCTTGTCTGCCAACAGGCCTGCTTTCATCCACTAGGACCAGAGCAGGTAGTCACATCTTTATTAATCTACTGTTTTCTTTGTGCTCTGTTGAATTTAGACATCATTTAGGGCATGGATGGCATTGGATTGAGTTGGGGAAGTGTGTTTTTTGGGGTGGCCTTGCTGATGTTGTTGGGCGTCTCCATGTGGCTGGTGGCCATTTTGAGGCCTAGGCCTGCAAGCTTGCCTGGCCTTGTCTGCCAACAGGCCTGCTTTCATCCACTAGGACCAGAGCAGGTAGCCACAGCTTTAGTAATCTACTGTTTTCTGTGTGCTCTGTTGAATTTAGACATCATTTAGGGCATGGATGGCATTGGATTGAGTTGGGGAAGTGTGTTTTTTGGGGTGGCCTTGCTGATGTTGTTGGGCCTGGCCATGTGGCTGGTGGCCATTTTGAGGCCTAGGCCTGCAAGCTTGCCTTGCCTTGTCTGCCAACAGGCCTGCTTTCATCCACTAGGACCAGAGCAGGTAGCCACAGCTTTAGTAATCTACTGTTTTCTGTGTGCTCTGTTGAATTTAGACATCATTTAGGGCATGGATGGCATTGGATTGAGTTGGGGAAGTGTGTTTTTTGGGGTGGCCTTGCTGATGTTGTTGGGCCTGGCCATGTGGCTGGTGGCCATTTTGAGGCCTAGGCCTGCAGGCTTGCCTGGCCTTGTCTGCCAACAGGCCTGCTTTCATCCACTAGGACCAGAGCAGGTAGCCACAGCTTTAGTAATCTACTGTTTTCTGTGTGCTCTGTTGAATTTAGACATCATTTAGGGCATGGATGGCATTGGATTGAGTTGGGGAAGTGTGTTTTTTGGGGTGGCCTTGCTGATGTTGTTGGGCCTGGCCATGTGGCTGGTGGCCATTTTGAGGCCTAGGCCTGCAAGCTTGCCTGGCCTTGTCTGCCAACAGGCCTGCTTTCATCCACTAGGACCAGAGCAGGTAGCCACAGCTTTAGTAATCTACTGTTTTCTGTGTGCTCTGTTGAATTTAGACATCATTTAGGGCATGGATGGCATTGGATTGAGTGGGGGAAGTGTGTTTTTTGGGGTGGCCTTGCTGATGTTGTTGGGCCTGGCCATGTGGCTGGTGGCCATTTTGAGGCCTAGGCCTGCAAGCTTGCCTGGCCTTGTCTGCCAACAGGCCTGCTTTCATCCACTAGGACCAGAGCAGGCAGCCACAGCTTTAGTAATCTACTGTTTTCTGTGTGCTCTGTTGAATTTAGACATCATTTAGGGCATGGATGGCATTGGATTGAGTTGGGGAAGTGTGTTTTTTGGGGTGGCCTTGCTGATGTTGTTGGGCCTGGCCATGTGGCTGGTGGCCATTTTGAGGCCTAGGCCTGCAAGCTTGCCTGGCCTTGTCTGCCAACAGGCCTGCTTTCATCCACTAGGACAAGAGCAGGTAGCCACAGCTTTAGTAATCTACTGTTTTCTGTGTGCTCTGTTGAATTTAGACATCATTTAGGGCATGGATGGCATTGGATTGAGTTGGGGAAGTGTGTTTTTTGGGGTGGCCTTGCTGATGTTGTTGGGCCTGGCCATGTGGCTGGTGGCCATTTTGAGGCCTAGGCCTGCAAGCTTGCCTGGCCTTGTCTGCCAACAGGCCTGCTTTCATCCACTAGGACCAGAGCAGGTAGCCACATCTTTATTAATCTACTGTTTTCTGTGTGCTCTGTTGAATTTAGACATCATTTAGGGCATGGATGGCATTGGATTGAGTTGGGGAAGTGTGTTTTTTGGGGTGGCCTTGCTGATGTTGTTGGGCCTGGCCATGTGGCTGGTGGCCATTTTGAGGCCTAGGCCTGCAAGCTTGCCTGGCCTTGTCTGCCAACAGGCCTGCTTTCATCCACTAGGACCAGAGCAGGTAGCCACAGCTTTAGTAATCTACTGTTTTCTGTGTGCTCTGTTGAATTTAGACATCATTTAGGGCATGGATGGCATTGGATTGAGTTGGGGAAGTGTGTTTTTTGGGGTGGCCTTGCTGATGTTGTTGGGCCTGGCCATGTGGCTGGTGGCCATTTTGAGGCCTAGGCCTGCAAGCTTGCCTGGCCTTGTCTGCCAACAGGCCTGCTTTCATCCACTAGGACCAGAGCAGGTAGCCACAGCTTTATTAATCTACTGTTTTCTGTGTGCTCTGTTGAATTTAGACATCATTTAGGGCATGGATGGCATTGGATTGAGTTGGGGAAGTGTGTTTTTTGGGGTGGCCTTGCTGATGTTGTTGGGCCTGGCCATGTGGCTGGTGGCCATTTTGAGGCCTAGGCCTGCAAGCTTGCCTGGCCTTGTCTGCCAACAGGCCTGCTTTCATCCACTAGGACCAGAGCAGGTAGCCACAGCTTTATTAATCTACTGTTTTCTGTGTGCTCTGTTGAATTTAGACATCATTTAGGGCATGGATGGCATTGGATTGAGTTGGGGAAGTGTGTTTTTTGGGGTGGCCTTGCTGATGTTGTTGGGCCTGGCCATGTGGCTGGTGGCCATTTTGAGGCCTAGGCCTGCAAGCTTGCCTGGCCTTGTCTGCCAACAGGCCTGCTTTCATCCACTAGGACCAGAGCAGGTAGCCACAGCTTTATTAATCTACTGTTTTCTGTGTGCTCTGTTGAATTTAGACATCATTTAGGGCATGGATGGCATTGGATTGAGTTGGGGAAGTGTAATTTTGGGGTGGCCTTGCTGATGTTGTTGGACCTGGCCATGTGGCTGGTGGCCATTTTGAGGCCTAGGCCTGCAAGCTTGCCTGGCCTTGTCTGCCAACAGGCCTGCTTTCATCCACTAGGACCAGAGCAGGTAGCCACAGCTTTAGTAATCTACTGTTTTCTGTGTGCTCTGTTGAATTTAGACATCATTTAGGGCATGGATGGCATTGGATTGAGTTGGGGAAGTGTGTTTTTTGGGGTGGCCTTGCTGATGTTGTTGGGCCTGGCCATGTGGCTGGTGGCCATTTTGAGGCCTAGGCCTGCAAACTTGCCTGGCCTTGTCTGCCAACAGGCCTGCTTTCATCCACTAGGACCAGAGCAGGTAGCCACAGCTTTAGTAATCTACTGTTTTCTGTGTGCTCTGTTGACTTTAAACATCATTTAGGGCATGGATGGCATTGGATTGAGTTGGGGAAGTGTGTTTTTTGGGGTGGCCTTGCTGATGTTGTTGGGCCTGGCCATGTGGCTGGTGGCCATTTTGAGGCCTAGGCCTGCAAGCTTGCCTGGCCTTGTCTGCCAACAGGCCTGCTTTCATCCACTAGGACCAGAGCAGGTAGTCACATCTTTATTAATCTACTGTTTTCTTTGTGCTCTGTTGAATTTAGACATCATTTAGGGCATGGATGGCATTGGATTGAGTTGGGGAAGTGTGTTTTTTGGGGTGGCCTTGCTGATGTTGTTGGGCCTCTCCATGTGGCTGGTGGCCATTTTGAGGCCTAGGCCTGCAAGCTTGCCTGGCCTTGTCTGCCAACAGGCCTGCTTTCATCCACTAGGACCAGAGCAGGTAGCCACAGCTTTAGTAATCTACTGTTTTCTGTGTGCTCTGTTGAATTTAGACATCATTTAGGGCATGGATGGCATTGGATTGAGTTGGGGAAGTGTGTTTTTTGGGGTGGCCTTGCTGATGTTGTTGGGCCTGGCCATGTGGCTGGTGGCCATTTTGAGGCCTAGGCCTGCAAGCTTGCCTTGCCTTGTCTGCCAACAGGCCTGCTTTCATCCACTAGGACCAGAGCAGGTAGCCACAGCTTTAGTAATCTACTGTTTTCTGTGTGCTCTGTTGAATTTAGACATCATTTAGGGCATGGATGGCATTGGATTGAGTTGGGGAAGTGTGTTTTTTGGGGTGGCCTTGCTGATGTTGTTGGGCCTGGCCATGTGGCTGGTGGCCATTTTGAGGCCTAGGCCTGCAGGCTTGCCTGGCCTTGTCTGCCAACAGGCCTGCTTTCATCCACTAGGACCAGAGCAGGTAGCCACAGCTTTAGTAATCTACTGTTTTCTGTGTGCTCTGTTGAATTTAGACATCATTTAGGGCATGGATGGCATTGGATTGAGTTGGGGAAGTGTGTTTTTTGGGGTGGCCTTGCTGATGTTGTTGGGCCTGGCCATGTGGCTGGTGGCCATTTTGAGGCCTAGGCCTGCAAGCTTGCCTGGCCTTGTCTGCCAACAGGCCTGCTTTCATCCACTAGGACCAGAGCAGGTAGCCACAGCTTTAGTAATCTACTGTTTTCTGTGTGCTCTGTTGAATTTAGACATCATTTAGGGCATGGATGGCATTGGATTGAGTGGGGGAAGTGTGTTTTTTGGGGTGGCCTTGCTGATGTTGTTGGGCCTGGCCATGTGGCTGGTGGCCATTTTGAGGCCTAGGCCTGCAAGCTTGCCTGGCCTTGTCTGCCAACAGGCCTGCTTTCATCCACTAGGACCAGAGCAGGTAGCCACAGCTTTAGTAATCTACTGTTTTCTGTGTGCTCTGTTGAATTTAGACATCATTTAGGGCATGGATGGCATTGGATTGAGTTGGGGAAGTGTGTTTTTTGGGGTGGCCTTGCTGATGTTGTTGGGCCTGGCCATGTGGCTGGTGGCCATTTTGAGGCCTAGGCCTGCAAGCTTGCCTGGCCTTGTCTGCCAACAGGCCTGCTTTCATCCACTAGGACCAGAGCAGGTAGCCACAGCTTTAGTAATCTACTGTTTTCTGTGTGCTCTGTTGAATTTAGACATCATTTAGGGCATGGATGGCATTGGATTGAGTTGGGGAAGTGTGTTTTTTGGGGTGGCCTTGCTGATGTTGATGGGCCTGGCCATGTGGCTGGTGGCCATTTTGAGGCCTAGGCCTGCAAGCTTGCCTGGCCTTTTCTGCCAACAGGCCTGCTTTCATCCACTAGGACCAGAGCAGGTAGCCACAGCTTTAGTAATCTACTGTTTTCTGTGTGCTCTGTTGAATTTAGACATCATTTAGGGCATGGATGGCATTGGATTGAGTTGGGGAAGTGTGTTTTTTGGGGTGGCCTTGCTGATGTTGTTGGGCGTCTCCATGTGGCTGGTGGCCATTTTGAGGCCTAGGCCTGCAAGCTTGCCTGGCCTTGTCTGCCAACAGGCCTGCTTTCATCCACTAGGACCAGAGCAGGTAGCCACAGCTTTAGTAATCTACTGTTTTCTGTGTGCTCTGTTGAATTTAGACATCATTTAGGGCATGGATGGCATTGGATTGAGTTGGGGAAGTGTGTTTTTTGGGGTGGCCTTGCTGATGTTGTTGGGCCTGGCCATGTGGCTGGTGGCCATTTTGAGGCCTAGGCCTGCAAGCTTGCCTTGCCTTGTCTGCCAACAGGCCTGCTTTCATCCACTAGGACCAGAGCAGGTAGCCACAGCTTCAGTAATCTACTGTTTTCTGTGTGCTCTGTTGAATTTAGACATCATTTAGGGCATGGATGGCATGGGATTGAGTTGGGGACATGTGTTTTTTTGGGTTGGGCTTTCTGATGTTGGTTGTCTTAAAGACATGCTTTTGTTTTGTGTGTCTGGTGAGTGTTGGTGTGCGATGCATGCTCCCTGCAGACCTTTTTGGGGCCTGTGAATGTTCGTATTTGCATTTTGTTGCATTAAAAAGGCAGAGCAGTGTGCTTCAGCATGCATCCTTTACCTGACTTTCATAGGCCTTTTGTCAGCTCCTGGTGTTTCCCAGGCCCCCTGCTTGTTAGTGATTTGTGAGTGTCCATGTGGCTGGTGGCCTTTTTTTGTGTTGGGAGTTATTAGTGTCCTGCTTTTGCCATATAGGCCTGCATGGTTTTCCTATTGGCTTACTGCTTCCATCCATCCACCCCCTTTGCCAGCAGCAGCTCCATGGATGCTGAGATGCTCAAATAATGCAATGGTCCACCCCACTTCCATTAGTTTTTTATTTTGTTGTTTATTATTAACTTTCCTATCCTTCCTGAGAGTGTAGTGTGTGGCTGAACACAGTACTAGTAGTATAACATAACTCTAGTTAAAAAAAAATGTCATAAATGGCTAGACTATCTTTTGTTTGCACTAGTACAGTACTAAGTAACTGAACCACAAAAACAAATGCAACATTTCACTGATGTTCTTCTCCTGTCTTCTTTGCTTTTAGGTGCACAAAAGACAGAGTAGGAGGTGTCATCGGCATCACCTGGCTACCCGTTGTACTGCCAGCCAGACAGAAGTCCTGCTGCGCATCACGCCCACGTGTGACCAGAACTTGTTGTGCATCTGCCTCCTGCCTGACATCTGAAGAAGATGGCCCCAAAGAAAGGTACCAGGTCCAGTACCAAGAAAGTTGCCGGTGAGAAGAAGGAACAGAAAAAGGAAGTGCCATTAACCACGACTGGTGGTGTGCCGGACAATGTTTTTTTTGGCACTAAAGCGTTGTCCGGGAACCAAGCTGGGAGCAGCACAGCAGTCCAACCCCACCAACCTAGGCCCAAGGGCTTTAGTGTCGCAGAGGTAGCCAGTCTACTAACGAGCAGCGATGTTGAAGAAATGTCATTACCGCAAAGTAGTACACAATCAAGTTCAACACAGGCGCAAACTCAGCAGATCAGTGTCAAGCCGCCGCAACCAGAACAGCAGCAGCCGCCGCAACCAGAACAGCAGCAGCCGCCGCAACCAGAACAGCAGCAGCCGCCGCAACAGCCCACCATAGTAGTTGTTGCTCCTGACGTAGGGGCATTTCAGGAAATCCAGCTTCCTGCAGACAAAGTGGAGCGAAGTCAAACCACTGTTTCAGAAGATCAATTGTCTTCCAGACCACCAGCAAGGAAAAGGAGGCTTAGTCCATCATCTTCTCTTCAAGCCCCGCTTCTGATGATCGTGATGACACTTGGGTCCCACCAGCTCGGTCTGAGAGTGAAGTACGCCACAAGACATTGCTTCTGAAAAGGAAGGTCCCAGAAAAACTTAGAGTTATGGAGGTAGATGTAGAAGAGGGGGGTGATAATGTTGATGAAGACGAGCCAGTCATCACGCACATTACTCCCGCCCCAAAGGGATTGGAGACCGACATTCTCACCCTATCCAGAAAGGCTGCTACTGAGCGGGATGTAGCACGGATCTCACCAACACAGGTTACACCACCACTACCTCCAGCTGCCATATTTTCCAAGGCCCGGCAGGGACCTACATCCAGCTCAACCATCTCAGTAGGAAGTGGTAGTAAAAGTCACAGTGTAGGTGGACAGGGTCACATATTTTCAAGCACCCCCTCAAGTTCATCTGGTGTTGAAAGTGGCACATCCAGCAGTGCCAGAAAGTTCTCCTCCCCAGTTTGGGACTTCTTTTCTGTTAGCGCCAAGGAGGAGAACGTTGCTATATGCTCAATTTGTCGGCAAGGTGTTCGGCGTGGTAAGCTTGGTACAAACTATGGTACCGGAGGACAAGCAAGTCATCTAAAAATACACCACAATATCGTGTGGGAGGATCACCTACGTAAGTTAAAAGAAAGTAGAAAAACTAAACCCTTTGAAGTTGGTCAGGAATCAGGGAGCGATATTATTGTGGTGGCAGGTGAAGAACAGGGAGGCATTTCTAGCCCTGTCTCCAGTAGTGCAGTCACTGCAGTGGTAACGCCCACATCCTCCTCAGTAACATCAGAGTGGCACCGCAGTAAGAGCCATACTCAGAGTGTGGGTGAGACACCAAGGCGACCGGCGAGTACCTCAATGAGACAATCTGTGTCGTTGAGCCTTAGTGGGTTAATGAAAACAGCACCACTAAGGAAAGTAAGCCAGCCTACCATTGACAGCATGTTTAGGTTGGAGGGGCAGTTCCAACGCAACCACCCAACGGCACGATTGTACAATTCGAAGCTGGCTAAAATGTTAGCGCTGGACCTTCTTCCTTTTTCATTTGTGGAAGGGGTGGGTTTCCTTGAATTTGTGTCTGCCATCTGCCCGAAATGGAAAGTTCCCAGCCGGTCCTATTTCGCAAGAATTGCTGTTCCGGCACTACATCATGATGTGCTGGAATTGGTTGGTCATGGTTTGCGGCAGAGTGCTGTGCACAATATCCACCTGACAACAGACATGTGGAGCAGTTGCCAAGCCACAGATTACATGTGCATCACTGCACACTGGATCTCTTTTGTGGGGGTTAGAGATCAACTATCTGCACGAGGTGTTGTTGACACAGCTGCGATTTTTGAAGGTACTCGGAAACATGCAACTGTAGCCATGTTCGCCATGGAGAAATCTCATACGGCTGAAAACATTTTAGAAGAGTTTCGCACCAAGGTTTTGGAATGGCTGCGGCCCAGAGGGCTTGGTATTGGCTTTGTTGCCACAGACAATGGCAGTAATGTACTGAAGGCCATGGAACTTGGTTCCTATTTCAGGGTTCCGTGTTTGGCACACTGCATAAACATTATAGTGCAAGACTTTCTGAAAAAAGAACCCAAAGTAAGCAATTTACTGGCCATCTGCCGAAGAATATGCACTCATTTCAGCCATTCTTTTAAAGCTCGGAAGCAGCTGAGGATCATCCAACGTGAACTTAGGATGCCAGTCAAGGCACTCATCCAGGAGGTGGCAACACGTTGGAACTCAACGTATTACATGCTTGATCGTCTGTACGAACAGCACAGGTCACTCAATGAATATGTCTGGTACAGAAGCAGTGATGCTAGTGTTAAAGGCATGACCCTTCAGAGGGAGCAATGGACCCTAATTCAATGCCTGACTGAGATGCTGTCTCCTTTTGAGGTCTTCACACGTGAAGTCAGCAAGGAGGACTGTACAATGGGCCAAGCTATCCCATTGTTGCAAATGCTAGAGGATGAGCTGAATAATGTGTCTGAATCCTACAAAGGTAGAGGACAAAAGGCAAGCCCATGACTTGGTGGAGAGCTTATCCAGGCGCTTATCAGAAAATGTAAGGATACAAAATAAAATTTTGTCACAAGAACATTACATTTGTGCCACAATTCTGGATCCACGTGCAAAATTAGGACTATTCCTTTCTTTTTCCGACAATGATGTTGCCCGCTACAAAAGTTGTATAGCTGAAGCAGCCATCAAGTTTGAAAACGAAGGGCTGCTAATTAAAAGCCCGCCACATCAACCCACAACAAGTACTGATACTGAAGCAGGCCATGCAGAATCAAGTGCAACTTCGTCGGCTGAGGGCAGTGCGGTTGGCTCACAATCGCAACACTCACCATCACCATCGACTACAAAAACAATAACTGGATCATTCGGCCGAGTACAATCATTATCAGATTGGTATGTAAAGATGGGCCTTAAGCACAGTGCTGATGCACAGAAAAAACAGCACAAAACCTTACCAGCAGCAACCCTGAACATTGAGCGGATGGTCCAGGCCTATCTGGACGACCCAACAGAGGTGTACGTTGATCAAAACCCAGTGCAGTATTGGTATAGGAAAAGGTCTGATTGGCCACAGCTCAGCAGTCTGGCGATAAGCTATCTGGCTTGCCCTGTCGCAAGTGTCTCTTTCGAACGTGTTTTCAGTGCTGCTGGTTCCATTGTAACCTTGAGAAGGACCAGTCTCTCTCCCAAAAATGTGGAGAGGTTAACAATGATCAAAATGAATCAGCACTTCATACCACCGAATTACACAATGCATGAATCAACAGAGGAAGATGAGGACAGCGGCTCAGGTGACGGAAGTATTGTGTCAGATGATTACCTACTACTGGAAGATCCCCCAGAGTTTGAGGACGAGCTATACTTCCCTGACAATTAGGCTCGCACTTACTGTCTTCCTCCCTTTTTTCCCCCTTTGTTTGTGTCTGTCGTTCCGGTTATAAACTTGTGAATCGCAACAAATGCATTATCACCGTCTTCTACTCTTCTAATTTAAGATACAAGTTTCAGGTGTCTGCCATTTGACACTACAGTCCTCAGAATCCAGCTCCTCCGCTCGATCATACTGCATCTCCTGGTCAATTCCATTTCCTTCATGAATGATGATTGGATGATGGCAACAACAAATTCAAACTTTCCTCGTCCTTCCAAAACAAGTGGACCATGAATCTGATGACTTCTATAGCTATCCTCCTTCAGAGCCGAGAGAGACTGGCCATTAACTGAAAATAAGATGCAACAGGTAATGATTGATGCCATGCATTGGCCGCAGAATGGCAGACTGAATGATGTAGATTTTGTTGTGTGTGTTGCGCATGAATTGATGTAATTGTGCACTGCCACTAATCAACTTTCTACAGAACACACTAATTTTCCCCTTCTTGCAAACAAGAAATGTGTACTTCTCCTGCATCTTGGTGATACATTGCTTTTAATTCAATACAGGAAGGGGACTCACTCAATCTGCGCAATGCAAATGACTGTGACTTAACAGCACCGTCCATCATGATGATGGCGAAAGAGACGGCCTGCAGCGTTAACGAGATGAGATGCAACAGGTAATGATTGATGCCATGCATTGGCCGCAGAATGGCAGACTGAATGATGTAGATTTTGTTGTGTGTGTTGCGCATGAATTGATGTAATTGTGCACTGCCACTAATCAACTTTCTACAGAACACACTCATTTTCCCCTTCTTGCAAACAAGAAATGTGTACTTCTCCTGCATCTTGGTGATACATTGCTTTTAATTCAATACAGGAAGGGGACTCACTCAATCTGCGCAATGCAAATGACTGTGACTTAACAGCACCGTCCATCATGATGATGGCGAAAGAGACGGCCCGTTAACTTAAGATGAGAAGGAACAGGTAATGAATGATGACAATTAATGGCATGCATTGGACACCTGACTCTGAGCTATTGGTCTTTGTGTTTGCGTTGTTTGTTGTGCACAAAGTGATGTCAAAGTCTACTAGTAGTAATCTATCTTTCTGTACACAATAAAGAATGACTCAAGTCAGTAATATTTATATTTCTACTCTGGGTGATTCATAAAAATTATACTTATACTGCAGGCCGATCTTCAGTCAGTAAAAGTATCAGAGATGATGATGATGAAGTCAGGAGGAGGATGTTTCAGGAGTGGCATAAAACAGAAAAGCCTAAAGGTAAACACGTCAACAACAACCACAGCAGACCCAAATGTCTGTGTAGAAGTTGAATAGAGTGTAGCGGTGGGATGACTGCAGTGCATTGATTTTACTAACTTTAACTGTAAAGTGCTATGTTTGGAATGGATAATGTGCTTTGCGTTTGTCCAACTCTTTGAGAGAAAAAAAAAGGACTCTAAAGTGTTAACGTAGGATGTGCTAATGATAAGCACTGTGGGCCTGATCTCTCCTGTTACTGTTGAAGGTCAATGCTGGAAACAGACTAGAGTAGAGATGATGCATATGCATACATGCCACCTCGGAAAGTGTTCTTGTTGCACTACACCATCACTTGTGCATTTGTTTTCACTTTCTTTCTCAATATCCCCTTTGGTTTTCAATCTAAAATTACAGGCCGGGCCTTGGCCAAAACTTTGTAAAACATTACAATGCATATTAATTACCTTACCAATCAATCACCTTTTTTTTCCAGCCGGGCAGTGGCGAGTGGCGAGGCGACACACCCAAGATTGATGGACGAGAGGAGCAAGAGGAATGCCGAGATGCAAAAAAACAGTCCACATTTTTGACCAGGATAAGACAGTAACAGTATCCACTTTTAAATTCTTTTAAATAATTTGATTAATATCTTGTATACAATCTTTACAATAGTGTGTTCTTGGAGTTGTTATTATCAATCATCATTACGTTTGCTCTGTGTTTACGATTCTTCACTACCAATATTTAAAATTTCTATTTGCTATCTGTTAAAGTATTAAGGCCGGAACAGAACAACAAATAGAAGTGTATGTAATCCGGGTCTCATCATCATGCATGCATTGCCTTTTTCTCCCTTAACATATGGAATGGATATGGTATGGTAGTCTTCAATGATTGTCGTTTGTTTGTCTATGTATGCATACTGTTTTTCTATGTCAAACCTTTCCCAAAATCCCCCTTCCCATCCATTCAACAAACCCTAACCCTCTTCCCCCGGGCTGTGTGACTTATTGTCGAGGTGTAACTAAATTAAATGTACACCAATACTTAATCACACACTTGCTGGGGCGGATGTGGTGAAAGCAACACTACTTCAATTTCAATGCAGAGCGATGATCTTCTTCTTCTTGCCCACCCATGAGTAGGATATTTCAGAGGTTATTTTATTTAACAAAGGAACATATACCTCAGCATGAATTGCCGGCATTGATTGGATTTGTTTGTTGTCATTCCTCATATACAGCACTATTTGTTAGACTGTAGGCATAGTCAAGTGACTCGAGTCGACAAAACTATAGTTTGTAACTCTGTCTAGTAGGCTATCCTCATAATAACCACTATTCAGTTTTTTTGTCAAATATTTGAGCATATAATTGTTGCTCGGTAAATTCTGTGATGTACTTCATTCAAATACTCCTCTAACAGTCTCTCAAAGGCGATTGACTATCTCCTTTTCTTTTTTTGGAAATGCTGCCACCCTGCCAGTGTATACTACCACTACTATACTACCACCACCCCAATCATGGCATGTATGAAAAAGTAAACCATCTTCACCATGCAGCCAGTGCTGTGCCACAGTTGGACATAAACATCAAGCACCGGTAAGAGAGACGTTTGGGGGAGGCAGAATTAATAATGGACATGTTGTCAATGATTTCATTTTCAAACACCACTCCAAAGAATGCATAGACTAGAGGACAGACTGAAAGTACTAGAAGGACCAGTCAATGAGTGAGGTGTGTCGCATCTATCTGTTTGTGTCTTATACAGTCAGCAAATTATTGAAAACAAACACAGGCTATGGGCGGCCATGCACCAGCAAGGAAACAGTGTGATGTAAAACAGTTACCCCACCTACAAAACATTAACAACATTGCATGTAACATAGAAAAATATATTTAATTTACCCTAACAAATAAACTAAACCCACAAAAGCTGACCCACCCACCTCCCTAACCCCAACCACTGTCCACAGTAGAAAAAAGTCAAACGCCAAACGAGTAAAGAACAGGAATTAAAAAAGGGGCAGTGACAGGGACTAACTGGTGGGGCGGGACTGGAGGAGGACACGCATCTGGCGCATCTCGTCCTCTAAATGGGCGACGCGGCGTCTAAGGCTGCGGCAGTTGCAGCCACAGTGGGGGGGGGCACCGGAGATGACACGGTGGCGGCGGGCACCCGCTAGGCGGTGGCACCGTAACGCTGGAGGGCGGTGGCTGGGGCCCGGGGCACTGGAGGAGGCTTCAATAGCTGCTGCAGTCTCCTCCTCCTCCTCGGCTAGGACCACCAGCCGCCGGTATTCATGCTGGATTGCCTCCAGCTTCCGGCGCCGTGCCTTGGCGGCCAACTCCTTCCGGTTGAGTTTTGGAGTTGCTGTGTATCAAAAAGAAAAAAACAAGACAATTGTAAAATATAGTCTTAATAAAACAGTAGGACAAGGTAATTATTTATACACATAGTGGCATGGTAGAGTAGCACTATAAAATAAAGCACAGTAGTACATAACATTTTAAATGGCGCCCGTCCTTCTTCCTTCCACCTGTCTTACACTATTTAGTTGAACAGTGCACCAGGTGCTCTTCTCCATAAAACTTTCAAAGCGGAGTTCAAATCAGATAGATGAGGCCATTGGTTACTCAATACTCCGGCTCCTAGTCCTATACCAATTAAAGGGAATTCTAGTCTTCTAGTTCACTCTTCAAACGTCCCCAAGAACTCATACTTACTTACGACATCGGATAGCGGGCGGACTTTGTCCGCCCGCCATCCGACTGCTAAAAAGGGTGGGGGTCCCGTGGGGACAATTAATTAGGATGATGCGCCCGGCACAGTGGCGGGCGCACCCTGTTTTTTTTTATTTAAATTCTGGTTGGCTTTGCTGAAAGCAATGCTAAAATGTTGTGCTGCTTTTCCAAGCACAACATGACGGGCCCCACACGGAGCCTGTCACGTTTTGCTTTGAAATTCGGGGGGGTACCATAGCATCGGTAGGTACCCTCCATGGGGGCCCCCAAGCATACTCTGCAATGTGTGCATGCCTTTCCGTGGCGGACGGCAATGCCGCCACGCAAAGGCATTCCAAAATGCAGATTATATGGCTGGCGGTGTGGTGAGAGAGACACCACCGCCATATTGAACCCTTTTCCGCCTGGACATGTCTGAATACTTTCTACAGGGATGGCGGGAGGTTTGCCCCTGCGGTGACGGCAGTGAATTCCAGCTGGCCCGGCGGGGGCAATACGCCCACCATCCTAATGGGGGCCCTAAGTCACAACTGTGCAGTATACATATACATACAGTACACCCTTGCAGTGAGTGTGCTGTCAAGTTCAACAATAGTTAAAGATTATGAATCTAACTTACCACCGCCTGCCACTGGTGCTGCCACTCCCCCTACCGCTCCGTTGCTATCTGCAACTGCCGCATCCTCGCCCTCGGCGTCGCCTTCGCTGGCCCCAGCAATGGTGGTCGGTAGTGCGCCTAGAAAACATTACACATTTATTAGGCGTCATATATACCTCCCCCTATTGATCAGTAGCAAGGTTGAAAAATGAGTTAATACTAACATACATCACTAGTACAAATCAGGTAGTAGTAGAGTAGACACTAATAGTTATATGATCATTGTAGCCTTTGCTTGATTAGCCCTAGCCATGCACATGTGACGTTACCTTTACCTTGCAGCTTCTTAAGACACCTTTGAGCCCACATGACCTGCCTCACACTGCTACTGTCTAGTCTACGCGCTGCGTACAAGCGGTCAACAAACATTAACAAGCCACTTTTTTAGGAAGAACTGGTGTACTACTGTTACTGTTAGTCCATATTGCTTATCCATAGATGCTACACTTTTTGGCACGGCTGAGAAATGCTTGCAAGTTGCAATATACTAACGCACACCATTTCTTTTTTCGCATTACAGATGCAAGATTCCCTTCTACGAACCAGAGCTTCTGAAAGATGCACCAACTACCAGTACTAGGTTCTTCTGAGGTGAGGGGTCCATTCACTCACATCTTCATTTATAAATGTATATAAACTAAATTGCTATGGGATGGTGGTGCTGCCTTCCACCACTGTTCAGTTATCATGATTTAATTCCCAACTGTATAAGTGTAACAATGTATATTGTTTTAATGTTATTGATTTGCCGGTTGGTGCTGCTAAGAAAACAGTGTACAGACCTTCTCAAATTGAAATAAACATTTTAAACTTACATAGACTTCGTGGTATTTGGTGTGGAGTGGACTAAGTTACACGAGTGAGCAAATTAAAGTAAGGGTGTGCATGTGAATTGCTTCCACGACAGAGGTTGGGTGTGTTATGTTCTGGGTTGTCTACTTGTTGGGTATCTTGGGGGGAGGGTTCCGAGACCTAATAGGTATGACAAGACAGTACTATAGTCAAGCAGTGGAATTGTGGTGGGTGCGGAATTTCTGATTGAGGTGTGCAAGGAAGGTCCAACCTACCATCACCAACATCCTATTTTCTGGTGCAAATGTATGTGCAAGATCCCTACAACAGTGGTATGTCCTATAGGGTATCATATCAAAATATTAAGAAATCTGGTAGGGCTGTTGCTGTGAATTTTCAAAGCCTCAACATCAATAAGAGTAAAAGTAGTACAAGACAACGACCCAACGGATTGTACGAGCTTCTGGTGAATATGAGTTTTATATTACAACCTTTCACAAAGAGTGGCACTGGCCAACTGGGCAAGACTAGCTACTACAGTACAGACAGATTGATAGGATGTAGTAGTACTCAGAGTCATCATAGCGGAGGCAGGGATAAGATTTTTGAAACCGTACAGATCGAAGGATAATTGGTGGTAAAAAAATAGCATTTGGAAACACACTATAGTTCGGGAGAAATGGGGCAGTAAAAGTTATGGAATAAGAAATATTATTAAAAACAAGAAGACTTACTGGGGCCAGCAGAGGAGCCCTCAGCGGTGTCCTCCTGGTGGTGTTCCTGTCCCGCCGACTGCCCAGTCCCTGTCGGTCTGCCCCTGGGTGCTGATGGACAGGAAAGATATAAGAAAGAGACAAACATTGATGGATGGTGTCAAACAAATACAATATTTTTCAATAACGGTCAAAAAACACTTCTGTAAACAACAATTGCAATAACTACATTGACCGATCTCATCTGGTCAACATGTAATATCGGGGGATTCGCAGTTCGACTACTTAAGTTACTATTTATCAACAGTAATCCAGTCTTCCATTCTGATTACATAAAACTAAGTTACAACTAAGCCTAAGTAGTAGTACAACGTACCACCCAACCTAGCCCACCTATTCCAGGCATGCCAATTGTACATTAAGTATGCATTTCCACTGTATTCCTCAACAATGCGTATGGTCCAATCATGGAGGACACATGAACATGACTAAATTTTTTGTATACACCAAATTTTGGTTTGATTGATGCTGATCTGCTACTGCTAAGTAACTGCTAAGCCTACCTCCACTCATTGAACAAACTAGAAAAGGTTCTAAAGACTGCCGTACTAGCAGCACGTCACGTAACTGAGTGAGGGGGGGCATCACGCATACCACTAACCAATAAGAAGGTCCTTACAAAGTACCTAAACCTAAGTATCAATCCGCCCCTATCTATTAGTGACAGGACAAAGTAAGGAGTGGACGTGAGTCACTGTAGCATTACGTAACTTAATTTCTCTAAAATAAACTCGTAAAGAATCACGCTAAGCAAGCGCAAACGCAAAGCTGCAAACAAGTAAGATTAGTAGTAGAGCAGAAAAGCACCTGTGTCATAATCACAGAAGACTTTTAAACGTTTTTAACCTGGAATGTATTGTAAGCAGCAACATTCTAGCTGGTTGGAAGGAAAAAAAGATATTCGCAAAATATAACATAGAGCAGAAGAACAGACACAAAGTTGTAGTAATTAAATAGGTACTCACCAAGCCCCGGGACCTCCACTCCTAGCAGGTCCAGCAGGTCCTGCTCACGGTCCCGGATGTCGGACCACCGGTGCGTCAGCTGTGCCTGGGTGCGCCGGACCCCAGAGATGCGCGACACTGCCCGGCGCACCTTCCCCCACCGCTGCCGACGCTCCCCGAGGCCGTACCCGGACCCAGGCCTGCCACCTGCTGCCAGGGTTGAGGGGAGGTGGCGCTGCACAAAGAAAATGAGTGCAGCCAACTCCACCTCCCTAAATAAGGCCCGTGCCTGCACTCCTTGTGGGCGCCGCCTTCCACATAGAAGGCGGTCGCGGCTCTGGCTGCGGCGAGCCCTACCCTTTGACATGGTTCTGGGGATGAGAGACGGGGTGGGAAAGAAAAGGTAATAAAATTAAAAAAGTAAGTAAAGGAAATAAATAGGCAATAGAAAGAGTGAAAAAGTAGCTAAAAAACAAAAAAAAGTAGACAAAAACCAAAAATATAGAAGCAGGAAAATAGTTAGAGAAATAATAAGTAATAAAGATCCAAAAAAAGTGGCTATAAACAAAGGATTGAAAAGATTTAGGGAGGATTGAAAATCAGGCCCCAGAACCATGCAATAAAGTGAAAAACAAGATGGCCGCGCCCATTGCGACCACGTGCGCAAGTTCGGGCGATATTTTCTCCCCGAGCAAGCAAAAAGCAACGCGATCCAGTAAAAGCGGTCGCTAACAGAAAATATCGACCGCGAACAGGCGCGAACATGCATTGCGTGACCCGGAACAGGAAGTAAGCATCGCGAGAGGGCGGGACAAGTGAAAACAAGATGGCCGCGCCCGTGAGCAACCGCATGGGTAAGTTGGCGACCCGCGATCACGCAAAAAATACCGCGAACAGGCGGCAAAAAACTTCCGCGTCTTCGCGATATTTCCGGCGTGTTTGCGGAGATTTTCTGCATTTTCGCGATAATTTGCGGAAGTTATTTTCGCAAATTCCGCCCACCCCTACTTCTGGATTGTTGTAGTTTCGATGCCGCTTTGAGGCGGAGGGCTCTCTTTTGTTGTTTTCATTTTTGGTTCATCGTTCCGGCATACTTTCATTGGCGGATTTGTGATGTTCGGAACGAGTGCCCAGTCGGCTACTTTATGTGCCGAATTGTCTTCGACTTGGAGCCTCTGATTTTGGAAATTTGCAACCCGATCGTTGAAGTGGAGATGGAGGAACACCGCCCATTCTGACTCCAAAATGCTTGATGAAGCGACTTTCGATCCGCGCCCAGATACACTGTTGATTGTCCTCCAAAACCTTGCGGAGTTTTCGTTT
Source organism: Triturus cristatus (assembly GCF_964204655.1). Classification (NCBI taxonomy): domain Eukaryota; kingdom Metazoa; phylum Chordata; class Amphibia; order Caudata; family Salamandridae; genus Triturus; species Triturus cristatus. The sequence goes on from NC_140582.1 coordinate 419,145,716, forward strand.
TAATGTCATGCTGTAGTTTCGCCCAGAAAGAGTTCTATTGATTACTGCGTAGCTCTCTTTTGGTTTTCTTAAGATGGCTGCGGGCCGCTCTCAATTTTGTTATTTTTGTAGGGTCCGTTGGATCACATTTTAGCGCCCGCCATGTCCGGTTCATGGATCTTGTTGCAGCTTGTATCTCAAGATTCAAGCTGGGCGTCTGCTTCAGCCCAGTCTGGATCGCGTGCTTTACTGGTTGCGCATATTTGTTCAGTTGCAAATGTTGACCAGTTGGAGATTGTGTCGTCCGGGCGTCTGCTGTGGCGCTCGATAAGTCCTTTGGCCTCTATTGCTACTTGTTGGAGATTATTGAAGGAGCATTTGATACGTTTTAGGTTGATTGTGAAACTCTCGGATGGCTGTGCCCTTCCTTCGTCGAGTTGCATGACACTGGTCCTCAACGATATTTCTTGGGGACAATGGTCACTTTCAGTTCTGCTCCCTAAACTGAAATCTGTTATTTGATGGAAAAGAGAGAGACTGGCGAATGTGTAATCTATTAGTGAAGTGCCTTTTTTCGATATGTAGGAGAAGCGAGGAGGCTTGTCTGAGGGAAAGCGTCCGTTAAGGGCTCTGAGGCCCAGATTTTCAAGATTGCCTTGAAGGGAACGTCCCTTTGGATCGTTCTTATGCCATCCTGGGCGGACCAGCGGTGGTATTTCCCAAATGTTGTCGTGTGATTTGGTGACCTTGTTTTTCTCTAAGTCTGACATTAGCCACATATTGAAGTCACCGGTTAGTAAGATTTCTGAGTCAAGAGGTCCAGTTTTCACTCTCACTACTGTCGCAATCGCTTCTTCTATAAAGGATTGCCTTGATGCTGTAGTTGGGCGGACGTAGGCGTTCATTAAGATCAAGATCCAGCGTTGACCATTTCTAGGGGTGTAAAAAATTCCCACACATTGGAGACAGTGTGGTGAGCCCAGAAGATCCTAAGAGGTAACTGCGTTTTTAATTGATATGTAGATTGCGAGGCCGCCGCTTCCTCTTCCCGGCCGATTCAATTTATGGGCTGGAATGTGATGGGTTTTGAAACCTTCTATGTGCTGCAGTTCAAAGAGCCATGTCTCTTGTAGTAGTAGTATATCGAATTCCTGAAAGTAAGAAATTGTAGCATTATCCTCGAGTTTGCTTGTTAGGCCATTGATGTTCCATGAACAGATCTTTAAGGGAGGCGTTTCGTGGCGGTTATCCCTGTTGGGCTGTCATCGTAAAAGTCGAGTTGTGTTCAGGGTGCCTGCCAACCATGACCATGTTCTGGCCTCTTCCGGATCCCTAAGTGGTGTAATACCATCTTCTCTTGGTTCCCTCTGTTTGTAAACAAGAGTGGGGGTTTTGTTGCGAGCACCCCTGAGGACCGAATACACTGCTCCCCTCCCTGGTCGTATGTGTTCCTCGCCATGGCTTGCCTGCAGAATGTGTGGATATCCCGGTTCCCTGCCCGGTTTTATCTGTATACCCCATTGCTTAAAGGTGTCAGTTTGCCCTAGGATGTTGTTCATTGCCTCAGCTGAGCTCCAGGTGACCTTTGTTGTTTCATTTGTTTGGCCCTGACACGGGGTAATAAATTCTATCGATGTTATGTCTTATGTGGTTTTTTGATTTGACAGACCTGATGCTTGAATCAGCTTTATGATGTTGCCACGATTTAGGATGTCATGGCTGCCTTTTTGACTGGTATTCTGGATAGAAGTAGGTAAAGCGGGCTCTGGGTCGTGATGTTCTGCATAATAGGTGTGTTTGGGAAAGCCAGGTGGGTGCTTGTGGTTAGCTCTTTTGTCCCACTGTGCGCCCTTTTTCCTGAAGGTGCCATTGCTGGGTCCTTTTCCGTTGACGGAGGGCTGAAGCCCCTCTTCCTTTTTTCGCTATCTTGCGTAGTTGGTTGTTCTTCCCTTATGGTTAGTGGCACGGCAGAGTGTTTTGGATCATCGACCCCAGTTGCTGCCGGACATCTAAGGGAGTTGAACATCGGGTAGAGGCTTAGGTCTTGTTTTCCCCTCCTCAATTTATTTCGTCCTTTCCGCTTCCTTTGTCTTTTCCCCTTCCCCGATGGTTCTCCCTGCTCTTGTTCTGTTGAAGTGAGGCAGATAGAGTTTGCTCTGCTGTTAACCGGAGATGATTGCTGTTCCCTCTTGTGGCTCACGAGCCCAGAAAGATCTTGGGGTTGAGGGGAGTTGGTCCCTTCAGCCCCTCTTAGCCTTGAGTTAGGAGCTGTTGTTACTTGAGGATCTTCGCATGGGTCTCCTAAGTCAACATCACTGCCTTTTCCGGGAATGGGTTTGACTTTTGCTATTTCTTTAAGGTCTACCACTAGCTTTTCCATTATCCCTGGGAGTGAGCTGAGTTTCTCCACTATTGGTGTGCAGTCACATCCTTGTTGCGGGCCGTCTGCCGCTTCTTGGGGTCGTCTGATCAAGCTGTTTGAGTTTGAGATCCTATCGTCAATTTTGACTATATACGCGGCAAGCGTGTTAAGAAGGCTGATTTGGATATCCATTTTGTTCGCCTGATAAGTCATAGCGTCGGCTGACTTTTGAAGAATATCAAGGGCGGTGGCCCATGCCATCTCTTGTGAAGGGCCCGTGCTTTTGTCCTGCCTTGGTGACACTGGTGGCAGCGGGTGTCCAAAGGTGGTATTCCCGTATGAATGCAGCATATTTTCCCATTCCTTTGACTCGAAGTAGGAGAGTTCTTTAGTGCTGCCGTCTGCCTCAGCTGCGTCCTCTGTAATTTCAGTGGGGTCCGGTTTCCTCTCTCTATGTTGTTCCTGTCTGGCTGAGTCTATTGCGCCATCCCCAAGGGTGGTGAGTACTCCTTCCATCGTCGAAGCCATAGGGCTAGCCATTTTGGGGTTATTTGAAAATTCGCCATTTTGACTGCACGAAATGCTGAAACTGACTTTATTTTGCAAGTCGCTTAATTCGTTTAAATCGTCCAGATTACTTGTTTTTTCTCCAATTAGATCTACTTGTAGGTCCAGTGGCTTATGTGCAGCGTTGGATTTGGCGACGTAAGATGGTGCTGAGTTGTGTTGACACACTTGCTCGATTAGGGAGGACTTGATTGCTTCCTCTAGTGGCTTGATAGTGACGCTGGCTGACGAATGACTGCTACGCGAGGTCCAAGTCCCCCCATTTGCTGCTGAGCTGCCCTTGATGACTGTCACTAAGGGACTTAGAGGGGTTGAAAGGCCCGCGATGTTCATGTTGCTTGAGAAGATCGCTGAGCCAGCGTCTTTTAAGTAGGTGAATTTTGACGTTATCTTGGGCTGGTTGCTGAAAGATTTGCAGGCCATCCTGTCAGGGTCTTTACAGGTGGATTGGGGTGTGCTGTCAGTTGTGGGTTCAAGATCACACAACAGCAGATTAGGTACAGGCTCAGAGTCTGTGTTTACAATCATTGTTTTCCCTTGCTTTTCTTTTTCTTTTGTGGGTCCAAAGCCCTCACTTTGCCAGATCGCATTTCGGGTGGACCGGGTGTGGCAGGAGAGTGTGGCAGGAGGGTGGGCGAGAGACCCCCTACCCACACTTCAGCTCTACTTCTGCTTCCTTTCTGCTTCCCTTCTGCCACTTGTCTCTGGCCGCTTGTTACAGGTCACAGGTCGCAGATGCTTGCTTCGCCGGCTACACACCAGGCTAAGGTGCTGTGGGGAGCCGCGCAGGCAGTTGAACACTCCCCTCACCCTATTCACTTCCCTCGCCTCTTCACGTCTCCCCTCTCCACCAGCTGTAGTAGAGAGCACCGAGGTCGCTACGGCGGGAGGGGTAAGGGGAGCAGTAGGACGCGGCTGAAGCTTGCGGGCTCTGGTGCAGTCTTGTGCAGTCTAGCATGGAGAGGCGATGAGGCTGCAGAGCTCCCTGCAGGTCCCCCCACTGCTGTGCCCCTACTTGCCCCACTCATGGTCAGTCTGATGCAGTCTAGTGTGGTACGGCGATGAGGCAACAGAGCTCCCTGCAAACACCTCGCCGCTGAGCCCCACTGCTGTCGCCCTGCTCGTGGCCACCAGCTGTAGTCCTACCTCCTCTTCCTCCTCCTCCTCTGGCGTGGACGTGACTGTGCTCGAACCCGGCAGTAGCACGGACCGAATCAGACCTCCCTCGGACCTCCCTCGCCAGACCGACAGCACGGCACGGCTCTCCTCTGCACTCCTCTCTTCTCTGTGTCCTGCTCTGCTCTGCTCGCGGCTCTCACTGCTTGCTACGTGCTGCCGTGCACAGAGGCTCACTGCGTCGGGCGATTCACACCCACGAACGACTGCTCCAAGCATCACATGCCTCCTCTCTGTTACACTCCATGCTGCTTAAACGACCGGCTCCTTCCTTCCTTGCTGTGACTGACAGTGATGTCAGTGTAGTATCATTATAAACAGCTGGGGAAAAAAACCAAACAACTAATTCTTGCAACCACAATACGAAATGAACACAAATAACACATTCAATACTATTTCCATTTTTTAAATCTGGCTGGCTCGTAGAGAGAGGGTTGAGGCCCATCAGCTCGCAGAGGGAGAGCTGCAGGCCAGCTCGCAGAGGAAGAGCTGCGGGCTGACTGGTATAGGGAAAGGTGTGAGCCGTCTGCTTGCAAAGAGATAGCTGTGGGAGGGTGAAGTGGGGAGAGGGAGCATGAAGTGGGTAAACTGCGGGTCCGAGGGCTCGCACATGAACAGCTACGAGCTAATGGGCTGGCTCACAGAGGTAGAGATGCGGGCCCGACATCTCGCAGACACAGAGCTGCGAGCCGATGGACTAGCTTCTAAAGGCATAGCTGCTAGCTGGTGATGTGGGGACAGGGAGTGTAAAAGGGGTATCTCGAACAGACAGCTCCGGTATGTTTTCACAGCTGCCTCGCAGAGGTAGAACTACGGACTTGATGCTTTGTAGACGGAGAGATGTGAGCTGACGTGGACTGAATCACAAAATGGCTGCCAACAGTTCCTAGTTTCAACAGTTCGCACCCAGGCTCGCAGAGGGAGAGCTGTGGCCCGTGGGCTCGACTCGCAGAGGAAGAGCTACGGGCCGTCCGCTCGAATAGGCATAGCAGCGTACTGGCTCGCAAAGGTAGAGAGCTGCGAGCTGACAGACTGGCTTCTACAGGCATAGCTGCGAGCTGGTGATGTGGGGAGAGGGAGTGTGAAAGGAGTATCTCGCACAGACAGAACTCCAGTATATTAAATTGCCCCCGGGACCTTTGTTTTATTTTCACTCGATGCGAGGCACAGGATGGCTGCTAACACTTCCTGGTTTGAAGTGTTAGCAGCTAATCAGAGGCAAGTTCGTGCTCGGGAGTTAGACTCCACCCAGATATATATATATATATATTTCCTTTAATATCTCAAAAACTACTGAACGGATTTACACCATTCCAACAAAAGCGTGCTTTCTGGACTAAGACCTTTCTCACTGCCAAATTTGGTGGAATTCCATTCAGCAGTTTGACCTGTGGAAACTAAGTTCTAACTATAACTAACTACTGGCGTCCACCAGTAGATAATATATATATATATATATATTACCTACTGGCAGTCGCCAGTAGGTAGTTATAGTTAGGATCTAGTTATTCTAGGAAAATAGCAACATTCTATTCACAATAACTTTGGCACCGATTGATGAATCTTCGTGAAATTTTCAAAACTAATTGTTTGTCAAGCTCAGCTCCTATGTTGAAAGTTTGGGGGTGATTCGTGAAGGGGGGGCTGAGAAAAAAGGGGGTCCCAAAACGTGTTTTTTCAATTTTAATTTCCGTAGGAAACTTTAGACAAGGCTACAGGTCCAACGGGTGAACGGAATTACCCCAAATTTAGCAGGAAGAAGGGTCTTGATCTAGAAAGCACACTTTTGTTTATTTGGTGTAAATCCATTCAGTGGCTTTTGAGAAGTTTACAGATATCAGTATTTGGGAATTCTGCCATCTGATTGGCTGAGGCGTTTCGAGCACGAGCTTGCTGCTGATTGGCTGCAAACGATGCGAGCGTTTGCAACTAGGAAGTGTTGGCTGCCATTTTGTGATTCCGTTGAAGTGAGTAAGGGGTAAAAAGGGTGACACATGTGGGAAAGAGGAGGGTAGGAGCACTGTAACATGTGTGGGGTGTTTTGGGTGTTCTATAGAGGGGGTGCAAAGTGAACTAATCATACCTACCGGTGTGAAAGTTCTAGGCTGCGAAAATTAAGTGAGGTATTGGCTAGTGTGTGATGTTTCTAAGGTGAGCTTGTGCGCGACTTGAGTATTAAAGCGTGAGCCCATACTGTGTGTATTATGCTGTGAAGCCATGTGCCCTGGCCCCTTCAGTAGAGTTGTGGAAGTAGTTTCAGCATGTGTTTATACTTACTAGGATGAACTACTGACCCGTAGTGGTGTGAAAGTCCTGGGTACGGAAAATATATGAGGTATTGTCTAGAGTCTCATGGAAGGAGGAAGTGTTGGCCACCACTTTGTGATTCCGTTGAAGCGAGTAAGGGGAAAAATGGGCAAAAAAAGTAGGAAATTAGAGGGTAGGAGCTCTGTAACCTCTGTGGGGTGTTTAGGTGCTAGGCTACGAAAATTAAGCGAGGTATTGGCTAGTGTGTGATGTTTCTAAGGTGAGCTTGTGTGCGACTCGAGGATTAAAGCATGAGCCCACAATGTGTGTCTTATGCTGTGAAGTCATGGGCCCTGGCCGCTGCAGTACAGTTGTGGAAGTAGTGTCAGCATGTGTTTATACCTACTAGGATGAACTATGACCCGTAGTGGTGTGAAAGTCCTGGGTACGGAAAATATGTGAGGTAGCGTGTAGAGTCTCATGCTGCTAAGCTGAGCAGCTGCCGGACTCGGGGATGAAAGCGTGAGCCCAAACTGTGCTCTGGCCGCTGTGCCACATCTGTGCAAGTAGTGTCAGCATGTAGTTATAGCTACTTGGAGGAACTTTTGTTTCGAACATTGTAACTTGTGTATGGTGCTTAGGGGGTGTTATATAGGGAGTGCGAAGGTAAATTTGTGTGCATGAAATGAATTTGGTATTTGGAAAGTGGAAAGCACTGAATCTTACTGGTCTGATGGCGCTGGGGGCGTAAGGTGAGGTGTTGCTGGAGTTGGGAATAAAGCTGATGAACTACTGACCCCTATTGTGAACTTTTAACGTGCACGTGCCATTGAATGTTCGATAAAATGTTGCAAAAGTATATTGATAGGTTAAAAAAAAATGATGAACTTTTAACCTGCAGGTGTCGTAGAAGGTTCCAGAAAGTGTGGTGATAAAATAGGTTGAACTTGTGACCTGCATGTGGCGCAGAATAATGAGTAGCTTTTCAGAAGGAAAATTCAAAATTAACCAATGGAGGTAAGTTTTGGAATGTCGTTGAAGGAATGAAGCATTCTGATTTGTTCTTTAAATGTATTTATGTGTGGAGCGACAGAGAAATTGTGCCATTTCTGGTTTAATTTCTTGATGAAGTCGGAGCTTTACATGTACTATGTGAGAAAGAGAGAATTGTATGCGTGTGTCATTTGAAATCTGTATAACAACTACAAAGGTGAGTTAGAAATTAACAAGGTGTGTTTTATAGAATTGATTAAGTATTTGAGGTGATGTTTTTAATTTTCAAAGTTATATAGTGCTAGTAAAGTGTGGTGATATTGGTTATGTAATATGCATACAATTTGAGCTGTTGTTATATAAGTATTTTATATATGTTTAGGAATTTTTCAAAGAGAAGAAGTGTAGTTTGTCATCTTTATAGGACTGTAGTGTTTTAAAAATGAGGTACAGCGTTAATTTGAGTTTGTAATGTATTTGGGGAGATAAAGAAAATGTTGCACGTTTGCAACTGATACTTTTTGTGGAAATAGTGGGGTGGGGGGTGGTGGTAGGAAACGTACGTGTTCTTAAGTTAAAAGCGATAAAATGAAATGCAGAAATGTTATGTGGGCAGGTTTTGGTCTTATTTTTGACACTTAGAGGTAGATTTGAATATAAGTCAGGGTAGGTTGTTGTACAGTGGGGCCGTGTACAGTGTTTTGAGATTACATGGAGAGGAGATGGAGATAGGTTAAGTGATACGTTCCTTTTATATGTACGCATAGTTTGAATCATATGATACTAAGTTGAGATATAATAAGAATATGGGGCCATATTATCAAGGACGGCGTTAAAATTATCGCCGCTTTAGCGGCAGGAAACTGCTGCTATAGCAGCGATAATGGGCTTGATAATATGCCCTTGTGAATTCCCATAGAAGCCCATGTTCACACCAGAACATGGGCTTCTATGGGAATTCACAAGGGCAGATTATCAAGCCCATTATCGCCGCTAAAGCGGCTAGGATTTTAATGCCGTCCATGATAATATGGCCCATGGTTTCTGGTTTGCATTTGGGTATAGTTAATAGTGTTTGTAGTTTCTGACTAGTGAATAATAAAAAGGTAGATATACTAAAATATATGGTAGTTAACGTATTAATTATTGTCTGTTCTTATGGAATAGAAGTAGTTGGGGAGTGCTTCTTTAGAAGAGATGTTTTATAAATGTGTGAGAGATAAATAAAAAAGTTAATGTGCGGTATATTTTCTGTATGACTTTGTTGACATTAGAGAACTGCATGATACTATTTGTCAGGCTGTGTCGCTGTGGCGGATATATGTAGGTGTTGAAGTGGTTCGTGTTTTACTGATGGTGAGCTTCACTATCCCTATTGAGACGCTCGTCAATTTATTCAGTCCATTTAATGTCTTTATTATAGATACAGTAAAGGGACTGCATATCAAAAGTTTGGGAATTAGAACTTTGTTTACTCTCCCCATGCCCTTCTATACACTCTACAGAGTGCTTAAACGACTTTCGTAACATATCGATGTCTAGCTAGCAAAGGTGGTGTAGTTCGACAGGGCCCATTTATACACCGTGCTATGGGATGGTTTATGTTTTACCCGCCAATTTGCATGCTTGAATACTTTTTGCTGATAAGTGTTCCGGCAGACACCTGTTAAAATTAACGTCGTATATGGGTATAGTGACGCTACTGGGAATGGCGGGGGTTGCTGTTTGATTTCGTACGGTTAAGGAAGGGCGGGGGTCGGTGTGGGGCAGGTGGTTATGTTGCTGATTGAAACACAGAATATAGTAACGTGCAGATGTCAAGCTACTAAAGGTGATCTAGTACCACTGGGAGCACTTATAAAGCGCTCTATGGTATGGGATATGTTTTAGTCGCAAATTTGCATGTTTTAATACGTTTTGCTGATGATCGTTTCGGGAGACATCTGTTGAAATTAAGCCTCTGTTTGGCTATAGTGGCGCTTCTACATTTGCTGGGGCTCTTTCTTTTATTGCATAAAGTTAAGCAAGGGCGGGTGTTGAGGTGTGTAGTGGTACTGTGCCTATTTATAAACCGTCTTATGGTATGGTGTATGTTGGAGTTGCAAAATTGCAGGTTTTAATAGGTTTTGCTGATGAGCGTTCCGGCAGACACCTGTTGACATTAAGTCTATGTATGGCTATAGTGGCAGTAAGGGGAGTCCTGGGGCTCTTTGTTTGATTTCGTAAGGTTAAGCAAGGGATGGGTGGGGGTGGGGGAGCTGCGTATGTTGCTGATTATAAGACGGATATTTGTAACGTGGGCATGTGTAGTTACTAAAGGTAATGTAGTTTCACTGGGCCCATTTATAAACAGTGCTATGGGATGGTTTATGTTTTACCCGCCAATTTGCATGTTTTAATAGTTTTTGCTGATAAGTGTTCCGGTAGACACATGTTAAAATTAAGCCTGTGTATGGGAATAGTGGCGCTACTAGGAATGGGGGGTTTCTGTTTAATTTCGTACTGTTAACCAAGGGCGGGGGTGGGTGTGGGGGAGGTAGTTATGTTGCCATTTGAAATACAGAATATAGTAACGTGGAGATGTGGAGCTACTATAGGTGATGTAGTACCACTGGGAGCACTTATAAAGCGCCCTATGTCATGGTAAATGTTTTACCCGCCAATTTGCATGTTTTATTATGGTTTGTTGATGAGCTTTTCAGGAGACATCTGTTGAAGTTAAGGCTGTGTATGGCTATAGTGGCGGTTCTACGTTTGCTCTTTCTTTTATTACGTAAAGTTAAGCAAGGGCGGGTGTTAGGGTGGTGTAGTGGTACTGTGACTATTTATAAACCGTCTTATGGTATGGTGTATGTTTGAGTTGCAAAACTGTAAGTTTTAATAGCTTTTTCTGATGAGCGTTCCAGCAGACACCTGTTGACATTAAGTCTATCTATGGCTATAGTGGTGGTAACGGGAGTGCAGGAGCTCGTTGTTTGATTTCGTAAGGTTAAGCATGGGTATGGGTGTGGGTGGGGGATGTGCGTATGTTGCTGATTATAAGACGGACATTTGTAACGTGGGCATGTGTAATTAGTAAAGGTAATATACTTTGAGTGGGCCTATTTATTAACTGTGCTATAGTATTGTTTGTGGTTTACCCGCGAATTTGCATGTTTGAATACTTTTTGTTGATAAGTGTTCCGACACACACCTGTTAAAATTAAGGCTGTGTATGGGTATAGTGACGCTACTAGGAATGGTGGGGGTTTCTGTTTGATTTCGTACGGTTAAGGAAGGACAGGGGTGGGTGTGGGGGAGGTGGGTATGTTTCTGATTAAAACACAGAATTTTGTAACGTGCAGATGTCGAGCTACTGAAGGTGATGTAGTACCACTGGGAACACTTATAAAGTTCCCTATGGCATTGTTTATGTTTTACCCGCAAATTAGTATGTTTTAATACGCTTTGCTCATGAGCGTTCCGGTAGACGGTTGTTGAAATTAAGTTCTTGTATTGGTATAGTGTGCTTACTAGGTTTGGTGTGGCTCTTTATTTAATTTTGTAAAGTTAAGGAAGGATGGGGAAGAGGGTGGTGCAGTGCCAGTGTGCCCATTTATGAATCGCTTTATGGTATGGTATACGTTTTTCTGGCCAATCCCCGTGTTTTAATACGTTTTGGTGATGAGTGTTCCAGCAGACAGGTACAGAAATTACACAACATGTCTGTGGATAAGACATCTTTGTGCTGATAGACACTCTTGTACTGTGGTAGATGGATGATAGCGTTGATGGAAAATTATGAAACTTGGTGCCATTGTAGATTTTAATAGAAGGTTACACTGTTTGTTTGTTACTATGGTGTAGTTAGGGTTCTAAGTGGGAGAAAAAAAGAGGGGGTGCTCTAAAAGGGGGCAAAGCTCTTAAAGGGGTGTGGGCTATGCAAGTTGGGTTGTGGTCTAAATCAAGATAAGTAGGGGTGGGCGGAATTTGCGGAATTAACCTTCGCAAATTATCGCGAGAATGTTTAAAATTATCGCAAACAAGCAGAAATATCGCGAAGATGCGGAAGTTTTTTTCCGGCATGTTCGCGAGATTTTCTGCATGGTTGCGGGTCGCCAACTTACCCATGTGGTTGCTTGCGGGCGCGGCCATCTTGTTTTGAGTTGTTCTCGCGGTGCATGATCGCGAGAAGAAAGACGTGATCGCGCGACGCATGACGTCACTGCGGGCGCGAACTGTCGCGAGACAGCGCAAATGGCTAAAAACAATACAACATCTCATGGAGAACGCGACCGGATCAAGAAAACTTGTCGGCGAACGCAGGGATTCAGGTAAGGCGATCGCGTGCGCGCGAGAATGTATCATTTTACAGCGCGAGCAAGAAACAAATTATCGCCAAGCTGCGGAAACCGGAATTTTTGACATTTTCGCGCTCTCCGCGGAACGCAAAAATGTCAAATTATCGCAATTTCCGCGAACGGAACGAAATTTTTGCCCAGGCCTAAAGATAAGTATCAATGTGTGCTTTAGAAAATCAATTCCAATTATTGTAGGTTTGGAAAAAAAACATTGTTTAAAGGATTTCCCTTTCTTCTACAACATGGGTAACCTAGCGTGATGTCTCCAGTTCTCAGTAATGATCAAAATAAGCATGTGACATCGATTTGCATGCTGTCACTGAAGTGTAATAATAAAAAAAATTGAATATCTTTGAGAGGGCCGAAAATAGAGCCTGGTAGAGAGTTGTTTGGAGGCTGCCTGAAAATAAGTGCCGGTCCCCAGACCCGGCCAAATTAAAGCGCAGTATCCATGCATCCTAAGCACTGCGCCATTCAACCATCTTTTAATTGATGGATATATTCCTACTTATATGATTCTGGATATCCCCAAACACAAATCTGTTTCCCATCGACTGAAAGACCTCCACTGGCTTCCAGTGGGTAAAAGAATTATATTCAAGTCGCAATGCCTGGCATATAAGGCGCTACAGGGGAAAGGGCCACTGTACTTGAGAATACATCTTAAGAAATACATGCCAGTTAGAAATTTAAGGTCAGCTCAGGCTCAACTACTGTCAATCCCCAGATATAAGCAAACTCACTGGGGGTGCAGGAGTTTTTTTGTTGGGAACAGCAAAGAGTTGGAATTCCATATCTATGTCAATAAAAAACAGCAAGTCACTAATGTCATTCAGAGGGCTGCTAAAAACATGGTTATTTAAGAAATGAAGGTCAGAAGCATAGTTAATTTGCAAAGTCAGCCTATCCGTTGGTTATAGCGCCAAGACGCCCTTGGGCATACGTGCGCTCCATAAGTCTGTAAATCAAATCAAATTATATATACATCTACATAAATCTGTTCGTCCTCCTATCTTTAGCATCTATGAGCGCACTCGCCTATAGTAAGCACTGTGCCATTTATGCAGCGATACGCCTATATATGCATAGATATATCTGTCCCAGAATCAATCCTAAGCATTCATGAGCCACCCGTCTATCGTAAGTACTGGTCTTTGCATTCATTCATCCTTCCATCCATCCATACATTGATACATTGATATATGTATCTATCCATTGATGCATCTGGCCATGCATCCACTTGCCCTTTATTCAACTATACGTTCTTATTTCCGTGCATCGTCTGCCCCTGATCTTAAATACAACGTATTATACTCATCCAGCTACCCTCTTAAGGCATTGAAAAGGCTTGCGAAAAGCATTGACAAGCAGACTTTTTAATAAAGAATAACAAAGCTTTGAGTTACTCTTTGTGGAGCATACTTAAACACCCTTCTCTGGTGGTGTTTTAAACAAAGGTACATCTAGCGAAATAAATATATAGGAGCTTTTAAGTGTAATACGTTAATTTAGGAATATAACGTTTTGTCAAGTTGTTTATAGGTACACTGTTTTAGAGTGGCCATGACTGACAGATACCGAATACCTGTTCTTCTTACATTTAAGAAAGTATACCTGAAAGCTAATTTGGGGTGGTGAGAATCTTGAGTTCTATATTTCCATGTGAAGTACAATATAGGAATATAAAAGTAATTGGAAAGCTTTTATGTTCATATTAAAGAGGGGGTGTGAGAACTTAGTGAGGCCGGCAAAGTGTGTGTTTTCGTAGCACTAAAACAAGACCGTGTGTAAGGTGAGAGCAGGTTCGTGCTGGAGTTGCCTTGTTGTGGTCGTTTGCAGAGGCGCAACCAGAGGGAAATTTCGGGGGAGCCTAACTCTTTCAGCAATAGGAAGAGTGGGCATGTAGGGGTTATTCAAAGGGGTGAAAAAGAACAGAGTCTCCTTTACAAAAAAATTATGTTTTGAAGACCAGTGAGGTACTCGGGTGCGGCTCTGTCTGTGCACCTGGGAAGCTGTGTCAGAGAGTGCAGGGCAATGGGCGTTGCACGCATGGTGGTCTGTCTGCTAATCACCCCACAATGATGTTGCTGGTGCATTGCAAAAAGAGAAGGGAAATACTGAGAGAAAATGGCTCTCTTTAAAGGATTTCCCTTCTCCTACAATGTGAGTCACTTGGCATGATGTCTGCACTTCTAAGTAGTGAGCAATGTGCATGCTCTCACAGTGTCACTACAGTGCAATAAAGAAGAAAACAAACGGATTACGTTTGTGGGTCGGAAAATAGAGCCCTAAAAGACCCATTTTGAGGCTCCCAAAAATAAAGTGCTGGTGGTCACTCACATCCCCACAGACACCCCTCCAGTTAAAGCCCTGGGTGCAGTGTTATGTTTGCGAAGTTGTTGTCAAAATTGTTAGGTAATAATGGAAAATGTTATGTGTGCTGTTTGGTTGATAATATCATTCTAAGTACATAGATTAACATTTTTAAAAATACTATTTATAAAGTTGTGTGCGGTGGGTTGCAGAGAAAGTGGTGTGGGGTGGTGGGGTGTGGCGGAGAGGTGAAAAGTATGAGGTAGTGCAGTTATATATAAATTGTAAAGGAGTATGTAAATAATTAAATAAATACTTGCTGTATGTTCAATGGCACTAATTGTCACCCTAGTGCTCATCTGTTATGCTCCATCACGTTGCAGCACCGGGTCAGGAAGTTGTTAGTGGAAGATTTGCAATTCTATGGTATTCTTTTAACATAGTGAAGAAATGTGAAAAATAATTGAATCTATTTTTTGTTTTCCAGAAAATTAGTTAGTTTGGATTGAAATTTGGAAATGCCTAGAGGAAGTGAAAAAAAAGAAAGAAGAAGAAAAATGTTTATTTTACCAAAAGGAAAGATCTTGAAGTAGAAAAAAATGTGAGTAGTAGAGAAACTGTTCGAGTAAAAGCAAAAGACATTTTTTGAAAAAAATATTACGAACATTTAATTAGAAAAACATCACACAAAGCAAAAAGAAGACTTTTTCAAGGTAGGTGAAGCAGAGTTCAATTTCAAATACGAGGAAACAAAAGGAGATTGATAAAGAAATAGTATCTGGTACTCGGAGGCAAAAACAATTTCAAGAAATTCGTCAGAGACTTTTTTGATCTAGAGTGATTCAGAATTTATTTAAAACATGCTGCAAATATAAAAGAAGAATGTTCCAAAGAGAAGCAGCGTATTGAAAGTATAATGGATACTGCTTTCAATTTGAAACAGAAGTTGTTCATTTTGATTTTAAAGAGATTGAACGTATTGGATAAAATAGTGAAAGTATTGAAAGACAAAAGTAGAAAAAGAAGACTTGTGAACAGAACCAACTTTTGTAAAATCTTTAGTGGACATTGGAGACACACTTCTAGTACTGAGCCTTTTTTCAATGAGGAAAGTTAGTTCCAGGAAAATAGTTTATCATTTGCAGTTGATACTGGAGGTCGTAGCTACGAAGTTCAGGATGGTGTTCCTCTTCCAAAGGAGGAAATGGTTGGTAAAAGTGCAGAAGAGTTAATAGCTGAAGAAGTGCAAGGGAAATGTTCACGAGCTCCTGTGTATAAGTGGATTTGTAGTAGCATTTGTAGTATTCAACAGGAATCCATTGATAAAATGCGAAATTTTCTACGAGAATATACTCAGAAATGTATAAAACAGAAGATTAAGTTGTTACAAGGACTAGATCCATGTAATGTAAGAAAATATACTGAGAATTATGGGCATTCTCTGTCTTGTCTTTCAAGAAAAGTTTCTAAAAGTGTTTTTGATCATTTGAGGATGTTAGCAGTACACCATTCAGAAATGTGGAACTTTGTAAAGATACTGTACTATGTAAAAAGTCCTGCATTAAGTTTAAGTGAACTGAATGGAAGTCTTTGATATGGTTCTTTATCAGATGTTCAAAAAAAGTGTGATGATAATGAAATGCAATATTTGGGTTCAGAAGAGCAGTTCATAGAAAGTGAAAGTTTGACAATTACAGATGTTGGAGGAGATGAGAAAGTGATTAGCACTGATCAGTTTGAAGAAGAAATTGGAGGGTTTAATGTAGTGTGCTCTGAAATACCAAACTATGTTTGTGTTTGTTGTCGACTCATTATAAAAGTCAAAGTAGGAATGTTGATTTGTATTTGAAAAGTGAAAAGGAGAACAATGGTAAGTGGGAAAAATTTACAACTTACTTGTTTGTTGAAGGTTGATTTGAGTTAGTTAGTGATCAACGTATATGTAAATATTGTTACAACAAATTAGAAGAGAATAACATGCCTGCTAGAGCAGTGCATAATAAGTTGGAGTTAGTAGCTATTCCGCCGGAGCTGGCCAAAGTGAATACATAAGAGTCGGTTCTAATTCAATCTGCTCATCCTTTTCAAACTATAATTCGGATGGAGCCTAAAACAGGTAAACTGCTACCAACAGACTTGCAAAGAAGGCTGAAAAGAAGAGTGGTGTACTTACCTTTGGATTTTAAGAAAAACATTGAAACTATTGCTGGAGAGAAAGAGGAAGATGAGGAAGTAGTTATTTTAGTAAATGGTGTACCCATAAGGAGTCGGAGAATATGGCAAGAATTTGTGGATGTTAATAAAGTTGAAAAGGCTACCTCATACCTTATAGAGAACAATATTTATTACAAAAATATGAATGTGGATGAACAGGTAATACGTTTAGAAGATGATTTTGAAATTTCAAGTGGTCAAATAGAGAAAGTGGACAAGTCAAGGACTGAAGAGATTTATGAATATTATACAATATGTCCTTTGCATTCAAAAGAAGTGATAGGAAGTAGCATTGAGTTCTTTAAAATGAAAAAAAGCACAGGGAACTCCAATGAGTGTATGGGAGAAAAGCTTGGAAGCACATTGTTTTCCACAGTTGTTTCCTACTGGAGAAGGTGGACGATATGATGACCGACCTGTACGGATTCCAGCTTCAGAATATCAGTCAACAAGATTATATTCTGAAGATCCTAGATTTCAACAGTGCATTCCATACATATTTCACCTTTTGTTTGAAAGTGATCTGTCTTCTCTCTCGTATGCAGTGAATCATATACTTAAAACTGGAGTTCATGAATCACTTCTTTCTGCGAAAAAATGTGTGGAGAAAGTTCAAGAAACAGATAAAAATTTAGAAGCACAGTTAATCAATTTAATGGCATGTCAACGTAGAACAAATGAGTATTGGTATCGTCGTCATGGAGAACTCAAGTGTTTGTTACGGAACGTAGGTTCACCAACATGGTTTGTCACACTTACCTGTGCAGAGTATGCATGGGAAGATTTGCTTGAGTTTTTAGGAGAAGCGAATTCTAATATAAAAAATGTTGAAATAAAGACTCCTGGTGAACTGTGTTCATTGGAAACGGTAAATGTGTACAGCTATTTTAATCATAAGTTTCAAGGTATGATGTCTTTCATCTGTAATAAAAAGAATCCACCTCTTGGAGAAGTTACCGGTTTCTTTTGGAGAAAGGAGTACCAAGCAAGCGGTGCACCTTATATACATATGCTACTATGGGTCAAGGATGCACCTAAATTTGGAACTGAATCTGATGAAACAGTATTGTCTTTCATCGGACAGTATGTGACATGTGAGATTCCAAGAGAAGGAAGGGATAGAAGCTTGAGACAGCAAGTTTTACGTTTCCAAAGTCACCGTTGTGGAAAGTACTGCAGAAGAAAATACAAGTCTAAAGGAAAATTTTACACCAAATGTCGGTTTGGTTTTCCCCATCCAATCATTTGTAAAGGAAGAGTAAATTCTTTGTATTCTTCTGTGAGGCACACAATAACTCGGAAATCTCCAAAGAATACCTACAACTTAAAAAGAACAGAAGTGTCAAAGTATATCAATGACTCCAACCAGTCATTTTAAAAATGTGGAATGCCAACATGAACATCCAGTATATTGCGGATAACTCAATTGCTGTTGCACATTATGTTACATCGTACATAAAAAAATCTGAAAAAACAGAGATTAAACAAATGTGGGAAGAAATTGCACAAGAGAATAGTCTTGGCAAAATGTTTTACAGCTTTAGTTTGAAAATGCCTTCCCACCGAGAAATTGGATCGTATGAATGTTCAGACTGCTTGTGTTCTTCAAGTTTATATTCAAAGTTGCGAGGAATCATTTGGGTAAGTTTAGGTCTTGCCTGCAAACGAAACAGAGCGTTGAAATCATTGGAAGAAATTGAACAATTAGCAGCAAATGGGCCAGATAGTACAGACATTCTTAAAACTAATATGTTAGACACCTACTATCCGAAAAGAAGTCAACATCTGGAACAGCTATGTCTGTATGAAGTATTCAACATTACAGCTTCAAAAGAAATGTTAAAAAGAATTTAAAAGAAGTAAAGTTTGCAGTAGTTGGATGTGATGGTTGTTTAGTAAAACATGCAAAGGGTAATCTTGTAAACCACAAGAAACTTAGTTGGGAAACTCCAGATAAGTGAGAGTTTTACTATTTAGCACTTCTGCAGCTGTTTAAACCATGGCGCAGCGAAAGTGAATTACTTGAAGAGTTTGACTGCTACGAAGATTCTTTTAATGCTTGTAAAGATAGCATTCGATGTCCAATTTTCCCTACATATTTAAAAATGTTGAATGATGAAGTTGAACAGGAAAAGACTATTACAGCTGAAATAGCTCATGAAAGTTCTCAAGATAGTCAAAGTAGTGGTCCATGTAGTCAAGATCCTCTTGGACACCCAATGCTGGAAAATGAAGCAGCGATTGCTATGCATGAAGTCGAAATTGCAATGCAACAAGCACACGAGGAGAATATAACATTGGAAAAGTTAGAAAAACAAGTAAATGTTGAACAGAAAGAAATATATGTGCAAGAACGGATAGAACATGGTTTGTTGCATGAAAAAAAAGAATGTCTGTGTTCATCTTTTAAACCTCTTCTGATGTACATCAGTGATCAAGCTGGGACAGGTAAACATTTTTTAATTAAAGTTTTGACCAGTTATCTTCAAAAAACCACTGGTTCACATTTATGTTGTGTGGTAACAGCTCCAACTGGATTAGCTGCACACAATGTTAAAGGAGTTACTTTGCATAGATTATTATTACCAGTGGAGCATGATAATAAATTAGAATATCAGAAGTTGTCTGGAGAAGCTTCTTATGAAATGTCAAGAGTGCTGAATAAAATGAAACTTTTAATTATTGATGAGGTGAGCATGGTCTCAAACTTAATGCTTGCTTTTGTACACTTAAGACTGCAACAGGTATTAAAAACAGATTACGACATTCTCTTTGGAGGAAAACATTTAATTGTATTTGGAGATCTGCTACAACTAACCCCTGTAAAAGGAGAACCAGTGTTTAAAACTCTTCTACATGAACACACAAAGAAATCTCTTGGAAATGTGAATCTGTGGTTAAATTTTGAATATAAAGAACTCACTCAGAATATGCGACAAGCAAAAGATGACGATTATGCAAATATTCTAAAAGATGTAAGAATTGGTGTTCTAAGCAAACATGGTAAAAACACTTTTCAAAGTGGTCTACTAAAGAACTTGTTTACAAATGAAAACACACCAGCAGAAGTAATGTACAGGAAATTGAAAGAAAAAAGTCTGTAGTTCGCTTAATGCCTACAGTGGATACATTTAATAGAGAGCTTATGAAATTGGAAAATCAAGAAATAGGTCACATTGAAGCTATTGATAAAATAGAGCATCAAGGAATAACAATTGTTCTTTCAGAAAAACTACAGACTAAATTGGATTCTTTGGAAAAGTCTGTATCAAAAACTGCTGGCTTAGAAAAAAATGTAGATGTATGTTTAAACTGTCGGGTAATTTTGAAGTGTAATCTGAATGTAGAAGAAGGATTAGTGAATGGAGCAATGGGGAAAGTTGTTGATTTTGTGAAATATCAAAATAGAAATGGAATTGAATTTTTGAAAGTTAAATTTGATCGGATTGCAGAGGTAAGACAGATTGCACGTTCTGCCGCACGTTTTTTGCTTGTAAAAGACTTGTATGTTCGTAGAAAACAGTTTCCCTTCTGTTTAGCATATGCAATAACTATTCACAAATCACAAGGTTTAAGTGTAGATAATGCTTTGGTAAATGTTTGAAAAACTGTGTTTAAAGAGGGAATGGTATATGTTGCATTATCTCGAGTTAGAACGTTGTCTGGTTTGTATTTAATTGATTTTGATGAGAACAAGGTTAGTGCTGTTGTTAATTGTGTAACAGAATATAATCGTTTGAGAAGGCTTTATGCTCCCCATTTAGGTGAATATCCTATTTATGAGAAACGTGTTGAGTGTTCAAAACACAAATATGCTGAAGAGTTAACTGTGGTTAAAAAGCAGAAAGAAAATCAACAGAAAAGAAAAGATGTAAAGAAGCAGAAAATACAAACAAGTGATGATGTTGTTGGATACCAATTAGAAAATGCTTCTGGTGTCAACTGCTATGGTAATGTCATTCTAAATGTTATATTTTTATCTTGAAGATGTTTGTGGTGAAATTATGCAAAGTCAGGAAAAATCTTTATGTTCTGCACTCTACACTTTATTTCAAGAATTGAGAACTGATAGAAGTAAGATTCATTCTGCTTCTGGTATTCGCCAACTGTTGGATCCATGTACTGGATCTTTAACGTTCAGTGCTAATATACAGCAAGATGTAAAAGAATTTCTGATGGTTGCGCTTGGAGTAATAGAAGATGAAGGAATTCAGATTGAGAGTTTATTTGGGCTCAGTTACAAATGGGAACATATATGTGAAGAGTGTTTGTTAACTTCAAGCACTATAGGTGACAGAGAATGATTTTTATATTTAACAATACCTGACTGCAAATCTGTACCATTTTCCAAATTAGTAAAAGAAGCTGATCATGAGATGATGTGTTCTCGTTGAAAATCAAGAATGCTATCTGCATTATGCCTACAAAGATATGGAAAATATTTGATTATAATGCTGCAATGCTGTCGACCAAATGGAAGAAAAGTGGAAACCAAAATCATTTTTTTTGTTGCTAATCAAGTATCTATTTCTGGAAGAACTTTTGCAACAGTTGCTATTGTTTTCCATGCTGGAAGTACTACTACAATTGGACATTATACAGTTTATTTAAAGTGTAATAATCGTTGGAGTCACTGTAATGATACACACTTGGAATTGAAACCGAGATTGCCTTATGAATTACCCAAATAATACTTAATTTTTCTGAAACAAAGATTTGAGATACACTATTCGGCTTTAATGGGAAGGTGTATAGATCTGTAAGGAATTCATACTGGATGCTTTCAAAACTAAATTTTTGATACATTATCTGGTGTATTGGGAAAATTGTGCAGAGAAATTACGTAAGATCTTTAAGAAATTCATACAGGATGCTTTGAAAGCGAAATTTTTGATACATTATGTGGTGTATTGGAAAAATTGTGCAGAGAAACTACGTAAGATCTTTAAGGAAATCATACTGGATGCTTTCAAAGCGAAAATTTTGATATATTATCTGGCGTATTGGGAAAATATGCAGAGAAACTACATAAGATCTTGAAGGAATTCATACTTGATGCTTTCAAAGCCAAATTTTTGATACATAATCTGGCGTATTGGGTACATTTGCAGACAATCTACCAAGTAAAGGTAAGCTTTGAACATTTGAAGTACTAGTGGATGTGTTATTTTTGTTAATTTTGTATTATATTTGAGAGAATTATTAATATTTTTTTGAACAATCTAGTTGATTGTTTTTCCCCCTGCTGTTTATGATGAAACTACACTGGCATCACTGTGAATAGTGAAGTTAAGTAGTAGCTGATGACAGCAAAAAGGGAGAAAAATTGTTATCTGAATGTTAAATTGTTTTGTAATATTTAAAAACTCATTGTAATTTGTGAAATGTATTACGTTAAATAGTACTTTTGCAGTTTATTTTATGTAGTTGAAAAGTTAGAGAAAATAGTATTATTGACAAATACACAATAGTAGTTCAATATTTAAAAATCCTTTGAAAATTAGGTTTCAGAGACGGTATACTTAGAAATTAGCATTTAGAAAACCTTTGAAATTCACTGAAAAAACCATAGGTTTCAGGCACGTTATAGTTAGAAATTAGCATTTAAAAAACCTTTGAAATACACTGAATAAACCATAGGTTTCAGGCATGTTATAGTTAGAAATTAGCATTTAAAAAAACCTTAGAAATTTACTGAAAACACTATAGGTTTCAGGGACGTGATAGTTTGTTGGACATTTGACTTATATAAAACCAGAGAAATTTGTCTGTTATAGTTAGCTGAGCTAACTATAACTCACACCCCCGCAATGCTCTGCTGATGACATCACATATTACATCACTCATGACATGGTCAGTGACATCACTGATGACATCACTGATGACATCTCAAATGACATCACTGATGACATCACTGATGACATCATCCACGTGAAAATCAGATGCACCTGATCAGACCCTAATATAACCCTTGATACACCCAGTCTAAAATACAGACTATCATTTTCACAACCGTGAACACACCAATACCAGTTAGTGCATATCCACTCTCTAATTTGTAGGTCTACACACATCCATTCATTCACCTATACAGTCACTCATACATACAGTCAGCCATCAATACAGCATTATCATATCCAGTCACATATCTATATAGACACTCACACACTGCCTCTCATTCTGAGAGTTATTCACACACCTAGTCAGTAATGGAAATATTCAATAACACTTTCATTTACTCACCTGTACAGTTATACACATTTAAACATATACTAACACATACTTACACTCTAATACAATAACTAATACAAGGACACACTGATCCATACAGGCACTCTCACAATCACTCATTCTCACATAAAGTCATTTATATAGTCCAACACTCATGTATACTGCCTTTCACATATGGAGTTACTCACATGATCCACTGAGGCATCCATTCACTCACCGAGACACTTATACACAGACTCACTCAGCCATACAGACCTTCACAGATACAGACTTGAACACATATACCTAGTGAATTAGCCACTCACACATCTATGCAGAGAGTCACCCCCCCACCCACCCACGCAGACACTCAAGTACTCAGACAAGCAATGAATAGCTCATATATTTCCTCATTTAGTTGCTAACCAAACCATGGAACTGCTTACACACCAGCTAACAACCTAAACTGTGTGAATGTCTATATCAGTCGCTAACACATGCATTAAGCAAGACACAATTAATTAGTCACTTATACAGTTAGTCACACACCTACTTAATCATCCATCCTGAGTCTTATACACTCATTCATTCTTTAATACACCTTGGCATATATATATATATTTATAAAACATATTTAAACTTTACAAAAACACACATTCACTGGATGATGTCATCAATGATGTCATCAGTGATGTCATTTGAGATGTCATCAGTGATGTCATCAGTGATGTCACTGACCATGTCTTAAGTGATGTCATATGTGACGTCATCAGCAGTGCAATGCGGGGGCGCGAGTTATAGTTAGCTCAACTAACTATAACAGACAAATTTCTCTGGTTTTATATAAGTCAAATGTCCAACTAACTATAACGTCCCTGAAACCTATTGTTTTTTCAGTGAATATAAATATATATATATATATATATATATATATATATATATATATATATATATATATATCCTCCAATGTGACCCTTTAGTTTAGTGCGCTCATCAGCTGGTGCTCTACGTTGGGGCCGGATCCTGGCCCAATTTAATTTTTTAGCAAACTAAGGACGCGGCACTTCACTCCAGAACTGGGTTACTGCTCAATTTATTCTTGGCAACTTTCACAAACCAACGTGTTTCAGCCCTCTCAAGGTTCTCACTGTTAGTGAGTTCTTTGTCTATTACACTTCTTTATACCCACCCACAGCCATGATGGGGCATTGTGGGATTTGTAGTGTAATTTGTGAAACTTTATTAACAAATTAAAAAACAAATTAAAAGAAAAAATGTATGTGCAATTATGTCAGGTTTCAGCATAATTGTAGCTGTCAATATGGTTAAGGCGTTATTGAAGCTTGATAATCTTTTCACCACATTAATTACAGCATATCATTCACCGGTGTCACCTTGGGACATGACACTCGTTCGCAGCGCTGTTAAAACACATCATTTACATCATCCATTCGATATCATATCGATTATTTGTAAACAGTGTGGTATGCATCTCATATGGTTCTTACTCATACTTATGCTCAGAGCACTTAATGTGCTTATAATTACATGTGATATAGTATCAATCACTGATGGACATTCTAGTTTCAACACAATTTGTAACCATGTTTATTGCTTGGTATAGTACCAAATCCATTCTATTTACAGTTCAGTGTTACTTCATTCCATATTCAGGACTTCATCAAAGGTGTACAAAAAGTTCCTCATCATCGTTAATGCCTCTCGGGCCTTGGTTCTGAGTCTTACAATGTATCGTGATTCTGTTTGTCGTAATAGTTTAGTTCGATCACCCCCACGTTCTCCAACTGTTATCATGTTGATTCAATAATAGCACATCTTTTTCCAATCACCCTTCTGCCATTTTTGCATGTGCTTTGCTGTAGCATATGACATGTCTTTGTTTTTTACGGCACGTATGTCTTCAAGAATCTGTTTCTTGAGCATACAAGTAGTGCTCCCGATGTATTTCATTCCGCAATCACACTATAATATAGATTACGAAACGAGATGTACAGATGATACTTTGGTCAATGTTCGTTAAGCTTCCATTTACTTCATTGATAGTTCTCGTGTTTTTGCCAATTTTACACGCCTTGCATATGTTGCACTTTTTGAATCCCTTCTGTTGGTTTAATAGCCAATTGCTTTTCAGTTTTTCTTGAAAGTGACTCGTGATTAGCATGCCCTTCAGAGACTTTGTTTTTCTATATGTTGCCGCTGGCTTTTTTCCTAAGATTTTTCCTATATCTGCGTCTCCAGAAATGAGGGGCCAGTATTTCCTTATTTTATTTAGTATAATCCCACTTTCCTTGCTATAAGTGGTTATAAATCGAGGTGCTACTTCTGTGTTATTTGCCTCCTTTTCTGTTTTTTGAATCAAAGTCTCCGTCCTTTGATTCTTGTCAATCTTTTTCTTGCATTTTTTCAAAGTTCTTTCACTGTATCCTCGTACTTTTAGTCTGACCATGGTATTTTGTATTTCATTTTCAGCATCTTCCTCTTTGGAACAATTTTGTTTAATGTGTGTGAATTCGCCAAATGGGATGCTGTTTTTCAATGGGGTCGGTGGAAACTAGTCCCATGTAGGACACTATTGGTTGCAGTTTCTTTCCTGAATATTGTCATATGAATTTGATCATTCTCAACAAAGACTTTAATATCCAGAAATGCAATTTCCTGCCTACTCATTGTGTATATGAAGGATAATCCAATCTCATTTTTGGATAGTTTATCATAGTATGTTTTGAACGTTAGCTCTACAAACAACAATGTGGTACTGCCATGGGCATATCATTTTCACCGAATTACGCAAATACAGATATTGGATGGTGGGAGAAGACAATTGCATGGTGTACGGATTATCAAGATGAAGTAGAACAAACTGTACTATGGGTCCGGTACATCGATGACCTATTCTTAATTTGGAATGGTACAGAGGAGGAGTTCAAAACATGCACTTAACATGTTAGTTGAGAGGGCTTTCTTCATCAAACAATTGAAAAGTACAGGGACAGAGAGAGTGGTCGTGGAATCCCAGAGTTGTCTTACTTATGCAATATACTAGCAGTTTCTATGACAGTGCAGAACGGTAGGAATGAGATCCACTTACCAACCAATAAAATATGTCTTTCTTTGACCAGTCCCCTCCACTCCTTCATTGGGTTTCACTCTCATCCTTTCTTAACCTCATCCCTTCAATATAAAAAAAAGTTTTTGGTTGACTTGATTACCTGTCTTTTTCAGTAGACACTGCTACGGGGCAGTAGTGGTAGGGCGGGGGGATTAAAAAACAATATAAATAATTCAAAGAAAAGTTCACTTACCTGCCGGCTTCCATCCCCTTCGGTCGATACAGAAAGTACACAGGCTGCCAGACTCCCTTAGAACCAGCATGACAGCAGCATCATGACTGGTCTGAGCACTGTGGTTCAGCTATCAGACAGGGAGTGGGAGGCTGTGCATGTTCTCCACCCAGGCTGTGCAATACAGCCGGCCAAACCGTCATGTACAGAAGTGCCCACTACTCCTTCCACTGCTCTGTGGTCAGGCCAGCCCACCCCGCCCTGCACCTTCAGAGTCAGTAGTAAAAAATCAAATGATAATAACATGGTGTTATTATACAATTATTTTTCCTGTGCTTTAGCAGAGGAGCCACTGCTGGCCTTTTTTATCATGCTGTCAAACAATATACCTCCCAAAGAGATATTTTTGATAGAAGATAATGACAGATAGCTAACAGAACTGCAGTGGGGTATCGCCGTTGTACTTTGTGCAAAATAGTTGCTTATGTGGCTAATCTGAAATGGGTGCATCAGACCACCAGTGCCACAGCCAGCGCCAGCGGCTGCAGCCAGACAGAGACTGAGGAGACCAAGGCATTTGGAGGGGATCAGCACAAATGGCAAGTCACCTTCCTTTCTTACTGACAATATTATTTTAGAAATGGGGGTCTCTTGTTGGCATTGGTTTGCACATTTGTCCAAGTAGGGATCCTACTTCCTAGTCAGGGTAAGGAAGTTACACTCCTAAAATAACCCCTGCTAACTCCCTTGGTAGCTTGGCATGAGCAGGCAGTCTTATCTCAAAGGCAGTTTGTAAAGCATTTGCACATAACCTGCAGTAGTACCATGAAAACACTACAAAAGGACACTAAAGCAGTTTAGAAAAATATCCAATATTTTTAAATATCCAAAACAAGACCAAAACGATAAGAATCCAACATACAGTACTTAAAAAGATATACTTGGGAAGATATCCTTAAAATTGCAGAAATATCTCAAAAACACAGTTCCTATGAGTTGGTAGCTTCGTCCGGGGCTACCGCAATGCTGAAAACAACAGAGTCTAACAGTTCCAGACAACCACATCAGTAGGGGCCAGCTAAAGCGTGGACAGACTTGTGAACAGAACTTTTCCCATTGCGGCTGGCACATTGGTGCAAGCAGGTCGTGGTACCCATCACAATGAAAAATGGAAGTGGTGCAGGCAGCAGCTTGCTGATGATCTTACAGACGCCGTCGGTGAGACCAAGGCTTACGGTGCAGGGCGAGCCGTGCTCAATGCGGTGCTGGCAGGCTGCAGTGCATGTGACTGAGCTGGTTAGTGGCTGGCCCCAACTGCTGTATGGGACAAAGCAGTGGGTCATAAAACTTACAAGCGGTGCACCTAGCCATGATGCGGTCATGGGTGTCGAAGTCAGCAGTAGTGATGGCGTCGGTGAGACGAGGATGGTGAAGTGAAGATAGTCGGTGCGAAGTGCGGTGCCCACAGTAAGGACAGTTCAGTCCAGTCATTTTACTGCCCAAGGCAGAAGCATCACTGCAGGCCAACCCAACAAAGCAACAACACAGCAAAGGGGCAGTACTCCTCCTGGCATCTCTTCCAGCTCTTCTTCTCGGCAGGTTCCTTTTTTCCAGCGAGTTCTAAAGATCTGGGGTTGGGGCCCCCATACTTATACTCAGTTTCTCTTTGTTCTCTCAGGCAGAGAGTGTCGGTGCATAGTCCAAACCAGTTCTGTCCTCTCTGTCCCAGCTTCCTGGCAGGAAGACAGCATTGTCCAAGGCAGACAGGGGCTATTCAGGTAAAAGGAAAAACTCCTCCCACTACGCTGAATGCAGAACTGGCCTATTCAGGTTCTAGTGAAATCTCCTCCCACTACTCTGAATGCACCTTAGGTCTGTTCAGCCCAGCCCTGACTCATTCGGGAAAGCAGGACACACATCAACCTCCCGGTGGTTTCCTGAGAGAATGCGCCTTCCCAGCCCCTATCACTTTAAACCCAGACAGTCAATCTACAAACCCAGCCGAGGCACACAGGATGGCTAAGCAAGAAAATACCTACTTTCTAAAAGTGGTATTTTCAAACCCAGAACATAAAAATTGTCTTTACTAAAAGATGCATTTTTACATTCTGAGTCCAGGCATACTAAACTCAATTTTTCTATCTTGTCCCAATGGAAAGGTATATTTAAAAAGATGTATAAATAAACACACATGTTATCCTATGGGACAGATATCCTTTCCATAGTGAAAAACGAAATGCACTGTAATTCACAACCAGGACATGCCACACACACCAGTACATGTCCTACCTTTAACATACACAGCACCCTGCCCACAAGTGTACCTTAAGCCTACCTTAGGGTCGAATTATTTATAAAAAAAAAGGGAAGATTATGGCCTGGCAAGTGGGTGCACTTGCCAGGTCAACATAGAAGTTACAAACTGCGCGCAGACCCTGCAGTGGCAGGTCTAAGATTCCTTTTCAGAGCTACTCATGTGGGTGTCACAATCAGTGCTGCAGGACCACTAGTAGCTTTTGATTTACAGGCCCTGGTACACACAGTGCACTTTACTAGGGACTTACCTTTAAATCAAAAATGCCAATCATGGAAACACCAATCCATATTAACAATTTACAACAGGAGCACTTGCACTTTAACACTGAACAGCAGTGAGAAAGTACGCATAGACACTAAACCAACAAAAACAGAGTCAAAACCGGGAGGTCGGAGAGCAAAAAGATAGGGGAAACATGCCAAAAGATGCCAGGTCTAACCGGCAGATATCCCACCCATCATTTCTCTGCCCATGGCATTTTATCACCTAAAAATGCAGCATGGTTGAATTCAGCACTCTGGTGTAGGCAGTGAAATATGGGCTGCTTCAGTTAAAAGGGCAGAATCACAAAGCTTGCAATGCATTCAAACCAAACACAAGCTGTGTTTCCCAGTCTCCACCCAATCTCCTACTATTACTTTACTTTATCATTCTTTCCTTTTGTCCCAGCCTACCAGACAATATAAATTCCATCTAGGCATGTGCTAATTTTTTTGCTCTAGTGACTTTTTTTTCATGTAGTCCATGATGGATTTAAACCAGTTCCAATGTTTTCCTTCATTCAGGTCCTCAACCTATGTGACTAAGCAAAAGCGTACATCAGTGACACCCAACCATTCCATAGCTAAAGCACTGCCTAGCTTTATCCCTCTAACTTACTTTCCTGTAGAGTAACTTTCCCAATTGAAAAGTGGAGGCATATTTTGAAAATAATACGTGGTGGAGGCCAGTGTGTAATGTCAGACTCAGTGGCTGATTTAGAATTTGGCTGATGGGATGTCTGTGACAAACCTGCCAAATAAAATATATCCAGTTCACTGTACTACCGTGCGTCGCATATAATCCGTGCGCTGTCTACTTTTGGTGGATGGAATATACATTATGCATCATGTGTTCGACGGAGTATCCAATCTGCCCCCAAGTTTGGAGTCAGGGTAGAATTTGAAAAGGCAATCGGAGAAGAGCAGGGTCAATGAAATTAATTATAATAAGTTAATACAATATCCTACCATTACAGCTGCCCCAAAAACATCCTGGAGAGTAGCTGACCCACAAGCATGCCTTCATTAATGTTGCACATATTCTGTATTGAAATATACTAATAATAGTGCAGGATATACACCTTACTCATTAATGAGAGGTAGCTCATAACACATAAAATGTGTTTTCAGTTTCACTATAAAATCTTTTAAACAAAAATCACTTTTTGATTATGTTGGTATTCTAGCATAATTCCATAAAGCAAGTGCTATTTCATTATCTGATGCATGCATGGGAAAAATGTGGCTCTGTGACTAATCACATAAAATATTCTAATGGACCTAGGGGACCAGCAAATCTCTGCTTCTGTGCCACCACAGTTAGAACAAGTGTTTGCACTGAGTATTTCAATTGATATTTTTATTTTTATTTTCTATCTTGATATAGGTATTTGGGTCCGTTGTTGTGTAGGCATTTGTAGGCATGAGTGAGGATTTTGAAAGTGACTCTTTTCTCCACGGGGAGCCAGTGGATACTTCGTAGGTGTTGACTGATAGGTTTGTGTTAGGGGATGCCTAGAATGAGTCTGGCGGCGGTATTCTGTATTGTTTGGAGTTTGCGGAGTAGAGACTTGTTGATGCGTTTCCATAGTCCAGTCTGCTGGTGATGAGTGTATGGGTAACTGTCTTCCTTGACTCAGGGGGATCCACTTTAATGTCTTGCGGAGGATGAGGAGGGTGTTGAAGTAGCTGGAGATGACGACGTTGACCTGTTGGTTCATGGTGAGTCGAGTACAATGCCGAGGTTCTTGGTGTGGTCTGTAGGGGTCGGTGGGCTTCTGAGGGTGGTCGGCCACCAGGTGCTGTCCCATGCAGAAGGGGTGGTACCAAGGACAAGGACTTCGGTCTTCTTGGCGTTGAGCTTCAGGCAGCTGTTGGTCATCCAGACTGCGACGTCTTGCATTCCTTTCTGGAAGTTGAGTTTGGCAGTGGTGGGGTCTTTAGTGAGGGAGAGGATGAGCTGAGTGCTGTCCGCATAGGATACGATGTTGAGGCTGTGTTGTCGGACAATGGCTGTAAGGGGGGCCATGTAGATGTTGAAGAGGGTGGGGCTCAGGGATAAACCCTTTCGGACTCCGCAGGTGATTTCCATGGGATCAGAGAGGAAGGGTTGGAGCCTGATCCTTTGGTTTCTTCCGGTGAGGAATGATCGGATCCAGTCCAGGGCTGTTCCTTGTATGCCTGCGTTGTGTAGTCTGGCAACTAGTGTGCGGTGGGAGACGGTGTCGAAGGACGCTGATAGGTCGAGTAGGATGAGGGCTTCGGAGTGGCCTTGGTCCAGAAGGGTGTGGATGTCATCTGTGGCGGCGAGTAGGGTAGTCTCTGTGCTGTGGTTGCTTCGGAATCCGGATTGGGACGTGTCGAGGACGGCGTTCTCTTCAATGAAGCGTGTCAGTTTCCATTTGACTGTTTTCTTTGCAACTTTGGCTGCAAAGGGGAGGAGCGAGATGGGCCAATAGTTCTTGAGGTCGGTTGGGTCAGCAGTGGGCTTCATGAGCAGATGTATGACTTCTGCGTGCTTCCAGTCATCTGGGAAAGTACCTGTTTTGAAGGTGGTGTTGATGGTGTGCTGTAGTTTGGGTGCGACGGCAGCCACGGCTCTGTGGTAGATGTGAGGGGAGCTGGGGTCAGTGGGGGCCCCCGAGTGGATGCTTTTCATTGTAGAGGTGGTGTCTTGGGCCGTGATCAGTGTCCAGTTGGAGATGGTGGGCTGGCTGGTGTTTCTGGGGGGCCATCTGTGGCACCTGGTGGATGGTCGATGAAGTTGTCGTAGAGGTTTTTGATCTTGAGGCGGAAATAGCTTCCAAGCTTGTCACAGAGGTCTTGGGATTGGGTGATGTCTGTGGCTTCGCTGCGTGGGTTGGCAAATTCTTGAATGACACTGAAAGTTAGAGTTGGTGGAGTTGACCAGGATTTTGTTGTGGATGAAGTTCCTCTTGGTGGCTCTGATCTGGTTGTGGTAGTCCCTCATGGCGTCCTTGTAGGTGGTGTGGTTTTCGGTTGTCTTGGTGTTTCTCCAGTTCTTCTTCAGGCATCTGCAGGTGCATCTGGCTTCTTGGAGAGCTGTGGTGAACCGGGCGGCTTTCCTGGGGCATTGTCTGTCGGGGTTGGGTAGCCGGGTGAGCTTGTTTGCGCAGTCGGAGATCCAGGTGTGGAGTTCTCTGGCTGCGTCGTTTGCGTTGGGTGCCCAGGTGCGGTTGTCTCGGATGATGTTGGAGTTAAGTTGCTTGTCGGTAACCTTGCTCCAATTCCTTTGTGGTGGGCATGGGGCTGGTTTGGGTGCCTTGGGTTTGTTGATGGCGAAGTGTACGCAGTGGTGGTCGGTCCATGGCAGCTGCACTGTATGGCTGAATTGGATGCTGTTTCCTGCTGCGAAGATGGGGTCAAGGGTGTGTCCTGATCTGTGGGTCGGTGTGTTGACAAATTGTTTAAGTCCGGTGCTGGCAAGGTTGTCATACCCTCATAAAGCACGTGCCAACACATTAGAACTTGACCTTCTACATGTTGCAACCGCTGTTTGCAATACAGACCAATCACCAACGATGTGCTTCAAAGAGGAGGGAATGCAAATGGGAAAAGCATGACCATAGAAATGGAAAATGGGGACTAGTCAAATGCCTGACACATATGCTACTCCCTTTTAAGGGCTTCATACCAGAAGTCAGAAAGAAGGACAGTACGAGGAGCCAAGCAATCCTGTTGTTGCACCTGCTAAAGGAACAGTTGAAAAAAGGTGCCACAAAGGTTCGCCGGTATGAACCAAGAAGCAAATGGTTCAGAGCTTAATTCTTCACTTTGTTGTTAGTACAAAGCTGCAAAGAGAGATGCTGTCCTGCAATGAGTACATATGTGCCACAATTCTTGAGCCACAATAACAAACCAAAACTGGTCACTTTCATTCCTTTTTCAGAAGTGGATGTTTCACAATATATGACTTGGATTGTTGACCAAGCAAGAGACCTGGAAGAAGAATACCTGGAAGTAAGAGGCCAAGTGGAAGTTTTTGTATGCAGCCTTCAAGCTTTAGAGAGGGCAGTGCTGTTTTCTAATAGCCATCACCATCATCAGTAACATCAGCAACAGAAGAATCTTGCCAAACCTCTGCACTGTGTTGGTTTCAAGTGACAGGGCTTAAGTCAAGCACAGAGGTGAAGGCTACAGAGGTCAAGAATGTGGCAGCACCAATGACCATTTGGATGACACAAAAGACTTCTATCTGGATCAAAAGCCATTATTCTATTGATATGGGTTGATGTGACAATGGCCAGAGCTCAGCAAGTTGTCAATAACATATCTGGCATGTCTGGTAGCCAGTGTGTCTTCTGAGCATGTGTTGAGTGCAGCTAGTACAGTCATCCCAGTCAGAAGGACCATTCTCTCTCCTTATAACATGGAAAGATTGACCATGATTAAAATGAACAAACACTACATACCACAAAATTACACTGTTTCTGAAACAGCATAGGAAGAGGGTAATTGCTCAGACTCAAATGTGTGACAGCTTATGAACTTCTGAGCAAACCCCCTGAGGTCAAGGATGAACTTTACTGACCTCACTATGCAGGCCACAACAGAACTTTCATATATTATCTTTGAACCGCTTTGAAAAAAAAAGGGGGCTGATATAGAAAAACATTTATATTTTTGGTGTCTGTTTTATGCAGCCTCATTTATTCACATGTATGGAGTAGACCAGTTCACACAGAACAAGCCTCCCAATTTACTTCAAGGGCATGAAGAAGACAATGCATCCCATCCCTATCCTTCTTTTTTCATTCCCTATCTGGGCTGCTTGCCAGTGAAGATCATTAATAATATAAAACTGCCATTGTTTGTCTCTTCCATGGGAAAAGAGGAGATACAAGAGATAACTGTGGAGTGCACCACACTTGGAACAGGCAATTATGCACCAATTACTGATGTATTGCGTGATTGATGTTTCATGTGGTGGCTGGGAGTGTATTGTAAGTACTTACTAGACTTGATTTGTAATGTCTGGGGTCCAATGGATTATTCAGTACATGAAATGAGTACACACTTTCTCTCCCACCCACATAGGGCAGATGATATGAGTTGGACAGTGATCAAAAGCAACATGAAGTGGTCTGCACAGAAACTGTTTGAGACTGAACAAAGATGATCTTACGGTTGTCCACGCTACACAAGGGTCTTAACGATGATATCCCCTGGTCTGAACTATAAACATACTATATGGGTTCCCATTTACACACTATCAACACACACATCTCCAACTCGCATTACTATTGGAGTATAGAGCCCATTACTAGTGACCTTGCTACAACCTTTTGAAAAAACTTCTGAAACAAACATGTAACGAGTGACACACTTACCCCTCACGTCTGCATCTGCCTAGCTGACACATTACCTTATACACTTTGGGAGTATGTTCTATGCCCTACCGCTGTTTATAAACACAGAGTTGTAAACACAGAGGTACCCTGTCAGTTTCCTTTGGGTGTTTGCCCTCTTAGCTCAGCTCAGTTAAAACCCGCTTCTGACATTATCTTCATAGGACCAGGTTACATCCTGATTTAAATTATGATTTAAACTATAATAGACACCCCAGCCGGTCTACTTTTTTGTCATATGACGTAAAAGCTCCCTGTATCATAACGAGTCTAGTCAGGCAGTTCCATGAAGAGACAAGATGGCGGAGCGGCTACTTCCAGTTTCCGCGTCACAAGGTCACCTTTATAACGTAAGCGGCATCTTAGTACCGGTAATATCCAGACGTCAGGGAGACGCGTTGGATTACCGGCACTGCCCGCATCCACGATCCGGTAAGTGCAGACCACATAGCAGCATATCAGTATGTCGCATCTATGTCCCTGCACTTGCACCTCTGGGCTTTTAACTTCGCCGGCAGAGACACCCTTGGTTACTGTTACCTCTATTTTACGTACCACTGTTTGTCCTGCTGATCACTACATGGGGCCATGTCTGCACTGACTACTTGTCGGGTTCTTCAATTCTTTAATTCTTAACGAGGCCCCTTTGCCGCCCTTTGCAGATGACGGGGATTTATTAGGGATCTGAGCTCCGTGATTATACGTTAGCCCTCATACCATTCCATAATGACCTACCGCTGCACTCACACCTTAGGCACGTATACCATACACTTTGTCGTTATGACACCCTACCGCTGCCTCACGTATTTTAGTTCACTTTACCCGTGGCAACATTAGGTCCTGGTGTTCTTTGCTGGACTCGACTTAGCGTGATTTGAGCCTAACACACTTCACAATTCGTTCATGTCTATCGCCACACCTAATCCTTAGGCACCCTTTAAATATATTCATGACGCCTGTCTCAGCCAAGGCACGGTTTGCTGGGACAACAACCATATTTCTAACACGAGAGGCCTGCTACCCTATACTGAGGGGAACTGAACCGGATGCATGTTAACATTGGGATCCCCCACCAAGGTATCCATGCATGTTAGCTATTCACCATTAGCTCATGGGCGATTCAGACCCACACCACCTAGGCGCATGCCCCTAGCTTACGCCAGTGGTTTTCCCTGTTCAGACTCTCAAAGTCTTGTTCAATCGAGTTGCTTTATACTTGACTACTTATAGCTCTGATCTCTGTTATATCATATTTCAGTTGGCCCGTTCATGTGGTCGGGCTCCTCCCCTTCGTCTATGAAGTAAGACTACCCACCGAGTGAGGTAAGTCCTAATCCCTCTTTGGAGGGTCTGGTACGGTCAGTGTGTTTGGTCTTTCTAGACCACACTTTCAACCGTTGCGCCTTTTTTCATGCTTGCTTATGAGTAATTTTATTTTCTTTGCTTATCATATTCTTGTGATATGAACTCTGGTTACTGTACCTCAATTACTGAATTGGGTATGAGGTCTTACCTGTCTATTGATCCACTCACTTGTCGCAGTGTTTTTCTCTTTTCTTTTCTCTCCCCCTTTACTTAGGTGGAGAGAGACTGCGGGTTCCATTTACTGGAACCACACCATTACATACTGCACTCCTCATACTTCAACGGGGGTGCATCTCTAGGACCGCATTTTAGGTTTACCCCTAGAGATCTTTTTGGTCCTGAAGAAGTGCCGCTCGACTTAGGAGCCCCTATGGCACGAAACATGTCGACCATACACACATAAAAGCTACCCGGGTACATTATGACCTACTGGTAGTCACATTGTTTTTACTTAGTCCCGGTCCTATTTTTGGAATAAAAAAGGTCCTTAGGACCGGTACCTATTTTAAAATCACTGTATCACCCTATACACATCATCACTCAATTCTTTTCTGAGCCCACATACACACCATTCACATACGGCGTTCTCAGTTCAAAAGAACTCCGCTAAAGATGCCACCAGGCACGAGGAGCGCCCTATAATGAAGCATGACACCCTAACAGGTGTGTGAGGGCATTACGATCTGAAATAGAGATCTCCCAGTGACTCAAATCATAGGCAGACAGTATCTTACTTTACTTCTGCCTTATAGAGGAACTATCTCCTCTTTTTGATTTAAATGTGTACACAAAGGAGCACAGGAATAGGACCTCTTTAAATATTAGCTTTTCAGTTTCCCTATTTTGATTATACAATGAATTATTCTGGCCAGATAAACAATCCATGCACAAACAGAACTTGATTAATATAACAAACACTACATTATTATCCCTCATTATACATTTGAAATATGGAGACTTAAAGCTATGAAAATCAACCAAATTAGGAGTCTGTTTCAAATGCAATTGAAGACAAATACATGAAAAGCATTGGCAAAACCAAACATTCAGTGTTTAATGTACTAAGTAGGGGTGGGCGGAATTCGCGTAATCGCGTTACGCAAATCTCCGCGAAACGGTAAAAAATCTCCGCGAACACGCAGAAATTCCGCGAACACGCGGAATTGCTTGTTCGCGATACTTTTTTCCTGTTCGCGATCGCTGTTTGCGTGCTCGGGGTGAAATATCTCGCGAACACGCATTTTGAGAACGCGAACAAGCAAAAAATTTCGCGAAGTTGCGGAATGCAGCTTTTTGGGCAATTTCGCGTTCTCCGCGGAACGCGAAATTACCCAAATTCCGCAAATTCCGCGAACGGAACGGAATTTACCGCCCAGGCCTAGTACTAAGGTATAGCTCATTAGCAAGTTAGAGCAATGCACACAGAAAGTAGCCAGCAGGAGTGTGCAGAGAAGTCTATAGTTGCAATTATGTACCTAATTTAATTCAAAGCAAGCACCCGAGTGGAGGCAGGAGGTAACACCCAAAAAACAATAGGATTAGGTGAGAGATAAACATTGCAGAGGGCTGAGCCAATAGGTCTTAAACCAATGAGCACAATCGATATATGTTGTAATCAATAGAATTGTTTTGTCCAAATCATGCCTATAAAGTATGGCATTTATTTTCACTCCATTCCATAGAGAACATGTATTAAACTATATTTTGGAGGGCAAAAGCTCAAATGGACATATATGCAAAATGTAGGGACTGTGATTTCCCAATTGTGAGTCTTTGGGAACTGCAATTAGGAAATTGCAATAACTAATGTACAAAAATCTGGAACTTGGAAATAATGATTTCTAATGGGGGTCACAATAGTTCTACCTCATGACTATTAATGAGGTTGGTCGCAGTTTGCGACCCATTAGGAATTGCAGTTATCACAGGAATGGTGACCTGCTGGGGTCAGCAGACTGCCATGTCTGTCATTGCTTTTTAATAAAGCAATGTGTTTTTTTTAAATGCAGCCAGTTTTCCCTAAAAGAAAATGGGGATGTTTAAGTTTCATTTTTTGTGCGCAAGGACCACAGTCCTCTCTTAAACAATGGTTCTATCAACATTCACAGGGAAAGGGGCCCCATTTGTGGTTACCACCACCCTTGAGGCATTGGTAAAAAATGAATGTTTTGTGACCATAATTTGGCTGCAAAACATTCATACATACAATTGTGAATCGGTATTAAGAACACATTAGTACTTACTGATTAGGAAACAGAACACTAATGCGTGTGCTCTGATGTGCTAAAACATTTTCTCATAAACACTGCCTTTTGAAACGCCTGGCTCTATGTATTTAATGCTGACACCTGGGGGTAACTGCAGATCACTAACTTCAGTTTTGGAGAGGCCAATTCAACCTTTAGTTCTACTGACCACCAGTATTGTTCTGTACAAATGAGGGTCCTCTGGGGTGTACGCAAAAGATAATTCAGCATGTGCATTAGCAGTTGCATTGCTCATTTCGCCACTTTGCTTTAAGCATTCCAGTGGAAGTGTTTCCAACCTGTTCTGTCGGCATATCATAATGGTAGAAAGTGAATTCATGCACTGCTGCTTGTGCAATGGCATGAAAATCTACAAAGCTACCCCAAACCCCCTCTTTGCTCCCCTTCTCCCCTTTTGCATGTCAGCAGGATGGGATCACGAAACGATCCCGGTTGTCAAAGTCATTGGAGAATAAAACAATCACTTTATCTACAAAACCTAATCACCTAGGGTCATATTTACAAGGGCTTTATCTCCGCTTTTTTGGCTTGTAAAGCCAAAAAAGCAGAGATAAAACTATTGCCCTATTAACAAGAGGGTGCTAACATACATTAGCGCATGTTAACACCCTTTTACCCGACACCTGCCTTTGCATCTCTAATGAAATGCAAAGTGGGCATCACTGGGCAGTACAACCTTTGTAAATATCTCTGATGTGCACATCGCAATATTTACAAGGCTGCCAACGCATTTTAGCAGACGTCAGTTTTGGGTGAAAACCGCTGTTTTCGCCAAAAACTAGCGTCTGCTAAAATGCAGACTTAGGCATACCTAATATGGGGGTGGATTGTGCTGATACCACCACGAGGTCGTATCAGCAAGGTTATCGCCGTTTTGCAGGGAACATCGCGGGAAAACCAGCGATGTTCCCTGCAAAACGGCGATGTCCCCGCTAGCGCTGGTAATTATATCGGCCTGGGAAAACGCGTTGTAAATAACACGCTAACAGGGCGATATAATCCAGCGATAGACGGCGATAAATAGTAAAGCGCTAAGCACGCTTTGCGTTTATTTATCGCCGTCCATGTAAATATACCCCGAAATGGCTAATTGATTGGTTAGTTTGTTTCCATGCTGGCGAAAATGAAGTACACCTTAAGCTTGACTTGAAAAATATGCACAACAAAAAAAAAAAATCATAAAAAGTTCAGTTCAGTGCGTGTTTACAGGCAAGCACACGCACTCACTCCAGCACTTTCAGACACACACCCTCCCACGGTTCATTTCAGATGTTCATTAGAGTTTATTTCTTTTTTGTTCTTCGCAGTTTCGCCGATATTATCAATCTCTATCACAGAAAGAACTTACTTTGAACAATGAAACTTTGTTTCATCTGAAGAACAATAGGTAACTTCGGTCTAATATTTCATTAACAAACATTACGAGTAATCTCTGCTTTTCACTCTATTATTTAGCGAGTCCTCGTACAACTTTAATGAATGGTTTAATGAAGAATTTAATAAAAGTGTTGTTATGCCCTGCAGCTCAAACAGAAGACATACCATGATGATTGTGTTCCAGGGTTCTGCAAATGATTATTAAAATACTCGAAACTAATTAAGTGCAGAGACTACTGTCAGCATGCTTATGTGAAATGGAGCAAAGAATGAACCCCACTGCTTTAGGAGCTTTGTATTTGTTGTGTTAAAAGTGCTTGCATGCATAAATGCCTAGTTATAAGCATAACGCAGAGGCGTTTTATTTATGTTCAATGTGATGCACCCCCTGCACCTTTAATGTACAGGGAGTTGGACTATACTGTCCGCTGCATAAATAGGATCATATCTTTCTAACATTTCAATAATAGTTGTTTGTGCTATGAACATTTATTATGAGGTGCAACATATTGAGCAGCTGCTCGCTTTCTTTTCTAAATGGCACACAATGTCACGTGAGTGTTAAGCGTGCTTTAACTATGGTAATCCTGGTTAAGAAACAAAAAGAAAAAAACACAGTCTACCTGACCCAGAGACCATTTGGTCTTCAGTTAGTGATTAAAATATTAATAAATGAAGAATAAAGAAAAAAGGGGCATATCTACAAGGCGGCGATAAAAAATTATTGCCGCTTTTGCGGCCGTTTTCAGACGAAAAGCGGCGATAATTTTATCGCTATATCAGCAAGGTCACGCTATCGCGTGAAACCTTGCCTTAGCGCCTGAATTCCTAATGCCCATCTTTGCATCTCTAATGAGATGCAAAGTGGGCGTACCTCCCCAGGATAATGGGAGAAATGTCGCTAAGCGACATTTCTCCTATTATCAAGCCTCACGCAAAGCAGCATAGCGACAAGAAAGGTAGCGATAACCTCTGTTATCGCTACTTTCCTTACGCATGCTTTGCAACTGACTTAGCAATGATATCCTATGGAAGGTGGATATCATGGCTAAGTATGTGACTCCCTATCAGCAAGCTATCGCCAAACTTCATGGGATTATCGCTGGGTTTCCAGCGATAATCTCACGTTTAGCAGTTAGCGCTAGGATTTTTATCGCTTTTGAGATAAGCGTTGCTAATAGCGCGCTATCTCAGCAATAAAAATCCACGCTAGCCGGCGATAATTATCCTAGCGCTAAGTGCGCTTAGCGATAATTATCGACGGTTGTTGCTGATATGCCCCAAAGTCTGGCATAGAATTAATTGATCATTTCCCTACCATGCCTTTTCAACATTCTTTGGTATATGCTGATTCTTTAAAAACATATGTAGAATGTAGATGGATAATAGTGAATTACAGTGATGTTTTTCACTAAGAATTTCTGAGTGACATGAAATAGACAGCAAGAGCGAAGCTCGAGCTGTCTATGATCTGACTCACAATCCCGAGGTGAAAAACACCCCTGTCAAGATTTAATAGGCACCTCAGTGATTGGGGATGTGTGGGCCGGTGGGATCATTCAATCATTCAAACAATTGGCTGATGAGTTTGAGCTGCACAGCTCTTAATTCTCCCACTACTTACAGCTCCGCCACACTCTTAATCAAACAATCACCTGCCAGAGGCTTTCCTGTAGTTTAACTAGCTGAAGCCCCTGATTGTGATGGAACCATTGTTCAAGAAAACCATTTTCCATAACTACTAATCACTGGTAGTGAGTTTCCCAGGTTCTTTTGTGCTCTTGAGGAGCAGAATGCAGATGGAGGTGGGCACACTTGAAGACAATGACTGGTTGGAAGCTAAGATGGCAGATAGATGTTTGGTTGAACTAACCAAATTTAGACTGATACAATTCATGTTCTTCCACAGGGTCTATAAAGACGTGCGTAGGCTCTGGCACATGGGTAGACAGAAGCCACAAAGATGGACTATGTGTTGGGAGGATTTCTTCCATATGATTTGTCTCTAACCAGAAACATGCTCTAATGGGCCTGGATACAAGATACGTTGAGCTTTGGTTACACATTGACCACGTGCCCCAAATATGCCATTGAGGGTGAGGGCGCTGACTCAATTGGTGACCGACGTCTGATGGCCTCTGGCCTGCTGGTGACACAACAAAGACATTGCTAAGCACTGGACTTCTGCCACTGCACACTGTGGCAGAGTGGACGGGTGGCAAGAACCTGTGCGCTACTACCAAAAAATGGTTTCAAAGTCCGTGACTACCCACGTAAATCCATAAATGCAACAACATTTGGGATAGTTTGGTGGAACCAACATTTTTGATTGGGATTAATATATGGACAGGTGAGAGTGGTGGAGAGGGCTTGGTAATGTGTATCATTGATAAATGTATTACTTATGGTATGGAAAAGCAGTGTTTTCTTGTTATTTCAAAACATAATAAAAAGATTAAACAAAAAAAGAAAAACATCCCTGTAATTCACTTTTAATTATCTATAAATTAATTGTATGCATGGCCCCCAAACTCATCTGCCTCTTCTTTCAACTTCTATACGGGGGCAGAGGAGCAATGGGAGAACCATACATAACATAGCATTTTCTCCCTGTCTGAAATGTAAAAAAAAATACCTTGTCTACATCCACCCACTCCACCACTCTCTGTGCCTTTCTTTCCTTCTCTCCCCACCTCATCTACAGCACTGTTCTCAAACTCTGTCACTGAGTCAGCAAGAGCAACCTGGAATTCATTTATGATGTAGCAACGTTGGGTAACAATTTTTGTTAACAGGTTTTGCTGTGTCATAGCAGTGAATTGATGGATTTGAATGCAGTTATTCATGCTAGTGACTGTGCTAGGATATATATAACATATAGAAATATGAATGGGTTACCTAACAGTGAATTACATGGATGTTTCTCACCAAGGGAGCGAGAGCGAAGTTCAAGTTGCCATTGATGCCACTGAGAACCCTAAGGTGAAAAACATCACCTTACCTCACTTTTTACCCATCTATAATGTTATGCTATGTATGGCCCAACATCACCTGTCCCTGCTTTCAACTGCTATGCAGTGGCAGAGGTGTAATGGCAAGCCATACCTAACATGGCCTTTCACGGACCCAAATGTGAAAAAGTTCCTCACCTGCCATCCTTAATCAACTCCCATCACCTACCCAGCCTCCCTCCTCCCTCCTGTTGCTGTTCTTTCTTTTTTCAGTCAAGCAGACAGGCAGCGCTGCGTTGATAAGCTCTCAGAGAGCCCTGTCTGCCTGACCAAAAAGGTCTTTATGATGTAGCAACAGTGGGTGATGAGTTGTGTTATTAACTATTGCTAAGTCATCACAGTGAACTCCAGATTTACAATCAGGTGTAAATGAAAGAGGATTCCTATAGAAGCCATCTACCTGTCCCTTGGTTTACTACCATTCATGTGACCAGATTCTAAAGTCATTCAGATGTATCTCCATGAGCGTTTTCTCACCACAACTTGTCATAGGCAGAAATGGATGCACAATGGTGTTCAACTGGCTAGATTTCTCAACAGCTGCACCATATCTCAGTTACAGTGCATTGATTGTGGATGCTACAAGTTGAAGACTGTTCATGGGGCTTACCCATGTGAGTACTGTATAAAGACTTTGTCAGGGACAAAGATTCTTGGTACAATAAGCCTGCCAGAACTAGAATAATTGATTTAACAAATATTGTTTAACCATCACGACATCTAACACAGCCTTCAAGAGTTATGGGGATAGACTGGCTTTTAGGATTTTTGATAAAATTATTGCAGCATAAATAACTTCTCTGTAGCCTGGTCATCAATCTATTCATAAACTACAAAAAGAGAATAATAGTGCAAATACAGATCCTCTGATGGCTCATAACACAATACCTCTAGTATTCTCACTTAAAATGACTGACGTTTATCTAGAAGATGTATTTTATAGCTATAGTAGTTGGAAACTGGTTTATTCAGGCCTCAGCAGCCTGGGCAATGTCTTATGCAGAAATGCCCAAAGAATCTATTGGTGGAGAGGATCTACCGCAGGTTTTTCAGATATCCCCTGACCATGTAACTGAGTTATTTTTTACATTAATTGTGTGTCAGATTATCTTGTGTTGTAATCCACAAAAATCTTATCTAAACATGGTAGGGACACACATGGTCAATCCCATAAATGGCTTTATATTGTCACAATATTTCAAATGGTATCATCCTTCTCACTTCTTCTGATCTGAGCACCAATTCTTGTCGCCCAGTTTTTTCACTGCTCGCTTAATCGATGAGCTTTTCTATTGCTGCAGGTCAAAGATGGAACAATTTACTAGTTTACCTTAGGAAAAATTCAAATCCTTTTAGCTTGGGAAAAACCTGGAAAACCTGGCTATTTCCACAAATGTTTTGCTGAAACTGTTCTTCAGAGTATATTTAACTGTTTCTTGTCTTTGATGGTGAGCACCACGATGTCGCAAGAAATGCTACAAACATAAACAAAACATGTCTGCTTTATTTCATCATTGGTTAGAGTACTAGAACAATACTACTTACTTCATTGCAAGAATAAGCAATTTGTTTTTAGTATCAACTAATATTGTCTACCCTTTTTGATAACCTATTGTAATACAGCCAGTACTTTATAGGAGGAAAGCGTTACATTAGAGCACATGAGTTTCTTTCTTGGTTCACTGGTAAACATTTACATAATTATGAAAGCACGCTCTGCTTTCTCCCAGTGAATCATGTAAGGGTTTTTTGTTGCTTTTTAAACAAGTGTAAACACAAAGTGAACCTTGAAGACATGAATGGTGCTTGCATAACTTGAGGTTTGGCAGCATTATTTAGGCCAAACCAAGTGTTGGTCCCAAATCACTAAATCATCCAGAAAATGATACCTTTTCATTTATGCGACTTTACCTGTGGATTCAGAATGACCACACCATCCTTGGCTGAGGGACTCCGCATCTAGGAGTACAAAAATTAAGGGCCTGATTATGCCTTTGGCAGTCTTTGGCCCCCCGCCACATCAGTGTTGGATTCACAGCCACCAACAAGGTGGTCCACTTGCCATATTTGGATGTTGGTGATTTGCTAAACGAAAGACCACCAGAGCACCTCCGCCCCCACCAGCCATTTGCCGACCGCCTTGATGATGGTCGGGGAAATCAGCTGTCATAGGGCAGTAAAGATGCATGCACTGCCGTCAGAATTACGAGTTGGCCATCCAACTAACAGACCATGGTGGGAAGACCACCTGCTTCAAGTTGGTGGAATTGAAGGATTTGGGGTGCATACTCACCCATTCCTTTTCTTTCCTCAGTCTCCCACATGGATCTCTTCCTCCAGGGTCCCCT
Source organism: Triturus cristatus (assembly GCF_964204655.1). Taxonomy (NCBI): domain Eukaryota; kingdom Metazoa; phylum Chordata; class Amphibia; order Caudata; family Salamandridae; genus Triturus; species Triturus cristatus. Next base: position 419,189,733 of record NC_140582.1, read on the forward strand.
TCACAGCAACATCTTGACACCGAAGAAAACAACGTTGTTAGTGCTAAAATCCAGGTAAGTCTGTTTTGCATTATTTACCCATTGTCTGGACTGGGCACATATGGTCCAGACTCAAGCAATTGAAAATTACTTGTAGTAGGTATTTCCTCACAAGGGTCATGCATATGTGTACATTTAACACGTGCGCAGTCAAAATATACACACCTGCACCAACGGAAATGAAAAAATATACACCACCATCAGAAACACAGTTGCTGGACCTGCGGGAATATCATAATACAGCGGGTGGGAGACTGATGCTGCAGTTGTCTTCTTGGGACTGCCGCCATGGCAGTATGGTGGCAATACCGTCAAACTTGTAATCAGGTCCAATCACAGTGAAAAAGATACACACTTTCCATCTATTCGAAGCAAGAAATTATTTGCATCTTTGTAACACTGAATCCTTTACTCTAGAATTATTTTAGACCTTCCAAATTGCTGGGCAGATTTGTGAGGGCATAGTCAACAGTGTATTAGATATCAACAATATTCTGCTAGGGGAGGAATCAGCAAAACCCAATACAATTATTTGGCTGCCAAATTTCATATCTTTGCCTCCCATTAAAAGGACTGCCCTTTAGGGTGATTCGTCTCCTCAACTATGACTAGGAGGAGCTCGAGTGGGGGAGTTAGCTTCTGAGGAAGTATTTGATTTAACCATATCAACCTCTTATGGTTAGTGTTGGGAAAGCATTTAGGCCACAAGGTCCCCTGACAAGTGTGTGACTATATGGATGCATTAGAATAGTGGTACTATAGCAATTACTGTGTCTTTCAATATTGTGTGAACCGATTAGCTGTGACTCTACTGCAGGGCATTAGTGTTCCTGTTCTGTTCTTAACATGCATCAGTATGAAGGGTGGAGGTGAATGGTTTTTCGTGAGCACGGGCATCACTGTTGTCTCTACTGGACACATTTCTGAAAGCTAGCATCTGCCAAGGAGAGGGTCATGTTTTTGTAGCTTGTGATGAATTTGACCTTCTCCCAGATAGGGCTTGACAGCTTCCACAAACCTCTCCTGAACTCTTTTATGTGTTCAGAAAAACTCCGAATCTGGAGTAAGCATTATTAAATGCATGGAGGTTAATAGACTGAATAGGTTTGACGGTATATTTTCAACATATAGAATTTGATATTACCAGCATATAATTTATGTACATTCTATAAGACTTGTCAGCACCATTGTTTTTGAATTTTAAGATTAGTGAAAAACTAGCTGTTTCCTATTATTTTGGTAAGTATTAGGACCTTCAAGCGAGCAAGACGTCCAGCGCTTTCTCTTCCACTCTGTGCTTGGCACATAGAAGGACATTTTTTAGAAGATCCTTTTAACAAGTTTACTTAAGCAACTTGCCCAGGTTCACTAACAATTTGTGCCAGCACAAATCGACACAAAGCGACACAAAGTCTGACAAGAGCATATACTATTTAATCTAAAAAATATTTTGAGCAAAAAAGGTACCTTTTTTCTTATTTCAAAAACTCCTTTGTGTTTCCTTGCATCGATTTGCAACAGGGGACATTACTTGTGTGTTACTGTGGTGGATCAGTGCAAATACCCCTGGCTTTGACCTAAAACCCAAACTACTAGAATAGCCCGAGTGGGATTTGAGTGAAAAACTATCACCCCCCTTAAAACAAGCTTTACCTGGGAAAATGTGCTTTTTCTTAAAACACCCATGCATTGCGTGCGTGCTGCAGTCCATAGCATGCATACAAAGCATCGAATCCTTCTGAGTTTGACTAGGCATAGGATGTTTACTGAAAGGATATTCTTTTCTTACAATATTTTTACAATTGTGAGGATATCATCAAACATAATGTGAAACTGAACAGCGATATTTGGCAATGGAAAGACATGCAGGGTTAAATAGCTAAATGCGAAAGGTTGCTGAATAGTAGACACGTTCCTGTACCTGTTATTTGAGATCCTGTGATGGTGTGTTGATTCTTGATTTGTTTTTCAAAGTTTATTCATTTGAATAATGAATGTATGGCAGCAATAATTAACTGATTTTTATAAATATGTAGGAGAATACTGCTATTATTTATAGACAGTCTCCTTGAGAAAGTCTCACAAGGTGTCGGCTATCATTGTCGTAGCGCTGTTCTGATTGATGTAAACTTTAAGTTTCAATAATGGCATTCTCAGTGATTAAGTGACTCCTCTCGGTTACATGTGCTGTCTAAGAAACAGAGCTATTAATGCCAACATGAAACCTTGGTGGACATTTTTGTTTGGATCCAGTATATTTGGCATTTTTAAATGTTTACATTGTACCCTGAAATATTAATCTGTTCGTTTTTAAAGAAAATGAAAATATATAGTTTGACATTCATTACACACCAGATAAGCTAAACGTCGGCTTTTCAGTCAGACCCATACTCTGTCTCCTCTACAATAGTCGAAAGGCCTGATCCTGGCAGGTCCCTTCTCCTGTACCTGTTTTTCCTGGTTGCTGGAACACTGGACCAGATTTTCCAGGCTAGTAATGACGACAGCAGCCAAGCCCTGTCCCCCACTCCACCCACATTTGTTCTCTGGCAAGGGGGAACATTTAGTGCTCCTCCCTGCAAGAACTAACCTTCCCTTTCCACTTTTTTCTTCCCAAGCCTCCTCCACCCCTCTCCAACCCATCCTATACAGTAGCCTTGAGAGCATTTGGTAAATGTGTGCATTAAATCCGTCAGAAAAAGCAGTATTATGGTCATTACCACTTTGAAAATCCACGGTCACAAACATATTCCCTATTCTGAGGGATCTGAGGAGTTTAACTCATAATTACAAGGGCGGGTGGGTTGTTCCTGCTGGTAATGCTCATTGTATGTGCAGAGTTGCCCCCTTCCTTTAACAACCTCTGTTAACATGTAACCTCCCTTTAACATGTAACGTGTAATCCGGGTCCAAGTCAAGAAGTTTTACTTTATGGTAATAGTGCATAATGTTCACCTTGTGCTTGTCTCTTGGTGCTAGGAAATGCAATTTAAAATAACCACACATTCCACTGAAAATGATATTAACAGAGATCATAACAATATTTGTAATACTTTAGTTAACTCACTCAAGAGCAATAGTATGCACAGACTGGTATGCCCTTGCTCTGACTTCCTCTGACTTACACCCATGGCCGCAGTAATTGAAGGCGATTTTCTAGCACTGAGAGACACTACGGGTGAGTTATGTTATATGTAATAAGACATTCAATATATATTTTGAAATTACTGGTGCACCACCCCGGTTACTTTTACAATAGTGTTTTCATCATTCACTTGTCCGTCTTTCTCCACCACACACCAGCAATTAGAAAACCACCTGCACAACCCTGCGGGCTCTCGCCAGGAACCGCACCTGCTTCTGTTCCACTTTCCACTTTTACAAGTTACCAATATGATCCATATGCCAAACACACAAAAGGTTATGTGAGGAATGCTTGTAATTTCTCTGCCCACTGGCAATCGCTCAATATTGTATTCTAACCCATCTTTCTTTTGCCCACCACACCATCTCAATGTGAAGCCACCGCTATACAAATCATTCTCAACCTGTATCAAATAGGAACAGCCGAGCCCAGCCAGGCAACGCCCTCCCTGATCCAGCACCTGGCGAACAAAGGGGCATATTATCAAGCACAGCATTGAAATTATCGCCGCTTTAGCGGCAGAAAACTGCCGCTAAAGCGGCGATAATGGGCTTCATAATATGCACTTGAGAATTCCAATAGAAGCCCATGTTGACACCAGAGCATGGGCTTCTATTGGAATTCTCTGCGGCATATTATCAAGCCCATTATCGTCGCTGTAGCGGCAGTTTTCTGCCGCTAAAGCGGCGATAATTTTAACACCATTTCTTGATAATATGCCCCAAAGGACAGTTTCACCGTCATTGGGGCTCATCAGTCAGATGTAGCTTTGCTCCAGGAGTTCAGTGAACAAGGGACACATATCTGGGCATAACCTTTGGCCGTTACATCAAACACATGCAAGGCAGTGAGAGAAATGCTTGCAATCTGCCTGACCACTGGTAATCACTTGGGGGTAGTATTCCAGCGTATCTTCTCAGTATTATTTTAAAAATGTATATATGTTTTATTGCAGGAGGAAAAAAAGAGAAGCTTGTGTGGGATGTGTAGAAGTCTTGTGGAGGGAACCCCTTTACCCTTTCTTCTGACTCGTACCAGGGTGTTCGAGAGTCTGTTTCAGATAACAAGTTCACATTTTCATGTTTTGCTTTTTAGAGTGAGTGGGAGCTTAACATTATGTTAGTGACTATTTTATATATGTTTGTTCCTATTATGATGTGATGCATACATCCATTACATAGGGCTTTGAGATTGCCACTTTTCACTTGACTTGATGGCCACTTGGGCTTTAGGTGACGTGAATCTTTCGTCTAAGTCTCTAAGTCATAGCTAACAAACGTGTGGTCGAGCAATATAGGTGGACTGATGATTTGTTGATTAGGAGCAGGGTTTGAATGATCAATTTTGCGTTAAATGATGTCTTGACTTTATGGTCAGAATGAGTAGGAACTTATATGAAGCATTTTTTAAAAGAATCGTGAGCACTCAGTGAATTGGTGACTACAGTACTTTTTGCCGGTGTCTATTAGACATGTGGCAACTGGTATGTGTGCATGCAACCTGAAATTTGTGCCGTAACCATATGTTTTGATATCTTTCAGCTATTCCGGGTGATTATGTTTCATTGATCAAATCTGGTATGTATTCATGAATAATTACATTGATTGATACATAAATTGACGGTATCCATTCAATGAGTTAGTATTCATATATTGGGGCACCACATTATACACTGAAGTCTATCAGAAAGGTATACCTGTTATTAAGCAATATTTTGTGAATATTGCATTGACAAGATGGTTAATGCCATTTGTTTGTACCTTTAAAGTTATCTTATGCATGTTACGTTTTGAAGCAACATATCTGTATTACTCTAAGATGGGGCCCATTGTATTTCACCTAGTCTGCTTTCTATGTCACCAAAGCGGTACAAAAGGGGGTGGTGATGGACGGAGCATCAGAACCAATCAAACACTCACACCCAGTCAACAGATCTGGGTTTGATCCATCACCGTTCTTTAACCCCCTTTTGTACCGCCTTGTTCGCCATAAGTTGGCAGGGTATGCTCAGACGTGAGTCCCTTGCTCACTTTGCCACTGGATTCAAGCAAGCCTGGCTGAAGACGGCTGAAATGCCAGAAACCGGTCCTAGGAAGCTTATTTCCGGTCCAGGGAAGGCATGGCTTGGCAGTTCGGGCTGGACTGTTCCCATGAGGCACAGGGTCAGACTGATTTGCATATGGCCATGTCTGAACTGGGGTGGCAGAGTGGGCTAAAGAACGGTGATGGATCAAACCCAGATCTGCTGACTGGGTGTGAGTGTTTGATTGGTTCTGATGCTCCGTCCATCACCACCCCCTTTTGTACCACTTCTATGTCACCAGTCTTCTGATTGCCATTGCGTAGTTATAATTAGGACCTTGCTTCCATAGAAAAAATAATTTTTTGTTTTGCTAATAAATTTGGTGCTATTTAACCAATCTCCTGAATCTTTGCAAAAAAAGAAAATCTGCCTTAGCTTGTTTCTGGATTGTTGTGGGGTGATTTGGCAAGCAGGGGCCAAGAAAAAGGGGGACTCCTAAACACAATTACTCCAAGTTGACAGAAAGCTAGTTCTTGATCCAGTAAGCATACCTTTGTGATTTGGTGTAAATCCATTCAGCATTTTTTAAGAAACTAAGATTAAAATAAATTCCATATTTCACACTGCAGAGGATGTGTGGTTTTGACAGATCAAGAGAAATGATCTGATTGGCTGACACCACATCAACAAAGATAAGGAGGCAGCCATTTTTGGTCTCCTGGATTCAGTCTCCTGTCCTACAAAAAGTTATAAAAGTCATATAGGGAGAAAACGTATGGATGCCTCGTCCCCTTAGGCCTGGTTTGGTGCTCTCAGAGAGACGCCTGTTTGACCAAAAACAGTATTTCTTTTATTGATGCTGTGGATCCACGGAGGATCCACAGGTCTGCAGTGCTGATAAAAGAAGGATGAGCTTCTGCCCTTTTCAGCTTTATTGCCCCGCAGGTGGGCCAGGGCCAGAGCTAATCATTTTTATTTGATTTAACCCTTACAATCCTAGTCCTTTCTCACCTAGAATGATAACCCCTTTTTTGACTATTTGGGGTAGTTGGTGCTTAGGCCTCCATACATTTTATTTCACATAATGTATCCATGCCAAAATTGCATCCTTTTTCCCAACATCTTGGGGATTCCAAAGGTACCCAGGGTTTGTGGATTTCCCTGGAGGGGACAATGAAAAAAGCCAAAATATAGCAAAATGTTTAGATTTTTGGGGAAAATAGGAAAGAAGTGCTTCACAATAGAGCTTTTTACCTAAAAATGGCATCAGCAAAGTGTTTGCAGCGCTTAAGTCATCATGTTCCTTGTGTTGGAAATGGCCCTTTTTGCAGGGTTATCCCCAAACTTTTTGCTTCTTCATCCTATTTTTCCTTACCTGTTTTTGAAAGCTTTAGTACTCTGGGCACTTTACCACTGCTAATCATTGCTAAAGTGCATATGTGCTGTGTAAATTATGATTATAATTGGTTATCTATGATTGACATATTTGATTAACTGGTAATTCCTTAGTACAGTGCACTGTGTGTGCCCAGGACCTGTATATTAAGTGCTACTCATGGGACTGCAGCACTGATTGTGCCACCCACATCTGTAGCCTTTTTCAAATGTATCCCAGACCTGCCACTGCAGTGTCTGTGTGGACAGTTGTAAACTTTCATGTTGACCTGGAAAGTGCACCTACTTGCAAGGCCCTAACCTTCCCTTTTCTTACATGTAAGGCACCCCTATGGTAGGCCCAGGGTACCCCCATGGGCAGGGTGCAGTGTATGTGAAAGGTAGGGCATGTACTGGTGTGTCTGACATGTCCTGATAGTGATATACAGTGCTTTTTGTTTTTCACTATTGAAAGGCTATCTGCCCCATAGGATAACATAGGAGATAGTTTCTAAAATCTCACAAGTATAACTTTCCAGTGAGACAAGATAGAGAAATGGAGTTTAGGCTCCCTGATCTCAGAATTTAATAACACATCTTTTAGTAATGTATTGTTTGCAGATTTCATTTGAAAATTAAGTGTTTTCCTTCTTTTCATGCATTCGAATTTTGGTAAAAATATATGAAATTCTAAAAGCAATGGTTAAATAAATGACCCATTCAAACAGAAAAGCTAATTGTTTGATTGTCGCTCTAATGCAAAAAGTTCATAAGGTTTGATGGAGTTAGGTCCCTTTTTCGTATTTGATAATTATTACGGCCCTACCTCAATAAATCAATTGGGGAATTTGCAGCGCGCTACTCACCCGTGACGGTCTCAAAGCGCTGAGGGGGGGGGGTCTGCAGATCTGTTTAGCTGAAGAGCCAGGTCTTGAGGGTCTTCCTGAAGGTGTTCAGGGAGTGGGCATGTCTGATGTCTGCCAGTAGCTCGTTCCAGGTCTTGGCTGTAATGTGAGAGAAGGATCTTCTGCCTCCTCTGGCTCTGTGGATGCATGGGGTTTTGAGCAGTGAGAGGTTGGAAGATCGGAGGTTTCTTTTGGGTACGTGGAAGTTGATTCTGTTGTTGAGGTATTTGGGTCCATTGTTGTGTAGGCATGTGTAGGCCTGAGTGAGGATTTTGAAAGTGACTCTTTTCTCCACGGGGAGCCAGTGGAGACTTCGTAGGTGTAGACTGATGTGTTCGTGTCAGGGGATGCCGAGGATGAGTCTGGCAGCGGTGTTCTGTATTGTCTGGAGTTTGCGGAGTAGGGACTTGTTGATGCCGGTGTACGGTGTGTTCCCATAGTCCAGTCTGCTGGTGATGAGTGCATGGTTGACTGTCTTCCTTGACTCAGGAGGAATCCACTTGAAGGTCTTGCGGAGGATGCGGAGGGTGTTGAAGCAGCTGGAGGTGACGCATTGACCTGCCGGTTCATGGTGAGTGATGAGTCGAATACGATGCCGAGGTTCTTGGCGTGGTCTGAGGGGGTAGGTGGGCTTCTGAGGGTGTTCGGCCACCAGGTGCTGTCCCATGCAGAAGGGGTGGTACTGAGAACGAGGACTTCTGTCTGCTCAGCGTTGAGCTTCAGGCAGCTGTTGGTCATCCAGACTGCGACGTCTTGCACTCCTTTATAGAAGTTGAGTTTGGCAGTGGTGGGGTCTTTGGTGAGGGAGAGGATGAGCTGTGTGTCGTCGGCATAGGATACGATGTTGAGGCCGTGTTGTTGGACGATGGCTGCTAGGGGTGTCATGGAGATGTTGAAGAGGGTGAGGCTCAGGGATGAACCCTGTGGGACTCCGCAGGTGATTTTCGTGGGTTGGGAGAGGAAGGGTGGGAGTCTGATCCTTTGGCTTCTTCCGATGAGGAATGATCGAATCCAGTCGAGGGCTGTTCCTTGTATGCCTGCATCATGTAGTCTAGCGACTAGTGTGCAGTGGGAGACGGTGTTGAATGCCGCTGATAGGTGGAGTAGGATGAGGGAGGCACAGTGGCCTTGGTCCAGGAGGGTGCAAACGTCATCTGTGGCAGTGAGTAGTGCGGTCTCTGTGCTGTGGTTGCTTTGGAATCTGGATTGGGAGGGGTCGAGGACTGCATTCTCTTCAAGGAATCATGTCAGTTTCCTGTTGACTGTTTTCTCTGCAACTTTGGCAACGAAGGGGAGGCGCGAGATGGGCCGATAGTTCTTGAGGCCGGTGGGGTCAGCTGTGGGCTTTTTGAGCAGAGGTTTGACTTCCAGTCGCCTGGGAAGGTGCCTATTTTGAAGGTGGTGACGATGGTGTGTTGTAGTTCGGGTGCAATGGCAGCCGCGGCTCTGTGGTAGATGTGAGGGGGCAGGGGTCTGTGGGGGCCCCGAGTGTATGCTTTTCATGGTCGAGGCGGTGTCTTTGGAAGTGATCGGTGTCCAGTTGGAGATGGTGGGCTGGCTGGTGTTTTTGGGGCGCAGGGGGCCGTCTGTGGCGCCTGGTGGATGGTCAATAAAGTTGTCACAGAGGTTTTTTATCTTGAGGTGGAAATAGGTTCCAAGCTTGTCGCAGAGGTCTTAGGATGGGGTGATGTCTGTGGCTTTGCTGTGTGGGTTGGTGAATTCTTGAATGACACGGAAAAGTTCCTTGGAGTTGGTGGATTTGGCCAGAATTTTTTTGTGGATGAAGTTCCTCTTGGTGGCTCTGATCTGGTTGTGGTAGTCCGTCATGGCGTCCTTGTAAGTGGTGTGGTTTTCAGTTGTCTTGGTGTTTCTCCAGTTCTTCTCCAGGTGTCTGCAGTTGTGTCTGGCTTCTTGGAGAGCGGTGGTGAACCAGGCGGCTTTCCTGGGGCGTTGTCTCTTGGGGTTGTGTAGTGGGGCGAGCTCGTCTGCGCAGTCGGAGATCCAGGTGTGGAGTTCTCTGGCTGCGTCGTTTGCGTTGGGTACCCAGGTGCGGTTGTCTTAGGTGAGGGTAGAGTTCAGTTGCTTATCAGTAACCTTGCTCCATTTCCTTTGTGGTGGGCGTAGGGCTGGTTTGGGTACCTTGGGTTTTTGTTGATGGCGAAGTGTACGCAGTGGTGGTCGGCCCATGGCAGCTGCGTTGTGTGGCTGAATTGGATGCTGTTTCCTGCCGCGAAGATGGGGTCGAGGGTGTGTCCTGCCCTGTGGGTCCGTGTGTTGACGAGTTGTTTAAGTCCGATGCTGGTGAGGTTGTCACAAAGGATAGTGGAGTTGGGGTCGCTGGGGTTGTCGAGGTGGAAGTTCAGGTCTCCAATGAGTATGTAGTTTGTTGAGGTGATGGCGTTGGGTGCGATGATGTCGGCGACGATGTTGGCAAAGGGTGTTCGGGGGCCAGGGGCCAGGGGTCTGTAGACGAGGGTTCCTCAGAGTGTGGCTTTGGGGGTGGTCTGGATCTGGAAGTGCAGGTGTTCAGCGGAGGGGAAGGTTTCACTGGAGGTTGTGAGGCGGAGGGTGATCTTCTCTGTGAAGAAGGCGATGTCGGGCGATAGAAAGTCAAGTAGGCTCCAGATTTCCATGGCGTGTTTGTGTACGGAGCGTATGCTGAGGAGGATATATTTTAGGGTGTCGCTGGTGATGGCGTCGGCAGTATTGGAGGCCGGGGTGGCGTTGAGGGTCTGGCGGCAGTGGAGGCAGGAGAACTGGCCTTGGGTCGTGTTCGGCGAGGCCTGTTGGCATTCTCTAAGTCTTCCAGGGTTGAGTGCGAAGGGGGTGGTGGTGTCGTAGCGATGGGTAGTGTGAGGTTCAGGGTTCTTGGCTCTGGCCGCGGTTGGGTCGCAGACGGGCTTGCGCAGCGGTCACCCTTAAGAAGGGGAGGGAGGAGAGGCTGTGAGGTGGGGGGAAATTCCTAAGGGGAATTCTGGGGGTAGGGGCCGCAGAGGCAGCAGCGGCGAAAGCGAAAGGAACAGGCAGGCACAAGAAAATAAAAACAGTGGTGGAATTAGAGCAAGACAGAGATGGGCACAATAACAGTGGCACAACAGGGTAAAATTAAGAAAAAAAAACAGCTGAGAAAGGTTACGGTGGTTGCAGGCTGTCTGGTCTCAGTTGGAGCAGGCAGCAGTCGCAGGAGCGGACACTAGCCTCGAACCTCCCAAGGAGGAGGTCGGGGTCTGGAGGCAAGAAACGGTACAGCAGAGCTGCGGGGAGATAGTGGACCTTGACCGAGGGTCGGAGGTCTTACTCGTGCTCCCATGCACCGGCCGCCATTCCTGACCCCTGTCCTTTAGGCCTAACCCCTGCAAGTTGTGTACTTTTAGAAAGTAGGCATTTTCATGTTTAACCATTCTGTGTGCCTCTGTTGTTTGTGTATTCACTGTCTGGTTTTGGAGTGACAGGGGCTGGGGATGTGTGTTCACTGTAGACAGTCACAAGGGGGGGTTGAGGCGTGTCTTGCCTTTCCTGGGTGACTCAGAGCTGAGCTGAATAGACCTGGTCTGCATTTAGAGTGGTGGGAGGTGATTCACTAGCACTTAAATAGGCTGTGTCTCCTTTGCACAATTCTGTCTCCGCCTCCTGTAGTGAAGTTGGGCCAGAGGGAACAGAACTGGTTTGGACTGAGATCAGAGACCCTTGCCACAAAGAGAACAAAGAGAAAATGGGGTATAAGTATTGGGCTTTAAACCCCAGAACTTTAGATTACTTCTGGAATCAAGAGGAACCTCTGGAAGGAAAAGAGATTGAGAGCTGTGAGGAGGAGTGCTGCTCCTTTGCACTGTGTGCTTTGCTGGGTTGGCCCTGCAGTTGCTGCTTCTGCCAAGGAGAGGACAAAGGACTAGACTTTGTTGTGTATCCTGCTTGTGAAGTGTCTCCAAGGGCTTGTGTGTACTTGCCTCCTGTTAAGAAGTCTCAGTAACAGAAAATACTACCTGTAACTCTGCTGCTGGACTCTGCCATCTGTGAGTCCTACCCTTGCGTTAGGTGCCTCCCTCCAAATAAAGGGCCTCAGAAGTGTGTTTTGCAGCTGATCTCTGCAAGATCTGTCTCAAAGCATCGCCCAACTTTGCAAGGCCTCTCAAGACTGAAGCTGGACGACACAAAGGTTTGCTGAGTCCCGGCGCAAAGCCTCTCAGAACTGATGCCAGATGACACGACGCCTTGCCAAGTCCCGCCGAGCAGCTAAAAGCCTCTTGGAACCAATGACATTGCCTCGTTGCACAGTCCCGAGCCCCAACACCGGATGGTGCGAGGCCACGCAAACGACCCATCACCTCCAGTGTGTCAAACCTGTGCACCACGTTTTTCCACACATCACCCGCAGACCATAACTGTCTTGGATTTCATTGCCTCATTTTCCCCTACAGTCTGGATTCAATGCATCACTTCCCCTGGGTGCAGCAGAAGTGTCACATCGCCTCCCCAAGGACTCATGGACTGACACATTGCTGTGTTTTCCAGCGCTTCCCTTCTCTGCATCTGTTCGGCCTTGTGAATTTTGACTAGGCACGGGTGGAGTTCACGTAGTGAAATTGTAAAAAAACTCTGCTGCGCTACGTGGAGTTCTGCGATCGGGCAGATTTCCCTTTTCCCGACGATTCACGTGACATTTATGCCGTACCTCAATCCGAAATGCGTTCTCTGGCAGAAATCTTGCGCAAACTACACCACATGATTTGATTGTACTCTGTCATTTTGTTTCTCACTCTGTTTATGGTGCTGGGGCCTACTTTCTCAATCCTTTTTTAATCTGTTTATTCCTTCCCTTCTAAAACTTTTTTCCCCTCATTTTTATGTGAGTGTGTATTTTACATTTTTTCAATGTTTTGGTGTGTTGTTTTGTGAGTTTTTCACTTTTGTATTTTTTTTGCTTTACTGCCTTATTTGTACCTTCCTTAGCTCTTTTTTCCTGTTTTTCTCTCTTCACCCGCCCAGTGCCAAGGCAGGACAGTGCGCCATAAAAAGGGCAGCAACTGCCTTCCTTGCGGAAGGCGGTGCCAGGAAGGAGTGGAGCCTGTGTCTTGATTTAAGAGGTGGAGGTTGCAGCGTTAGTCTTTTATTCCTGCAGCAACAAATGATGGACAAAATGCTGAATGAAGCAGACATTCACCCCAATCAAGCGAGCTGGGATAAATCCATCATTCTTTTGCTCACCATGCCACTCCAGTTTGGACCCAGCCATGTGCAAATCAGTCTTGACCCTGTTCCTCATGGGAACAGTCCAGCCCGAACTACCAAGCCCGGTCCTCACTGGACCGGAAGCAAGCTTCCTGGGACAGGTTTTGAGGTTACACCCCTCATAAGCCAGGCTACCTTGAATCCAGTGGCACAGTGAGCAGGGGACCCACGTCTGCACATACCCTTCCCACTTAGGGCGAAAAGTGTTGCAGTAAGAAATGATGGATGGAATTCTGAACAAATCAAACATTCACCCCCAGTCAAGAGATCAGGGTTAAATCCATCGTTCTTTTGCTCACTATGCCACCCCAGTTTAGACCCAGCCATAGGCAAATCAGTCTTGACCCTGTTCTTCATGGGAACAGTTCAGCCCAAACTGCCAAGCCAGGTCCTCACTGGACTGGAAACATGCATCCTGGGACCGGTTTCAGGGTAACACCCCTCAACAGCCAGGCTAGCTTGAATCCAGTGGCACAGCAAGCAATAGACCTACATCTGGACATACCCATCCCACTTAGGGTGAAAAGTGCTGCAGGTCTTCTATGTCCAGCGTCACCTCCCCTCCACCAGCAGCAGGTGGCAGGCCTGGGTTCGGGTACAGACTCACAGAGAGGCAGCAGCATTGGTTGAGGGTGCGCTGGACAGTGTTTCCCTGCTTTTGGGTCCAGAGCACCGAGCAGCAAATGATATACCGGTGGTCCAGCGTCCTGGACCGAGACCAGTGCCTGCTGGACCTGCTAGGAGTAGAGGTCACGGGGCTGGGAGACTAATTATTAATATTAATATTACATGTGTTCTATGCTATTGCTAATATTTTTTCCCACATAGCAAGCATGCTGCTCACACGTGATGCAGGTAAGTTAAGTTTACAAATATTATGTGATTGTTATTCTAGACAGGTGCTTAGCACCACCTAATTGTACATGTTGGTGCTTGCTTGGGCTGATTATGTAAGAAGTAATACAGAGACTCCTTTGGCCTGTCACTAAGATAGTGATAGTTAGTATTAGTAATTTGGGGGCGCGTATTCTCTCACTCCAGTACTTAGAGCCTTTATTTTTTTTTTAGCTTGATACAGTGTCAAGCAACCAATTTGGTGCATCATGCATGCGTCCATCTATGCATTTAAAGAAGAAGGCTGATTTAGTGAATTGGCCTGTCAAAGGGGGTCGAGATTACGAATGAGATGAGAAGCAAACATCATTTGTTACAATTTATTAGTAATTCCAAAACCTAGTTTACTAAATTTCAAATAGGGATAAGTAGGTTTAGGAAATTTGGAGTAGGATTGGACAGTCCAAAATACTACTGGTCGATCTGATTTAGAACACTTCAATGTTATTTCTATTAACTTTTCCTGGCCAAAAATATTTTTGGAGAGATTATTTACCATCAATCTTTTTTTTGTCTTTATGTCTTACATCAGCATTCAGGGGCAAGAAGAGGTCTGAGGTGAGTGAGGGAGCTGCTGGAGCTGCCTCCCAAAGTTTCTCTGCTGATGGCTCTGCTGGCCCCAGTAAGTCCTACTGTTGTTATCATTAATATTTATTTCCCCACTTTTACTGCTCCTCAATACGAACAATTATTTCTATCTGTTTCCTTATTTTTCCCCAGGGTTTTCTTCGAACTATCCTTTTCTAAATTCTTGTTATCCCTGCATTGTCCTATTTACTTATGTTCTATATTCCAAGTTTCTGTACTTTAATTCAAACTGTCTCTGTACTAGTCTGCCTGTAGCTTCCTTTCTTCTGCTTTGTCAGTCAGCTTTACCTCTCCCCTTATATATTTTGAGGATTGCCTACTGCTGGTCCTGCAAGACTCAGAGAACCCATTGTTCACGTACTACTACTCTGCTGTGAGGATGGCATGCCCTAGTAAGATATTCTACACATGTTTGTTGAGATGATAAGGTTTTATTTTACTTGCTCATGCTCAATCAGTAAAATGAGAGTGGCCATGGCCAGGTTGGACACCCCAAAGTTGTTTATTAGCTAGGCCTAGTATTAGCAGCAGTTGGTGATGACTGTGCACCTTGGCTGGAAGGAAGTATGAGGAGGACAGCGCCATTGCATTTGCCAGCCAAGGTCATATGTCCATTTGTCCACTTTTTATTTATTTAAAAAAAACTCAGATTCATCAATAGCTCTACCATTTATTTACACTTTGTCTTGAGGATTTTCAAAAATTGCCACCAACAAAATGCCTATCCTGATATTTTTCGTAGAAGATGCTGTAACTGAATTGCAGTGATATGTGTGTTTGTATTTTTTAATAAAGATAATTAATAGGGGGAAGCAGATTTGTCATCTAAAAATGTGTAATGTTTTTTTCTATGCCCACTGACCACAAGTGCCGGACCAGCAGTGATGGCGCCAGCCAGTCAGCAGATACAGCAGCGGTACAAGGGGGTGAGCCTGCAGCAGTGGTGGGCGGTTGTAAGTCATATTGCTTGCTTATTGACAATTGTATACTCACTGCAAGGGTGTACTGTTGAATTGTGAACAGTTGAACACACCTCTCTTTAGCAGATGCAGTGGGAGCTGAGAAATGGCCTCTTCTATCTGCAGCTCAACAATGATGGGTTGACAGAAAAAGGAAAGAAGGATGACAGGAGAAAGAATGGATGAAATGTAATATGATTGGAAGAGAAGGATGCGTGGGTGAAAGGATGCATATCGGTGGCTGATAGGATGCATGGGTGGATGAAGGATGGATGTAAGGGCATACGGGTGAAACGATACCTGCCTGAGTGGGTGAAAGTGTATGGATGAAAGGATGCCTGCCTGGGTGGGTGAAAGGAATCCTCGGGTGGGTTCGATTGGTGAAAGGATGCAAGGGTGCGTTAATGTATGTTGGTGAAAGGTTTGTTGAGTCAAAGAGCCATGTTTGAATGGATGGATGGATATATGGATGGATTAATGGTTTTAAATGAGGAAGACTGGATTGAGAGAATGTAAAACTTAAACTGTGAGTAGCAAAGCCAAGAGGGAAAGAATAATAATAGTAGAAAAACAATGCATAGCACTGGCTGGGAACTTTCCATTTTGTGCAGATGGCTGCCACAAATTCAAAAAATGAAAACCCATCCCTTCAAAAAAGAAAAAGGGAGGAGGTCCAGTGCTAACATTTTAGTCAGTTTCATGTTGTACAAGCGTGCCATTGGGTGGTTCATACTGCCCCTCCTGCCTAAACATACCTGGGATAGTAGCCTGGATATTTTTCTTTTATGGAGCCACTGATGCAGGTGACTTTTTGAGAACAGTGGTAGGTTCAATGTGTGTTTCAGCGGGACAGTCACTGTCTTCGCTTGCCTTGGTGTGTCGACCTGAGTCTTGTGCCATTGCGATGTTGATGTGGGCTATACTACTGAACTGCCGGGAAGAGGGCTGTTTTGTGTAATGTCTTCCTCTTTCTTCACCTTCCACCATTATTGGATCAGATTCCCTGCTCAGCCTTTCACCCCTCCACCAACAACACGTGCAACTTTTTGGACCCTGAGGTGCGCCTACCACTGGATCATATGGTGCCGTCTCGAAAGGGTTGTTTAGCCCCCGGTACCATAGTTTGTACCAGGTTACCCCAACTAAAATGTACTCCACAAATAGAGCATATGGCAATGTTCACCTCCTTCTTGCTAACCATAAAGAAGTCCCACACTGAGGAAGTCAACTTTCTGATGCTGGTGCCACTGCAAATGTTGGATGAACTGGTGGTAGGTGGGCTTTTTGACATTTGACTTTCCTCAGTACCTAGTTCTACTGAGGTGGTTGTGGATGTAGGTCGCTGACGGGACTTTGCAAATAGGGCAGCTGGCAGTGGTGATGTTGGTGGTATCTGTGGGGCAACATCCCTCCCAGCAAGTTGGAATGGGGTAACATTGGTCTCCACTGGGGCTGGGTTAACATCCATGATGACTGGCTCGTCGTCATCCTCCTCTTCTACATCTTCCTCGATAACTCTAAGGCTTTCAGGAACCTTCCTTTTCCCTTGCTTCGTCTCAAGGCGAGTCGGGATTCAAGTGGTGTCCAGATCATCAGAAGGTGGGCTCAGAGAAGAATTGATGCACTAATACTCCTTTTTCTTGCTGGAGATCAGGAAGAAAATGGATCTTCTGATAGAGCAGCTCCCTCTACTTCCTCAGCATGAAGTTCAATCTCCTGAACTGCTCCTACTTCAGGAGGAACTACTATTTGTGGTTGGGGCTGTTGTTGTTGTCCACTTCTCTGAGTTTCCTGCATTGATTGGGTACTACGTTGCTGCAGAGATAAGTCAATTACATCACTGCTCGTCGGCATCGCAATGATTAGACTGGCTGGATCTGTACCAGACATGGGCTTTGGCCTAGGTTGGCGTGGGTCTAATGATGCGGGGGTGCTACTCCAGATTGCTCCCCAGTGGCCGGTGTGGCAGGCACATTTGTTTTCTCCTAAAAAGGGTCCGGGTCAACATACCAGTGGTGGTAAGCTCCTTCTTCTCAATGGCCACTTTCTTGGTAGCACCTTTCTTTGGGGCGATCTTGAAGCTATCAGTTAGCAGTGGCAATTAGCTTCACAAGTTGAAGAGATCTCTGTATGATGCTCAAAAAACAATGAACACATGCAGGCCTAATGACACTAAGTATAAAAAATGTACCCTGGCCACATGGCATGGGGAACAAAGGCAAATGTTGGACTATGGCAAAACACACACAGGAGGGATAGTTAGGTAGAGAGAACACAGCATTGGTTAATTCAGCAATGCCCTAAACGGAAATGAACAGGGCTTAAAGATTTACAACACACATCCTCCAAAGACATTACCTCACCTATACAGTTTGCAGATAAAAGAATCGAGAAATACGACACAAAAACACTTTTTGGATTTGAATCCAATGCCATCCATGGCCTACATGATGTTTCAATTTAACAGACACAACAGAAACAGTTGTTTTTCATGAACCCATGGCTAGCACTGGGCCTACTGGCTGGAAGGCCCATTCCATTGGCAGGCTAGGCCACATGGTACATTAAAAGAATACAGCTAATTTATTTAAAACAAAATGGAGATAATGCACTAAACTGGCAACATTTTCACTTTACAAACATGAAAAATCACATGCAAAAAACAACAACAACCAACAAGAAGGCATGGCCACAACAAAGAACACATGCAGGCCTATGGAAAAAGCACACTGACTGCCTAAACAAAATGGCCGCCAGCCACATGGTCACAAGCAACTATAAGCAGGAGGCCTGGAAAACAAATAACACAAAGAGGCTTATGGCAAAAGTACACTGGCTGCCTACACAAAATGGCTACCTACCGCATGGTCCAACAGCAAGTAAGAAGGCATGGCCACAACAAAAACACATGCAGGCCTATGGCAAAAGCACACTGGCTGCGTATACAAAATGGGCACTAGCTACATGGTCACAACAATAAGCAGGAGGCCTGGAAAACAAAGAACACATGCAGGCCTATGGACACTGACTATACAAAATGGTCACATGGGGATCAAAGCCAAATGGTGGCCTATGGCAAACACATACACACACCGGCCAGACAAAGAAGGCATTGATAACACAGGAAACACAGATGTAAGTCACAATGCCAAAAACGAAAATTAGCAGGGCTAAAAATGTTTGCAACAACACACATCCTTCAAAGGTTTTACCCCACTTTTACACTGTTTACCAGAAGACAAAAATTTAAAATACCAAATCCACCCATGGCCTACATGATGTTTCAATTCAACAGGCAGCACAAAAACAGTTATTTCATGCACCAATGACTAGCACTGGGCCTACTGGCTGGAAGGCCCATTGGCATACTAGGTCACATAGGGGCAGATTTATGAGCCCCTTGCGCCACTTTTGCGTCACTTTTCCCATGTTAAAAGTGACGCAAAAGTGGCGCAAGGGGCTCATAAATCTGCCCCATAGTGTTTTAAATCAATATTGCTACTTTTTTTTTTAATTGAGAGAATCTAGTGAACTGTGCAACATTTTTCCTGTATAAAAAAGAAAAATTACATACGAAGAAATAACTAGGCCCCTACTAAAACTACAGGCCACCCACCACAATACAGTAAAAAAATTGATTAAAGTTGAAATAAATCCAGGTGCATGGCCCCAATCAAACAACCATCATTTGTGAAATCTCAAATACAAAGTCCTTAAATGCAATGATATATGCAGCAGTCACAAAGAGTGATCCTTCAAACTCCAAATCCAAATGAGAAGTTACCTGGAGATGGACACAGCACTGGGAAGAGCTTCCAGGACAGGAACAGGAAGTTGGAGACTCTTTCTCACTGCCTTCGAGTTGGATAACATTTTTTAAAAAAGAACTTCTCGCACAACATACCAACGCCAAAGAGGTTTTTGATTCCAAATCATCATTTTGGGAAGTTTTGATGCTTCTCGAGGAGAGAATTTTCCCCACGTTGCAGCAGCGGTAGATCCAGTGAGTTCAGGATCGCGTATGGCAGAAAACATGGTGCCCCAAATTATGTGTTGTCGACCAGTAAATCTCACGGGAGCAT
Organism: Triturus cristatus; assembly: GCF_964204655.1. Taxonomy (NCBI): domain Eukaryota; kingdom Metazoa; phylum Chordata; class Amphibia; order Caudata; family Salamandridae; genus Triturus; species Triturus cristatus. The sequence goes on from NC_140582.1 coordinate 419,208,971, forward strand.
GCGGCTGGCTTCAAATCTTGTGGCGGCCATGAACGGCTCTGTAGCTCTCATGGGCAATCACGAGCAACCAGCAAGTTACTCCCGTGTGCGCAAAACGACCTTTTGAGTATGCTAACAAAAAAAACCTCTGCTTCATTGCGGAGTGCAGAGTTTATCGGTAACTGCGCATTCTCTCCAAATGCGGAGTTGCCGAATTCCGCAAACTCTATGAGCAGACCAGAGTTTTCTGTCCAGACCTAATTTTGATGCATCTACAGGTACTTTAATGTAAAATTACGCATCCACAGTTGCTTGAAACCGTTTGAAGGTATATTTTGAATTGTGTATTTTGGATTTTTGTTGTTTGGTCTTGTTTTGTTTAGATAAAGATACTTTATTTCTCTGAACAGGGGTGGTATCCATGTGTGGTGTTGTCACTGTGTCAATATGTGTTTGGGTACAAATACTTTACACATTGCCTTTGGGATAAGCCTGTCTACTTGTGCCAAGCTACCAAGGGGGTGAGCAAGAGCTATCAAAAGTGTGTAATCCCTTACCCTGACTATAAGCAAGGGTCCCTACTTGGACAAAGATGCATATCTCTGCCAACAAGAGACCCCCATTTCTAACACCTGGCTATCAGGAAAGTTCAGAGTTAAAGAAAAAAACATTTTGGTATTTTTCAAAGAGGTAGCACGTTTTCCTAATTTTTGTGCTTGCAACCTACTTCAAGCTTGTGATTGAAACCAGGGTGATCCTGGGACAGCTATACATTTTTTGAAAGGAGACAACATTCTAAATTAAGCAAGGGGTCATTTGTGTAGATCCCTCAAGGTTTTCCCAAAGCAACTTAGGGGGTCATCAGTGTCGGTCCCCCTGACGTCTAAAGCAGTGGTCAGACCTCCCCATTACAATGGACTCGGTCCAACTGAATGGGTGAGGGTCCGACCACTGTGCTTTTGATGGGCTCAAAGAGCCCATCAACCCAGCGGTCGGAATGTATTCCCTACAATTAGGGCAGGCACCGCCGTATGGATTGCAATGGCCCTTTCCGATGGCTTTTCAATGGTGGTTTGACCGCCATTTAAAAGTGTCGGAAACAGATTTTGGGTGCCCATAGCAGTGCCCCAATCCCTCCGCTATGAGGCCAGGCGGAACCACAGGTGCCCCCACAAACATCCATGCCCCATGTGGCAAGCACGGTAAGGTGCCTGCCAAGGGGTGCAGGGATGTTTAAAAACAAGCCTTTTGACATTGGGGCTTGTGCTGCAGCCCTTTTCTGGGCCACAGCACAAGCCTCCATGCATAGAGGCATGTTTCCGACCCCCTCCACGGTGGTTGGATCCTAAGTTGGTGGTCAGGATAGCCCGCTACCTGTCAGTTGGTCCCTTTACCGTAACAATGCCGGTTGGATGCTCATCCAACTGGCATCGTAATTAGGGCCTATGAGTTAAAGTTAAAAAAAATTAAAAAGAGTTTAAAAAATGCCCATTTGTGACGGCATTCTCATTAGTAACTTCTTATGACCATGTGCAATTTGCAAAAGCAACATACCATTGCATCCGCTAAATATTTCTGGTTGTAGGGCTATATAGTGTTCATAGGTTCTCTAAGAACCCAAGGTACCCAGAGACAACAACTAAACTGCACCTTACATTGGCTTTTCATTTTGTACCATGTATAGAGCAATTAATTTGGAAATAAATAAAGAGTTAATAATAGGTATCAAAGAAACTATGAATTTCTGAAATAGACAATACATACAGAGTTTATGAGCAATGGGTATTTGTACCATTTTGTGGATACGCATACTACCATGTGATTCAGTAGGCATTTATCAAAATATCTTCTTTCTTACACACTGCCTTACACTGCCTTACATTTGGAAAGCACAAATGCTGAGAAAAACAACTGGTAATAACAAATGTTCTACGATTCTGTATTCCCACATGTCTCCCGATAATAATTGCATCTCACTTGCGGGGGTAGGCCTAGTACGTGTGAGAGGAAAATGGCCTAAATATAACATAGACAATTTTTTTTTCCACTTGAAAACTGGCTCTTTTTCAGTGCTGGTAGCTGTAAATTTTGGGCCCATACTGAGCAGGCACCTAGGGAAACCTAGCAAACCTGTACCAGGTTTTTTTTTACCCGAGAAACCTTTGCAAACCTTACATTTTGATTAAAAAAACGCATTTTCCTAATATTCTGTTAGCAAATACTTCTTGAATCACAACTCCCAATACAAATGGTATCTCACTTGTGTGGATAGGCTTAGTGCTTGCAACAGGAAAGCCACCAAAATCCAACATGAAGACATCACATTTTTCCCCTGAAAACTGACCCTTTGTTTGCAATACGGCTAGCTGTGCATATTGGGCCCTAGCTCAGTCGGTACTTGGGGAAAGCTAGTAAATCTGCCCATTTTTTATTCCTAGACACCTGGGGGAAACCAAGATGGGTGACTTGCTAGGCCTTCCCCAGGTTTTCTTACCCAGCAGCCCTTGAACACCTCAAACTTGAACTAAAAACACAATTTGTTCCATATTTCTCTGATAGAAGGTTCTGGGACCCGAAGGTAGTGACTTATTCCCCCAAATTTCTCAATAGAAATTGTACCTCACTTGTGTTGGTAGGCCTAGTGCCTGTAACAGGAAAGTCCCCAAAACACAACATGTATGCATCACACTTTTCCACGGAAAACTGACCCTTTAATTGCAATACGAGTAGCTGTGGATTTGGAACCCCTAGCTAAGCCGTCATCTAGAGAAACATAGCAAAACTGCGCATTTTTTAAATCTAGACTCGTGGAAGAATCTAAGATGGGATGCCTTGCATGGCTCTCACCATGCTTTTGTTACCCAACAGCCACTGCTAACCTCAAACGTTATCTAAAAAACACATTTTCTTCAAATTTCTGTGATGTAAAGTTGTTGAATTTGGAGCAAGCTACTAATTTCCTACCATCTATCATTTCCCCACATCTTCTAATGAAAATGGTACCCCACTTGTTTGGGTAGGCCTATTGCCCTCAGCAGAAAAAGCCCCAAAGCGCAACATAGACACATCACATCTTATCACTGAAAACGGACAGGTTTTTTTTCAGTTTTGCTGGCTTTGAATTTTAGCTCCTAGCTCAGCTGGCACCCGTGGAAACTTAGCAAACCTGTACATTTCGGAAAGCTAGCCACCTAGGGGAATCCAGGGTGGGGTGACTTATGTGGAGCCAACAATTGTTCCTACCCAGCCCTTGCAAACCTCAACATTTGACAAAAGAAATAATTTTCCTCCAATCTCTGTGATTGAAAGTTGTAGAATCTGCCACAAGCTACTAATTTCCGACCACCTATCGTTTCCCTACATCTCCTAATAAAAATGTTCCCAAAACGCAACAAACCGAGATTGTGAGAAGTCTTTTGAGAACCTGCTGGCTGAGCAATGTGCCTCAGCCTGGCCCCCTCCAAAACTCTGTGAAAAACCTAGGTATTACAATTGACAGCAACCTCTCTTACCAACTACAGATTCAAGCTCTAGCTGGCTCTTGTTTCAACACTCTCCGCATGCAAAAAAATGTTTTACCTCTCCTGTCTGAGTCAGCAGGCAGAAAGGTCATTCAGACTCTGACCATGATGAGACTGGATTATAAGAATGCCCTCTACCTCGGACTCCCTGATTTCCTTCTCAATAGACTCCAGGTGGTACAGAATTTGGCGGCTACACTGCTACACAGATTCCCACCCAGGTCTCGCATGTCTTTACATTTGAGGCCCCTCCAATGGCTCCCTATAAAAAAGAGGATTGTTTTTAAAGCCATAGTCTTAATGCATGAGGCCTTGCATGATGCAGGTGCGGAATACCTCAGAGAGCGGACCAGCGAATACATCCCAGTGCATACCCTACGTTTGTCCTCTGTGCGCCTTGCAAGGTTTCCCTGGATCAATAGACTTAGAGTAGGTGGGAGATCTTTTTCTTAGCTGACGCCTCTCACCTCAAACAAAGTTCCAGAAGACCTCCGTATGGTCAGTAACCTCGCTGCATTCAAAAACAAACTGAAAACATTGCTATTTAGGCAGTCAATCTAGGCTTGGTCTGCTGCCCTTAGCCTGAGTGCCAGGACACTCTGTTGAGTAGTTGCGCGCTTTACAAATCAGGTTAATATAGCATAAAATAATATAACAACATGGACACATCACATTTTTCCGCTGAAAACTAACCAATTTTTGCAGTTTTGCTAGCTGTGGATTTCAGGCCTCTGTGGAAACCTAGCAAATCTGTACATTTTTTAAATCTAGATTTGCGGGGCAATCCAGGGTGGGGTGACATGTGTGGCTCTTAAAACGTTTCCTTATCCAGAATTCTTTGAAGACCTCAAACTTTAACCCCTTCGCTGCTAGGCCTTCCCCTCCCCCCCCCCCCTCCCTGTGCTAAGCCTTTTTATGGCTATTTGGGGTAGTTCTTTTCTTCCAACATCATGGGGATTGTAAAGGTACACAGGGTTTGTGGGTTTGATAGGTTACCCCAGGTGGCCGCCAAGCACCGGGCCAAAAACCCAGGGTACCCACTTTGCAAAACCAGATTGTTTTGTGATAGGCAATTTTGATGTCGCCTCACTACGTTTTGAGCCCTTGTCTGTCGCGTGCACTTGTGCCTCCCACACGACTGAGGTACTGGGTGGTAGGAAATTTGTGTCAGCCCGGTTATGCCACATCTTTCCCACACAAACATGTGTGGAAAAATTGATTTTTTCAGCTAAAATTGAGATTTGCAGGGGATTCTGGGTAAGGAAACGTTGGGGGATCCACGCAAGCCATATCTCCCTGGAATACTCCGGGTGTATAGGTTTCAGAAATGTGTGGGTTTGGTAGGTTTCCCTAGGTGGCCACCGAGCACCGGGCCAAAAACCCAGGGTACCTCATTTGCAAAACCAGGTCGTTTTGTGATAGGCAAATTAGATGTCGCCTCACTACATTTTGTGCCCTTGCCTGTCGCCGGTACTTTCCCACATAAAAATGTGTGAAAAAAGTGATTTTTTCAGCTAAAATTGAGGTTTGCAGGGGATTCTGGGTAAGGAAATGTTGGGGGATCCACACAAGCCATACCTCCCTGGAATCCCCAGGGTGTCTAGTTTTCAGAAATGTGTGGGTTCGGTAGGTTTCCCTAGGTGGCCCCGAGCACCGGGTTAAAAACCCAGGGAACCCCTTTTGAAAAACCAGGTCGTTTTGTGATAGGCAATTTTGATGTTGCCTCACTAAATTGTGGGGCCTTGCATGTCGCAGGTACTTGTGCCTCCCACATGTGTGAGGCACCATTTTTATCGGGAGACCCGGGGGAACGCTGGGTGGTAGGAAATTTGGGTCATCCCGGTGATGCCACAACTTTCCCACACAAAAATGTGTGAAAAAAGTGTTTTTTTCAACTAAATTTGAGGTTTGCAGGGCATTCTAGGTAAGGAAACGTTGGGGGATCCACGCAAGCCATACCTCCCTGGAAGCCCCTGGGTGTCTAGTTTTTAGAAATGTGTGGGGCTGGTAGGTTTCCTTAGGTGGCCGCCGAGCACCGGGCCAAAAACCCAGGGGACCCCCCGTACAAAACCAGGTAGTTTTGAGATAGGCAATTTTGATGTTGCCTCAATAAGTTTTGGGCCCTTGCCTGCCGCAGGTAATTGTGCCTCCCACATGCATGTGAGGCCCCGTTTTTATCGGGAGACCCGGGGGAATGCTGGGTGGTAGGAAACTTGTGTCAGCCCCGTGATGCCATAACTTTCCCACGCAAAAATGTGTGAAAAAAGTGATTTTTTCAGCTAAAATTGAGGTTTGCAGGGGATTCTGGGTAAGGAAACGTTGGGGGATCCAAGCAAGCCACACCTCCCTGGAATCCCCCAGGAGTCTAGTTTCCATAAATGTGTGAGTTTAGTAGGTTTCCCAAGCTGGCCGCAGAGCACGGGCCGAAAACCCAGGTGACCCCCTTTTAAAACCAGGTTGTTTTGTGATAGGCAATGTTGAAGTCGCCTCACTATGTTTTGGGCCCTTGCCTGTCGCGGGTACTTGGGCCTCACACACGAGTGAGGCACCATTTTTATCGGGAGACCTGGGGGAACGCTGGGTGGTAGGAAATTTGGGTCAGCCTGGTGATGCCACAACTTTCCCACACCAAAATGGGTGAATAAAGAGATTTTGTCAGCTAAATTTGAGGTTTGCAGGGTATTCTCGGTAAGGAAACATTGGGAGATCCATGCAAGCCATACCTCCCTGGACTCCCCCGGGTGTCTAGTTTAAAAAAATGTATGGGTTTGGTAGGTTTTCCTAGATGGCCGCCAAGCCCAGTGCCAAAATATCATGGGACCCCCCTTGCAAAACCAGGTTGTTTTGGGATAGATAATTTTGATGTCTCCTCAATAGGTTTTGGGCCCTTGCCTGTTGCAGGCACTAGGCCTACCCAGGTAAGTGAGGTACCATTTTTATCGGAAGACTTTGGGGAACGCGGGGTGGGTGGAATTTTGTGGACCCATGCAGGGTGGGGTTGGGGGCATTGGTATGACCATTTTGGGCATCCCCACTCCCACGCATAAAAAAAGCCTGCGTACTTGCTGGCGCCTAGTGCACTTTCTGCCCCCCCAGGGAGCATATCAAGGGCCACTTCCACCATCTGCCCTCCCGGAGGGCAGAAACACCAGAATTTCTCTGGGGGGTGGGTTGGGGGTATTGTCATGCCCATTTTGGGCAGCCCCTACCCCTACACTAATAAAACAAAAAAATCCATGGATTCTGGTGGGCTTTCTGTGCGTCCCAGGGGGCCATATTGGGGGCTACAGCACAAACAGCCTCCCGGGGGGCAGAAAGACTGTCATTTTTGGGCGGGGGGTGGGTGCATTGGCATGCCCATTTTGGGCAGCCCACACCCTAAAAACAATTGCGCAAAAAAAATCCCTGGTGGATAGTGGGCTTTCTGCCCCTCTGGGGGGGCAAATTGGGGACTACTGCCCCCATCTGCCCCCAGGGGGGGTCAGAAAGGCTGTAATGGTGGCAGGGGGTGGGGGCATTGGGGTACCCATTTTGGGCAGCCCCCACTCTAAAAAAAATTGTGCAATATAAAATCCCTGGCATTTAGTGGGTTTTCTGCCCCCCAGGAGGGGCAGATTGGGGGCTACTGCCCCATATGCCCCCCAGGGGGGGCAGAAAGGCTGTAATGGTGGCGGGGTGGGGGCATTGGCGTACCCGTTTCGGGCAGCCACCACCCTAAGTAAAATTGCGTGAAAAAAATCCCTGGCATCAAGTGGGCTTTCCACCCCCGAAGGGGCAAATTAGGGGCCAATGCCCCATCTGCCCCCCAGGGTGGCAGAAAGACTAATAATTGTGGGGGCATGGGCATGCCCGTTTTGGGCAGCCCCCACGCTTATTTTTAATTTCTAAAAAATCCCTGGTGTCTAGTGGGCTTTTTGCCCCCCATGGGGGCAGATTAGGGGTCAATGCCCCATCTGCCCCCAGGGGGGGCAGAAAGGCTGTAATGGTGGCAGGTGGGGTGGGGGCTTGGGCATGCCCATTTTGGGCAGCCCCCACCCTTTTTATTTTTTCAAACAATTTCCCTGGTGTCAAGTCGGCTTTCTGCCCCTCAAAGGGGCAGATTAGGGGACAATGCTCCATCTGCCCCCCAGGGGGGGAAGAAAGACTGTAGTGATTGCGGGAGGGGTGGGGGCATGGGCATGCCTATTTTGGGCAGCCCCCACCCTTATTTTTATTTTTTTTAAATTCCCTGGTGTCTAGTGGGCTTTTTGCCCCCCGGGGAGTAGATTGAGGGCTACTGCCCCCACCTGCCCCCCAGGGGGGGCAAAAAGACCAAAGTATGCCAAAATTAATTGGGGGAGCAAAGGCCCTTGCCCAAGGGGCCGCTCCCCCTCCCTGGTGTCTAGTGGGTGGATCCCTGCTTGGGGATTGCTCTCCTGTGGTGATCCCCAAGCAGGGATCCACTGGGGAGGGGTACTATTGGAAAGGGGATATTCTCCCATTTCCAACGATACCTCTCCCATCTTTCTATGTGCTCAGGGGGCTGAGATAGCCCCCTGAACACGTAGAAAGGGAAACTGAAATGAGCCTCTTGGCTCATTTCAGTTTCGGTTTCACTGAAATGACGTCAGGGCAACGTGCGCGCCAATCGTCATTTCAGTGAAACAACGGGGGGACCTCGGGAGCTGGGGAAGCTCTTCCCCAGCTCTCAAGGCTCTTTTAGCAAAAAAAGGATATCCCTCTGGTGCCCGCACCAGAGGGATTTTCATTGCATGTTTCATGATGAGCTGGACTCGTCATGAGCACACGAGCACTGTGTGCCATGACGAGTCCAGCTCGTCATGAGCATACAAGGGGTTAAATAAAAAATATATATTTTCCTCACATTTCTGTGATGAAAAATTTTGGAATCCGCAGTGATCCACACATTTCTTACGACCTACAATATCCCCAAGTGTCCCGATACAAATAGTGCCTCACTTGTGTAGGTAGGGCTAGTGCCCACTACAGGAAACGCCCTAAAAACAATGTGAAGACATTACCATTACTTGGCAGAAAAATTATCTGATTTGGCAAAGGAGGCAGTGGTGATTTTCATGCTGAGGATCAAAGGCCAACCAGGTAAATCTATTTAACCTGTTGCAGGGATTCTGCACATATACAGAACTATGCGCAGGAAACCAGGACCTCAGTGTGTAGTGGTGTACCAAAATACCCACCTCGCTACCCAGATCCCTTATCCAACTAGCTATAGTGTCTCATTTGTTCTCCGTACTATAGCAAAGCTACCAATGATTAGACATCCTAGAACATGTTACTTCCTCCTCTCTCAGGATACGCGGGAACAAGAACACTCTTTCGTACAAACTCTCGTACTTGTCCACAACATGAGTAAATAGAGTCAAAGTATAGTTTAAAATGTTTATTTTAACTAACATGCTCTATAATGCAATACACGAGCCAGTACAAGCAGCAAAATGCATAGGATCAAACAAATCAGCATGGTTACAATTCCATATAGAACAAAAGGGGAAATCAGATTATAATGATTGTGGGAACAGGACTATAGCGCCTTGCCACCCTCCCCTACTAGAAGCTAGTTTATTATAATTATAGAAGACCTCCAGGCTTTGTCAGGGAACCCCATACCTCCGAGTTCAGATGTAGGAATTTACATATCCGGACAAGCCCAGCTCTTCTATCCTGGAAAGTGTTTTCTCCAAGTGAGTTAACATGCATGCACAGCAATATTAAAAGCACAAGATTTCCAGGGTTGCAGCTGTGTTCTATGTTATGGCTAGGGACGTGAGACTGACCAAAGCAATTCAACAGAGCTCATTGTTTTTCGACCTTGAACACGCGGTGCAGACAAGGAGCGGAGTGTTCAACCACATACATGAAATACAGACAGTTCTCATGTGAAAGCAAGCGAGCAAAGTGTTTACCAGAAATGGGCCATGTAGTAACATGAGCAAAAGCAGCAAAATGGCGTCCAACTTATGCTAACTTAGCAATGTCTGTAGGTGTGTCATTATCCTCACTACACCCTCCCCTTGGTCAGTCCATGGGACAGTGGTCTTAGTGAGAACACAGCTTTCAAAAGTCCGAGCAAGAATCAAGAGCATTTGTATCTGTGATACCTATGATTTGCGAGGAATCTTCGGAAAAAGAAATAAAGCGATAGAAAAAAATTGTTTTTGTCCAAAAAGGGCAAACATAAAAAAAAAAAAATCCAACATGGATACTGTAGCTGATTCAATCTAGCAGGGTGTACGAACAGTATGTTGCAATAGCCTCCAAGGAAAAGTCATTTTTCTCGGCAGAAAAAAGCGTTGCTATCCAATTAAGTAGAGTGAATGAACATAGATGTTCTTCAATCCCAGGCACCTCCAGCACCATTAAAGGACAACTTGCGTGATACTCAATGTAACTACGTTGTAGGAAATCATGTGCTGCTGCAAAGATATCCCATTCAGCCAGAACTCCCAGCACCGCTGCGCAGGCCATAATCCAAACACCGGAACATTCCTACTCATTGGCCACTAAGGGACTCATTAGCAGTTCAAAATCAGGTGGAGGAAATGCAGTATTGGAGAGGCAAAGATCCAATGCCTAGTCAAAGGGACAATCCAAGCGGTGGAAGATAGGTTGCACGCAAGTGAAATAGGCAGCACGAAAAGACAATCCATAAGCCACGCTTAGTGTGGCCAAGGGTAGTGCACCATAGAATTCAAGCATGTGGCTACTGACTATCTGCAGCCGGAGTTCGCCTTGCAGAGCCACAGGAAGCGCATCCATTTCATAGCATGCAAATCAACAGCAAGACTCCAGCGGCTAAGGTAAGTAATAACGGGAAGGCCGCCGAAAACGCTGGAAAAAATAGAATGAATAAAAGCTGGTATCGCACCAAATATAGTTTGGAAAGAGGTCACAAGCCCAGACCCACAACTTTAAAAAAATGGGCAATGCCAGTAGTGTTAGAAGCATTGAAGATAGTGTGAATTAATGCACTGAAATGTAGTGGGAGGTCAGTATTAAGAATTGATTGGACCTCTGTACGAGTGTTAGCCACGTGCAGGACAAATGTCTCACGGGCAGATGTGAAACTTCTTTTTGGGATAACAATGCTCTTATTCTGCTCAACGTATTGAAATCTGCCTTCAAGGTTGAAATGGAAGGCCAAATCGAGTTATCGAGTCTCCCATGTGGGAGTGGAAAAAGAACATTTTTACAGCAAACCACACGCTGAGAAACAGTTACAATGTAAGGGATGCTGGCTAACATGCCGCAGCATTCCTCATTATTTAAAAGCAAATAACTACCATTTGCAAGTAGTGTGAAAGTCGGTGTTATAGATGGCACGGGTGTACCTTTCAAAACACATGCAATATTCGGGGATGTTAGGTTACACGCACCATGTAATTTGATGTTTTTACAGACAAGGGAATGACCTATTGTGTTTTCACATGATTCCCCAGTAAGGTATACTTCTTTGTCATCCCTAAGGCATCTGTATGTGAAAGGCAGAGACCATTTTTCGTGTAAAAATGCATTTCCCAATGGTTCATAGCGGCCCAGTGGATAGTGTTTCATACATGAGGTAAAATTAAACAAGGAAAATGGGAGAGTTATCAGCCCATGAATGAGCCAGACAGCAGAGTCTGTTTCCGCCATAGAGAATGGTAACGGGTCCAACCTTTCAATATGCAACAGAGAATATTTAGCATCTTTCATGGACATAAACTGTTGTTTTCTTTTCAAGTTAAATGGCAAAAATAATGTTGACGGGTTCAGGTAATCCCATGGAACTTTACTCATCTTCAGAGTCTGTAAAGTCCAGGCAAATTGTATAACGGAAAGCAATTGATTCTGACCATGATATAAAACAGAAACATCCTCTTGGACGATGTCAACAACAGATGAAACAATATTGTCCAATGTATAAATGTGGTAAGAAATGGTGTTAATACTATTATCAACAACAGCAAGCACTTTTTCAAGATTAGCCTGATCTATTGACCTTAAACGCAAAGCTGCTTCAATTTGGGATAATTTCCAGATTTCATCGTAAGAAGCATATATAAATCTTTTGGATCTAGGATCAGCGGGTCCCTTTATAAAATCTGTTAAATCAATGTCACCTGATAATAATGACAAATTTTGTTTAACTGAAGCCAGTGACGAGAGATGTAGCCAGTTTTGACAAAGTTTCCCTACCGTATATGTAGTAACAGAATGGGTGTTTGAAAAATGAGGATCGGGCCTATCCTGTGTGTAACCAGGAGCCTTGGTGAGAAAACAAAGCTGACAAGCATCTGAACTAGTCTGCCAAACCAACCAACCTAGGGGGTCCAGACTAGACAGATTAAAGGTGTCATTTGTAAAAAGTGATTGTAATTCGTCCATGGAATAATTAGTAAAACTGCTCCAGTTCTCATTAGCAGCCAGAGCTGGGGTAGAAGGGGCATTCATTTGTTTAGTAGTTGCTAATCCAAAACAGGTAGTTTGATAAATTGAGTCATTTAAAAATAAAATCTGTGTTGGAATGAGGCAGGCACGGTGCAACACCTCTGAGCCTTGCACCTGCCAAGATTTAGAACCCCAGACAGATTTAAGATCAATCGATGATTTCCAGTGCTCATAGCCCCCAACTGTTATATCATGTATAAAGGATTTAGAATACAATAATTTAGTATGGGTGAGCATTACCTTAGAATTAGAGGAATCATTCAATTTAAAATAGAAAGAACCAGGGTTAGATGTGTCAAAATCTGTAAAATAGGTGAATTTTTTTTCAAAAACGTATTAGAGCTACCTTTCAAAGGAGCTGGGCTATCTTCCCATTATGTATAATTAAAAACATTTCTAAGCATATTGGCTATATGCAGATAATGATGACCATAGTGTTGGAAACAAAACAAATCAGCATAATTTGCAGTATTCAAATACAAATCTTCAGCATCAAAACAGCATAATATTTCAAATCAGCGAAAAGGATTGCACGGCTTGTATGTCCCAATCATCACATCTTATGTTATGTTTCACGACATCACCCATTGAAACACAAAGTACATTAGGGACATTAATTATCTCTGTAGGGCCATGGATTTGGAAATCTACAGCATCCCAAACAATGCCATCGGTGACTGGCCAGGCAGTGATGTTGACAAAAGTCTAGTCTCTCTTTGTGATGTGTGAAGAAGACTGCGGAGCGAAAGTTCCATCAACCAGTTTAACAGCAAAGCATTCAGGAAGATAGTGGCATTGACCAGAAGAAAAAGAAAGTCACAAAACCAATGGACATAAACAAAAAAAATGCAATTAGCACCAACCAGATGTAAGTCCAAGGTGGAATCAAGTAAGTTCGTTTAAACCAGGCAACAAAAATGCAAAATTTAGAAGGGGCCTGTGATGCAATGGAATGTGAGTCAAAGGAAAAACGTGATTTATTAGTAGCTTCAGGTCGCACGCCAGGCAATGACATGGAATTGGGATATGCATATTCAGTTTCCTCATTATGTGTTGAAGCAGTCGGAAACAACAAGGGATTGTTAACAGAATCCATCTCAATGACGGTGTCATCCTGCATGGTGTTAGAAGCGGTTAAACCTGGATCTCTAGATACTGTTGTTGTAGACACCGCTGGTGTGATGCTATTCAGGATCGGCCAGATGTTGTAGCTTGACATTGTCAACTGAGATGTATCGGTTGTCTTTTCGACCAGGAAGCGGTGGTAAAATGACTGTACGAGTACCCTGCACTCCAAGCACTGGGACCGGTGCTCGATAAGAGGGGCCAAACTCTTTCTTGTTTTCCACCTTCTCTCGGACCAGGTCTCCGATTTTTGGTAGCCAGCCGACTACTGGAATCTGCAGTGCAGCATCAGTGGACGAGGGCAAATGTTCCTTTGCAAGGCTGTCACGGGTCTCTTGTAGATTCTGCAATACAGCACAATGATTATCTACATCAAAGGATGCGGCAGACACCACAGTGTCTGGACCATCAAGTCCGGGCACAAACATCTTCATGCCGAAGAGCATTTTGTATGGGGTCTGCCCACCCAGAGATCTTCAAGGGAGATTATTTAGTGCACGCTGTACGCTATACAAATGGGCGAACCAGTTCCTGCCAGTCCCTATGACCCTAGCTGTCAAAGATTGCTTTAAGTCACTGTTCATTCGTTCCACAACTGAATTTCCCTCAGACCTGTATTTAGATGAAAATGTGACCTGCACCCCCAAAGACCTCATGGTATCCTGGTACACCTTAGAGGCAAACGCGGGACCCTGGTCCGAATGGAAAGTGCCACATGCAAAAATTCCCACAAAGACACGCAAATCCCTGATGACAGTCTGGGCGTCAGCACTACGTTGTAGCCAAACCCATAGAAAGCGTGTGCACGAATCAACTGCAACTAAGATGTACTTATAGGCAGTATCTGAAGAAAAAGGACCGCAGTGATCTAAATAAACACAACCGAAGGGTTTATTAGAAAAGCATAGCTGTGTTTGTGGTGGCCACATTGCCGTGGATGGTTTAATCTGCTGACAAATGTCACAAGAAAGCACATAATTACAGGTTTGTTTATATAAACCGCACCCCCAGCAATGCTGCTGTAAGACAAAAACAGTCGCAGACACTCCAGCATGCGCCGAGGCCATTCCTTCGTGTGCGGCTGTTAACAGTGCAGATCTGTGGTCCCCGATGGGTGTCAACCTGTTACCAACGTCATTACTTCTGACAGAGAGGCAGAGGTTAGCTCAGCCTACGATGCTGCGCTTGCACTTTGTTTTGAATATTTTTAAAATATCACTAAAACTGCTTTTAATTCACTTGTTATCCTTCTAAATTTACTTACTGCACTTCGCTGCTTCTGTGCTCGCCGACTCCCCGGTCCACCGCAGCAATTCCTATGCTGATTGAGTAGAGGGAGAACACCGAGCTCGAGGGAATAAACTGACCCTCAGTAATTCCTGGTAAGGACATTCTCGGGCGGCCATCTTGGCAGGGTGAGGCTCTAGCTTACCGCCTGGTCCTGACTAGTTCAGAAAAGAATGGGGCTAACCCGCAGCAGACGCACGCTGCGGGCTCGCGGCCGGGCCCAGGGGCTACAACCCCTGTCAATTTCCAGGAAATAGCGTAGTCTATATCTCCCAATCCCTGCATGCGCTGAGAAAGGATATTAATCACAACTGTCTATACTTAATGAACATTGCCAATAGTCCCTCCCACTGTCCCCACTGCAATTTTAAGTTCCAGCCTCACAACAAATCCGCGCCCCAGGCCAGTACCCCATTAAGGATGTTTCTTTTAAATTACAGATCGCTCCCTAAACACTCAGTTGAATTAGCTTTGCTAATAGATGAGCTTAAGCCAGACGCTCTTTTCCTAACAGAGACATGGCTTCAGATTGAAGCCGATCCTGCTATTACCCAAACCCTGCCCCAGGGCTATTCAATACTCAGGGCCGACCGCAAGACTGGCAGAGGTGGGGGCTTAGCCATTATATTCAAAGACACTCTCAACTGCCGGACTACCATGGATACGCTACCAGAGTGTGAGCGCATGGCCTTTTCTCTAGAGTTTTCACCAACAAGCACCTTTTCCAGTCTATTGCTCTATCGCCCCCCTGGAGTCTTAGGGCAATTCCTCCCTAATCTCTCCACGACTGCCAATCTAGCATTAGCTCCAGCTAATTTCACGGTGCTTGGGGATTTCAATATCCATCTAGACGACCCCTCCAACCACGTAGCCAGTGAGCTATTACTGAGTCTCCTGGCGCTCCAACTCAGGCAGAAAGGATTCGCCTCTACGCATGTCAAGGGTCATTTTCTTGATCATGTGTTTAGCAACCTGCACAACCTTGTTGTAGGCACCCCTACTCCACTCCCCTGGACGGATCACTTTCAGATTCCTCTATGTTGGGAGACCTCCGTGCCCCTTCTCTCCCATAGAACAATGCCGATATTGGAAAGGAAATGGTCTAGGCTCTCTACCGACCACTGGACCGTAGTTGTTGAAGCCACAAGACCACTCAGCGACCCCAATCCCAATTTGGCTGGTGATAGTTTTAACACATGGATCCAAAGCTCCCTTGACGTCGTACTCCCTAAGAAACCCACTCACAAGAAAAGCAGACAAAAAACAGCAGCATGGTTCTACCCCAAATTGAGAGATTTAAAGCAGTCATGCAGAAGACTAGAGAGACGGTGGGGACAGAACTTCTCAGAGGCTAGGAAAATAGATTACAGAGAGGCAATTAGGCTATACAAATCAGAAATTCAAACTGCCCAAACCGCATTCTATGAAGAGAAAATAAGTACTGCCGCAAACTCACCCAAAGAGATTTTTCGTATTGCCAAGTCAATCTTCACCACCCTGCCTCAGAAACCTCTGATAACAGAGGGAGTACTAACTTGCTGTAATAATCTGGCAGATTTTTTCCACCAAAAGATTTATATGTCCTTTCCTACCACACTGACCGAGCACATTGTCACCAGAACGAGAGGTCCTCATCCTAATTCCCAGTGCTCTCTAGAGCAATTTTCTCTTCTGGATGCTGACTCATTGGATTTGACCATCTCCAGGGTAACCTCAGGCTCTCCTTCTGACCCTGCCCCCCTGCAGCCCCTCACCCTAGTTATTAACTCTATCTGCCTGGCAATTCTTGATATTTTGAATTCTTCCATCACCTCCGGTATGGTTCCCCTAGCATGGAAGTGTGCGATGGTCAGGGCCCTCTTGAAGAAACCTAACCTGGATCAATCCAATCTGGCCAACTATCGCCCAATATCTCTTCTCCCTTGGCTGAGCAAGCTGATTGAGAAACACATTAACACCACACTTGTAGATTATTTGGAATCTAACAACTTGCTCCATGATTCTCAAACAGGCTTTCGTCCTTAGCTCGGGATGGAGACAGCACTTCTAGCAGTAACGGAGGAGGCAAGGAGGTTACTGGACCAGGGAGGTACAACGACAATCATCCTCCTAGACCTCAGTGTCGCTTTTGACACTGTTAACCATAACATCTTGTCTTACTGACTCAATCACATGGAAGTGACAGGCACGGCACTAACCTGGCTCCAGTCCTTCCTCAGTGACCGCTTCTTCCAAGTCTTTGAAGGAGATGTTGTGTCCAACCGGTTGCCTCTTAGCTGTGGGGTTCCTCAGGGCTCCGCTCTGAGCCCTATGCTATTTAATATCTACCTGAGTCCCCTGGCAGAGATTGTCCATCCATTCAGCATAAAGATCGTCACCTATGCAGATGACACTCAGCTCGTAGTGGCATTAAACCAACCCGAGAGGTCATCTAGTGCCCTAGGTCCCTGCCTAGAGGCGGTGGCCGAGTGGATGGAACTCTCATGCCTTAAACTCAATGGGGACAAAACCAAGCTTATGCTCCTGGGCAACCCTCCTCCTTCCATCCCTGCTCTCTTGTGGCTGGTCTGTCTTGGCCCTGCCCCAGCTCCAAAGGCACAGATCAAGAGCCTTGGCATGTGGCTCGACAGCTCCCTCAGTTTTATCCACAAGGCCACTAAGCTTTCAGCCAACAGTTACGGCCTGATGAGAATGCTGCGGAAAATCATCCCCCTCCTTCCCTTCCAGGCAAGAAGGATTATGGTACAGGCCCTTATACTCTCTCACCTCGATTATGGGAATGCCCTGTACCTGGGAGCTCCCCAATTCACCATTCATAAACTTCAAATGATTCAGAATTGTGCAGCCCGTCAACTTCTCCAGATTCCCAGGTGGCAATCTGCGAAACCAGCACTGAGGAGCCTCCACTGGCTCCCTATCTCGGCCAGGATACCGTTCAAAGCCATTTGCCTGGCTTACAGAGCCAGTCGGAAGATTGGTCATCACTCACTCCCTTGTCACTCCCTATCACCCCTCCAGAAACCTTCGCTCAAGCTCCTCTTTTCTGGGCACTCCGAAGAAAATACGAAGACCTAGATGGGGTGGACGCTACTTTTCCTTTAATGCATCAAATCTCTGGAACACTCTCCCATCCACTCTGCGGAAGGAAAATAATTTGCTGGCCTTCCGCAAACTCTTAAAAACCCATCTCTTCAAGTCATCACTTTAACGTCACTGCTCCTCTGCCTGTTTGGTCCATAGCGATGGGAGGCCTCAGGGTAGACATGCGCTATATAAATACAAATTCATTCATTCAATTCTCACGTAAGGAACATTATCAGGACTTAAATGATAAGAGTATTTGGAATGGAAACCCTGTGCATAATTATCACCCTTCTCTGTAGCAGCTATTGCTGCCAAAATGTCATTATCAATCTTATTCATGGATCTTGTAACTGCTGCAACTGAACACATGGCTACTGCTGATTTGGCAGCTTCATCTGCCAAACTGTTGCCAACAGCGTGCACTCCTATGCGCTGATGACCAAGAGTGTGAATTACTTGTGTGAGAGACAGACTGTCTTTAAGATCTGTGACTCGAATCCAAAGCATTTTATGTTTAATTGCACTGCCTTTTGAATCACGATAGTCATTTTGAGACCAAAAGAATAAGTTTTCATTGAAAGATTGAACACAGTAATAAGAATCGCTTACAATTAAAGTAGTCACTTTTGGATCTGCAAACTCCAGAGGCAGTACCAAAGCGTGCAATTCTGCTAATTGGGCGGTACAGTCACCTAGTGCCTGTGTATGGACAACATTAGACTTGAACTCGCCGTTCACTATGGTACCCGCCACTACAGCGCAGGCTGCCGAGTAAGAATGTTTAGACCCGGTTGCCGGTTGCACTGAACCGTCAGTATATATGATACATCAGTACTGCTCAAGTGGGCGCATCGACAAAGGAGGAGGATGAATAAACTCATACTGTAAAAACTCCTGCGTCCTCAAAGAAGAGTCAAAAATAAAAGTGACATCTGGAGAGGTCAACGATGTGGCCCATTGTATCCAACGTGGATGCAATGCCTTTGAGGTCGGTACACTTGCCTTTGTCACCGCTTCAAGTGCAAGACATGGTGTTACAACCAAAATCAGTTTCCCTTGTGCCTGTGCGCGTTCCTTTAGGATCGCCATCTGTGCTGCTGTCAGAACTTTTTCAATGTTGGAAAACCTCAATTCGGCTGAAGTGTATAAATGTGACTTGTAAGCTATAGGCACTGTCTCCCCTTCATTAAACATCAAGTAGGTGAAACCCACATGTCCTGGGACGATTCTTATCACCAGGTTAGTATGGTTATCACGAGTCAATAAGAATTTGGATTCAATAAGATCAGACTGCAAAGATTGCAGTATAGTGGAATGTTCCGGAAGCCAGCAGGACTTTGAAAAAGAGTTGTATCAAAGCATACAAAGGCTTGATACACTGGGCATAATCGTGGATGTAAGTCCTACCGAAATTTAAAAAACTCAGCAAAGACTGTAATTTTTTCAGTCTAGTTGGAGGGCGCAAATGTGTGCACTTCTCCAAGAAGTGAGTCGCTAAGCGACTTTCATTATTGAGCTCGTAGCCCAAAAACAATACTGTGTACTCTACAATGTGTGATTTAGCAAAGTTAAGTTTGTAACCGTGGTCCACAAACAATACTATGATGCAATCCACGCGACAAAGATGCGGCCATAACTCGTTGTCTGTCAGTTAAATGTCATCAACGTACGAGTAAGCTTCTTCGTCAATGCTGTCTAAAAAAGAGACAACACGGGCGGCGAAAACACAAGGGCTATTTTTGTAGCCCATGGCCAAACGCAAACATTTTCTTTGTTTTCCGCCCGCGGTGAAGGCGGTCCATTGACTGCTTTCAGGTGATAAATTGTGCGTGTAAAAGCCGTTGGATATGTCAAGTGTTGTTTTATATTTTTAACGAACCAGACTGTCGACTAACGCCGAACTATGGGTATTCTGCACCGCACAAGTCCGACAATGTCAGTTCAAATGTCGGTAATCCAAAACTAAGCGGTGCGACCCATCGGGTCTGTAAATAGAGGGTTATTCATTGGTGACACACATGTTTCAAGTACTCCCTGACACTCTAGTTGATTCAGAATATCGGCTACGGGAGCCTTTGCCTCCCGCCGGAGGGGATATTGGGGTTGTGGCTGTGGCATGGACCATAATGGTATCTCATGTGGGGGAGAGTCTTTATCCCAGCCCACCTGATTTTGGTATACAGCTGGTGCAAGCACCAAAGCCCACTCTTCTGCAAAAGTCATAGCTTGCTCCTGGGACACGTTATGTGAAAAACTGGTATCACCTCCTCTCCACGCGGAGCGGCTACAACAGAAGGTGGCAGCCAATCCTTTTCTGCCAAAAGTATGTCATATGATGAAGTTAGATTTTCCAAACAAATCCCTTGTAATACTTGTTTTATGTCACCTTCAATGAGAAGAACTACGTCATATAATCTGTCAGGGGAGCCACTCGGTGTCAGCTGTCTCATCTGTGATGAAAGTATCAGTTGCTGTCGCCTCCAGAAAAGGACGCAGTGCTTGCCGCTACATTGGTATCTTCCGCTGCGCTGTCTGGTAGCGTTACTGCCCATGTTCAGTTCCGGAGCCAGGTTCTCACGGTCTGTGGCATATCACTCTGTTAAAGCGGCAACTTTTTTCTTCTGAAAAGGTGGGCGCTGACGAGGACAATTGTCTTGTTTCCCTTTGCCATCAGCCAGGCGAGGCTGCTCAGGTCCTTGCAGGGAACCTCGCCCTCTGTTTTGATCCTGGCGTTCCCCTCCACTGGCTTGTGAGCCAGATGTTGCCTGTGAAGAATGAAGAGAACACTGTTCAGGAACCTGAAACCTGTCAGGAGACCTAATTCTCGCGTGGTCGCGCAAATCATAAGTGCGATCAAAAAGTTCGGGAAATGGTGATGCAGCACGCGACCCCTGTGTCTGTTGTTGCTTCCCCTGTTTCTTATTTTTCCAATTCTTTTAAGGAAAATTAGGAAGGTTGTCTTTAGCAGACTGAGCCGTCTGTGTCTGCTGTTGCGCAGGTAATCTAGCAAAAGGCTTAACACCCAAACTATTGCGCCCAATTGTTCTATAAGCTTCTGCAATAATTTTTGGTAATTTGTGGGGTTTCTCCTCCTCCCAGACAAGGCGCAAAGCATTAGACACTTGAAAGTTAACTGCATCTCCCTTGACATCCGCAAGGATCAGATCAGCAACCACGTCAAACACTCCGACAAATCGCATCCCTAACTCCACTGCTGCCTCCGGTCTATGTTCATCCTGAACACGTTTAATCACAGAGGGAAGCACTGTCATAGAAGGAGTGCCAAAACATTTTGCAAACACCTCCGCGAACACTTTACTCCAATTTTCACAATCAGCTACTTCGGGTATTAAGTCTTTCTGCAAGCTAATAGTAAGAATCCTGTGTTTCTCCACAGGAGTTGTATTTGGAAATGCTGCTTCCAGCTGGTCAAATTTCTGCGCAAGCCAATAAGGTAAATCTTCTTTATTCTGTGGACGCTTGCGCATAACCGAATTAACCATGACTGGGCTAATAGTTCCCACCTGAAGATTGCGTGAGACGTATTATACTAGAGGCCTGTGCACCTCAATCAAGGAGGAGTGTAAGACGTGCAACTCGTCTACAGCGACTGCTAGATAACATGGATGTGGTGTGTACATGGCCAAAACTGGCCATGCGGCCCCCGGGAGACAAAGGGCCTAACCTGACCGGGGTCACGGTGTGGGGAAGGGTGATATTAAACCAAACACGGTGTTGCCATGCTGAAATCGGAACCTCCAAAGTTGAACATGGCCAATGCGCTATAGGGACTGCAGCGGGAGAGTACTCATGGAATAAGCCATCATTTCCATCGGTTCCATGATGGAATATCGTTAACATAAATATCGTCTGAAATAAATATCATCACTAAAATATCGCTTACATTAATATCGTCATCCTATACTTAAACAAGGATTCACACAAATATCGATTTTTTTTTATCGACAACCCTAATATCGTTCACACTAATATCGACAACATAAATATCGACTACTACATGATCGACTTTATTTTAAATAACATGACCTTAGACATATATATCGACTACACTAACATCGACAACCTATCTGCTTATAGAAATATACAAAAAATATCGTCTTTTTCTTACCAACTCAATATGCACTATTCTTTTATTTTACACACTTTTTTTTAACTATTTAACTTTACAAAACTATTCACACATATAATTATTTAACGGTTTTCTAATTCAAAATAACGTTGTCGACCAATGATTTTGAAATTTCACTAATTGAACCAATCAAAAGCTACCATTAATTAACTCACTAATATAAAAACAATTATACACTTAACGTAATTTACCATTTTTGGCCAAACTTGGAGAAAAACAGTTACCTTGCTGAGATAAGAAAATACAAACCTACGACTACAACTACAAAACATCATACTACACTTGAAGTAAGTAAAATCCCATTGCTTTTTTCATTCGAACTTAGCATAAAGTACATAAACTCCCTAAATTAAAAAGTGTTCTTCTTTAGAGTGAAAAAATAACATGTTGAACTTATCAACAACTACCAGAAACTTACATGTAAAAACATTTATTAACTACCTTATCCATGTCTACTTAGATAGCTGACAAAAATTATTTAAACTTGGTAAGTAAATGTACAATTTACTTCATATATTAACAACTACTATCATCCAAATACTATAAGTAACACAATGATTAGAAAAAAAAAATGAATGCTGCACTAGGTTGCTGTCCAGTAGCACAGGCGCAAAGGAGGATAGTTCAGTTAATCCATGAATGTATAGGCAGCATACGTGGCAACTGCTTCCAACAAAAAATCGTTTGCAGGGCCACTAAAAGTCTCAGCCATCCAATTAATTAAAGAAAAGGAACATACGTGTTCTTCAACCATCGGAGCCTCTAGCACAATCAGAGGGCAACCGAAATGTTCCTCTAAATAGCTCATAGCCAAGAAGTCGTAGGCACCCGTTGATATGTCCCAATTACCCAGGATGCCATGCGCCGCACCACAAGCCATAATCCGGACACCAGAACAGGCCAACTCGTGAGACACTAAGGGCCTCATCAGTCGATCGAAATCCGGCACCGGAGACACCGTGTTGGTCAAGCACAAATCCAGAGGCCATTCAAAGGGACAATCCAGGCAGTGAAATACAGGTTGCACGCAGGTGAAGTAGGAATACCTGAAGGATAATCCATATGCCAGGCTTAAAGTCGCCAATGGCAGAGTACCATAAAAGTCAAGCATCCTATCACGAAGAAGATGCAGACGTGACAGGTGCTCGTGTGGCACAGAAACAGCAGCCATTCCGTAGTATGAAAAGTAAAAGCAGCACACCTGCCACCAGCGCCAGAAACAGCGGAACACCTCCAAAGATGCTCGAGAAAATGGAATGAAAAAATGCCGGAATCACACCAAAAATAGTTTGGAAAGAGGTCACGAGGCCTGAGCCTTCAAGTTTAAAAAAATAAGCCAGGCCGGTCGTGGACGAGGCATTGAAAATAGTTAGGATCAAAGCTCCGAAATGTAGGGGGAGGTCAGTATTCAAAACCGCCTGTACCTCAGTGCGCGTATTAGCAACGTGAAGGACAAATGTTTCACGAAAGGAAGTCAATGACACCTCTTTTTGGAACAATACAGCTCTTATTCTGCTCAACTTGTTGAACTCTGCTTTCAAGGTTGAAATCGAAGGCCAGATGGAAACATCCAGCCGCCCGTGCGGGGGTGAAAAGAGAACATTATTGCAGGAGACAACCCTCTCCGATACAGTTACTATATATGGGATTCCCACTAACATCCCGCAGCAAGCTTCATTATTCAAAATTAAATAACTACTGTTTGCAAGCAGCATCAAAGAAGGCGTAATCACAGGCACTGGGACACCTCGTAGGACGCAGGCCAAAATCGGGGCTTGTACATTGCATGCACCGTGTAATTGAATGTGCCTACATACCAAGGAATGATCTGGTGTCGTGGTACATTCCTCACCCTTCAGATAAACCTCAGTTCCGTCCCTAGTACATCTATACGTAAAGGGGAGGGACCAAACCTCATGTATGAAAGCGGTGCCCAGCTGTTCATATCTACCCAGAGCATAATGTTTCATACAAGACGTAAACTTAAGAAGTGCGAACGGTAGAGTTATCAACCCGTATATAAGCCACGTGACTGAATTGATTTCCGCCACAGAGAAAGGTAACGGTTCTAATTTTTCAATATGTAATAATGAATATTTAGCATCTTTCATGGACATAAATAGCTGCTTATCAGTAATGTTACAAGGAATGAATAACGATGTAGTGCTCAAATAGTCCCAAGGGACCCTCCCTGCCTTTAACGTCTGCAAAGTCCATGCAAACTGCATAACAGAACGCAACTGGTTTTGACCATTATATAACACAGACATATCATCATGCACAATATCAACAACTGACGAAACAATATTATCTAATGTATAAATTCTGGAAGAGAGAGTGCTAATGCTGTTATCTATAACGGCTAAAACCTTTTCCATGTTTGCTTGGTCACTAGCTCTCAATCTTGAAGCCGCCTCAATTGGCGAAAATTTCCACACTTCGTTGTAAATAGCATACGCCCACCTTTTGGTTCTGCCACCCACAGGACCTTTAACAAAAGAATTCAAATCTATTTTGTCATGTAACTTCGATAAATGAACTTTGACAGATGCTAAGGTGGAATGTCGCAGCCAGGATTGACATAACTTTCCCACAGAATATGTAGTTACAGTATGTGATGACTCAAACCGAGGGTCTACGCGTTCCAGTGGACTAAATACCCTTTTGATCAAAAATAAATTGTAAACTCAGGGAAAGTTCTGGATAGTAAACCATAATAAATTACTATTCTAACTCCAATCCAACATAAGTCAGGGAAAGTGCTGGATAGTAAACCATAATAAATTACTATTCTAACTCCAAACATAACATAACTCTGGGAAAGTGCTGGATAGTAAACCATAATAAATTACTAATCTAACTCCAATCCAACATAAGTCAGGGAAAGTTCTGGATAGTAACCCATAATAAATTACTATTCTAACTCCAATCCAACATAAGTCAGGGAAACTGCTGGATAGTAAACCATAATAAATTACTATTCTAACTCCAAACATAACATAACTCTGGGAAAGTGCTGGATAGTAAACCATCATAAATTACTAATCTAACTCCAATCCAACATAAGTCAGGGAAAGTTCTGGATAGTAACCCATAATAAATTACTATTCTAACTCCAATCCAACATAAGTCAGGGAAACTGCTGTATAGTAAACCATAATAAATTACTATTCTAACTCCAAACATAACATAAGTCAGGGAAAGTGCTGGATAGTAAACCATAATAAATTACTATTCTAACTCCAAACATAACATAACTCAGGGAAAGTGCTGTATAGTAAACCATAATAAATTACTAATCTAACTCCAATCCAACATAAGTCAGGGAAAGTTCTGGATAGTAAACCATAATAAATTACTATTCTAAATCCAATCCAACATAAGTCAGGGAAAGTGCTGGATAGTAAACCATAATAAATTACTATTCTAACTCCAAACATAACATAAGTCAGGGAAAGTGCTGGATAGTAAACCATAATAAATTACTATTCTAACTCCAATCCAACATAAGTCAGGGAAAGTGCTGGATAGTAAACCATAATAAATTACTATTCTAACTCCAATCCAACATAAGTCAGGGAAAGTGCTGGATAGTAAACCATAATAAATTACTATTCTAACTCCAATCCAACATAAGTCAGGGAAAGTGCTGGATAGTAAACCATAATAAATTACTATTCTAACTCCAATCCAACATAAGTCAGGGAAAGTGCTGGATAGTAAACCATAATAAATTACTATTCTAACTCCAAACATAACATAAGTCAGGGAAAGTGCTGGATAGTAAACCATAACATAAGTCAGGGAGAGTGCTGGATAGTAAACCATAATAAATTACTATTCTAACTCCAATCCAACATAAGTCATGGAAACTGCTGGATAGTAAACCATAATAAATTACTATTCTAACTCCAAACATAACATAACTCAGGGAAAGTGCTGGATAGTAAACCATAATAAATTACTATTCTAACTCCAATCCAACATAAGTCAGGGAAAGTGCTGGATAGTAAACCATAATAAATTACTATTCTAACTACAAACATAACATAACTCAGGGAAAGTGCTGGATAGTAAACTATAATAAATTACTATTCTAACTCCAATCCAACATAAGTCAGGAAATGTGCAGGTTAGTAAACAAAATAAATTTTTCTATCTAAATTATTTTTTAGACCCTATTCCCCTATAATACCAAAATAACGCTTCTTCAATATTAATTTAATATTTTTTATTAATATTAAAAAATAAATTTCGTGTATAATTTTTAATTTCGATGTTAAATTTTGATTTCATGATACATTTCTAATTTATTAATATTTTATGCAATTTTTAAAGACTACATTTTTAAATTACTACCCACCCTAATCCCCTATAATACCAAAAACCCGCTCCTAAAATTTTTATTTGAAATTTTTAAATTTAATTACAAATTTAAATTCGTAAACATTTAGAAATTTAAAATTAAATTTTTAATTACTTAATTATTTTCAAATTTGTTTATATTTTATAATAATTTACTATTCTAACTCCAATCCAACATAAGTCAGGAAATGTGCAGGTTAGTAAACAATATAAACCCGCTCCTAAAATTTTTTTTTGAAATTATAAAATTTAATTACAAATTTAATTTCGTGAAGAATTCGAAATTTCAATTTAAAATTTGGATTTCTTAAATATTTTCTAATTTGTTTATATTTTATAAATTTTTTAAAAACCAAATTTTAAATTACTACCCACCCTTATCCCCTATAATACCAATAACCCGCTACTAAAATTTTAACAATTCTTTTGTAGAAAATATTTTTTAACACATATTATTACTAGTAGGAGTTTTGTAAGTTTTTTAAAAACATAATACATATTTTTTTATAAATTTTATAACAACTTATATTTTTCTGTCGATATTATATGAAACGACATTTTGTTCAACGATATTCTGTTCATCGATATTTTTTTATGACGATATTTTTGTCATTCTCACGAAACGATATTTTTTAAAAAGATATTTTCTATAACGATATTTTTCACAGTCGATATTCTTACCACGATATTAATGCTAGTCGATATTTTCCCGTCGGTATTCTATCTTTATACCATTTCCATCCACTGTCGGAAACGTAAGCCAAGAATAAAAACCTCAAATGGATGAGCCCCAGTAGCTCCTACCACAACAATGAGTGTGACACCCGCATTGGGCACTCCAAAAGCGGTCAAATGACGATGGAGCGCCGCGCGGCTATGTGCCGCAATATCCACTTCGGCCATATCGAGAAAAAGCTGAACAACTCAATGCGCGGCAGCGTAATGGGTAAGTAACTCAATAGTAACTATAAAACCTTTTTATGAATCAAGCTTGAAGAAAAACCTATAAACACATCAATATAGGTAGGTTATGCCATCACAGCTGTTTACTGGAAAACAGAAGTGAGGGTGTCATGGACAAGCACAAGAACTACTAAAGCGTCTCGCAATTAAGAACCAGACCAAACGTTAGGTGCGCCATGTTGCAGGGATTCTGCACATATACAGAACTATGCGCAGGAAACCAAGACCTCAGTGTGCAGTAGTGTACCAAAATACCCAACTCGGTACCTAGATCCCCTATACGATTAAATATAGTGTCTCATTCGTTCTCCGTACTACAGCAAAGCTACCAATGATTAGACATCCTCTCTCAGGATACGTGGTAACAAGAACACTCTTTCGTTCTAACTCTTGTACTTGTCCACAACATGAGTAAATAGAGTCAAAGTATAGTTTAAAATGTTTATTTTAACTAACATTCCGTATAATGCAATACACGAGACAGTCAAAAAAGTGACGGAACTGCAGCGCAAAATTTACGCAAAGGGCTTGTAAATCTGCCCCTATGTGTCTAGTGAGGATTCAGACCTTAGTGTGACTCAAGAACAACAGTGTGCCAGTGTACTAATAAATATGCAACATCTTTGGTTCTAAAGTAAGGAAAAACCTATTATTTAAAATGAGACATGGAAAAACTATTTTGATGGAAGCATGTAAAACATTTTTTTCTAGAGATAGAAGAGAGAGAAGTCTCCCTAGGAAAAACGCATGTTGTGTTTTTATGTCATTCTCTTCAAATGGCATATGACACAGTATGTCACATTCTTAAAGGATGACTTAACATATGGTTCAATGACAGTTAGATATGTAGTGCATAAAGTTCACACTTGATGTTGGTGCAATTTGTCATTGTCCATTGTAATTTAAGTTCATGTGAAGGCTGCTTGCCTCCAATCTTCTAGAGTGTTCTGCCCTGAGTGAACGTTTTACATTTGTCCATCCAGAACAGTTATCTTCTGGAAAGCAGACCAGCTTTATCTCCTCCTCTTGGTCCAATCATGACCTGTTCAATCACTTGTCATTTGATATGCCGTCATTGAGGTTATCAGTGATGTCACCAACCATATCATGAGCTATGTATTTGTTAGAAATAGGGGGTCTCTATTTAACAATAGTCTACACCCTGTCCTAATAGGGGCCCTTCCTTCTTTCCAGTCAGGATAAGGGGATTACACACCTAAGGTAACCCCTGCCCATCCCACCGGTAGCTTGGCAAGAGCAGTCAGGTTTATCTCAGAAGCAATGTGTGAAATATTTGCACAAAAACACACAGTAATGGAGTAAAAACATTTTCAAAGAATAAAGCAAAGATACAGTTCCTGGAAGTCAATAGTGCCAACTGGGGCTACTGGGGCGTTGTGACCAACAAATCCAACAGTTCAGATCGACCTCGATGGAGGCAAGGGCTGGCTACCCTCAAACAGTACCTTGGAGTTGAAGAGGCCTTCAAGAAACTTGCAGTGAGGCGTAGTGGTGAGGTAACCCTGGAGTCATAAGGCATCTGTGCTGCACGTCAGTGCAGAAGTCGGTGATTTCTTGAAGTCATACGCATTGCTGCGGTGTATTCATTGGCTGTGCATTGTGCACGTCATGATGCACTGTCCATGGCTTCTGTGCAGGCAGCGGCATGGCAGTGGTGTCATCGAGAGTTGTGTGGCGAGGTGGTGACCACGGTGGCTGTACAAGCAGTGGAGTCGGAACATGGGAAGCTGTCTGAATTGGCACAGAATTGGTGAACACTCAAAGATAAAGGCACTACAGAAATCATAAAGAATAGACTTTAGTGACAGAGACATTGAAAACATGAGACCTTCGCAAATGAGAATGCAGATCTAGAGGTAACTGACTACACTTAGGAAATGGGGAGGTTAGGAAAAGTGGAAAGGAAGATGGGCCAAGAGAAGGAAGCAAATGGAGTTACACTGCAAATGTTCCCAGTCATCGATGATGATGGTGAAAGAGTAAAGTTAATCCATGTGCGAGAGGTACCTGGTAGAGGGTATAAACATGTTCTATGGGCAAGACCAGATATATTGGCTTTTACAAATGATTTACCGAGATTGAGAGAAAATGTTCGTTGAATGGTATAAAAAAGTTGAGAAATATGTGAGGGTTTCAAAGGTTTTGTTGAAAGATTTGGATATGCTATTTGACATTGAGGTACCAAGTGATTTGTGGGCAGAATGTAAAATTGCTATTTATTTACCTGAAACTGATCCAGCTAGACATCCGAGCACTGGTGCACCACCACCTGAGGTAATGAAGAATACAACAAGCTATTACTTGCATGAAAGGCAAGATCTCTCCTGAAGAGATCAATTTGGTAAAGGTAGACAGGACAACACAGTAGTTGAAAGAGACAGTGCATGCCTATTATGTACGGTTGTTGCAGGCATGTAAACAATACAGCTGGATGGAAAATATGTCAGGAAAGGATATAGGACATTTCATTGAATGTTTTGTGTATAGGTTGAGACCTGAAATAAGCAATATCCAGCAGCACATGATTTGCCGGCAAAGTAAATCTGTGGACAAAATTCTCAGATATGCCAAGTATTGTAGAGATAAAGCATAAGAGGTTTAAGGAGAAGCTGATGATAGCTCAAATGAAGGCTGCAAAGAAAGGTTACAGCGGTGCTGGTGGTGATTTCATGAACATGGTACAAGGGGATTTTCAGTCAAAATTTGGGATGTGCGGAGTAGGCGGAGGGCAACAACAGTGTATGCAACTTCAAGGTAGAGGTAGAGGTAGAGGTATCACATGTTGCAGCAAATTTGGACCCAAGCCCTGATGTCTCAAGTAAAAGGTCAAGTTCAGAAATGTAATTCAAGTAAATGATTATCATAAAAATGCTCAAGTCAAACCAAATCAGAATGTGGGTCAACTATATTTGATTCATATTGATGACAGACTCATACATGTCCCAATGAAGGTGCCTGAGGGGGAGGAGAAGTCTGTGCTTGGCGCATCCTTGGAGGTACACTAGTGTGGTCCCTATGTGGATGGCAAGGTAAATGGGTCTCCTATCTCATTCCACTGTGAAAACAGCAGAAGTTCCGAATCTACCCCCCTCTGGAAAAAGAATCTAAGTCGTGGAAGTCTCAAAGCGATTAATATCCAACCTGGTAACAAAACCTACACCAGTTCAAATTGGGTCTTTTGAAGATTTGCATAAATTCATGGTAGGTGATTCAAGCCTGGTACATTTATTAGGATGAGATATGCTGTGCAAGCTTAACTATTCCATTTTCTGTAAGCCAAAAGGGATTGAGTTCCTTACTATACTAAGGACATTATTTTCAAATTGGCTAAACAAAATTCTGATGTTGAAGGATTATTTCCCATGCTGACTAGTTATGATTTACCTTTGGGGTTGATCAAAAACATGTCACTAGAAGCATGGGAGTTTACAGGAAAAGACATTGGCCTAATCAGAGGTGTGGCTCCAGTATAAATTACTGTGAAGCCCAATGCTGAATTTCCTTGAATTCCTCAGTATAACATGAGTCTAAAAATAATTTCAGGGATACTCCATTAATTGAATCAATGATTGAGCAGGGGAGTCTCAAAGAAATCCTGGGAAGTCCACGTAACTCTCCCATTATGTGTTTGCAAAAACCCAATGGGAAGTATTGAATAGTTCAGGATTCATGCCAAGTCAATCAGATTGCAGTTCCATGCTGTCCTGTTGTGCCAATCCCAGCCATGATTGTTTTCCAAATTCCATGTGAAGCTAAATGTTTTTCTGTCATTGATTTGTGTCAACCCTTCATTTCCATTCCATTGCATGACAACAGTCAATTTTTGTTTGCTTTCCGGTTCGGCAATCGTGTTTTAGCATGGTGCTGAGTCCTGCAAGGGTAGACTGAAAGCCCCTCGATCTTTAACCAGATCTTGAAAAAGAATCTGGAGTCATTAGTGATGCCAAATGACTCTGTCCTTGTCCAGTATATTGACAACCTACTGGTGGCGTCAAGTACTCAGGAGGCTTGCATATGCAACACCATTGCACTACTGAATCACTTGGCAGAGAATAGGCATAAAGTGTCACCATCCAAAATACAATTCTGCAAACATTTTCTATATCTAGGACATCACATTGAGTAAGGTGCCAGAAAAGTGTCACTAGATAGAATTACTGTTTTCTAAAGATGAAGCCACCCAATACACAAAAATAAGTATGCTTGTTTTTGGGAATGGTTGGCTATTGTTAACAATGGATTCCCAAGTTTTCTTTGACAGCAAAGCCTCTTCAAAGGCTTATTCACAAAGATGTGTCAGATTCAGTACCTTGGGATGATGAATCCATATGCTCTTTTACCGTACTGCGAGAGAGTCTTTGCCAAACTCCTGCTTTTGGAATGTCCGACTACAACAAAAGCTTTACTCTGTTTTGCAGTGACCGCAAATGTTGTGCACTCTCAGTGCTAGTTAAAAATAGAAAAACCTAGCCATGGGAAGTTTGCGAAATTTCAAAAACTAGCAAAAATTAGCATTAATATTCCACCGTGATCGAAAAGGATTAGAAAAACATCGTTTTTCTTAGAAAACCCTCACCTACCAGGGTTACCCCTTGGTGGCATGCTTCATCATTGGGATTCATCTCGAGCCGCTGCTGATCGAGGCGTGCCACGACCAAACAATTGCGCGGGAGCACTCAGAGATAGAGTATATGATAAAAACAGTGTGGGTGTAAGTGCTGCTAGGTTAAAAGTACCTGACTAGTAGGCTCTACTAGTGTACTCATTCTCATCTGAAAGGGAATTTTGAGGGTCTATGGGTGGTGAGGACACTGGTTGTAATTGAGGAAAGGGCTTTGATGTTGTGATTGAATAGTAGCATTTTTGTGCGGTAGAAAAAATGGATTTAAGGTTATAAAGAGCATTGTCGAGTGTGTTTCTTTTTTGTATGTTGAAGGTGCAAAGCACATGAGAGAACGGTGGTGGTGGAGCATGCAGTTCTAGTGTTATGGCTTTGAATTCTGAAATTGATGATAGACGTAAGCGTGACAGTAATGTGTATTTGTGGACTGAGTGGCTGTTTTTGTGCTTGCATTAATCACATAGTGGAAATGTGTTGGTGTTATAATGGGGGTAGTGTGGGATTATCCCAGATATACTGCAGAA
Organism: Triturus cristatus; assembly: GCF_964204655.1. NCBI lineage: Eukaryota > Metazoa > Chordata > Amphibia > Caudata > Salamandridae > Triturus > Triturus cristatus. Next base: position 419,241,059 of record NC_140582.1, read on the forward strand.
AAAGGTTATGTGGGTGCTGGGGTTTGTTTTGGTGAGGCAGTATTGTCTGATTTTGTTGTAAAGACTTGAAATGTATGGAAGTAGGGTTGGTTGTTAAAGAGGAGTCTCTGGGGAGTGTGAAATGGATAGACAAATGTTTCGACAGTTATTTGTAGGGTGACTAGGGGCAATATGTAGTCTTATTTTTGTAAAAGAGTGTAGCAGTAGCATTGCCATGAGCTTCCAGTGGCAAAAAGAGAAGAGTGTAGGGGTACCGTACGACACAGGGTTGAATAGAGAGTTAAGAGGGCAGGTGTGGGCAATATTTGGAGTTTGTGAATGTTAATAGAGGGATTTTGGAGAACATGGATAGGGTGTGTGAGATTGAGAGGAGAATATATATGTACAATGTGGGGTTGTGGAAACGTAGGTATAGGGTGTTTTCAATTGGATTGTGTGTGTGTGTGTGTGTGGTGTGTGTGCGTGAGTGTGTGTGTGTGTGTGTGTGCAGTCACATGGGTGTGTGCACCAACTTTCTATTTGCTAGAACGTCCTTTCATGTGTTTGTTGATATAATGGTATGCAGTTAGAGTCTTCAGGTGTTATGACCACGTATAACTGACGAAAGCCTTGGTAAAAATAAGTCATGGTAATCAAATTCTGCTATGTTATTTCTGTGGAGCTGACACTGTGTGAGTTGAACGCACATTATTTCTGCAGGTAGCAGAAAAATGGCTGATAAAAAAGCATCAGTAGAATTAATTTCAAACACAGGCCAGTCTGCCTTCTTAGTAAATTACTGCATGGGACAGATGTTTCTCTTTTATTATATTTTATGAATCAATGTAAATTATACATCCATGTGTTTCATATTGATGCTTAGTCATCTGTGATAGTGCCAATTCCAGACTGCTTGCCCAGAACATATTGTACATTTTACTTTACATCCACAGAACACCTGTTTTTGCTCTGTTTATCAGTGTCAATATTTTATTGCCTGTAAACGATCCCCTGCTCTAATGGCTTCCTCAAAGTAGAGGACATAATCAAATCTTAAAATGCCTGGAATCTAAAGTTGGCTTCCTAAATCTACTCTTTTCCTTGAATATGGCCTTCTTTCCCATTATTTTCCCTTAATTCTTAGAGATATATTGTGCCTTTCAGTCTACAAGAAAAAGCAATCTAACATCATTTTTTTAAATTTGTGCATGAATTCGAAATGTGAAAACATGATTCTCTGATCATGAAAATGTAGCAGTTAGTGTTAGAATACACAGAAATCAGAGTGGAATTGCTGATTTCCTCATGGTATTTACAGAAATGTATTGTTCCCATTATTTCAGTGTCTTTTGATTTATCAAGAATCCAGTAACAGTAATTCCAGGGAGGAAAAGCAATTGGAATTTTTCTGGAGCTACTTGTAGCCCAGAGAACTGAACATGGATAAACAAGGGGGATGGTTTCAACTAAGGGGGCTAAGGTCATAGACTACAGGAGCAGCGGCGGCTCCTCCGCTACAGCAAAGGAGTGTTGCAACAGAAAAGGAAAAATTAAACAACTCTCGTTTTATTTTTCCTTTCCTGACGAGTCTTGGAGGCAGGGGGCCTGGTTGTGACAGGCAGTGAGGGGAGCTGTGGTGTACTCCCATCACTGCGCATGACGGCTTGGCTGGCTGTCTCAGACCGACCAAACCATCATACCGAGTGAAAGCTCTCTCCAAACAAGCAACGCAGCTAGGTTGGACACTGCAGGCACAGACTCACAGTCTGTCCTAGAGCACAAATCGAGGACGCTCAAGCAAATCCTGAAGCTGCTCTCATGCACAATAGCAGCTTCAGGATTGGCTGCAGGGCATTCTGGGAGCCTGTGCCGTCCTAAAGAGGTGAAGAGGAGCAGAAGAGAATTATGGGGATGGCTGCAGGTAAATATTTATTTTTTTGTGTTTTTTATACCGCCATGACCCTCAGTGCCCCTCCCCCCTCTGCCCGCTACTCGAGCATACTGGCCGCTCCTGTACAGGAGTGAAGTTGAAGCAGTTGATTTCACTAAACATCAGCTGAAAGAATTTACATATTGATATTAATCCTGGAATCACCCTTGCCTCAATTTAACGTAGTTTACACAGTTCCTAAGGCTTGCCTGCACAAGCAGTGCTGTTCGATAATTTAGTTTAACAGCAGACTGTAAGTCTATCGGATATAGATAGCCTATATCAAAATGACGTCTAGAATGTGTAAGTAGTTACATATGTATGTGGCTGCAAAAACTCCTTAGTTATAGCTGTCCAAACGGTGTATGTATATTGCAACCTATACATGCTATTGAATAAATTGCCATTTTTTCCAACAGCAGTACTTAACTCATAAAGAGACTTAATATTTGATGTGCATGTAAAGGGTATCTCTAGAATTGTATTTCATAATCATCATTTTTAGCATATCCGAAGTATTGAATATTTTAACAAGAGTGAACATGTTGGTCCATTGCTAAAAAAGATAAAAAGACGTATGATTCTGCAATGAACTGAAATTAAGGAAAGTTAAAATGCAAGGTGGTTGGGAACATGTTCTGCTTAAAGTTAGTAGGCTCTAAGCATAGCACACCTAATCCTGAGAGGTTCAACACCCATGCTAGTCCTTGCTTTTCACAAATGCACCACCATGGTAATAAATGAGGAAAAATGTGGTGTGTTTGATTAGGCTACAGTTTGTTCTATACCGTTGTGGAAAGGGAAATCTCACATATAGCATGGAAGATAGATACCAAACATGCATTCCAAAAATATGTAGTGTAGCAAAAAAATTAAAAACATTTGCCTGAAAAAGGAATTTTGCCATATGATTAGTTTTTTTTCTTGTTAGTATATAGTTATGTTAGCGTGATCTTTGTTGCCCACATAAAACATGTAGTACATCCCTCATATAACTATATGAAATATATAGACAGTAATTCATAGAAATGAGTAGACATCTGAAACGCTTGTCTCTCCTCCAAGAAGCATCATCAGCCCGCAGGGATTGCCAATGCAAAGCTCCAGCCTATTCGTCCACGATGCCTGGCCTGCTCTTCTCTCCATGCCGACTACTGCCCGCAACACTCTCTTAGCTCCCAGCGACCTTTTTTTAATGTCAACAGGACTCTTGGCACAAACCTTGAGAAGGAAATCTTTCAGCTGGACTAATCTGGAACTTTGTTTGACCTATGCGTCATCGCGCTTGCCCTGAAATTTCACTTTGACTCAGTCCAGCCCGACCAGACCCCCGGTTGGCGCCATCTGCTTTTAGGTGCTATTTTACAAGTTATTCTTTAAAATTCCAGAACTCTGGTTCTACTAGTTGGACTTTTGACATTTTGGTCTCTTTTTATTTATTAAAGGTTACTCTATTTTTGTAATCTTGTATGGGATCTTTTTGTGTGGTGTTTTCACTGTTTTAAATGTTGCATAAATACTTTACACAATGCCTCTAACCTAAGCCAGACTGCTCTGTGCCATGCTACCAGGGGGTTGAGCACTGGTAAATTTGTATTTACTTGTGCCTTACCATGACTAGCACTTTTGTTGCTGCTGGACCAGGGCTCACACCACACTCAACCGGAAACCAAATTTGTAACACACATATTCAAATGCTAATCAATGGCTATGAGAAATTTGAAAGCCAATGCAAATTTGTCTCCAGGAACTTTAAGCAGGGAAAGGTAACATTCTAAAAGTTATTATTCCTTAACATTAAATAAAAATTCGACTTGAGTTGGATTTTTAATACGTATTCACAATAGTTATTTAATAATTTTTCTAGTGGGTGGCACAATAGTTGCAGTCCACTGATAATATTCAACTTACAGGTCCTGAGAACATGTACCAAATACTAGGGACTTAGAGGTAAGTTAATAATACCAATTAGGAATATGACAATTTGACCAGTCACTTTAGAAATGGTTGGCAGGGTTAAATTGCAGAGTTCTAAAACCAACACAAACATAGGGGCCAGCAAAGGTGAACTATACGGGGTACTACACAAAAAATCTGGATTTTCTACACCCCATGACACAAAGTAGTGCAAAGAAGCTCATAATACTACTGTGGGCTACTTTAGGGCTACTTCCCAGCAAAATTGAAGTTTTGTGCAGAAAGGTAAATCCAACAACAATAATTTGTGCTGGTTTTTGTCATTTGTTTGACACATAAATATTGCCCATAATTTGTACGGATGCTCAAAGAGACCAAAGAGGTGTATGTGCTTGCACAACCTATTGCCATCTTATATAAAAAGTCTCTAGCTCAGAGATCAGCAAACATCACACAGTAAAAAAGTGAAAGTAGTAGTTGATTATTATGAAAAAGAACACCTACTGATAAAACAAGGCTGTATACATAACTGTCTAATCATTTTAAAATATATAAATGTAATAGAATGACTGTGAAAATTAAATGTAAGTAATTAAATGAATTAAGCATACATTTTTTGTTGGACCTGACCTTTTCTGCAAGGTCATTCCCAAACATCTTGCCTTCACCACTCTTATTTTTGCCGGATTCATTTGTTTCTGTTGACTTAGAACTCAGAGGGTTTTACCACTGCTAACGTGCTAAAGTGCTTGTGCTCACTCCCTAAAACATGTCAGTTTTGGCTTACACTCAAATGGAACACCTGATTTACTAGTACGTCCCTAGTAAAGTGCCTGCAGCATTAATTGTGCCAGCTACTTAAGAGGCCCTCTATACAAGTTCCAGGCCTGCCATTGCAGCCTGTGTGTGCAGTTTGACCCAGCAATATATACCTTTTACAAGGGCTTAACCTTTCTTTTTAATACATGAGTCACTCTTATGATAGACACTAACCAGCCCATTGGGCAAGGTGCGTTGTATTTAAAATGTTGGACATGTACTTTCAAGTTTAACATGTCTTGGTAGTGAGAAACTTTCTAATACATTTTCCACTATTGCAAGGCCTACCTTCTCATAATATTGGGTCACCTTGTTGCATTTAACTTGTGATAACTCTTGATTGAGAACAAGTAAGAAAGTCATGTTTGATATCTGAGGAATTGTAATTTAAAATCCTCTTTAATGGTAAAGTTGGATTATGGGTCACATTTTAAAAAAATCAACTATTAGAAAGTTGGTGTTTCACTTGTCCAATTCATTTAATGCCTGCAGCCTGTTCCTGGATCACACAACTAGGTGTATTTGGCAATTGGCTTTTTTTGTATTTTGCCCAGAAAGCATCATAATAGAGGGTCTGGGTGTTGGCAGGATGGACAATGTCTGACTTGATAAGGCGACAGAGCTGTTACCTACCACACTTGCACTGCAAAAGCACACAGAAATGACTTCACACCACCCTATTCTGCCCCGAGACAGACTGGAACAGAGCAAGGAGGCAGGAAATTCCAAACACCTCTGTATGGGGAACCTCCAAAAGCTTCTCTCACTTCAAAGTGAGCACCAAATATAAAAAAAGGGGACTCTCAGACCCACTCTTCAGATTACATCTGGACCTGTGGAAGACTCTGAAGAAGAATTGCTCCGCCCTGCTGCCCTGCTGCAAAAAGGACTGCCCAGCTGCACTGCTGCTCTGCTGTACTGCTGCTCTGCTACAAGAAGGACTGCTCTGTTGCCCTGCTCACTGAATAAGAACGACTGGAAATTCACCATTAACCCAGGCCCACCAGAATGACTCAAAGGGCTAATTGGCTAGCCTCCTGATAAGAGCAAAGAAAGGGCTCCAAACACCGTGAACCTTACACCTGGACTCTGCCTGCTGTGAGTTCCGAACCCCATTGCCTCCCTACTCTTGGACCCCTGGAATTGGGTCTAAAAGTCAGAGTGCCACAACCCAGTACAGGACCTCACATTGTGGCCCTTGAAGTTCCTCATTGAAACTGAAGCAGTACAATGCAATTTGGTGCAGACCTCACAGCTCTCTGTCAGAACTGGCCCAGCACGACACAACCCAGCAAAGGACCACACATCTGACTTTGGAACCACCACTATGCGGCAAAACACCCTCCTTCAACGACATGCTGTACAGTTCTCAGTGGGTCTAGCCTAGTCTCTGTATCCGGCTCGCGCTCCATCGCAGTCAGCCTGAACTTGTGACTGTCTTGGTCCGGCATGAAAAGATAACCCCAGTTGACATTTTGTGCTTTTAAACACTATTCAATGGTACCTATCACTCGCGAGAAGTGAGAAACGACATAGAAATACATCAATACCTGTTACCTTTATGACAGATTGGCTTGACTGTTAGATGCCCATATTGTTTCCAGTGACAATCTGGAAAGACCCAGTAGCAATTAAATGACATGCAGAGATAGCCTAGAAGAGGGCTGAAGGGGAAGTAGCCTCCTGCTCCCTTTCTATAGTCATGCATTGATTACTTGAGGTAAAAAGTGGTATTTTTAGTGACTGCTTTCCTGGCCAAGCAACAAATGTAGATCATTTCCCAGTAAAACCCCCTCTCAGCCTTAAATAGGTGTTCCTTCAAATGAAGGGTATATCTACAAATACATTCACTTTAAAAGTACACGAACACTGTTGATACGTTGCTTCATTTCGTATGTATCTGTTTATATGTGATTACTGTTTTAATGAGGTTCACTTGTAGACATTACTGTTCACTCTCTCCTCCCTGGCATTAGCAGGTGTGTTACGCATCATGTGAGTCTTGTTGTAACATTTTGTAAAATTCGTGTCACAAATAATTATATTTAAAAGTTGGAATGTTAGAAAGTCCATAAATATAAAATATGCTAAAGCCATTTAACAATCTTCAGGGCAGGGCAGGGGGTGGAGCCTGTTTTGAAAGCCCACACCCAAGAAGGGAGAGAGGCTGGTTTGAACATGTTTTCACAAGGCTGCTTTTGGTTTCCCAGTCTGGCCCTGACAATATCTGTCCCTTAATTTCTCTGTTCTACGTACTATTCCTTGGCTCCACTGACGTCTATGAGAGTATGTTGCAGTACTATTGACTGGAAATGTTAGGAGGCTTAGCTAGAGTCATTTCAGACTGTAGCAGTTGTGTTGCAGTACAAATAGAAGTCAGTTCCGAGTTGGCGTTGCACCGCTCGCAATGTAAATTGTTTTCTTTCTTTCTTTATTTACTTAACTCCATTCCGCCGTATGCTGGAGTTTACTACCCCCCCCCCCCACCCTGTCCCTCACCCGCCCTACCGCCTTGCAGCATTCCCTTGGCTAGCCGCCACTGATTATAAGCAATCCTAGGAATCTGCCACAGTCATTCATTTCCCGAAGTACCCCTAAAACTAGTTGTCTATGCCTTAAGATTTTGACATTCAATCATAGCGTGGACATATGTTTGGGTGTTCACATTTCCAAACTATAAAACAGGAGTTGTGTGAATTAGGCCCATGGTGTTAGTAAAAGCGTGTAGGTATTGTACAGTAAGTGCCATATATATTCTGCAACAGGTTTCGTGCAATCTTCTGTTGTGTAGGCATATTTCTAATATAATTCAGAAAATAGTTTTTCATCTTTTATTTTATGCTCCCCACTGTATCATTATATTGTGATGGTACTTGCTTCAAAGGCAAACAAAAAAGTGTATGCAAATCACTGTAAAATATCATGGCTAATGAAGGGATGAATGATACACATGTTTAAAAAGATGAGAGAGGAAAATTCTGCATTGTGACTCTTCAAAAACCATGTACATTCAAAGCTGAGCATTGTTTTTGCATATATTAGCATTTTTCAAATGACATTATATTTCCCTAAACTCAACATAATACATTTGACAATCTCAGGTACTGCTTGCTAAGTGAAAGTAAATATAATTAGGTGTGTCTAACATAGTTTTGTGATTCAAGCAGATTGTTACGAAGACCGTGACGCGGAGTAATGAGTATTACCAGAAAGTGACCAAGTCATTACCTGCTCGTCCCTGTTCCTCGTTCAGTCCTTATTTACATGTGATAATACCCAACCCAAACAGAAATACTGTGTGTACCGACACAATTAAAAATCCTTTAGACATTTATTTTGCAGTACGCCGTGTTTTTCACAGTTATAACTTTGCACACTCCTATGATTGACTTAAATGTGTGTGAATTTCCCATCTTGCAGCAAAGCATTTGTCTAACATTGATACACCTTTCCAAGCTGCCCAAGAAGTAAGCTCTTCTGATAGAGCTCCCTTGTACTGGTCCAGAAAGGTTATTTCCCTGCCTTCTCGTGAGCAATAGGTTTAGTCTCTCTGAGCCAATGAATGAAAGCTGGAGATGAAGAACCAAGACCAAGGCTGGAAATTCCAAAAGTAACAAACCGAATATTCACTTTCTTAATATTTTCCTTTCTGACTGCATTAAAGGAAATTGACCTCTGGGAATATAAACGCTCAGTAGTGAATGTAAACCCACTTCTTCTCTATAAGTAGGATTTAGAAAATAAACATGCACTACTAAATCATGTTCTAAATGGGAGTAGAAAGTAATTTTAAGTAGAAATGAAATAAGTGGGTGTATGATAACTGTAAATGGTAAAAGGGAAAAAAATGTTTATATATAAAAGAAAACATCTGTCACCAAGTCTTCTTCTTGAACACACTGCCGTCAGAAATAAGACCTATTTTAGAAATAAATGTAAGACCTGTGGATTCCAGAGGTTCCAATGCACCAGACATCAGGCATTGTCCCCTATTCCCCCAGGGATAGAATTAGATAGCAGAATTTAGGAAGACATTTTTTTTCTGTATTGTAAAAAGTTCTTACCAAGGAATCACCAACCTCTGAACAATCTGATGGAATAGGGAGGGATGCAGACACAGTGATGTTGGGAAGGAAAGCACCTGACTCATGTGGTCTGCAGGCCTATTTAATCTCCCAGTAAGACAAGCTGCAATAAAAGGAGGAGATTCTAATTTGCCCAAAGAGAGATCTCCTGGACTAGGGCAGCCAGATACCCTTCCGTAATGATGATTAAGCTAAGATCTGACCAGTTTGTTGTCTGTCTGAATTCAGAGAAACTGCCTACTGTTCAGTAAATGGTGGGAAATAAAGCAATGCATGATATACAAACCTCAGTTATTTTCAATTGAAAGCATTCATAATCTCAGTGGGAGTCCATAACTCCCTCAGAAGAGCTTAAGCTCAATGTTGCTCCCCACCCCATCCCACTTGCATTCATTGTGAACACCACTAAAGATAGTAGGGCCAACACATTACCTCCGTCCAAATTGACTGGGTCAGATATGACTTTATAATGTCATTATATAGTCTGTTACTGAAATCAATGTCATAGTCTTGAGACAGTGGATTCCAAAAAGTCCGTAAGTACTGAACTTGTGGCTGTAGATGTCATTGCCGCTGTGGGAGTAATTGAGCCCATGGAAGTACTTTTAGGGGCTCCCCCTGAACTCTCAACAGGAAGCAAGCTGTCACAACTGGCACCGAATATAGACTAGCTAAACGTTTCACCAACTGTTGCTTTCTTGATGTAAGCAGAAAGACTTAAATGTTGTTAGAAAAGAACTCCTGTAAAACATAAGGTCTGTACTTGTACTAGTTAGGGGAAAGAAATTTCCCAATCATGGAGGTACAGAAATATATGAATACCCTGGGATGGATCATACTGACCGTGTGAATAAAACGGGAGGGGGCATAGGAATTATTTTTAAAAACATTTTCGCATGCAAATGGGAAGAGCTTCCTATCAATAACTGTGAAGCCTGCCTTTTAAAACTTTCTCGCACGTCTCAATTTACTTTTTAGGGGGCACTGGTTTATCGCCCCGTGGTTCCAGCTGGAGCCTGGGCAGCGGCGGTACCAGAATTTATTGCTCCCCTTTTACTTGAAGCAACCAACTTTTCGATTTTAGGAGACCTGAACTTACATCTTAACGATCTACCCTATTACCTCCACTTTAATTACGGACATGGCTGCCTTGAATCATCTTATGTAATGCCGGCCCTATCCATAAGGCAGGACACCAACTAGACCCTATCTTTTCCAACTTAACAAATATCGCATGTGAGCCAGCCCTCCCCTTACTATGGTCTGATCACTTTCTAGTCAGCTTTAAGCTTAGATCTTCCAATCAGGCTAAGTTTGCGACCCCTAGGTTCAAACTCGCTCATATGGGTGGTCAGCCTTTTGCCCACTTGGCCCCGTCTCTATGGAATTCGCTTCCACTCTCACTTCATTTTGAACATAACTATGCCAAATTTCGATAAAGCATCAAAATGTGGTTATTCAACCTTTGAGCTCCGACTTGCTGTTCTTTTCTTTCCTGTATAGATCTGTAGGCGCCGGGAAACCTCCGGGTAGCTGTTGCGCCATATAAATTTAAATATTATTACTGACCAGAGGAGTTAACAGTCTTGTGAAAACTCTATGAACTATAATTAGGCCAAAAGGTAGTGCTTGAAATTTGAAATATGAGAAAGTCTGCTTGCTGTATGAGAGGCAAAAGTGCCTTTAAGGACATCATCTTGATGGCATGGGGATACAATAATTTACTCTTCTCAAATACTGTACTGGCCTGATGTCTCCAGAGGTCTTCTGTACTACTGCTAGGATTGAGTAACAACCTCAGCCCCATTCCCCGAGTGTAACTGGCACAACAGCTGCTTTCTTTATGAATTCTTGAATGCCTGATGGCAGTGCTTCTTGATGAAGATGAGATCAAGGTGTTGGAGTTTAGCAAAACAAATCTCTGGCAGAGATAACAACTTTATTTGATATCCTTTCTATACTATTTACACAGTCCAATTTTTCAATATTGAAGTTACCCAGATCTCATGGAAAAAGCTTATGTGTCCCCCAACCACACTGCCTAAAAGTTGCGGGTATAGTCTAGTCATGCTTTAGGAGGAGTCTGGGTTGAATCTGAAGCTGGTTGAAGCTGTAATTTAGTCGGATGAAGGGGTCTCCCAGACTTGGCCTATTACCTAAAAGAACATGAGGGAATATGTTAGGGTTGAGGAAGGACCAAATGATCTCTTATAATGACATCCAAATGCCCTGGACACTGAACATGATGTAGCTAGCACTTTTCTTTCAACTGATTTTTTTACTAACTCTTCCACCTGTGCACCAACATGTTTCTGTCCCAAAAAATGGTAAATGCATTAACTTAGATTTGTGGGATGTGTCAGCCTTCCATTAAGGAATCAACCTTGGCAATGGAAGGAAACTCCTTCATAAAGTCTTGAAATGGATTCCTTTGTGTCAAACCCTGAGGAAAAAATTGACGCTCCACCACCTTCCCTTCATATATTAAAATGTTTCCATATGATGAAGACATCTCTGATTCCGTCATTCTAAACTGGAGAATAAATCCTTCTCATCCACTGACAAAGAGGACTTGTATAAAGACCAAGTTGTTTCTAAAGTGGCTTAGCACCTCTGGCAATTCGGCTTCCTGTACAAAATAGACCAATTACTTCTTCAGACTCTGTTTCAGCATCTGCTGGTGTAGTCTGTTTTTGGAGCTTTAGTTTCATGGGGACACTCTCAGCTCTATAAGCTGCTTCCTCTGCTGCTCAATCTTCTTCTGGACTTCCTCCATCAATGGCATAGAGTTAGAAGGTAGCACTGGCTGTTGCTCCTCTACTGCTCTAAAACGGGATGGTTGTTTCTCAATATGTCAACGTTTGCTTGCAGCCTTTTAGGTTCTTCCAGCCTGCTTAGGAATACAAAGTTTGCAAGGAGTTTGTTTCCCACCTTCAGGCAACATAGTTCCTGCACTGACTTATTGCCAAGAAAGAAATAACACGCCTTCTCATCTGCTTCCAATGCCACCCCCATCTTAGGAGGGAAAACCAGCAGCAGTTGTGCTCATCCCCACCGGTATTTCACTACTATAGTAGCCTCGCTGACATTTTCAAAAAAATACCTCCCACATGAGGAATCATTTTTATCTGTATGCAGGATCATCAACCAGAACACTACTTCATGTCCAACTGGTTGTGCATCCCTTGAGAACTTAAGACCTGTTCAGCAAGGCTTCTTAAAAGGTAAGCGTCACAAAAGACAATTATGCACGTACTCTAAACAGAAACTGATAAAGCAACTACCCTTCTTTGTGACTAAAAGTGTAATAACATATCACGACTTACCTCAGAGTAGCTATGATACATAAATCCTACAAATGTTGAAAATACAACAGGGATTCTGTGGGTGTGCTTTCTCCTTTATTGTGGGAGGGGGCAAGGAAGTCATAGGGAGAAGCCATATTTCTAGTCTTTTGTATTTTATGCCTCGAAAAGATGAACAATTTCTGTGTGCGACAAACATGGCTGAAGACGGCTGAAATGCCAGAAACCGGTCCTAGGAAGCTTGTTTCCGGTCCAGGGAAGACATGGCTTGGCAGTTCGGGCTGGACAGTTCCCATGAGGCACAGGGTCAGACTGATTTGCATATGGCCATGTCTGAACTGGGGATGCAGAGTGGGCTAAAGAACGGTGATGGATTAAACCCAGATCAGTTGACTGGGGGTGAGTGCTTGCAATGTTCAACACTCCGTCTATCATTTCCTTTGGTTTTTGCTTTGTTTGCCATAAGTTGGCAGGGTATGCTCAGACGTGAGTCCCTTGCTCACTTTGCCACTGGATTCAAGCAAGCCTGGCTGAAGATGGCTGAAATGCCAGAAACCGGTCCTAGGAAGCTTGTTTCCGGTCCAGGGAAGACATGGCTTGGCAGTTCGGGCTGGACTGTTCCCATGAGGCACAGGGTCAGACTGATTTGCTTATGGCCATGTCTGAACTGGGGTGGCAGAGTGGGCTAAAGAACGGTGATGGATTAAACCCAGATCAGTTGACTGGGGGTGAGTGCTTGCAATGTTCAACACTCCGTCCATCATTTCCTTTGGTTTTTGCTTTGTTCGCCATAAGTTGGCAGGGTATGCTCAGACGTGAGTCCCTTGCTCACTTTCCCACTGGATGCAAGCAAGCCTGGCTGAAGACGGCTGAAATGCCAGAAACCGGTCCTAGGAAGCTTGTTTCCGGTCCAGGGAAGACATGGCTTGGCAGTTCGGGCTGGACTGTTCCCATGAGGCACAGGGTCAGACTGATTTGCATATGGCCATGTCTGAACTGGGGTGGCAGAGTGGGCTAAAGAACGGTGATGGATTAAACCCAGATCAGTTGACTGGGGGTGAGTGCTTGCAATGTTCAACACTCCGTCCATCATTTCCTTTGGTTTTTGCTTTGTTGGCCATATTTTAGGCACCGATAGTGGATTAAATGGTGGTCTCCAATGACTCCTCTGTAGTTTGGACTGGTCCTAGGTGTCCTCTTTTCTCATAGGAGAGAGGGGTAACATGCCCACTGGCAAGGGGAAGAAGCATGACACTGTCATCCTTCTCTAAGTAGTGACATTTATGGCGGACTGCTAGGTAGAAATGCTGTAAAATGGCTCAGTGGAGCGGTATGGTGCAACCGCCAGGGCAGCTGACTTCGGAGTACAGTGTGCATGGTTTGATCCCCGGCGGCAGCTCAGCTCAGCACCATGTGACTCTGGGCAATAGCTCACTTAATTTTCACGATGGCCCCCAGCGCCTTGAGACCCGTAAGGGTGAGTAGTTTGCGCTTTATAAATACAGATTCAGCATTTTTACACTCCACCAATGAGCAGTCGCATTTCCACTTATAATCACTGCTTGCGTAGGTATTTCTGTCTTGCGGAAACGTGTACAACCCACCTTGAAGATATCCAATTATAATTTAGCTCTGTTATACACAGGAGAATGACACATTTCTTTTTCTTTTAACAGCTGAATCAAATATTTGTGCATGGGGTAAGCTGTAGATGTATCAACGTTGAAGTAAAACATCTTTTGACAATTTTCATCTATTATGTATTGACTAACTGATGTATTCTTTGTTTTCGCAAATGTGTTGTGCGATTAAGTTGAAAAGCAATTTGTATAAGTGACAACTGTGACAAATAATGTTGTGACAAGGCTATAGGTGAGCCCTTTCGTAAGTCTAGTTGTAGAATGCAAGTCACAGGTAAACCTAATTCATTTGGTGGTAAAATGCAGCAATAGTCAGGGTTCAATGGGCCCCTCAGAGCTCTTTTACCACTGCACCTGCTGCACCAATTGTTGGTACACCCCTTGGTGGATGTGGGCTTACACTCAGTGGGCCTCGGTCACTAAGCAATTTGCTTGTGTATGTCAGACTAACGGGTAAATATCCGTTTTTCGTGAGTGCAGAAGGACTAAAGTCAGTTTTGCACTTCTAATAAGGCTTGCTGTCACAGAGACTGACGCCCTCCTGTGGCTGGGTCGGGAGTGAACAGGAATACCCTGATAGCTAGTAAACCCTCAAAAACGTGCACATTTGCATATTTCCACACATCATATTCCATCTCTTCCCACCTTGGAAATATTGGATATTTGTCCTGCCTAGGACTGTGGTGTATCTATTTACACTTGGTGAGAAGGGAGAGGGAAAGCCCTGCAAAACTGGGGTTGGATAGAATGAGGTGTTTGTAGGAGGAAGTTACTTCTTCGGGGAAGAGGGATATTTTCCCTTTGAACTCAAAGAAAAAGTTGAAAAGTGAAAGGAAATCATAGAAGATGTTTTGGATCACGACAAGAATGATGTGCTCAGACAGGTTTACAGACACCCTCAAATCTGCCAAGTTTCAGATTGTTTATGTGTGGCATTGCCACAGTTGACGTGCGCTTATGTGTCCCTTTCCATGCTTTATGTGTGACACTATTAGTGAAACTCACTTGCGATTAAAACCATGCAGAAAAATACCTATAAAGATAAATATCAGAAATGACACCATTTAAAGCATATGAGGCACTAGAAGTAAGTGACACTTTTTGTTCCAATATGCTTGTGTTGAGGTACTGCTGTTTACTGGCGCATAATGCCATTGAATGTAAAGTTGCCTGCCTACGCAGAGAGGGGAGGCCACCCACCATCTCGTACAAAAGTGAAACTTGTCCCGAGGTTTACCCATGACAGCTGTTAAACTTTCACTGACCCCTTCACTGACCCCTGGCTGCTGACACTGGTTGTAGCTATATTCTGAGTTCCAGAGTCTTTCTCAGCGTGCTGACAAACAGCGTTTTACACTCGTGGCACAATAAGGACTGCTGCCGAGCACAGGGCATCTCTCCAAATTGTGCGCCAAAATGTTCTAATGCAGGAATAACAACCGATTTGCGTAAGTCTGACCTGTGATGCATGGCGCATGGCAGTGCTGTAACCTGCAAAAACGTTATGAATTCCAAATCTGGTAACTTGCACCTACATGAGCTTAGAAACCTGTGGGTCCATCTTTGATTGTGGGCTAGCCAAGGGTGGTACTAGTGCCGCAAAAACGTGGTGAAAACCCATAACTCACAAACAACACCAGGTATTGGGAATTAAAGGGCAGAAGAGTACCTCCTGAGCTTTAGAGAAAACATAGGTCCTTACACTATGGCGCAAGGGTATGTGCATTGGCATATGGCAGCTAAAACTGCGCCACTGCTAGGGGAGAGGAAAAATGTGCTCTATCCTGGTAGGTATGTAGCATTTGTTTTGCTCCCTTTGATGCAAGGCATCGCATTGTGTTACATCATTTATATATGAATCTGGGCCCTGGGCTTGCTTCCCTAAACCTAAAATGACAACTATAGAGAATGTAGAATTACTTACAAGTCTATATTCTTATTTTTAAGTGGGGCCCACTACTGTTTGTAATATTCCTCTATCCTACATGCAATTAGCTAGAAGAGTACTCTTTGTTTCATTCCTCTAATTGAAGGCACAATGACATGTAGAGTAGATGAGCATAGCAGAAAGGCGGAAGTCTTTAAATAAAAATAACCTTCATTGAGTTGGACCTTTACTCATGCTTCAAACCTCTGAAATCCAGGGACCCTCATCAGTTTTGATCACATTTCACATCAATGCAGGAGTAGTGGTTCATTCCAAAATTCTCATCACATATTGTCTTTCAAGTCAGGATCATGCATAATGTATCTTATTGCCAAATTAGTCTTGACGGATAGCTTTGAGGAAACGAATGGCTTGGCATGACCACTGCTCATACGAATCATCCACAGGCAATGCCTGCTGCCGTCTACCTGCCAAAAGGCTACTGTTTCTTGCAAATACCTCCACTGCAACACTGGTTCCTCTAATTAAAACGAGAAGCAAATGTTTTTACTGAATTTGGCAACTGATAATGGTGATTTGGATGACTATCAAATTTTCGAAATGAGGCTATATAACACAAGGCTCCACCACCAAAATTCCCAATTGCTCTTCCCGTACATCAGAAACTCTTTACTGCAATCCCTTACTCCTCAAGGGGGCCTGGCCTTATCTGGTAGAAATATTGAGGATCCTCGAGCAGCAAATAAAAAATATAATAAAAAAATCCAAAAAGAATAACACAAATAATTGTTGGTACCACCTTCAACCAGGAGCTCAGCATCAAACAGAAATATTTTGCAAACAACTGTTCTTACTTGACTACCATAAAACATTCAGGGGAAAAAGCAAAATTTGAAGACAAAGCCAACCTGGGGGCTCTTTCTAGTGTAAAAATCCAAAGTGACAAACTCTACAAAACATAGGAGGGAGTCTCGCGGATGGGAAGAGGAGTTTGCTAATCTCTATGGCACTTTCATTATGAAATAAAGAAAATAAATCAGAATTGATGTGATTGAAGTATCCTGAATGGTGCTATTGGACAAAAACCATTAAAAAAATCCTCTATATGTATTGAAGCCCAGTGAGGCTAAGGGCCTGATTTAGATCTTCGCAGACAAGTTACTCCATCACAACAGTGATGGATATCCCATCTGCCGAAATATAAATCCCATAGGATATAATGGAATTTATATTTTGGCTGACTGGATACCTGTAATCGTTGTGACGGAGTAACCTGTCCACCAAGATCTAAATCAGGCCTTAAAAGTCTTGTATATTCATCCAGAATTTGAATAACTAGCTGCTTTTATGAAGAACACTGCAAGTGCTATAAATGTGGCACACATCCAGTTTTACACAGTTCCCTTGAGACTATTTCTGCTCAAGCCTTATTTCACGTGACCTAAATGGGGTAACAGTGACAACAGGAAGACTTTTTGTAATATGTGTAATGCAGAAATCAAGTTTGAAGCAATAGTTTTCTCACTCAATATACACTATGCCTAGACTAATTTGGGTTTTGTATTCCCTAAATGCATAGGATTCAATGTCAATTAGTAAACAATTTAAATAATGAAACCATATCTTCTTAATGCATATCGACGTATAATGGCACAAAACGTTTCGTACTACCGCTGATTGTTTGTACATCAGTTAGATGGTGCCTCTTAAATTCTAAGTGAACAGTCATTTGATTGTAGAGTTTATTCATGTACAAAATTAGAGTTTTAGGAATGAAACAATCAAACATTCCCCATGGTGAAATCTAAGGTAATTATGTTCCCATGGAAGGGGTAACTAACATTTCTATTACATTTACAGGGGTCTGGTGTTGCATCTATCCCAGACATTACTCACTCTCCTTTTACAAGGATATTTAGTGAATGTAAGGTAGAATGGTGATAGTATTTATTATTATTTATTATTTTGGGGTTTTATATAGTGCTAGCTAGACCCAGGGGTATCAGAGCGCTTCACATCTTATGTGAAATAATTTACAATAATTGCAAGAGGGGACTCATGTGGCTCAAATAGCCAGAGAGAAAAAGTATAGGACAATAGAGCATACAGGTCAATCAATCAATCAATCAGCATTCGTAGAGCACGCTACTCACCCGTGAGGGTCTCAAGGCACTGAGGGGTTGCGGGGGACAGCAGCTACTGGTCGACCAGCCAGGTCTTGAGGAGTTTCCTGAAGGTGAGCAGGTCCTGTGTTCTGAGCAGGTGGGCGGGTAGATTGTTCCATGTCTTCGCCGCGAGGTAGGAGAAAGATCTGCCACCTGAGGTCGTTCGGCAGATGCGTGGTACGGTGGCGAGGGCGAGTCAAAGTAGACTCAAAAATATATAACAGTACAATGTTAAGACAATGGTGGAGACAGATTCAAGAATGAAGGAGTCCGGCGACCTCCTCTATGGATCCTGCCGAGGAGGGTTGGATCATTTGGATCATCAGGTGTCCGCGCCAGCCTTAGCAGCGTCTCCTGAGAGCCTCACCTGTCCAGCTCAGCTCCAGCGACGAACCAGGGGATTGCATCTCCTCCCTGCCGCCGCCGCATCCAGTAATTCACCTAACGGCCACAGAGTGCAGGGGTGAGGGAAAACTACACTCCCCAAGCTCCTTTGCGGCGGAAGCCCGCCAACGCTAACAACGCCAACGCCTGGGGGCGTATATCTTTGCGGACATCCCCCGCGTCGCGGGACGCGCGCGGGCGACGCCGGGATAAGCCCGGGCAAAGGGCGGGCCGTCTGAGGCCGTCCGAGGTCGGACAAGGTTGGGTTGGGCCAGGGACTCTGCCTGAAATTACCTCTGTACTATCTGTGTACACACGGTGCTGTGTTGCCTACATAGGGTAATTATTACGCTTCTCTGTATATTGTGCCTTATCGCGTATTGATTATTGTAGTCATTTTATTGGTCTCACTCATGCCTGGGAAAAAACAAACCCCAGCAAATAATACCTTAGACAATTATTTGATCCAAGTTGTGGCTAAAATCAACAATGACAGGAGATCTTCATTGGGATTGGATTCACCTAACCAATCCCATATGGTCGAGAACGAGTATGGGGATTCTTTGGTTTTACACAATAGTAGCGAATCCTGTGTGGGTCAAGCCCCTCTATTTGATACTGACCCCATCCTGCCTAGTGGTGTAGTCGCTCACTCAGAAGCCAATAGTGATAGTGAAGGGGTGTCAGTGATATCTACTAACATCGAGTCCCCTCCTTCTACTATCCCTGTACCAGCTCCAAGGGTCACTAGGGGTAAAAGCAAGGTTACTCAGAAAAGAGGGGGTTTAAGATCAGGCAAAAATAAAATTGCAACCCCTTCGAGGAGAATATCAACATCAGTGGATGAGGAAGAGGAGGTTGATCTGTCCAGCGAAGCCCATGTTACCCTTTCTAACGCTCAATTTACTAAACTATGGAGTATGATGGATACTAAAATCAAAGGTATAGTCAAACCCCTGGTTAGTAAAATTGACAAATTAACCGCTGAGGTCAATAGGCTAGGTGGTTTATTAGAGAAAACTTTGGCGAAGGAAAGGAATACTACTGAAGTTGTTGAAAAGCCAGCAATAAGCAAAACAATTCTTGCTGAGAACAGTGGATCTGCCTCTAACCCTGCACCACTGTCTAATGTATCTAGTGGTGCCTTTGCTGATCCACCCCCGGTCGCTTCCACTAACGATTTTAATATGGGGAAAGGGTCTTCCGAACTTGTAGTTGAAGCCTCTCCATTGGTTCTTGTTCTTGCAAATGTACCCCCTTTGGTTTCTGGGGAGGTCGAATCTGCCCCTTCTCTATTAAACAAATCCTTATCATGGCTTACTAACAACATGATAATAACACCTTGGGGGAAGCAACAATTAGCTGATGAACTTGCTAATGCTAGAAGAGTTGAATGGATTGGTAACAGCATCAAAAGGTTCAAAGGGGACTGTGTTATTTTAACCTTCACTGGTCCTGAGGTTTTGTCTAACATTTTACCTAACATCTTGCCTCCACAGCGAAGGTCAACTTCAATTGTACCATTGACCCTGGACTTTTTTTATTCTCGGAAAGGAAGAGGCATGAACCCTAATATTCTAAGAACTAAATGGAATGTTGTGACCAACAGGAGTTGTAATGATGTTAGATTTCGTGAATGGGGTCTATGTGTGGAAAACAGGTTTTCTGCTCTGTCAAACCTGAATGATTGTGATTGACAATCATCCCTCTGTTTATCTGATTCACTCTACACTGTTGAGTTGGGACAACGCGAAGGTTCCTGCCCTGAGCCTAATACTTTGGAGGCCATAATGTAATGCATAATGGTACAAATGATAATGCGATGAGTGCACGTACTCTTAGCCCCAACCCTGTAAAGGCACATGATTCTGGAAACTTATTATCTTGGAATGTGGCTGGGCTAGGCTCAAAGCTGGGTTGCGGTGACTGGTTTAATTTTATTAGTAATTTTGATGTTTGCATCTTTCAGGAAACATGGGCTTGTGACCCTGTTTTCGCTCTGGGGTACTTACATTTTTATGTTCCAGCTTCTAAGGGCCCTAAAGGGCGTCCGATGGGGGGCCTCACAATATGGATTAAACAATCTTTAAAGGCCGTTGTAAAAAACATAGAAACCGGGCAGAAAGATATCCAGCTCATCAGACTTATGAGTGATTTATCCTTATCCATCGATATTTATAATATTTATGTCAGAGGTGGAAATGTAGGAAAATCTGTGGTTCTTCTTGCCCTGTATAATCTCCTCGAGACACATTCAGGTGGTAAACACATAATAATTGCTGGGGATTTAAACCGCACGTTTGAACCTCTTGACACAGGCGAAGCCTTTTTAGGTGCAGAGGAAGACAAACAATGGGATATCCCCCCATTAGATACCATCCCAGTAACCCGTTGGACAGAGGATATTTTGGGTTTGAACGCAATGTGCCTTGAACAAGGACTAAGAGCTTTAAATGGGAGGACAAAATCAGACAGGGTACCAGCTACGACTTTTGACAACGGAAGAAGCAAAAGTCGCATTGATTATATTATTTGTAGTTTTTCTCTCTGGCCCACTGTTAGAGATATGGTCGTGACAGAAATGCTAGAGAGTGACCACAATCCGTTATGTGTCACCCATAAATGGTGGCTGTCTGAATCTAACGCCTCTATTACTCTTGATGTTTGCCTTCCCCCGTCCATTGTGCCAACAAATGATATGCGTAGGCTAAGATGGACTAGTGTTAGGACAGACCAGCAAGCTATCGAGAATATAGGAGCTGCGACTGATAAGGCCATTATGGCCCTAGAGGGCGAAGCAGGGATTACTACAAGCCAAGTTAACATCATTGAAGTTCATGAGTCCCTTTTCCAAGAAATCAAACATTATTTTCTTAAACCAGTAAACCCCAAGGCGACTCGCGTTTACAGAGTGGCTAAATGGTATAATCATGCTTGTAAGGCGGCACGAAACTCCTTGGGTGCTGCAATTAAGAGCAAAAACTTGGGGGCCATCCGCTCTGCAAGAAAGTCATATAAAACTTGCATTGCTAATGCAAAAAAAGATTGGGATGAAGCCCATTGGGAAAAGCTGAAGTGTGCTAGCGGACGAAAAGATTCTAGATTATTTTGGCATATTGTAAAATGGGGGCATGAAAGGCCTGAAGAGGCTTGCAATAATCATGTCCCGCAGGAAGCCTGGGTAAACTTTTTTAGTGATCAATATGCTAACCGGGCTCAGATTGTAAACAACATTAGCCCTATCTATACAACTCCTGAGGACAATCTTTTTACGATGGGCGAAATCCTGTCGGCCCTCAAAACTGTACACAGAGGACGTGCTCCTGGCATTGACGGAGTCCCAGCGGACGTTTTTTTAAACGACACTGATAGGTGGTGTAAATACATTCATTTACTAACAAACCACATTGCGAGGGGAGCAGCTATCCCGGCTTCATGGCGGGGTGCTGTTATCATCCCTGTGTACAAAAAGGGTGACCGTTCACAGCCCTGTAATAATTACCGCCCGATCAGCCTGATCGACACTGTGCAAAAAATTGTTGGGCGAGTGATTGTTAATCGATTGCTCGATTGGGCGGAAGAATTCAATATTCTATCGCCATTTCAGGCTGGGTTTCGTAAGGCCACTAGTACTGTGGACCAAGTTTTTCGGTTCCAGCTGATTCAGTGGAGGACTGTGGTGCTAGGCGGGGGCAGTCTTTACGCGGCTTTTGTCGACCTGAGGGCTGCCTTCGACCTGGTTCCCAGGACGAAACTGTGGGAAGTACTTGCGGCCTTGGGGGTCCCAGGAGTCCTGCTGACAATGATTATGAGACTACATGAAGGTACCTATGCTAAAATTCAATGGGGTGGATACGGTAAAGACACTGCCGAATTTCCTGTTGAGCGTGGGGTTCGGCAGGGGTGCTCTATGGCACCTACCTTGTTCACACTTTTTATTAATGGCATAGTCTCCTGTATTCAATCACAGGCAGTTGACGCTCCTTCTCTTGCAGGTGTAAAAGTTCCGATTTTAATGTTTGCCGATGACACGTTAATTTTATCTAAAACTCCAAGTGGATTGCAAAAAGCATTGGATATTTTTGATAAGTTTTGTGGGGATCACGGTCTCGAGGTGAATGCGTCTAAAACGAAACTCATGGTTTTTAATCCGTATCGTAATTTTAAATCTAATATTACCATGAGTGGACGAACCCTTGAGGTCGTATCATCTTTCACATACCTGGGAATCCTTATTTCTAATGACAATAGGTGGAACCAGCACCTACACATTGCAACTTTGAGGCACAAGCAATTGGCTGGAACCATCTTAAAGGAGCACAGGAAATCATTAACTAAACCGATCAAACCACCCCTGATCATATACGAGGCAAAAGCAATTGGGTCGGCACTATATGGGGCTGAGTTATGGGGGCATGATAACCTACAGGAGTTGCAAGCCTCAGAGAATAAATTCTTTAGGAATCTAAGGGGTACACCTCAGAGTAGTCCGTTATTGCCTCTGAGATATGAGCTTGGAAGGAAGAAAATCTCGGAAATGGCCAAACTACGACCAATTCTATACTGGCGTAGGTTATGGACCACTCCTGAGCTCATACATTATGCATCCGGGTTCACTGACGTCGTCAGGGCAGATTGCTTTAACAAAATCAGATGGTTCAAATTATTAAAATTAGGGGTGGGCGGAATTTGCGTAATCGCGTTACGCAAATCTCCGCGAAACGGTAAAAAATCTCCGCGAACATGCAGAAATTCCGCGAACACGCGGAATTGCATGTTCGCGATGCTTTTTTCCTATTCACAGTTGCTGTTTGCGTGCTCGGGGAGAAATATCTCGCGAACATGCATTTTGAGAACGCGAACAAGAAAAAATTTCGCGAAGTCGCGGAAAGCAGAATTTTGGGCAATTTCGCGTTCTTCGCGGAACGCGAAATTACCGAAATTCTGCAAATTCCGCGAGCGGAACGGAATTCACCACCCAGGCCTAATTAAAATCAATACTCCTTGAACTAAGTCTGAATGCACTCTGGTCTGATCCAGCAGGGGCATCATTCCCGAGTAAGGCAACCCTAAAAAATATTTTTTGGGATAATGTCGCTAACAAAAGTCTCCTCAGTATCAATTGTGGGGCCATGACTGCTAGTTTTCTCGAGGTCAAATTGTACCCCAGGTATGAACTGTACTGGGATTATATATCCAAACCTTTGGATAGGAAATTGCTTTTTCAATTGAGGGCGGGCTCTCTTCCTCTTCGTTACCTAACATCTAAATGGAGGGAAGGTGGCCCTGCTACATGCCCAGCTTGTGGGGAAGGTATTGAAACACTTGGTCACTTTTTGTTTTCCTGTAAACTATACTCTAGTCCAAGGCGTGCATGGTTGGCACCTATGTGCAGGAATCTGGGCACCAAGAGTAGTATGGTGGCTTTGCGCATAGTAAGATCGACTACCTTAACTTGGATTATAATCGCCACCGCCAAGTATTTGGGGTGGGCATGGACAATTAGGCAGAGATTGCTAGTCCGGTGATTACTCTCTGCCTAGTTGAACAGAGACTGCTAGAGTATAGTCTATTCTCTGTTTAGTGTATTTTATCATGTCATCTGGAAAAAACTATTTTTAAATGATTCTTTTTAGAATAACGTTTTTATAAAATTATATTTAATTGCACTAACTACATTTATGAACTTTACACCTGTGAAATGTATGTCTAAGTAGCTCTTTCACTAGCACAAAGAATATATAAAATGTACATAATTGCAGTACCTATAATCATGAATTTTATCTTTGCGATTAATTTCAACTTTTTTTCGTAAATAATTTGTATCTTTTTATGAATTGTGCATTTATCAATATGACATCTTAGATTTAATTGTTTTTTATTATATGTTTGTATGTCTGCTTTTATGAGTAAATCTCGAATAAAGCACATTTTGAATTGGATCATTTAGAACGTGGGTACGCTTGTGCACATGTTGAAGTAGTTGTCAAGTAGTAGAGATTTGAGGTCCCGTTTGAAGAAAAAAAATGAGGGGTCCTTAGGGAGTGAGTTCCAGATCCTAGGGGCGTTTCCTGAGGAGGAGAGTGTGTGGGATGATTTCTTCTTGAGCTTAGGAGGTATGAGAAGAGAGGTGGACCTTCTCAGATCCCTGCTTCTTCCATCTCTTGATAGTTTGGTTTCTAGGTAATTAGGGTTTATGGTATGTAGGACTTTGTGGGTTACAAAAGCTGCCTTGTAGATGAATCTTCCATCAATGGGATGCAAAGCAATACTCTTAAGTGCAGGTGAGATATGGTCAAATCGTTTGATTCCTGTCATAAGCCTGACAGCCGCAATGAGAATTGCTCTTAAGGGCGCAAGGTGACTTTTGGGAGTTCCAGTGAGGATGGCGTACCATAGTCAAGTTTCGAAAGGACTAGTGATTGCACTACCACCTTAAGATCGTCAGGGAGAGTAAACGGTATGATTTTCCTGAGATGTTTTAGCATGTAGTGCGCTCCTTTGGCTGAATTTTTGGTGCTCCTTCATTCGCAAGGTTTTTGTCCAGGGTGATACCCATGGACTTATCAGATTTGGACAGTGTGGGAGAACAGTTTAGTGTGTCCAAATTTCTGTGCCATTCTTGGATAGGTAATGAATTATTTTTAAGGAAAACGAGTAGTAATTCAGCTTAAGGTGGTAGGCATTAAGGCAAATTTGTATTTTAAGTAGTGTGTCGTTAAGATGCAGGATGTCTCTGGGTGATGTTATTTTGTAGTAGAGTTGTGTGTCATTGGCATACAGATGATATTTTATCCCAGCTTGGTTCAGAATAACTGTGAGGGGTTCCATGAAGAGATTAAATAGGGCTCGAGAGAGGATGGAGCTGTGAGGTACACCTCATGGCAATGGGGCAGGCTTCGAGAGATAGTTGTTGATTTTTATTTGTAGAGAATGATTATTTACTCATGGATTAGACACCTCCAAAATACTTAGCCGCCAATGTACCCATGAAAGCACATGCAAGATATTATTTATTTCTTAGTCCCATCTACAGCTCTTCTAACATAAAAGCTGTGAAATGAAGTGTCAAAAATACAAATATTTAGGTGGTATGGAAAGGCAAGCAGGAAAAACTGTCTCATGACCATAGGTCGATAGCTTCAGTTTTCTTAGTACAGTTTGTTTAAACTAAGTGATATGTCAGGACCATTGTTTTAATTGAATAAGCATATATGGAAACGTTTTACAAAAGAGAAAGGGGTCAGTGAGTGGCTGACTCCTATGGAAATCTTTGTTCAGTGTTGTGTATGGTGTCAACCTCTAGATTATGTGGAAATACAGAAGGTTCACCATCACTGGGTATCCAGGCAAGTGCATTCTTAAAGTAAGGATGTCTCTCACGCTAATCTCCCTGGCCTGGTTTATGCTCCTCTGGATATATACGGGTCTGCCTGAGGTCCCCCTGAAGAATGGAGGCCCGGCCTAAAGGCAGTCTGACTCCACAGTCCACATCAGACAATATCGCCTGAAAGTGCTCAGCGAGTAGAATGTTGGAATGACCCATTCAAAAAAGAGGCACCAATAGGGAAGAGAGGAGGGTCTACTCTGTCCTCCTGCATGTTGGATTTCCTTTTCCAAAATGCAAACTGTGCGTAATGTGCAAAAATGGCAGTTTTGTGCAATTTTCGGGAATGTACTGCCCTGGACTTTCGATGGTTATTTGTGTAATACGGCGCCAGGTTGTGAAAAAGAACTCTCCTAAATAAAGGTGCTAAGTATTTTTTTTACATATTGAACCAAATGTCTCCCCCCCTAATATAAACAGGTCATATAAGCAGTCAAAAAACACTACCCACTATGCTCCCTGTGCGATTTTGTAATACTGAGAGGAGTGGTAAGTGTGATATGCTTTAATATAATGCTTATGTTTTGGTCACTTAATACACAGGTATTTGCTACTTTTCATGGCACACTAGTTCTTTTTCTCATTAAAAACCAAATGCAATATAATGTCTAGCTTATAGATTGCATGAACTTTTAATACATGGGATCTCTGAGCATATTAGATGCAGCTGTTGGATCAGGTGCAGATGGTTTGCAAAATTAAAGCATGCATTTTGGATGTAATCTCGCCTCCATGGAGCCCTGGTTAAGGTTAATATGACATAAGCTGCAGGCGGCCATTTCAAAGTCGCCAGCTCTGCTGTGAAGAGTATTAAAACGGCTTCTCTTGATCTGGGCTCTTGGTCTTTGGGGAGAACAAATAACAGGGGATTAAGGAAAAGAGTGAACTGCAGGAATATGGCAGGAAGATCTATAACACGAGGATTAGGGAGCGATGTCGGGTCAAAGAAGAGCAAAGTGGATGCCGCGCAACTTTTTGTAGCGGCCACAAGAACTGCGTGACTTTAGCTGGTACCTTTCAGCTGAGGGTGCGAAGAAATTGTTTTTTTCTACATTAATTGGAAAGAAAAATATATTAATTCCTACAAACATTCTTTCGTTTTATTAAAAAGAAGAATAAGTGTGCAGTTTGGCGTTATAGGACTCATTTAATCTATTTCTAGGGACAGCAAAAGAAAGATGAGAATAAGATATGTCAATCGTAAACAGACTATTGAAATGTGTAGGTGGCACAGGTCATGTCAAGTGAAATGGTTTGCGCTGTATTTGAAATGGCTCACTGTATTTTAATTTGTCAGTAGTAAATTGCACAGCCCTTGATGATAAGACCATAATGCATCATATGGATTTTCATTTCAGTCTGTGGTATTACAGCCAAAGAATTCTTGCACAAAAAATTAAATGAAGTGACACAGCTTTATATATTACACAATCTTATCCAGAGAAAATATGTTAGCACTAAAAAAAGAAATCAATAAAAGGAGTGGCAGATGAAAAATGGAAGTTTACCCCTTTTATGGAAGTTCCTATTTTGCCTCTAGAAATCGCACTGAAAAAAATATAAAATAGTACTATTAGAGAACCGACGTCTCGCGCGTTTGTTAATATATGGAATGGATAAGCAGAAGATGCGTGTTAGTGAGGTTCTTCGTGAAATGAAGTCATCAATATTCATTTCAACCTACCAAACTTCGTTTTCCTTGTTTACCCCTCTGCTACTTTTCTGGATCACTAGACGAAAGGTCGACCACTGCACATTGCCAACACAGGGATATGTTAGCAAAGCTGCTGCTGCAGAATGTTTTTGGTGTTCTTATTTGTTTTATTTTCTTCAATTTTTCTTTGTATTGTTTGTGTTGTGACTATTTTTCTTGACCCTAACACTACGTAGAACGTAGCATCTTTATAACTTTTTATAACTCTCCACCCTACATATTTTATTACCCTGGTAGGAGGTGATTTCTCTTGCTGAGCTATAAGTGACAGACATAAAGCTAATGTTAAGACACAGCGTAGGGAAGAAGATAAAGGGGCAAGTAAAGCTCGACCCAAGATGCAAACCGAATTGTTGTAATTAATACACTTGCCTTTTCTAGGAGACTACAGTTGAGCTCCCATTCAGCTACACATCTCCTGTATTGGGTACAAGGTCAGTATGAGCAACAAGAAAACGAAGGACTGTGCAACAGCAACGTATGGTAATTACGCCATAACAGTGAGGCAGAAGTAGCTTCCAAACACAGGAAACAACTCACTGTGCTAGCAGTACAAAATATTAACTTACAGAAGTAGAAACACTCCTGCAAAACAATGGGTGAGGATCAGACCAAGATGACACAGGAGTAATATTTTAGGGCGTGAATTGTTATTGAGAGTTTCACCAAATATTTTATACCAGTGGGTAACGTTCTGAACAGGGCTGGAATGGGAACTAAGAGGAGCACTGGCGAATTTCACACACCAGCTTCCATATAGGCAGACAGCATAATATGCAAAAGGCCTCTAATGATCTGGCCTCCCCACCTCCAGTTCAATGTACCAACATGACTTGGAATTCCAGTTTGACTGCAACCCGTACACAACCCACAGCGCAATAAAGTGTAGGGAGGGTAAACAACCAATTCAAAGCGGTCATAAACATGCGTGACCGTTACCACAAAGCCATTACCAAGTGTGATGGTTAACACAAACCATTACTACGAATATACCTTTACCACGCATGCCTTTGCAAATTTTTTTTTTCTAAAGTCATGAATGGAAAAGACATATGCGTGGGAAAAGTTAAATATATATATATATATATGTATATATATATATATATATATATATATATATATAGATATATATATATATATATACACTGAAAAAAACAAAGGTTATAGGGACATTATAGTCATTATAGTTAGGAAATGGAATAAAAAAAAAACAGTGAAATTCAGCAGTAATAGTTAGCAGAGCTAACTATACCTTGCACCCCCGCAATGTACTGCTTATGACCTCACATATTACATCACTCATGACATCTCAAATGACATTACTGATGACATCATCCAGTGACTGCGAGTGTTTTTAAAAAGTGTATGACAGTTAAATATATATACCAAGGTGTATTGGAGAATCAGTGTGTGTATCAGTGCCTGTATATATGATTCAGCGGATGAGTGAGTGACTGTATATGTGAATGATTAGGTGTCTCAGTGAATGTATGGGTGAGTGACTGGTTGTGTGAATGTCTGTATCAGTCTGTCAGTTGGTGTCTAAGTGACTGTAAGGGTGTGTGAGTGGGTACGTCAGTGACTGTATTGGTGAGTGATTGGTTGTCTGAGTACCTATATGGTTGTCTAAGTGCCTATGTGGATGGGTTAGGTGGTGTCTGGCTGCCTGTATGGATGGGTGAGTCAGTGGCTGTATGGATTAGTGAGTGCAAGTGTGAGGGGCTGTATGGGTGAGTTAATGTGTGTTTGGCGGTTTGTGTGAGTAAGTGGATGTGTCAGTGGTATATGAGTGAGTAACTGGGTATGTGACAGGCAGTATAGGTGAGTGATAGGGTATATGAGTGTCTGTATGGCTGAGTGAGTGAATGTGAGAGTGGCTGTATGGGTGAGTGAGTGAATGTGAGAGTGGCTGTATGGGTGAGTGTGTGCTTGTGTCAGTGACTGTATAGGTGAGTGAGTATATGTTAGTATCTGTATGAGTAAGTGAGTGTGTGTGTGTGTATCTGTTTCAGTGGGTAAGTGGCTGTGTGATTGACTATATGGGTGAGTGATTAAGTGTGTGAGTAGCTCTATGGGTGGCTGACTCAGTGTGAGAGTGGCTGTATGGGAATATATGTCAGTGGCTGTAATAGTGACTGAGTGGGTGTATAACTGGTTGAATAGGTGAGTGAGTGGATGTGTGTATAGATCTATGAATCAGTGAGTGGGCATGAAAGTACTGGTAAGCATCTCTGAATGGATTTGTGAATGGTTGTGTGGGAGTGGGTGTATGAAAAGTTCTAGGGGGTGTGGGTGGGTGCATCAGAGATTCTATGAATGATGTTGTCAGTGATATAATCTGTGATGTCATGGACCACGTCATGAGTGATATAATATGTGGGGTCATTAGCAGTGCATTGTGAGGGCATAAGTTATAGAAAGCCCAGGTAATTATAACTTCTGAATTTCACTGGTTTTGTACGAGTAAAAAGTGAGCCTAATGATAAAGTCCCTGTAACCTTTGTTTATTCCGGTGAATTTCTAATGTTTTTAAATTTTATTTCCTAACTATGACATCCCTGTAACTTTAGGGCTTTTCAGTAAATTTCAAGGTTTAAAAAAAAATATTCCACGACTGTAACCTGTGATGTTTCACAATGGTTGTGTAAGCACCTGTGTGGGTCTGTTAGTGGGTGCATTAGTGTGTGTGTTTGTGTCTGAGTGGGAGAATAAGTGTGTCAGTGGCTATCGCAGACAATGCATTAGTGCATGAGAGCACCTGTGAGTGACTGTGTGAATGTCTCTCTGGCTTTGTAACTAGTTATATCATAGCCTGTGTGTTTCTCTGAGTGTCAAAGTGAATGCTGCATTCGATCTTTCAGTGTTTAGGTAAATGAGTTTATAGGTGTGTGGTTGTGTGGATGATGCTATTGTTTTTATGTATTTCCATACTTACTGTATTTAAAGAACAGAGACACGCTCTTCAGTCTTAGGAGGAGTCTCTGAGTGGGACTGTGAGTGGGTGCATGCGTTTATGACTAGGTATGTGAGTGAGTGTATTAGTCTCTGAGTGGATCATTCAGTGGGCGAGTCCATATCTGAGTGGGGTGTGACTGGGTGCATGAGTCTCTGTGTGGGCCTGTGACTAGGTGCATCAGTGTCTGAGTGGGTGTGTGAGTGGGTGTCTCAGTCTCTGACAGGTTCTTTGAGTGGACACATTAGTCTCTGAGTGGGTCTCTGAGTGGGTGTATGAGTGTCTGAGTGGATCTGTGAGTTACTGCATCAGAATATCAATGGGTATTGAGTGATTGTGTCAGTGTCTGTATGGGTCTCTGAGTGAGTGCATGAGTGTCTGAGTGGATCTGTGAGTAGATGCATCAGTCAAACTGTTTTCCAACAAACTTGCTGTGTCGTGATTATTGAAATGCAATGTGTATTAAGTGCCTTACTATGTTTTAGGGGAGAGTGGCTGATAGCGGCACTACACAGCTGTCCGCTGGCACCTTGGTGCTGCATTCTGGCACATCCACCACAATCACTCGTTTGGCCCCCCCATGGGCTCGGAGGGCTAGAGCCAGGTACTTATACCTGCTCCACCCAGTGGCCGTCCTCTTTGTTCCCCCACTGTACATGCTATCACCCTTCCTACCCGATTCCCAGCATGCCAGCAGCAGGATTTTGTTGCAATTTGCTGAACATATTAACATGTTAATCTGTGTTGCAGGCAGAGTTGCAGGGTGATCTGAAGGCTGATTGGTACATAGGGGAACCCTCTCCAGGAGCACAGCAGGGGTGCTCTATGCCAAACACCAGAAGTCATTACAGCTGGACCCTGGACAGAAATGTCAGCATCCCATACAGTCCTCATGGCAGTTGTAACCCTGAGCAACTGGGGTCTAGCCTTGCACCACTCCGCCACTAAAAGTCATGAGTAAAATCTTTGGACTAGTGGTCCACGGTATTTAAGGGAGAAAATCCCCCCATAAAATGGTAGCACCAATTGGGTTGGCCACTGGGCCATTTGGCTCATCAGGCGGGTGGGCAGCTTAGGTTACTCATTGCTGCCTGCCCTTTGATCACCCGTAAGTTAACTCACCACATTGGCATATTTCATATTTGAAATAAACCTGCTGCAAACTGTTTTCCAAATGTCTGTGAGTGGGTGTGTAAATCTCTGAATGGGTCTGTCAGTGGGAGCGTCCGTCTTGGTGTGGGTGTCTCTGAATGGACCTGTGATTGGGTGTCAGTGTCTGAGTGGTTCTTTGAGTTGGTGTCTCAGTCTCTGACAATTAATGTGATTGAACGCATGAGTCTCTGAGTGGGTGTATGAGTGGGTGTATGAGTGTCTGAGTAGGTCCTCAAGTGACTGAGTCAGGACATCAATGGGTCTGTGACTACGTAAGTGTCTATATGGGTCTATGAGTGAGTTCATGAGAATATGAGTGGGGCTCTGATTGAGTGCTTGAGTGTCTGAGTAGATCTGTGAGTGGATGCATCACTCTCTCAATAGGTCTGTGAGTGGATGTGTGTATCTGTAAGTGGATCTGTGAGTGGGTGATTGAGTGTCTCAGTGGCTCTCTGAGTGGGTGTTAGGTCTGGGCATAAAACTCCACTCTGCTAGTCGCCTACGAGCACCGGTGAGATTTTGCAACCAATAACACAGCTTTAGGCCACTCCAGTGACTTCCAGCACTTCTTTTGTGACATAGGCCAATGAGCGTGAGTGACATTGGCTGCAACCTGTAGCAGATTCTCTCCTCAAGAAGCAGCTAAATCTCTTCAAAAAGACAATTTGGAGTTAAAAAACTACTCAAATCAACTGTGCAATTCAGTTTAGGCTCCAGGCAGTCTTTAAAAAAAATAGCTCCTCAGGCCTTCAATTTTTGGGTCTGGGTGAGTGCAACAGCCTGGGCCTACATCTGCAACAAAGATATATTGAGATTTGGGGAGAGCGTGGGTTCTCTCAGCTTAAACATTTTATTGCCCATAATAAAATAATATCCTGGCAAGAAATTATGGATAGGGCAGAAGGTTGTAGAAAGCCCACATTTCTTGAATATATGCGGATAGTTCATTTTATTTCTAATATCGAGGGCATTCTGAATACTCCACATAATACCATGGTAGAACTTTATGATTTCAAGTCTTTGGGACTCGGGAAATGGTATTCTGTTTTGCGGAAGGATGAACAGGCAAAGGGGATAGTCTCCCACACTGAAAAAATAGCAAGGGATACTGGTTGCAGATTTAGCCTTAAGGAATGGGAAAAAATATGCCTTTTAGGGCATAGGTCTCTACGTGCCGCTAATTTTAAAAGAATGTCCTTTTTATCAAGATGGCTCGCTTATTGGACCCTGTCCATGATTCAGAAACGATATCCCGACCATCTTAATAGGTGTTTCCGTTGCCACCAGGAGGAGGAAGGAGGATGGCTACACATTTTTTTCTCCTGCCCGCAACTGGAGCAGTTCTGGGGGGAGATTTTCAACGATATGGGAGTGGTTATAGGCATGAGTGTTCTTCCCCAGGTTGAAACTGCATTATTCGGGTATTCAAGGGACGAGGCCAATTTATCTAGCTCTGATAGGGTTTTCATAGCTATATCTTGTATGGTGGCGCGCTCCTTGATACTTCAAAATTGGAAATCAAAGGAGATTCCGAATCATTTAAATTGGTTTAATAAAATGAAAAGGATTTGGAAATTTGAAGAGGCTTATGCCAAGAGAGTAGGAGGCATAAGGAAATATAAGAAAAATTTGAAAAAATTTGAAGAACTACTCCTACTTAAGGATAGGTCATAGAGATGTTGCGGGTTTTCTAATTGTTAAAGAAAAATTCAGCTTCCATTATAAAAAAAAAGAGAAAAAAAAAAATATTACTATTGATCCCCAAATGGACTGGTGCAATGACTTCCTACTTGTATAAGTTTTATACTATTCATAAGGTACAATCTTTGGGGGTCAATGACGAAAATGTTGTTCTCTTTTTTATGTGATTTTGGCAGCTTTTAATTGGCTGCTATTTATAGTTGCACTTTACCCTGTTAGCCTTATATTCTGTATTTTATGACTGAAATACCGTGTTTTTCTTTTAAGTGAAGTTTTGCTGCTATTACAATTGCACTTCAAGCGGTGATAATATTTGTATTTGATGTTAATAGTACTGTATTTTGACAAGGTAAATTCCAGCTGCTATTGCATTTGCACTTTAATTTAGAACTTATTATGTCTTTAGTGATCTAAGATGAGTTGTGTTATGTGTGATTTCGTAGCTACATTTTGCATTTGCACTTTATTCGTCAATATTCGTATTTGACGTTAATAGTACTGTATTTGCCAAGGTAAATTCCGGCTGCTATTGCATTGGGCACTTTAATCTAGATCTTAATTTTTGTCTTGAGTGATTTAAGATGCATTTTATATCTTAATTGAGTTATATGTGAACTTGTGGTTACATTTTGCATTTGCACTTTATTTGTCAACTTGTCAATAGACAATGGAATGGTATGATACAGCATATAAAACACAAAAAATGCATAGCACCCCGTATATTGCTTAGTAAGTAGTCTGTCAACATACTAATATCAATGGTTTGTCCAATTGTGGTGTTTCAAATGTTGTTTCTGAAAACGTGTATGTACCTTTTTGCTCTGCTCAATAAAAAAAAAAATTAAAAAAAATCAACTGTGCACTTTGGTGTTTTGTGTGAGGAGCCCTTTTTTATTTTACTATTTTTTTTCAACAAGGAGGAAGTGCCTCAAAGACTCCAACTTCCTGTTCCTGTCCTGCAGGCTCCTCCCAGTGCTTTGTCCACCTCCTGGTTAATTTTAATTTGGATTTGGAGATAGAAAGATCACTCTTTGTCTGTTGCATACATACCATTGGATTTGAGGACTTTGTTTTAGTGATATCACGAGTAATTTCAATAACTGTTGTATAAGGGTGTTGTTTTTTGATATAGGGCATGCACCAGAATTTATTTGCACTTTTATTCGATTTTCAGCATTTATTGTGGTGGATGACCAGCAGTTTTAGTAGGGCCCTAGTTATTTTTTTGCATGCAATTTTTCTTATTTTATAAAGCAAAAATGTTGCACGGTTTAGTACATTTTCTCAATGTTTTTTAATACATTTGCAATATACATTTAATTCACTACATGGCCTAGTCTACCAATGGGCCTTTCAGACAGTAGGCTAAGTACTAGTCATGGGTGCATGAAGCAACTGTTTCTGTGGTGTCTGTTGAATTGAAACATCATTTAGCTCATGGATGGCATTGGATTAAATTACAAACTGAGTTTTTTTTGGGAAGGTATTATACGTTTTATTCTGCAAAGAGTGTTTAGGTGGGGTAATATATTTGATGCCTTTGGAGGATGTGTGAAATTGTTTAGCCCAGTTAATTTTCATTTTTGGTAATGCTGAATCAATGCTATTTTCTCCTGTGTTACCATGCTTCCTTTGTCTAATCAGTGTGTGTTTGCCATAGGCCACTATTTGTCTTTGTTCCCCATGCCATGTGGGCAGGGACCATGTTGCATAGTCTGTGTCCATGGCTTGCATGTGTTATTTGTTTGCCATGCCTCTCACATGTTGTTTGACCATGTGGCTGGCGGCCATTTGTTGTACGCAGCCAGTGTTCTTTTTTGCCATAGGTACGCATGTGTTCTTTGTTGTGGCCATGCCTCCATTGCTGGTTGTTGTTATTGTTTGACCATGTGGCTGGTGGCCATTTTGTGTAGGCATCTGGTGTGCTTTTGCCATAGGCCTACATGTGTTCTTTGTTGTGGCCGGCTTCCTTGCTGGTTGTTGTTGTGGTTTGACCATATGGCTGGCGGCCATTTTGTGTAGGCAACCAGTGTACTTTTGCCATAGGCCTGCTTGTGTTCTTTGTTGTGTCCATGCCTCCTTGATGTTGTTTGACCATGTGGCTGGTGGCCATTTTGTAAGCCAGCCAATGTGCCTTTTGCTGTAGACCTGCATGTGTTCTTTGTTTTTCATGCCTCCTTATTTGTTCTTTGACCATGTGGCCATTTTGTGCAACCATCCTTTTTTCAGCCTAAGACTTTTTGTTTGTGCTATTTTTTTTTTACTTTTCCTTGATAGCAGTTTAATAATTTGCTTGAGGCCTAGTTGCTTAATGTTCATACTAAATGTATTGTATGAACAATATTTAAGGGCTCGATTGTGAGTCTGGTGTTCCTCGGAGCACCAGACTCGGGAGGACGCAGCGGTGTCAGTCTTCTGACCGCCCTATTACAATTAGGACAGTCAGACTGCCATTGCCCCGCCACAGCTGCCAGGGAACTGCCATTCCCTGGTGGCGTTGCGGCGCTCTTTAGACGGCGGCAGACCCGCCAAGTATATTATGAGTTTCCTCTCCACCACGGTTTTTATTGTGGTTTCTACTTCATTAAAACCATGGCGGAGAGTAAACAAAGAGGGTCCTATAGGCCCCCCGTGTGCCTCAGGGCCATGAGGTGCAAGCGGGGGGGCACAACATATGCCCCTCCTGTGTGCATGCACCCCAGTTCCTGCATGGCATGGACCTTACAGTCCATGCCATCCAGGAACTGTTTTTGGCATTCCCATAGCTGTGTCCATTTTGTGAGGCACCGCCATGGAAGAGTTAAAAGAAATGCCCTGAAGACATGAGATACACTCGTAATCTTGTGGGCTTCCTGACCAAGGGCGTGGCGGTGCAGCGGTGGGGCAGACCCAGTGTCGCAGTGCCAAACTCATAATACGGCCCTTAGATTATTATATACTTTTTTGGCATTTTTTAACTGCACCGCTCATTGCCTCTAAAATCCCAATGGGTTTCTCAAGGTAGTCCACTAGTATATCAGCAATAATATTTTTTTAATTTTCATCGTTTTAATCAATTTTTCACATCAGTTTTTTATTTAATTAAAACACAATCTTCTTTAGCATTTTACATTTCTTTTTATTATTTCTTTGGATAATGTTTCTAGTTTATTTTTAAAATGTTCCCAACATCCATCCATCAATAGGAGCAAAGCAGCACAACAGCATTCATTTTCTAAGGATTATTACATTGTCACCTGCACCTCACTGAATGCCACGTCCCAGCTTGATGCATATAAAGCAAATAGACACATCTGTATGTTGTTGATCTTTCTTATGGTTCCTGATTGTGAATGAAAGTTTATGCTGGTGTAGTTTTACTTTTGAATGGATACACTTATTGTTGTTAATTATTTATAACTTAAGTAACCACACTAAATTATATTGTTTGTACTACTAATTCAAACTGCAATTATGCCACGCTTTACTGATGTTCTTCTTGCTTGTTTGCTTTTAGGTGCACAAGAGAAGAGACATCCCCAACAATACGACCAGACAGAATGCCTGTGCATGTGATGTGTTACCACACAGCACAAACATTTCTTCAGCTTGTGAAGCTAAGTGCCACTGCCAACTGACAGCTTCAAGATAGCCGCAAAGTAATGTGCTACTAAGAAAGTGGTCAGTGATAAGAAGGAGCTTACTGCCACTGGTATGCCGCCCCAGGTCTTTTTCGGGAAAAGTCATATGCCTGCTGCACCCGCCTCTGGGGAGCAAGCTGGGAGCAGCACTCCCGCATCAAGGGCCCCACCCCTACCTAGTTCCTAGCCCATGTCTTTCACAGAGTCAGCCACTGTAACCAC
Source organism: Triturus cristatus (assembly GCF_964204655.1). Taxonomy (NCBI): domain Eukaryota; kingdom Metazoa; phylum Chordata; class Amphibia; order Caudata; family Salamandridae; genus Triturus; species Triturus cristatus. Next base: position 419,277,920 of record NC_140582.1, read on the forward strand.
GGCAATGCCCACAAGCAGTGATGTTCAATGGAGGTATCTCTTTCACAAAGTAGTACCCAATCATTGCCTGAAACTCTGCTAAGTGGACAACAACAGCCGCATTCAGGAATATTAGTTCTTCCCAAAGTAGGAGCACATCAGGATAGTGAGCTTCATGCTGAGGAAGTAGAAGAAGCCCCTCTTTCAGAAGATCCATTGTCTTGCAGATTTTCAACAAGAAAAATGCAGGGTATTTCACCATCTTCTACTCGAAGCCCCCTTCTGATGATCAAGACTCCACTTGGATCCTGCCTCAGTCTGAGACATGCCAGGAAAGGCCAGGGAAGAGGAAGGTTCCTGAATGACTTAGAGTTCTGGATGAAGGAGAGTAGGATGATAGCCCAGCCCCAGAGGAGACCCACGCTACCCCATTTTAGCCTGCTCTGAGGGATGTGGCACAGATATCACCATCGCCAGCTTCCATATTTGCAAGGCCCCGGTGACCCACATCCACAACCACCTCAGTAGAAGTTGGTACAGCAAAGAGACAAATGTCAAAACACCCACCTATCGCCACTTCTTCAGAGATTGGCAGTGGCACCAGTGTCAGAAAGTGGACCTCCCCAGTTTGGGACTTCTTTACAGTTAGCAAGCAGGAAGTGAACATTGCCATATGCTACATTTGCAACACAAGTATTAGTCGAGGTAAGCTTGATACAAAGTATGGTCCAGAGGCCAAACGATCTATTTGATAAAACACCATGCAATCCACTGTAAGGCGCGCCTTGGCAAAAAAATTGCAAGTGGTGTTGGTGAAGGTGGCGAGAGCAGGGAATCTGCTTTGATCATGGTGGAAGGTCAAGCTGAAGAAGAGGGTGACATTTACATTACGCAAATCAGCCCAACATAACAATGGCACAAGACTCAGAGTCAGGTCAAGATGGCAAAATCATACAGTGACCGCCCCGCTGAGATGCGCGTTGAGTCCACCATTCTTCTCTCAAGAAGTAGCCGGCATGAGTGGCACAAGAAAAGAAAAAATCCATGCTACTATTTCTGGCATGTTTAGTCAAGAGGGTCAGAATGAACGCAACAACTCAATGGCACGTTTGTACAATGGGAAGCTGGCTACAATGTTAGGGCTGGACCTACTTCTTTTTTCTTTTGTGGAAGGAGTGGGTTTTCTAGAATTTGTGGCAGCCATCTACCCATAATGGAAAGTTCCTAGGCAGACCTATTTTGCCTAGGTTGCTGTTCCTGTGCCACATTTTGAAGTGTTATAATAGATTGGACAAGCTTTGCAGCAGAGTGTTGTACACAATATCCACCTGACGACAGACATGTGGACTAGTTCCCAAGCCACTGATTACATGTTCATCACTGCACACTGGATCTCTTTTGTGGGGGTTAGAAAATTATATCTGCAGGTGTAGATACTGCTGAAATTTGTAATGGTGCTTAAAAGCATGCAACAGTAGCCTTGTTCGCCATGGAGAAATCTCATACAGCTGCAAACATCTTGGATGACTTTAACAAGAAGGTCTCTGAATGGCTGCGACCCAGAGGGCTTAACATTGGATTTGTTGCCATGGACAATGGCAGTAATATAATTATGGCAAAGTCAGATGATTGCTATTTCAGTGTCCTGTGTTTGGCGCACTGCATTAACATCATTGTACAGGACCTTTTCAAAAAAGAAGACTGAGTCGGCAACTTACTGTCCACCTGCAGAAAAACCAGCTCTCATTTCAGCCATTCTTTTAAATCCCAGAAGCAGTTGAGGATCTTTCAGCATGATAATAGAATGCCAGTTAAAGCCCTCGTACAGGAGGTGCCAACACATTGGAACTTGACTTATTACATGTTGCAACATCCGTTTGAGCAGTATAGACCAATCAATGAATATATCAAGCAAAGAGGGGATGCAACTGTGAAAGGGATGATCATTGAAATGGACCAATTCGGCCTAGTCAAATGCCTGACAGAAATGCTGCTTCTTTTTTAGGTTTTGACACGGTAAGTCAGCAAGGAGGATAGCACCATGGGCCAAGCAGTCCCTTTGTTGCAAATGCTATAGGAGCAGCTAAAAGAGGTGTCTGAAATGTAAAGTGCATATTGCTGAATGCACGCTCCCTGGTGAATCATAGTGTTCAATGCGCAGCACTAATAGAGGGAGGTGACATAAAATTGGCATTCTTTACTGAAGCTTGGACGGATGATGCCTCGTGTCCCGATTTAGTTAAAGCCACACCCCCGGGTATATTTGCCATACATTAAATAGGTCCATCAGGAAAGGAAGGGGACTAGCCATGATTTATCATAGTTCAGGCACGGCAGTCTTTCAAACAGCCTCAAATGCAGCATGTGAAGCACTGTCCTTTTCCCTCACCCTCTCTCATCATCACACTTTTAAGGGTATCCTATTATACAGACTTCTGGGTCCTAGGAGCCCTTTTGTAACATCTACGGGAAACTTGCTGGAAGAGGGCTTGAGCGCTGACTTCTATACTATATTGGGAGATTTTACTTTTTATCTGGAGGCGTATACAGAACCAGATATGGTGAATCTTATAGATCTGATGAACAGTGCCGATCTTAGGCAGCAAGTTATCAGGCCCACTCACGTTGCAGGGCATATGTTGGATGGTATTTTTTTAAACCACCCACATCTATCATTTACTGGCCTGCTGCCTCACACTAGGGGCACCACAGTCAGATCAAGTGGCCGTTCTATTTGAGCTGGCCAATCCAGGCCATCATGTGACAGAAAGACCTTCCAAGAAACAGAAGGAAATTAGAGCATGGAATAAAGTTGGGGGTTAAGACCTGGCAGACTTGCTTATGTCAACTGTTGGCCAAATGCCCCTAGATGTGGAGGAGGCGACCTCCTTATAAACAAGCTGGTTGGAGCCTGCGTGTAATAAGCTAGCGCCAAAGAAAATTCTTTTTCCTAAAATGTCACAACCCTCTGCTCCATGGTACACACAGGAACTTAAGGATCAAAATTCGATCTGTAAACATTTAGAACTGAATTGGAGGAAAGAGTACAAAATAACAGAAAGAAACACATATAAACAAAGCCTTTTGACTTATAAACAGTTGCTTTTTAAAACAAAGCAAGATTTCTTTGTTGGTCGAATTAATTTAACAAAAAATTCACCCAAAGAACATTTTAAAACGGTTAACTACTCTGGCGCATCCCCAGCCAGCAAACATTCAAAGGGGCCAGGAATTATGCGATAAAATTGACACTTTTTTCCTGGCAAAAGTGGAGAATATCTTTGCAACTTTTAATGGTCTAAAGACGGTTGTGGCAGGGACCTCTACAGAGGATCATAAGTTGGCGGTAGGATTACAGCCTATTCTGGACAAGTTTTTACCAATATCCACATCCGATACTCAGAAGCTTCTCATGTCTGCCAAATCAGGCTCCCCTTATGACCTATGTCCTGTTGTGGTGGTGAAATTAGCCCCAGAACCGATTGCCCTTTTACTCACTTCTTCATTAAATACAATGTTTGCAGAAGGGCAGTTCCCCAAATCGTGGAAAATTGCCTCAATTTTGCCACTTCTAAAGAAGCCCAGTCTGGAGCCAAAGGATCCAAATAATTTTCGTCCTATCTCACGCCTCCCTCTTCTATCCAAACTGGTTGAGAAAAGACTGAATGCTCAATTGAGTGCTTATTTACGTGATGCCAAAGCTCTGGATCCTACTCAATATGGGTTCAGGGAGGGGCATAGCACGAAAACCGCACTTCTAAAATCTACGGAAGAGATCAGGGTAGCTTTGGACCAAGGAGGAAAGGCCGCTATGATCATGCTTGACCTTTCCGTAGCCTTCAATACGGTCCATCATGGTCTACTGATGGACAGTTTGCGGGTCTGCGGAGTGCAGGATAAAGCGTGGACACTCCTGAAGTCCTTCCTATCGGACAGACTGCAAATAGTCTCACTAGGTGAATTGTATTCTAAACCCTTCTCACTGCCCTGTGGAGTTCCGCAGGGATAGTCCTTGAGCCCTGCACTTTTTAATGTATATGTGTCTTCGTTGGCTCCCCTTATAAATTCCTTTGGCTTTGGCCTTACCTCGTATGCGGATGACACGCAAATTGTGGTGTCACAGTGGCCCGGGCAGGAAAAAGCAACAGGAATGCGGTTTAATGAGTTTACGGAGGCAGTTGGAAGGTGGATGTCCCAGAAATGTTTAAAGCTCAACTCGAGCAAAACTGAGGTCATCCTGTTCAGGAATGATGCTAACTTTTGGACCCCAACTTGGTGGCCAGATTTTATGGGATCTATTCCGACACCTATTAGGAAAGTAAAAAATCTGGAAGTGTTAATAGACGACAGGCTCAAGTTGGGCAATCAAGTCAACGCAGTAGTTTCAGCCACTACATACACTCTTAGAACAATGAAGAAAATTCTTCATTTTCTGCCGAAAGATAGCCAGCGAACAATGGTTACAGCATTAACTATGTCAAGGCTGGACTACTGCAACAGTTTATATCTGAATATGCAGGAGCGTTTTCTTCATAAATTACAAGTTATGCAGAACGCGGCCGCTAGGCTGCTTACTGGCACACCAAAATTTGCACCGATCTCAAGTGAAATCAAAAGACTTCACTGGCTGCCCGTTAAGCAGTGGGTGCAATTTAAATCCCTTTGTTTGGTTTTTAGGGCCCTACAAGGTACAGGTCCTGATTATCTGAAACAACAATTTCAGTGGTATGTGCCCAAAAGGTCACTCCACTCCCTGGGAGCAAAACAAATGATGGTACCACCTACAAAAAAAGCAAGGTGGGGAGGCAGAAGGCTTTGAATAACCTCACTGTTCAGCTGAGGAAAGCTACTGATTTATTGGCTTTCAGGAAGGCTCTAAAAACGTGGCTGTTTAATGTATAACCTGGTTGCAAGTTATGTTTCACTGGGCGGACAGTAGCGAGCATCAGGACACCCTGGGGTAACTGTTGCGCTGTACAAATTTCTCTAACATAGCATAACAACATAACATATGCAGGTGTGAGCAAAAGAAAAGATAAACATGAGTTGGCAGAGAGCTTAATTCTTCATTTGGCTGTTAATACAAGTCTGCAAAGAGACATTGTGTCATCCAAACATTACATCTGTACCACAATTTTTGATCCATGGTGAAAACAATTACTGGCCCTTTCATTCCTTTTTTAGACGGGGATGTTTCAAACTACAAGACATGGATTGCTGAGCAAGCTAGCAACCTAGAAAAAGTATGGCTGTGAACTGGAGGCCCACTCCTGGGATGCAGCCTTCACCTTCCATAGAGCCTGAGGGCAGTGATGTTGGCTCACAGCAGCCAAAAGCAACAACAAAAACACAAGTAACAACAATTGGATCATCAGTTCCAAAATCTGCATTTGATTGGTTTCTAATGGCAGGGCTTAAGTCCAATGCAGAGGTGAAGGCAAACGAGTTCGAGCAACTATTGAGAGGATGGTCCAGGTCTATCCTAATGACCCAACAGAGTTCTATCTGGTCAAAACCCATTAGTGTATTGGCATGAGAAGAGGTGCCAATGGCCAGTGCTCAGCAGGAGGGTAATAAAGTATCTGGCTTGCCTGATAGCCAAGTGTATGCTGAGCATGTGTTCAGCGCAGCTGGTGCAGTTGTCAAAGTGAGAAGGATCAGTTCTCACCCCAAAATGTGGGGAGATTAACCATGATCAAAATGAATCAGCACTTTATACCACCGAATTACACCATACCTGAAGTATGACAGAAGCAGGATGCGGTCGATTGGTCAGACTCAGGTCATGGTAGCATGTTAGCAAACTAACTTCTGGGTTAATCACCTGATTTTGAGGTCAAACTTTACTTCCCTAACTACTGAGTAGGCCTGAGCTACCATAAAACATTTGATTGCTGAACTGCTTGACAAAAAAAGGATATAGCTAGGGGAACATTATATTATTTTGTTTGTTTGTGTCTGAATATTACAATGTAATTTATACATATGTATGGCCAGATTGGAGTTGGACGAGCGTGCAGTGAAGAAGCCTCCCCCCATTCCCTACAAGGACACTGGAAAGACAATGCCTGCCTCCATCTCATGCCTAACCTTTCTTTCATCCCCTAGCAGAACAGCTCCAGAATATTTGGGGGCAGATTTATGTTAACTGGCGCATCCCTGCATATCAGCAGGGATGCGCCAATTATTATGCGCCACAGCTGCGCCACCATGGATGCGCCGCATTTATAATGCGGCGCACCATGGGGCAAAAACGGCACAGATGCGTGACGCATCTGTGTCGTAAAAGTGGCGCATTGCTGGAGTTGCGTCGCAAGCGCGACGCAGCTCCAGCAATGTTCTGGGGGGCCCTATCTGTACAATGCTGCGTCAATACTTACGCCTGCTTCAAGCAGGCGCAGGGTTTTGACGCAGCATGGGCCTAAAAGTGACTGAGTGAAATCTTGTAGATTTCACTCAGCCACTTTTAGGAGGCGTTCCTGCGCCGGAACGCCCCCACCTGCCCTGGAACGCCTACATGTGGCGCAGGGCTTTATAACGTGACGCATCTCCCAGATGCGTCACGTTGTAAATACCCCGCACCATGGCGCAGGATTTGCGCCGCTGCTGCGTCACAAAAGTGACGCAACGGCGGCGCAAAAGTGACGCAAGTGAAACATAAATCTGCTCCTTGATTACCAAGAATGGGCAATGTGTGTTGCATTTATCAAAGAGGATTGGCAATGTACCATTGTGCTTGAATTGGAACAGGTAAGTAATGCACCAATGCGTGATATATAGGTGATTGTCTGTGAGTGTTGAAATTATTCATGTGGTGGCAGATAGTGAGGGTGGGTGTTCAACTATATTTTGTAAGCTTGGTTGTGTTTGTGATGATTCACTATGTTGATGGTGTAATGGGTGATAATTGTTTCCTGAAGGTGATTTTTTTCTTCTGTTTTGACACTTATCAATATTTATTTGCTGGGCCCACACAGATTTCTTTTCTTGTTCACTCTCCAAAAGACCCAACCATTCCTTTAGCTACACAAATCTAGTCTACGCAAAAAATCACTCAATGTTTATCTTGTTGTTTATTAAGAGCATTGCACTACAGATCAATATTTCTCATTTTTGTCAGAAGGGAGTTGGACATATAAGTTACACGGAGTCAGGAGGATGATGGAAGAACTCCGGGTGTGACTAGCTCAACAACTGCTAAAAGAAAGAAGTTATCAACTACACTTAAAACAACATCGCAATGACTCTTAGAGGCCTACTCAACTCTGAGAACTGATAAGAGGTGCATTGATTATTTGATTTGAGAAATGCAATGCTGCTGAGTGTGTGTGCTGGTTGGCTCACATTTGAAACCATGTGGTTGGCTGGGGGGTCCGTAGTTGAAGGCAACTGGAGACAGACACGTGATGAAGTCACATCATCACAATATGCACTTGCTATGCTAATTGTTGTAATGATGATCATGTCAGTTGTGAGTTTGATCAGCCAGACATGTGAACCCACTTGTCTGTGATTGATGGTTGTTGTAATTGCTGTCACTTATTTGATCGCACATGAGTCATAAAATGAATGACTGCAAACGACTACTACCTTGGACTGCCTCTGACTCTTCTTGCTACACTCCTCATGAAGCTTACCTTTTGTCCTTGTCCTTGACTCTACAATATCATTTCTGTTTTACAATCTGTAGGCCTTCTCTTCTCTTGCACAAAAGGGAAAAGCACCATAACACTAATGCTTCTCTTACCGGACCACTTCAGTCAGGAACCCAAGCTTGATGAACAATCCAAGAAGAATGCAAGTGCACCAAGCAATTTGGCAATACAGTATCATTTTTCTTTTAAGAATCATTTTTTACAAATGTGTGAGTTTGTATTTACTACTTTTCAAACCTAGGTTACAGAACATTTAGAGTTCCAATAATATAATAACTTGGGAAGCCGAGGTTGCATTTAACTTAACTGTGTGATACTCATTCCTTCATTTCCTTCCACAGTAGATTGATGATGGCTGACTGCTCATCACCTATATGAATATTGTCCTTGTGTAGTGTTTGTCTTTGTCACACCTTTCCCCAAATCCTCTTTCCCATCCATTCATCAAACCCCTAACCATCTTCCCCCGGTCTGTGTGATATATTGAGGTTTGACTTAATTTACACCATTAATTGATCACACACTTGGTGGGGTGGATGTGGTGAAAGCAACACCAACTCAGTGCAGGATCTACACTTCTATTACCTAAACAATAGCCCACATTGGCCCCATTTACCCACCGAAGCATACAAAGCGATCAATATTTTAGATATTGAAGAATATAATTGATCAGCATCATCATTCAGGCACTGTATTGCGTAAACACTTAACCTTGTCCACTCCAGACTTTGAGTACATTTTACGATGCGAGTATTTTGCAACTTTAGTTTTAATTAAAATACTAGCTCACCATTGCTTTGAAGAATTTATTACTGTCATTTTTCATTATATCTTTACTAGCAGGTATTTTTTGTTGTGTAGATGTCTGGTCTCAATTGCTTGTAAATCTAAGATATAATAATATATAACCCACTAACTCAGTGTTTATATTTCAATTCAGTTTCCTACAATGCATAATCCTTCCGATTTATTCTTCAGTTGGAGTTCACCTAGGTGGGAGTTAAACCTCACTTCTTATTCCTTCACTGTTACTACTTCCACGACCATAAGATAGCACCTTGGGAAACCATACAACCCTCCCGTCACCTATTCAGGTAAGAGAACTATGGAGCATTGTTGTAGACAACATAGGCAATAGGCTTAGTGGTCAATATAGTTTTAGACTGCAAAGACTAGGAGAGTAGTGGGACAAGACACTGCCTAACTAATTGTTATACACTATAAGCAGATTTTAAAAACAGGTTGAGCTAAAAGGTAGCAGTACAACATAAAACACCCCAAAGAATTGGGGCATACATAAAGTAAATTAAATATTTATTACCTTTTTAACAATATAATAAAACCCACCCCTTCTACCCACAACTCACCCACCCCTTTCCCAAACAAATCTCCCTGTCCACAACCAATGTCAAAAATATCCATCAAAAAACTAAAGTCCAAACTGTCCCGGTTCCAACTACCATAATCCCCACCCTTTCCACCCACAAGAAGCCTCACCCACCAAAACAATTGTTAAAAAGTAAAAAAGAGGGCATTAAACAAGGTGGGCCAGGAGTTTTATGAGGTGCCCTCCATCTGTGCCTGCCTGGCTTCAATGCATGGCAGTCTCAGCAGGAAGCGCCGTTGGAAGGTGCGGTCTGAAATTGAGGGGGGGCAGCAGTGATGGAACGATGGCAGGTGCCTGCCAGCAGACTGTGGCACCAGTGTTATTGCTTAGAGGCTGAAGATTCTGGTGGCTGGCTGGGGCCCTTGGCAGTTGCCTCCTCCACCTCCTCCCGGGCCCCTAGCCACTGGTACTCAGCCCATATGGCCTTCAACCTTGGGCTGCTGCATCCTGCTGAGATGGATGACCAGCAGGAGTAGCTATATCAAGAAAGTAAAAAGACAAATTGTGAAAAATGCTCTGTGCAAATCACTTGTTTACAATTGTGTATTGGCACAGTAGCAGTACATTGCTGGTCCTTAAGGGCCACTTGATTTGATGTGATTAGAGTCACAGCCATTACCCACACATGCCTCACATAAAACTAAAGGCAAATGGGAAGTGCACTAACTGTCTGAAAGGAATTAAGGCTAAATAAACAGCACACCAGTTGAAAAAAATATATATTTTTTTCTTTTGAAGGATTTGCTAGTAAAAACTAAACAGACACTTTATGTGGAAAAATACAAATATAGTACAAGTCATTATGCACTATGAGTACAAGTATTATCGTTTTTGTACAAAATTAATAAAGGCATGCTAGTTGGCTCCCTAGTCATACTCATTAGTAGTACTTTGCTACTCTCTGCAGTCTACAGATGGGGAATCTGTAAAAGATCTTATTTCAATGTCCCTACCCTTTTTCAAAATGCCTTTCAATTTTACCCTGACTACAAAGCAGATGAATAATAATGAATACCGCATGTCATGTATAAAATAATTTGGTATGTCGTAATTAGACGGTGGGAAAAGTGATGCACTGCAGTACAGGGAAAGGATGAATGAACAGGATATAGAGTATATTTGACATGAATGACACAGACTATCCCATACGCAAAGTCAAGGCACTTACTTAGTCCCAGTTTACTCCAGGCCTCACCCTCCACCACACTTTATAATTAATTTCAAACTAATACATTTGCTTGGCAGTAAGGAAAGGAAACTTAATTTACTCCACTGCAGGATAATTTAGAGGGATTAGGTTGAGTAAGTAGATGTTTTACTGCAGATTAATGGGGTGTCCTTAATCATCATCATGTGCCTAAGCTTTGTCTAGTGAGTCACTGTGGTTGACGAATGAATAACAAGGGTAAATCCGTTATGGAAGCCATGATGAAATATATCACTTGGTGAGAAAAATGTGGCGCACGCCAAGAATGGATTTTTCAAATATTTGGGAAGGGTGGGACAGAACTTAGAAAATAATAAAGGAGTGCAAGTCCTAGGAAATGACTGAGTGGACACTGGGATGGAAGGGAAACACACCTTGTTTTCACATTGCCATATATTGAAAACTTTGTAAAGGCCACATAACTGAAGCAGATGCACACTACACAGCCAACACTGCAGTGCCGAATTTAGCCATGCAGCATTTAGTTCATCATGGGTGGCATTGGCGATATGCCATTGTAGGGAGGGAGGTGATGATTGACGATGGGTGGGATACATAATATCTGCCTCACCTAAAAAATACTGTGAATCAATGGATTAAACAGAAATACCACCCCAACCCTTTGAATCAAAGCTTTGATAAAACTATTCCAAGAAATTGAAGAAGATGAGCATGCCCCGATCCAGAATAACTCCCTTGTTTCTTCATCCAAGCAATTATCCAATCATCCTCTCATTGTTCTACTATTCTTCACCCTTGGCTTTGAACACACCATTTAAGCTTTAGATTCTCTCATCCAGTCTTTCACTATTGAAAACCATCCATCCAAACATGGCTGTCAGCGAACCTTTCACCAACATCCATTTAACCAACCCAAGCATCCTTTCACTCATTCACCCATCCTGTTTTAATCCACCCGAGTATTCCTTTGACCAACCCAGGAAGGCATCCTTTCACTCATATGTTTACTCCCACCCATGCAGGCATCCTTTCACCCGTATACCCTTTCTTCCATACTCTCACCCACCTCTATGCATCGTTTCATCCATGCATAGTTTCTCTCATATTACACTTCACCCATCCTTTCTCATTCCATAATTTTTCCCTTTTGATCAACCCATTGCTGTTAAAGTTAATTATGAACCTTTGCCTCCTGAGTTGCAGATAGAAGAGGCCATTAACTTCTCAACTCCTACCATATCTGCTAAAGCGGGGTGTTCAAGTATCTATAACCTTGCAGTCAGTTTATTACTAATTGTCAATAATCAAGCAATATGACACTCATCCCTGCCGCTCCACTGGCACTCTCGCTGCTGGTCCCTGCACTGGTGGTCTATTCAGCTAGAAAACACATTACACATTTTAGATGCTACGTATGCCCCCCCTATAAATTGTTTTGCAAAATACAGCCACAATACATCACTACATTTCGGTTACAGTATCTTCTGTCAAAACATCACGTTGGGCATTTTGTTGGTTGACAATGTTTGAAAAACCAGGTATTCAAGCCAACCAAAAACTTTTTGTAATGGTGAGGCAGAGCTGTGATGAATTTGAGTCATTGAAGTGCAAGTTCAATGAAGGACATATGGTCTTGGTTGGCAAATGCAATAGGGCCATCCTCATACTTCCAGCCATGCTGCACTGTCATTAACTGCTGGTATACTATGATAATAATACATACACAACATTGGGAGGTCCACCATGACCATTGCCACTCTCTCATTTTACTGTTCGAGCATGAGCAAGAAAAAGAAAACCTTCTCAACAAACATACATAGAATACCTTACTTGGGCATGCAATGTTCACAGTAGGGTACCTGACCTAAAATGGGTTCTCTGAGTCTTACGTTACCAGGCCACAAAATATATAAGGGCAGAAGGAAATCTTACTGGCAAAGCAGAAGAAAGGAAGCTACAGATAGACTAGTGCAGACAGTTTGAGTCAAGTACAAAAACATGAAATATAGTAAATAAGTAAATAGGATAATGCAGGGATAAGAAGAATTTTGGAAACAGCTAGAACAAAGAGCAGTTGGAAAATAATCGGGAGAAAGGCACATAAAAAGGGCATAAAATTCTAAACGTGGAGCAGTAAAAGTTAGGGAAATAATAATAATATTAACAGTAGGACTTTCTAGGGGCGAGGCACCCCCGGCTCCCTCATCTTCTTCTGTGGTTCCAGGGCGCAGCCTTCTTCTTTCCCCTGGATGTAAGAAATAAAGAAAATGAAATAAAAAAAAATCTGTGGTAGTTAATATTGACCCCAAAAATATTTTGACAGGGAAAGACAAATGCAGTAACATTGAACTTTTCTAAATCAGATCACATATAGTACAAATATTGTGGAGCTATTCCTAATTTCCTAAGCTACATTTTAAAACTACTAATAAATTGCAAGAAAAATCTTTGCTTCTCTTCTTAATCTCTCAACTGCTTTCGATGGGCCAACTCAAGGGGTATATGTACAAGGAAATGGTGCAGCATGGCTGTGCAGCAAATTGTGCTGCACTTTACTGCATCATGCGAAAAACACAGGAATGCACCGTATTTACAAGATTACGGTGCACCCCTGTTTTTCTCATTGCGCTAAAAAAGAGTGCCTAGTGCCAACAGACACCTTTGATCCATAGTGCAAAGATGCCTGGGTTGAAGAAATTATTGTTTATATCCACATAAACAATCATTAATGGTGATTTGCTACTTCTTTGTTTGCAGCATTCTAAAGCACACATAGAGGCAGCAAATTGCCATTATTTAATGATTGTCTTTGTTTAGAAAGGAACGCCTTCCGGCACAAAAACAATCATTAACAGCTTTTTGCTCTTTCTGTGTATGCTGCAGAATGCAGCACACATTGAAAAAGCAAAAACAAGGAGTATTTTCCTCATTGTGCCAATCTAGCATCTGCGGTGGTGTGCACTCTAGGGCCTGCAGCCACCACTACAGCCATCACAGGTTCCAGAACAACAGGGCCTGGCAAGTCCATTGCCCACAGGTTCTTACCTCTTTGCTGAAGGGTGCATACTGCCAGGGGCCTGCTTGTGGCAAGCAACAAAGTTTCTCTAGGGCAGTGCGTTAGTGGTTGTGCTGTATTTGCCAGCGGTCTTTGCTACACTCTTAATATCAAAAATGCTGTGTTCTGGCCAGGTTTGCTAATCTGGACTTCACCTCCCATATGCTCTGGTCAGTAGCCATCTTGAGTGTGGTTGAGCATAAAGAGTGGCCCCGCCACTCTTTAGGCACCATGCCCTTCCCGAAGCCTAGTTCCTTTCACTTCCTGGCAGAGACACTTTGAGGCGAGTTGCATCTCCTGCTGGGAACTTTTAGAAATCCTCGAGACAGGTCTTACTGATATGTCTTTCTTCTTGGCAATGATCTGCTTAGGTTGGAAGTGTATTCTTACTTCTTGGTTGGAAATTCTGATATCACAAGTGAACCTGGCCGTCAGAAACGTTACTCCCTGTGTAATAGAGGATTTAGTATGGGACTATTCTTATTAAATACTTTGAGATTGAGCTTCCTGGTGCAGCTAACTAGGTGAGATGTTTTCCTCATAAATCATGGGAAGAAAAGGCAGTGACCAAGTTTATATCAAGGTGAACATAAGTAAATTAAACTGTGATTGCGTAAATTTCCTTTGAATACAATGAGTGCTTGAGCGAGTGCGAGTTAAGCATTTTAGCCCTACCAATTGTCAACCTTTGACTTACTCCTGCACTTCGCTCAGAAATTCAGCCCTGGTATGGGTGCTTGTATTCTGGAAACAACTGTTCTACTCACTAAACTTGAATCATATCCTGAGGAGTGTGGTGATTGCAGACTTGAGGGTTTTTAGTATTTGTCTAACTTTTTTCTTTCCAGATCACCCTCCCCGCTGTTCCTACCACAAAACCCCTTCCTGCACCTGGCAACTCTAAACCTCAGTGCTATTATAGCATTCTGAGTTGGAGGTACCCGGAGGTGGACCTCGAGATCGCCGTGCAGATCCGAAGGAAGGAGGCCACTGTTGACAGAATAGTGAGCCCATAAATAAAAATTCCGCCTGATTTGCACAAGGACCTTTAGAATAGCCACCTTAGATGACCTGTTAAAGGTCGTAACTCAGATACAAAGAGACTTAGTCAAATCCAGAAATACAATAACACTACTTACAGACATAGTAGCTTAATTGCAAACTGAAGTAGGGGAACTTGGAGGGAGTGGTGATCAAATTCCCTTGGATGCAGCATGGGTGAAGATTCCTGGACTAATTCATACTGACCCAATCCCTTGTCATTGTACAGGGGTTTCACCACCCACTAACATTTCAGTAAATGTCCTCACACAGATTCCATTGGCAGTGCCAGAGTGGTTCTCAGGTGCCCCTGTGAAGGTTCAGATATTCTTGACACAGGTAGAGTTACACTTCACATGTAGACCCACTACTTTTCCCAGCCCATAATCCAGGATAGCATTCCTTATCTCCTACTTATCTGGAGATCCCGCAACTTGGGCAGTTCCTTTAGTGCAACAAAATAGCCCTCCCTTATGTGATTGGTGACAATGTGTGAACGAATTTGAAAAGGTGTTAGAACGGCGAGCACTCACCCTATTGGCTGACGGGGAGTTGCTCGAACTTCGTCAAGAAAGTAGAGTCGTAATTTCATACCTAGCGTATTTCAATCAACTTATACCTGAAACTACATGGCCTGAGGAAAAGAGATCAGCCCTGTTTTGTCAAGATCTCAAAGAAGAACCACAAGTTGTGTTAGCACAAGTAGACCCCCAACAATCTCCTATTCTGATCTAATTAATCTAACACTGGGGTTAAATCATAGGTTGTCGGCAAGCAGAGGAGACAAGAAAATATCAGACAAACTCAAATGGCACTCGGAGAAGCTCATATTTCAAACTATAAATCAAGACATAGGCACAGAACCCAAAGGGATATAAATGATGTGACAAACCTTATCAAAAGAAGGGACGGAGACTCGTCAACGAAATGGACAATGTCTGTACTGCTGTCAGGATTCCAGCAGCTACAGTCAGAATAGTGGAAAAAGCAAGAAGTATAGCTCTCGCTTGAGAAGGGCAGCTAGATATCCACACTGGAAGAGACAGCACATGTCCATATCTCAGACTCTGAAAGTCCTCCTCAAGCATCTACAAAATGGCACCCAAAAGGACTAAGGATTTAACAATCTATTTCTACAAAAAAGTCGGGTCAGCGCACTAGCTTTTTCTTCCCTTGTGCAGGAACTCAATTTTGAAATGTGTGTGCCTAACTTTGACAGCTCGCACTTCAACTGAAGTCTGAGGTGCGTTCAGTCGCCTCATTCGTGTGAGCCTTCTGAGGAAGATTTTCGGAGGTCCGCAATTCAGTGAAAACAACCCATTTTTCTGGAATTTTGGTTATGTGCTCACTCGGAGTGTTTCTGACAGCGGAGGGACGTGTTTTCTCGGGCGTTCTCCGTTTTGATGTCAGTTTTGTTTCAAGGCTTTACAGAACGCAGCTACATGAGTGGACTCTGCAGTGAGATTGATTCTGAGGTGGAGTGAAGCTTCCTTAATCCTTCACAAGGTGGAAGTGTAATATAATTTTGATATGAACATTTCCAATTCAGGAAGGAGCTTCGTTTAAATGTTAAGCTTGTTCCTTCGAGGGAAATCAGCTGGAATTCCAGGTATTGTGACATTTACTATATTTCAGCATTTGTTGTTTCTAATTCTTCAGCCTCAAAAACTGTACAGTAAATAAGAAGTATAGTGCTACATCTAATATAAGAAAAGACTTGGCACTATCAAAAGAGTTCAGCGTCAGAGACATAATATTCAACCAATTTGAATCCTATACCAACAAGTTCAAAAATATTAGAGAGAAGCTATAGCCTTCTAGTCTGGGGTAATTAGAGTTTGACATTTAGCAATAATTTAATGCAGGTGTGTGGATGCATGTATTATATGTTTTCTTTCACAATGCAAATGCAGAATTCCAGATCCCAGACAGAGTAGCGGAGACGTGCAGAAGACTTGCGGTGTTTCCGTCAAAAGGCTGTCTCTCTTTTATCCACTACCTCTTTCCTCCCTGCTGTTGCACTCACCAAGAGTTAGTCTGTTGGTGGGAGTATTGGTGGAGGGGCTTTGGGACCTTCTTCAACTCCTGCGGAATTTGACTGGATCCTGACAGATTGAAGTGACAGCATTTTTCCGCCTGAGTCGAGATGGCTGAGGGGTTTGACATGAAGGCCTTGGCGGGAAAATTGGAAAATTTGCAAATCCAATTGTCCCAAACTGTCGAAGAGAATAAAAATTTGAGAGCCAAAATAAAAAGGTCCCAGCAAGAAACGCACCTAATTAGACAAAGAATGGATGAGCTAGTAGCCAGTTCCTCCCCTCTTCCTGGGTTTTAAGCCAGTCGTAAAACAGCTTCTGAAGTTACAACTCAAGTAATTAATTCCATGTCTCCTATAGTTCCTTTGGCCAATCCAGAAATATATCATGGGGATCCTCATAAGGCACAGGTGTTTCTTACCCAGTGCTCTTTACATTTCCTATGCAGGTCAGTTTCTTTTGCGGAAGATCAAGTCAAGGTTGCATTTGTGCTGTCTTACTTGGGAGGAGATGCTGCCGCATGGTCAATGCCATTAATCTCTCGCAATGATCCAGTCCTCTATGATTTTGAACTTTTTAAAAGAGAATTTTTGAGAATCTATGACAGAAGATCTGCAAACCAAGCCATCGATAACGATAACAAATTATTAGATCTCAAGCAAGGGAACAGAGATTTGGACGCTTATATAGCACAATTTAACAAGTTAGTACTGAAAACGGAATGGCCTGAAAGTAAGAGGTCAGCCGTTTTCTATCGTGGGCTTAAGGACGAATTAAAAGATGCATTCGGCCAAATTCCGAAAAGACCTCAAGGTGTTTCAGAACTTATAGACTTAGTTTTACAGTTGGAGCATCGCCTCTTTAAAAGAAGATCTGAAAAGAAGAAAGATGTTCGTCCCTTTGTTCCACGATTTGACAGATTCAAATCGGAAGCTAGTAAACCAGAAGCTTCCTCTGGTGAAGAGCCAATGCAAATTGGTTCAAATAGAGGGCCCCTCACAAAATAGGAGCGAGAAAAGAGAAGATCAAAGAATTTATTTTTATATTGTGGAGCTTCAGGTCATTTTTTGGAAGATTGTCCAAAGAAGCCTTAATCCAACCTGGGGTTGAAAGACAAATCTCACCAGTAGAAGGCATTGCTCTGGTGGGAACTGAAGACAAGTCAGCTCCAGAAACTCAGCAACCTTACAGTCAGCAGCTCCACATTTGACTTACTTTTGTCACCAAGTTTGGCTCCACTGAGATCAAGGATGTTTCTGTAATGATTGTATCTGGCGCCACTGGCAATTTTTGTGACTTTAAATATGCCAAGAAAGTTGGAATCCAAGCAATCAAAAAGAAACATTTATAGGTAGTTCGAGTAGTCGATGGATCTAATCTCACTTCCGGTCCCATCACGGAAGAGAAAGAAACCATAGAATTATGGGGACTGCAGGGTCATCGAGAATTTTTGAGGTTTAATCTAATTGATGCCCCCCAGTTTCAGCTGATTCTTGGATTGCCATGGTTTACGGAACATAATCCGAGAATCAACTGGGAGAGACGCACAGTGGAGATGACTTCAGACTATTGCTTAACCCATTGCTTTCATGAGATTCCAGTTAAGTCAGAAAGTTCCCCAGCAGCTGAACAGGCTCAAGTGACTAATCGAATCTGTGTAATGGATTTGAAAGAAATTCTAGAGGAATATAGAGATCTGTCAAATGTTTTTGATAAGAGCAATGCAGAGAAGCTTCCGCCGCATTGGGAGTTTGACTGCAAAATTGAATTGGAAGCAGGTGCGATTCTTCCTTGCAGTCGCATCTACGCTCTTACGGTCAATACTTAAAAACGTATCTGGAAGAGTATTTAAAGAATGGTTTTATTCGTCCCTCTCAAACCACCATCTCTTCCCCTTTATTTTTCATTCCTAAGAAGGATGGGAATCTTCGCTCCTGTATAGATTATAGAGCCTTAAACCAGGTCACCGTCAAGAATCAGTACCCCTTACCGTTGATTTCCCAGTTGTTGGATCAGATAAAGGGTGCAAAGCTTTACACGAAATTTGATTTGAGAGGTGCTTATCACCTAGTGAGAGTCACCAAAGGCGATGAGTGGAAGACTGCCTTTCGGACAAGATATGGCCTCTACGAATATCAAGTTATGTCATATGGATTGAGCAATGCACCGGCAGCTTTTCAGCATCTGGTTCATGATGTGCTGCGAGAAGTTTTGGACTGGGCGGCAGTCATCTACATAGATGACATCTTGATTTTCTCTGAATTTGGAAGATCATGTTTCTTCATACTTGTAAAGTGCCCCATTTATTCACGCTGATGACCATAAGGCTCGTGGCTCCTGTTATTGTTGGCAGAGCTAGAGGAGTTTGAATAAGGCAGGTTGTTGTTTAGAGACCGAACGTACAAGGACATCCATTTTATTAATTTCTTTCAGAGATGTTGTCCAAAAAAGGCATTTTACTATGCCGGGTTCAATCTGAATGTTTAGTTTTCTTTCGCTGGTACTTGTGCTAGTAAAGGGGGCCCACTTCCTGTGGCACGGTATAATTAATTTCAGATGTCTGGTCGAGTGATTTTAGGGTTTGTTTCCTGCATGTGACCTTCACTCTTAGAGCTGCAAACCGGTTTGAGCCTGTTAAATAGTTGACAGCAAAATTAGGTAGTCAGCTAGATACCCAACTTTTTTGTATTTATTGGCCCAATCTAGCTGTGTGGTACAGCCCCAGCCCCCTTTTTTGGTACTGCTTAACTTTCTTAATGTGGCCTTTTCAGAATTGCATTTTAAATTCAAAATTTACCATCAGTTAGGATTTTAAATTGTGATTCCAGACAAAGCATATGTAAATCAGCCTTGATACTGCTGCCACAAGAATAGTCGAGACTGAACTGCCAAACCATGTCCTCTCTCAACTGGAACACCAGAAACCAAAGACCAGTTTCAGCCTATTTGAGCTAGTTTCAATCTCAACCACTAGTAATCTGACATTTGAGTGATAAATCATATGGCACTGGGGAGGGTTTTTGCAACATATTGGTCCTGGAGGCATTGCCGCTATGGCTGTTATGTATTACCTATGTAGAGGCATTCCATACTAGCAAAGCCCTTTTTATGGATCGCAACCACGCCTGATGCACTGAGGTGATCGCTGGTAGTAATCTTGCATATAGTAGCCACTATTGTAAACTGTCTGATGTGGTCACTATTACAACACTGATATTATTAGTAGCTCTCTTTTTTTTTTAATGATCTTTATTATTTCTTTTTTCATATATGTTACTTCCCTCTCCTCCCTTCCCCCACCCCACTCAGACATTATCTTTCTTTATATTACATAATCAGAAAAGTTATAGTATCACTTATAATCTTGTGCAGTGGGCTTCGCTACAGCAATGGATTATCTGTATGAATAAGACATTTCCTAGAACATTTTGTTATTTGTACATTTGGGGTCACCGGGAATCTAATCAGCATTCTCTTGACTTTGCATTCACTGCAACAGGGGCTCCCAGATTTCCAGCCCCTTTTTTCGCTTGTTCCGTCCCTTCCTTCTATATATGGCTGCCTCTAGGCTGCATGATGCCAGCAGTCGTGCCCACCATTATTGGAATACGGGCGGATTCAGATCCAGCCAAGCGGAAGCCATACATATTCTATATACTGCCATTGACATGAATATCAATCCAAGGATATTATTTGGTTGAATATCTGCATCTATACCCAGCCTTATTTCTCCCGTTGTAATTTCTATTCTTACATTAAAAATTCCAGATAGAAATCTAGCTATATTTCTTATCAGTTCTTGTAGTGCATCACATGTTGCAGATATATGTACAATGTCGGCTTCGTATAAGGCACACCGCGGACATTCTGTTCCTTTACCAGATCCCCACTTAGCTATTCTATTTGGTGTATAATACAATTGAAAAAACGTTTTATAGTATTGGACTTGTAATCTAGCAGACATTAATATAGACTGAGATGGTTCATACCATCTAAGACATGATTCTGCTGTTGTCCCTAGTTTATCCTGCCATTTTAATGAGAATGTATTCATATCATCAGGCAGTATGGTGATCAAACTATCATAAATTTCACCAATCTTACTTGATTTATGTTATGTTTTGTTATGTTATTCGGATTTGTATAGCGCACAGCTGCCCCAGCAAAGGGGCGTCCCGGCGCTGCAGCATCAGAGAGCGGATCCAAACCCTAAAACAGAGGAGCAGCAGAAAAAAGTAAAATGGTCAAAAAAGAAAAAAAAGAAAAAAAAGAAAAAAACAAAATAGGGGGAAAGAGAAAAGTTTTAATTGCCTTCCTAAAGCCGGACAAACAGGTCATCCTACGAATCTGAACAGGCAGAGAGTTCCATAGCTTAGCTGCGAAGCAGCAAAAAGACCGTCCCCCAGCGCAAAGGCGTTTTACGTGGGGGAGAATAACCAAATGCTGCCCCAAGGAGCGCAGCTGACGCGCGGGAACATAAGGGATGAGCAAATTACTGAGCACACTGGGAGTAGCCAGCTTCAGAATCTTAAAAGAAAGACATAACGTCTTAAATTGAATGCGCTCCACCATGGGAAGCCAGTGAAGTCTTCGAATGGCACTGGCAGAGGAGCATAACCACGGGAACCCTAACAAAGCTCTAGCGGCGGCATTGTGAACATGCTGCAGCTGAGTTATTTCAGCTTGGTTAGCCCCTAATAATAGAGAGCTAGCATAGTCCAGTCGAGATAAAATAGCTGACTGGACAATCAGCTGGCGTGTTGGGGGATCAAAAAACTTTAAAAGAGGCTTAAGACCCCATAGGAGTCCAAAGCAAGTACCGGCAACTTTTTTTGTATGATCTTGAAAAGTGAGGGAGGAATCCACCCAGACCCCCAAGTTCTTAACCACAGGCTTGGGATTAGGAGTACTGCCCAGGACGCTCGGCCACCAACTCTCACTCCAGAGGCTAGCGTTCTACCCTACTAACAGAGCCTCAGTTTTGCTAGCATTCAGCTGTAAACAATTAGTGGTTATCCAATCTGTGACGGCCACCAGGCCGCCCCTAAAGCTAGAGGCGTTCAGTGTGGAACCTTCAGCCAGGGCCACCACCAGCTGCGTATCATCCGCATAGGAGATCATGGTGAGGTTGCTTATAATTTTGATGGTTTGAATTTTCTGAAATTTAGATCTACCCCCCTTTCTTTATTAAAACTCCGTGATTTGAAGGAATTAAAAAAAATCCCTATGGTCTAGCTTATACTCGTTTCTTAATTTTTCGAATGATTTTAGCCCAGCCATGGTATAAAAACAGCCTAATTGAGTAATCCCTTCATTTAGCCATCTATTCATAGATTGTTGTTTTTAGATAATACTGTATAGCAGGAAAACCTTCCAATTCCCAAAAGTTTGCACACTTTCTTCCAGGCTGTATGCATACCCGCCAGGTCATATGCATGTCGCCATAGATACCCACAAGCTTCACTACCCAAGATAAGTTCTTGTGGTGTTGGTATGTCCCCATTTGACCTATTGTCTCTACTTAGGATCAATAATACATTACAGTATTTCAAAATTGTAGCCCAACAATACAATTTAAAATTGGGGAAGGCCAAGCCACCTCTATCTTTGGGAAGGGAAATGTATCCAAGCACCCTACGAGGTCTTTTATATCCCCATATAAGTAGAGAAAACATGGTATCTATAGCTTTAAACAATTGTGGTGTAAACTCCAAACATATTGTCCTAAAAAAATAAAACATTTTGGGAATAAAAGCATTTTAATCACGTTACACCTACCTCCAATACTTAGGTGTAGGTTGTTTAGTCTATTAAGATATTTTTCAGTTTGTTGTATTAGTGGGTCTAGATTAGCCTCCACCAGGCTATCCAGATTGGCTGTTATGTTGACTCCCAGATATATGGCTTTCTCCACTACAAGATCATCCCTCATCGTAAATTTGTTATTAAGCACTATCTGGGTTTTATCCTGATTCAGCTTATTCCCGGATATCTTTCCAAAGATTTTAGCCTCCTCTTCTATTGCTTTTATTGCGGCGCCTGGATCACTCGTAACCAGCGCGCTGTCATCCACATAGGCCAATGTTTTGGTGTCCCAGGTTTGCGACCATATTGGTGGGATTACCAGATTATTTTTGAGTCTGCGGATAAAGGGGTCAATAAATATCGCAAATAATAGGGGGGAGCATGGGCATCCCTGTCTCGTCCCTCTGGTTATGTCTATTTTCTCTGAGACTGCCCCATTCACCATCACTACAGCTTCTGGTGCCGTATATAGCATTGGTGTTGCTCAAATAAAAGGCTCCCCTATACCGTTTCTTGACATCGCTATCCACAGGTATTTCCAGGAGACCCTGTCGAAGGCTTTCTCCGCATCTAATAATATGAGTGCCTTAGGGTCTCCTGCCATCTCAGTAATGTCTAAAAGTGTGATCACTCTTTGTATATGGTCAGTAGTAGATCCCCCCGGGATAAACCCATGCTGATGACCAGATACAATTTTATGAATATTTCGCGCCAATCGGCTGGCTAGAAATTTCGCATATATTTTTAAATCACTGTTTATTAGGGTGATAGGACGATATGATCCAAGTTCTGTAGCATCCTTGTTTTTCTTTTTTAAAACTACGATTTTGGCTCGAGCCCAAGATCCAGGGGGTGCCCACCCTGAAAGATATGTACAAATAGATCATTTAAAATCCTCTTTAGTGGTTTGTAGAAGTTAGCATAACATTCTGAGGGTATCCCATCCATCCCAGCTGCCTTCCCGTTAGCTAGACAATTTATTGACAATAGAATTTCTTCCCACTGTGGCATTTCATCCAGGCTATCTTGATCCTCTTGTGGCAATCTTAATGTTGGAGTCTGATCTAAATAATCCTCATTCTTATCCTGCTGTATACTAGTCTCTTCGTATAGCTCTTGATAATATCTTTGAAATGCATCTCTTATCTCCTTAGAGTCATTCTTATGTCCATATTTTAGATCTTTAATCTCCCTTATTATATTAGCTGTGTTTTGTTGCCTAGTTCGCGCTGCCATTTGGTGACCAACTTGATCGCTCAACTCGTAGGTATTCTCTCTATTCATGCCTTGCATATCACTTTTTCTGTAAAAATATCAATGATTGCATTTTTAGCAATTGCCACCGTTCTAAGTTCCCTTTCGATTTCCTGACCTTCTTGAACTGCCCTTATCAGTCCCTCATCGGCAAAAGCCACGTTTTTTTGCAATATCCCCATTTTCTGGTGGGCCTCTTTGTTAAAGTTTAATGAAAATCGCAGCGTCTCCCCTCTTATTCCTGTTTTAAGGCATCCCAGACGATCTCTATTGAAGTACTACCCAGATTATCTTCTAAAAATTCAGGTATCCATTTGTTCATGTGTTGACAATATTCTTTGTTTAGGAGCAAAGTTCTCTCAAAGGTCCAAATATTGGATTTGTTATTCATTCTTCCATTGTCTAAACTCATGATTAGGGGATTGTGATCCGATAAAACCCGTGGTAATTTATCTATTGAGCAGCTAGAGATTATCTCACTAGACGTAAATATATGATCTAATCTAGCGAATTTTGCATGAGGATTGGAAAAAAACATAAAGATAAACATAGAGATTATATCACTAGACGTAAATATATGATCTAATCTAGCGAATTTTGCATGAGGGTTGGAAAAAAACATAAATCCTACATCATTTGGGTGTTTTGTCCGCCAGCAGTCGCTCAGGCCATGTGTTATACATAATTCTTTGAGGGCAAGAAATACCTTTGGCTTCCTCCCCTTATACTTATACTCAGAATCTAATGACCAATCACAGGGGAGATTTAAATTATAGTCGCCATGCACAATCAGTTGGAGTGACCAATGGACCAGTTCGTTGATAAATTCCAATACACACAGATCATCAGTGACATTTCCATATATTGAACATACAGTTAGTTTCCTATCATTATTATACTGGCATTCCGTAATTGCCCATCGCCCATATTTGTCGGCCGCTGATCTTGTAAATTGTATCCCACTTCCCTGTGCCAGAATGGCAACCCCTCTTGTCCTCGTACCCTGCGTTGTTGCTATAACCAGTCTATACCCTAAGGTTTTAAGAAGATGTTGTTGCGATCCCTCAATATGTGTCTCTTGAAGACAAATAATGTTAGCTCCTATTGCTTTTAGACCCACCGCCACTCTTTGTCTTTGTTTAGGTTATTAAGACCACAGATATACTATACACCTCCTCAATCTCACCATCTCTTCATGCCATCCATACCACTGTTGAGCTTTGGTCTGCTTTTTGCACCGTATTTCATCTATCCTGATTGTATACCTTATATCTGTTGAATGCCTGAGGTCTCTCTTCCCCACCCCCCTACCATTTCCCACCTACCTCCCCCACCCATCTTAAGGCAATCAGGCTCAATCCTGAGCCTGTGTGATAGGGTCTGGATCATCTACAACCACACTTCCTCCCCTTCCCCGCTACCTTGCCCTGTGCTCAACCTCACGAACAAAAGAAAAAAAAAAGCATCCTTGTGTGTACAGAGAAATAAAGTTCATTTGCCACACGCATACATATACTTTCCAGCTCCCTGTTTTCCTGATTATCTTAATGTGGATCAATTGATTGTCTTATATAGCCTTATTTAGTCTCAACAGTCTTGTTTTCCCCCCTGTTGTAATCTCCTCTAGTAGTTTCTGAGCTTGTATTTCGGAAGAAAAATAATAGGTCCGTCCTTGATAAATAACTTATAGTTTAGCCGGATTCTGTAAGAAGGCTGATGCTCCATTTTTTTTAAAAGGAGTTTTGAGCTGCCTGAGCCTCCATCTTCTTTCAACAGTGGCGTGTCCAAAATCTGGTTTGGCGAAATAAGAAAAGTTATCCCACTTCCTCTTCATATTGGGTCTAGCCAAATCATAAACGGCCTGTCGGAGCAAAAAGTCTCAGGTTATTGCGGCGCTGATGGTTTTGTGCCTCCTCTAGTTTCCACATTACGTCCTTCAGCATGTTATCTTGCGAGGATACCTGTTCCTTCAATGTATCCACTGTATTTTCTAGATCCTCTGTGCGTTTTTCCACCATGTACAGCCTCTCAGATATCT
Organism: Triturus cristatus; assembly: GCF_964204655.1. NCBI lineage: Eukaryota > Metazoa > Chordata > Amphibia > Caudata > Salamandridae > Triturus > Triturus cristatus. Next base: position 419,303,338 of record NC_140582.1, read on the forward strand.
CTGTACATGTTTTCCCGATTTTGTGCATAGTGCCTTGCAGCTTCTATGAGGCTAACCGTGCTTGACGATTCTCATTTTTGATTTCGTCCTGAAATTACCTCAAAGATTGAAAGATCATTGAAAGGGAGGGCTCTGCGGTTTCATCATAGGTTTTCTGCACTGTCTGGCCTGTTCTCTGGTCAACTTTCCTGCCTCTTTCAAGCTATTAGAGGGTAGCACTTGCGTTGCTGAATAATCCCATCTGAGCTCTCCTTCTTCTTCACCAAACTTTTTCTTGTGATTGTTCCTTTTTCCTACGACCCCCGTTCAGTTCTCTTAAGTATCCTTTTTTCATCTTGCTGGCTGTAGTTACTCGTAGATGAATCCTCGCATTCCACCTCTTCACTACTACTAGAGAGTCCAATATCTGAGTCCGCTGACTCTTCATTCAGGGAGTAGAATTTTCCATGGAGTCTGGGGAAAGATATCCCACCTCAGAGCTCCTTTTCTGAATAGCCCCTTCGTCATGGATTTTTTGTTGTGGCTGTTTGGGCACATTTCCCCTCTCTCTGTGGTCTCTCCAATCTCTCTGGTTGTTCTAGGGATACTGTCCTTTTCCAGAATTATTCCTTTAATATAATCCTCTCTTTGGACCCCCTGTGAGGTTCCTCAGGTGAACCTAATATTGTGTTCTCATTGCAGGACCCCCAGGAGGGCCTTCCATCTTCCACAGGTCCCGGCGATATGACCAAAGGGGTGTTCTGGGGATTTTCTGTGTTTATTGATTCCTGACTGCCCACATCATCTATTTTATGTTGTACACCCAGCTCTTTCTCTTTCTCACAGTCTATAGGTAGAAACATGCTTGTTATTACGGCTTGTTTTTTCTCGCCTTGGCCCCCCAGAAGCGTATATTTCAGCTCAGTGATTTTTCTCCTGTTACCCCCCTTACTGGAGCATGTTTCTGACTTCTTTGCGTCCGTTCCCACCTTTGAGTCACTTTCTTTTTGGGTAGCAGACAGCGTGTTCAAGCGCGTCTTACCGCATCCGTCTCGCACTGCCATGGTCTCCGTACGATAGTCCTCGTGGCCTCTTCCGGCGTCCTAGTTGCTGAGCAACCCCAGCCAGCAGCCGTCGAAGATTCTCCCTACGGAGGCTGCAGGAGAAGCCGAGCAAGAGATTTCCAGCGTGTAGAGCAAGCTGTCAGACATCAATGTTCCCCCTGTCTCTGGGCTCCGTCATGTCTTCGGGTCCACCGGGTCCAGTGAGCATTTTCAGCAATTGGCATTTCCTTTCCCTTTTGGTGCCGCCTCATGTTCTTGCGGTCTTGTGGATCAATTCAAGTTGCCTTCATCGCTTTGCCTGTCGCATAACGGTCATTCATCAGCTGTCCTACTCGGTACTGAGCACAGCAAGGAGTGGAGGTGAGTGTCTGTGATCTCACTCAGACGCCATCTTGCCCCCCCAAATGCCCATATTATTAGTAGCTCTCAATGAGCTTCATTGAACATAAGTAGCTCTTATTACAGAAAAGGTTGGAAACCCCTGGATTAGACTTAACCACATGCAAATTTTCCTTTTTCTTCCTCCAATACATAAACATTCAAGCCAGGTCCTCTTTGAACCAGATCACAAGCAGTTCATTGCCTTATTCAGCCTATTTGGGTCTCTTCAGATTGGTGCAACTTGGTTTCTGTGGCACAGTGAGAACAGGGCTTATATCAATACAATATAGAACAGTACAATGCTTTCAGAGACTTGTCAGTATTTTCCTTCTGGCTCGTGAAACCGGTTTTACTCAATCTACAACTTTGCAAAAAGAAATAGTTTAGGCAGCAGGAACAAGGAATAAGATTCTGAGGAAAAGAGGAGTGGGGAAAATGAGAAAGAGGTGGTGCCAGTAGTAGGTAGAGAGGATTGAGAGAGGGAAAAGAGAAACAGAAATGTTAAAAAAAACTCAAGAGACAGATAAAATAAAACAAAGAGAAGCATGGGAGGATGTTTTGAGGGGGCTCATCCATACGCAGATGTTGGGTATAGCGGGGGATTCCCCTTAAAACACACAGTAATTCTTTACTGATAAGTAAAGAACAATCATAGACTTAAGATGTGTGCTCTTCTTTTTCGATTTTTACACATAGCACGCCAAAATTTTTCAACTTCAATAACTGTTTTATATTGGTGAATACCCATGTTGCAAACATTTTATGTCTGCCAAAAACCAACGGCTCACCTTGACACAGATATTTGTCTTTTTAAATGTAACCTCATAGACAAGAATTATTTTGTTGCACCTACCAAGAAAACACAAAATTATCACTGAATGGTATAAAGGCATTTCCTACTGTGGTTTCCTATGCCACAAGTGAGGAGTAATCTGCAGTAGTAAATATTACCCAAGGGTGGGAAATGAGCTTGCCAAGGCAAACTTTACCATGGAAGTTTGGGATTCCCCACAAAAATGCACATTTGTCAGCATACCCGAACTCCTCACCTACCTTTTTTCTACCCATGAAAGGCTAGGAGGATTTGTTCAGCCAAGTGCTTTCCCCACAGGATAAATATTTTTCCCAGGAAGAAAAAACATGCATTTTGACAGCCTGCTTCATTCATCCTCCGGGGAGTTTCACCTTATTATAGAACTGCACACAGGGGGAATAGGAGCCCCTGGGCACTGTGAAAAGACATCCCCAGTAGTACGCCGGTTTCCAGGCATACTACCGGGAATGCTTATGAACAGTTATGGATCTTGAGAAGTTCAGGACACATGCTTAAATCTGCAGTTGTATGTCAGAATATCAAAAACAGTACCCGACTAAAATGTTGCGGACTAAATATCGTTTACAAAAATATCACAACACTGGATATCGATTTTTTAATTTGAGCTCCAATGGGCCCTTATTTTTGTTAATATATTTAGGATACAATAATTTTTCAAGACGAAATTCCAGTAACCTATCAAATCTGCAGTGGTGCATGGGCTTCTAGGGTGTGCAGATTTAGTACTTTTTTAATGAAAAGGGTCCACTGTTTTCTTTAAATTGTATCGAATGTTTTATGCTAAAGAATATTCAGTTTAGTATTTGGTGTCAAGGATTTCAAACAAACGCATGCCTTTTCAGTCATATTCCTACTGTCAGTTGCTGAGAAGCATCTTGATGCCATTGAACAATTACTGTAATCTTTTGATTCTGAAGCACATTTTTGGAGAAACAGCTATGTTCAAACAATTGAATTTGAAAAACAGAATGATTGACATGTAATAAGTGTTTGTTCATGTATAAAGTGCAATAAGGTCAGTAGAAGCGATTACGTCCAGGTTACCCGTCAATAATCATGTTACTTATTTTTATACGATGTAATGAAATAAAGAAAAAACTGGTTGAAATCACAAAGATGTAAGCAGAAGATGAGGGATCCGTTCCATTGAGCCTGCAAGCAGAGCCGGCACTAACATTTCGTATTTTGTTTCGCACTGAACACGTTTCACAAAACAACTGCATTTTGCAGGATTCCGCTTTTGTGTCCCAAAATCAGACCAAAAAAGGTTCTCAATGTAAGGAAAGAAAATTGTATTTGTTGGTCCGTCACAGAAAAGCAACTATGATAAAAAAATAAAATAAAATGCCTTACTGTCGTGAGAAATGCGCATGCGCGGGCATCCGCGCATGCGCATTTGTGAAAAGAAGTTGCCGTCAGCGAGGAAGAGGGAGCCCCGGGACGCTGCGCTGCAGGTAAGGCATTTTCTCTTATTTTTTATCATAGTTTAACTTATTTTAAAAGGAGGGGGGGTGGGAGGCGGGCGACACGTAGTGGGGCTACGCGGAGCGCGCGAGTGTGTGTAGATTTGGCCACACTACGCGATGCTCCACGTAGCCCCACTCAGCCCACTACGCCCAGGGTTAATTTTTGCACCTACAGTGAGTGAAGAGAATTTATTTAACACTAGGGATCTAATTATGATGTCGGGCGGAGTTGCCTCCAACTGACACTGTTTTGGGGAAGGAACTACCCAACCATAGGTCGGTGGGACCGACAACCCCATTAGGATGCGACCGGACCATGTGCGGTCGCAACATTCTATCTTTTAATTGAAAAATGGAAGTTTGTAAACATCCCGGCACCATGTGGCAGGCACCTCACGGTGCCTGCCACACTGTGCAGGGATGTTTAGTCCCAAACTCAAATGGCTAGGTGGAAGGAAACCTTGCTAGGGGCCTGTTATATGTCACTGCACCTGAGAAGGTTAAGGGGTTGCTTACTCCTACAAAAGGTCAAAGTCTTTTACTAGGGTTATCAGGTTTTTATTGGTGTGTGAGATGTTAAACCAAGACAAAAAAAAACAACAGGGAAAAAAGTAAAGGAAACATTCGGTCCTCTCCAGTCCTGGTTCGGAGATTATGTAATGTTGGCCCAAGCCGTACTCCAAGTTCCCATTGGCAGTGTGTCAGCTGCCCCCAGAGCAATGGAGTACTCGAAAAAAAGAAATCAAAACAAAACAATTAACTCAGGCCTGAAGGGGCGATTGTTTTTGTAACTTTAACTACCCTGCTCCCATGCAGTCACCAGATGTGAATGGGAAGGGGGATGGTGAAAAGGATTGCTTCCTTTGTGTCCTTACGGGTGAGGTGTGCACACATTATTCCCACTTCCCCACCCATTCTTAACAAAAGTGAACAATGGCATTTGCCTGGAACAGCGGCTGTCCTGGACTGCACTAAGGGGTATCACCGCATCGTCTCTCTCTCGGGGCCCACCGGATACATTAGCATTGCCTCTAGGTGGTATCTCAAGTTGCTCAAGTCTCCTCTCCTCCTGTTCCTCTGATTCTCCGTTTTGCTCTCCTGCTCCTCTTGCATCTCCTTCTCGTCAGCTTCCCGTGGTTCCTTTAGTGCCGGACCTGACATTTCAGGTTGGTCCCTCCTTCCTGCTGGTGCGTCATCTCCTATGTCCGCATGGTGTTCAACGGGCATCATCTTGGATGTCCCGGCTGTTCGGGACGCCATATCACACTGCTTTTCCCCTGGCAATGGGCAATTGGGCCATTGGGTAACTGGATAGCTGACAGGTAGTCAACGTTACCATGCGATTTTCCAGGAACATGCAGCATCTGGAATGAGAAAGTCTGTAGCGCTAAGAACCACCAAATAGTTTTTGGGTTTGTGTCTTTGTGGGTTGCTAACCAAGTCAACGGAGCATGGTCAGTTAAGAGAAAGAAGGAACACCCCAGTAGATAATATTGTAATGCCTTTATGGCCCATTTTATGGCGAATCATTCCTTCTCTATGGTGGCATAATGGACTTCTCAGGGTAACAATGTTCTACTTATGAACAACACTGGACGTAGAGAGCCTTGAGGATTGGGCTGAAACAGTATGTCACCAAGTCCTCGATCAGAAGCATCAGTCTGGAGTATGAACAGTTGTTTAAAATGTGGGCATAGCAGAACAGGGGTATGAGACAGGAGTTGTTTTAATTTGCGAAAGCTGTGCTCTTCTGCTTCCATCCAGTCTATACTGGTTCACACATGTCTTTGTCTGAGAAGGTCAGTAAGGGGGCTTGCAACTTCTGAAAATTGGGGAATGAAGCTACGGTAATAGCCAACTAGGCCTAGGGATGCTCGTATCTATTTTCTGGAAATAGATTTGGGAGTGTTTTGTATTGCCTCTAGTTTGTCTATTTGAGTTTGTATTGTTTCCTGGCTAATAGTATATCCAATGTACTCTATATGATCAGTACCGAGAGTGGTTTTCTTCGGGTTCATGTTAATACCTGCTTGTTTTAAGATATCAAGCACTCCCAATCGCGCTGTAGACGACAATGTTGTCTAAATATGCTAGAGCATAATATTGATGCACTCATAACACTATGTCCATGAGTCTCTGAAAAGTCGCTGGAGCCCCGTGGAGGCCAACTGGCATAACTTTCAAATGATAAAGTCCAGAAGTGGTAGAGAAGGCAGTTTTTTCCCTCGCGGAGGGTGTAAGAGATTGAAAACCAGTCTAAATTCAAAGCCCTTTGATATATGCACAGAATCAATGCCAGTACTGCCCCCTGCTACCTTAATGCACTAGTTCAACCGTACACCCCTTCTCGCCTTCTCAGATCATCAATTCAGGCAAAGTTTGTAGTCCCTAGGTTCAGACTTGCCCGCATGGGCCGACGGTTTTTTGCCTATTTGGCCCCGTCTCTATGGCATTCGCTTCCACCCTCATTGCGTTTTGAACAAAATTATGTTAAATTTCGGAAAAGCATCAAAACGTGGTTATTCAATGTCTGAGCTCTGACCCACTGCGCCCCTCTTTGATTCATGTGTCTGTAGGCGCCGGGAAACCTCCGGGTAGCAGTCGCACCATATACATTTAAATATAATAATAATAATAAGAGGGATTTGCCAATAACCCTTGGTAAAATCAATAGTAGACATAATTTTGGTGTGGCCAAGTTTCTCTTTTAATTAGTCCACGCAGGGCATGGGGTTATTGTCAAATTTTGAGTATGTGTTTAGCTATTGGAAATCCTATAAAAAACAGAGTCTACCACCTGCTTTGGGCACGAGGATGATGGGAGAATGCATGGGGCTTTGGGAAGGTTCAATTATGTCGGCTTTTAACATCGCCTCTACTTCCTGTTCTACGGCCATGCACCAGGCTTCAGAGATCCAATATGGTTTGAGATTGACAACCTTTCCCGTCTCAGTAACAATGTCATGAGTGATTAAGGTGGTACGTCCTGGGCTACTAGACCATAGCATTGGAAAGTGTCCCAACATTGTAAGCACCATAGTGGGGTTCTCTGCGGCTACTTTTCCAAAGGGTTGTAATGGTATCTCTAAGGGTTTTGTGGTGCTTATGTGTTGTACCGATGGGGTGTGTATGGGCACTGTAGGTTCCTCCCATTTGTTTGACAGATTGATATGATAGGACTGTTCTGACCCTTTCCTTTTTGGTATTGCCACCTGTAGGTCAATGGGGTTAGTTGCTTGGTAACCACATAAAGGCCCTGCCATGTTGCCAACAGTTTCTTTTCAGAGGAGGGCAAGAGTACTAAAACTTTATCCCCTACGGTTAGTTCCCTTATGTTGCTACCTTGATGATAGTATTCCTTCCGTCTCTTTTTTGCTGTGTCCATGTTTCTGTGAACGTCTTCCTACAAATTGATTAATGTCTCTTTTATTGTTTGTATATATCCTAATAAGTGTTTTCCCTCATCCTCCTCTTCAGTCCTTTGTTCTGCTGCCATGTCAGTGTACGGTGATTTCTGCTGAACAACAATTCAAACGTTCTGAACCCAGAGGACTTCTGTTCATGAGTCATAATGGTAAAGAGGACAAGGGGTAGCTTATGGTCCCAATCCTTTTCTGTCTCGCTGATGATTTTTCGAAGTATGGTCTTTATTGTTTTGTTATATGTCTCTACCACTCTATCTGTTTGAGGAAGGTAAACCACGGTACGAATCTGGTGGACTCCTAGGAGTTTACAAATGTCCTTCATCAATCGGGCCATAAATGGCGTTCCTTGATCTGTCGGAATTTCTTGGGGTAAACTTACCCGGGAAAAATAAGAAACCATTGCTTGTCCTATGGACATGGTGGTCATGCTTGTGAGAGGAATTGCTTCTGGATACTCGGTAGCGTAGTCTACCAGGACCAATATGTATTGGTGACCCATAGCTTAGGGTATCAAGGGACCCACCAAATCCATCCCAACACATTGAAAGGGAATGTCTATGATAGGTAATGGGTTCAAGGTTGCTTTTTTTCTCCTTTGGGGTATTTATTAATTGGCACATAGGACAAGTAGCACAGAACTTAGCAGTTTCCTTATAGATACTAGGCCAATCGAATTGTTCTAACAAATACTCCAGTGTGTGTTCCTGACCATAGGGCCCTCACCCTGCTTGACTGTGGGATAAAAGTAGGGCCTGGTCATGAAATACAAGGAGAACCAGCAACTCTTCTGTCTTACTACTGGGAGTTCCACTAACCCTATGGAGAAGTCCCTTTTTAGCACAAAAGAAAGACCTATCTTGCTAGGGTCTTCCTCTTGTGCTTGATTCCAGGCATTTATCAAAGTGCTGTCATCTTTCTGAGCTGCACGAAAGCTCTGTGAAGAAGTATTTCTATTTTTTCCTCTTTTCTATGAGCTGTTGTGTGTTCTTCAGAAAAATGTGCTTCTATTTACCCCTCAGTGAAAAGGGTTAGTTTTTTTCACAGTTGCCAGATATTCGTGAAAATATGGTAAATCAGTACCCAATAGAACTTTCTGTGAAAGTCCTGAGACTGCTCCTACTTTTCCTACTTGGGGATACCCGTCTACTTCTAGTAGTAACTCAGCCAGGGAATATGATCTAATATCCCTGTGAACACATAAAACCTGTTTTACCTCTCCTTCACACAATTTAATAGTCAGTACTAATTCTTTGGAGACAATCGTATGGTGGCATCCTGTGTCAAACAGAGCCTCAACTGGTCCACCATTTAAGCAAATCAGTTTTTTATATCTTTCTCTTCCTTCTCCTGTAACTAATACTCTTCCCCAGGATAGACTGACTTTCATGGGTTCTGGACTATCGACCTGAAGGAGACAGTTTCGGGCGATATGGCCACATTCTGCACAACGGAAGCACTGAGGTCCTGTTTGCGCCGGGAAGGGCTTTGGAGGAAATCTACCCAGATTCTTGCTCGGCTCTGTCATCCAAATGTCTCTACTCGGGTTTGTTGGTCTAGGGACATTTCTAGGGGCCATCAAAGTAGATTTCCCAGTATGTGTTTCAAAGTTCGGGGACCTATGGTCGGCACATGCTACCTCAACTGCAGACTGTGTCATTAAGTGGGGTTGTTACTTGACACAAGCCCTGGTATTTACAGGAAAAGCCTCCAAGTATTTCTCCAGATACACTTTATGGGTTACTTTTTCTAGAGTGAACGTGGTAAGTTGTAACTACCGGTTGCCCTGGTCTCTAATTTTATAGAAAAGAGCCTGGGGATTATCCCCTGGAGTACATTTCTCCTTCTAGAAACTGGATCTATAGTATTCCTTATTGCATCCCAACCTCTCTAGTACAGCCCTCTTTATGTTGGGATATGGGGTTAGTCTTGCTGGGTTGGCAGCCTGATAGGCCACTTGCAGTTTCCCTGATAACAGCGGAGCAATGTACTGTCCCCACCTCTCTGGAAGCCATGTAGCAGTTGTTGCGACTCTTTAAAAATTAGTAAAAAGATCATTAGGATCATCCCCATCCTGGATTTTCTGTAGGACACACCCTGATACCTGGAGGTACCTTAGTGCTGGATGTAGCGACTGTGAGGTGGAGTATGGCTGTTTCCTGGATTTGTTGGTCCGTAGTCAAAAGAGTTGCTTGTTCCTTAAGAGTGGTCTGAAAGGCTGCCCTTTCCATTTGTGCATTCTTATTTTGTTGTTCTAATACTAGCTGTAAGTGGCTTTGCCCCTGCGGGTTGTGTGATAATGGCTTCCATCGTAAGGGGTTGTGTCGTCTTTTACCTACAGATGGCAGTATCCCATTTCTGACACCACTGCTGAGATGTCACCGCTGCTGAGATGGGCAAAGGGCTATCTTACTCCCACATAATGCCAAAGTCCTTTACTAGGGCTATCAGTTTTTTATTGGTATGCGCCATTGAACCAAGACAAAAAAAAACCCACAGGGAAAACACTAAAGGAAACGCAGTCCGTTCGGTCCACACCAGTCCTGTTTCGGAGATTATGTATTGTTGGTTCAAGCTGTACTCCCAGTTCCCATTGGTGGTGTGTCAGCTGCCCCCGGAGCAATGGAGTACTCGAAAAAAGACAACAAATCAATTAACTCAGGCCTCAAGGGAGGGTTGTTTTTGTCACTTTAAATACCCGGTTCCTATGCAGTCACCATATGTGAACAGGAAGGGGAAGGAGTTGGTGAAAGGGAGTGCTTCCTTTTTTTGTCCTTACGGGTGAGGTGTGCACTCATTTTTCCCACTTCCTCACCAATTCTTAAGAAAAGTGAACAATGGCACTTGCCTGGAATTGCAGCCCTCCTGGAATGCAGTAAGGGGTATCACCTTGTTCTCTCCCTCTCTGGGTCTGCAGGATACATTAGCATTGCCTCTAGGTGGTACCACAAGTTGCTCGTGTTGCTCTCCTGCTCCTCTCGTGTCTCCTGCTCATGTCACGTCTTCTTGTCAGTTTCCAGTCGCTCCTTTTGTGTCGGGCCTGAAATTTCAACTTGGTCCCTCCTTCCTGATGGTGCGTCAGCTCCTATGTCCACGCAGCGTAAACATATACATTAATAAAACAAATTTTGTTGCACGCACTGCATCCCCAAATGCGATGTAGTACAAGCAACGAAATTCATTTCATTAATTTACATGTTTACTTACCTGTAAACCTCCGTAATCCATAGTTTACTACCCCCCCACCCTGCCCCTCCGCCTCCCCCCATCACCGCCCGGCAGCTACTCCCACTACCGCCCGCTGCTGGTACCAGAGACCCAATGAGTTCTCTGTGTGCTGCTAGTTGTTTGTTCCCTAAATTCAAGGCACTTTCAAGAATTGGACGAGGATGGCTCACTCACGTAATGTGGCATGCTTCAACATTTGCCACCTCATCTCACCCTGCTATGATGTTACTACCAGGGCAGACTCAACCTCAGAATGGGGATTTTCTGAGGGAGTTCGTAGATATTTCTTATCACAGGACAATGATTTAGGTCCAGTTTATAACTTTAAAAAACATGGGATAATCCACTGAAGTATCCTTTAATTTGGTGGTATCCCTGGTTGATTAAAAGATTACCAAGGGGTAAATACAGGCGGCATACTGCGGTGTAATGACCTGTATGCATCCCTGTATAAATAATGATGCCAACATGTTTCTACCTCTAATCAGCTATGCCATTTGTCAGGGCTGTGTCTATGCCCCCTACACTGCAATTAGAAAGTGCTGATGAGGGCTTCTTCATGAAATTCAGGCATTTTTCCTTTGATGCTACCCAGGAGTGTGGGATCTTTGGACTGAAAATATTGGCCCTCCATGCTTTGTAGTTCCCTCTCCAAACCTGACAGGGTCTCTTTGATAGCCCTCACTGTTCCAGATTGTTTAGCATGTGCTCCTAATTGCCACTTTTGATGCTTCCCAGAGTGTAGCTGGTGAACGCACAGGGCAAGGTTTATGGACAAACTACTCAATAATTTCTTTACAAATTTCCTCCCGAAATACTGTGTCTAGCAATGCATCAGGTGACATACGTCAGGTAAAGGCCCAGTGGATTGTGCGAGGGGTCTGTAGCATAATAACACTGGGGCATGATCAGATAGAGTGCCCTGTAGATGCAAATCTGACACCATCCAAGTCATAACATCTCTAGATACTAACCAAAAGCATAGCCTGGACCATGCTTTATGGAAGATTGACATGCAAATGCCCTCCCTAGGAAATAGATGCGTCACCCTCTAGGCGTCTACCTGGTAATCTTGTGTGATTGTTTTAAGCACTAACATGGCTTGTGTGTGTAGACTTCTAGAGGCACCAAGGTGGTCTGACTTTCATCTAAAATTGCATTAAAATCTCTGCCCCACATGATAGTGTCAACGCAAAGAGTCGCAAATTTCATACGTGGCTGAAAACTCTGTGTTGTCTTCATTTGGCCTGTATACTGCAACTATTGTTACAATTTTCTTGTGAAGAGAGCCTGTAAGTAAAGGGTATCTGCCCTGTCAGTCAATTAGGGAGTAGGTCATCCACGAATGGAGTCCTTTATGGAGCAGTATTGCAACCCCCAGTTATAATTTGAGTAACAGATGAAAAAATGTCCCCCCACCATCTGGTACGCAGAAGAGAGGTCAAAGCATCGCTATAATGTGTCTCTTGTAAGAGACACATGAGACACATGCCTACATTATTTCTAAGGAGGTAAGTGTGCTGGAATATTCCAGATAATGCAGGAAATTATAGCCATGTTATATTCTGGGTATGGGAATCTCAGTATTCGTAGGATATTGGACCTTGCACAGCCAGGTCACAGTGTATTTATGTGTTAGAACAACATTCTGGTAGTGTAAACATAAACATGGAGCATAGCATAAATCTAGTAGAAGAAGATGAACATATATAGTCCACCAACCCCCAATTCTCCCCTGTTTTAGGCTTAACTTGCACAACTACCCCAACCCACACCCCACCCACACCGACCCCAATCAGGTTGTGTCAGAAGGCCCACCCTAAAGCCCAATAACAGTAATAAAGTCAGCAAGACAGAGTGGAATATATCCAAGGGGGACTGGGGTACGCCAGCAAACAGCCCTGTCAACTAGGCCTGGGCAAAAATTTCGTTCCGTTCGCGGAAATTGCGATAATTTGACATTTTTGCGTTCCGCGGAGAGCGCGAAAATGTAAAAAATTCCGGTTTCCGCAGCTTGGCGATAATTTGTTTCTTGCTCGCGCTGTAAAATGATACATTCTCGCGCGCGTGCGATCGGCTTACCTGAATCCCTGCGTTCGCTGACAAGTTTTCTTGATCCGGTCGCGTTCTCCATGAGATGTTGTATTGTTTTTAGCCATTTGCGCTGTCTCGCGACAGTTCGCGCCCGCAGTGACGTCATGCGTCGCGCGATCACGTCTTTCTTCTCGCGATCATGCACCGCGAGAACAACTCAAAACAAGATGGCCGCGCCCGCAAGCAACCACATGGGTAAGTTGGCGACCCGCAACCATGCAGAAAATCTCGCGAACGTGCCGGAAAAAAACTTCCGCATCTTCGCGATATTTCTGCTTGTTTGCGATAATTTTAAACATTCTCGCGATAATTTGCGAAGGTTAATTCCGCAAATTCCGCCCACCCCTACTGTCAACTACTACTGGGTGCCAGAGTTTTCTAACCAGAAGAGGCACCCCTATAAATGAAAGTTGTATTGATAGGCACAGATTGAAAAGTCAGAGGTAGAAGTATAATCAGAGTTTAAACAGGTTAGTTGTGCAATGGCAATAAATCAGTGGTATGTGAAAAATTATAGCCAGCCCTCCAATATGTATGGCACTATGTAATAACCTCACAAAGAGCAGTCAGTCATTGTTGCTCATCTGAGCATATGCAGATGAATGTGGCAAAGGCACAGAGGACAGACGTGCTACACCTACAAGATTAGCAAATTTCAGAGCTGATTTAGAATCCAAGAAGAAGTGTGTCTTTCCCTCTAAAGGAATTGTCAGCCTGGCTGGATACATGAGAGCAAATGGTGCACCAACTTGATGCAGAAGTCTCTTGCAGGCAAAAATTCAGGATTAACGTCGGGGTGAATTCAGGATAAACTGAAATGTTATTAACTTGATACTGTAGAGCACCACGCTTCAGGGCCAGTTACAGAATAATATCTCGGTCATGATAGTTCAACAGATGCGCCATGTGGGGCAGGGCAGTGCACCCACCGGTGGTTTGGGACCGAGGGAGATGCGAGCTCTTTTCACAATGAAAACTGGTGACAAGTTAGAGCCGAACAAATCACGCAATAACTTTTCAACAAAGTCCTCCATTTGGGAGATAGCAATGGTTTCAGAAATGCCCATTTTGCAGGGATTGTTACATTAAGAACGAGCTTCCAGGTCCTCAAGCTTGGCTTTGAAAATGTTCAACATTTTATCCATTTGTAAAATATGTTCTTTCGATTCTGCTTGTTTTTCTTCCATGTCTGAGAGCCTATTTTCTAGCTGGTCCAACCTTGTCTCATGTTTGTCAACTTATTGTTTAATGTGATATAGACGAGTTGTGAGAAGATCTAGTTTTGAGTCTATAGATGGATTTGACATATATAAGGATCGAATGGAGATCCTCATTAATTATCTCCGGCTCCCACTGATGCGATGCATGAGGCTCAGATTGTGGGTCTTGATCCAATCTGCAGGTTAAACGCCTATTTTCAAATGAGAGTTTAGTTTGCTTAGTATAATGTTTCTCTATTGTGATAGATCAGATTACCAACTGACCCAATAAGTAAAGAAGGCAGATAAGTAAAGAGGCTACAGTAGGAGTTACCCCGTGGAGAGAACGTCTTCAGCCAGCATTTGTGGGATCCCGGTACACCCTGGATCACGACATCCCCAGAGGGCACGAGCAGGCTTAGTGACTACCAGTTTCAGGTTTACACAATGTTAGGAGCTCAGCTTAGCTCAGTATTAGGACAAGAATGTTGTGGCTAGTGAATTGTAACTGCAGGGCAACCTTCCAGAATTAACATGCAGGTGATGGACTCCACAATAATTATTATATCCATTAACGCTGGAAGCATGTTATGTGGAGCAAGCATCAGGGTCCCCCTTTGCATGATGACGGATCTGTGCAGCAAGCATGAAGTCCAGGCAGCAGTGCATGTAGATTTAATGCGATACGCATTGTTTGCCAGTCCATTAGTAGTCTAAAGTCAATCTACATTGGCGTCCCACATTGCCCAAAAACAGGGGAAGGTCCAAATATGTAGCTGCAGTGAAGTGAAGGTGTGTGTTAATTTCCAGTTTATATTATATCAGGTACTCACCCGAGTTGAGCCAGGGTTCCATCTATACTATTGATTGCACTCCTCAGTGGCCCCTGCTGGTGCGGAGCCCCCGGGGTGCTTCCCAGCACCTCATGCTGATCCATCGCCACAGACCGCATCCCACAGGGGGCACTCCACATGCCAAGTGGCAGGGCCAGAAACAGGGACTTCTGTCCAGCCCCGCAGCACAATCCTCCATTCTGGGACCGGGGGCTGGTGCAGACACCTCTGTCTACTCTCAGAGCGAGTCGCAGGCCTGGCCCAGCAGGATCCGCTCAGTCTGCACCACCCTTCACCTGCAGCAGGCGGCAGCTAGGTCTGAAACGCAGTCAATGATCCGGCAGGTAGCCTGAGAGGCCGACCCCAAAATTATAATGCTGATACATTTAGACGGTCTATAGAAGTTTGTGCTTGAGCTGGTTGGCAGGGTGTGCCCAATGTGTGTATGGATAAATTAAGGATTTTACACTCAGCTGTCAGAGCCCTCTCAAAGAGCAGCCATCTTGATGATCAGCCTAGCCACGACCCCTGGATAGAAGGAACTTAGATGATCATTCGAATAGACACCCGGGATTTCGGAGATGGGAATCTAGAAACCTTCATATTCATGATGGTTGCTTTTTCTATGCCCCTGAATAAAAAAGAATATTGACCCTGGTGTATAACATGAGGAATCTACTACTCATAATGTGCCCCAAAAAGACAGCAAATGCTCTGTGGTTTAAACGTTTTGCACACCTTCAACACAAGCTAGCATATGGCTATGTTTGGTCCTAGAACTTGTTGTTAGTGAGACCAACATGTGGAGGGGTCTTTGACAGTCAACTGGCTACATCATAATGGAGTGCACAGACAGCCATTTAAAGACAGAATTTGTTGAGAAGAAGCCAAAGACCCCCAAACCTTGTTATTAAGATAAAGATAATTGTGTGACTCATGGCATTTACTCTCTAAAAATATCCTCATGTTTATTGCGATATATATACATGAAAGTAAAAATATGGGTACCTCGCAACCAAATATTGATGCAGAAACCACCAAATTTTGCTATTCTTGACTACACCTTTATGCTTCTCTGTGTTCAACTCTCAAAAAGGACCAGCAAGTGGCACTCTATCCCATAAAGTTAATAAGAATGTGCAGGGAGAGCCAAATGCAATAAATTGCAAGAAAAGGAGACTAGTATGGTCAAGTAAAGGTTTGATGAATGTCCTAAGTACCCATTTTTGAAGTAGGGCTATTTACTTCTTTTTTGTCCAACATGTCGCAGCAGGTCTGGCTCCCACCTTGCGTTTCAGCTTCTCAGCCAGTTCCTACAGGTGTTCCGCAGGGATCCTCCCTTAGCCCCTTACTCTTTAACATCTATGTTACCCCACTGATATATTTTGCGGAGGAGCTCCGGGTTAAGGTGATCGCATATGCGGACGACACTCAGTTGCTGTTTACCTGGAAGGGTGACGACACAGAGGTCTGCTCTGCTCAGCACTGCTTGTCTTCTATATTTCGTTGGTTGGCTCAGGACCAACTGAAGTGTAATGAGGAGAAATCCGAAAGACTTCTTTACGGCAAATTTCCACCTAACTTTAGGGAGTTATTATGGCCGGTAGAGTTTCCCCTGCCCCGTATGTCAGACACTGCTGTAAAAAATCTTGGCGTTTGGTTTGAGGAGAACTTAACCTTTGCTATCCAGATCAAGAAATTGGCGGGGTCCTGTTTTGGCATTTTGAAAACCTTGAGGAACTTTCTGCCTCTTCTCCCAAAGGATGCAAAGGAAACTGAGGTCCGGGCGCTGATTCTTTCTCACCTGGACAATGCTAATGCACTTTATGTCGGTCCCCCGGTTATTTGGTGAGGAAGCTCCAGGTGGTGCAGAATTCAGCGGCCCGCCTCCTCCTAGATCTTCCCAGGAGTAGTGTGCGCTTTCATTTGCGCACCCTTCATTGGCTTCGTATGGAGGCACGGATTAAATTTAAAGTTTTGTCCATTGCCCATTCTGCCCTGTATGGTCGGGGACCCAGCTATTTGCAGAAGAGGTTCTCTTTTTATTTACCGTCAAGACAACTGCATTCTGCATCCAAATTGCTGGTTCAGATCCCCCGTTTCATCCGTCAAAGGTTGGGCGGCTGCTCTCTTGTTCGAAAGGCGGCTCTTGGTTGGAACGTATTGCCTTTGGCTATACGTAGTATTCAAGACGCTCGGATCTTCAAGGAAAAGCTGAAAACGTTCCTGTTTTAATTTCTAGAATCACGATCTATTTCAGGTTTTGCGCCGGGACACTCCTTGGAGTAGATGCGCGCGCTACAAAATTCATATAACATAACATAACATAACACTTAACTGCACATATTAGAAGGCTGTGGCCCTTGATTTCAAGTGATCTAACTATGGGGCATATTATCAAGCACGGCGTTAAAATTATCGCCGCATTAGCGGCAGAAAACTGCCGCTAAAGCGGCGATAATGGGCTTGATAACATGCCGCAGAGAATTCCAATAGAAGCCCATGTTGACACCTGAACATGGGCTTCTATGGGAATTCTCAAGGGCATATTATCAAGCCTATTATCGCCGCTTTAGCGGCAGTTTTCTGCCGCTAATGCGGTGATAATGTTAACGCCGTGCTTGATAATATGCCCCCATGTTTGGAGAATGTGTTGCTGTAGTAGGTACTGCCTGATACGGAAAAGGCTTGGCAACTTTTTAAAACAATGAATTTATTGATGTAATACCTTTTTTTGTAGCATGCTAAGGGTATGTTAGGAACATTCTTCCAAAGTGTGACCAATACAATGATGTTAGAACTAGGCCTTTGTTTCTCTGGTATTGAAAGTCCTCAACAAATTAAACACTCTGGCCCTAAGTTTACTGGAGCAACTTAAGTCCTATTTCACCTAATGCACTATAAACACTGTGGGCCCGATTCACAGAAGTAATCTTACTTAACCCTGAAAAATCCAAGCTGTTGCCCATGGAAAGCTTAATAGGAAAGCCTGAGAATGAGCTATCCAATGTGGGGATGAGATGGGTATTGGAGGGGGTGCGAAACCTGGGGATCACGTTGACAAATACTAGCACAGCATACGTAGCTGAAAATATAGGGAAGAGTGTAGACAGCATTAGAAGATCTCTTGCCTTCTGGAATGGACTTCCGTTATCATTAATGGGGAGGGTAACATTGACTAAAATGGTTATCCTGCTGAGGTGCCTGTACACTCTGCAGAATTCCTTATATATGGTCCTGCAAAAGTATTTTTCACAGCTTGATAGCCTGATCATAAAATTGCTGAGGTGCCTGTGCACTCTGCAGAATTCCTTATATATGGTCCCGCAAAAGATTTTTCTCAGCTTGATAGCCTGATCATAAAATTGCAGTGGGGCCCAAACAGAAGAGGATAAAGCTGAGCACCCTGCAGAGACGGTGGGGCTGGGGGGGGGGGGTCTATTGTGTACTCGTTTGAACATCTATTACAAGGCCAAACAATTGCAGCATACGGTGCATTGGTTCGATGAGCAAGACAATTGGGAGAAGCGATTGTTGGCAGGCATGCATAGGGAGATTTCCCTTTCTGAACTTATTCTGTTGGGATCCAGGTGCTAGGGTCTTTTCCCTATATCATACGTCATGCTGCATCGGTTTGGGGAATGTTAGTACAGAAGGCAATTATGAGAGCGCCATACAGCCCAGAAACTCCATTGTGAGCGGTAACATCTTTCAAACAGATGGGAGAGGAAGCAGATAATGCTTTCCAATTAGGCAGGGGGCAGTTCCTGCAGTATGCTAAGATTTCTGCGGTGGCCAGAGAAATGTGGCTGACATTCCCACAGGAGCAGCAGGTCAGAACCGTATTGCGGATGGTAACAACCCTGGTGGGGGGACGAAGGTTGGTCTTGCACATGTACAGAGTGCTACGGAAGGATGTCCCCACTGCTCCCCTTCCACTACACACAAAATGGGACGATGCAAGGGGGGAGCCCCTTACACAGATGCAATGGCAGAAAGTGCATGAAGGGGTCAAACAGATAAGCTCCAACACACGCTTTGAATTAACCCTATATAATGTGGTGCACCAGACATACCTCACTCCCTGAGTACTGCACAAAATATACCTGGACCGGGCAGACACATGTCCCAGATGCAAATGCTCGGACACGCATTTTGTCCATATGCTGTGGGACTGTCCTGAGCTGGCGCGCTACTGGTGGGCGGTTATAGATATTCTGCAGAATGTCACAGGATGGACCATACCAGCCACTAATAAAGGGGTGGTGTTGGGACTACTACCCATGCCAAAAGCCAAGAAACTCACTAGGAAATTCATATAGCTGGGCCTCGTGTTAGCAAAAAGGCGAATCGCAATTCATTGGCTGAGTCCAGATCCACCCACGTTCGGGAGGTGGTTTCGAGATATGATGGCATAAGCCACTGCAGAATCAATATGGATGAAACAGGTCAGGGGGGAGGATAAGCTTGAGGAAGATGCGAGGGCTTGGTACCTAATGATCACAGACTTAACCAAAGGAAATGATTTCTTGGAGAGGGAGGCGTTTTCCTTACGCTCCACTCAGGAAAGTACTGACAAGTTACCCATACTTGATGTCCCCCATACGCCAGAGAAAAGCATAGAAAGTTGCGGTGCACAATAGAACAGATGGTCTCCAAGCCTCGAAGTGAACGTTGCAACCCATGACCCGGGGGGGGGGGGGGGTGATGAGAGGTGGTAAGTTCATAATTATTGTTACCATTGGTTGAAAATGTGATAATGACATATGAGATTTGTGGATACTGGTCAGAGGGAAGCAAAGCAATGACAATAGCCTATGTTAAGTGATCATATATCTTGATCGACTGAAACCAAGAACACTGTAATAGCTGTAAAAGGCCTATTTTGCAAAAGTGTTGTGATCATGCAAAGGTCAATTAAAATATATATATTTTTAAAACAACCTCATATGGTTAAGGGTATTCCCAAACTTCACTCAGACCTTTATTCCACCCTTAAAATGGTCACAAATTCACTCTGGTCAAGGCCCGGAGCAACCCCTTCCAGGATGATAAGGGAAATGGATCACCCCTGGATTTGTTAAGGGTGGGGGAGAATAGCTTTCTCCAAGGCATAAGATGATCTGTCCACCCCCGCAAGGAACAACAAACTGTATTTGCAGAGGGGAATGAATTCCGCTTATAGTAAAATTCACACAATGTAGATTTCAGTGCAGGGGGGGCGAAGGGAGAGGGGGGTCTGGGACATATACCATGGAATATGTTACATGACAATCCAAGTAGAATGCCTTAAAGCAGCATTCCGAGTATACTGCTGGGATTGTGTATTCATTTAAAAAAAGCAAAAAACGTAAACGTCAACCTCTGCATCTAGGTTTACTTTTTTTGTCATAACTTTTGCCCTTAAGCAAGCAATTGAAAGAGGACTTCAAGGACAAAACAGTATTAAAACAACAAAAAGCATAAAACAACTAGTTCTCAATTGAACACAAAGAAAATAAGATGTAATATTCGGGAGACTGATCAACAAGTGAACTCCAAAAGTCTACTGTGATAAACAAGTCAATGAAAGAGACACTGTGGAAACAAACAGATGCAGGTGCGTATTTCAGCTCAAGGAACTGAGGGCCAGAGTACAACCCTTTTTCGCAGTCGCAAATGGGAGATCGGCCTGTTTGCAACTGCAAAAAGGGGTCCAGGCATTTACAAACGCTATTTTGTGAGTCACTGACTCTCAAAATAGCTTTTGCGACTCTCGCTATTAGGAAGGGGCGTCCCTCTAATAGCGAGTCTCAATGCCATGTACAATTGTTTTGCAACCACATTTGCGGTTGCAAACACAGTTTACCACCTACTTCAAGTAGGTGGTAAACCGCTCGCAAACGGGAAGGGGTCCCCAGGGGACTCCTTTCCCTTTGTGAGTGTGTGAGCAAATATTTTTTAAGTGCAGTCAGTGGCCCCAAGGACCACTGCCTGCCCTTAAAAAATGAAAGGGAAAGTTTAATTTTTCCTTTTTAAATGCATCCCGCTTTCCTTTAAGGAAAACGGACTGTATTAAAAAAAAAAAACTGCTTTATTTAAAAAAGCAGTCACTAACATGGTGGTCTGCTGACCCTCGCAGGCCACCATCCCTGGGAGTGCTAGCCATTCCCAATGGGGTCGCAAATTACGCTTGCCTCATGAATATTAATCAGGCATGCAATTCGCGACCTCATTGGGAATCGCAAACAGTGTCTGAGACACTGTTGTACATTCACTTTTGTGAGTCGCAAATTGAGAGCCGCAATTCGACAAAATTTGAGACTCGCAAAAGTGAATGCTTGTACATCTGGCCCTTAGGGGCAGCTGGTTGCAGCAAAACTTCTTTCTAGCTCGAATCCTATCAAATATTTTTAAGTGCCATTTTCCTCTGTCCCAAAAATCTGCAGAGAGATATCTCTTGAAAGAAGATAGCACTAAGGCTGCACCTCTAGTGTATACAGAGGAGGTTTCATTAATTCACCTTTCATCGAGGGCCAAATGTACAAAAGAATTTTGCGCTTGCAAATGGGAAATTGGCCCGTTTGAGACCGCAAAATAGGTCTGCCCTATTTACAAACCCTATTTTGCGAGTCGGTAACCTAATACCGACTTGCAAAACAAGGTTTGAGACTCGCTATTTGGAAGGGGCGTGCTAGGGCGTCCCTTCCTAATAGGATTCACACTTCAATGTAACATTGTTTCGCAGCCACAATTGAGGCCGCAAAACACTTTTAGTTTACCACCCATTTCAAATGGGGTTGCTAACCCACTCGCAAACAGGAAGGAGTCCCAAGGGGACCCACTCCCCTTTGTGACTGGCATTGAAAATATATTTTAAGAGCTATACTGAACAGTAATGTTTCATTTTTCTTTTTTAAATGCATCCCATTTTCTTTTAAGGACATGGTGGTCTGCTGACCCAAGCAGGCCACCATCACTGGGAGTGCTAGCCATTCCCAAAGGGCATTGCATATTGCACCTGCCTCATGAATAATATTGAGGTAGGCAGATTGTCACCCTGTTAAGAGCTGCAAACAATGTTTGAGACACTGTTGTACATTCCTATTTGCGAGTCGTGAAATGACACAATTTGCGACTCACAAATTGGTATGGTCTTACATCTGGCCCCTAAAGTATTACAAGAGCTCCTATTTCGGTACAGCTCTATGGTCACTCTAATCAGTTACTTATACACACTTTTAAAACAAAAATAATCAACGATTCCCCTTTGAAGGATTATTTGGGTATGGTTATAACCCGTGTTAATTTTGAAATGGGAAGTGGACAATTGTGGACGGATGAATTGCAATAATATTGGTTGGACTGAAAGTATCTTTGGCTGAAAATAATCAATTGGGAATTGTGATTTTTACCTCTGCATTGTTATGCATTAAAACGTTCTTTGTCAATAATTTCGTTATTATGAAATGGCACACTGGCATTCAGAGTATTTTCAGAACAATAAGCTGCATATGATAATGAGGTAAGCCCAGGTGTTGAACGGACTGTTACTGGTTATGTCAGTGATTCAAGTGACCCCCTCAATTTTCGTATTTGAAAGTGCCAGCACATGTTTTTAAAATGCTGAATGAAGGATGAACATTGGCTATACTCAAAGTAATTAATACATAATCACCTAAGCTCTTTAGTGTCCATGAATCATTAATTAGTTACTAATTGGTTAGATTGAACTCGACAATCATCAGTACATACTTGATTTGGAAATGAGAAAACAGTATTGAGAATAGGTATTTACCACCCCATTTTTGAGAGGTTGTTATAGAAAGCTATCACTGCACAAAATAGTTTATTCGGATGGGGACAATGTATACGTACTCTGCTAAATATAAACGTTCACTGAAGCCTGTCTAAAACTAAATGTAGTGTTTATTTGGGAGGTCTTAGCAGTGGCGGCAGGTGAGTCTTGAAAGTGGTGATGCGTATAAGTTTGTGATGAGTGGCTTATGGCGAGCAAGCGCAGTGAGCAAGCCCGATAGCCACAAGAGGGGCCCGAGGGGGATTCTCCCCCTGAGAACATTTTGAAGAAAAGAGAGGGCAAATGGTGCATTTTCAAGCATATTTGAGAAAGCAAGAAGGTTAATAAAGCAATTGTTAAATTCTAGTTTTAACATCAATAATGCGGACTAATAGTACTGCGAATAATCTCTGTGAAGACCTCTCATTTCTCACGTGAGGTTCTGTTTTGATGTAAAATAGGCATTTTATATGGATGTTGCATGAAACAAACCGCATTTCTCTGAAAAATGTCTTTATTAGCCTCTCACACCACCTACATTCAAAATAAATTAAAGGAAATCGTATTTAAAACAGTTTGTTTAAGAAATATTCAACGTCATCAGGGCAAGAATCTCTGCAGAGCAGAGCTAGTTCTATAAGGGGACCCATGCCACCCGAGACTCCTGTGCACCGCTGGGCAAACTTAAGCTTTTCTGAAATGCTGTTTGGGGGGAAAAAACTGGATCTTTGTTTTCAGGCTACAGGAAAGCAAACAAGACGATTGATATGTTGTCCTCTCTACTAAGAACATTCCAATCTCCCGTCAAAGCCCTTAACTATCAGTCCAAAAAAATGAATGTTAAAATAACTTAGCTAAACACAATGGCAGTTTTCATATCCGGCTAAACAAGAAAAGAGCGCTTTTAAATAGTCTCATAACACGAGCTCTGCTAGCAGCAGAAGCACTGTGCCCTACTTGCACCTGCATTGACTGGATGATCTCAAGATCACATTAAAATTGGAAAAGTCAACCAATAAGAACTTATCAGGGACACGCTGGCTACTCAGTATGGGAACAACCCCAAAAAGACCATGGAATTACATTTAGGAAAGTTGATAAATTGGTCTCCGAAGGTCAAGGTGGTTACATCCACTTTTTCACCAATATAGCCACGGAAAGTAACATCCCCCATCTTCCTCCCCCAAGGAAGCTTTAAGTGGCCGCACAAAAGCCAGGGGCACCGGGAAGCACACGTGAGGCCATATTTACAGTAATTGCTTTCAATGCCCCTGCACACAGCACAGCCTGCTGTGCAGCGAGGTGCACATGGACCAGCTCTGCCTTTCACAAAGCCAGGCGGAGAAGATGCCAGTTTACCGTGGTGTATCAGTGCACTGAGTTAGCAGAATTTAACCTTCACACACGGCGGTTCCTGTGACTCAGCAGCTCACCTGTGCAGCGCCTAGAGTGTCCAAGCTCCTTCACTGCGTGCATTCAGTTAGTTCCTCCCCTTCAGCAGCAATCAGGCTATTGGAAGTAAGAAACTCCCAGACTGACTCTAAATGATGCTGTGGAAATTGTGTTGGGGCACCTGGCACCCGTTTCTTTTCTTCTGGTTGCCGCCACTGGCTTTTGGAAAGTGGCCACCAAGCTTTCCCTCATGACCAACCACGCTCAGTACTTGCACGGAAGGCACGGTGACGTTGTTGCCCTCTTTCACGTTTTCAAGATCTCATTGGAGGAGCCGCCTTCGTACCCCCAAGACAGAGACCTATGGGGGTCTCTGCCCGCTGCCCTGTCCACTTGTTGGTAGTCGGGCTGTGATCGAATCAGCCCCTCATCCTGCCCCGGCAGTGGAACGGATTCAAAACCCATCACCTGTCAGTGCAAACTGGGGCCAAGAATGTATCATACTGCGAGGCTCCGGCCCCAGCCTTCCACAACTCTACAAACATACCCGTTGTTTCGTATACTATTCACATCACCAAGTTGAAGTGCCTTCCTGTATAATTACTCTTTGTACACCCAAATATGTGAAATCTCACCATGCATTTCTAAACGTTACATTTGTGCACGTGTGCAAACATATTACATCAACAAAAAAACAAAAAGATACACACTTCTTAGTTAAATCCGCAATGTAACGCATCAAACGCCACGTCATCACTGAACTTTAACAAACTAAGGCCCAGATATACTAATGGTTTGCAAAATCTCAGCGTGTATTTACTATCCAAAAGGTACCCTCATACACCTTTGTGGTTTGCCTTGTTGGTTTTTATAGCAAACTAAAATAAATAACACTACCTTCCCCAGGTCACCTCAGCTCTTGGCTGGGTCCCGATTCGCGTTTTATCTGCTGCTCCAGTCCTCAGCAGGAAGCAGCCCTGCCACCCACAGGCAGCCTCCCTCCCCTCTGCCAATCACAATGCGGCAATGGCAGCATTGTGATTGGTGCGGTGCAGGTGCATAGTGCCCCAGCCGGGCGCCTAATCGGAGGCCCTTTTCTCTATGTAGATTGCATGCAGCCTACATAGAGAAAAGGGAGAGTGCGCATGACTGCTTTGGTCGGCCAGTCACCCCCTGCCCTCAACCAGGACAGCTCACCCGCCCGTCCACAACCAGGCACCTATGCTTTCTCGCAGTGGGAGAAACAGAAACATAAAATGGTAGTTTTACCATTTTATGTTTGTGCTTCTCGCACTGCCAGAAAGCAGTGGGGGGATGCCCCTAAGGAGGAGCCGCCACTGGGTCTTAGAGATGTGGCAGTGGACCATGGAGATTAAGATAAACTTGAATGTATAGTGTGAGCTTCCATTGATAATATGCTTAAACGCTGTACATTTTTAGGCGGTGTACTGTGAAGCTAGATGACGAATTATTGGTAATTCTGAAGTACGCGATTATGAAACATTGATTCAAGATTACGTTTTTAAAGTATCTATTTTGGGCATTATGAAGTTGAATACTATACAATAAATGTTTTGATTAGTTGCTTTTTTAAATGAGGGATGGGAGTAGGCTTCAGCAAACTTATTTTCCTGAATGTTATTTCCTAATTTTTCAAATGCTCTGTGTTTGGGGAGGGAATCTTTTCCTGTGTTTAACCAGTCAGAAATCTTTTATTCATTTTAAATAAGATACTGTTTAGCGTCAGGCCAATGGGGCAGTGCAGGATTTAAATTATTTGGTACATTACCCGAAGAAGAAGGTGGGATAAAACAGGCTTTACATTATTCGAGCACCCTTCGGAGATGACCAAGTCCCCAATACTCATCATAACCTGTATTAAATATATAATGTTCTGGTTGAAACAACTACCCATTGCAGAGTATTTGCAAACACTACTGCAGACCACTACTCCTATGCCTGTGCTACTCAAGGACATGTATGTTTAAATACATGGGGGTATGTAGAGCATACAGTTATTTATGCCACATTGAAACATTGGTTCAATATTGGGATATCAGTATGATTTATGTTAAACATTTTATTTTCTTCCTTTTAGTATAGTCATTCTCACTTCTTACACATGGTACCTGGAGTGTTTGTTGAAAGTAGATAAAAGAAGGAAAAAAGAAAGAAACCACCATACATCCCAGTACAAAAAATTACCAGTAACGATTGAAAATCAATCAATCTTGTCTTCAATCTCCCTTATATATTAGCAAGATGTGGTTGCACTCTTTATTTTGTACATAATCCACAGAAGAGGTAGTCCTTAAATTGTATCACATTGGTAAGCAGATCTGCCTGTACCTTTTGATTATATGTCCATACAATTAATAAACTTTTGAAATTTAGATGACTCCTCCAAAAAGTGTTGTTGATGCATTTCAGCTCCATTTAATTTGGGCCTCTTCAGGACTTGGAAAGTACATATGAATCCAATACTATACACAACCAATACAACTGTGAAAATGCCTTTGTGTACACTCACACCATTTGTGAAACCAGGTCTAAACACTTGTGTATATTCCATGCTGAGTCACTCTTTAAAAGCCACCTTAAAGGACCAAATGCTGCTTATGTGACCTAAACCAGAAGTACAATCAATCAATCAAATAATCAAACATTTATAGAGCTTGGCAAATCACTGCTGAGGGTCTCGAAGCATTGGAGCTGTTTGCTGCTGCATTGAGGTTTAATCATTCAAACATCCGGGTTTTGAATTCTCTTCTGAATTGCTGGAGTGACGGTGTGATTTTGAGGTGCAGGGGGAAGGTGTTCCAAGTCTTGACTGCCAGGTGCAAGAAGGAGCGTCTTCTGCTGTTGGCTTAACAGATCTGTGGAGTGTCTGCAAGGGAGAGGGAAACTGATTTAAGATGTCTGGTTGGTTGGTGGAGGATCATTTCTTCAGGAACAAGAGCAAGTGTAGTTTTGTGAAATGTTGTGTGATGTGGGTCTTCTGCGGAGCTCAAGCATGAGTCTTGCCACTGAGTTCTGTATAGTCTGAAGTCTCTGCAGGAGGCCTGCATTGATTTATATGCAGAGCAGGTTTCCGTAGTCCAGTCTGCTGGTTATGAGGGCCTGCATGATGGCCTTCTGATGTCTTCCAGGAGCCACACTAAGATCTGGCCCAGCATCCAAAGGGTGTGGAAGCAGGCAGATGAATTTGTGTTGACTTGTTTCTCCATGGATAGCTTGCTATCCAGGATGATGCCTAGGTTGTGGGAGTGATCTTTTGATGCAATCGAGGGGTGTGCCAAGTTCTGCTGGCCACCATGCGATGATCCAAGGATCTGAAGGTGGTAGCCAGGGGAGTCATGTAGGTGTTGAAGAGGATCAGTCTGAGGGACAATCCTTGGGGGATTTTGCAGATTATCTTGGACTGTGAGGTGAACGTGGTGGATGGATCCTTTGGGTTCTTTCAGTGGCGTTTGAGGCAAACCATTTGAGGGTGTTTCCTTGAGACACAATATGGTGGAGTCTGTTGATCAGGATGTGGTGAAAAAAAGTGTCTACCAATGGCGGACAAAGTGAGGAGGATAAGGGCTGCTGTTTCCCCGCTGTCCAGGAGTGCTCTGATGTCATCTGTGGCTGTAATCAGGGCTGTCTTGATGCTGTAGTTAGCTCAAAATCTAAATTAGGAGCGGTCCAGGAGGTTGTTGTCTTCTTGGTGGTGGGTGAGTTACTAGTTGAACACTTTCTCTTGAACTTTTAATGGATAGGGGAGCAGAGAGATGGGTTGGTAGTTCTTCATTTCAGCTGGGTCAGCAGATATTGTTTTCAGGAGAGGTCTCACTTCAGCTTGTTTCCAGTCCTCAGGGAAGGCTACTGTGATGGAGGTACTGTGATGGAGGCTTTCTGAGCTCATCGTCAATTGACTTGCTTCCAAAGTTGAAGATGTGGTGGGCTCTCAAGTGCACAGAGTTCATGACGGACATAGTGTCCTGCGTGGTGAGGAGCTACCAGTGAGTGAGAAGGTGTTCATTGGTGTGAGCTGGTCGATGCTGTCTGCGGTGGAGGGTTGGTGTTCGAAGTTCACAGTCAGCCAAGATCTTGCCATGGAATAAGTCTGCGAGGTTGTGGCACAGTTCATGGGAGGGAGTGATGTTGTTCTCAGTGGCTGTGGGATTGGTGAACTCATTCACAATGGCAAAGAGATCTTTGCTATGTTTTGTGCAGGCTTTGATGTGGTCTGCAATGGAATTCTTCTTGGCTTCTTTCAGGAGGTGTGATTCTGGTTCAAAGTGGACCTGAAGACGGTGTGGTTTTCTGTCTTTTTGCAGATGCACCACTTCCTTTCAAGTTGTTAAAGTTGCATTTGGTGGAGTGCAGTTCCTGAGTGAACCAGCTGGCTCTTTTGCTCTTTTGCTGTGTTCTTTGGTCCTGGCTGTCTTGGCAGGCGATGATGCCTGCACAGTCTTTGATCCACTGGGAGAAGCTCTTAACTGCTTGTTCGGGGTCATGTGTTGAGTCTGGGAGTTGTGAGCAGAGAGTGTTGCTCCACTGGTCTTCTGATACCTTTTTGATACCTTTTTGACAGTGTCTTCATGTGAATCTGGGAGGCATGGTGCCCAGGTGGGTGGCTCCTGAGATGGCAAAGTGTACACTGTGGTGGTCACACCAGGTGAGCGCGTGGATGTATCTCTTTTGCTGGAGGTGAAGATGGGGTCTAGCGTCTGTCCTGTGATGTGGGTAGGGTCAGTGACAAGCTCTGTGAGGCCAATAATGCTCATGCTTTCTCAGGAGGTTGGTGGAGTTGGCGTTGCTGGGGTCATCGAGGGGGAAGTTGAGGTCCCCTAGGAAGAAGTAGTGCTCTGAGTCGATTGCGAGCAGAGTGATGAGTTCTGGGATGGTATTGCAGAAGCTGGGGTGTGTTCCTGCTGGTCTGTAGGCAAGCATACGAGTTGGAAGTTGAGGTGTTCCATTACTGGTGTCGGGTCATCAGGGGATGTCATTCAGAGGATGGTGTACATGTAGATGATGGCTATACTGCCTCCATGCTCATTGGTTCAGTCCTGGTGCGTTAACTTGTAACCTTTGAGGATGGCGGTGTAGATGAAAGGAGCAGAGGCGGAGTTTAGCCTGGTTTCTGTGAGGCAGATGATGTCTGAGGTGAGGGAGGAGATCGTGTCCCAGACCTCTGTTTTGTGTGTCACGGGTGAGCAAACATTGAATAGGCTAGGATGCACTGAACTTGTGATTTGGTGATCTTGGTTGATGTAGCAGGTGTGGCCATGTTTGTGGTGTTGTTGGTGTTGTTGCCTGTTCTGGTGCAGAAGTTGAGGAGGCAGTATGGGCAGGAGAATAGTCTTCTGGTGGTGCGTGATGTGCAGCAGCAGTGGTTGTTTGTAAGTCCTGGGTTCAGGGCTTGGAGGTCAGCGGTGGTGTATTGTTGTGGGGTGGATGGGCCAGGGGTCCTTGCCCTGGGCGCAGTCCAGGTACGGATGTCAGTGCACCAGCAGAATGGCCGCATTGCGGGCTCCATTAGGTAGGTCCTGGTAGGGGTGCTGGGAGGTTGTGGGCGGCTCTAGGCAGGAGGTGGGAAAACAGGCAGCAGGCAGGAGCAGCAAGAGAAAAGCAGTGAAAAACAAGACAGAAATTAGGAGGAAGCACTTAAAAAAGAAAGGAAAAAGCAGTGAAGAAAACGAGGCAAAAGCAGGAGTAAGGACTTAGAAAAACAAGGAAAAGCAAAAATAAACGAGGCAGAAAGGAAGAGGAAGCACTTGGAAAAACAAGGAAAGAGCAGAGAAAAACGAGGCAGAAACCAGGAGGAAGCACTTAGAAAACCAGGGGGAAAGGAGGGAGAAATCAGTAAAAATGAGGCAAAGGACAGGAGGAAGCACTTGGGAAAATGGGGAAATGGAGGGCAAAAGCAGTAAATCCACAGTCGCACGCACATACATTCATCATACGCTAGGGCCCACCACACTAACATTCATAACTATTACTCTATCCACGCTGTATATGCGAGAGAAAACCTATACCAATCTGCATCCAGTGCGAGGTCAATGTGACCATAAAGACATGTCTTGAGTCATGATTTTAAACACAGGAAATACATTCGGAACTCAATAAATGACAAAGAAATGACCACCCGACACTGTGATTCAAACAAAAGGGTTATTTATCTAAATTAGTTCAATTGGAAAGTCAATCATTAGCAAATCATTAGCAAATCATTATTCTCATAGTTACCTATTCTAGCTAAATGGGTCAGGACAGGTCTCTCAGTAAAGTCTCCCGAGTCGCCGCCCTCTCGATCAGCATCGATCCTCTCGAGCATAAGTTCAGGAAGAAGTGGCCTTAGACCCTCTCTAGTCTAACAATATTTATAGTGAAACTAACGGAATAAAAGTAACAAACAAACTCTAAACGTCCGTTGAGCCGCTGAGCAGAGCGAGCAGGAAAGGATGGATACTCGCAACATTTGGAAAACCTCCGCTCACAAAAATCACAAAAATAGAAACACGGAAGAAGGAAACTCAAGCTAGGAAACGATACATTCATGAATGCTCTTCCTCGGAACCATAGCGAAGCCACCGCAAGTTTATCAGAGTTCATTGTGGCTTTATTCTTCTCCAAGGTCAATTGGCAGCAAGCCTGGAGCTGCTGTCCTCACGGAAACTTTTAAATTCAGCCAGAGGCCATGGTCAGGTGACTTTCAACCATGTTCAGCGAGGCCTCTCGTCACATTTCAATCACTCGAGTGCAGGCTGTAAATAGCGGCCATCTTGGTTTAGGCCAAAACGGACCATCTTAATTAAAAGAAACACAAAACAACGTTACCACATCGTAATGATTATACAGTGTTAATCCCCACTAATACCCTTATGTGTATGTAATTACCTAGCCATCTGCGACACAAAGAAGCATTAAAGCACGTTATTTTAAAAGCGCAAACAGGAAACAAATAGCACTTTAGCAACACTTATTTAATTAAATTGCACACCAACTTAGTTCACGTATTCATTAGGCAACATAAAAGCATTCCCACGTATAATTCTTTTATTAGTAATGTTGATTAGTCATGACTTTTAACAAAGTTAGTATTTAATGATTATAAATCAGTAATTTTAATCATAACATATAAGCAAAACTGGAGCTTAAATCTCAATAAATTTTCAATAGAAATCTCTGCTCCAGCAATCCCCCCTTTGGTGATATATTATCATCACAAAAACCAACCCCCCAAAAAAAAAATGTAGTCCCAATTTTTAGGAGAAATTGAAATGTCTTTTCTTTTTAACGACACTACACACCAGACTCCCTCTCATCATCCCTTTTCGACTCCAAGTAAACACTCTCCCTCAATTCCTCTAATTCTATTTCTTGTGGGTCTCTCTTTGACCTCTTTTGTTACTTTTCAATATTTTCTCTAATTATTCTCTTTTTCCCTCCCCTGTTTTTACAACACAAACACCCCAATCTTAATATCAATAAAGCAACAATTACACATGTCAATGGAAACAATATCTTACCAATAATGGTACTACCTATCTTAGCAATAAAACTCTTAATAGCAACTACCTTATTAGCTATTTTAGTTCAGATACTTTCAGCTTTCAGTGGTACTAATTCTTCATGCAAATCTGTAATATTTTTGATATAGACCTTTAGATCTTTGCTTACGTCAGGAATGTAAGTGCAACAATGTTGAACCTTCAGCATTCCACAGACTCTACCCTCCTTGGCCAATAGAATATCAAGGGCAAGTCGATTTTGCATAGACATGGCACGTACGGCAATCATCTCCGTATTTACCAAAAGAAACCCTCCAGCGGTACTAGTCGATAAACGATCCACCACTGTTGACAGTTTCCGAATTCCGTATGCATTTAAAGAAATTCCCTCTGCTGGAATTAAAGCTCCAAAAATATCACCTACAATTTCTGACCAAGTTTCTCTCTTAAAACGTGTTAGTAAATTAATGTGTTCTACATCTTCTATCCTATCTATATGAAAAATCTTTGGAAAGACCAGGCCTACATAACACGTGCCATACCAATGGTCAGGCAACCTGTAATAAGCCTTGTTCCCACAAATATAATACACTCCCGGGAAAACTGGATCTTCTCCTCCCTTGAAACCCCATACTGTTGCAATGAAGTATGTATCATGACACTCACTAGTCCCAACAAAATACTTATCATATTGGGATCTCTTTCTGGTAATGCATAGTTTACCCTTCTGTGGTGCATCTAATGCCAAAGTTGGACTGGCCCCATTCCTCAATTCCTTTCCCATCTCAATATCCCATATTGTCTCACTCACTTTATATTTCCCTGCCTTTTCATGCATGCTCACTCTTCTTTCCTCTACCATGTCTAGGAAAGCCTTTTCTTCTTCTTTCAAACAACAAGTTAAATTGTTTCTAAAAATGTAATCTAATGTTAATTCTTCTGTTTCAACAAAAATCTCACCAAAAATGTTAGCTTCTTTAGCTGGATTCAGCTTTTCATTCATAGGCAATTGCCCAAAAATGTTATCTTTGTTAGACATCTCATAATCTATTTTCCCTAACAAATAAAAAACACTACTTAACACACTACATGAAATCCCATACATAGCTGGTAGATGATGATAAGTAACACCCTCTGAGACGGATGCAGGCAATTGCATACAGACGTAGCAATCCCTAACTTCCATTGTCTTCACGTATTCGTACAACAACTTTGAAAAAACATTGCTAGAAAAATCATTAATTGACCTATCTTTATGTATGTAAATGTTACTAATTCTAGTTGGAACAACTTTCTGTGAACTCTTCTCTATATTAGTCACATTCTCAGTATGTATTCCAAAAGTGTCTATTGTAACCCTAAAAGTAACTAGTAAAGCTAGTACACCCCATAACAGCATCAATAATCCAGTACAGCAGCAGCACATTCTACACCACCTTTTCAAGAAGGCACATCTACTTTGATTATTCTCTGTGTTAGACATTTTACTACTTTGGCAGTGTCTTTTGACTCAGCCTCTTCTACTCCATTACTGAAATTTTAGATCCCTAGATTATTTCAAACAGCTAATTTTTGATTTTCTACTTTTCACTTCTCTCCAAGTGACTCTTTCAGTTCACTCAATTTGGATTTTCATCACTTTTCACTTCTTCTTCAGCAACATCAAACTGTATCAGATCTTCAACATCCTGAGCATCTGACTCTTCTCCAATGTCAGTCAAGATAACTTTCAGGATTCCAACTGTTTTCTCCTCAACCACTTCTCGTACGGTCCCCTCTGGATTTCCTTGACTTTCTGTCTCAGCGCCACGTACGTCCATTCCAGTGACCTATACTTCTGGTTAGGTTTTCTGATTCTCTTGATCTCCTCCGGTTCCTTTGAGACCTTCAGTTTATCACTCTTTGCTTGATTCTGACTAGACACCTCGTTCACCTGTTCAGCTTTCGATGAATTTGCTCGAGTCAGTCTGTACCTCAGTCTCTTTATTCTTTTAGGCCAAAGATCTCCTCTTACAACCCTTTTTTGGTCTCACTTCTTTATTATTTCTTTCTCCGATCCAAGTTCTCTTTCTCAGAACTCGACCCTCTGATTTCTCATTCTCACTCTCATCTGATTTTGTTTCATTTGCCTCTTGTCCATGGACAATTTTCTTTTGCTCCACAGTCTTTTCCACCACCAATTGAGATTTCCCTATTTCTGTCCCTCCTCGGGTCTCCGACACGCAATCTTCTTGCTGTCTACTTGTCCCTTCACCTAGCTTATCAGAAATGTTCCCTACAACTCCTCGGGGTCTTCCGCAATCTGTCCCTCTCTATCTTCTTCTGACCCTGCTTCTTCAGGTGTAATCTCAGGTGGATTTTCAACCTCCTCATCTGATTCAGGTGTAGTCTCTGTGGAATTGCTCTTTTCTCCTCTTTCTTCTCCACTGCTTGTTGGAACTTCAGGCACTCTTACAGAATCCAATCTTCCCTCTGAGACTCTCAATGTTTCTCTTGAAGCCTCTCTCGGAAAGAAAAAAGAATCACCTGACTCTCTTTCTCCTTCCCCCCTTTCAGGATTCTTTTTTCTTCTCACTGGTTCAGTTTCTGCATCATCACTGGAATCTGACTCTTCAAAATACTCTTTACCAGTCCCATCCTTTGTATTTGGAACTCTCAGAGTATGACTTGCATGAACCCAGTTCTTCACACCAGCACACTTCACTGCCGTTGTCGTAGTCAGAATAACTTGTCTTGGCCTTCCCCACCTTGGAACCAAGCAATTTCTTCTTCTGTGTACTTTAATCCTCACCCAGTCTCCTGGACTCAGATCATGAGCTTGCTTCTTTCAAGTGTAGTAGAGTCTTCTCCAACCTGGTGAAACACAGAATGAACTGCGTCAGCCAGGCCTTTACAGTAATCCAAAATCATGTCATCAGTTATTGTCATCAACTTGTTGACAGGCACGAATGCATGTCTCATCGCACGTCCCATCAATATTTCATGTGGACTCAACCCTGTTGTTCTATCTGGAGTAGACCTAATAGTCATTAGCACTAGAGGCAAGACATCAGGCCATTTCATTCCAGTGGCTAAACACATCTTACCAATTCGGTTTTTGATTGTGCCGTTCATCTGTTCAACAACACCAGAAGCCTCTGGTCTGTATGCACAATGTAGCTTCTGCTGTATGCTCAATGCTTCACAAATTAAACCCATGAGCTCATTGTAGAAGTGTCCACCTCTGTCTGACTCAATTGTCACTGGGAACCCGTACCTAGGAATCAACTCTCTTAACAGTAATTTTGCCACTGTTATTCCATCATTTCTCCTAGTCGGATAGGCCTCCACCCATCTTGAGAACAAACAGACTACCACTAGAACATACCTCAATCTGTTCACTTGGGGCATTTCAATGAAATCTATTTGCATTCTGGTAAAAGGACCTCCTTCTCTGCCTATTGTTCCTAGACTCACCACTGTCTTTTTCCCAGTATTGAACTGCTGACAAATCAAACATCTTTGACAGATGCTCTCTGCAATTAGCCTGAACTTTGCATTGTACCAGGTTTGTTTGAAGGACCTAATCATTGCGTCCCTCCCCAGATGTCCCTGACCATGATACATTCTTGCCATTGTCGATAGCATGGAATTAGGCATGACTGGTCGACCATCTCTATAGATCCAAACATGATCTGTCTCTCTTGGGGCACAACCTGCCTTAATCCAATCTCTCTTTTCCTCATCTCCTGCTTCATCCTGCAACTTTTTCACTTCATCCCACGTTTCTAGGATATTAGTAAACATCACAGAACAAAAAGACATCTTCCTTTCTCGTCCCTTGTTAATCGAATGATTGTTCTTTGCACAATACTGTGCTATGTCATTAGCAAAACGATTACCAAGAGTAACAAAATCATCTCCTTGTCCATGAGCAGCACACTTTACAACCGCTAATTCTTTAGGCAACTGTATCGCCTCAAGCAACTTCCCAATCACTTCAGCATTCTTTATTGGAGTCCCACTCGACGTCAAGAAACCTCTCTGTAGCCAAAGCTGGCCAAAGTCATGAACCACTCCAAATCCATACTGACTATCAGTCATCACAGTCACTCTCAGATTCTTCCCAATCTTGCAAGCTTTCGTCAATGCCACCAATTCAGCCACTTGAGCAGATCTCACTCCTTTCAAAAGCGAGGCTTCCATAACTTCTGAAACCTTGCACACTGCATATGCTGCACTCAGTACACCATCATCAGTTCTCAGACATGATCCATCCACAAACAACACATGATCACTCTCAGGTAATGGCAAATCTCTTATATCTGGTCTTGGCTTTGTGCAGTAATCAAGCACATCCAAACAATCATGATCAACATCATTTCCCACATTCACATTTTCAGCATCTGGCAACAGAGTTGCTGGATTCACATTCACACATCTCTCAAGAGTCACATTTGATGCTCCCAGAATGATTTTCTCATATTTAGTCAGCCGACTATGTGACATATACTGAGTTCTGCTTCTTGTCAAAAGAATCGCCACATCATGAGGTACGAATACCCTTACAGGATATCCCATTATTATACCTTCACTCTGTTCCAAGCTTCTGCATGTAGCAGCTACTGCTTTCAGGCAACCTGGCAAACCCACAGCTACGGGGTCAAGTGTTGATGAGAAGTATGCAATTGGCCTTCTCAGTTGTCCATGCTTCTGAATTAACACTGAAAGTGCACATCCATTTCTCTCACTACAGTTCAACTCAAACTCCTTCTCATAGTCTGGCATTCCCAAAGCAGGGGCTTCACATATTCTGCTCTTCAATTCTTCAAATGCTGCCATTTGTTCTCCATCCAATTCCAATGGGTCTCTCACCTCACTTTTAGTCAATTTAATCAGTGGCTTTGCTATCAGGGAAAAATTACTTATCCACTGACGACAATAACCCACCATCCCCAGAAACATCCTCACTTCTCTCTGGGTCATCGGGGCTCTCATTCCTCTGATAATTTTAATCCTGTCATCGGTCACTTTTCTCAGACCTTTTTCAATATTGTGTCCAAGATAATGCACCTCTTTTTTGCAAAATTGCAATTTGGCTGGAGATACCTTTAACCCTCCATCTGCCAGATGATTCAGTAAAGCTATGGTATCTACTTCACAAGCTTCACGTGTCTTCGATGCCACAAGTAGGTCATCAATGTACTGCACTAGTACTGAGCTCTCAGGCATGATCAAACTCTCCAATGATTTCTTCAATAACTGACTGAATATCGAAGGACTCTCTGTATACCCCTGTGGGATACGACACCATGCCAAAATACGCTGTCCAAACCGAAATGCAAAAATCGTCTGGCTGTCATGATGCAATGGAATTGAAAAGAAAGCATGACACAAATCAATTACCGTGTACCACTCAGCATCATGAGGAATCTGATACAAAATCACTGACGGATTTGGCACAATGGGACAACATGCCACCACAATTTTGTTAACCTTTCTCAAATCTTGTACAATCCTAAACTTTCCATTATGTTTCTTTAGCCCCATTATCGGTGAATTACACGGGCTACTCAGTAACTCTCTCAAAACACCCTGTTGAATCATCTTGTCAATTATAGGGGTTATTCCCTCAATTATTTCTGGTGTCAATCTGTACTGTGGGATATTAGGATAAACAATACCCTCTTTCACTGAAATCTTCACTGGATCTACATTATTCATCAATCCCACATCTTCTCCAGTAAAATCCCAAACTGCTGTTTTTACTGTATGTCTCAACTCCTGAGGCAAATCATCTGGATTAAACACAGCATATGTACCAACAATCTCACTCTCTCTATTATCTAGAGTCATCCTGTACAAAACATCCTCATCTGGTGTCTCAAAAGCTATTCCATCCGGAGTACAGAAAATTGTGCAATTCATCTTACACAATAAGTCCCTACCTAACAAGTTCACTGGACTAGTGTCACAGATTACAAATCTGTGCATGTCTGAGAATTTCCCTATTCTTACCCTTACTGGTTCGGTAAGATGAGTCTTAATCTGTGTATTAGCTACATCAACCACTTGGATTGCTTCGTCCGAGAGAGGAAGATTTCTTACATCTGCTGACCTGACAGTTGATCTCGTCGCTCCTGTGTCTACCAAAAAAGTAACACTCTCCCCATTTATTTGCCCATCTACAAATGGTCCTGCCTGGTCTATTTCTAGAGTTGCACCAAGTATGCACTCTTCCTCCTCTCTTCGGCACCGTCAATAGTCCCCTTCAGACTCACTCCCCTCATTTTTAAACCAGTACTGCTGTACCGGGTTTGAACGTCTCGGATTGTTTACCTGCTCATCATTGTAGAATCCCGAGTCCTGGTTATACTTTTGGGACCCTCTATTCTGCGGCAAGGGCGGTTTTGGCTCTTGACTCTGCTGTCTGACAACCTTCTGCTGTTGCTGCTGATGATTACACCCCTCGTTCTGCACCTGTTGATTCAATGGTTTATTCTCATTACTTACTAATGGCGGATTGGTACACTCGGATCTCCAATGCCCCAATTGTCCACAGTTGTGACAAGGGAACTTTTTCTTTGCCTCCTCTAGATTCCCCTTTCCCTTTCCTGCATATCTGGGCCTATTTCCTGGATTATTTGCCTGTTCCACCAACTGTGCTTCTTGTCTTTCTGCAACTTTCACCTGCGCCCACATTGCTTTCTCTTTCAGCTTTCTCTGTTTTGCCTCAATCTCATCACTGAAGTACTTTGCATGTCTCAAGATTTCATCAATCTTTTTACTCTGCCAATCAACTGTGTGTTCACGAATCCTTTCGCTGATTTCAGGTCTCAGGCCATATACAAACCTGTATACAAAATGACTCAAATCTTTATCACCCAGGTGTTCATCTCCACTGAACTGTTTAAAAGCCAGTATCAGCCTTTCATAAAAAGCATGAACTGATTCTTTCGCTTCTTGATGTGTTCGATCTATCTTAACCCAGTCTGTCTCTTTCGGGGGTACTTTATTTTTCAGGAACACAATAACTTGGTCATACTTCTTCATAACCTCTGGATCTGGTGCTCCTGTTTTCGGATCTCTTGGATACTCCTTTGCAGGCCAATCTACAACTATTTTACACTCTGCCCACAAGTCTGCTGGAACAATTACATCAAACAGACTATTCAGGTCAATCCACAGCACTTTTGACAATTTCACAAACCTATCTACCTGCCTATACCACTTGACAGGCTTTTCTCTCAGTCGAGGGAAATCATTCGTAAATGACGAAATATCCTGTCTAGTCCATGGGACATGTACATATCCTCCTCCAGGAATCTCTCTCATAGGATAAGCATCCACTGTTTTTTCTTTTTCTCTCATGGGAAAAGCTGAGTAAGTCCTGTCCACTGAATCTTCCCTTTTCTTGTACCATCTATCCTTCCACCTTTCCACATCACCCCATTTTTGTAATAAGGCAATCATTTCCTTAATCTGTCCTGTTCTGCCAACACCATTTAGATTCTCAATGTTTTTGTCGGTGAAATCCACCCTGTAAGGTTTCTGCAAAGCTTTCACCTTATCCATGTCAACTCCTTGTTCACTCGCTATTGCTTTTAACCTGTCATGTGTACTCTTAGCCCTCCAGGTGATACTCTTGCACATGAATAACAACTCTCCATCATGATGATTTTTCAGTATTTCTGTAGGAATTGTTCCTGCCATAAGCTCCTCCAATTCTATTCGCAACCTGGCTACATCAATTGCCTGTGAATCTTTATCCTTCTTTTGAAGAACTTTCAACCAATCATTCAAATCCTCAGCTGTTATTTCAGTAGATTTTTTCACTGCACCCACTTGTTCTGCCATCCTCTGTGGTTCCAAAATCGTTCCTCCCAAACAACCAGTATTCAATCCTGAATTAGGCTGTACATCTGATTTTTCACTACATGTGTCATGTCTCGACTGTCTCAAATTATTTCCTCCCATTCTCATTCCTGATTCCTCCAAAGAACAAGTACCAACCAAACCATTTCCAACATAGGGAACTGTCAAACCATTTTCACCCATTCTTTGCTTATCAAAAATAGGCACAACCGGACCTATGGTTACAGGCACTGTAACAGCTTCTAGATTTTTCGTCAGCTCTCTAATTTTCTCAGTCAGCTCAGATGTCGTTCTGGCTAATTTTCTTGTTTTCTCGTCACTGACTCGATTCTCTCTCTCCCGCTCTCTCTCTCTCTCCCTTTCCGTGAAAGAGCTACCACTTTTCAGATCAGGTGTCACAACCTCAGTTTTAA
This sequence comes from Triturus cristatus, assembly GCF_964204655.1. NCBI lineage: Eukaryota > Metazoa > Chordata > Amphibia > Caudata > Salamandridae > Triturus > Triturus cristatus. Next base: position 419,342,774 of record NC_140582.1, read on the forward strand.
CAATTCGTAAAGTATCTCTTATTGGAGTAGCAGCTGGCGTGCTCTCTTCTGGTTCTGGTCTATATGGAGGTGGTCTCTTGTAAATCATGTCATCCAAGACCTCATCCTCATAATCATTAGCCCCATACCTTCTCATTTCTGCATCAGGCACCCTTTCCGTACCCTTCCTCTCTTCCTTCTCGTCACCTGTCCTCATAGGATATAATCCCTCTGACATACTAGCATCTCGCCATCTCCTCATTCGATCATGATGAGTTTCACGATCATATTTTCTCCCGAACATATACCTGTAATTGCCTCCACTCCTCTGCTTTTCTCGCTCATGCACCTCATCTTCCCATTCCACCAAAGCCTCGAATTGTGTCGGCCTTGGTCTAGGCTCTAGACACATCATTTTTTAACGTAAATTTCTCAACACGGCCAGATTAAATGAACCATGTTCCGGGAACGTTAAAACACCATCTTCTTTAGTGTACTTAGCCCAGTTGTCTAACCATATACAGGTATGATACCCATATTTCGCAACCATGAAGGATGCAGGAGTTCTCGTCGGAGGTAGCAATTCATTTTCTCTAGTTATTATGTTCTTATCCTTGTCAAACCACCTTTTAATTTTACCGAACAAGGATTTCTTTTTCTTTTCCTCCGTTTGGTAATACATTTTAGCGTTTACCACTATTCCCTAGTCCCTTCCGCAACTGTACGATCTTTTGTCCAATAACAGCGCGACTCACACCAACGCACCAATCCTGGAGCGTCTACGTCACCCTGTACTCCTTCCAATCCCTGCGCGGCTCACACCAACGCACCAATCCCAGCGCGAGCACTGTTCTGATCCACTACCCAATCACAGCGCGGTCTGTCTCTGACGTCAGTGGTCGCTGCAGTCGCTTCTGCTCTGTCTCCTGTCACTCGTCTACCCCTCCTTTACAAAGCCTTTTCAGTAGACTTCGTTTCAGATTCTACAAAATCTATTAGTTACAACATATAAACATCTCCATTGTCTGCTTCGCTAACCACAGAATAGTAAAGAAAATTCTTTCTCACAAGAATCCCGCTTCTCTCTAGAACAGCGCTTACCTCTGCTCCACTACGGAATTATTACTTTCGTTGACACAGTAGCACTTCCCTCTACTCCGCCCTTCTAACATGCATCCATTAACTGTTTCCTCTAGGACTGCTCCAAAGAGTCTTACAATCAACTAAATGCTCATACATTCACGTACTTTCACACTAGAAACTGTAGTACATCCACACAGAATCCTGCCTTTCCCGAGAACAGCGAACAGTCTGTCCCACTACAGAATTATAACACACGTTAACCAAGCAGCACTTATCTCTGCCCAGTCCTTCAGACAAGCTCAGAGAATACCTATTACTTCTCCAGCGGTAAGCTTTAACGGCAAACCTTACGGATCCCTGGGACTTAAGACCAGAGTTTCACAGATAACCTTCGCTACCATACGCACTCCTCTTATACTGAAAATATATCTCTAATAGTAACACACGACGATGTCACTGATTCCGAACCCAGACAATGTGATGCGCAACTTCAATTGTCACACGTTTTTCCCCGCATACGTACAGGGCCAACAATCCCATTTTTCCCGAGAGCAGCACTTACTTCCCTCTGCCCTACTACGGAACCGTCACCAGCTCCCTACGTTCCAGAAGCCGTACACACTACATAAAACTCAATACAACGACCTCAACATATAGTATTAGTACATATATCAACATCAATCAATAATCCAATGAATCAAAAGTCTATGTACAAGCAATCTATCAGATCAAGACAATAATCTTTAACCATCATACTGTTACCAGGAAACTGCTGCAGATCGGCGCATATAAATTCTCCCTACTTCCACGGACAGAGTAAATCCACAGTCGCACGCACATACATTCATCATACGCTAGGGCCCATCACACTAACATTCATAACTATTACTCTATCCACGCTGTATATGCGAGAGAAAACCTATACCAATCTGCATACAGTGCGAGGTCAATGTGACCATAAAGACATGTCTTGAGTCATGATTTTAAACACAAGAAATACATTCGGTACTCAATAAATGACAAAGAAATGACCACCCGACACTGTGATTCAAACAAAAGGGTTATTTATCTAAATTAGTTCAATTGGAAAGTCAATCATTAGCAAATCATTAGCAAATCATTATTCTCATAGTTACCTATTCTAGCTAAATGGGTCAGGACAGGTCTCTCAGTAAAGTCTCCCGAGTCGCCGTCCTCCCGATCAGCATCGATCCTCTCGAGCATAAGTTCAGGAAGAAGTGGCCTTAGACCCTCTCTAGTCTAACAATATTTATAGTGAAACTAACGGAATAAAAGTAACAAACAAACTCTAAACGTCCGTTGAGCCGCTGAGCAGAGCGAGCAGGAAAGGATGTATACTCGCAACATTTGGAAAACCTCCGCTCACAAAAATCACAAAAATAAAAACACGGAAGAAGGAAACTCAAGCTAGGAAACGATACATTCCTGAATGCTCTTCCTCGGAACCATAGCAAAGCCACCGCAAGTTTATCAGAGTTCATTGTGGCTTTATTCTTCTCCAAGGGCAATTGGCAGCAAGCCTGGAGCTGCTGTCCTCACGGAAACTTTTAAATTCAGCCAGAGGCCATGGTCAGGTGACTTTCAACCATGTTCAGCGAGGCCTCTCGTCACATTTCAATCACTCGAGTGCAGGCTGTAAATAGCGGCCATCTTGGTTTAGGCCAAAACGGACCATCTTAATTAAAAGAAACACAAAACACCGTTACCATATCGTAATGATTATACAGTGTTAATCCCCACTAATACCCTTATGTGTATGTAATTACCTAGCCATCTGCGACACAAAGAAGCATTAAAGCACGTTATTTTAAAAGCGCAAACACAAAACAAATAGCACTTTAGCAACACTTATTTAATTAAATTGCACACCAACTTAGTTCACGTATTCATTAGGCAACATAAAAGCATTCCCACGTATAATTCTTTTATTAGTAATGTTGATTAGTCATGACTTTTAACAAAGTTAGTATTTAATGATTATAAATCAGTAATTGTAATCATAACATATAAACAAAACTGGAGCTTAAATCTCAATACATTTTCAATAGAAAACTCTGCTCCAGCAGTAGCACCTAGAAAAGAGGGGAAAAGGAAGGAGAAAGCAGTAAGATGTGACAGAAGCAAGAAAGGGCAATGCAGCAGCACGGGAGAGATGGGCCTGACCTCTTTTACCCCTACCAGTGGCTATGCCATAATTTATCGGAGTGCCAACACTTATGTTTTACACATCGATGAATGTGTATCGATCACGTTTCATGCTTCTCAAGAGGACGATGCGCCGCTGGGTGCTGGAAGAGGACACGCACCCTGGCGTTGGGATTCAATAGAGCTGTGGAGTGAGCGATGTGTGTAAAAGGAGGACACAAGACAAAAAGAGGATTGAATTGGACAGAGTCAACAGGAATAGATGGTGGAGGCGAGTGGCAGGCTTGAGGATTCCTATTGGATGATGATCTTATCTGGTGAATGATCATTATTGGAAACCCTTGTCTCATCGATCCAGCCCATCACTTGCTTCCCATAGTATCTGCATTCGGAGTAACAAAGGAAAAATGGATGCCTGTCAAAACTTTTTTCATCTCTTCATTCCAAACATCTTGGAGAATAACTGTCACATTAAGAACTCCCTACACATGAAGAGTGAACAGAAGTTGAGCGGATTGTCCTGAGGAAGCCAAAATACACATTGTAGACACAAGTTATTTTGCAGGTGGTGGAGTTTGTTACATCCCACATAAATGTACACTTATTTGTAAGTGAATAAATGTCTGTGGAATTAATCAGGTGTGAGATTGGAATATAGCTAAGGTTCTGCCTCGTAACTTATATAGCTTGTGTCCCTGCCATAAACAGTTATGTCATCAATGATGTAATTTCAAATGTTGTAGTGATGTTATTAATGATGTTATAGTACATGTCATAAGTGATATAATATGTGGGATAATTAGCTGGGCATGGTGAGGGTGCGAGTTATAGTTACCTTAGAGCACAAGTTATAGTTACTTGTGATAACTATAACTAGTGAATTTCAGAGGTATTTTTTGTTTAAAATGTTATGTTGTTACTGAAATGTTCACATAACTATAATGTTACTTTAACCTTTGTTTTTTTCAGTGAATTTCTATGGACTTTTTTTTAACTTAAAATAATATTTTACTATGATACTTCCTTACAGGCAAGCAGCCCCACGTCATGCGTGGCATGGAGTTGGCTGCAGGGCCTGGCCCCCGCGGCCAGCCAACCCCACAACACACGTGACCTACAGCTGTGTGTGTCGTAGAGTTGACCGCAGGGCCTGGCAACACACACAACATCATTAGCAGCCACTAGATCCAAGGCTTCACAATAACCAATGAGAACACAACTTTAGGGCTAGGGACCAACCAAAACTTAATATGATGCTATCTAGACCGATAGGGGCAAAACGGATGCTGCAGTGTTTCCAAATGTATGATTGCAGGCTGCAGCCAGTGCAATCATGTCTTCCTCCAACAGTGTTAAAGTGTAAAACCTCCCTATGAGTCTGGGATGGTGTGGGTACAGTGTAGCCTCATTAGTTTAACCATTTTCATGAAACTAGTTAACTCTATCACTGAATGTAAGCAGTCTCCAGTGTTACTTGAGAAAACTTTATTTCCCAAACTGACCCCAAAATCTCTCTTTGATCCATCACTCTTCTTGAAGGTAGCTTAAAAAATGCTGGTGACAATTTACAAGCTATGCTGTTGAAAAAATTGGGACTCCGAAAAACTATGGACTATGATGATCTCTGCTCCTGTTTTTTTAAGTTTGTTTCGTGCTATGAATTCTCATGTAAAGCAAGCTCTAATATTTCTGTGTAGCTCTCAAACCCTTTTTATTTCCTTATTATAGTCAAATGTCTGTTAATTTCGAGATGCTGTGACACCCATTGACCATATGTGGGATAAGGTAACACGTCTAAATAAGTAACAACGTTGATGCTGGAAAGTTTCTCTGCATCTACAAATCCAGTTTTTGTTTTGTCAGCGGACTTTGTCTATGCTTAGCCTGATGGATATTTGGACTACACAGATATTGTGAGTTTTGAGCAGCTTTCGTTTATTGAGTGTCATCAGGATTGGCACCCGCTAACGCTCACAGAAGATGGCTGCTCTGCTTTCCCTGCCCGCAGTATCCTTTGTTTGGTGACAGACACCACAGGCCATTATATCCTGTTACAAGATAAGGTTCCTGTGGTGTGTCACCAGTTGTCCTCCGACTGGGAATCCTTCTACATGCCTTTCTTGCCCTGCTCTTGAGGAAACAGCGAATCCTGTAGGTCTGAGTACATGAGATTTTGGTGTTCTTGAGAGAACCCATGGACATTCTTGCTGTGATCTCATGGCTCTAGTTTTTGCAGGAGCACACTAAATGTCATTGTTGTCTTGAGAACCAGTAGCCATTTTAGTTATGGTCCAATTAAAGGACCATTTCAGGAGGTATGGATCGACTCCTGATGCCAATCAATAATCAGAGGTAAAACGTTATCAATCCAGTTGTTCCTTCAGCCTCTTATAACCATTTGGCTTCTTCCTTACATTTACCTAGCGATGAAGTTGTGGCAGTACTTCACTTTCTGAAAAATATTTGCACGTTACTTTGTTGTAAATTCTGACAAGTAACTTTCTCATCTCATCTTCCACCTGGATTGACTCCTTGATATTCCCATACTAACCCCCACCGAACTCATGAGACGCCACCACCTGCACTCAGCTTGTTGTGCCAGTACCAGTGTGCAGACAGCCATTAGTTACTTTCTGCCATTGCATAGGTATTCTGGGGCCTGTTTTCTCAAGATTTCCTCCTTGCAGATTTTCTTTTGTTTTAGCATTACGCATATCTTTAGGTGGAAAGGGCAGCTTCTTCCCTCACAGGGCAGGCCAGGTGTGGCTTGCATTTTCAGTCCTGACTTAAAAATGTAAACCTAGGTGCTGCAGGGAAAAAACTAAACAAAAAACTATTTATTTGTGTATGATGTGAGATAAACAATTTAATGTGTGATTTACTTAAGAGATGTAAAATAGTAAAATAGTATCTCATTCATTGAAATGCAAGGACTACAGAGGAGAAAGAATGATACATCAAACAGCCCAAAACTGTGAGAAAGAAATACTCCTCTTGTGCAGCCAAAGGCCACTCTATGCATATTTTAGAATTGGCAATAATTGGTCTGTCAGACGACTGTGCCAGGTGTAGCTGAGTGACTGCTTGAGGTGGGCTAGCGGTATCATGCATATACTAAAGAGAAGGGGTGAAAGAATAGAACCCTGTGGAACATCACATTGGCGAGTCTGCGCTGTAGAAGTGAAAGGAGGCACTATAGGTGGTTCTGGAGCTCGGAAAGTCATTGTACCTGTTAAGCACGTTCTCCTTAGCACTGTGATTACCAAGTCTAGAAAGTGGTATCCTGGAATCAACAATGTAAAATGCCACTGGTTAATATAATATAATTAATGTTGCAGTACTCCTTTTATCTAAAGAAATTGCACGGGGTATCTACAGCTACAACAACAGTCTCAGTTCTGCTGTCAAAGTGAAATTCTTCTTGTATCAGATGTAGCAAGTTATATTTATTTGCATGTTCAAACAACTGATTGAAAATGGTAATTTTCAATAGTTTGGAGATATATAATAAATTGAGAAGTGGGGACAGGTAGTCTTTGCAAAATTGTGTTTACGAACCAGAAATACAGGCAATACCTTTAGCTGAACTACAATAAGCTATAATGGGAAGGCGCCAGGCCATTCTTTACAAACATCTATTGAATGACATTACATTACATTTGTGCAGAGGGCTTACCAGAGGTTGCAGGCTTTCAGGAGAAGGTGGTGCGCTCTTGATGCCGACAGGCATCATGTTGGTGGATGACGCGCTCAGCATGTAGTTAAGCATCCTCACTGCCTGGACCACACTGGCCTTTCCATGCACACGGTCACTCGGAGGAGTGTCTAGCAAGCCGTGTTGGGCAAGAAGAGCGATGATGGAACTGCAGAGTTCAGCACTGAGCATAGGATGTCAAAAATTTCCTGTGATGTCAGTGCCTTTTTGAATCTTATTAAAAGAGACATTTACAAGAAATGGGTGCATCGTAATGCATTCTTCTACTTAGTTTGTATCACAGGCACGGCAAGATGGCCGCCGAGCAGCAGCCTCCTGAGTGAGCTCCCGGTTTGGGGATTACCTAGTGTTAGTTATCCCCGCAAAAACCACCTCTCCAGCCCCCCTCCCACCTGCCCCCTGGACCAGATGGCGGACCCCTCTGAACCAGACCACTGAAACGGATCTTAACAGCCAACTTGCCCTGATTGACGACCGCTGCCGCTCTGGACGGCACCTATGCTGCCCGGACCCCGGCACGGCTTGACTGGTGCCCAGCTCCCTAGCCGATATGATGCAGGAAGATGGCTGCCACACTAGTAAGCCCTGGGTTAACGGTGTTGGCTATCCCTACTCCCGTGCCTGCCCACAGTTTTGTTGAGATCTCCCGGCACTGGGGAGGTACGCGGTGTGCAAGCGCCATCATTAGGAACTCTCCTGCTTACCTGAGGAGCTCAGGGGCTGCCTGCTTGTAGAGCCCAGTGGCGAGTCCCCTGCTGCCATTATCCCTCGTGCCGGGGGACCTGGATGGAGCCCTGCGACCAACACCCGGTCTGTGATTCTCCTTCTTCAATTCTCCGGAGCACAGGCGCCAGCAGTTGGAACTTTCCTGATGGCCTTGGGAGCTCAATAACTGCCTGCCTGCCTGAGGAGCTCAGCGCCGGGTCTCCGGCTGCCATCATCCCTCGTCTCGGAGAACCTGGACGGAGCCCTGCAACCAACACCTGATCTATGACTCTATCTCCTCGAGTCTCCGGAGCTTTGCCGTGCCCCTCTCTCTCCTGCTGAGGGGCTGCGATTCACCGTCCGGTCTATGGCACCATTGGGCACCCTGCTCGCTGCTCTTTGGTCTGGCCCGGAACTCAGCTGCCTGGCAGTAATTACTGGCTCGGATTGATCCGGGTATCCCTGATTCTACATTCAGCCGGAGCCTGCCCCCGGAACCACCATTGCAACGTCGGTTGCAGTTTTATTGACGGTACCACTCTGAGTCACGACACCATAACACGGCCTTTCCGGTCCTAAGCTCAGCGGCCCGGCGTGGTCTCACCTCGTGGCGTGAGTCAGGATGCCCTTGTCGCTCAGCCGGAGCCTTCCCCTGGAACCAACATAGTGGCATTGGTTGGAATTTGTACTGCAGCTCCATTTTGGATTGCAATGCCATTTTGCAGCCTTGCTTTGCTGCCCTGCTATTCGGCCCGAAGCTCGACTACCGGCACTAACTATCCATCTTCATTTTTGCAGCCTTACTTTGCAACCTTCCAAACGAATGATTTGCCCCACACTACAACCTTGCTTTGCTTCTTTTCTGGGGGAGCTGCCCCGGGATCGGCTGCCTGACAGTGACCACTCCCTCGATCCCGGGTGTGTGGCCTCCACATCGCGACCTCAGATGCTGGTCTGACAGAGTTCCCCTAATCGATGAAGAGAACCGATCGGCGACACTGCTGACCCCGCAGCCCTGCACCTTTGATCGCGGGCAGCCTTCCTCGTGTCTCGATGATCTCCAGCCCGCCCCCTCATGACACCCTGGCTGCTTCCCCTTACCTGCACGTCCAGTGGATTCAACTATTCTGGTCTTAGGACTTGGATGTTTGTATGCACCCCACCATTTTGGTTTACTTTATTTTCTTTCAGTACCCAGGAGCCTGACCCGACATTATTTCATCCTTTGTCCGTTCCTCCTTTCCTCCGGATCCCATCTGGGTGACCTCGAACATTGTTCTCCTCCATTAGACTTCTCCATTGGACTGCTCCATCACATCACTATCACATAGTGGGTGATGTCGCCTATCTTCAAAATGGCGTCGGTAAGGCGATTTCAGGTCTACGCCCTGAGTGGTCCCCAAGAGGTGAGCAGTGGGGCCAGCTGGACATCAGACATTATTTTCTTCCTCATCTCCCTGTTATGTTCTCATCCCTTCCCTCTCTCCATCGATCTTGTTTTTCTATATTTATTGAATGCACTAGCAATGGACCCATTTGTAATGTAACTATAATTGATGTGACACTGTAACACATCTTAATTCTCATGTAAAGCACTCTGATACCTTCGGGTCTAGCCCGGACTTCCCTGTCTCCTCACTGTGTCTCCTACCCCCTCCCCAACCTCTTTCCTCCTTCATTCTTTGCTTGCCTCCCCTATTCCATTCCTCTCTCCCCTGAATCTCTTTCCCTCTGCCTACTTTGTTTATCCTTGTGCCTATGCTCCTCTCTATCTCCCTCCCCGTCGCCCTTTTACATTATCCTCTTACACGCCATGAACCAATGGATGTAACTATGTAATACTACCAGCCTGACTCTCTAAAATGGCCCCCTCTAGTATGCCCTTGTCCAAAGCTCTCCTACTCCCCTTGTTGGGGATGAATCCAGCATTTTTTTCCCTGGAGTCTCAGAGACCCTTTTGACAGAGTCCACAGTGACAAGGGAGTCTCATATTGTGGAGGACTGGGACTGATCCCCTTACCACTTGGAACCGTCTCCTACCCTGCCAGAAGTCGGACACTGTGTTCACGCTGGGTTTTCTACCCCCTCCTCCTCACTCCTTCATTCTTCTAAGTGTGGCCATGACCAAAGCACTCCTCTCCCCTTGTTGGGGAGGGATCCAGCATCTATGCCCTGGAGTCTCAGCGGCCCCGCTGAGAGAGTCCACTGCGACAAGGGAATCACACAAAATGGAAGACTGGGAACAATCCCTTTACCGCGAGTAGCCATCTCCCACCCAGCAGGACATCAGACACAGTTACTTCCTCATCTCCTCGCTGTGTCTCCTACTCCCACCTCTTCACTCCTTCATTCTTTGCTTGCCTCCCCCTTTCCTTTCTCCCCTGAATCTCTCTCCCCCTGCCTGCTTTGTTTTTTTCTTGTGCCAATTCTCCGCTTAATCTCCCTACCCATTGCCCTTTTACATTACCTCCTTACCCTTATACTCGCCATGAACCAATAGATGTAACTCGTAATTGACGTACCTTCTGTAACAATGTGTAACTTGTAACCTATGTAACTCTCCTCATGTAAAGCGCTCTGATACCTCTGGGTCTAGCCAGCGCTATTTAAAACTCAAGTAAATAAATAAAATAAAGATGAATTGGTACAGATAAAACTCAAGCTTGCTGCAAATTAATGCCAGTATCTGAATAAAAACTAAATGTGAGAGAAAGGACTTTCAATATCACCAAATGTGTGCATAATATCCTAGTGTATGATGCCACCGTGTCTGTTTGTTAAAAGGGGACCGAGTTTCACCTCGGTGACTGGCTTGTTCGATTTATGACCAGAGCATGTGCCTCCTTAAAACTGGACCGTAGGCACTACCGAAGGGCCTGTGGAATAAAGAGCAAGGTGTCTCACTATCGCCTAAATAGGGTTTCCATAAGGAAAGAGCGGAGCAGAGCTAAACTTACGGTACGCTCAGTATCCTGCTTGTAAATTGGACGCTGAAAGGAAAGGGAACCAAGTGCCAGGGGAGAGAGACAGACAACTGGATGAACGTCTTCAATCGCTCAGATAGACGCATGCAAATGCCTACCAGGCTTCTCACAATCTTACACGGACGTAGGACTGCGATGAAGTCCTCCGTTCGCTGGCTACTGCTGGTCAGCGTAGGGCAGTGGTCTTCAAATGTTTTGATGCGGAGACCCCCCCATCAAAAATTTTTAGGCGTAAGGACCCCCACTCGACAAAAATTTCTAGAATCTGGTAGTCCTTATCACTGACAACCATAAGTGTTCTCCAGAGAAACGGTTAATCTGTGGTTGCACCTCATTAGTACCAGATTAACATCAAAATATAGCAATAAGCAACACAAAGATGACCAGTGCAGCTTTACAGAGGCCCTTCTACAGAGCGGCAACACCTGTTTCTGCCTTCTAGTAACTTTTAAACCTTTTGAGTAAATACATCTTCTTGGTTAAAATCAGAAGATTATGTGGCAGATGATGGATTATGTGGCAAATGCAGCAAATCTATAACTATGCTATAATCGCTGCTGCCGCACAATCACATAATTCCAGTGGCCCTTGGTATAATAGCTGTAATTTATGGGCTGCAACTTTATTGCACGGCATCAGAGGAAAATCATACTATATTTCATGGGATGCTGACAGCATGGCATTTACACCTGCATGTTACTGAAGATACCTGAACATCATTCATCATAATTAAAACATACGTTTTTTAAGTCTTTCACCGTCAGGTAGCTACATATAAAATAACGGGCAGCTTCAATGAATACATTTTAAAAAGTCGTTACTCAGTGGGAAATGCACTATAATAAAGAGCGATAGAATTAAATTGTGGTTGGTGCAGCGGAGAATAGTGACTTGTGTATTTTTAGTGCCATGAGGTCACAGCCTGTGAAAAGAAAGCACTGTGAATATGAAAATCATTATTTTATACTTGCATTACACACAGTATATGATAGGCCACTACAAAATGCGCAAAATATTTTACGATAAAATGGTGTTTCGGAAATATACGGGCTGCTTCCAAAATATAGGGGTTTATTTAGAACCCCATTGTGCTGCGCCATTTCTTTTAGATGCTCTGGTTGCGCAGAGAGCTGACCCATATCTACGAGGCCACGTAAAGTCAATTTGCGTGGCTTTTAATGGCCTCCCAGATATGGTATAAGGCAACGTAGCACAAGTCAGTGCATTGCTTTACACTGTGTAAGGGGGGCACAATCCAGGGGTGTTGCTGTGGGTTTTCCTATGGGTTTGACACATTCTCACATTTGCAAGGGTCTGTAACCCTGAGGATGCGTCAAAAATGTACACCTTTCTTCCAGTATGCTGCTGGCCTGAAACACATGCAAATGTGCACAACAAGTTAATCTGCAAATCCTTTACATTTGCAGATTAACTTGTTGTGCACATTTGCATTTCTTGCAGACCAGCAACACACTGGTAGAAAGGCGTGTTTAGCTCTCTGTCTGGCTTCCATTTCCCAGCACAGGAGAGTCCCTGAATAACAGCCCAGGGAAAGCATTTTAACTACCGGTGACCATCTGGAATGGTTTCTTTTACCAAATGAAGAGCGCAACCCCCTTCCCATTCCTACCACGGTCCCCATGGGGGTCGCGCCCCACTGATTGAAGACCTCTGTGTAGGGTATGACTTGCAGCTGCTGCCGGGATCAGCACTCTCCTGTTCGCGTCGGTGACTCATGCGAGTTGCTGGATACAGGGACATGGAAATAGGCAGCCATGCAGGTCATGTGACTTGGTCTGAACAATTTTGACATAGAAAGTTTGTTAAGTAGGTAAAACAGCATCTACAAATGGTCACTTTGTTACATAGCAAAAGGATAACATAACAGTAGTAGCATTACACATCGATAACATTATCATAAAGAAATCATAGTAATGACAACATCTCATCAAGGTTGTTTAACCTCTTGAGTGCCCATGACGAGCTGGTCTCGTCATGGGCCGCGGTTGCGCTGTGCCCATGACGAGACCAGCTCGTCATAAACCCCGCCCGCTCATGCAACGGCCGGCACAGGGCGGGGAAAGGGGCGGGCACTCAAGGGGTTAACCCATGGGTAGCTGTGCCGAACCTCTCTTTCATTCTGTTCTCTGTCCTGTTTAAAATAGATTTAGGACCCCCGCCTGTGTAGTTTCTTAGTACTACACAGAAAACTAACCAGAGCATATTGTTCTCTGAGTAGGGGACATTTCTGTAATGATCAACCAACAGAGCAACTGGTATTGCGCATTTGGGGGCATATCAGCAACAACCGTCGATAATTATCGCTAAGCGTACTTAGCGCTAGGATAATTATCACCAGCTAGCGTGGATTTTTATCGCTGAGATAGAGTGCTATTAGCAACGCTTATCTCAAAAGCAATAGTAATCCTAGCGCTAACTGCCAAAAGTGAGATTATCGCTGGAAACCCAGCGATAATCTCACGAAGTTTGGCGTTAGCTTGATGAAAGGACCTCACATACTTAGCCATGATATCCACCTTCCATAGGATATCATGGCTAAGTCAGTCCTGAAGCCGGCGTAAGTAAAGTAGCGATAACAGGGGTTATCTCTACTTTTCTTGCCGCTATGCTTCATAGCGTGGGGCTTGATGATAGGGGAAATGTCGCTTAACGACATTTCTCCAGTCATGTCAGGTCAGGAACGCCCACTTTGCATCTCATTAGAGATGCAAAGCTGGGCGTTAAGAATTTGTGCGCTAAAGGAAGGTTTCACGCGATAGCTTGACCTTGCTGATTGGGTGATAAAATTATCGCTGCTTTTCGGCCGAAAACAGACACAAAAGCGGCGATAATTTTTCTATCGCCGCCTTGTAGATATGCCCCTTGATTCTTGAGAGCGTGTTGTAACCTCTAATAAACACTCCAGGTACCATGTGTAAGGCATGAGGAGGACTACATTATAACGTAGAAAACAAAATATTCAATATAAAATCATACTGATATCCCAGTGATAAATTTATGCTTCCTTGAGGCATAAACAATTGCATGATCTCTCCCCGTTAGATACCATGTTAATGTCTAAAATGCTGAAGGACATCTAGGCAATCCTTATGTAACACATATTGCAGCTGTCTTTAGAAACATAGGGGCACATGCATCATTGTGTGCAATTGCGATTCCATAATTGCGATTATTAAGAAGTCGCAAATATGGAATGGCAATTGCCAAAGCATGTAAGTTTCGCTAAATCTTTTGAGATTCCTATATAATCTTTAATTGCAATTTGCAAATTCCTATTCGTAATTAAGGAATAGCTTCCCATTCATTCCTATGGGCTTAGAGGCCCATAGGAATTAATGGGAATTGCATGCGCAATTTGCGAGTACCAAATATGTACTCACAAATTGCGTATGCAATTTCAAGGGTGCAAAGGTGCCAAAAGGACACCCTGATGCACCCCTGAAATTATAATTTGACCACATGTTGCGCACAATCATGCCCCAAGGGCATTCATGTGTGCAACATGGAACTTTGAAAAATGCACCTTTGTGCATTTTTCTACGTTTTTTGCGATTCCTATTTGCGAAATCACTATTTTTTTCATCATGTATTGCATCGCAATTTGCGATTCCCTAAATGCATTCGCAATTTAAGTAATCTTAAATTGGGATTTTGCATTTGGGTTGATGCATCCTAAATGCAAAAATACAGGAATCTGCCCCTTTGCGACCGGTATTTAGAATGATGCATGTGCCCATAGAAACCAGATACCCCTGAAAGCTCACTGAAGTGCTAAGTACTTTCCTTTTAGGAATCCTAACTTTCCTACTACTAAATGCCTTTTGTGAATATCGAAAGTCGTAAAGTTAGGATTTTGTCTCAGTTTATTAGTAGTAAAGTTTAACTTTACTACTACTAAGTGCCTTCTGTGAATACCAAAAGTAGTACGCTTAGGATTTTATCTCAGATAAGTTCTGTGAATCGGCCCCCATGTTAGAATTGCACCTTAGAATGAGTTTAAAGTGCTGTAGAAATATTTTTTTCACAGAGAAAATGACACGCAGGATAATGTGCCGGTTTTTTAACGAAAAAGAATCATATCAACTGTATTATTATTATCGCAAATAAGTAATGAATTAATCACATGCTTGGAAAATGGGTAGTATTTAAACATATGCAAAATAATATAAGTTTTTTTTCTACCAGGCTATCATTCTTAAATGTGCCTCCTTAGTTGGGCCTAAAAGCCTTTTCTTTCAACTTTTGCTCATAGCTTAATAGATGTTTATTTAGAACATTTTGCCTAGCAGCAGTAACTTGCATAAGAATGTGCTGACTTCAAATCTATGTTTCTTTAGCGTCATCACACCATGTTAGGTCATCTATGTTAATACAATAAGATGCTGTGACTACTTGAATAAATAATGATTGAGAATGTTTCGCAGAATGTTATTGCTAGTTTTTCCCATCATATCCGACTTGCTTTGTATTCACAATTGATATAGAGAGCATCTTTTAGCTTAGGTAAGAAGGTTCTCATGAGAACTTTCCTCCGTGTACAAAAAGTCCTCAAACAATGTTTTACACTATATCGGCATGAATGTTTACAGTGGGAATCGGGAAAAGAAGCATCGAAAGTTGATGACACAGATGAGTGGATTTAATTGGATGAAAGGAGCTGATGCCTAATAAGTTTCAATACAATATTGTGCGAATTTACATTAATGAGTGTTCCAATCTTAGTAACGTTGGTTATGCAGGAGAGGAGAGACGCAGCTGCAGATGATGAGCCTTTCTTTCCCTGACTTGACTCTTCTACCCCAGATTTGGTCTTTGTTTCTGTTGCTGACAGCTACTGCTAAAGATGACTCTATTCTTTCCTTTTCCAGAGACCCTTCCCCTGATCAATACTATTGGAAGGATCATTCTATTTTTGACGGGTGCTACTGCAGCTCTAGGGAACTCAACTGAGTTTCCAGAATGACTCTTTATGGGTAGTTCTTCTAATATTATAGATTTGCTTTATTCCTAAAAAAAACTCATCATGGTATCTTTCTGTTTAGGATAGCTTAGGCTCCTTAGTTAGCTTAGTGACAATTTTCTTTATGGAACATTCTGTATTGATTTGTGCTGTCACTAATCAATCTTTTTATTGATATTTCTGTTAAACAACTAATCTGAATAAAGATGACAAAACAATATTAATCCTTTAAGATAAATAAAGATGTTGAAAACTTCATCATTGACTGAACATTAATCTGACCGTTGAATGTATGCAAAGTGTATGCCTTTGTTCTAGCTCTAGTCTAGTCTAACATGGTGGCAAATGACCATTGACCTTTTCATGTGACATCAGGAATCCCCAAAGGACGAAATCTGTAAGTTGGGTGTTTAGTTTTAAATACCATTCTTGGCTAGTTCTCAGTCTTCCACACAGGTTAACATGATCATTATTCACAGAAGAAAAAGTTCAGAAGAAAAGATTCAGTAATGCAGAGTGAGACACCTACGTTCACGCGATCATTGGGCACAACACTGGAAGCAGGAAATACAGGGTGAAATCACGCCTGCCTCAAAAGATACTGGGGAGGATGAAGGAAGAAGGGAAATGCATTTTGCTGGCTTGCTAGCTTCACAGAAGCATCAGGCATAGGATGAAAAGCAGCACATGCAAGATGCAGGCATGCCATCCTTACAGTCATTATGCACAAGAAAAATGCATAGAGTGCCAACATTCTCCCTCAAACAATCATTGTACTGGACATTCATCTCCAGTAGCACAAAGCAGAGGATTATGGCACAGGAACAGCATTATTGATTCACTGTAGAACCTGTGCAGCTAGGCCACATTTTCTGTACACTTATTTTGTGTAGGTGTTACTCAAGTCAGGACACAGGCTGGCAAGCTGGAACTCTTTTAGCGAGTTGCAGTGAGCAAAAAAGGTCTTTACTTCTCTGTTCGACATGATGATTATCAGAGTCAGACATCTGCAATAGTCTTTACACAAGTGTAAAGGGTGTTAGAAAGAGAAACAACTCGGGTAGGGATAGGTGGGACAGCAAGCTGTAACTACCCTATTGAAAGCTTTGGAAACCTAGCAATTCAGTGGATCCATAGAAGGGTCCACTAAGACAGGTACTACACCTCCCTTGTACCCCAGCACTCTTAGTAGTGACAGTTGCCATAAATGGAAGGTGATTGCTAGGGTCAAATTATGGCCAGCTGCCCAGGTTTAACAGGAAGTAGGCATGGCTGTTGTCTACGCTATTAGAGTCAACTGCCACCAAATTTTAGAGGTATCATAGACTAGTCAGGAGACTGTAGTCATTTACTTTAAAAGGGTTACCACTCGGGCTCGACCACAACCACCACACAGATGTCAAGTACACTGTGAACAACATTCCATAGTCACAATATAATTTACCAAGAGACTGGCTACATAGGTCACAAAACAGAATCATGGTCTGCAAAAACAATAAAGTAAGGAGCATGTATTTTGGACATGGATGTCTCTACAGCGTCACCCCCAAACTGATTGCCTTAAACCCACTGTGTTGCTGAAATTTTGTTGGCCTTAGGACTCTATGCACTTTACCACTGCTAACCAGTGCTGAAGTGATTGGGCTCTCTCCATGTCAAAATTGGCTTGCATCCAATTGGTACATTTATTTACTTATCGGTCCCTAGTAAAGTGGTACTACCTGTACCCAGGGCCTGTAAAATAAATGCTAGTAGTGGCCCTGCAGCACCTTTGTGCCACTCACTTAAGTAGCCTTGTTAAACATGTCTCAGGCCTGCCATTGCAGCCTGTGGAGGTTTCAAAATGCCAATTCAACGTACAATCCCTTTTTAATACATTCAAGTCACCCCTGGGTTAGTCTTTGTACAATCCATAGAGCTGGGTGCATTGGATTAAAAGTTGAACATGTACTTAATTTGAAGTTTTACATGTTCTTGTAGTTAAAAATGTACAAATGTGTTTTTCACTACAGTGAGGCCTCCCTCTACCATAGAATAACATTTGGTTCCGTTATCACATTCAATTAGTGGTAACAATTTGTTTGGGAGCAGGCAGGGATGCCATATATGATGTCTAAGGAACTTTAGTTTAAAATGCTATTTAACTGTAAAGTCAGATTTTAAGTCACAATTCTAAAAATGCCACTTATAGAAAGTTAATAATCAAAAAATGTTCGAGCTGTTTGTTTACACCATTCAGTGCTTCTAAGAATTAGGACCAATTTCTCAATTTCCTTAGCCCATATATTTATTTACTATGATTCTTTTATTAGTTTGCATGGAATCACAATACATTTGTAGTCAGAGAAGGGACCACAATCAACATTTCAGATATGTCACAAACATTTTCAGTGCATTAAACCAAAATTGCAAAGGCATTGTTTGACAAAACAAACACCATAACCAGGAAAAACAAATTTGACAGATTAAAAACTGTGCATGTATACAATATCAAAAATACTTCATCCAGTCTTATATTTATATAGTCCAACAGCAGTTGCCATAATTCCCTTAATCAAGAATGGTCCTGTTTTGCTGTTGGTAACTCTTGGGAACTGTTGATTGGAGCAAGGCAATAAGGCAATAAGGCAGACACTTATGTGGGGGGAATCTCCAAAATGTTATTCCACTTCAATTCTGGCATCAGGTATAGAAATATGGCCCTCAGACCCACTATTCAGTAAACACCTGGACCGGTGAATGCTACAGAAGAAGGAATGGCCACCTGTTCTGCTGCACTGGACCTGCCTAGCCCTGCAACTGGACCTGATTCAGTTCTACACTGCTCTCTGAGAAGGAAGACTAGGCCTGCTCCCTTCATCCCAGGTTGGAGAGACTCCAAGGGTCAGCTGAATGACCTCCTGTTCTGAGCTACAAGGGCACATCACTCTCCGGAGGCCTCCATGCAAATGCCAAGCTGACCTGTTGCATTGGACCAGCCTGTGCCTGCAATTGGGCCTGCTGGAGTGAATTCCTGATCCCCAAGTGGTGTCTTGCCAGGTCCTGACCCATTGACTGACATATGGGAGAGCTCCTCCTGGTCTAACTAAAGGTTTCACCAAATCCGGCATGAAGCGACGCAATGCCCCAAGGGGTTCAGAGCCTCATCAGAATCAAAGTCGAGCAATGCAAAGCCCCACAAAGCCATGCCAGAGAGCTGGCAGCTTAATATAAACGTATGCTGAACAATATAAATGCCTGCAAAGCTCCGGATCTGAAATTTGACCTGCTTGAGCCCTGCTGGGCTCTGCTGGATTAAATTCCTGATCCTCAAGTGGTGCCTCACGAGGTCCTGGGCCATTGAATGGTGTCAGAGAGAGCTTTTCTTAGCTAGCTGAAGGTTCCACCTAATTCATCAGGGAGCAATGTGAAGCCCCCCAAAGTCTTGCCACACAGCTGTAAGCTGTATTGGAACCAACACTGACCAATGCAAACCTCTGCAAAGCCTCGCCGCACAACTACCAGCCTCATCAGATTCGAATCGGAGTAATGCAAAGCCTCGCCACAGAGCTGCCAGCTACATTGAAACTGATGCAGAGGAACTTAAAGGCCAGCATAGCCTCGCCACACAGCTCATCAGAACCAATGCAGACTGGTGCAAAGCCTTGATGCCTAGCTTCATCTGAAACGATGGAGGAGAATGCAAAGCCTCACAAAGCAGTGCTGTGCAGATCGTGCACCAAGGACATAAGGGACAATCATTAGGGGGCCAAAATTGGTCCTGTGCCTGGCCTGTGCTCCCGTCAAGTGAAGTTGTGACTTTGTACCAGTCTAGAGTGACCAGATACCCTCAGTTGGCGATTTGAGCCTTTTGGTGCTACTTTTATCGAAATCTTGAAAATTTCATATCTCCAGTTCTACTTATTGGATTTTTGCCATTTTGGTCTCAAAATTATTTATTAAAATTTACTATATTTTTCTGAATTGATGTGGATTTTTCTTGTTCTCTGTTCACATTTTGTTACTGTTTACATGATGCATAAATACTTTACACATTGCTTCTATGGTAAGCCTGACTGCTTGTGTGAAGCTACCAGACATTTAAGCAGTTAATTTAGTGACTTTTTGTGATTCATCCAGACAAGAATTGTGCATCTTGTTTGAGAAGGCTCACATCACCCCTCAATCAACAACCCAATTTCGTATGAGGTGGATTAGTGCAGCCCACCCTTGACATAACACTCTGCCTCCCATTTGTATATGACTGGGTAGACTTCAAATAGTCTTCTATAAAAGAGATACTATATATACATATATATATATATTCACTGAAAAAACCGTAGGTTTCAGGGACGTTATAGTTAGTTGGACATTTCACTCGTACAAAACCATAGAAATTCCGCCGTTATAGTTAGTTCAGCTAACTATAACTCGCGCCCCCGCAATGCACTGCTGATGACATCACATATTACATCATTCGTGACATTGTCAGTGACATCACTGATGACCTCACTGATGACATTTCATGACATGCTGGGAGGAGAAAGGTGTGTCCCAATTACTGTTTCAAGATTTTTTGCACTTTATCTATGAGTGTATAGAGGCCAACTCTTTGAAGCTAATATGTTGTTCCAGAGACTGTAATACCCATTATTGGGTATTTTGGGGAATCAGCAGCTGTCTCTGAGGCTACAGGTAGGAGAAATGTTCTGGTCTGCCAACGAAAGTGGTTTATGCCAAATACCACCAATCGCTGCTTGGTAGAACTTTTTTCACACAAGGCTCTGGAATATACAAGCTGGCAGGCGCGAACGAGATTTGGCATCCCCAGCACGATTTTCTAACACATGCAGTCACCAGCATTTAAGAGCAATTCTGGCCAGAGGGCCATCATCTGAGTAGATGTGCTGCTGCTCCAGTAGATTTTTTACTCGAGTGGGAGCAAAATCATAGGAAATGATCGCACACTCTTGCACAACGCATGCCCCCATTTGCACTGATTTTCAGCACTGCTCGCACTACTGCCACTAAATTGTAACATGAGCTGCATATTTTCTGCTCATTGGCAGAGTTACGCTAAATCTAGGTTTTCTTCTGTTGAGTGAAACTCCACAAGTTCCACCCACCCCTATCTGAGGCCAAAAATTAATAGTGAGGGCTAAAAAGGAGTTTTTAACCTCCTGACTGTGAGGAATTCCTAGCTTTCCTCTTGAGCCATGAACCCTATTTTTGCTGGCTTTTGGACTGCTAATCAGTGCTAAAGTGCATATGCTCTAACCCTTAAAACATGGTATTACTGGTTTACACCTTTTTGGCATTTTAATTTGCTTTTCAGTCCCTTGTACACTGGTGCCCTGTGTACTCCGGGCCTGCAAATTAAATGCTAGTGGTAGGCCTGCAGCGCAGATTGTACTACCCACAGAAGTAGCCTTTCAAACTGGTCACAGGCCTGCCATTGCAGTGCCTGCTTGCGTAGTTTACTGACTCTTTAACTTGGCGTTTAAAACTACTTGCCAACTCTTAACTCACCTTTAATTACACATAGGTCACCCCTAAGGTAGGCCCATGGTAGACCTATGGACAGGGTGCTGTGTAAGTAAAAGGTAGGTGAGTTGTAGTTTTAGTTTGTTTGTTTATGCAAACATTGGAACAGCTATACCATAATTGCTGTGTGCCCAGGGCATATCCCATTTGATGGCTTCTTGATTTACCTCCCTACTATCGGAGTGAATCTTACCTGATATAAATTGGAGGTTGGTTTCCCCTTTTAATACAACATTTCAGAATGAACTAGCACAACAGTTTATTTAAATATACTTTCTCCTTTCTCCCAAGTGAGAGTTATTACTCATTGAAGTCTTACTGAATCGATATGGAGAACTAGGAGAGACTCTTTACAATGCTGAATGCCACTGGATTATCCAACCCTCGGTCTAGGTCCACTCTCTCCCCGCAGCTCTGCTGTGCTGTCTCTTGCCTCCAGGCCCTGACCTCCTCCTTGGGAGGTTCGAGGCTGCTGTCTGCTCCTGCTCCTTGCTGCCTGCTCCAACTGGGACCAGACTGCCTGCAACCACCGCAAGCTTTCTCAGCTGTTTATTTTTTCCCTGTTGTGCCACTACTATTGTGCCCATATATGTCTTGCTCTAATTCCACCACTGTTTTTATTTTCTCATGCCTGCCTGTTCCTTTCGCCTTTCTCCGCTGCAGCCCCTGCGGCCCCTTCCCCCCAGAATTCCCCCCAGAAATTCCCCCATGGAATTCCCCCACTCCCACCTCCCAGCCTCTCCTCCCTGCCTCCTCCCCTACTTAATGGCACGCAGCAGACAAGCACAGCGGGCGCCTAGATGGTGCACTGACGGCTGGCCAAAGGCAAGCCCGTCTGCGCCCATCCGGGACCCGACCGCGGCCAGAGCCAGGAACCCTGGACCTCCCACTACCCATCGCTACAACACCACCACCCTCCTCACACTCAACCCTGGAAGACTTAGATAATGCCAACAGGCCTCGCCGAACACAAACCACTGCCAGTTCTCCTGCCTCCACTGCCACCAGACCCTCACCGCCATCCCAGCCTCCAACACCGCCGACGCCAGCACTGGCGACACCCTAAAATGCTTCCTCCTCAACGTACGTTCCGTACATAAACAGGCCATGGATATCTGGAACCTACTCGACTCTCTCTTGCCCGACATCGCCTTCTTCACAGAGACCTGCACCAACGCTTCCTCCGCCCCCGATATCAGCATCGTCATCCCAGACGGATACAAGATCGAGAGGAAAGACCACCCCAACCACCCAGGAGGGGCCTCGCCATCGCCCACAAGAGCACCCTCCGCCTCATCACCTCCAGCGAAACCTTCCCCTCCGCCGAACACCTGCACTTCCAGATCCAGACCACCCTCAAATCCACACTCCGAGGAACCCTCGTCTACAGACCCCCCGGCCCATGAAACACCCTTCGCCATCACCGACTTCATCGCACCCCACACCATCGCCTCAGCAAACTACATACTCATTGGAGACCTAAACTTCCACCTCGACAATCCCAGCGACCCCAACTCCACTATCTTTCGTGACAACCTCGCCAGCATCGGACTTAAACAACTCGTCAACACACCGACCCACAGAGCAGGACACACCCTCTACCTCATCTTCGTGGCAGGAAATATCATCCAATTCAGCCATACAATTTAGGCATCCAAACCAGCCCCACGCCCACCAGGAAGGAACTGGAGCAAGGTTACCGACGAGCAATTAACTCCACCCTCACCTGAGACAACCACACCTGGGCACCCGACGCAAATGAAGCAGCCAGAGTACTCCACACATGGATCTCCGACTGAGCAGACGAGCTCGCCCTGCTACGCAACCCCGACAGACAACGCCCCAGGAAAGCCGCCTGGTTCACCACCACTCTCCAAGAAGCCAGATGCACCTGCAGATGCCTGGAGAAGAACGGGAGAAACACCAAGACAACCGAAAACCACACCACCTACAAGGACGCCATGATGGACTACCACAACCAGATCAGAGCCACCAAGAGGAACTTCATCCACATCCAAATCCTGGCCAACTCCACCAACTCCAAGGAACTTTTCAGTGTCATTCAAGAATTCACCAACCCACGCAGCAAAGCCACAGCACATTACCCCATACCAAGACCTCTGCGACAAGCTTGGAACCTATTTCCACCTCAAGATCAAAAACCTCTAGGACAACTTCACCAACCATCCACCAGGTGCCACAAACGGCCCCCATCCCCCAGAAAAACCAGCCAGCCCACCATCTCCAACTGGACACCGATCACGGCCGAAGACACCACCTCGACCATGAAAAGCATCAACTCGGGGGGCCCCCTATGACCCCCTGCCCCCTCACATCTACCACAGAGCGGCAGGTGCCATCGCACCCGAACTACAATGCACCATCAACACCACCTTCAAAACAGGCACCTTCCCAATCGACTGGAAGTGCGCAGAGATCAGACCTCTGCTCAAGAAGCCCACAGCTGACCCCACCGACCTCAAGACCTATCGGCCCATCTCGCTCCTCCCCTTCGCAGCCAAAGTTGCAGAGAAAACAGTCAACAGGAAACTGACACGATTCATTGAAGAGAACGCTGTCCTTGACCCATCCCAATCCGGACTCCACAGCAATCGCAGCACAGAGACTGCCCTACTCGCCACCACAGATGACATCCGCACCCTCCTGGACCAAGGCCACTCTGCAGCTCTCATCCTACTCAACCTATCAGTGGCCTTCGACACAGTCTCCCACCACACACTAGTCACCAGACTACACGACGCAGGCATAAAAGGAACAGCCCTGGACTGGAGCCGATCATTCCTCACTGGAAGAAGCCAAAGGAGCAGACTGCCACCCTTCCTCTCTGACCCCACAAAAATCACCTGCGGTGTCCCACAGGGTTAATCCCTGAGCCCCACCCTCTTCAACATCTACATGGGCCCCCTTGCAGCCATCATCCGACAACACGGCCACAAATCGTATCCTATGCCGATGACGCCCATCTCATCCTCTCCCTCACCAAAGACCCCACCACTGCCAAACTCAACTTTCAGAAAGGAATGCAAGACGTCGCAGTCTGGATGACCAACAGCTGCCTGAAGCTCAATGCCGAGAAGACAGAAGTCCTCGGTACCACCCCTTCTGCATGTGACAGCACATGGTGACCGACCGCCCTCGGAAGCCCACCTACCCCCTCAGACCACACCAAGAACCTTGGCATGGTACTCGACTTATCACTCACCATGAACCGACAGGTCAACGCCGTCACCTCCAGCTGCTTCAACACCCTCTGCATCCTCCGCAAAACCTTCAAGTGGATCCCCCTTGAGTCAGGGAAGACAGTCATCCATGCACTCATCACCAGCAGACTGGACTATGGAAACACACTCTACGCTGGCATCAACAAGTCCCTTCTCTGCAAACTCCAGACAATACAGAACACCTCTGCCAGACTCGTCCTCATCATCCCCGACACAAACACATCAGTCAACACCTATGAAGTCTTCACTGGCTCCCTGTGGAGAAAAGCGTGAGTTTCAAAATCCTCACTCACTACAAATGCCCACTCAACAACGGACCCAAAAACCACAATGACAGAATCAACTTCCACGTACCCAAAAGAAACCGCCGATGTTCCAACCTCACACTGGCCGAAACCCAGCACATCCACAGAGCCAGAGCAGGCGTAAGATCCTTCTCTCACATTGCAGCCAAGACCTGGAATGAGCTGCGGGCAGACATCAGATGCGCCCCCTGCCTGAACACCTTCAGGAAGACCCTCAAGACCTGGCTCTTCGACTAAACAGATCTGCGGACCCCCCTCAGCGCCTTGAGACCATCATGGGTGAGTAGCACACTTACAATTCCCTCATTGATTGATTGAATAATAATTATAGTAAATGCACAAAGTACATAGAGGTATGTCCCTTTGCGGTATCTGTTTTAGATTATAACTCCATAATAAGATGGGATGGTTTTATAACCACTGTGGTACCGACTTTATCTGCGTATAGTTAGGTACTCAAGGCTGATTTTTAACACTGAACAAAGGTCAAAATTAGGTGATTCCGGTTCACCTGAGTGCTAGGACTGGTGAGTTCATTTTATTAAGAGATTTTAACCAAAAGTGTGATTGGTGCAAGAATATGTGTGGTTTTGGGGTTGTGGATCATGTATGATTCCTCCAGTCTTGAAGGGACCATTACAATGTTAAATAATTGTGAAAGCTTGGTTTGCGATGTCAGGCTTTAATGATGATTTATGAAAAGATTTTCTTGTTTATATATGTTTCTGCTTTTATGCAGGTTTAGATGGTAAAATATAGATAGGAGGGGATTATTCTTTTTTTCCTAAAGAAGGTGATTTCATCCTGTACTACTGCCCGAAATGCATCGACGCCTAGTGGTTGTTAAATTTGGGGAGCACAGTTTCACATACTTGAAAATAAATGTATTTTTACAATGTGTTACTTATATTGATTCCTACAAATTAACACAATTTTATGACAAATGTGAATGTCTTATGTTTTATCTCTCCCTATATTTTTTTGCATTTGTTCTTAGATTCATTTTGACATTTTGGAATTTATTGATTCATTGATGTGAGATTTTATTTTTTATTAAATTTGGTGATTTCTGAGTGGTTTTTTAAAATATTTGGCTATTTTATACTGTGTGTATGAATGTGAGGTGAGTGAATCAGTTATTGATAGTAGTTGCGCGATTAGTGATCTCGACGGAAAATCATTTGAGACTCAAATTAAAAGGTAGGACATGTGCTTTTATTGTGTGGTATGTCCTGGTAGTGAAAAACAGACTATTTTGTTTCTCTTTACTATGCTAACTACTACTCTCATAGGCTAGCATTGGGAATTCTCTCATATATGTTTATGTGGTAATTCCTGCTCTAAAAGGAGTAGCGCTGCCATGTTTGGTATGTTTAGAATGGTAGTGATAAATCATGCTAACTGGTGTAGATGGATTTTTTAATTGCTATTTTAGAAATGCCACTTTTAGAAAGTGACCATTTCTCTGTGTTTTAAACTCTATGTGCTTTCTATCCTCACTCAAATCCATGTCTGGGCCTTATTGACAGCTAGACGTTGTGCATACTTTCCAGACAGCCACAACACAGGTAGGCCTGGGTGTAACAAGAGAGGCATCTGGGTGCATCTGCCTACTGCTAGTCTTCCTGGGATGGGAGAGAGGGAGGCGGGGTACACTTACATTTGTATAGGTTGTGTCCTGTCCTCACACAAAGTGTGTGTTAACCCCTACAGTACATCTGGAGCCAGGGCTGGAATTGAAATAGGGTGTTGTGTACTTCTAATATTTCTTCTGAAGTAACCTTGGAATCAAAGACATTTAGAGTCTATGTACTGGGGCTCTGACCCCATTTTCTCGAGCACTTTTTGGGACCAGGACTGAACCTCTATCAGAAGGACTTACTTCACTGCACAGGTGACTCATTTGAACTGCTATTCTGCTGTTGCCCTGCTGCCTACTGTTTGCTGGGTGGCAAAAATGACTCACTAGATTGATTCTTCTGCTTGTTGCCCTGCTGCCAGCTGCTTCCTGACTGTGGTTCCCCCACAAAGCACTGGGGTACTATCAGGAGGGACCGCCATTTGAATCATGTATTCTTATGAGCTGACCTGCCTGTCTGCTGCTCCCTGCTCTGTGCCCAGAGTTCTCCAAAGGCTTGTTGACTTGCCCCTTGTTCTGCCTGAGGTCTCTAGAACACAAAGGACTTTGCAAACTGCCCAGATCTACTTTTTTCGATCATCAATTAACAGTGCTTAGCTCTGGGGAACTCGCCAGATTACCTGCAGGTCTCTGCACGATTCTCTCACCACTGTGGGGCCGACATCTTGACCCCCTCTTTCAGTGCAGTGCTGTGCGAGCACCTTTTTTCAGCCAAGAGCCTTGTGTGTGAGATTGGCATGGCATCCAGTGCGGGTGTAGTGCTGCAACATCTTTTTAAATCCAGCAGACCTTGCTTGTTTGGGTAATAACCCTGGCGGCAGCTCTCCATGTTCAGAACTGACCTTCCCTGATGAGGACAATGAGGGGTGAAGCACTTTGCTGCTGTCTGAGAACCAGTGTGGGATGAGCATCCTCATCCACAGCAGACCGGCATGGCTTCATAAATCCAAAGTAATGCAAGGAAGTGCATATCGCTGCCTTGTGTTACTCTGCATTGGGATGATATTCCGTGGGTGAAGCATGGGTGTTCCCATGCATCCACACATGGACTTTGACTTAATCCTAGATTTAGAAGATCAGTACACCTGGGATTGTGTCATAATGTTGCACCTTCTCAGCAGAGGCATAAGGTGGTGAAATATCTTTATTTCTCCTCTTTATTCCCTCTTTGGTGTCTTTTACTACACAACAACTATCCTGCCTGTAATGCAGGCACCCTTGCACTATGGCACAAGGGTGCCTGTGTTGGGCATACGCACCACTTAGTGTGCTAGCGCAGGAAGATAGAAGGAAGGATCTTATCTTAGTAGGTATTGCTCATGTCTCCTCTCTCCTTGTCACGCAGGCAGAAAGTTATCTTTCTTCTTTATGTTGTGTTGCATTTCGTGATGGTTTGATAAATATAGCTCCATGTTTCAAAATTTGTGGTCAGCCCCCTATGCACAGCATGTCCAAAGATTTGTGTAGCAATATTCCTTGGTGGCAAGGGTGTATTAATGAGTGGTTGGACCACACAATGCATAATAACACAATCAAGTTACCTACTGTGAGTTACAATTCTAGTACATGATTATAAGAGATCAATGCAGCGAGTCAATTGATCAATATAACATTTATTTTTATGTTGTATGCAGGAGAAATATTTTTCCAAATGTTGACTGTAAAAAGTCTTTAATGTAGAATCAAACACGATTGGAGACAAAATGATCACACATAAAATCATTCATGTACCACAGTGACTGTGTTCTATTACCAGTTAGTGAGCCATGGTGAAATTTATCAATATGACATAAAGAATTTAAATAATTGAGAAAATATTAAAATAATCCCAATACGTTTTTACATTTGATTAGTATGTCCTTTGTTTTAATTTTGTCCATGTACTATTTTAACATGTTCACAAGGCATGTTGAGTGATCATAATCCTCTATCATCGTTTTTAAAGGGGATTCCAAACTGAAGTACTCAGTACATTCGGATAAGCTAAACATGAATCTCTCTTCCTAAGGGCATGGAATGAAGTGGAACAGTGTGCTCACAAAAGACTCATTTAGCAATTTGCTCAAGAAATATTCCACTGACATTGGTTTGTGTTTGAATGCTGCTACTGCTGCCACAGTTAATGTGAATTCCTTTAATGTGATATAAAGTTGTATACATTATGTTAACTGGTAAGTGTATTATTAACACAAATTATATTTCTTTGAAATGGTTTGACCCTAGGTGTTCTAGAGCACATCAATTTTTACTCCGGGCTGTCAAGGCTGTCCCAAGAGACTGTAAGTGGGTTTCTGCTTGTCTTGCTAGCTATAAGAGCACCTTGGAGGTGAAGAAGCACATGATAGAAAAAGCTTGGGAACAGCTTCTGTCCACTAGTCATCTCAGGGACAGCTCAAAGTTTTGGGAAATTTTCAATTGACCGTTGTTCAAGCCAACCTTAGAAACTTCCATGCCGTCTACTATTCTTCCTAGGGTTTGAATGGAACATTTTGAATTCATAAATGACAGGTCTAATTCTACAAGCTCTGATGTTCCTTTTGATGATACACCATCCTCCTTTAATTTTGCATTCGATGTGTGCCATAATGCGATTCAGGTGCTCCCCGCCAATACCGCTCCTGGCCCGATGGTCTCACTTGACCTACTGAAGACTAAAATTAACTTTTGGGGTGCTCTACTAACCTTATATTTGAACTCTGCTGCAATATCGAGTACTCCAGAAGTCTGGTCCTCTTCCGTTATAGTCCCTATTTTAAGAAAAGCAATTGCCAAGACCCTAATTGCTACAGTCACATTTCCCTGATCAGCTCCAGTGCTAAGATTATAGGGTGTATCTTAATGAATGGATTAGTGGATTGGGCAATGGATCGGAATGTTTTATCTGATACTTAGTACGTTTTCCGCAAGGGCCTAGGAACCATTGATCAGAGCCTTAATTTGTATCTGTTTACTGCCAACTAAACCATTGCCAAAAAAGGGACTCAGCAAGTTGCATTTGTGGACCTCAACACAGCCTTTGACAGGGTCAACAGGGGTAAACTCTGGTCTATCATGATGGAAATGGGGATTGACCAGCAGATATTTTTTTTTTGCACACATTGCATTGTAATTCATCAGCCTGAGTGAGATGTGGGGGTGGGGGAGAATGCACTGAGGGGCTCATTTATGAGCCCCTGCGTCACTATTGCGCCGCCGGTGCGTCACTTATTGTGACGCACCAGTGGCGTAAAACATGTGCCATGTTGCGCCATATTTACAAAGTGACGCATCTAGGTAGATGCGTCACTTTGTAAACCCCTGCGCCACATTATACCTGCGCCAGGTATAATGTATGCAAGGGGGGCGTTTTGACGCAACAAAGGGTCATAGAAGTGACGCAATGAAATCTACGAGATTTCACTGCGCCACTTCTAGGGTGCAAATGCGTCAATTTCTTGCGCCTGCCTCAAGGCAGGCGTAAGACTGACGCAGGCCCTTTCACACGGGGCTTGCCCCATGTGAAAGGACACATTGCTGGAGTTGCGTCACTTTTGTGACACACTCCAGCGATGCGTCACTTTTGCGCCTACAGATACGTCAGAAATACTGACGTATCTGTGACTCCTTGCGACATGATGCGTCATACTGTAAATATGACGCATCACTGGAGTCGCAGGGAGTGCGCAGTGAAAAGTGGCGCATCACTGTTTTCACGCAGTGATGCGTCACTTTTCATAAATGAGGCCCTGACTATTTTAACCTTAATCGGGGAGCCCGCTAAGACTGCCTTTTTGCTCATTTTCTGTTTACTTCATAAATCAATAGCCTAGAAAAATTATTGAGTAAAGGTGGTAATGATATGCCTAAAGTTGGTTCTCGCTCGACCCCTTTTCTGCTTTATGCTGACGACATTGTCCTAATTTTACGAACTACCTTGGAATTAGATGATTTACTTATTCAGTTTGTGGAATTTATGGACAGTCTCGAAATGTTCAACAGTTCTGAAACTTTAGTTGCAGAGGACCACCTCTGCATTAAGAAAGCATTTGTGGAATGGGGGTCCAAGGAGAGGGCTTCATTGGCTGGTGACAAGTCAACCGTAAGCGCCTATTTACCACTGCAGGCTATGCTACTAGTTGAACCGTACCTCTTGTATAGCATGTCTAATTTTCACTGGATTTCTTTGACTAGCTTCAGTTTAAAATGAATACATCGTTTATTAGCTGTGCCTCGTGGTAACTCTTACAGTTCTACCCCACTTATTGTAGCTGTGAGTGGCATTCAGCCCAAGATACAATGCACTTCATCATGTTTTGCACTTTTTATAAAAGCTTAAGATGGTCTTTTATTACACCGTTGTTAACAGAAAAGCACTGTGCTCAAGTTCGCCCTGTACTTTATTACTTAATATTATTTCCGGACGACTGTACTTGTTTTAACATAGCCCTTCTTTTACCTGGTGCAGTTTGTGTGAGAAAAGTGATATTTGATGTGAAGTTAATCTTTTCTGTGCAGTCATGATATAGTTTTTACCTGTATTTTATCTGTAGAATTTTGTATCTGTATTTTATCTATGTTCTTTTATGGTCTTTATCGAAAGAACCGAATACAAATTGCTGACTGATTGACTGTCACAAGGCATATACCAATAGCCTTGGTTGGGGAATATATGTTTGCTTGGGCTGTCTTGCTCATTATCTTCCACCAGCGGATTTTGACCCTTAAGCCCTTGACTAATTTGGCCGATATGTTGCGCCCCCTGGAGAGTTATCAGATCTCATTAGTAATAGGAACTGAAAGACTTGTAGCCAAGAAACAGGATAATGAAATCACTTTTAATGTTGTGTGATGGTAACTGGCCACCTGAGAGATGAATAGTGTGAAAAAATGGCACCCTGTTTGAGTAGTTTTTTGTATGGGCATAAGGAAGGCCTGTATGAGGAGTCATTAGCACAAGCTCATTCTGTTCATATACCCGGGCATGTTGCAATTCTTTTTTTATAAAAGTGGTTCTTGTGGGTACCTGAGGTTTGTGAGTGAGCTGGTGTAGTACGGTGTCCTGCGCATTACGTTTTGGTTTTAACCGGTAGTGAAATTAAAGTACTTCTCATTAGATCTTGCATGACCATTACGTTTAAAGAGTTGAAGGGCTTATTTTTGCCCTTTTTATCAGTGTGCTGGGCATTCTAAGTCTTTCAGGATTTTTTCGTACACTGTAATCAGTCAAACCTTTCTTCCATAGGTGTATCCAGAGAGATCTTAACGCACGGGCACGCTAGGCAGGTGCCCAGGGACCCTGCAAGCATAGGGGCCCATGCGAATCTATGCACAGACCAGAATATAAACAGGGGCGATAATTTACATTTTTATTATCGTGAGTAGTTGTGTAGTCAGGGCCTAGTGCACTGCTGTGCACTAGGCCCTGGGGGCCATAATGCTGTTAGGACGACACAGTGTATTGTCTCATCTTGTATTGTTTAACTACTTTTCTTTATGTTTGTTTTTTATATCTAGTTCACAAAAAATCTGTAAACCCTGGGTGAGTGGGGGGACTCAAGAAAATATTTTTCTTTTCTGTGGACAGGGGTCTTGTTTTTTCGCACATTCAGCGGAATCCCCATTCCCTTGGTTAGTTTTTTTTGGATCTGACATTTACAGATTTTTTGTGAACTACATGTACATTGGAGGGTGAACCTAACCAGTACCTCTATCTCCCCCCCTTTTTTGATTGTTTTTTATATCTAACATTCAGCATGTCTTCTTCTGTGTGAGCGTTCCTTTACTATAGTGACTCTCCACCTCATGGATTTTGGCTAATTATCTCCAATACAGTGCACATTATGTCATTTTCATTATGGGTATGTGACAAAAAATGACTCATCAATGGTGCTGTTTGTTTTTGCACAGATTGCAAATTTTCCCCGACTTATTCTACTGCTGCACAATGAGTAGTCTTTATTTTGACTCAGAAAAGTCTAAAAACATTGGGGCATATTTACAAGGGGATTGTGCCACCGGAACATCACTTTTACCGACATTCTGGTAGCGTAATGCCCTGCACTATAGTTGCCAAGTGGCATTACACCAATGTTTGTGGCTTAACGCCGCTTTTAAATATGGTATGAAAAAGTCACCACAATGGAACCGCAAAGCCCGTCCCGTGCAAGAACTGGGATGCATTCACACAGGGGGCCACTAAATGTGCCCCTCTCCATACACACCATGGCCCTGAGGCAACAGGGGGCCCAGGAGAGCCCCCTTTGTTTCCTCTCCGCACAGTTTTCATGGCAGGCTCACCGACTTGAAAACAGTGGCAGGGAGGAGACTAGTAATATGCTTGGCGGTGCTGCAGCAGCACCGCCAAGCATATTGCGGCCTCATGACCGCCGTGACACTGCCAGGGATCTCTGCTCCCTTGCGGTTGCTGCAGTCCCATTGGGGGCCCAACCGCCCAACTTGTAATAGAGTGGTCAGACCGCCGGTGCCCGCTCTGTCGGCTATGGCGGTCCACCTGATCGCAGTGGTCATAATTAGGCCCAAAGTCGGAATCCAAGCTAGGACTCCCTTGTAAGGAGCAGATAATTTCCTCGGGACACACACTGCAATAAACCCTCATGAATGGGTAACCCACTATCCAAGACTAAGCACAAACCACCATGTTTTAGCCCTGGTTAGTGCAGCCAGTGTTGCGATAAAGACATTTGTGCATGCCCATCTTGGGTTTTCAGGAGACTGAGGCTAAGGGCTCCCATGAGACTGAGTGCAGTGTTAGATGGTCATAGGTCCCCTACGACTGCAGCATATCCCCAGAACCACTTGTAAACAAGTCTCTCCTTGATGGTGTACTGCATGCTACCCCAGATAGCAGCACGCGGGAGCAGTGGACGTGATACATGTAGATGTATGTGCATGGCGCAGCTGGGCAATTGTGCACACGTTTTACATACCACAACCACTTCGTGATTGTTTTTATTTAATATCACTGAAGTACTCCAATATTGTATTTCACTATTTTAATGAGATTATTTTAGACCATTTCGTATTCATCTTCATACATTTTGAAGCTTACCACTCAAATGCTGCTAAAAAGCAGTATTGTATGTTTCTCTCTTTCATTTGCAAATTATTTTGGGTAGCACAAAGGAAATTATTTTGGACTACTTTATTCCCTGTGTTTGCAGTCTCCGGTGGCGATGCTCATCTTTTGCCTTTTGTTCGTAAATTGCTTTAGAATTATTGTCACTTTGAAAAATCACCCAATCAATCAAACACATTAATATTTTCTTTCTAAACATGTACTTTGGTTTTCATTACAAAAAAACGCTCTCCGCGGGGCATTCCAGATGTTTTTTGCTTCATTATAAAACACGCCTTCCTAATGTCGCTGCAGAGGGCATTTGCTCATGTGTGTCTAAAATCCGATTCAGCATCATCTACATAATGCCACCATCATGTCATTTTAAGAATGCAAGGGCAGGAGCGGCCTGTTTTCATGGAATGTTTTGCTAGAGGCTCCCAGCGTAGAATAATATCAATGTAACTCTTTACGATCTGTCTTTTCTTCTGCCGTCCTTCATTACTGAGCACGACATATTTCTTTAGACTATTTTAGACAAGTAAAATCACAAGAAGGAACGTGTGATGTGGCTAAGCTTCATGGCTCACAACGCTGCATCTTTTTTCTACTTCGAACAGCTACCAAAGTAACTAGTACTCTGGACTGTTTGAGGCATCCTCCCTGGTAAATTACCCACCGTGTCTCGTGGGTGGGTGCAGCCTGAGTCTACCGTCACTCCATCCTGAATCATCTGCTTCATTTGATTGTACTTCCGCCTCCCCACCTACCTACCGCTTCCTGTTCCGTGATGTCCCATGAATAAACCTCAAAAGAGAAAGAACATACTAGGAGGTGACAGATACAGGTAAGTGCACCTGTATGAACATTGTTAGATACTGAGCAAGGCAGCCGTGAAAATCTCAAAAACGTTTTGCACTGTTGGAGAAGAAGGAGAGATTCTGCCTTCTACCGGTAGGCATTAATTAACATGTTTTTCCTAAATATGCATCCGTCGTTAATAAGTTGCACACCACTAATCTGATTGTATTGCTAAAATGATAAATGGAGGGTGTGAGAAAGAGCAATTTTTCTTGCATGGTGTGCCCCCACATTTTGCTGAATTGCTGAATGTACTTTGACGGAGTGTGCCCTGGACTCCTGCCAATCAGGTGCCCAGGGCCTATGTTCCTTCCCTAAAAACCTCAAACCCAGAATTGGCAAACCCTGGCCACATGTCAGCCCCTGGTATATGGTACTCTAGGTACCCAGGGCCTTGTGACCAGGGAAGGCCTCTAAGGGCTGCAGCACTCATTGTGCCACCCTTAGAGGCCCTGTACCCTAACACACACACACAATGCCCTTGCAGGCTGAGTGTCTGGGTACAAGACAAAACAAAGAGTCGACATGGCACACATCCCTGAGTGCCATGCCCACCACCTAGACTGCCCTGGCATACATCAGTCTTCCCTCTAGCTGGGTGCCCTATGCCAGTGGTGTGGGCACAGGAGCATGAGCCCTGTGCCCCTACAGTACCCAGGTCCATTCCTGGGCACTGTAAGTGCAGTGCTGCCATTTAAGAATACATGGTGCTGAGAGCTCGTCAAACACGAACTCCACAGCACCATAATGGCAACACTGAAGAATGAGAAGTTTGGTATAAAACTTCTCAGCACATTAAACACGCACTGATGCTAGTGTGGGATTTAATGTACAAAGCACCACAGAGGGCATGTTAGAGATGCCCCCTGAAACCTAACCTACAATCCACGTCTGGTCTGGGAGGCTGCCTAGGCTACCACACAGCAGACATGTTGCTGGACCCCTGGGTAGGAGAGCCCCCGCTCACCTGGGGCTGCAACAATGCACATCCTGGGCGAGGTGCTAGGTCTCCTCCCCCAGGATGGACAGGGGGCAGCTTCAAAGGCATGCCACCTCTGTGAGCTTCCCCAGTCCACTTGCTGTACCCAGCAAACTGGCCCCCACCGGTTCTAACCCCCACTCTGGTGGGAAGACTGGCCGGAAACCCCAAATAAGGGCAGGGGATGTGCCAGCCTGCCAACCCCACCCCTCAGGTGGGGGAGGCGAGGTGACGCACATCTCCGGGCACTCGCAATCTTGAAAATGGGAGGCCCTGCCCAATCAGGACTAGGCTACTGACCCCCTCCCACAGGAGAGTGGCAGGATAGGGGGTGTACCCACCCCAGGGCAGGGACCCATTGGTCCCTGCCCTTTACCTACCTGTAACACCCCTAAATCTAGTATTTAGGGGCACCCTGAACCTTCCTTCCTTAGATTCCAGATTCCGAAAAACAAAGAAGAGCAAGAAGAAAGAAGACCTGCCGTGCAGCTGCTAAGAAGAGGAAGACATCAACTGCTTTGGCCCCAGCCCTACCTGCCTGTCGACCCTCAAACCTGCTCCTGCTACATCCCGGCACCTCTTGTGGCCCGCAACCTCACAAACCCCGGAGGACCTGGCTACCTTTTGACTCTGAGCACCTGGGACTCCCATGAGCAGTGGCTCTGCTCAAAACCAGCTTCTAACCCCTGGCATAAAACCGGAACCGCGAACCCTGCACACTCTGCACCCGCCAAGCCTGGCCTGTACCAGAGTGAACAAAGACCCCGAGAACGTCCCCCCGGTGACTGTGACCCTGAATCCGGCACCCGCGATCAACAGAGGGTAAGATTTCCTGACACCAAAAGGCACCCCTGCACCCGGTGCCCTGCGGCCCCCGTGCCCAACTCCTGGGTACCTACCTATTCTCCAACTACCCAACTTACCTCTCGAAGTGGTGGTGGTACCTGAAGAATCTTCGTCCCGAGCTTGCAGCCTTTGTTCATCCAGGAGCTTTCCTATTGAAAACCATTGAGTGCCCCAAGGCTCAAAAGCACCCTTCACCCAGCTGCCCGAGTGGCCCTGGCCGTGTCACCTCTACTCCTATCTACTTCCCCATTTGCCCTGAACAAGTGACCAGGAGCCCAGCTCCCACAGCCACGTGGCCTGGTAGTCAGCAGCCACCAACCAAGGCCCCTCTGCCTCCCATAGGATAACATTGGGCCTAACTCACTCTGCACCCGGCTGCCCCTGAGCCGCTGAGGGTGTAACAACTGTACTTACCTGACCCTGGGAAACCCCTGAGTCTGTGCCCAGAACCTTAACTCTGCCAGTCGAGTATTTACCCAAAAGCCGATAACCCAATTTTCCTCCATAGGATAACATTGACTGGTTTCTTCTAAAATTTCTTCTAAGTGTGGAGTTTCTAAAACTTAAAATATTCACCTAAAATCAACCGAGTAACGAAAACGAAATTACTCACCTGCTATTAGGAGAGATCCCAGTGCTGGATCTTGGTGCCCAGCACTGACCCTGAAAAGTACTCACAACCGTACTTACCATTAACCCAATTTTCTTCC
Source organism: Triturus cristatus (assembly GCF_964204655.1). NCBI lineage: Eukaryota > Metazoa > Chordata > Amphibia > Caudata > Salamandridae > Triturus > Triturus cristatus. The sequence goes on from NC_140582.1 coordinate 419,379,546, forward strand.
ATTTGAAATCATTGACTGTTTTTCTGTGAAATTTCTTCTGTCGATTTTTGCAAACTACACATATTCTTTAAAAATCGTACCAACTCTGAAAACATAATTGCTTACCTGTTTTAGATTGAGGTCCTAGTACTGAGCCTAGGAGCCCATTACTGGATTACAAAAGTAACGAGAACATACCATACCTGTAACTTGAATTTTCTCCCATAGGGAATCATTGACTGTCAACTTTTAAAATAGCAAAATATTGCCTAAAAATCACAACAGTAACTAAGTCGACTTTACTCACTTGTTTCCAAGAACTGTCCCAGGACTGAATCTAGGATCCAGTCCTGGAGTTAGAAAAGTAATCCTGAAAGTAATCTATTGCAAATAACTTAAAACTTCCATTGAGCTCAATGTATTATTGTGTTTGAAATTGTATTGCCTATTGCAACAACCTGTAACTATCTACAAAAGTGAATTGCCTATTGCAAAAGTATTCAACTAAAGCCTCTCTTCCTGAGAAAGTATATTTTAATACCTATTGTTGGTTCTAAAATAAAACAAACATATATTTTTTATATAAAACATTGGCCTAGAGTTCAGTTCTTGAGTGTGTGAGACCATTTGCTGACTGAGTGTGAACAACAAATGCTTTACACTGTCCTCTGATACTGCCTTACTGCTCGACCAAGCTACCACTTTAATGAGTAACGTTATATCTGACTTTAGCCTCTGCCAAGCCTCTGGGGACTGTGGACTCTGCACACACTGTACCTATTTGGGAACAGTATATACAGAGCCACTTTCTCAAAGAGGGCCATGAATCTCATTGCTGTAGCAGTACATGTACAGGTCTCCCTCACTCTTCCTAAAATTTCAGAAGATTTTTCTTCACATTCAACTTAAATTGATTCAGAGAAAAAGTGGTAACAAATACGTGTCCAATAACAATTGTAACAGAATTGCTCTATAAATGTATTTAACTCTGGAGGATACCTCCACCCCCCACCCACCCCCGGCAAAATTGTTAAATTCTGTGTTTATTATGTAGTGGATGTTCTTTGGCATAAAATCTGCTTTATCTCTGGCTACATAATATATTTGTGGAATTTGAGCTGGGTCTCAATATCAAGCCTCGCTGCCTGTTCTGCTACTGGATCAGGTCAAAAATAGCCTGTTCTCCAACTCTTAATCTATTTCTACATCTTGACTACTGCTTCATCTCAGGACCACTACCCCCACCCCTCCATGCACTTCTTTAGCATTTGCTCTATAAACTTCATATTAGCTTTGCTCCAGAAGTGTTTATGTCTAGCATCCAGCATTTTTGCTATTTTACCCAATGCTATGTCAGTTGGTGATCCATCCTAGTGTTTATGGATCCGTCCCCCAACTTATTCATTGCCTCACAATTAACGTTTCATAGCTGTTGTCATTCTTCTCTTTCAATTTTATTTTAATTCCTCTCTAACCATTGCTCAGTATCCCAACCATCTGGAAAGCCTAGTTTTACACCAATGTATTGCCTATCTCTCATAAAACAAGTGTGTTTTTGGAGTAGGGCAGTGGTTTTTAACCTTTTGACTTCTGTGTACTCCCACTTAATCATTCCTGAAATCCAGGTACTCCCACTGAATCAGTATCGGAGTCCAGGTAACCCCACTGAATCAGATACCCCAGCCTAGGTAATTTCAATGATTTGGATTTAATAAACAACACACAAAAATGCAGAAAAAACCCAATCATCAAACAATTACACAAATTATTTAATGTATTATTCAATTCACAAAAATATTAATAATAATTAAAAAATTAATGGGAAGGTTGAAGATTTTCTAAATTGAATTGTGGACACTCATTGCACACACTACATTCTTTTGGCTACACGTAATCCTTCCTGCACACCAGGGACCCACATTGAATCATTATTGGAATCCAAGGACGCCCCACAGTGTAATAAATGCAATCTAGAGACCCCAGCCTAAGCAATTGCAAAGCACAAAAACACGTAAAAAAAAATTCTCTAAATTCAATTGCGGCCACTCATCATCAATACTACATTCTTTTCGATATGCTTGCACTGCGGTCACAAATCATTTTGAGGATATCATCCTAATATTTGGCCTACAATTTCAAATTGATTCACATTTACAAAAGTTTTTTTCCTAATTTTACATTTTGCTACTCTATTGGGAAAGTTGGAACACTCATAATACCTACTACATTCTTTTTTTTATATGCCTGCACTGCTGTCATGAAACAATTTGAGGATATCAACTTTATTTTTGGCCTCCAATTTCCAATAGTTTCACATTTACAACACTTTTTAAAAAATTTCCATTATGCTTCTCTATTTGCATACACTTTACTAATCTGGTAATATTATTTAATTTTCTAAGCAGTCACGGACCTACTAGCAGGCGTCCCAAACCCTCAGTGGTCATCAGGCACTGGTTAAGAACAAAAAGAGGAGGAGAAAGGTATACCCTTCCAAGAAACCTCTCTGAGGAGGCAAGCTGTGTCATAACTTGAATGGTGAGATTTCAGACTGAACATGCACTGGCTCTGATTGGCAATGGGCAGCTACCCAACTGCTGAGTCTGTGAATGTGTGCAGAAGTCCCATTCCAGGCAGACCGGAGGGCTCAGAGACACTGAACCTATTCTCTAAGGCATTTTGGAGAATGTAAAGTAAACCCCTTGTAGTATTCTTTTATGTACCTTTCCATGCTTTTGTGAACTGCCCTCAAATATCTAAAATGGGAATACATTGAAAATATTCAGTAAATATTCATATACATGTAGTGCAAATAGAAAACAAACGGTGCACTCTTTGCACTTTTGCTAATAGTGGGTTGATACTTCAGGGTTGATTTACATAAGCATACACGAGTACATAAAAGACTACTCCTCTAGTACTACTTTTAGTGCTCCTAAATGCTTTTGTGAACCTGCCCCAGTTACAGAATAGCACCTGTAGTACCACTTCACATATTTATGGATGCCTTTGAAAATTGGCCCCTATATATCACAATGTAATTTTCTCATGGAAATGTAACTGGCACATGAACTCCATCCATTTATTGGCGTGAACCTAATGGAAGCTTTTGTTGATTTACAAATGCGTTATTTTGATTTTTGCAAACTTTTATATCTGGAATATACACATAAATTTCAATAAGAGAAATCCAGCAGCCTCTATGCATGTAGGCTCCATCAATATAATCAAAAACTAGAATAAGATTTTTCAATGTGCTGTTAGTCTAGGCCGCCACCTCTTGAACTCCATGTCCCAGGCTTTTAACTTTCTCATCTGGGGGTTCCTTTGTGTTCTCAGCACACATTTCTTGAAAAAAGAACAGACATATTGGCTTATACAAGAGGGCAGGCTGTGGATGTTAAGGGTATTTATACAGTTCATACCCTTGTGCTACAGATATAACAGTCATATTGGTGATGGCAACAACAGGTCAAATTTGTTCTTAACCTTTGTCCTATGAACAAAGCAACTATGATAATTAGGTCATGACATCAAGTGTTGAACTTAACAGTGACCAAGGCACCAAAGTTTAGCTGATCCATATATTGTAACCTGTTAAGCATTGACAACGAGAGCCAGATATAACATGCAGAAATATAGATGGGTAACAGTGAATTTTTACAGCGATTTTTACCGAGAGGATCTGCATAACATCAAGTAGACAATGCAAGCAAAGCTCGAGTTGTCTATGATGTCACTCAGAGCCCCGAGGTGAAAAACATCCCCTTATTCACTGTTTACCCATCTATATTTGTATGTTATGTATGGCCCCAAATCCTCTTCCCCTGCTTTCATCTGCTCCACAGGTGAGTCACAGATCTGGGACAGATGAGTAATTGAGAAGCCATACATAACACCGCCTGTCCTCCCTGTCCAAATAGAAAACTAAGGGCAGATGTAGGACCATTCACTTTTGAGAGTCGCAAATTGCGTGGAATTGCGGCTCGCAAAAGTGAATGTACAACAGTGTCTCAGACACTGTTTGTGATTCTAAATGGGGTCGCAAATTGCATGCCTTATTAATATTCTTATTACTTGAAGTAGGTGTTAAACTGCAAGTGTTTTGCAGCCGAAAATGCGGTCGGAAAACAATAGTACATGGCATTGAGAGTCGCTATTAGGAAGGGACGCCCCATCCTAATAGCGAGAGTCGCAAATGCTATTTTGGCAGTCAGTGACACGCAAAATAGCGTTTGTACATGGCAGGACCCATTTTTTGCAGGTGCAAACGGACCGATCTCCTTTTTTGCAAGCACAAAAAAGGGTCGGACATCTGGCCTAAATTCCTTACCTGCAATCCCTAACCAAATCCAATTATCTTCCCTTCCTTTCTTTCCACTCCTGCAGCTGTGTTTTCTGCTATTGGTCAAGGCAGACAGCAACATTTTCTAAGCTGACATGAACTCAGAGAGCCCTGTCAGCCTGTCTTGGAAGGCGTTTATGACATCACAACAGTGGGTAGCAAGTTTTTTTATCAACTGTTGCTATGAAATATCAGTAGATTATGACATTTAGAAACTGAATAAATGATAGAGGCTCTCTATGAGAGCCTTACATAACATATAAAACCATTGATGGGAAGCAGTGAATAAAAGAGAAGTCGTTCGCCTCAGGATTCTGAGTAATGTCAAATAGACAAGGAGAGCAAAGCACAAGTTGTCTATGATGTCACTCAGAGCCCTGAGGTGAAAAACATCCCCATCTACAATTTTATTTTATGTATGGCGCTCAAAATCATCTGCCACTGCCTTCAACTACTGCACAGGGGCAGAGAACAATGGAAAAGCTATACATAGCATGCCCTCTTCTCCCTGATGCAAATGTGAAAAATAAATATCTTACCCAATGTCCATAACCAAAACTCACTTTACTTGCCTTCTGCATCCTGCAGCTGTGTTTTCTGCTTTCAAAGAAAGGAGACAAGCAGAGCTGCACTGACAGGCTCTCAGAGAACCCTGTCACCTTGCATGATAATCGTTCATGACATCATAACAGTTAATAACCAGTTTTGTTATCAACTGTTGTTGTGTCATGCATGGCCAGACCGGCTAGCCGGGTAAGCGGGCAATCCCCCGGGAGGATGTAGCCCCGGGAGGCTGGATTTGACACTTAGAGGCTGGTTTCAGCCACCAGGCATCTGGCGGAAACCTGAAAGAGATGCTCTGGTTCTAGAGCGCATTAACATATCTGCATATGAGGGCTACATTTATCATTTTCGCTAGGGTTGCTTTCAGTTTTCAGTTTGGCCTGATGTCATAGCAAGGAGTTATGACTTTGAGAAACTGAATAAATGATTGACGGGCATATTCTCAAGGATCTATCGCCAAGTTATCAGCACTTTATCGCAGCCGAAGTCACGATAAATGTATGTTGTGGCCCTTGCCTTGCCCGTACTGACACACACATACTAATAAAGTCAACGCAACTTCACTAGTGTACAACTGTGATGAGTGTTGATTAGAATGACAAATTGTGTGCCTCCATGAGCATTGTCCGTACACAGGGAGGGATTGACTGATGCTTGTAAATTGGGAGTCCCTATTAACAGCTCCACCTCTGTGAGCCAGACATTGTGGTTGGGATAGTTGCTGGTAGACCTGTGCTCTTACGTGTCTCCAGCAATGTGAGTATGGTGTCCAACTTCAAGCCATGTAGATCAAGGTTATCCACACAGATATCTGTGAGTAGGTATGCGAAGAGACGTTCTGTTGTCACATTTGATGGGGGACACCACTTCAGGCCTGCTACCGAATTTGACATTTCTACACACAGCCCTATTTAATACATGGACGTGGGGCTACGTTTGGGGTAGGCCTGGGCGAAGCACTACGCTACGCTCGCGTAGTTTGCGAAGTTCGCGCTACTTCGCACTACGCGAACTGCACGTAGCACAGTGCGAACACGCGTAGCGTAGTGTTGCGTAGTGCTGCGGTCATTTTTTGCTTGCTCGCGGTCCTCAACGTCAAGTTGGCGACCGCGAGCAAGCAAAATGACATCCTGGCGAGACTTTTTCCTTGTTCGCGATCGCGAGCATGGAAAATAAACCTCCCGGCGAGATTCCCAACGCGAGAAGGTCAGGTTTCTCATTGCGAGGGTCGCGTATGCTCGCGACCGCTCGCGATGAGAAACTACCAGTTCGCGTTGAGAAAGCTGCAGCTCGAGTAAAAATCTACTCGAGCAGTAGAAAACTACAGCTCGCACTGTGCAAGATGCCATTTTCAATGATTGCACAGTGCCGGTTGCTTGTCCGCACTGTGCAATCATTGAAAACAACATCTTGCACAGTGCGAACATGTTACTTCGCAGTTCGCGAAGTGCTACGCGTAGCTCGCGTAGTGCGAACTTCACTTTGCGTAGCTTCGCGAAGTGCTACTTCGCGAACTACGCCCACCCTTAGTTTGGGGGGTAACGAGATTGTTGTTCGTGTGCAATGAGGTCACAGCTAGTTCACACATTCATGGTCATCTAATTGGCCATGTGGGTCAGGGTCAAACATCCACATTGATGACATTTACCAGGGTGTACCTTTTTGTGCAATTAATGTCCCTACATTCATCCATACTTTTATACGTGAGTGAACATAGACATGACTAACCCTGGGCAAAGCACTACGCTACGCTTGCGCAGGTTGCGACGTTTGCGCTACTTCATACTACACAAATTGCACTTAACACAGTGCAAACACGCGCAGCGCTCATTTTTTGCTTGCCCGCGGTCCTTAACGTCAAGTTGGCGACCGCGAGCAAGCAAAATTACATCCCGGCGAGACTTTTTCCTCGTTCGCGATCAGCAACATCAAGTTGCCGATCGCGAGCGTGGAAAATAAACCTCCCGGTGAGATTCTCAATGCGGGGAGGTCAGGTTTCTCATTGCAAGTGGTCGCATATGCTCGCGACCGCTCGTGATGAGAAACTACCAGTCCGTGTTGAGAAAGCTGCCACTCGAGTAAAAATCTACTTGAGCGGCAGAAAACTACAGCTCGCACTGTGCAAGATGCCGTTTTCAATGATTGCACAGTGCCGGATGCTTGTCCGCACTGTGTAATCATTGAAAACGGCATCTTGCACAGTGCGAACAGGGTCCTACGCAGTTCACCAAATGCTACGCGTAGCTCGCGTAGTGCGAAGTGCACTATGCGTAGCTACGCGTAGCCCTACTTCGCAAACTACGCCCAGGGTTAGACATGACACATCTGTGTGATTTGGAATGTTTTATTCACATTCTGGGGAGTGTCAGAGCAGGAGCAGTACATGGTCATTTCAAGCCCACATAACATGGTGGCCCAGTGGTGGGCCAACCAGAGTCCTTGGGGGAATGCAAAGTTAATCTGAAGAGGAAGAGTTCAATCTGCAGCCGGATTGCTGTGTCATTGGTACCAGAGCAGATATGGCAGGCCATGTCGGGGTCCAGGTGAATGTCGCAGAGTGTTTCAGGGGACAGTGGGAGGTGTTGTTCCAGGGCATGATGCATAGGGATGAACCAGGCAGGGACAGGCCATGTGGCGGGGACGGATGCAACTACCTCTTTCCTCACACAGTCATTACCCTACACATCTTACTCCTTTGAGACGTCTTCTGTGTCCTGTGTGTCAGGTGTGTGTGATGGTGTTTTGGTTGCATCACTGTGTGCCACTGACACATCAGGATGCGAAAGTGATATGGCTGCATCACTGTGTGCCGATGACACGTCAGGGGTGGAGATGTGTGTGTCGATGTTCCTGTAGCAGTTATCTGTGACAGGCTCAGTGGCAGCAATGGCAAGATGAAGAGCTGCAAGGCATGGAAGATCCCAGCTTCATCTCGCTGGTGTTCAGCCGTGGCAGCCATACTTCCAGGCTGCATCGGCTCCATGGTCTCCATAGTCCTCCGCATCTGTGCCAAGTCTGTACTGTCATCGCTGGAGCCTGTCTGACTAGACAGTTCTTGTATCCGAGTAATGGCCTCAGTGAGGTCAGCCAAGGATTGTTGGTGAGCATGGTGCGGACAGTGGGTGTCCGTTAGGGACTGTAAGTTGTCCCTGATGGGACTGAGACACCCACGTATGGCATCGAGTTTGGCTGCCATGAGGTCGAGCCCCACCCGCAGCTGATCAGCCATCTTCTCCTGGCACCCTAACACACGGCGTTGGAATTCCATGTGTTGGTTGTGGGGGTCCTGGGAGCCAGCCTTGGTGGTGTGTGCTTCTTGCTGTGTGGTCTGTGCAGGGTGTGGGGTCACCATGATGCAGCTGGACTGCCCTGCTCCTGGGGGTGGGATGCGGAGGCTGTCCATTAGTCGTTGGAGGGTGTCTGAGCAAATGTGCAGGGTGTCCTCTTCATCATCACTGTAGAGATGTGTGGTCTGCTCTGCAGGAGGTGTTGATTGTCCCTCTGCAAGGTAAAGGGGAGATGCAGGTTAACAGTGTGTTCCATGTATGTTGATGCTTTGCAGATGCTTTCATTTGTTCTGCATGACAATGTGCATTGTGACTGTTTTGGTGAAGCTGGCTATTTGATGGGAGACAGTGGACATTTCGACTACATGAAGGATGTGTGGTTGTACTCGTACATTATCATCTCACAGTGTCATACAATGCCAGATGTGATTGGCCAGTTTCTACGCACGAACCGCACCAGTTTTGTCCTCTGTCCGTTGGAGTAAGGGTTGCACTTTGTACCACATTGTCGTCAATGTAGATGTACTGTGATTGTTATGTGTATGTGCTGTATTGTTGGCGAGTCGCCACTGCATCTCTGATTTGATGGCCCCTTATCCCTTTGAGTCAGTGTGCCTTTGACTTGTGTGCTTTCCGGGTGCTGGAATGTTTGCGACTTAGGTCATTTGTGCTCTTGGACAAATTTTGTACTCTTGTGCATTGTCTGTCTGCGGATGTGTTTTTGACGTCATGGGTTGTAGGTGCACGTGGATGTGTCAGAGTGTGACCTGCTCCTTTACGGATGTGGTCCACACTTAGCCACCTCAATGTCGTCTTGTGCACCATGTCATGTATTGTGACTGCAGCCATGCTATCTGTCATGCAGTGTCACTTGCATTGTCAGGGTGGCTCACAGAGCTGCTGCTTTTCTGGATTCAGCACATGTGCATGGGTAGGTTGTGACATTGGTGATACGGAGGGGGGCCTATTTGTACACATTGTGGACAGGGGCCTACTTGGTATTTCTATGTGTGCTGCAGTGTGCCAAGGGTATCAGAGTCATGTTCCACACTCATTGTGGGTGTGCAGTGTGCTGCACATGATTGAGCATGTGTGCCATTGTGCCCATCTCCCTCCGTCCCCCCAATCCCTGGTCGTTACTCACCCTGTTGTTGTTGGGTCAGGTTATATTGAGCTGTGTCCAGAGCCCCAACTCCTTGCACCGTCTCCACACTGATGACTTTGGCCACCATTTCCTCCAGCTCATCCAGCTCCTCCTGTGGCGCAGGACTCCCACCTCCAGTCCCCTTTGCTGCCTTCCTGTTTGCAGCGAGTTTCTCCTTGGTTGGCTGTGCACTTCATGCCAGCGCCTCCTCCATTGACCTCCTCGACACTCCGACTGCATTCACGTTGAAGACAATGGACTGGCATTTTTCCGTTTGTGTGTCCAATGACGCAGTGGAGGTGATGAACATTTGTTGGTAGTGTTCTATCACCTCCGTGACCATGATCCGGTCTTCCTGCGGACTGAACCACGTCATCCTCTTCCTCTTCTCCTTGCCCTTCCCCAAACACGGGGTTCCTGGCTGGTCCTCCGTGGGGCTTGTGGGAATCGGGTTGTTCTCGGCACTCGGTACGGGTGCATCCATGGTGCTACGAAGTTCGATTTGGTTTTGGTGTTTTTTTTGTTTTTGCTTTTATAGTGCATTTTCCCGCATGACGGTTGGGAATTGCAGGCCTGCCGCTGATTGTCGCTGATTTTTGTATTGCGCTTTGGGGCATCACAGGTTTTTTCGCGTTCGTGTTTAGCATTTTTTCAGTGTCGCGTTAGTTTGTAGGCAGTCTTTTGGCGCGTTATCCTGCTACTATCGCATGGTGCCGCCAGGTTGGGAATACAACGTTAACGCGGTGTTATTTTGTCACGATAGACTGTGATGTGTAGAGTTGCGTTAAGCTAATTTTGCAATTGTTAGCACACATTCTTGAGAATATGCCCCTGAGTTTCTCTATGAGAAACCTACATAACAATGAACATATTGACTGTTTCTTTCGATGCAAAATGAAATGTATAGCATCTACAAGAAGAATAATGATCCTGATTGTCAAGGAATGCCATGGGAACCCCTTCCACTTTGCGTATGGCTTACAACCCCAACTCAGAGTTGGTAATTTATCAGTGTTTTGCAACCAGATTTCAGGTGCAAAACATTAATACATCTCATACTGAATCAGTATTTGTAAGTGACACCTATAACACAGCCCTTTTAAATAGTGTTTTTTATAGAGACGCAAACCACTTTTAGGTGTCAGTAAACATTCTCTGACTCCTAAAATACCATTAGTAGACAGAACATTTTGTGGGTGAGTTACAGACAGTGATACAGACTGTTTGCCAAAGTAAAAACTTTTAGGGCCTTATAAAGAGTGGTGGCGGTCTGACCGCTACAATGCAGGACTGCCCGCAGTATTAGGACTGTGGCTGTCGGACGACCCGAAGACCTCCCGCACCACCAGGGTCAAGGATCCTGCTGGGCCAGTGGTCTGCAACTGGCTGTATTTTGCTGGTAGTGCTGCTGCCGGCATTGTAGAGCATATTATGAGTTGTATTTTTGTCTCCCTTTTCATGGTGCTGATCCCACCATGAAAAGGGTGTCTGAAAGACAACAAAGGGGGCCCTAACAGGGCCCCTTCCCAGAGTTGGGCCAGGGGGTGAATGTGGAGGGGCACATGTAGTGCCCCCCTGTTTTTGCACCCCCACTTCATACAAGGTGTGGCATGTATGCCACCCCATTCAGGTAGGTGAAGTCAGCAGTTTCCATTATAGGCTCTTCTATGAGCCTTCCAGTCAGCGCAGTCAGACCGCCGCAACACCACCCACCAGACCAGGATTTAATCCCTGATCTGGTGGGCAGATGCACCATGAGTTTGGCATCCCTGCAGCGGACGGTGGAGGACTGCTGCTGCTGGTGTAGGGCTGCCGAACTCATAATAAGGCCCTTAGTACATCTTGTCCCATGTGCAGCCATTGTAATTTGGTATTCATGAAATTGTCTCTGGCTGTGACTATCTGTTGCTGACTTTGAAAGTCTGCTTATTTTACATCTCTCATGTGTCAGTGCCAAGGAGAGAAACCAATGTACATTCCTGGGGAGGTGCCATAGCTTGAAGTGGCCCGCCTTTGCAAAGGTGGCAATCTCAGGGGTTAAATTATCATAAGTACATTAGGTGTAGTTAAACTGAGGCCCAAGGGTGTCCATAAAGTCTTCTGCAGCCCAATGGGGTGGGGGGGGAGCAAAACCGCTTTTGTTAGGGAAAATGTCATCCTTACTATGCAACTGGCCTTATTTGTACCAGTACAGCTGTCGAATTATTTGTGCACAGTATGTTTGTAGGGGGAGACCTAGATACATGTTGAAAAAATAGCAGTTTATTGGTGTAGGTGACATTTGGACATGTACTGCATACTCCAGAAGTGGACTGTGTTTGGTGTCAAATGTACAGCTCCCTTGGTAATCTTGTTGGATGGTCTGTTGCATGTTCCTACAACATGTCATCCTTGATTGGGGATTTCAAAGTTATGACATTAGCAAGTATGTGATGTTGTTACAAAGTACAAAGTGGACATGGATTGTTCCTAGAGGTGTCTGGCCCAAATATTGGGTATACAACTCCGGTACCAAGCCTGCTTGAACTGTGATAGGATGGAAGTTGCAATGAATCCATTGGAGTTTCTCACTGTTGTGTGATAGTCCTATTGCCATATGTGTGCCAGCATGTGTTCTAACAGAATGTTGTTGTTGGGCCAAATCATGCTAGTCTTCCTTTACACTGACTAGGTCCTCATTGTGTATATAGCTGTTGATGTGACTCATGATTATGAGCCATAGTGCATGTGGCACACCACTGACATTTGTATGTGACATTCCACCAGAGGCAGGTATAAATAATTGGAATGAACATGTGCAGTAAAATCTGTTTTTTGGCTATATATCGTTTATTTGTTCTCACTGATGTGGTATTCCTATTGTGAGTTAGTAACTATGGCACCAGCTAATGACATGACCAAATTGGCATTTGGAGAACGTTTTTGGCATTGTGATATGTATCCCCTCCTACCATTTTGTTCTGTTCTCGACATTACTTTTGTGGTGCATGAGACTGATCATGTCACTGTTGCATAATTTTGGCTCTGTTAATGACATTATGATAGATTAAGGTTGGTACTCTGTAATAAACTTGGGATGAGACTAGACACTTGTTTGTCTGATGTGGTGTGAAATGTTTGTGATACTCATGTGCACATAGTAGACAATCCACATGTTGATGTTTACACACGTTGGTCATAGTTAGAATTGGTTTTTCACATGGGAAGTACATGATACCTTGCTAGATCTCAATGATGCTACATGAACCTGAGAAATTGTGAGCATTAAATGTATTGCAGTGCACATAGTGATATAACAAAAATAGGATGTAACATTAAAACAGTGAAGCTTGCCCTAATCCCTCAGCACCGGTTATATATGTCTATATCAGAGCTCCAGGATACCCGTGGGGTGACAGCAGCGCTATATAAGAATCAGTACAATACAATACAATACATTAAAGAGTGTACTACTCAGTGTTGGTGGATGAAACCATTATAGTAGTAGTCACATTGTCTCCAGTTCAAATTCCATCAATCTCTTTCAATTATAAATGGGAAAGTGTACTTGGAGAGTCAACAAATTGAAGGTATGGATCACAAAGTGGGATATCAGGTGCAACGTCTCCTACTGACAGTGGTTGATGCCTTGCCACACAAACCTCCTGGACTTTTCCTAGGATGTCTCAGTCCGCCATGGGTGGGGAGATCTTCTGCTACAGGTTCAGGGGTGTCTGAGGACTCATCTTCTGTCAGGGCCTCCCTTAGTGTGGCAGCGGCAGAAGTTGAGCGGCGAGATGTAGTACCATGGGTAGGGGAAGTTGTTATGGGGAAAAGCCCTGCAGAGTGTGGTATTTATCTTCCTCAGCACCCCAATTGGCTTGACTGTGTTTTCATTGTGTGTTTCGAGCTGCTGATCTATGGACTGCTGTAGCTGCTTCATCTCCCAGAGGTCCTCTACTACTTGCCTAATGACTCCTTGGTTGTCCTCATAGATACCCAGGATCTCTAAAGGTTGGCCTGCACTTCATTAGCAGCAGTGGCCTCACTTAGGTTGCCCACTGTTACACTCCCACCACCTCTGCCCCCACGGGCCTATGAACATGACACAGTCTGCACCCTCCCACTGCTTCCTACGTCCTCAGGGGGAGGGTTGTTAATACTCACCTCTTAACGTTGGATTGGGAGGTAGGAGATGTTACCAGCTGTGCTAGGAGCACTGGTTGTTAGGGCAGAGGTGAGCACAGATGATGCAGTTGGAGTAGTAGATGTGGTTGTGGACATGGTGAGGCTCACTGTAGCTGTCTGCATAGGCCCAACATGTGGGACAGGTTGGTCCTCCACATCCACTTCTCCAGGAGAGTTAGTATCACTGAAGGCTTTATCGTGGAGTGAAGGTGGAGTCTGGGGGTGTCAGATTCACCTGTTTAGAGAAAGAGTAAATTGTCATTGTTGTAAGTGCATTTTGTACAGCCACATCATCATTGACACAGTGGATTTAAAAATTTGGAGAACATTAGGGTTGGGGAACAATTGAGACATAGCTGACAAGTCAGTGTGGCCAAATAGCAGTACTACATCCTGTTTAGAGGTGAAACAACAGGGCCTCATTTTAGATGTATTGACTTCAGGCTCCTGTTCACTAGACTTTAGCAGTGGATACCTGCATGTGAGCTACACTTCAGCTGCAAGATGGCTGACAAGTGGGTATGGACAACCAGCAGTAGTATATCTTGTTTAGTGGTCAAACAACTAGGGCCTCCTGGTAGATGTAGTGACCTCAGGCTCCCATCCCCTAGACTTGAACAATGGATACCTACATGAGAGCTACACTTCAATTGCAAGATGGCTGACAAGTGGGTATGGAGGAAGGACATTAGGACACCTTGTTTGTTAGTGAAACAGGGCCTCATGTTAGATGTTGTGACTTCAGGCTCCCATCCAGCAGACTTGAGCAATGGCTACCTTCATGTGAACTGCATTTGAGCTGAAAGAATGCTGACAAGTGGGTATAGATAAACAGCTGTAGTACATCTTATTTAGTGGTCAAACAATAGGACATAATGCACGTTTGTACAGCAGTTGGACATTACTATGGCAAGAGCTATGATGTGTGCATTTAAACATAGGTATTTTGTGATAGTTGTTGAGGTATTACTTACCAGTTTCCAATCCCCCAGGCATTCCCATCAAGCCTGCTGAATGCAGGATGGCGTGCACCTTCTCTTCCCAGGGTGTGAGTTCCAGTAATGATCCAGGAGGACCACCGCCAGTCTTGAGTGCATCAAGGTGGTGCCTGGAGGGCAGTCTCTTCACCCTCATCTTCAGATCATGCCACCTCTTCCTGATGTCCTTCTTTGCGGGAACGCTGGTACCAACAGCATTCACCTTGATGACTATGTGGTACCACATTTTATTTCTTTGATTGAGAGAAGTTTGTTGGACTTGGGATCCAAAAGATTTGTGGCTCTACTCTAATGATTCCATCCAACAGCACCGTCAACTCGGTGTCTGAAAAATGTGGATTTTTGACTGGTGATATAGTGCAAAAAAAATCAATAAATTATGCGAGAGTGGAGGAAATGAGCAAAGTGATCAGATCAGTGAATGACAAAGTGATAAGTGTATGCAATGTGTGTGGAGTGTTTGATGGATTTGTGATAAAGGATGCCTTCTCAATAAATGGAATTTCACTGTGCTGTAATGTAGTGGCAAAGGATCATGGCCCGGGCTGGGGTGTGCTTTGATGGAGTGTGCTTTGTACTTTGAACTGTAGGTGTGCCCACTGTGGAAATAGCTATCAGCTGTGTTTTTTAATCAAAACATCCAATGGACATGCGTGGCGACCACCATGGTCCTTGGACAGTGCTTAACGACAGCCACACTCCATGCCAGGTGTTCGGCAACCACCATGCACCCTCCCAGTACTTTTCGACTGCCGCACTACATACTCATGTCTTTCCAACCACTGCGCTCCATGCCGATGGCTTTCTGACCACCGTAGTCAGAGGTTAAGCCTCCATGCATTGGAGATTAGTTCACGGCCTCTGCAGTCATAATCGGACCGGGTCCAAGGCAGGCGGATGGTTGGTCTGGCTGGTATCATAATGAGGCCCCTTGTTCCTTCTTCAAAATTTCCCAAAAGTGATATAGATTTGGGTGAAGTTTGCCAATTGATTTGCTGAAGGAATTGTGCAATCCCTCAATGGTCTTTGCACCACTCTCGAAGTAAGTTGTGTAACAGTTCCACCATTCAACTTCGAATCTTAGCTTCCTCCTGTGACCCAACCTGCTAGATGGCCAATCCATGTCTCTTCAAGATAATTTAGTAGCGGTGCCAATTTTTCTTCATTTTGGGTAAAATATTCTGATTCAGAAATTGCTGTGTAGTACTCCTCTGCAATGTCAGGAGTTACAAGGCATTAGGCAGGTCATTTTTTAAATTCAAAATGAAGTTTACTGTTTGAGAAGTAATCCTCAACTAGGGATTTTTTTAATGTTATCTCAATTTGCCTGAGTAAAGTGAAAAAAATGTCCTTGAATTTAGGTACTAGGGCATATTTTTGTAGTTGTATTAAACATTGATAATTCAAAGTCAATTAATAATTTCTAGGACTTGTAATATTTTTGGGTGATTTTATTCAACTGTTAATTTAGTGTATGTTAAGTATTTCTCATCAGGGAGTAAACTAATGGGACTGTTGTGTTATTTATGTTAACATTAATAGTGTACATTTGGGGGAGTAGATTTGGTGTTGATGTAGAAGTACCATCCATCATCCAAATTTCACTATTTTCAAGTATTAAAAGGTTATGGTTTGTGCTAAATATTAGTGTTCTTTTTTGAGGGTTTTCATTGTCATGAAGTAGAAAGGGTTCTTTGGAGAAAGTGATTATTAATTCAGGTGGGCTGTCAATGTCAGAATAGGTTTGTGGTGTTATTCGTTGGGGATTACTTGCCTGTTTTTGTCTTTGTACCATTCTCCTCATATTGGGAATTGTGGGCATACTACTGGCTATGTGCATGAGAATGGTGTCAGGTACCTGTTTTAAAATTGAGCCGTAGGACTCATTGGAGGTGGATGCCAGGTCTTTAATTTTCTGTATGTTTTCACATACTTCTGTCTCCAGTGCAGAGGCAGAGTGGTTATGCTCAGTTGTCCTAACTACAATGTCTTTCAGGATAACCGCTCTGTCTGCTCAATGCAATGAGAAGTACTGTACACACCTCCAATGACACCTGGGCTCACTAAATCTGTCCTTACAATAAAGGTAGCTAGGATACTTTAGTAGTCTGTTGCCTCTCTGGGATTTGACATAGTTGGTTTCATCAGCTGGGGATGCCACTGATGTTTGTTCTGTTAAAAAAGAGAAATAGAAAAAAAAGTAAGTTTAGGTTTTTGCTATTGTATTATATTTTTGGGGGGTTTGTTTGCCTGTTCTAAAATTGAAAACAAGTTTTGTGAATTTTGCTTTTTTTCTGCAGAGATTCAAATAAAGGTTATATTCTATGTTAAAACTAAAATATTTATTGTTAGGTACTAGATTTCACTGGTGAAACAAAATTGGTATTGTTGAAAAATTATCAGTTATTTACCTTGAAACTTGTGAGCTGTTTGTTTCTGGTGAGGTTATTGGCAGTATTTGTTTCTGTGAGAAGTTGGCCTGGTATATGCTGTCCACTAATTAAAGTGGGCACCTTGTACCAGTCCAAACAACCCCTGATGGTGAAAGGTAAAAGACAACCTTTATTGAAAGCTATCCTAGTGGTAGCTATGGAGAGCAGCCTTCAGGCTAAGTCTTGAAGGAATGTAAAGCAGCTTGTTTTACCAGTCTATAATCTCTTGAATGACCAAATGAAAGGACAACCACACCAGGTATATATTCAAAATATATGTATTTAAGATAAAACACACCACTCTTAAGTCAGTATTCAACAGTAAAAGCACAAATACATGTTTGGGCCCTAGGGGCGCACCAAACCATATACCAATAAAGTGGTATAAGAACCACGACTGAACTAGACACAAGGCCTAGAGCCTTTAGAAGCGCTTGGGCCCCTAGGAACCACCCAAGGTAGTGACGTAGGGGACCCACAGTGGACGCGTTCAGTGTTATAAAACAGGCGCAAATCGCCGTTAACTTCTATGGGGAAAGTCGCGGTTGGAAAATTACAAGTTAAGGACACTTAGAGGACGACTACAAGCAAACCCTTTTGGACTTAGAGGTGTCTAGGGCCAACACATACGGGAGCACCGGAGTTCTCGTGTTACCTCACCCAGGAAGCCGGGTGCATAGGTGTCTTGTGGTGTCCGGTTGCGGCGTCGTATTCAATGGAAGATGGCAAAGAAGTGCTGCTGCCGTGAAGAGGAGAAGTGTCTGAAGAGATCCAAGCCTGGTCTGGGGGACTCACCCAGCGAGGGTAAGTCAGGGCACGTCTGGAGCAACCAGGGAAGCTCAATCAGAAAAGGAGTTGCCTTCGTGAGGACCCACTAGCCAACGGGCTAGCGATCGTGAAGGAGCCTCGAGCAGTCGCACTGGAAACTAGCCCACGGGTCACTCGTGGAGTGGAGGCCAGAGATCTTCGGTGCAGTAGCTGCCCAAGGCTGGGGTTCCTCGGAGCCCAAAGCACAACTTCGAGGAAGACCAGGAAGATAATGTACTGGCAAAAGTTCACGGTGCCCAGGGGTCACGGTTCCACGTCACCCACGATAGCCATGGGCCTCAGCTTTGCTGTGGAATCAGGGTAGCCTTGGGAAAGTCTAGAAATCTACCTCTGGTGATGCATAGACTTCAGCATCCGGCAGGAGACCGGACAGTTGCTTCTTTGGTGCCTGCCAAGCAGGGGAGTTACTCCTTGACCCCAAGGGAGATTTCTTCAGTCTTCTAGTCGAAATAGTAAGTCGAAGGTCCAGGATATATGTTGCAGAGTTTCGTCCAGGGTAATATAAAGTCTCAAGGACTGGGTTCCTATGCTTATACTAAGATAGGGGGTTGGACATACTCTGGGGACCCACCTACGTGAGGGTTTGGAAAGAGGGGTAGTTACACCCATTTCCTTTGTCCAGTTTTGCACCAGAGCATGGGCAGGTAGCCCCTGCAACCGGTTTGAACTGGACTATGCACAGGGACACCAAGTGTGCCCCCAGTGCAGGACTTCAAAGCACCAGAGAGTGTTCCCGCCCATCCCCAATACACATCTGCCTGTCTGGGGAGGTGGTTACACCTCCCTGTGACAGGAAACCTATTGTCCAGGCCTCCCCTGCCGGAGTTTCGGTCAGCAGCAGGAGGCCAGACCTGTGTCTGTGGCAGTGGCATCCATTTTGTGATGCCAGGGCTCTAGAAAGTCTTTACCGGTTAGACCAGTGGGTACATGTATCTCCCTCTAGAAGGGTGGAATGCTACCCCCGCCGCCAGAACTGGTGGGGGGTAGTATTCCAAAGTGTTTGACACCAAACACGACATGTTTCCCTGCAGCCAGTCCAAAGTTAGCATTTACCGCAAGGTTATAATGCACTTAAGAGTATATGGTCAGGCTGCACCACAAACAGCTTCAGAGGAGGTACTCCGAACGCTGCAGAGGGGCTCTGCTCATGCAGGGGCACCCTCTCACATAAAAACCAAGCACTCTGCCTTCAGGATTGTTAAGGCCTGACATAGGAGTAACTTATAGGTTTTAAATGTGTGTGCAATGGTAGTGATATAGGTATCCTATACCACAGTAAGGGGTGCATGCACCACCTTACCCAGACTGCAGTAGCAGACCTGTGGTGTCATTTTGGAGTGCTTCCCAGGGGTGGTATAATACATGCTTCAGCCCCTGCTAGGCCTCTGAGGTACCTATGCCCTGGGTACATAGTATACCATATACTAGGGACTTATAAGGCACTCCAGAAACCAATTAGAGATGTACCTAATTTACATGGAAACCATTTTAGAGAGGAAGCAGCTAGGCTGGGGCCTGATTAGCAGGGCCACAGCCAGACTAAGGCCGAAAACAGAGAAACACCAGCAAAAAGTGGGGGTACCCATGTGAAGCAGATCCTACTCTCCAACAGTATCTTTTTGAAAGTATTCTGTAGGTTGAGTTTTGTTTTGCCAATTTTGTTGGTATCTGTTTTGAAAAGAAAATAGAAATTAGTATTATGTTTGTGTTTATTGTGCTCCTCTTATTATTTACTGTTGATATTTACAATACTTATGTAAATATTTTTGTCTATGTCTTTTAGGATAGTTCATGTAATTGGGTTTAGTTTTAGTTGTTTTATAGATAGGTGTATCTGTTTAAATAAGGAACAAAATACATGTTATTCATTTTTTGAAAATTATGTATTGTATAAATTTGAGCATTTTGTTTTAGTTCAATATTTGGTGCTTTTAAAGTATTACATTTGTACTTTAGTCAGTGTCTAGCAGCAGTTCTGAGATAAGTACTTCATTAAGCTTTGTTAGTAGTTTTGCTCTCTAGTTATTGTCCAGTACCAGTCGTGTGCGTAAGTACTTGTGGAGTTAGAATAGTAATTTTTCCCCTAGTTAGTGTCCAGCACCAGCTCTGAGGTAAACATTTGGTGGAGTTGGAATAGTAGTTTTGCCCTTAGTCACTGTCCAGCACCTGCACTAAGGTAATTATACTCGATGGAGGTGGAATAGTAATTTTGCCTCTTAGTTATGTCCAGCACCTGCCCTGAGGTAAGTACTTGTGGAATTAGAATAGTATTGTTTCCTTAGTTAGAGTCCAGCACCTGCCCTAAAGTAAATTCTTGATGGAGTTGGAATAGTAATTTCGGCCCTTAGTCAATGCACAGCACCTGCCCTGAGGTAAGTACTGAAGTTGGAATAGTAATTTTCCCCCTACTTAGGCCCCAATTATGAGTCTGGCGGTCCACAGACTGCCAGACTTTAGGGGGTGCAGCAGTGGCAGTCTCTCTACCGCCCTATTATGTGTCGGCTAGTGGGACCGACACAGCCACCATGGAACCGCTGCTCTCTGGCGATGTTAAGGCAGTATAGAGGCATCCATATGCTAGGTTGGACTGCCACGGTCCCAACAAGCATATTAGGAGTTTCCTCTCTGCCAGGGTTTTCATGGTGGTTCCTCCTCCACGAAAAACCTCGTGGAGAGGAAGTAAAGGGGTCCCTGCTGCCTCTGTGCCCTGAGGATGCACAAAGGGGGCAAACCAAGTGCCCTCCCTCTGTGCATGCACACCAGTTCCTGCACGGCGTGGACTTTTCAGTCCATACTGTGCAGGAACTGTTTTGGGCGTTCCCATTGCGGTGCCCATTTTTAGAGTCATCGCTGTGCGAAAGTCAAAAGAAGCCCACCAAACAGGAGGAAACTCCAAATCTGGCAGGCGGTTTGACCACAGCTTTGGCAGAGCAGCGGCGGGGCGGACTCGGTGGCGCACCTCCAAAGTCAGAACCAGGCCCTTAGTGTCCAGCACCTGTACTGCGGTAATTACTTGGTGGAGTTAGAATAGTAATTTTGCCCTTTAGTCACTGTCCAGCACCTGCCTTGAGGTAAGTAGTTGAGGGAAATAGAATAGATCTAGCAAGTGTCCTGAGTTTAGTATTTTGTTGAGTTAGAAAGACGATATTTTATCAAGCTGAAAATTATTGTATGTAAAATCATTTAAAATATATGCACCCAGAATGTTTTTGTTGGGTCATTTCTTGAAAGGTTTATGGTCGAAATCTGTAAAAATTAATAGATGTGTTGTATAAGTAGGTAGTGCAAATATAAGCATTTCATTGTGAACGTTTTACGTACTTGGATGGGTAAATGGTGTAGTTTGAGGTAGTCAAGTCTCTGTTCAGTAGTATTTTCTGATCACTCTCAAACGTATTCACTGTAGAAGCGGATGTGAAATGGTGGGTGGCCCTTTTTATACGTGTTTGGTGTGGTAGATGATAATTGAAATCAAAGCATGTGTTGTAATATCCATTTTTCACTGAGTTTTATTGTGGATGTGGTGTTTATTATTTTTATTTGGAAAAGGTGAAAGTAAGGGGTCAAAATAAAGGTAGGTCTCCATTGCAAACATATTTGGAAATGCATTTTTTACATTCGTTCTTTTATTAAAGTTTACTTTTTGATGTTTATTTGTAGAAAGTGTTTTGCAAGATATTTGTTTCCATGTTTTTTATTGTTATTTTTAAAAATTCTGTATTTCTTGTAACGGCGAGTTGTAACGGTATGTGTGTTACTGTGCTCCGTGGTAAAGGTATGCGCAGTAATGACACTTTTAATAATGCCCTATGTGTATGCGTGGCAGGTGTTTTGTGGTGAAAACATGCATTGTAATAGTTAGTACATTGTAAAAACTGTGTGGTTTAGGTGTGAGTGGTAAAGGCACTCGTTGTTCCATCATATATCCTCAGACAGCACCTCCCCTAAGGTATGTCAGTGATGTAGACACTACTTTTGAAATCCACTATCTTGATCAGGGCTAGGGTAGTGCCCCTTCCCACAGAAATTGGTCCTTTATAGGGTGTAGACATTGGCTAGTACCTGTCTCCCCCTTTAATGACCCTAAATTCAGGATTTAGATGGCATCCCTGGATCTCAACTTTGGATTCGAAGGACAAGAAGAAGATATGGACAAAGAAGAGCTGCTGCCGGAGAAGTGAAGCCCTGCTGCAGAGAAAATTGGCACCTAACCCTGCCTGCTGCCTTAAGGACTCAACAATTGTGATACCCTGTCTTGTCATGCCATTGAGAGGCCTCCTAGAACCCCAGAGCTCCTCCAGCTTTCAAATAATTGCCAAGAACCTTTCTTGGATTGAAGGTATCACTCCCCTGCCTATTGCAGGCACCAAACCCACTAAGTCCGGTTTGTTTACTTGTTGAAACCCGGCAACTCCAACGCCTCACCCAAACCAGAAGAGGTACTTCAGCTCAAGAGGGTCTGATCTGTCTACCCACCAAATTTGGAGACACCAGGACCTACCGGAGCAGCACCATACCAATACCAGTTTCAGACCCCCTTCAGCAATCAGTAAGACAAAGAGTCCATCCCGGACTCTAATTACTTCAGAAGCAAGCACCCATCGAGTGATGATGAGACCCTGGGACCCACCTGATGAGTGGTCCAGCTGACCTATGTGCTCTGCACCCGGCCCACCCAGCCCCTTAACGATAATCCAGCTATGCTCCTGTGGTCCTGAGACCCTTGCAATCTTCTCCATTGAGTGGGACTCCTCAGACTTACCTTTTAAGTCCTCCTGTGCAGTGTCTTTTCTAGTGGCCCCCTTTGTCGTAGCACACTAGCTACCAGCAACCTCAGCACTCTCCTCGCGGTCAAATCTTGGGCACTCCTGATATTCAGCTGCTGGAATATTGGGCCTGGTCCTGCTATCAACCTAAAAAAAGAAGGTGAACTTTGTGAATGCATTGCCAGATTGTATATGCATTTCTCTACTTTTCGCCATTGATTTCAATGGTGCATAAGTGTGCACAAAGGTGAGATATTTTGCGAACTCTGCAAAATAGTACCTTTGAAAGTACTTACTGTAAATTGAAGTTCTTGGTCTTAAAAATTACATAAAATGTATATTACTTTTATGACTTGGTCTCAGATTTGTTCTTGAGTGTGCGTGTCATTTATTGTCTCTGTGAGTACTACAAATGCTTAGCACTACCCTCTGGTAAGCCTGACTGCTCACCCACAATTTCACAAATGGAGAGTTAGTATTATCTACTTTTGCCTCTGTAAACCAATAAGGGACCCACTAGACTCACTGAACAGTTTACTTCATTTTAGTACCCTATATAGAGAGGCAGCTTGCTACATATAAGAAAGCAGATGTTTTTAAATGCGCATGCAATGTCTTATTTGAATTCAGATTTCACGTTTCTAACTCTACACCTGCTCTAACATATATCAGTAGACTAAATCAAATTAGAAAGGGATAGTATGGTACTTAAAACCATAAAATAAAACATACGGTTTCAATAGCTAAATTAATCGAAATGTGTGTACATCGCACTTCTATCAGGCAAATAAAAGAGTTTGTTTTAACTAAAAACAGATGCACAGACAATTGGAATGCTGTAAATAGAAAGCAACCTTTTAAAATGCAGACTACTATACAACATGAATACTTAATCAATTTTGTCTCCCTTGCAGTAGTCTGAGGCCAAAACAAGGTGCAGCATGTTAAAATAGAGCATTATTTGCTTATGCTGAAAGAATCTTCAGGCGATAAAACCTTGATAATCTTTCCTAGAAAGCAACCATTATGAGATGTGTTCTGAATCTTAAAATATGTTTAAACTAAACTGATTTTCTCTTCGGATTCAGAATGCCAGCCATGTACCACCATGCTACATGCATCAGAAATTGCTGTCAAATCTTAGAATGTCTAGATGCCTATTTCATTTTAAAGTACCCTTTCTGTGCAGAAAGTACTTAGCCATTTGAAACAAAACTAAATATCACATTCCAAAATCAAATTTTATAACAAATTCCAGTCGGCTCCATAGATAAAGTGTGATACTTGTCATTATAGTCATGGTCAGTGGATCTGAAACACATTGTCAGCTGGTGAACATTGAAGATGTGGGGTGGCGGTGCTTAAGACCATACCATAAATTTGCCTGAGTGGGAGAGCACAGTGACCAGACATGCCTCTCCCAGTAGATGGGTATAGGGGTTAAATTGTAGTAAAAATAGGGTAAAATAATGTGTTTCCAGAACAAATTGACCAAACAAAAAAACAACATTTTACAGGCATATCAAGTTGAGGTTGAGGCATATTTAATATCATTACTAAGATAGCTCAGTGGATGAGTGCATTAACTTCATGGATCTGTTTGCATCTACAGGCCACAACAAGTTTGAATTTTTGTGGTTTGACTAAGTCTTTTATGAATTTGATAAAATACATGCCACTTAGTTGGGTTGCAGCATTCATGTCAACATCTGAAGATATTTGTGAAGGGAAAGGGCTTTAGAAATAGAAAACTCAAGGATGTCCTTTTTCAACTAATATATATGAGTCTGAGGGGCATTTCAAGAGCATTTTTATTGGTTTCTTCACTTGAGTCTGATTCATTTTCATGATATTATTGTGATGCTAAGAATAGGGTTTACCTGGAGAGATCGTAATATTTTGCTACTTAGATTCAATATCTTCATAGCTATCAAATTATGCCATAAGGCTGTGATGTCATCAGCCATTCCGGCAAAAGCCACCTAATGTGGAGTACTTAAGAGAAGTTATCACTTGACCCCCCGCTCCCATGACAGGATCCAGCAGTAAGTAATGCACAGCGACGAATCGGAGGACCCAGGCTTTGCGGCCATACCACTGTGGGTAAGTGAGTGAAAAGAGTAGGTAAAGTGGTCCATAAGCACTGCAAGACCCACAGGAGGAGGTAGACGAGTGCTTAGAAGGGGCAAGTAGGGCACAATGTCTGCCAACTTACGACACAAAAGGAAAACTACAGCTGATAAACTGTTTGGCAGGTCAGTTGCACAAGGTAAAGGCAACTTTGAGTGATGATAATGTCAAGTTTTTACTAAGGCAATTGGATAAATTCATGAAAAGCGAGCAGGCAAAGTGGTGGGAGTGCAAATCACTGACAAAGACATTAACTCACACTCTCCGTTGGTGG
Organism: Triturus cristatus; assembly: GCF_964204655.1. Classification (NCBI taxonomy): domain Eukaryota; kingdom Metazoa; phylum Chordata; class Amphibia; order Caudata; family Salamandridae; genus Triturus; species Triturus cristatus. The sequence goes on from NC_140582.1 coordinate 419,404,460, forward strand.
CTGGTTTGAAGGTCTACCATCCATTTTACGCCGACGATATTGTTCTGTTGAGGTACACAAAGGTGGGGCTGCAGCGGTTAATTAGTGAAACTGCTTTGTATACCTCGTCCCACGGGTTAAAGGTCAACTTAAACAAGTCAAAAACCATGTTGGTGTAAAGGGGTATAGCAGCTCGCCCTATATTCAGCATAGAAGGGTCCGCACAGGAGTCAGTTCTAGAGTATAAATATCTGGGTGTCATACTAGATGCGAGGGAATCATTTTAGAACCAGTGTGCTGCACTATACAAAAGGAATAATTCTTTAACTGTAGCATTTGCTTCTCTCCAAAATAGTTTAAAAGGGCTGTCCCTCAAGCCACTATTACAAGTTATGTCAGCTAAACATGTTCCATCTTTGACATACGACGTGGAGATTCTAAGAGTGAAGGCTGATAACAATATAGATAAGCTTGTGACAGGAACGTATCGTCGCCTGTTCAATCTCCTTCAGCAGGCATCAACAGCACAAATTCGATTAGAGTTTGGGCTTAGAAGACAGTACTTAAACAGCTTAGAGGCATATTTAAAACTCTGCCAGAAACTCAGAAATGATAATAATTCCACACCTATGACAGTTGTTTGGGAGGCAATAAGTGATCGTAAAACACACCCAGGGCCATGAATATTTTAATCTGGCTTTATCTACGTTAAAGGCAGAACAACTATGGGCCTTACCCCTCTCTCAGGCTGCATTTACCAGAGTTATTAACGGGTGCAGTAAAAAAATATCATCACTATTGGATAGAAACGCTTGGCGAAAAGATCCCATGCATGGATGGTAGTTGCAACATATGGCAAGTTACACCCATAGAATTATCTAGGGGATCTGAATGGTCTAAATGCTAAGCTGAAGCTTATGATACTCCGGCTTGGTGATTTTCAATTTTGCAGTGATGCACCAGCTTGGAAAAAGAAAAGTAGTGAAACGTCATGCCTCCTCTACAACTACAAGAGAGAAGTTATTTGCCATATTGTTTCTAGTTGCCCAGCTTTATCAGCTGAATGTAGAAGTCTGTTAAAGCAAGACTTTAACCGCCAAGCTATACAAACATGCCGCCAAGCAGTAATAGCTTGCTTGCATGGAGAAGCTTTACAATTTACTGAAAGATTTTGAAAGTTTGTAGATATAGCAGAGAGGAAACTGGTTAATAGTGCCCAGTAAAGGGCTCTTATCGTAATTAGGTCCCATGCTCTCCATGCCACTTGAGTCAAGCTAGCCTGGCTGATGATGGGTGAAGCCCCAAAACCAGTCCTAGTAGGCTTGTTTTCCAGTCCATGGAGAACATAGCCTGACAGTTCGGGCTGGAGTGTTCCCATGGGAAACAGGGTCAAGACTGATTTGCATATGGCTGGGTTTAAACTGGAATGGCAATGGGAGCAAAAAAACGATGGATTTAGTCCCAGATCTCATTAATGGGTAGAATGTTTGACATTGTTCAACGTTCTGTCCATCACATGTTCTTTTTGCATTTGACCCCCCTAGTGGGACAGGTATGGCCAGATGTCGATCCCATGCTCTCCATGCCACTGTAGTCATTTAGCCTGGCTGATGAGTGGGTGAAACCAGCCCTAGGATGCTTGTTTTCAAGTCCAAGGAGAACATGGCCTGGCAGTTCGGGCTGGACCATGGGGAATAGGGTCAAGACTGTTTTGCATATGGCTGGGTTTAAACTGGAACGGCATGGGGAGCAAATAAACGTTGGATTTAGGCCCAGATGTCTGTACTGGGTTGAATGTTTGACATTGATCAACATTCTATCCATCGCACGTTCTTTTTGCATATATATTGATGTTAATGGGAAGATAATTCTGTACAAATGACCTGTACCAACTATTGCTCTCAATTGATGAAATGATACTGTGCTGACACCACAATTTCATCCACTGGCCATTCATGGTTTCCCAGTGTTATCAACTTTATTGTTGAGGAGGGCCATTATTAGAATGTTTATGTTGAGAGTTTGTTGAACCTATATGTCTTTAGGACATATGTGAATGTGTGAATATGGATTGGTCTGTGTGAACGGATGTGTTGTGTGTTGGTTGGGCCTGGGTTATCTGCTGTTCTCATTATTATGTATTAATCTTTATATATTCATACTATTTGTGATCAATATAATAAATTTGATGTCATCGATTTGATACTTTTGTGTCCTATGTTGTGGAGGGGCAATTTCGTGTATCTGTGTTTTAGACCTGGAACCATTGGCGTGAGTCTCCCTTCCATTTTGTCTGATTGCCTCCTCTGATTTTGATCAGTTTGCTGGTTTTAGATGCTTTGGGCACTATGCCACTGCTATTCAGTGCCACAGTGCAAGTGCTCCCTATGTTAAATTGGTGTATTGATTAGTGACTCCATGATTGGGTTAGTTGATTTACTTGTCAGATCCTAGTAGAGTGCACCATGTGTTCCCAGGGCTTGTAAATCAGATGCTGCTGGTGGGCTTGCAGCACTGGTTGTGCCACCCACAGAAGCAGCGTGTAAAATGTGTCTCAGGCCTGCCATTGCAGAGCCTGTGTGCAGTCTCTGACTCGTCATGTCGATTTGGTAAGTGCACCCACTTGCCAGTCCCTAAACCTTCCCTTATATTCTTATCAGACACCCCTAAGGTAGGCCCAAGGGCAGGTTGCATTGTAAGTGTAAGGTAGGACATGCCCTGGTGTGTGTGGCATGTCCTAATATTGAATTCCAGCCATTTTCGTTTTTTTGCAAGGCTACCTGTTCCCCATAGGCCAGAATGGGCAGTTTGAGTATAACATCCTATAATCCTAAATGACCCAGGGAACATGGTAGAAACTCAAGTTTAGTATGTCTGAACTCAGAATGATAAAATATGTCTTTTAGTGAAGTTGGTTTTACCATTCTGTGTTTGAAAATACCACTTTTAGAAAGTAGGTATTTTCTTGCCTAACTGTCCAAACATGCCTCTGCTAGGTTGCGTATTGGGTGTCTGGTTTTGTGAGTGACAGGGGCTGGGGGATTCCAGGAGACAGGGTGAGTCAGCACAAGGCTGAATAGAGAGATTTGCATGTAGAGTGATGAGAGGAGTTGCACCTCGGTCTGAATAGGGCTGTGACTTCCTCCACAATGATGGCTCCACCTCCTGTGGTGCGTCTGATGTCCCTGGCCTCCACTATCAAAGGAAAGAAGGAGTCCTGTAAACAAAGTGCTCAAAGACTGACCAGAACTGGTTTGGACTAGGCCCAGGCCTCTCTGCCTTCAGAGAACAAAGAGAATAGTAGTATAAATATGTGGACCCAGACCCCAAGACTTTAGATCACTTCTGGAACAACAAGACAAACCTCTGCCAAGGAGATGAACCAATGGAAGCTGAAGTAGTTGGACTTCCCACCTGCCAGTGTGCTGTGTTGTTGGGTTGGCCTGCAGTGATGTCTTCATTGCCAAGGAGTGGAGAAGGAACTTTTAAAGAACTTTCATCATCTTGCAGAATATTACTCCAAGGGCTTGAACTTGCTGGGAATTCTGTCTGCAGAAGCCTGCGTGTTGCTGGGAGCTGGAAGCACGACTCAATGAGAAGAAGCGTGTCGCAGTTGCAGCTGTTTGCCGTTGCATCGCCTGAGAAGCGTGTCACCGCCGCAGAGGTCGCCGCCGCATCACCAGAGAAGTGTGTCTTCGTCAAAGCTGTTATCCGACGCATCACCGGAGAAGCATGACGCCGCCACAGAGGTTGCTGTCGCATCACTGGAGAAGCGTGTCGCAGGGCCTGTCGCGGCTCCAAAGTTACAGAGTTGCCGCACGGCCGCCGGGTGTGCACGCATCGTCTACAAGTCGTTGCATCAAGGGCGCCATCTTATCGCATCGCAACCAGGCTGAAGTACGAGAATCTACGCATCACCTCCTCTCCGGAAGGATCAAGACGCATCCCCTACTCTGCGGAAGCAGTGAGGCACGACGCATCGTCTCCCCCGAAGCAAGGAACCAACGCATCTCCAACGCTGCAAATCTTTTGTTTATTTTGCGTTACGCATCCAGGTACTTTTGTGAGAACTTTTTCGCATATACCATCAACTTGAACTAAGTTACTTCTACCATCTTTAAGTCTATTTTTAGAACAGTATTGTGGATTTTTGTCATTTGTGGTCTTGTGTTAAGTCTATATTAAGAATACTTATTTTTGTAAAACCTGTTTGGTGTCCATCTGTGGTGTTTTCACTGTATTACTGTATGTGTTCACAAATGCTTAACACACTGCCTCTGAGATAAGCCTGTTTGCTCGTGTCAAGCTGCCAAGGGGGTGAGCAGGGGTTATCCAGTAGTGTAATCCCCTTTCCCTGTCTGAGTAGCAAGGGTCCCTATTTGGTCAAAGGTGCCTACCTCTGCCAACTATAGACCCCCAGTTCTAACAGAGTGTATACATATCAGTGACGATTAGCACTTGAATTATAGTGGTCAGGCAGTGGGGGTTTTCCTTGTTAGTATTACCTTTTTTGCATTTATCACCTATTGAAGAGCTTAATTTTTATGCTTGAACAGATGCAACATGCAAAGACCGAGGGGACAAAGTTCAAGCCTGACAAAGGTGGAACACGAGAAGTAGGTAATGAAGAACACACAGCAGGAGGCACAAAGCAGAAACAGAAATGGAGAGAAAAATGAGCATGAGTAGATCAAACGCTGTGATTAATCTTTCAGGGATTGAACTCAATGAAGCAGAGCAAAAAACTTTATCATTCGGACTCTCATTCTGCCCTGAAAGTTTGTTCAACTACTGCCAAAGCAGAGTAGGCATCTATACATAGAAATGTAAGTTGAAATTGGCAAAATATCACCTACAAAAAGTACAAATAAGGCAACTTGTGCACAGAGGGATACAGGGGATCAAGAGATCCTTCAAATTTCTGATTTAAGACTAATGCAGGAACTTAAAGAATTGGAAAACAAAACACTGGGCATAACAAATGTGTATCCGAACAAGAAATCATATACAGCATGAGCTTAGGTGTAAATGGCAATGTGCACACTCCATTTCAGCCTCTATCAACTTTTGTACCAATGTCAACAAAAGATTTGATTGACATGCTCATTGAGAGATTATTTGAAGACCTCAAAAATATCAACAGGCCTGTGGGAAACAAAAGCAAAAAACATACCTACCAATACAGGGCGTATTGTGAGTTGATCAAAAGGTTGCCAACACATGAACAAGTGGTTACTCACAACTCCAACAAGGGTGATAACATAGTTCTCTGGCCCTAGGAGATGTACAAAATTGTGGCACTTAAGCAGTTAAGTGATACGGACTGTCATGCCAAAATCAATTGGGATAAAGATCGGCAGCCAAAAAGTAAATATCTATCAGATCTGATAGAATGGAGAAACTTGGGATAGCGGAATCAGGAGGAATAACTATTCATGAGAAACGACCATCAGAAAGTGCCTATTCTCTATTTATTCCCAAAAATTCATAACAACAAAGTGCAACCACTGGTAATGCCAATAATATCAACCAATGACAGCCTATTCAAAAATACATCGAGATACATTGACTTTTTCTTGCAAGAACACGTGCGCAATCTACCGTATTTATCAAGGAAATAGGGTATTTCTTCAAGAGTATTTATCATTTTCCATGGAAACAGGATTATCTCCTGATGACGCTGGATGTTGCTGCCTTGTGCACTAGCATCAACCATGTTGATGGACTAAATGCAGTGAAACAATTCTTGAGAAGCAGGCCACTCAAACTGTTGAAACATACCAAGATGCTACTGTGTATGAAAAAATTGTGTTTAGAAAACAATGTTTTCCTTTTCACTAAGGATAAATTCTGTCAGCTACTTGATATGGCAATGGGCACCTGCTTTGCCTCCAACTATGCTTGTTTGCATATGGGCTGATGGGAGGAGCAGGTGCTCATCAATGACCGTGGACTAATGTGGGGAGAACATGTTGTTAGTTCGCTGTACCTTATTCATGACATATTTGTGGTACAGAAAGGTACCAGGGAGACAGCGAAAGCATTTGTGGGCACAATCAATAGCAATAATATTAACATACATCTTACTGCACACATTAGTGAAACACAGGTAAATTTTCGGGATTTGCAGGTGTACATCAGTGGCATCAAGTTGGAAACTAAATTATATACGAAAACAACTGCAGGAAATTCCACACTACATGTGAGCAGCTTCCACCCCATTCCTCTTAAAGTGAGTATCCAGTATGGGGAGATGCTCAGACTTGAAAGGAACTGCAGTTGCCCCAGTGATCTGGAAAAGTGTCAGGATGAAACTCTCCAATGGTTTGGGGAGAGGGGCTATGACAAAGAAATTTTGGAAAGAACAGTGGCAAAGGTAAAATAAAAAAATCAGGGAATTTATTCTCTTTACCACACAAAAGAGGAAATAAAATGAATCAACCATTAGATTAATAACCAAATTCAACGAAAAAAAGTAGTGAGGTCCATTGTGCGTTGGCACTGGCATCTGATAAAAGGAAATCCAGGGTTGGGACCCACTATTACAAAATCCCCGTCAATCACTTATAGAAAGCAGACCCCATGAGAGATGTGCTAGTCAAAAGAAGCCTTGCGGTGCTACAACAGAAAAGCTGGCTTCAACAAGTGAAGGGCTTTCAAAGGTGTAAAATGTGTAAAGCTTGTGGCATAGGGGTTAACACAACAGAATATTTATGCCCATTTGACGACAAGCCAATCAAGATAACAGGGGTATTTAATTGCAAGATTGGTTAAGATATGTGGGAAGTACAATCCTACAGGCCCACATTCTATTGGCTAATTCCGAAGTTTCTCTTCTAGAAATAATTATATTTAATCTCAAGGTTTCATTTTCTTCTTTAACAGCCTCTAGATCTCTCTAAATACTTCCTAAAATGTCTCCTATGTTTTTTTTGTCAATGCCCTCCGCCTTTCTGCTCGGGTGTAAACCAGCATGTGGGCACTTCACTCTGTCAGAGGCTTACGGTTATTGCCAAATTGTATAGGAGCAGAATGATGCTAGTTCCCAATGACCATCTCGGAACACTCCTGCAAAGGCTCTATTACTACCTCCTGCAGGCATGTACTAAGGGGGAAATTCTTCAGGTGAAGTGTGAATTTTAGAATCCGCGTGCACTTTACATTCCAATCATGATTGGAAATATCAATTAGAGCATAACAGAAATGGGCGAGTTGGCAGGCATCTTAGAATTTCAAAGCTGTCAGATCAATCCCCATTTCCCTCCACTGCCCTGATACAAGTATCTTCTAAGGGTTCTATCATCTACATCTCTATGATCAATCAATCAATCAGTGACATTTATAGAGCGCACTACATACCCGTAGGGTCTCAAGGCGCTGGGGGTGGGGGGGTGCCGCTACTGCTCGAACAGCCAGGTCTTCAGCTTCTTCCTGAAGGAGAGGTGGTCTTGGGTCAGGCGCAGGTCGGTCGGGAGGGAGTTCCAGGTCTTGGCGGCCAGGTAGGAGAAGGACCTTCCTCCTGTAGTCGCTCTTCGGATGCGGGGGACGGCGGCGAGGGCGTGGTTGGCTGATCGGAGGTGGCGTTTGGGAGCGTAGAAGTTGATTCGGCTGTTGAGGTAGCTCGGGCCTTGGTCGTGTAGGGCTTTGTGTGCGTGGTTGAGGAGGCGGAAGGTGATTCTTTTGTTGACGGGGAGCCAGTGCAGGTTTTTCAGATGTCCGGAGATGTGGCTGGTTCGTGGGATGTCGAGGATGAGTCTGGCTGAGGCGTTCTGGATCCGCTGGAGTCTCTTCTGGAGCTTGGCGGTGGTACCGGCGTAGAGGGCGTTGCCGTAGTCCAGTCGGCTGGTGACGAGGGCCTGGGTGACGGTCTTCCTGGTCTCAGTGGGGATCCACCAGAAGATCTTCCGTAGCATGCGAAGGATGTTGAAGCACGCCGAGGAGACGTTGTTGACTTGCCTAGTCATGGAGAGGGAGGAGTCCAGGATGAAGCCCAGGTTTCGTGCATGGTCTGTCGGTTTGGGTGCGGTGCCCAGGGCGGGAGGCCACCAGGAGTCGTCCCAGGCGGAGGGTGAGGATCCCAGGATGAGGACCTCCGTCTTGTCCGAGTTCAGTTTCAGGCGGCTGGTCGACATCCACTCGGCTACCTCTTTCATCCCTTCGTGCAGGTTGGCTCTGGCGGCAGCGGGGTCGTTGGTCAGGGAGAGGATCAGCTGGGTGTCGTCGGCGGTGATAGGACGATTGGTGGAAAACCTCCTACGGATTCTGACAGTACCCCCTACCAAGGAGTTTTCCTTCAATCATGGTTTTGTTGGAAATGTTTTGTGGAAAGCCTTGATCGGACATGGAACCTGAACATCAGTGTATTTTTCCCAAAATCCTTCGTCTGGTCAAAATCCTTTCCAGTGAATTAGATAGTATAGATCACCCTTAACTCTCTTTGAATCTAGAATCATTCATATTTGATTCATACTTCCATTCCTAAATGTTCTGGTGGAGTAGATAGTCTCAATTCTGCAGAAACCTTCTTAAACAAGGAGACATGGAAAACTGGGTGAATTTTCATGCGTTGTGGAAGTATTAAGCGAAATGTCACAGGATTAACCATTTTTTTCAATGGAATATGGTCCAATAAAGCGCGGATGGAATTTATGGCCACCTTTCAATCTTAAATTTGTTGTACTCAGCTAAACCTTATCACCAACTTGGATACTAGGTTCCCTTTGTCTCTTTTTATCAGCAAAATATTTGTAACGATCTTTAGCGAGTGTTAGGTTTTGCTCTGCTTCCTTATGAACCTTAGCTGTGTGTTGGATTACATTTTTTACTGCTGGTATGTCTACATTTTGACACTTGATCAAGGAATTTGGGTGTAGGCCACAGTTCATGTAAAAGGGTGAAAAACCTGTAGACACACTCTTAGCATGGTTATGCACAAATTCTGCTGTCCACAAGTACTCTGGCCAATCCCCCTCCTGATCCATTTCTGGATGGAAAATAGTTGAATATTGAGTTTTATTGTGTAAACCTAGCCTAGTATAGGCGCTCCAGAATTTGGATACAAACTGTGAGCCCCTGTCACTGACTATGACCATAGGGATGCCATTAATTTGAATTAAATGTTTGTTGAAGAGTAGTGTCAATTGTTTGGCCATGGTGATCCCTTTTATGGCCACAAAATGTGTCATCCTAGTGAATATGTCTACGCCAACTAAAATTTGTGTCATACCCCAGACTCGAAGGAAGGTCAACAATTCAATCTAAGGAAATGGTGTGCCAAGGGTGTGGCGGAGTAGGTAGAGGCTGCAGTAGCCCCTTTGGGCCTGCCGTTTAGACTTTCCCCGAGCACAGATCTCACAGCCTTTTTCATAATGTTGTATAGCCTGACTCATGTGTGGCCACAAAAACCTCACTGTGATAAAATCTTCAGCCTTTTAAATTCAATTATGTCCTGCCAAAGGACTATCATGGCATGTATACATTACTTGCGTCTGCAATTCCTTTGTAGGTACATACAAGGCTTCTTCTTGGTAAGGTAGTCTGTTTTGGATCTCTCTTCTTGTGTCTTCATGTGTCCATTCTTTCATTTCTTCTTTGTTTAAAGACGGATGAATTTGTTCTTCAAAAGTTTCCTTAGAGATTGCTCCAATGATCTTTTCTTGAGGTATGATTCTCTGAACTTCAATTGTCTTTCTCTGATTTTCAGTGCCTAGTCTGGATAAGACATATGTTTTCCATTCTTGGCTCCAGGTCTGTAGGTTATGACAAAATCATAATCTGCGAACTACAAGGACCATATGAGTTGTCGAGGGGTCAAGGTTCGTGCCGATTTTCGAAATTTTAAATTCGAATGATCCATAAACATGTCACAGTAGGCCTTGCACTCATTAAGTAGTGCCTCCACTCCTTGAAAGCATCTTTGATGGCTGAGTTCCTTGTCAGTGATAGTATAATTCACCTCCACTGGATTTAATGTATGAGAGCCATAAGCCACTATGTGCAATTGCCTTATTTCCTTGTGTCTTTGAGAGAGAGCTCCCCCAATGGCTAACTCAGAAGCATTCTCAAGATAAAAGGGATCGGTTGGATCTGCGTGGAGAAGAACTGAAGCTGTAGTGAAACTTTTCTTCAAAGAGCTAAAGGCTTCTGCTTCTTCTGTCCATTCGAAGGGTATTCTTTTTTTAACAGTCTGGTAAGAGGCATGATTTTCTGCGAAAAATCATGTATAAATCTTCTGTAGAAATTTGCAAATCAATTGAAGGTCTAAATTTCTTTTACTGTTGTTGGTGATTTCCACTCTGTGACTGCTTTGATCTTTTGATCATCCATAGTTATACCAGAAGCAGAGAGTACAAATTCAAGAAACCCCACAGTTGTTACATTGAATAAGCACTTCTCCAATTTCGCATACAAGGCGTTTTCTCTCAATCATTGCAAAACTGATCTAACTTGCCTCTGATGTTCCTCTTCCATATCTGAATAGATCAGTATATCATTGATGTACACAATTGCACATTTGTCAATAAATTCACTCGACACATCATTTATGAAATGCTGGAAACCTGCAGGAACATTACAGAGACCATATGGCATAACTTGGTACTTGAACAGCCCGTACTTGGTTCTGAATCCGTTTTCCATTCGTCTCCTTCCTGTAGCCTGATCAGATGGTAGGCTCCTCTAAGGTCCAGTATGGTATAAATTTACGTCCCTTTCACTTGATCTAGGAGCACGGAAATGAGGGGCAAAGGATAACGTTTGTTTAAGGAAATTCTATTGATTGCTCAGTAATCTATGCAAGGTCTCAACTCCCCCACCTTCTTTGGTTCGAAGAAGAGTGGTGAGGAGATGGGGGATTGCGATGGTCAGATGACTCAGTTGTCTAGATATTTCTTTAGATAGTCCTTTATAATGTTGGTTCTCCTTTTATGTCAGGGCATGAATACGACTGCGGGTTAAATTTGTCCCTGGTTTAAGTTTGATCTTGTAATTGTAAGATCTATAAGGAGGAAGTTTCTCAGCCTCCACCTCATTGAATAGGTCAGCATAATCCTCATATTCCTTATGAATTTCATTAGTCTAAATGTGCACTCATTTTTACTCAGTTGGGTAGCTGTGTTAGAATCTTGTTGGAAATCGCTTTCTGTTAAACAATTGTCTTTACAGTATTTAGAATTCAATTCAATCGTTCTTGTGCTCCAGTTAATTGAGGGATGGTGTTCTGTTAACCAAGAGAGTTTAAGGATGAGTTGCAATTGTGGGCAATTGATTAGATTAAATTGTAAAACTGCCTAATGTCCCTCAGAAGTTATTAGTTGTACTGGTTCGGTATGAAAGGTTATTGGTCCTGAAGACAAAATGGTGCCATCTTCCCCTCTCACGGCTTTGCTTATTTCTTTTCTTATGGCGATTAGCCTGATGAATTTAGCAAACTTCTGTTCACAAACGTTTCCTGTGGCTCCAGAGTCTATCATGAACAAGATTTCCTCTAGAACAACATCTCGAAATTTCAAGGTCATGGATACGATGAGATGGGGGGATGAGACTTGTAAAGTATTAGCCAGTAGATGATTCATTGGAATTGTTTCTTGTCTTGCACTCACCAATCCAACTCCACTTACTGGTGGTGCTGCAAGTGGTCCTTTAATGGTATCCTGAGTTTTTAAGACATATTTTAACAAATTGTCCGCTTCCCTCGCAATGAAGACATAATATATTTTGCTGTCTCTTCTCCTTTTCTTCTTTTGACAGTGGACCTCTTATTGTACTTATTTGCATTGGTATCGTACCAGACGTACCTTACAGAATCAGACTTTACTCTAGCAAAACAGGGTACACTTGCTCTAAATTCTTTCTTTCTCTCGCCTCTTCTTTCTTTTTGACAAAAATTGATTTCTAGGACCAAATCTACCAGTGCTGAAATTTCCGTTGGTTGATTAGGGATCTGTGCTAGAGCATCCTTCAAATCGTCTTTTAATCCTTAATAAAAGACCGCAGATCTTTTATTCTCTGGACAATCTGTTTCCATCACCAATTTATTAAACTGGGCTAGAGGAGCAACTAGTTCTTGGTTCCCTTGTTTCAGCTCTAGTAGTTCATTATCTATTGTTTACGATGCCTTCCTTCGGTCAAATATTCAAAGGAATTATTTTTTAAATTTGTCAAGGCTGTATAACATCGGATTGTCTTTTGTCACCAAGGACATGGTCCATGATGCTGCGTCCCCACTCAGATAAGACAAAGTAAAGGCGACACAAACTGTGCATTTGGAAAAACTGTTGGGTGGCACATAAAATGGAGGGAACATTGGGTTACAAATATTTGAGTCTTTTGAGGGTCTCCACTACATTGCTCTGGGGTCCAATAGAATCACTGGAGATCATGAGTAAATTACTTGAGTGGGAGTGAAAGACATAGAGCTAGTATTCGGTCTAGGGTCTTCTGGCATTTTAGTTTTGAAAAAAACACCCCCTGAAACAATCTCACCCATTCTGTTGGCTAATTCCGAAGTTTCTTTTCTAGAAGTGATTATATTTAATCTCAAGGTATTATTTTCTTCTCTAATAGCCTCTAGATCTCTCTGAATACTCCCTAAGATTTCTACTAAGTTTTTTATGTAGATACACTCCGCCATTCTGCTCGGGTGCAAACCACCACATTGGCACTTCACTCTGTCAGAGATTTACGGATACTGCCCAAGTTGCACAGGAGCAGAATGATGGTAGTTCCCAATGCCCATCTCAGAACACTCCTGCAAAGGCTCAATTCCTACCTCCTGCAGGCATGTACTAAGCGGGAAAGGGGATGGGGAGAGAAAAGGGACCGCCAGGAATCCTGTTTTTTTCTTCTGGAGCCTCACGTGTATGATGTCAACTTAGTCAGTTTTGATAATGTCCCGGCCCCATGCAGTGGTTGAAACTTCAATGTAACACAAGTCTTAGTCTATACTAAAGTTATAATTCTGCTAAATATGTAGGTCACAAGCTAATTCTACATGTTCTACAGCTGTTCGTACCTAAACTATTTCTGGCAAAAGCTCCTCTTCTAGGTTGTATGAAGCTTGGGAAATTGCTTCTTCTTTAATTATTTAATATGTCTCTAACAATCTTGTGTCTTTTACTTCCAGAGGAAGTACTTGCGTGACAGAGCTGAAACGGGACACCGGTCCACTGCCCTGGATGAAAACCAATAAAATTATTCAATCAGATTAGAGAACGCGTCAGACTTTTTCTAGTTTTAACTACCTTTTCTTTCAACCTAAAAATAATCTTCCGGAAACGCAATAGCGCATCCGACTGACTGGAAAACATCTTGCTCAAAAGCTAGACACTTCCCTTCTAAACTCTGAACATGCGTGCTGTCAACTGACCTCAGGGAAAACATTCTGCACATCTTCCGAAGCAACAATCATCCATGACTCTGACGCTTCTACCCTAACTGACTCTAACCAACGCGGAGAATTCTCAGAAACATCCTACTCAGGAAATTCTTCAGGTGAAGTGCGCATTTCAGAATCCACATGTGCTTCATATTCCAATCGTAATTGGAAACATCAGCTAGAGCGTAAAAGAAATGGGTGAGTTGGCAGACATATTAGAATTCCAAAGCTGCCAGCTCGATCACCATTTCCCTCTACTGTCCTGATACAAGGATTCTGGATTTTTCTGGTCAGTTATGTCCCCTATCTTGGACCCCAACGGTTTCATGTATAAATCACAAGTACATGTATGTTTCCTCCAGTTCCAGTTATGAAGACGCAAACACATGTGTGTCCACCGCCAACATGTCCTCTTTCAGATCCGCCATGAATGGGCTGGATACTCCATTCCTAAGTATGAAAGGCCACCGCCTTTATATGGATCACTTATGCCATTTTACAGTCCAGGCAAGTAGGCCCTGATTCTGCCATCAAGCTTTTCCTGCCTTCTGCCTCTGAAAGCTTCAGTTTGAGCTCGCATCTGTATCCATGAACTTTGTCCTCATTCTCTGCGCAGCTAACGGTGCCTGACATCAGCCTGTTGCCTGCCAAAAACTGTATTTCACCTTCGAAATTATCTGCTCCGCTCCCTACCCAATGCATTCCTGTCTAGTAGTTTAAGTAAACATTCTTCCAGCTACCGAGCAAAGGGCCCGGCTTCTCTGTCTTTATGCAAGTAATTCATAGCCCTGTTACTATGGACGATTCCTGCCCTCGCATCTAGTGTAGACACTTAGACGCTTGTACACGCATTAACAGTCAGTATAGTCAGTATAGAATAAGATTCTACTCTAAGAGACCTCTCTTTTGGATAACATAGTTCTCTAAACATAGGATGTTAGATATGATTTGGGATTAGGTTGACTTGACCCTCCAGACTTCTGTCGCCACATGTAGAGCTAAATGTCAAGTCCCCTTCACCCCCTAGTTGCACGTCAATCACACGTCATGCTGCTGCGCGCGCATTTCTGCCAAGTATTTCTGCTGACATTGCGAAATTCTTTCATGAAACCACCCTATTATGACATCACACCTGATGACGTTCTTTAGTTACGCCTAGTTACACCCACTTTTGCTACGCATGTATGTTTTATCTTCACTATCAATTGTTACGCCTCCTGCATTTGCTTCACTGTAATGCCTATTGTATAAAAATGATTACCTATCAATAAAGTACGGTCTTCACTTCCTGAACCTTCGTGGTGATGGAATCTGGAGCTCATCGATTTAAATTGATTATGGAATAAAGCCCGTTCCGAACCTCTAATACCACGGATTCTGCCTCTTATTTTACTGAGCTATTGTTATAGATTTTCCGCATCAAATTAAGTCCCGGTAATTAAATTATTTACCACAGTATTAAAGTGCCATAACAATGGCCATCCCAGCCAAGTCATAGAGAAAGGCATCAACGCCCAACTCTCCGAGGTCATCAAAATTAACCACTTCCTGGACCTCTCCCAGTTGAGCTTCAGAAGCAACCACAGCACCAAGACCACTCTCCTCACATGTGCACCCTCCTTGACCCAGGCGAAATAGCTGCACTCATCCTCCTTGACCTCACAGCCATCTTCGTCACCGTCTCCCACCACACCCTCCACACAAGACTCCATGATGTCTGCATCCATGACAAAGCCCTAGAATGGACCCACTCCTTCCTCACCGGTCAAACTCAGAGAGTCAGACTTCCACCGTTCAACTCAGAACCCACAGAGATCAGTTGCGGAGTATCTCAGGGATCCTCCTTGAGCCCCACCCTCTTCAAGATCTACATGGCATTGTTGCAGCCATCATCAGAAGCCATGTTATCAACATTGCCTCCTACACTGAAGACACCCAACTAATTCTGTTCCCCACAGACGAACCCACAGCCGCCAAAAACAACTTCCACAGTGGGATGAAGGCAGTCACCACCTGGATGGAGGACAGCTGCCTTAAGCTTAACTCAGATAAGACCAATGTCCTAATCCTGGGATCCTCCCTTCCACCTGGGACAACTTCTGGTGACCAGCAGGGCTCAGAACCCACCACACCCAAAGACCACGCACTAAACCTCAGCATCATTCTGGACTCCTCGCACTCAATGAACCACCAAATCGCCGCTGTTTCATCCTCCTGCTTCCACACGCTGTGCCTGCTTTGTGAGATCTTCAAGTGTATTCCCACTGAGTCCAGGAAACAGGTCACTCATGCGCTCGTCAGCAGAAGACTCAACTACAGCAATGCACTCTACGTCGGCAACACCCAGAAACACCTTAAGAAACTGCAGAACATCCAGAGCACTTCAGCCAGACTCATCCTGAACATCGCACGCCGCAGCCACATCATCGGCTACCTTGAGAGACACTCACTGGGTACCTATCAACAAAGAATTACCTTCAAGCTCCTAAAGCATGCCTACTAAGCCCTCTACAACACTTGACCTGCATAGCTCAACCACCGCTTCTCCTTCTGCACTCCCACCAGTCATCTCTGCTCCACCAAGCTGGCCCTGGCCACCATCCCATGTATCTGCAAGACCACGGCTGGAGGAAGATCCTTCTCCTACCTTGCTGCAAACACCTGAAACTCCTTCCCTCTGTACCTCAGGCAATCACCATTGCAGTCACAAATCAGGAAGATCCTCAAGGCCTGGCTTTTTGACGTAACCACAGATCCAGCCCCCCACAGCAGCGCCTTGAGACCCTTATGGGAGAGTAGTTGAGCTTAATAAGAGACCTGATTGATTGAACAATGACATTAAATGCCTAAGTTACTTTGTGATCGATGCAAAAACTAAACAAATGAGAGGGAGTAATTGGGAGTGCTTACTCAGCCAAAAAGAATTGGGGTACATTCTCAATTTGGACTCCAAAGTGCCCAATGTTTTAAACCTGGAAGCTGAGCTTTTAATATGTGTATAAGTTCAACAGCACTGTAGAACCCTTATTTTCGATTTTCATAGTGTGCGAAAATGTGACCATAACAGAATGAAATTATGATAACATTTGTCAATATGAAACAAGTGTATTGACAGTATTAAAGTGCCATAACAATGGCCATCCCAGCCAAGTCATAGAGAAAACCATCAACGCCCAACTCTCTGAGTTCATCAAAATTAACTCCTGCAAAGGCTCTATTACTACCTCCTGCAGGCATGTACTAAGGGGGAAATTCTTCAGGTGAAGTGTGCATTTTAGAATTCGCGTGCACTTTACATTCCAATCATGATTGGAAATATCAATTAGAGCGTAACAGAAATGGGCGAGTTGGCAGGCATCTTAGAATTTCAAAGCTGTCAGATCAATCCCCATTTCCCTCTACTGCCCTGATACAAGTATCTTCTAAGGGTTCTATCATCTACATCTCTATGATAGGACGATTGGTGGAAAACCTCCTAGGGATTCTGACAGTACCCCCTATCAAGGAGTTTTCCTTCAATCATGGTTTTGTTGGAAATGTTTTGTGGAAAGCCTTGATCGGACATGGAACCTGAACCTGAACCTGAACATCAGTGTATTTTTCCCAAAATCCTTCGTCTGGTCAAAATCCTTTCCAGTGAATTAGATAGTATAGATCACCCTTAACTCTCTTTGAATCTAGAATCATTCATATTTGATTCATACTTCCATTCCTAAATGTTCTGGAGGAGTAGATAGTCTCAATTCTGCAGAAACCTTCTTAAACAAGGAGACATGGAAAACTGGGTGAATTTTCATGTGTTGTGGAAGTATTAAGCGAAATGTCACAGGATTAACCATTTTTTTCAATGGAATATGATCCAATAAAGCGCGAATGGAATTTATGGCCACCTTTCAATCTTAAATTTGTTGTACTCAGCTAAACCTTATCACCAACTTGGATACTAGGTTCCCTTTGTCTCTTTTTATCAGCAAAATATTTGTAACGATCTTTAGCGAGTGTTAGGTTTTGCTCTGCTTCCTTATGAACCTTAGCTGTGTGATGGATTACATTTTGTACTGCTGGTATGTCTACATTTTGACACTTGATCAAGGAATTTGGGTGTAGGCCACAGTTCATGTAAAAGTGTGAAAAACCTGTAGATACACTCTTAGCATGGTTATGCACAAATTCTGCTGTCCACAAGTACTCTGGCCAATCCCCCTCCTGATTCATTTCTGGATGGAAAATAGTTGAATATTGAGTTTTAATGTGTAAACCTAGCCTAGTATAGGCGCTCCAAAATTTGGATACAAACTGTGATCCCCTGTCACTGACTATGACCATAGGGATGCCATTAATTTGAATTAAATGTTTGTTGAAGAGTAGTGTCAATTGTTTGGCCATGGTGATCCCTTTTATGGCCACAAAATGTGTCATCCTAGTGAATATGTCTACGCCAACTAAAATTTGTGTCATACCCCAGACTCGAAGGAAGGTCAACAATTCAATCTAAGGAAATGGTGTGCCAAGGGTGTGGCGAAGTAGGTAGAGGCTGCAGTAGCCCCTTTGGGCCTGCCGTTTAGACTTTCCCCGAGCACAGATCTCACAGCCTTTTTCATAATGTTGTATAGCCTGACTCATGTGTGGCCACAAAAACCACACCTCATTTATGTCCTGCCAAAGGACTATCATGGCATGTATACATTACTTGCGTCTGCAATTCCTTTGTAGGTACATACAAGGCTTCTTCTTGGTAAGGTAGTCTGTTTTGGATCTCTCTTCTTGTGTCTTCATTTGTCCATTCTTTCATTTCTTCTTTGTTTAAAGACGGATGAATTTGTTCTTCAAAAGTTTCCTTAGAGATTGCTCCAATGATCTTTTCTTGAGGTATGATTCTCTGAACTTCAATTGTCTTTCTCTGATTTTCAGTGCCTCGTCTGGATAAGGCATATGTTTTTCCATTCTTGGCTCCAGGTCTGTAGGTTATGACAAAATCATAATCTGCGAACTACAAGGACCATGTGAGCTATCGAGGGGTCAAGGTTCGTGCCGATTTTAGAAATTTTAAATTCTAATGATCCATAAACATGTCACAGTAGGCCTTGCACTCATTAAGTAGTGCCTCCACTCCTTGAAAGCATCTTTGATGGCTGAGTTCCTTGTCAGTGATAGTATAATTCACCTCCACTGAAGCCACTATGTGCAATTGCCTTGTTTCCTTGTGTCTTTGAGAGAGAGCTCCCCCAATGGCTAACTCAGAAGCATTCTCAAGATAAAAGGGATCGGTTGGATCTGCGTGGAGAAGAACTGAAGCTGTAGTGAAACTTTTCTTCAAAGAGCTAAAGGCTTCTGCTTCTTCTGTCCATTCGAAGGGTATTCTTTTTTTAACAGTCTGGTAAGAGGCATGATTTTCTGCGAAAACTCATGTATAAATCTTCTGTAGAAATTTGCAAATTAATTGAAGGTCTAAATTTCTTTTACTGTTGTTGGTGATTTCCACTCTGTGACTGCTTTGATCTTTTGATCATCCATAGTTATACCAGAAGCAGAGAGTACAAATCCAAGAAACCCCACAGTTGTTACATTGAATAAGCACTTCTCCAATTTCGCATACAAGGCGTTTTCTCTCAATCATTGCAAAACTGATCTAACTTGCCTCTGATGTTCCTCTTCCATATCTGAATAGATCAGTATATCATTGATGTACACAATTGCACATTTGTCAATAAATTCACTCGACACATCATTTATGAAATGCTGGAAACCTGCAGGAACATTACAGAGACCATATGGCATAACTTGGTACTTGAACAGCCCGTACTTGGTTCTGAATCCGTTTTCCATTTGTCTCCTTCCTGTAGCCTGATCAGATGGTAGGCTCCTCTAAGGTCCAGTATGGTATAAATTTACGTCCCTTTCACTTGATCTAGGAGCACGGAAATGAGGGGCAAAGGATAACGTTCGTTTATGGAAATTCTATAGATTGCTCAGTAATCTATGCAAGCTCTCAACTCCCCCACCTTCTTTGGTTCGAAGAAGAGTGGTGAGGAGATGGGGGATTGCGATGGTCAGATGACTCAGTTGTCTAGATATTTCTTTAGATAGTCCTTTAAATGTTGGTTCTCCTTTTATCTCAGGGCATAAATACGACTGCGGGTTAAATTTGTCCCTGGTTTAAGTTTGATCTTGTAATTGTAAGATCTATAAGGAGGAAGTTTCTCAGCCTCCACCTCATTGAATAGGTCAGCATAATCCTCATATTCCTTATGAATTTCATTAGTCTAAATGTGCACTCATTTTCACTCAGTTGGGTAGCTGTGTTAGAATCTTGTTGGAAATCGCTTTCTGTTAAACAATTGTCTTTACAGTATTTAGAATTCAATTCAATCGTTCTTGTGCTCCAGTTAATTGAGGGATGGTGTTCTGTTAACCAAGAGAGTTTAAGGATGAGTTGCAATTGTGGGCAATTGATTAGATTAAATTGTAAAACTGCCTAATGTCCCTCAGAAGTTATTAGTTGTACTGGTTCGGTATGAGTGGTTATTGGTCCTGAAGACAAAATGGTGCCATCTTCCCCTCTCACTGCTTTGCTTATTTCTTTTCTTATGGCGATTAGCCTGATGAATTTAGCAAACTTCTGTTCACAAACGTTTCCTGTGGCTCCAGAGTCTATCATGAACAAGATTTCCTCTAGAACAACATCTCGAAATTTCAAGATCATGGATACGATGAGATGGGGGGATGAGACTTGTAAAGTTTTAGCCAGTAGATGATTCATTGGAATTGTTTCTTGTCTTGCACTCACCAATCCAACTCCACTTACTGGTGGTGATGCAAGTGGTCCTTTAATGGTATCCTGAGTTTTTAAGACATATTTTAACAAATTGTCCGCTTCCCTCGCAATGAAGACATAATATATTTTGCTGTCTCTTCTCCTTTTCTTCTTTTGACAGTGGACCTCTTATTATACTTATTTGTATTGGTATCGTACCAGACGTACCTTACAGAATCAGACTTTACTCTAGCAAAACAGGGTACACTTGCTCTAAATTCTTTCTTTCTCTCACCTCTTCTTTCTTTTTGACAAAAATTGATTTCTAGGACCAAATCTACCAGTGCTGAAATTTCCGTTGGTTGATTAGGGATCTGTGCTAGAGCATCCTTCAAATCGTCTTTTAATCCTTAATAAAAGACCGCAGATCTTTTATTCTCTGGACAATCTGTTTCCATCACCAATTTATTAAACTGGGCTAGAGGAGCAACTAGTTCTTGGTTCCCTTGTTTCAGCTCTAGTAGTTCATTATCTATTGTTTACGATGCCTTCCTTCGGTCAAATATTCAAAGGAATTATTTTTTAAATTTGTCAAGGCTGTATAACATCGGATTGTCTTTTGTCACCAAGGACATGGTCCATGATGCTGCGTCCCCACTCAGATAAGACAAAGTAAAGGCGACACAAACTGTGCATTTGGAAAAACTGTTGGGTGGCACATAAAATGGAGGGAACATTGGGTTACAAATATTTGAGTCTTTTGAGGGTCTCCACTACATTGCTCTGGGGTCCAATAGAATCACTGGAGATCATGAGTAAATTACTTGAGTGGGAGTGAAAGACATAGAGCTAGTATTCGGTCTAGGGTCTTCTGGCATTTTAGTTTTGAAAAAAACACCCCCTGAAACAATCTCACCCATTCTGTTGGCTAAATCCGAAGTTTCTCTTCTAGAAGTGATTATATTTAATCTCAAGGTATTATTTTCTTCTCTAATAGCCTCTAGATCTCTCTGAATACTCCCTAAGATTTCTACTAAGTTTTTTATGTAGATACACTCCGCCATTCTGCTCGGGTGCAAACCACCACATTGGCACTTCACTCTGTCAGAGATTTACGGATACTGCCCAAGTTGCACAGGAGCAGAATGATGGTAGTTCCCAATGCCCATCTCAGAACACTCCTGCAAAGGCTCAATTCCTACCTCCTGCAGGCATGTACTAAGCGGGAAAGGGGATGGGGAGAGAAAAGGGACCGCCAGGAATCCTGTTTTTTTCTTCTGGAGCCTCACGTGTATGATGACAACTTAGTCAGTTTTGATAATGTCCCGGCCCCATGCAGTGGTTGAAACTTCAATGTAACACAAGTCTTAGTCTATACTAAAGTTATAATTCTGCTAAATATGTAGGTCACAAGCTAATTCTACATGTTCTACAGCTGTTCGTACCTAAACTATTTCTGGCAAAAGCTCCTCTTCTAGGTTGTATGAAGCTTGGGAAATTGCTTCTTCTTTAATTATTTAATATGTCTCTAACAATCTTGTGTCTTTTACTTCCAGAGGAAGTACTTGCGTGACAGAGCTGAAACGGGACACCGGTCCACTGCCCTGGATGAAAACCAATAAAATTATTTAATCAGATTAGAGAACGCGTCAGACTTTTTCTAGTTTTAACTACCTTTTCTTTCAACCTAAAAATAATCTTCCGGAAACGCAATAGCGCATCCGACTGACTGGAAAACATCTTGCTCAAAAGCTAGACACTTCCCTTCTAAACTCTGAACATGCGTGCTGTCAACTGACCTCAGGGAAAACATTCTGCACATCTTCCGAAGCAACAATCATCCACGACTCTGACGCTTCTACCCTAACTGACTCTAACCAACGCGGAGAATTCTCAGAAACATCCTACTCAGGAAATTCTTCAGGTGAAGTGCGCATTTCAGAATCCACATGTGCTTCATATTCCAATCGTAATTGGAAACATCAGCTAGAGCGTAAAAGAAATGGGTGAGTTGGCAGACATATTAGAATTCCAAAGCTGCCAGCTCGATCACCATTTCCCTCTACTGTCCTGATACAAGGATTCTGACAGTATTAAAGTGCCATAACAATGGCCATCCCAGCCAAGTCATAGAGAAAGGCATCAACGCCCAACTCTCCGAGGTCATCAAAATTAACCACTTCCTGGACCTCTCCCAGTTGAGCTTCAGAAGCAACCACAGCACCAAGACCACTCTCCTCACATGTGCACCCTCCTTGACCCAGGCGAAATAGCTGCACTCATCCTCCTTGACCTCACAGCCATCTTCGTCACCGTCTCCCACCACACCCTCCACACAAGACTCCATGATGCCTGCATCCATGACAAAGCCCTAGAATGGACCCACTCCTTCCTCACCGGTCAAACTCAGAGAGTCAGACTTCCACCGTTCAACTCAGAACCCACAGAGATCAGCTGCGGAGTATCTCAGGGATCCTCCTTGAGCCCCACCCTCTTCAAGATCTACATGGCGTTGTTGCAGCCATCATCAGAAGCCATGTTATCAACATTGCCTCCTACACTGAAGACACCCAACTAATTCTGTTCCCCACAGACGAACCCACAGCCGCCAAAAACAACTTCCAGAGTGGGATGAAGGCAGTCACCACCTGGTTGGAGGACAGCTGCCTTAAGCTTAACTCAGATAAGACCAATGTCCTAATCCTGGGATCCTCCCTTCCACCTGGGACAACTTCTGGTGACCAGCAGGGCTCAGAACCCACCACACCCAAAGACCACGCACTAAACCTCAGCATCATTCTGGACTCCTCGCACTCAATGAACCACCAAATCACCGCTGTTTCATCCTCCTGCTTCCACACGCTGTGCCTGCTTTGTGAGATCTTCAAGTGTATTCCCACTGAGTCCAGGAAACAGGTCACTCATGCCCTCGTCAGCAGAAGACTCAACTACAGCAATGCACTCTACGTCGGCAACACCCAGAAACACCTTAGGAAACTGCAGAACATCCAGAGCACTTCAGCCAGACTCATCCTGAACATCGCACGCCGCAGCCACATCATCGGCTACCTTGAGAGACACTCACTGGGTACCTATCAACAAAGAATTACCTTCAAGCTCCTCAAGCATGCCTACTAAGCCCTCTACAACAATTGACCTGCATAGCTCAACCACCGCTTCTCCTTCTGCACTCCCACCAGTCATCTCTGCTCCACCAAGCTGGCCCTGGCCACCATCCCATGTATCTGCAAGACCACGGCTGGAGGAAGATCCTTCTCCTACCTTGCTGCAAACACCTGAAACTCCTTCCCTCTGTACCTCAGGCAATCACCATTGCAGTCACAAATCAGGAAGATCCTCAAGACCTGGCTTTTTGACGTAACCACAGATCCAGCCCCCCACATCAGCGCCTTGAGACCCTTATGGGAGAGTAGTTGAGCTTAATAAGAGACCTGATTGATTGAACAATGACATTAAATGCCTTAGTTACTTTGTGATCGATGCAAAAACTAAACAAATGAGAGAGGGGTAATTGGGAGTGCTTACTCAGCCAAAAAGAATTGGGGTACATTCTCAATTTGGACTCCAAAGTGCCCAATGTTTTAAACCTGGAAGCTGAGCTTTTAATATTTGTATAAGTTCAACAGCACTGTAGAACCCTTATTTTCGATTTTCATAGTGTGCGAAAATGTGACCATAACAGAATGAAATTATGATAACATTTGTCAATATGAAACAAGTGTATTGACAGTATTAAAGTGCCATAACAATGGCCATCCCAGCCAAGTCATAGAGAAAGCCATCAACGCCCAACTCTCTGAGTTCATCAAAATTAACCACTTCCTGGACCTCTCCCAGTTGAGCTTCAGAAGCAACCACAGCACCAAGACCACTCTCCTCACATGTGCACCCTCCTTGACCCATGTGAAATAGCTGCACTCATCCTCCTTGACCTCACAGCCATCTTCGTCACCGTCTCCCACCACACCCTCCGCACAAGACTCCATGATGCCTGCATCCATGACAAAGCCCTAGAATGGACCCACTACTTCCTCACCGGTCGAACTCAGAGAGTCAGACTTCCACCGTTCAACTCAGAACCCACAGAGATCAGCTGCGGAGAATCTCAGGGATCCTCCTTGAGCCCCACCCTCTTCAAGATCTACATGGCCTTGTTGCAGCCATCATCAGAAGTCATGTTATCATATCTTATTTTTATAAGTTCAACAGCACTGTAGAACCCTTATTTTCGATTTTCATAGTGTGCGAAAATGTGACCATAACAGAATGAAATTATGATAACATTTGTCAATATGAAACAAGTGTATTGACATATTATGTTGGAATCATGCAGTTATAGGACACAGGAAATACACTGATTGACAGTGTTGTAACACAAGAGTATGCAGTAATGATGTATCTAGGCAAAGACTAGTCGGTAGGGGCATCTACAGGATCTATAAATAAGTGTAAGCCCACTTGGGCCTAAATGTTGCTGGGCAACATAGAGGTGCACTACTTGTCACAAGGTACATAAATGTTAAGAGTTGCTTTAGTTTGAATGTCTTATTGTGTGGAAGAAGCAGAGCGTTTTTTTTTGATGGAGTTACAGAAACCATATGCAACTAGCGCATTTCCAATATGCACCACAGAAGTTTAACTAAGTCTGTGAGAAGGTCATAAAAACACTATGTAATGAGTTATAATGCTGCATGCATTTTACTCAGCACAAGAGTCACTTTATACAGCACGATTGTCACTCTATAATCATTAGCAAATTTAATTAACACCATATGATGAATTATGACATGCATGTTTTAAGCTAGCATATATGTTATATTTTATTTTGCTACAATTTGTATATAGAAAATTTGAGGTCTTTTGTCAGTGTTGTTGGTCTCATAGTAGTATTTACAGAAAAAAAATCTGCACAGCTCGTATGTGAACAAAGTAAATGGTCTGGCTAAACAATTTCGTGGTGGATATTTAAGGAACACATAAAGGAATTCATGAGAAATACAATGTTTTTTGTGCCTGGTCTGTGAGCTTATCCTATGCTTAAAGACGTTTATAGAAAAGCTGACATTTGAGGTGATCAGATCTAGAGTATCGCTGGTGTTGAGGGTGCTCTATACAGGAGCTGCTTCCCTCCTTAACTTGAGAACTACCCAGAGTTCTCTGCTTCTTTTTTGCATAATTTATGCGTCACTCTATGCCTGAAAGGGTATTGTTTTGACTTATACTGGGTGCTCCCTTGTATCTGGACAAAGCTATACCTCTCTGAAAAGCTGTAAGCAGAGCGAAACTCTGTTTCAGGGGTTGCTTTTACTCATTTCAGGTTGGCTTGGTTGATATTTTACCAATTCAAATCTGTGATAATGTGCCTTGAGTGGGAAATGGCTTTTGTCATTTTACAGCTCGGCATGGACAGCACTGTGCTAGTCCTATGCTTAAAGACTTTGCTGGCTGAAGAAATGGCAAAAGACTGTCTCTTTCTATCTCAGCATGGGCTAATCCTATACTTAAAGACTTTGATAGAAAGCAGGCATTTGAAGTGAGCAAATCTAGAGTGTTGCTGGTGTTGAGGGTGCTCTATATAGGAGCTGCTTTCTACCTAAACTTGAGAACTACCCAGAGTTCTCTGCTTCTTTTCTGCATAATGTATGCCTCACTCTATGTCTGAAATGGTATTGTTTTCAGATAAATATATAAATATATATATATATATATATATACATATATATATTCACTGAAAAAACCATAGGTTTGCAGGCAACTATAACTCAGGCGACCGCAATCCTCTGCTGATGACGTCAGATATTACATCACTTATTTACCCATGTCTTCTTCCATTAATCTTTAGCTATACATATATTACAAATATTTATTTTTCAGAAAGACACATATGTCATCAGTGATTTAATATCTGATGTCATCAGCAGAGGATTGCGGTCGCGTGAGTTATAGTTGCCTGCACTAACTATAACGGGGGAATTTCATTGGTTTTTATAACTGGCGCGCCCGCAATCCACTGCTCATGGCGTCAGATATTATATCACTCATGACATGGTCAGTGGCATCACTCATGACATCACTGATGACATCATCCTTGTGATAGAGTGGCGGTCGCGCGAGTTATAGTTATCTGAACTAACTATAACGGGGGAATTTCATTGGTTTTTTACGAGTGAAATATCCACCTAACTATAACGTGTGAAACCTATGGTTTTTTAAGTGAATTTGCAAGGTTTTTTAAATGCTAATTCCTAACTATAACGTGTGTAAAACCTATGGTTTTTTCAGTGAATTGGTAAGTTTTTTTTTTTTTCCAAAAACCTTTATTGCACATAAAAACTCAATACAAACATGGGCCTACAACCCCCAGGGCCGGCCGCTAATATATACATGTTCAACAACATCAAGGAAGCAATGGGCCCCCTGGGGCTCAGCCGAATTGACAAAGTACTGAGTGCACCTCAGGAGTTATCAGGATACAGAAATTTTTGAAATACAAACAAAAAAGGAAAAATAAAATAACACCAAAAAACAAGGCGGAAACCATCGAAAAGGAGGCGTCTAACCACTGCCGGGGGACCACACAGTACCAACTCCACCCTCGGGTGGTCAATGAGGGTGATCAAGGGGGAGGAGGGGACGACGGGAGAGCCACAACCATCTACAGGTGAAATGTAAAAGTCCGGGAACCTCAGGATCAGGGGGACAAGGCAGCATCAGATGAGTCCACGAGGGGGGGTGTGCAGATGTTCCCTCGGTACGCATTCCACTGGCCCCAAACTCTACCCCACGCCCCCGGCTTACCCCGGGCCACATACACAGTCTTCTCTCTGCACATGCACCAATCCATGTTCTCCTTCCATACTGACACGGTGGGAGGCCGCCGGGAACCCCAAAGCTGTGCGATGTCCCTCTTAGCAACCATGTTCCCAAGGGCCGCCCACCGAGTCTGAGCCGCATTATAGTCGTTAGGCTCCCACACGTTAAGCAAACATCGGCGAACCTCAGGCAACAGGGCGACCCCAGTGACACATTCCATGACAGCATGCACCCGGCGCCAATACTCCGCCACCTCACGGCACTCCCAGAGAACATGGAGAAAAGTGGCGCTGAGCCCACAGCCGCGCCTACAGAGCCCGTCTTCAGAGAAGCCCATCAGAACTAAACGAGGGCCCGTCACGTAGACACGGTGGAGAATTTTAAGCTGGACAAGACGGAGACGCGCGGGTATGGCCACCTCCTTAGGGGAGGACAGCGCAGACTGCCAGTCCTCGTCGTCCAGTTCCACCCCATCCCCGACCCACGCCTCCCGCAGATGCACAAGGAGATCCGCCCGAATGTTTATTAGTTTTTTATAGATAAGGGAAATAGTACTGTCGGGCAAGTGACCGTCGAGTATGCGGTCCTCGAGTGGCGAAGACACAGGGACTGTAGTCCCCGCCCCGATGGCCGAGAGCAAAGCGTGCCGAACCTGAACGTACCGAAAGAACTCCCTCTCATTCAATTCGTACTCACTCTGCAGCGCAGCGAAGGATTTAACCGCACCCTTCACCCAAAGGTCACCTACTCTGCTGATGCCAATCGTGTCCCAACGCTCGAATCCCTTCGTCGTCCAGAGGCTTCCCAATCTTTCAGACGCAAACAAGGGGGTCGAGCCCGTCAAGCGATCATTCCAGCCCATGGCCACATTCGCAGCCTTCCACAAGCGTACTGCAATCTTAGTGGGACCGGTTAAGGTCCTCCCAGCCGATCGAGAGTAAAGCGCTCTGTTAAAGTTGCCGCCAGGCAACAAAAATCTATCCATTTCGAAAGCCGGATTCGGACCAGGTGCGTACGTTGCATGGTTAATAGCAGATAGCTGGGAAGCCCAATAGTACCTCCTGATGTCCGGGAGCGCGATGCCCCCGTCGTACCAGGGGAGAGTCAGTTTTGCAAGAGCAATACGTGCACGACCGCCCCAAACAAGTCTCCTTTGCAAGCTCTCCACTTCCCGGAAGTAGGCCGCCGGAATAATATCAAAGGAGTTCTGAAGTGCGTAAAGGAATCGGGGAAGAGACATCATTTTCAAAAGTGCCGCACGACCGAGGGGAGACAAGGGAAGCTTACGCCAACGGGCCACGTCTAACCTCAATCTCCGAAGTGGAGAGAGGAGATTATGTTCGTAGCGGACAGCAGGATCCAATGAGACGTACACCCCCAGGTACGTAAAGCCGGAGCTGGACGCCTTAATAGGAAAACGAGAAGGCAAGAGAGGAAAGCCACCGGATATAGCATAGACACAAGATTTGGACCAGTTAATGATCAAACCAGAGTTCTTGCCGAAGGAAGTGAGGATGTCAAAGAGCACATTGAGTGACTTACGTGGTGAGGTGAGGTACAAGAGAATGTCGTCCGCGTACAACGAAACACGATCCTCGAAGCCAGGGGCCCACTGGATCCCTCTTATCGACGGTTCCCAACGAAGCCAAGCAGCGAGCGGTTCCAAAGCCAACGCGAAGAGCAGGGGAGACAACGGACACCCCTGCCTAGTGCCCCTCCCAAGAACGAAAGGCCGGGAAACCCTCCCATTAACGACCACCTGTGCCAGCGGGGCAGCGTATAAGAGTTTAACCCAACTAATAAATCCCGCCCCGAAGCCAAACTTTGCCAGGGCGGCCCAAAGATACGGCCATTCTATCGTATCAAAGGCCATCGTGGCGTCCAAGGAAACCAAGATGGCCGGCTCTGAAAGATATTCCGCCCTTGCAAGTACGCCGTGTAGGCGCCGCAAGTTAAGGGCCGTATTCCGGTGCGGGATAAAACCGGATTGGTCCGGATGCACCAGATCGCAAATAACAGTAAGCAGGCGGTTCGCAAGAACCTTGGCAAGGATTTTCCGCTCTGCATTCAGCAGAGAAATAGGCCTGTACGAGGCGCAGCGGTCCCAAGGCTTACCGTCCTTGGGAATCACGACTATAGTGGCCAGACGTTGGTCATCAGGGAGAGAGCCGAGTTCAAGCGACTCCGAGAACATACGACGGAGAAATGGCGCAAGTTTATCCGGTTACAGTTTATAGAGTTCAATCGGGAGTCCGTTGGGGCCCATAGCCCTGCCTGAGCGAAGAGAACGAATCGCGGTTGCAATCTCGTCGACCGAAAGTGGGGCATCCATCTGCTCACGCTCCTCCACCGACAAGCAGGGCAAAGCAATATCCTTCAACAAGTGACGAGCGTCAGCCTCATCTCTAGCAGACACCGGGGAGTACACAGCACAGAAGTGGTCCGCAAAACACTCCACAATCTCACCAGGGTCAGTCACACTTACTCCCTCCGACGTCTGGAGCACGGGGACCACTCAATTCACTCTCTCCTTCTTATCCAGCCAAGCAATCAATTTACCCGCCTTATCCCCAGCATCATACAGTCTACCCTGCTGTTCCCTATACATTGTCCGAGCAGCATCCGTAACAAGGGACTTATATTCGAACTGCTTCAGGCTGAGGGCGTGGAGCCCGTCCTGAGTGACACCCATCTCTAAGGCAGCCTCCAACCCCGATATCTCAGCCTCCAACGCAACCACCTCCCCGTTCTTAGCTTTCTTGGCCTCCACGATCAGGGATAGGGCGTGTCCTCGGAGGACCGTTTTGAAGGCCTCCCACAGGGACACTGAGGACAAGACGGACCCCTCATTCTCCAGAAAATACTGATCAAGCGACTTAATGAGACCCTTGCGAATCTTGGGGTCACGCAAGTACCAGGGGTTAATGGGGGCGATCCGCCTGGCGGATCGCATCCCGGTATCGAAGAGGAGCCACAATGGGGAATGATCGGAAATGCCCCGGGCCAGGTGCTTAACCTCCTGGACCCGGGTGGCCTGGGCCGCGGGCATAAGGAAATAATCTAGTCTGGAGAGACTCCCGTGGGCCCCGGAGTGGAATGTGTACTGACTCTGTGTCGGATGTATCAACCTCCAGCAGTCCACCAGACCGAAAGTGTCCAAGAACCCGCCGAGCCACGCCTGGGCGGCAGAGAGGGCCCTGGGAGGGTAACGATCTAACGCGTCAGAAATCACGGAATTCAAATCCCCACCCACAAGCAGGAGACTATCAGGAAGTTCAAGTAACATACGACCCACAACAGAGAAAGTGGAGGTCTGGAGGCCCGGGGGAACATAGACCGAAACCAATGAAAGAGTTTGCCCCTCCCGCCGTCCAGTCAAAGACGCGTAGCGCCCTCTATCATCAAGAGTAACTTTGTCAATCTCAAGCGGGAGGGAAGAGCGCAGCAAGATGCCCACCCCTCTGGAGCCAGTGGTGAAGCCAGAGTGTGCGACCAGTCGGTAGCCCCCCCTGTTCATAGCATGACATACATTTCCCACCAAGTGCGTCTCTTGAAGAAATACCACATCAGGGGCCAATCGACGCAAATATTGCAACACAACCCCACGTTTGATACGGTCCCCCAATCCGTTGACGTTCCAAGACATCAGTTTCAACCCGTCCCCCCCATCCCAACACAAGAAGCTGGAGTCCCCGGGCACGCAGCCAGACACCTGAAACTGAAAGGGAACAAAAACACCGCCTTGAAAAGAAAAAACACACAACCCAACCACCACTGCCTCCCTCCCACCCCCACACCAATGCCCCCCCCCACCCTGCACCCCTGCGGACTATACAGCCCCCCCAACTTGCAGTGTGCCTGTCGCCCTAACAATCCCATGCTACAAAAAGACCCTAGAGGAGGAAAAGGACCCGTCCCCGCCCGCACCCAGACGAAACATTAATAGACAAAATATACAGTTGAAGTAGAACCTGGCTGAGCACAGAACGAAATGTCAAAGTGGAGGACCAAGAATCATTCCTGCAGAGGCCCACCGCCCTCGGCACCGCCAGTACGCCCAGTTCGGTCTCCCGGTTCCGGCAGGGAATCCAACCAGTCACTCACTGTGTCGGGGCATTCAAAAAAGAGAGTCCGATCTTCATATTCCACACGAAGCCTGGCAGGGAAAAGCATAGAGTATTTGATGTCCAGATCTCGAAGATGGCGCTTCACCCCTCTGTTTCTGAACGAGTTGGGTGAAGTCCGGGAAGAGGTTGACGGAGGAATTCTCATATTTAACTGGGCCGTGCACCCTCGAGGCCTGCAGGATCGCATCCCGGTCTCTGTAATGAAAAAGTTTTGCAATGATAGGCCTCCTATGACACGGATATTATTGCGTCGTGCCCGACCTTCGAAATCCTCCAGCCGCCGGGACATCGCGTCGTTTGCAGACTTTAGATCGCCAAGAGTTGCCTGGAGGTCTGATACATCCGCAACAAGAGTGGATGTCCTCAAGTCCAGCGATTGAACACTCTCGTTAGTCTTAGAGAGATCCGCCCGGATTAACGTAACATCAATGGCAACCGTGTCAATTTTACGGGCCAGAGCCTCGTACTGCTGGGCGATGGTCTCCCTTATGCCGTTGATGGCGCCCATAACGTCCTGCAGCGACAATTCCGTGGGGACGGACGGGCCCCCACCGGAGTCCTCCATGATGGCACTCGCCGACCCGGCGGTCCCTTTACCCTGGGTATAGCGATCCATGATGTTACTCTGGACTGGTCCTCCACGCTGGGCCGTCTTGGTCTTCCGGTTCTCGGGATCCCCCTTGCCCCCCATGTTGGGCAATGCTCACCGGTGGGGTCCGCCCGGACCGGTAGCAAAGGGGCACCGGCAGATCAGACACTGACTGTCCGAGAGCCCGCTCGGGAGAGTTGAGAAAAAGGCACAAATCAGTCCAGCACCAAGGCCGGAGGACGCCCCAGCTGTGCCAAGTAGCTCCTCGATCAGGACATACAGAAGTGCAAAAGCGAAACTGAAAGTGGGGGCGCGGTCATTGGCAAGGCTCCGATGCCGTTGTTGTTCAACTACTCCCCGGCCCCACGGTTCACCAAAGCACCGGGCACAGCTTCCAGGTGGGCCTCCAAAATGCAAGACACTGTATTTCAGGTCTCCCCGGTCCGATTTTCGTTCTGAGAAGAGTTGTGGATTCAGCCAAGGTTCATCTTCCAGAATCCGTCCACAAATCCAGGATAATGTCAGGATAAGTTGCGAGGAGCGGCAAGGGTCCGGGGAGCCCTGTGCTCACGCGACCATCTTGGATGCGCGAGAAGCTCCTCCCCTGGTACGGTTTTTTAAATGCTAATTTATTTATGTATTATTATTTTTTTTATATATTTATTTTACAATAAACTACGTATTAAAATTTATTTTTTGGGGGGTTTTTAACCGTGCGCGCACGGTGCGCGCACCCCCGCAATTTAAAAAATAAAAATAAAAAAAAATTCCTCCTTCGGGGTCCTTCAGGGACCCCCTGACAAAGGCTAGGGGGTCAGGAACTCTCTACCCTGCCCCCTTTTCACGTTCGCCACCTTCCTTTTTCACTCTCGCACTGAAAACAAACAAAATGGCGGCCGACACTTCCTGATTTCGACCGATTCGAACGTTGACTAACATGTAACCACCAATCAGAATTACGCTCGCGCACGTTAGGGCACCCTGTGCGTGTATAGATATTGATATGCTTTTAAATGCTATTTTCTCAGGAAATACTGAACAGATTTACACCAGACCTGCAAAAGGCACTTCCTTGACCTTATGGCTACCTCTCTGCCAAATTTCAAGTAATTCTGTTCAGCCGTTCGGGCTGTAGCTGTGTCTAAAGGGCCTATGGAAAAATGCATGTGGAAAATGCGTTTTGGGACCCCCATTTTTTCTCGGCCCCCACTTGACAAATCACCCCGAGACTTTCAGGGTAGGAGCTGAACGAAGCGCCCCATTAGTTTTGAAAATTTAACGAGGATTCGTCAACCGGCGCCAAAGTTATTCAAAATAGAATTCTGAGATTTCCTATGGAAACACGGTCCTAACTATAACTATCTACTGGCGACCGCCAGTAGATAATATATATATATATATATATATATATATATATATATATATATATATATATATATATATATAATATATATATAAATATATATATATATTCACTTAAAAAACCATAGGTTTCACACATGTTATAGTTAGCTGGACATTTCCCTTTTAAAAAACCAATGAAATTCCCCCGTTATAGTTAGTGCAGGCAACTATAACTCACGCGACCGCAATCCTCTGCTGATGATGTCAGATATTACATCACTGATTACATATGTGTTTTTCTAAAAATAAATATTTGTAATATATGTATAGCTATAGATTAATGGAAAAAGACATGGGTAAATAGGTGTCTAAATACAGTGATGTAATATCTGACGTCATCAGCAGAGGATTGCGGTCGCGTGAGTTATAGTTGCCTGCACTAACTATAACGGGGGAATTTCATTGGTTTTTTACGAGGGAAATGTCCAGCTAACTATACCATGTGTGAAACCTATGGTTTTTTAAGTGAATTTGCAAGGTTTTTTAAATGCTAATTCCTAACTATAACGTGTGTGAAACCTATGGTTTTTTAAGTGAATTTGTACGGTTTTTTAAATGCTAAGTTATGTATTTATTAATATATTTTTTTCAGGTTCTTCACCGTGCGTGCACGGTGCGCGCACCCCGCGCTTTTCCAAAAAATAAAAAATGTTTTTTTCATCCTTGGAGGTCCATCAGTGACCCCCTGACAAAGGCTAGGGGGTCAGGAACTGTCCACCCTGCCCCCTTTTCACATTCTCCACCTTTGTTTTTCACTGCCTCAGAGTGCGAGAGACAAAATGGCGGCCAACACTTCCTGATTTCGACCGACTTGAATGTTGACTGTCTGGTGCGCCTATAGATATATATGTACTTTTAACTGAAATTTTCTCAGGAACTAATGAACAGATTGACTCCAGATATTCAAAAGGCAAATCCCTGACCTGAGGACTTTCTCTTTGCCAAATTTCAAATAATTCTGTTCAGCCGTTCGGGCTGTACCTTGGACTAAAGGTCCTCATGGAAAAATGCATGGGGAAAACACGTTTTGGGACCACCCTTTTTTCTCGGCCCCCGCTTGACTAATCACCCCGAGACTTTCAGGGTAGGAGCGGAGTGGAGCGCCCCACCAACAATTCGCGAGGATTCGTCAACCGGCGCCAAAGTTATTCAAAATAGAATTTTCAGATTTCCTATGGAAACCGCCAGTAGATAATATATATATATATCAATTCAAAGTTGTCCTGTGCTTGGCAGCACACTCCACCACAGGCAGATTCTCTGAATCTTAAATGCAGGGGAACGAGCAAATTAATTCCTGAGTTTTCATATCGCCTGACGCGTTTCCGAGCCCCCAGCTCCTTTTTCAAAGGCTTACTGCAGCAACACGCAAATGAATATTCAAGGTGCACTCGTTTTTTTCAAACATTTTATTGCCCTCTAGTGGGCTACAGGTGAGTCTTTTCTTCCACAGGATTCTGGTATCCATAGCGTTCCTTGAGAAAAATAAACCCCTCGAGTGGGTTTTGCGAGGCTGCAGACTTTTAATTAAAATGTTACACCCTCCAGTGGGCCTCAGTTCTTAATTTGCACAGTTTATTTTCAAAGCACTGTGGTGCCGCATCAAGATTAAAGACGATTCTTTTAGCTTGCGCCCCATGTCTTTATTGGGTGGTGCTGTCTCCCCATGGCCGGACTGCCGTGTAGGAATGTCAATTCAAAGTTGTCCTGTGCTTGGCAGCGCACTCCACCACAGGCAGATTCTCTGAATCTTAAATGCAGGGGAACCGGCAAATTAATTCCTGAGTTTTAAAATCACATGACGCGTTTCAGAGCCCCCAGCTCCTTTTTCAAAGGCTTACTGCAGCAACACGCAAATGAATATTCAAGGTGCACTCGTTTTTTTCAAACATTTTCTTGTCCTTTAGTGGGCTACAGGTGAGTCTTTTCTTCCACAGGATTCTGGTATCCGTAGTGTTCCTTGAGAAAAATAAACCCCTCGAGTGGGTTTTGCGAGGCTGCAGACTTTTAATTAAAATGTTACACCCTCCAGTGGGCTTCAGTTCTTAATTTGCACAGTTTATTTTGAAGGCGCTGTGGTGCCTCATCAAGATTAAAGACGATTCTTTTACCTTGCGCCCCATGTCTTTATTGGGTGGTTCTGTCTCCCCACGGCCAGACTGCCGTGTATGAATGTCAATTCAAAGTTGTCCTGTGCTTGGCAGCGCACTCCACCACAGGCAGATTCTCTGAATCTTAAATGCAGGGGAACCGGCAAATTAATTCCTGAGTTTTCATATCGCCTGACACGTTTCAGAGCCCCCAGCTCCTTTTTCAAAGGCCTACTGCAGTAACACGCAAATGAATATTCAAGGTGCACTTGTTTTTTCAAACATTTTATTGTCCTCTAGTGGGCTACAGGTGAGTCTTTTCTTCCACAGGATTCTGGTATCTGTAGTGTTCCTTGAGAAAAATAAACCCCTCAAGTGGGTTTTGCGAGACTGCAGACTTTTAATTAAAATGTTACACCCTCCAGTGGGCCTCAGTTCTTAATTTGCACAGTTTATTTTCAAAGCACTGTGGTGCTGCATCAAGATTAAAGATGATTCTTTTACCTTGTGCTGGAGGGTAAGAAATATTGAACTGAAATGGTTTGTAAGTGAGTCAGAACCCACTGGAGGGAGAAAATAAGCAAGTGGGAACTCAAAGCTCCAGCATGCCTTTCCTTTAGCACAAGAGCTACGCACTTGAGCAAGCCCACCAGGGGACAGGAAAATGCAATTTAAAACAGCTGACTGTTCCTGCTCGTGATCTCTGCCTCACTTCTGTGCCAGCCCATGAACAAGAAGCAATGTGGCTTCAAAACGCATCGGGCGTTTGAAAGGGATTATTGAAATGCTGACCTGCTGCAAATAAAGGACGCTGTTACAATACACAGAAGTCCGGCCTGTCATTGAGTGCATTCCAAGCAAGTGGCACCCCCTTTTTTCATATATATATATATATATATATATATATATATTCACTGAAAAAAACATATTTTTCAGACACGTTGTAGTTAGGAATTAGCATTTAAAAAATCTTAGAAATTCACTGAAAAAACCATAGGTTTCAGGGGCGTTATAGTTAGCTGGACTTTTCACTCGTACAAAACCATTGAAATTCCCCTGTTATAGTTAGTTCAGCTAACTATAACTCGCGCGCCCGCAATGCACTGCTGATGACGTCACATATTACATCACTCATGACATGGTCAGTGACATCACTCATGACATCACTGAGGACATCACTGATGACATCATCCAGTGAATGTGTGTTTTTCTGAAAATTACATATGTTTTATATATGTATATCTCAAGGTCGATGGAAGAATAAATAGGTATATAAGTGTCTAAATGGATGATTTGTTTTTGAAAAATTCATTGTATAACTGACTGACTAAGTGTATCTTAGTGAATACATGGCTTAGTGAGTAATGTTTAAATATGTAAATATCTGTATCAGTCTTTCACTTTGTGTATAAGTGGCTGCATGGGTTGGTGAGTAGCAACATGAGTGTCTATATAGGTTATTAGTTGGTTTTTTGAGCATCAGTATGAGTGTCTGAGTGTCTGTATGGTTCGGTGGGGGGTATTACATAGTGCATAGGTGCATGAATGAGTGACTCACTGTTTGTATGTGTTGAAGACAGCTTGTATGCAGGATGAGTGTGTGCATGGGTGTGTTAGTGAGTGAATGACTGTCTCAATAGTGTCTTTATGAGTAACTACATATGTTTTAAACTAGTATATGTGACTATTGGTGTATATAAGTGAGTATATGTGAGAGTGAGAGATTGAAAGAGTTCCTGTATGAATAAGTATGTTTTCTATAAGTGATTGTTTAAAAGACTAAGTATGTGTAAGTTTCTGTAGAAGTAAGTGTGGTGGTGTGTGTATAACTGTATATGCAAGTAAATGGATGTTTGATTCTTTATTAGCATGAGTGACTGTGTGTGAGTAACTCTATGGATGAGTGGCGTTGTATAACAGGATGTCAAGGTGTATGAGTACATATGATGAGTGAGTACATGTATGAGTGACTGTATAGGGCTGTTGGTGAATGAGTGGATGTGTATGTGGATCTTAGAATTACTGAATAGGTTGTTGTAACTGGTATTGGTATGTCCATTGTTTTGAAAATGTTAGTTTCTATTTTTGAATGTGTGTATCATAGGTTATATTAGGGGGAGAGGAGGTCTGCCACTCTATCACAAAGATGATTTCATCAGTGATGTCATTAGTGATGTCATTTGAGATGACATCAGTGATGTCATATGTGACGTCATCAGCAGTGCATTGCGGGTGCGCGAGTTATAGTTAGCTGAACTAACTATAACGGGGGAATTTCAATGGTTTTGTACGAGTGAAAAGTCCAGCTAACTATAACACCCCTGAAACCTATGGTTTTTTCAGTGAATTTCTAAGGTTTTTTAAAAGCTAATTCCTAACTATAATGTGCCTGAAACCTATGGGTTTTTCAGTGAATTTCAAAGGTTTTTTAAATGCTAATTTCTAACTATGCCTACAGAGATAGAACATATGAAGAAAGAAGAAAAAACGCACAGAAAGAAAAAAAAGAAATGCAGAAAGAAGCAACAGAAGTCCTCAAAGACGAAGAAAAGTGCAGGTAGAAGGATAACGTGCAGAAAGAACAAACAGAAGAGAAGAGCAGAAAGAAGCCTTGTTGCGAAATCATCCTGTACCCTCAACTTTTTCAGACGGATACTGGTGGTAACTGAGTCTGAATAACCAGTCCTAGAGCCACTGCTATGTTAAAAGACACTCAGAATACAGTGAAAACACCTAAATACACTAGGGAACACTATGCGTTGAGATCCCCCTGTGATTAGCATGACCTCCTCTGTAAGCCCCTAGTATATAATAGGGCAGGGTATTAAAACTACCTCTTAAAATGCGCCACAGCACACATCACCTCAGGCCCCGTCCCTTCCCTTCCCCACTGTGTAAACACGACCTGTGGCCGTTTTTTAAGTTGGGAGATTAAGTCCCCTTGAATCTTGGGGGTCCCTAGGGGCAAAATAGCCCACTAGGTACATCCAGTAAGCGCCATTGCAGAGAGGTGTAAAAAGGGGCACGTCCTGCACCACCTCTCTGCAACGCAGAGCAGTGGCACTTAATGGAAGCACCTGGTGGGCTAGTTGGCCCCCAGGGTCCCTCAGGATTGAAAAGGAATTACTTCCCCAACTTAAAACGCGCCACAGGGTGTATTTGCACACGTCACCTCAGGCCCCGTCCCCTCCCTTCACCACTGTGTAAACGCGCCCTGTGGCCGTTCTAAGTTGAGAGATTAAGTCCCCTTGAATCCTAAGGGTCCCTAGGGTCAAACTAGCCCACTAGGTACCTCCAGTAAGCGCCACAGAGCTGCGTTGCATAGAGGTGTAAAAAGGGGCGAGGCCTCAGAACACCTGTCTGCAACGCAGCTCCCTGGCGCATACTGGAGATACCTGTTGGGCTAGTTAGCCCTCAGGGACCCTCAGTATTGAAGGGGAATTAATTCCCCAACTTACAACTGGCCAGGGGGCGCGTTTGCAGAGTGCTGCAAGGAGGGGGCGTGGCCTCTGGCGCGATGCCGGTCTTTTATTTTTTTTATTTTTTTAAGAAGGAGGGCTGTGTGGCCCCTCTTCTTTTTCTAATTTATTGGCCCTGGGGACCCCATCCCCCAGGGCCTGCACCCTAATTTTTTTGTTGAAAAAAATACATTTGGCCCTCCCAAGGCCTTAATCGGCCCCGGGGACCCCAACCCCCGGGTCATGGCCTTTTTTTTTTTTATTCTTTAGGAGGGGGGCTGGGTTGCCCCCCTCCTCAGGCCACTTATGGCCCCGGGGACCCCATCCCCCGGGGCCGGCCTTTGTTTTGTATTATTTAAAAAAAATATATATTTATAGAAACACCTATGACATGCTGGACAAACCGTATGTACCTATCACCATGACGATTTGCGTGATATTCATTAAAAGACGACTATGCATACAATGAATCCACGTGGAATGTATTTACACCGCTAGTAAAGCTCTGACGTGTCTGATGCCCTACCGTGCCTAATCCCGGCGCCCCCGCCGTGGGTACTCTCCAAGTAGACACTCTTGTCGCTTATTTATACAAACATGGGTAGATATTGACGGGCACATTTAATACACACGCACACCAAGCCATTTAAAGGGGATTCGACAAAAATTCGACCAAACTATGCAAGAAACCCCCCTCACGGTTAATAAAACACACATCCACCGCCGGATGTGTAATACTTGTTATGTTACTCTCTGGAAAGGAGACGAACCTCACATGAGAGTCACACCGTGCTCCTGGCTGAGCCCAATGCTGTGTTACACCCACCAGTGCCCGCCGAGTGCCACACACATCTGTGTTGTATTCCACCAGCTAGTGCATATGCTATGACACTCTCTAGCCCATGTGCACTGTAACACCACCCAGTGAATATGTCATGCCACACTTGCCTTCGCACGGGTTATATTGCCCCATATAACGTGCCTTCCTCGATGCCTATGTTATAACGCACAGCGCTATTCCATTTATATTACAATCTGGGATCCATATCTTTGTCATAGTGCATATGCAACGTTACACTCCCCAGCACATATTTTATATTACAACTTTAGAGACTAGTTAGGTTACACAACACTGCCCTGTGCATATTACACTCCAAGGCGCATATCGCATAGCAGGCGCTAGTGCCTGTGCTATCTCGCGCTCTCCAATGAATCTGTCATTGCGCACAATGTATTGCATATTATATTTCACGCCCCTGTTCATCTTATATCACACTTTTTGGTGCATAGTTTATACCATATACTATATCTAGTTTTCATTTTCAATCGTGCTCTCAGGACTATATGCTATATAACACTGCGTCCACCTACCTTTTTCACGGGCATTACATTTTGCGATGGGGGGTGGAGGGTCAGGGGGTGTTTCTGCCAAGTGAGCCTGGAGTCACAGTCACAAACGTCCTCTTCTTCCTGAATAAAAGTCAGATTATGCTGCATACTTGTTCATATTTTAAGTAGTTTGCATAGACAAACATTTTAAACACAATAAAGTTCCTAATACCCCCCTTCTCTGAACAGTTCGCTTGCTGCCCCATCCACCTCCTCCCTATCCTCTGTTGTCTGAATCCATGGACTAGCCTCCTCCCTCCTGCCATGCATGGTCTGATGTGCTGCCACTGCCCTCCATTTAGCATGATGTACCAGTCCACTCCTCCTGCCCTCCATTGCCCAATTATATGGCCCTTCATTGACCTCCTGCTTAGCCTCTGTACTTAGCTTGCTACCCCTATTCTCCTCCCCCCTGCCCTCCGATGTCTTTGTGCATGCCCCTGCTCCATCCTTTTTGCCCACCATGTTCCATGGACCTGCCACTCCTATCTACTCTGAGTGTTCTGTTGAGCTGCCACTCCCCTCCCACCTGCCTAGCATTGTCAGATGACTGTAACCTGTGCCTGTTACCTCCACCCTGCCTGTCCACATGCCATGCCCCTATCCCCTTTCTCCTGTCCTTCATGGTCCATTTTACTGCCACACCCTTCTGCCCTCCCTGGTCTGTTGTGCTGCAACTGCTCCTCCTGCCTGCCCCGCGCGGTCTGTTGTGAGGCCCCTGCGCCTGAACTCTCTTGTTTGTGCCCAGGTCCTGACCCTCCCATCTATCTATAGTCCTTTGTGCATGCCCCTGCACCCTCCTTCTTGCCCATCATAGCCATCATGCTGCCACTAACCCTCCCGCTTGCCATGCATGGTCTTCTGTGCTGACATGGCCCCTCCCACCTTCCCTGTGTGGTCAGCTAGCTGCCCCTGACCCCCTCCCACCTTCCCTCCATGATCTGTGTGTATGCCATCATAGTCTCATTGTTGCTTTCCATGCTGTGTCTATTTTCTAGTGCCCATCCTGCCTGACCTCCATGGTCATCTTGCTGCTCCTGCCCTGTCCCTTTGCCCCCAGCCCTCTGTTTCCATGTGCAGACCCCTATTCCCTCCCTCCTGGCTTGTCTGTTTCATTGTAATGCCCCTGATCCGTCCCTCCTGCCCTTTATGGTCTGTTATGCTGCAACTTTCTCTCCTGTCTGTCCATTATGGTCAGCTAGCTACCATTGCCTCTTTCCCCTCTGTTCTCTGTTGTCCATGTGCATGGTCCTGTCCCCTCCCTATTGCTTTCTATGGATTGTTGTGCTGCACTCCCGTCCCGCACGCCCTGTGTGGTGTATTGTGCTGCTGCAAACCCTGATGCCTGCCCTGTAGGGTCAGTTTGGTGCACCTCTCCATGTCCCTCCTGTCCTCTGTTATCCGAGTCCATGTCCCTACCCCAATTCCCCCTGCCTACCATGATCCAATGTACCATACTTGCGAACATTTTGAACTTGGTAAGAGGGAGATTTTTAAAGAAAACTGGGTTATTGATTTTCCCCTTTGAGTTACATTGAAAAAGAGGAGATTGTAGATAGGAGACAGATCAAATAAAGCCCATTTGAGCTTAAAAACATTGGACGTTTCCTGGCTGAAACGGGTCTGTTGGCATGTATGGTTGTACTACCACTGCCTCTTCCTTCTGCCCACAATGGTCTATTATATTGCCACAGCCTCTCTTGCCAGTCCTGTATTGTTGGTGTGTTGCCCCTGACCCCCTTTCCACTGCCCTCCATAGTCTGCTGTGCTGCCACTGCCCTTCCTGCCTGCCCAGTGTGGTCAAATTGTTGCCTCTGCACTCTCCTACCTCCCTTCAATTGTCAGAATCCGTGCCCCTGGCCTCTGCCTCTCAACAGTATCTCAATGGACAACTAGATTGCTAACATTCTATATTTATTACAAAAGTGTGGAACGCCTGACGTCATCTTGATGTAATCAAAACTGTAATACCTAGAGCATTTCCTTTAGAAATTACATATATGAGAGGGTCTTATTTGCATCAAAATTTTGGTTAGTGCTCTAAAAAACTAAAATGAGGACATATTTTCTGAGTTTTCAAATAGCGACAAAGAACTTTTAAATTATTTGTAATCTTTATGTTTTTTTATCCAGTTGACCACTTGATTAAATGTTGCACCTAGGGGAGAGGATGTGGTGTTACTTCCAGAGCTGCAGACTTTGCAACTGGGGAACAGGTTGTAGTTTCTGCTTCAGCTCAACATTCTGTGATTCTGGTCAAATCACTTAATCTCCCCATGCCTACAACCAAAATGAATTTGATCTTGTGTGATGTAACCAATGCTCATGTAAAACACTCCAATACCTGACAAGTCTGCCCTATATAAAACTGCAAATACACAAAAAATAAGTGTTTTGCACACTTCTGTCATTGGGCTACATGTGGGCTACATCTGGGTGATATTTGTGCTGCATTTGGGCTCTTTTGTCTCTGGTGGCCATCTTGGGAGATTCATTTGTTATGAAGTTTCCTAATTTCCTCATTTACTGCAGTCTCCTCAGTAGGAAATGCTTTCAGTTTTTTACTTTGATTCCATCAAGAAGGTATTCAGATATGTCAAACATTTGCCATAAATTCTGAATGTTAGCACTCTAGTTGCTCATTAGATCACTGTAGTAAAGCTATTGCTCACCACGGAAGTCTGCTGCTGGTATTAAAAATGCATGTTTCAGTCTGCATATCAGAATTTTTTAATGAAATAGAAGAGGATTTGAGAAGTCGCTCAAAATGTGCCCTAATTTTTCTTTCTTTAGCACTAATCACACTTTCTATGGCAAAATGAACGCCCTCATTGTGTTATTTTTTAAATTAAATGTTTTAAGTGTTACCGGTTTATTCCAATCAAGATGGCTTCAGGTGTGCCATACTTTTCTCATAAGTAAGACAGTAAGCGCTCTAGTTGTTCTTAAGAACACTCTGGGACATTCTGTCATTGGGCTATACTTGGGCTACATCTGGGTGATATTTGGGCTACATTTGGGCTCTTTTGTCTCTGGTGGCCATCTTGGGAGATTTATTTGTTATAAAGTTTCCTAATTTCCTCATTTACTGCAGTCTCCTCAGTAGGAAATGCTTTCAGTTTTTTACTTTGATTCCATCAAGAAGGCATTCAGATATGTCACACATTTGCCATAAATTCTGAATGTTAGCACTCTAGTTGCTCATTAGATCACTGTAGTAAAGCTACTGCTCACCACGGAAGTCTGCTGCTGCTATTAAAAGTGCATGTTTCAGTCTGCATGTCAGAATTTTTTTATGAAATAGAAGAGGATTTGAGAAGTCAAAATGTGCCCTAATTTTTCTTTCTGCAGCACTAATCATAATTTCTATGGCAAAATGAACCCTCTCATTTTGTTCCATTGTAAATTAAATGTTTTTAGTGTTACCACTTTATTTAAATCAAGATGGCTTCAGGTGTGCCATACTTTTGTCATAAGTAAGACTGTTAGCGCTCTAGTTGTTCGTTAGAACACTCTGGGACATTCTGTCATTGGGCTATACTTGGACTACATCTGGGTGATATTTGGGCTACATTTGGGCTCTTTTGTCTCTGGTGGCCATCTTGTGAGATTTATTTGTTATGAAGTTTCCTAATTTCCTCATTTACTGCAGTCTCCTCAGTAGGAAATACTTTCCGTTTTTTACTTTGATTCCATCAAGAAGGCATTCAGATGTGTCACACATTTGTCATAAATGCTGAATGTTAGCACTCTAGTTGCTCATTAGATCACTGTAGTAAAGCTACTGCTCACCAGGGAAGTCTGCTGCTGGTATTGAAAGTAAATGTTTCAGTCTGCATGTCAGAAGTTTTTAATGAAATAGAAGAGGATTTGAGAAGTCACTCAAAATGTGCCCTAATTTTTCTTTCTACAGCCCTAATCATACTTTCTATGGCAAAATGAACCCCCTCATTTTGTTCCTTTTTAAATTAAATGTTTTAAGATTTACCACTTTATTCCAATCAAGATGGCTTCAGGTGTACAATACGTTTGTCAGAAGTAGGACTGTTAGCGCTCTAGTTGTTCTTTAGAACACTCTGGGAAGCTGCAGTAGAACACAAAGGAATCAACTGACAGTCTCTGCCCTTGTTGGATGTATATGTTTTACTGAGAATATTAGACTTCATTCTTACATGA
Source organism: Triturus cristatus (assembly GCF_964204655.1). Taxonomy (NCBI): domain Eukaryota; kingdom Metazoa; phylum Chordata; class Amphibia; order Caudata; family Salamandridae; genus Triturus; species Triturus cristatus. The sequence goes on from NC_140582.1 coordinate 419,448,635, forward strand.
CTGAGAAAGATAATGTGAATTTACAGAAAATATGCTCTCAGTTTAGCTTATAGATCACCTTCCAAACCTCTGTGGGGAAAGCATGAGAAAATAGTTTTCTCTCAAACATGATTCATGATATCACAGCAGAAGGCTATTTCACAAGGTAAAATCACCTTAGAACACACCACAATTCCTAAAATGAGTATGGTACCATCAACAAATGATTTATAATGTAACTAAAGTCTTAAAACCTTCTATTAACTGCAATGCTTTTTAATGAGGTGCTATCATGTATATTGGTCCCAAGATGGCTGCCAACACTTCTTGGATGAAGTGCTGACAGCCAATCAGATCTCACGATGAGATGTGTGGTTAGGCTCCACCCAGATATATCTATCTTTTTAACTCTAATTTTAAGCAAAAGGCATGAGTCTGAACTGAGGACTACCTCTTTGCCAAATTTGGTGTAATTCCGTTCAGCAGTTTGGGCTGTAGCTGCGTCAACAGGTCCTATGGGAAAATGTATGGGGAAAACGCGTTTTGGAACCCCACTTTTTTCTCGGCCCCCGCTTGACAAATCACCGTGAAATTTTCAGGATAGGAGCAGACCAGAGATGGCCAAATGTTTGGAAAAGTTTGTGAAGATTCGTCAATCGGCGCCAACGTTATTCCAAATAGAATATTGCGGATTTCCTATGGAAAATAGGTCCTGACTATAACTACCTACTGGCAACTGCCAGCAGGTAATATATATATTTATATAAAACCCCATCCTGCACTACTGTGGGCAAGCAGACAAGTGTTTGTTCCCACCTGACTGAATTTATTTTTAATCTTCCGCCAGACAGGAGCAAACATGCAAGTGTGCTCCCACCCAGCGGGGTTTTAACCATCCTCTTGTCAGCTGGAAGGATACCTTTTTTCTGTGTCTCTGCCCACACTCCTGCGAGCAGGGAAACAGAACACCTATTGCTACCGTCAGAGGGAGCAAGCTAAAAAACAGCTGTTTCCACTGGGTTGGAGCAATTCTGGCTCCTACATCATGCAGGGAGCCAGCTGGGGTCACTGGGGGCCCTTGGGCTCCCTCAGCAGCCCGTAACATGGGGTTTGTGGGTGCCCATAGGTAGGCACCAGAGCACAAACCTATAATTCAGACATGCCCTTTTTTATTATAGTTGGCCCTGGGGATGGTGTCCCTGGGGCCTAATAAGGCTTGAGGAGGGTGACGCGCAGCTCTCCCATTTTAATTGTAATGGCCCCAGGGTATGAAGTCCACTGGGCCCATTAAGGCTCATGGTGGGGGCCACATACTCCCTCTTCCTCAAATTTGACCCCGGGGAATGTCTCGGGAAGTGGAGGCCACAAACCCCCTCCCTTGTTTAAAATGTATTTGACCCTGAGAGATTGGGTCCCCAGTGCCTTTTTTAAGGCGTGGGGAATGGGGACATGCAGCACTACTCCCCTAATATTGGAATATGACCCCAGGAATGGGATCCCTGGAGACAATTAAGGCTTGGGGAGGGAACTGCATACCCTTGTCCCTTTAATATATATTTCAGCCCTGCCGGTGGGGTCCCAGGGGCCAGAAGGCTGAAGTCTGCGCGTGGTGTGGCATTGGCACCCTGCTTGGGAGTTGGCAATAGGGCCTAGCAGCAGGAGAAGTTCTTTGGCCAATTCCCCGCTGCGCATAACCAAAGGCCATGTGCAGTGTGGGGTTGGCTGCCTTCGGGGGTTTGGCCATAGGCCAGTCGCTGCATCCAGCCTCTCGCCACACATTGTTGTGTAGTTCTTTCAAATCTATATAGGATCTGTGCATTTTCGACAACATAAACTAAGGGATTGATGCCCAGACTGATTCCAGAAGTATATTTTAGTCTGTGGACCAGCTAGCTCACAGTGCCACTATGACCCCTCTTATCAAGGAGTGAATAGTTTCTGCCAACTATCAAACATGACAACACTGACCCCTCAGGGATAGTGGAAACAGTACAGTATTTTTCGATCAGTCACTCATGTTTACTTTTGTCTCAGAGAGATCCACAAAATAAACAGTGGGGACGTTTTCAATAAGTATTTATTGAACCAGCATCATTCTAGTATAAAATACCTGTGCTGCAACAACCATTAGACATAACCAGATATATACTGTTAATGAGCACCAATAGAGTAAATAAAAGATAGAATTCTACCATAGTGCTAAAGCTATGAATATATGCAGGCATATAGATACATAACGGTAACTAGAGGTAACTAGCATCTATGCAGGTGTATAGCTGAGAATCCACTTAGAAAAGAGCCAACCCCATTACCTGATGTGGGAGAACAAAGTCTCCCGTCTGGGTTTCAAGGTGGACACCCCGTAAGGGATGCCAGACCACTGCATGCTGGAGTGTGTGCGTGCAGGGGCCTCAGCTTTTCACGTCAGCATGTCAGCATGGAAGCCTGTCTCCTCTGGTTTGCCCAGTGAAGATGTAGTGCCTATATACCCGAAAGGTACCCTCAGTGGTTCTACCTAAAAGTGTACTATGGGTATGTTGGGCAAGGATGACGATAGAGGTGACCCTGACACACAGTTATCGGGGAGAAGATGGTAATCCTTCTGTGATACTGAGAATCCTCCTGCATAATAAATAAGGCTTGTTTGGGAGAAAACCACAAAACATTTATTCAGCACCTAACTAGGTAGAAGGTCAGCGTCAGACCCATTATGTAGAACAAGGGTAGGACAGACGTAGGTAAAAGATCGTTAACTATGTAGGTCTATATTGGGGTACTTTGGGGTTCATAACACCCGTTCCTCATCCGACTGGATGACATAATTCTAAATGCTAAAACATGCCTGTTTTAAAAGCATAAAAACGTTGCTAAAATATGAGTTTAAAAACATAGTATGTGTTAAAAAATAATGTATAGGAAAAAAGGTCTATAAGTCCTCTAAAAAGTCAATGTATTATCAGACTAACTGAGCATGCAGAAAGCCATAGAGGTCAGTGAGAGCAGAAGAGGAAAAATAAAACAAAAACTATGTTTTCCAATTCCAGTTTTAGTTGTTATCGAAAAAAAGCCAAATTGTTCCCAGCACACAGAGAGTCAAATAAATGTTTATGTGTCCCGTGCGGGAGATGCAACATCACTGTTACCTGCCTTTGCAGATGACGGGCCCTGTAACAACTCTTGGATCAGGTCAATGGAGCAAAGGTGATCTTCTCCAGTTCCCACAGCCGTTGATGAGGAAGCTTCCGATGTCTGTAAGGCTGGTTCAGAGCTAGTGTCCATTCCAACAGAAGCTGAAGCATTCAGTGGTGTTCTAAGAATGCCAACATCAGGATTTGAATTCGCTGAGGACACTGCACTACCTGGGCCTTTAATGGGTCCAGCAGTACATCCACGGCCAGAGGCACAACCATTGGAAGCGTTAGACAGATGCCCAACACAAATCTTGTCTGCAGAATAAGCAGCGGAGTACAGGCAAGACGCATTCGACCCAGACTAATTTGAATGATAGAAACCAATGCTCGCTTAGTTACCGAATTCGAATTGTGGCCAGAAGGAGTACCTTGCGTTCACAGCAACGTTGCTCCAAGAGCGCTTTTTCCATCTCCTTGTTATTTGGCACGTCCATTGCGTAGCAAAACAATTTAAACCAGGATACCCACTACAAGTAGCAGGATCAGTGGAAGAACTCCAAAAATGCTTCTGAATATGGAGTGTACTAAAGATGGAATAATTCCAAAAACCTTCTGAAAGGTGCTTAATAGCCCAGAACCTGTGGTCTTCCATAGGTGTACAATCCCACTCGTATCAGACATGTTAAAGATATGATGTACCAACTGTTTATGGACCTGTCTTCCTGCATTACTCTTTCATTTCTGCAGGTATTTGACGATTTGAGTATAAGAATATCCCAGGTAAGACTTACTTGGGCATACCTTAGGTGTACTCCCCCACTTTGGCATGCAATAGATGTAGGGAACACCCAATTGCAATTTGATAGGGATCCGACAGCCCTGACAAATGCCCCAGACCTTTCAAGCTCTGTGCGTGGGCAGAAACATGTTGGCTTATTAGAAGATGGACTAAGAGACATTATGCTCTTTAGTCTCCAGCAACATATTTGTTTTTGAAGTACCTGAGGTACTCACTGATAAGGGTGATAACCGAGGAACCGCAAGGTATTTTTAATAGAACTCGATCCTGATTTTGTCCTGGAAGTTTTATGTAAATACTCCCTCCATTCGGCAAGTCTTCACAGAGGTTAAGTCCACTCTGGAAGCACCATCTTACCAGGGTGGGGAGAGGATGCCTATGATGTAGCATGACACAATAATGTGTGTGAGACATTCTCTTCCTTTAAGGATGGCCTTCCCTTCGACCATAAGTTAACTACAGTACTATAATTTTCAGATCCTACCACAATCTTTTTGCTCAGTTTATTGGTATAGGCAACCTATTTCTTTGTTTTTTTTGTATCATATTTGGAGACAGTAGGTTTGCCTTGTCTTCCCCTGACTCTCTCTTTAGTGGTATAAGTGAATTGTATGAACCATCATGTGTAAAGTCATCCAGTTTACCCTCACTATTCTGTGTATAATTGTGCCATCCCTCAAAGTGTGAAAGCGAAAGAATCTGAGGTGTGTTCAAGTCTTGGCAAGTCCAAGACAGGAAGTTTGTTGCACTGTCCTGTTCAGGAAGAAAATCTGCTGTGGTATGAGACACGCTCTAAATAATGCCTCCCTAAACTTGCCACTCTTTAGCCCCCCAGACAGATTCTGTGTCCGTATTGTCTCTCCAAAAGTCAAACACTTGTAAAGATAACTGGGAAACAAAGGAAGCAGAGTATTGTTTGTAAGCATATTTTTCCTGGCAGGTGTAGGTGCAAGCTTGTAATTACATGAAGTCGGGTCTGAAGTGTTAAACCCAAAAAAACAGACAAACTTGTGTGCAAACACTTGTGAACTACCTTTCGGTGGTGTTGGGCAATGTTCCTATTGATGGTAAGTAAACACATTACATGGGATACTTGCTTAGTGCAAAGATTGATGACAATATTGCTTTTTAAAAAAAAATTATTTATCTTTTTAAAGCATAATAAAAAGGAAACATACAAGTCACATTACGGTCACAGCAAAGTTAAATATTGAGACAAAGTAAGTACATGCGAGCATCGAGATGATGGCGGCAGATTGCACCAGTCGTGATCAATTGGGATAGGCAGTTCGTTACAGCCACGAGGTACATTCAGGCAGTAGGGTTATAAGTTAGGTCACATAGGGTAGAATGACTGCTATATTCCACATGCCCTCGTGTATGTCTGGGTGCCATGAGCGCCAGATATCTATTAGGCCGTAGTCCAGCTCTATGGAATTGAGCACGTCAGTAGTTTTAGGGTGTAGTTGCCTGAAAGTCCCCACCCGATCTAAGGAGTCCTGCATAACAGCATTGAAATTATCCCCCAAACAATTGTATCCTCCCCTAGAAGGGTTATCTTGGACCATATAGTTTCAAATAGGGCCGGGACATCAATGTTAGGGCCGTATACAGCGCCTAGGGTCATCAGGATTGTGTGCAGTGTGCCTTTTAGTAGTACATAGCGACCTTCAGGATCGACATACGAGTCAGTAGTAGTCCAGCCTATATTGAGACGGATGAGGATGGCAGTATGGCGGGAGTAGTTCGAATACGTAGCTGTCTATTGTACAATATTTATTGTGCAGCACAGGATCTGCAGCATGCATAAGGTGCGTTTCTTGCAAGAAACATATATCAATCTTGATTCTGATCAAATAGGCGTGTGTGAGTATCTCCTTTATGTGATTGTTCAAACCACATATATTCCAGGTTAGAAACAATACTTCGGTCATTTGGCGTGGTATATGATGCATCGTGGAGACCGCCAGCGTGTGGTTAGCAGTCTGTTGGTTAAATAAAATATGGCTCCGTTCTTCGATCCTATTTTTCGCAAAAAGTAGTGGAGGCTGTGTCTCAATATACGTGGTGAAGAGGATAGGGTATAAGTCACAAACGGAAAGCGAGAAATGTTCAAGTTCACGTGGGCTACTATTATACGGTGACAAGGCAACATTAGGTGTAGTGAATTCAAAGCGCAGCAGCATGTGTTCCTCTAGCTTGGCCCCATAGTCCATTATGGTCGCTAAGTCTGTCCGCCGCTTTCACTTGCATGGGCGTGCGGGGCAATGTGCTCTGGGCAGATATGTTTGGCAAATTCGAGCGCTGACTTGGCATCGGTAAAGTGTGTTTGGCTCTCGTGCGAGATTTTAACTTTGCCGGGTAGAGCATTGCATCGCGGGTAGAAATTCTTTCCGTGCTGCTTGTACCATGGGAGTAAACTCCAGAAATATAGATATATTATTGCCCTGGTGGGTGATAGGGCCATGCTTTCTGGCTGGTTTTAGGCCAGAGTCTCTGTCGCAGTAGTTTAATAAGCGAGCTATAATGGGCCTAGGTTTGCCACCAACGGGCGTTTTGGGGCCAAGCGAGCGATGCAGGCGTTCAACCACAAAGACTGCTGAGAGTGCTGTCAGGAAGAGATCCCTGAGCAAAGTCTCGACAAATGGCTCCATTTTAGGAATAGACACAGTTTCCGGAATGCCAGCTGCACGCAGGTTGTTGCCCCGGGACCGCACATCCAAATGTTAGTTATTTGCTTTTATTACTGTGAGAACTCTTTCCATATTGAGGAGGTGCTCTTTAGATTCAACTTGAAATTCATGGACTTCTTCCACGCGATTCTCAAGGGCGTCTTGTCTGGATTCGTGAGTGTTCACTTGGTGCTTTACCCTATCAAGCCCTGCTGTCAGAGCGTCAAGTTTGGTGTCCATAGACTTGAGATTAGAGCGAACCTCCAGCATGATGGTGCGCAGGTCTTCGTCTTGTTTATCTCTGGCCTGGGAAGGTTCATTTTCAGGTTCAGAGTTCATGTCACCTGCGCAGGTTAGATGCTTATTCTCAAACGGCAGCTTTGACTGCTTGGGATCATTCTTCCCCATGGCGTAGGGTGTGTGAAGCGTGTAGGCCAATTGAGGTGGTGCACACAAAACCGATGTTGCAGCAACGGGATATTGCATCTTCAGAAGGAGGTGCAGGGACAGCTTCAGTTCCAACGTAGTCCTAGGCCTGTTATCAGGCTGGAAACTGCCAGGGGGCCCAGACAAGGCTACTGGAGTCCTGCCAGGGGAGGGGGAACAGGAGCGCAGCAACCCTAGGGACGAAAGGAGGCAACACCGCCCAGGGCACCACACCCCGCCCCAGCCCGGCACTACCATAGCACTCTCTCAGCACCCTCAGCGCTATGCCCCAGGGCCCGCATAGCCCCACCCGAGCCCAAAGCAGACACTCATCTCGTAGTGCCCAGGGATCACCTCACAGCAATCACCACAAGCGGTGGAGCCCTCGCCAGCCAGTACACGGATCCAAGGAACAAGGGCCCTCCGGCCTACTCACGTGGTTTCAGGCCCGCTCACCCAGGCCTCCTGGCTCCACACACAGGATCATGCACCGCAACAGGGAATGGCCGTCACTTCTCGAGGCACAGCTGTGGCAGCCACCGGCTCCTTCGCCGTCTCCCATATGACGCGCAACCGCTTCCGCTGCATGGTCCACTGCAGCCACCAGAAACAGGTGGGATCTCCGCAGCAGGTGTTGCCTCCCAAAGCTCACCGCATGGCCTCACTATCGTGTGGTGTAGCCATGAGCTCAGTCAGGCCCAGTGTAGGCCGCGATGTCTCCCAGGCCACAGTACAGAAAGGCAGCGCGCCTCTCAGGGCAGTGTAGCATCGCCGATCCGCTTAGCACCTTCTGCTCTCAGCTGCAGGTGGAATACGGGGGATTACAGCCAGGGGGTAGTTGTGGTAGTCCATGTCACGGCAAACAGGGTGGATGCAGGAATAGGAGGCTTTGCTGAGGGCGCCAAAGCGCCGGGTCTGCCTTTACCATGAGATACCTCTGCTACGTGATATTCATAGCCACTGTTCTCTTCCGCCAATCAGCCAAAGAGAGGTATGGGCATGTTCCACGTCTTGCGCTGATTCAATCCAGGTAGGGCAGGATTTACAGACACACTGTTTTCCTAAGGATTATGCAGGATTTTGCGCCCAGCAGCAGAGCCCCTTTAGAAGGTGGCTATCACGCTGCTTGGCCAAGCCAAGCCCCGATGACCATATTGTTGATGGCAATACATGATGTCATAATCAGATGTATCATCATTTTTGGAAAAAGCAACACTTTGTTCTAAATCAGACAGCATGCTATTCACAGTTTCAAAATCCAATCATCAGAGAATGTACTGGAGGTGATGATATCATTCAAAGATATTTTAAATTCATGTGGTATTTTCAAAAGTTCAGTGGGACCAAGTACATCACATAAAACCCTATCCCAAACCTTTCCTTCAGGAATTGGAACTGCTGTACTGGTCACAAAGGACAGGTCTCTTTGTTCACAATGAGATGATGTGTGCAGTTTCAGGACCATGTTCACATGTGGTACTGCAGAGCGTTCTGGGAGATAATGTCCATTCAGGACCAAGAAAAAGACAGTCACTACACCTATCCAAAGGACTAGGAACAGTAGACCAATTGCAATCGAGAGATGTAGCCAGAGAGAAACAAAGTAAGTCTTTTTCAGTCAAAGGTAAATATTAAATAGTTTCTCTTTTCGGGAAACAGGAACTGGCGGTGACTCAGGTTCACTTGGATCCAGAGAACAGATGTCAACATCAATGAAGTGGCCAGATGCTGTTTGATCTATCTTTTGTAGCTCAGCAGGTTTTGTTGAACTGACTGTTGATTCATTTTGAGGCATAATCACATAGATATCGGTATTGAGATCTGTGTTTCACTTGAATTTAGTTTTTGTTCAATTTCAATAGGCACGAGTTCCATTCCATTGTTGGCAACTACGTTACTTCATAGAGTAGAATCTTCGAACGTTATAAGCCTTTCTGCCTGAACTTCCTGTATGGTAGCAAGAGAAGAACGGCGGCTTCCCTGGAGCCTACGTGGCCTGCTATTCAGTATTGGCCACATAGTGTGGTTTGATCAGATCAATGGAGGCAAATCTTTCTTGCCGTCAAGAGGCAGAAGAAGTACTGTTCTTGTTCCTTCGACAGCCAGGATAGGTACAGTCATTCTGTAAGATAGCCCAATTTCTTTTTTGCCCACAATCTAATTTTCTGACCAGGTCCCCGATCTTTGAGACCCCGGCAGGTCGTGCCGGAACAGGTTTAACTTCCCAGTGGAGGTTCGTTTTCCTTGGATGTTGCTTTGCAATACCCGGAATTCATTGAGTTTCTGTAAAACAGCCAAACAATCATTGATGTGAGATTCTTTTACATCGCCACTTTGCTGCCACAATCAAGGTCGGGTACTCACATTCTGTTCGCAAACAGGACCTTGTAAGGAGTACAGCCTCCCAAGGAGCTTCTTGGCATGGAATTTAGTACCCTCTGGACCCTATATCGGTGATTGGCCAAACTACCACCCGAGCCTAATACCCTTGCAGTTAAGGATTTCTTTAAGTCCCAGTTTTTCCTTCCCACAATCAAATTTCCCTCTGGATGATATGAAGAAGAGCACAACAATGCTACACCCAAACTTCCCATGGCTTCCTTGTAAGCCCAAGAGCTAAACGTGGGGCCACGGTCAGAATGTAATATGCCAATTGTGTATGTCCGTATGAAGACTCGCAAATCCTTTATAACAGTCCGGACATCAGCTGAGTGCTGAGGCCAAATCCACAGGAATCTAGAGTGTGAATCTACTGCCACCAAGATGTACTTGTAAGCCCCATCAGATTGTAAAGGGCCGCAGTGGTCCAAATAGACACATGCAAGAAGTCTGTCTGATATCAGTAACTGTGTATGTGGTGTATGTGCTATGGTGAAAGCCTTCATCTGCTGACAGATGTCGCAGTTAAGGACTAAGCCCTTGGTCTGTTTGGTAAGAACTGGCCACCAATAACGGTGTTTCAGCAACAAAACTGTTGCAGTGATACCTATGTGTGCTGAGCCCGGACCCTCGAGTGCAGCTAGTATTAAACCTAACCTGCTATCCATGTTTGGTATTACTCTATCCCTCACCCCTGGAATTTGAGCAGATGGTATATTTTGAGCATCTAACTTTTAGGAGTATTTAAGTGGAAAACCATTTGGCAAGGCTGTGCTGTTTTTCAGCGAAGCGATGACAGCTACCGTTTTCTGTCCATCTATTAATGTGTTAGAATTATTGATTGCAGCAACAGCAGCAGTTCGCACTATCACCTTGTCGGCTTCATCAGCCAATGAATTTACTTCAACATGCACGCTACACATTGATGACTCAGCATATGAAGCACGAGAGCCCGCGGCAAGCTTTTTTTCAGCTCTGCCACTTGTTCCCAAAGCAACTTGTGCTTTATTGTGCAACCTTTTGAATCTCTGAATCCATTCTGGCCCCAGTAGTGAAGATATTTATTGTATGACTGGATACCATAAAAGGAATCGCACACAGTGAGTGTCAGGAATTCTCGATCCGTATTTTTTAATGCGAGTATCAGGGCTTTTAGTTCTGCCAGCTGTGCAATTTCCTAGGGACTGCTTTGGCATGTTGCTAGGATGGAACTATCCGTACCGCATACGTCCTTTTACAATCACACAAGCTGAGCTGCATTTCTATTTACTTCCTATGGCAGGCTGAGCAGAACCATCAGTGTAAATAATGTATTCATACTGAGGCATTATTTCATTCGGAAGAAGATATTCTTGTTCGTACTGCAGAAACACCTGTGTTTTCAATGTAGAGTCAAACTTGTAGTCTTCATCTGGTGCAGTGAGAGAATAAGTCCATTGTAATCATCGTGGATGCAACGCTTTACGGCTTGGAATGCTTGCCTTTGTAAAAGCCTCTAACGTTGGTACTGGAGTTACAACATTTATTAGTTTCTCCTGAGCCAGTGCTCTTTCTCTCACTACAGAAGTCTGCACTGCTGTTAGTTTTTTTCAGTTGATGCAAAGTGCATCTCAGCGTTTGTGTGAGATTTGTATGCAATAGGTACTGTTTCGCCTTCATTGAAGGTTAAGTACGTGTACCCGGATTGACCCACGATTACACGGATCTACAAATTTGTGGAGTTTACACGTGTGTAAGTGTTTTGAAGCTATCATTTCAGCTTGTAGGGAACATAGTATTTCTGTGTGTTCCTGTGTCCAGTGTCGGACTGAAAAGTCAGGTCTGATTAAATCATAGAAAGTTTTTACTCTTTCTGCGTAATCCAAAATGAATGTTCTGCCAACATTTAGGAATGTTAAAATTGATTGTAAGTTTTTTAGAGTCGTTGGAGGTTGGAGCAGTGCACACTTTTCGAAACAGTTAGCTGCAAGTGTTTTCCGTTCACTTGAGAGCTCATATCTCAAAAATAAGACATCGAGGTGGGCAATTTTTGATTTTTTAAAGTTAAATTTGTAGCCCTCAGAGGCGAACCCCAGAATTATGTTGTTCACTCTGGTCAAATGATCCAATAATTAATCGTCCGTCTGAAGATATCATCTACATAGGACAACCCGGGGCTATATTAATACCCTTGGGGCAGTTGACAGAAATGATGCTGAGAGCCTAAGGCTGAAAATGCTGTCAAATATCTGCTTTCAGGCGCTATATTCTGGCAGAATAATCCATTTGAGATATCTAGTGTTGTTTTGTATTTTTTCCACACAATGTTGTTCATTAATGCAGTGCTGTGTGCATATTGTACTGCAAATGTCTTAGTGCATGTGTTCAAATGCCTGTAGTCTAAAACTGGACGATATGAATTATTGGGGTTCATTACGAGAAACAAAGGATTATTCATGGAAAAGGTGCTATCATCTATTACATCTTGGTATTCAAGTTGATCTAAGATCTCTCATGACTTGTTTCTTAGTGTCATGTTTTATTGGGTACTGTCTCTGTGGAGTTGGAGTAGTTTTTACAGGGATTACATTGTGAGGTGACTCAGCATCCCACCCTACATGATTACAGTATAATGCAGGAGCTAATGGCACTGCTCACTCCTGCGCAAATGAATGTTTCAAGGAATCTGAACGAGGTCGGGGAGGGCTGGTCAAATTACTGTTTCTCCCTTTGGGCAGTCCATAACAAACTCAGGCGGCCAATCTTTTTCTGCTAATAGAATATTGTATCCAAAGGACAGGTTCTCCCAAAAGAGACCTTTAACCTTCCTGGGTATGTCCCCCTCCATATGGTGTTATTTAGTATAACTGGTGTGGAACACTTACCCTAGTATCAGGTGTCTCCACCATGATATGTTCATTCAACACTGCTGTCACCAGAAATTCCATCAGGTTCTAGTGAGCTATTGTTACTTCTGCTGCACTGTCTAGCATCATCAGAGCCCATTCCCAGTTCAGAAGCTGGGTCCTCAGCAGCCTGGGCATTTCTTATTTTAAGGTCTGCTACTTCTTTCTTTTTAAATTGAGGTTTTGATTTTGGTTTATCTTCTTTTTTATATGAAAGTCTGAACAGCGATGTGTGTCTCTTGACTTAGCTCACTCTTCTTACCTCTGTTCTGTCCGTCCTTCCCTCTCAGAGTTTCTTGGTGAACCCTGAAAGGAACCAGAGGAACGTGTATCAGTATCCTGATACATGTCAGGTTTTGTAATGTTATCACGATTTCTAAGGTTGTACCTCCTGTCAGAGGGCTCCTGTTGAGACCCACCCCGTGATTGTGATGTATTCTGATACATTTTTGGTTATTTATTGTCCCATTTCTTCATGGAAGGATCTGGTGTTTGCTTACTAATGTCCTTTTTCAGGATTACCCACTACTTGTGGTTTATTAGGTCTAGCTTCCAAATCATCTCTACCTAATTCAACCTAGGTGTATTCTATGATTTTTGGTAATTCCCACTCCTGTTGTGCAGGAGTACATTCCCTTAAGCGTTCTCATATAGCCACCACAGCTGCCTCCCTTTTATGTTAGCTAACATAATTGTAGATAGGAAAATGTACCTATCAATTTCATCCCTAAGTCTAGAGCAGGTTCTGTTCCATACTCATTCTGTATTTGTCTTAATATGTCTGGTATCACTGCTATTGAAGGGGTGACATGATTCCTGGTATAAATGGCAGCAAAGACCACCCCAAGTGACACAATTCTCTATCAGGGAGCTATCCCCATTGGAAAGCAGAATGTCAGTATTCTATGTTTTTCTTGTGGGCCTTTGTGTGGAAACACTGCCTCTAAGTGTGATATTTTCTGTGCTATCCAGAATGGCATTTGCTCACCTTTAGTGGGCATTCTTCCCATAACTGCGTTCAGTGTTTGTGGGGTAATTTTAGTTGCGGTACCTTGTAGTTGACCTGCTGGGGTAACCCTTGTTGGTTGAAGTGTGAGTGTTCTCTTAACGAATTGTGTCAGATTTCTGTAAAGTTTTATTATTTGTTTGTAAAGTGGACATAAGTCTGCTATTGGATGCGGCCTGTAAGCCACTAGAACCGGCCAAGTCGCTCCACCTCTGCTAAACGGACCGAGTCTCACTTTTTCTGTGATGTGTGGGAGGGCACCTTTAAACCAATTTATATGCTCTTGGTACTTTAGGGGAACTTCTATGTCCTCATACAGACAGTTCTCTTCTGGTATTTCATCTGGAGTACAAGACTGAAATGTGTTTGTGTGTGAGTCTGCAGGTGGAATTTCACGCATGAAGAGAACACCTCTGTCTTAAATGATTTGTGTGCCACAATCACAAATGTTACGGTCCCTCCTAATGCTGAGTGCCCGAAGTTCTCTAATTTTGGCGCTAGTGCATTTCTTACATTCTCTGAAACATTTATTGCACCTTCCTGCTCTGCTTCCTCCCTACTTGTACTAGCACTGCCATCAGCCGCAGCATTTTCTGCCTGAGACATAATGGGTGGAGGTTATAGAAAAGATAAGGTTTTATTGTACAATGTAGGAAACTATAATCCTTCAAACTTGAATAAACCTACAGCCAATACATAAGATATACCCACTCAGCTGTGGTGGATTTTTCCCTTCCCACACCAGATGTCTCTGGGTAGATTTGAGTAGGGGTCTCTGAGAAAGCACGACTGAACTACTCAGATTTGACTGTTAAATAAGAACCAAACCGACGTTGTCAGCGCCATGTCACATAGTTCCTACAAATCTATATAGGATCTGCGTGTTTTAGACAACATAAACTAAGGGGTTGGTGTCCAGACTGATTCCAGGCACCCCCTAAGGTTATGTTAGTATGTAGACCAGCTAGCTCACAGTGCCACTATGAGCCCCTCTTACCAGGGAGCAAATAGTTTCTGGCAACTATCGAACATGACAACCCTGACCCATCAGGTATCGTAGAAACATTACAGTATTTTTCGCTCAGTCACTCATGCTTACTTTTGTCTCATAGACATACACAGAATAAATGGTGGGGAAGTTTTCAATAAGTATTTATTGAACCAGCATCATTCTAGTATAAAATATGTTTGCTGCAACAACCATTTGACATAAATAGATATATACTGTTGTGAGCACCAATAGAGTAAAGAAAAGGTAGAATGCTACCATAGTGCTAAAACAATGAATACATGCAGGCATATAGAAACATAACAGTAAGAATGTGTACTCCTAAGATGCGAACCCTAACTAGATATACCTAAATGTTTCTAGCATGTATGAAGGTGTATAGTCAAGAATCCCCTTAGGATAGAGCCAACCCCATTTCCTAATGTGGGAGAGCAAAGGACTCCGTCTTGGTCTCAAGATGGATATCGCGCAAGGGATGTCAGACTACTGCGTGCTGGAGTGTCTGCATGCACGGACCTCAGCGTCTCACATCAGCGTGTTAGCATGGAAGTCTTTTTCGTCTGGTCTGCCCAGCAAAGATGTAGTGCTTATACACCCGAAAGGTACACTCAGGGGTTCTACCTAGAAGTGTACTATGGGCATGTTGGACAAGGATGACAATAGAGGTGACCCATATGCAGAGTTATTATGCAGAAGATTGTAATTCTGCTGTAATACTGAGAATCCTCATGCATAATACACGAGGCTAGTTTTCAGGAAACTCCACACAACATTTATTCAGCACCTAACTAGGTAAAAGGTCAGCGTCAGACCTGTTATGTAGAATAATGTTAGGACAGATGTAGGTAAAAGGTTGTGTAACTACCTGCACCTAAATTAGGGTCCATTGGGGTTCATAACAAACATGGCCAATGAGTGTGCACAGTGTGTGGTTGGCCACCCAGGCCTTGAGGTCAACCCCCCACTGGGCATGACCAAAACCCATGTGCAGTGTGGGATTGGCTGCCTGTTGGTGCAGCTAGAGGTTGCCTTTACGTATGGTAACAAAATGTTGCTTTAGCTAAAAAAAAACTACAAATTCACTGGGAAAAACTAAAGTTATGGTAATGTTATGGTAAAGTAACAAGTTCAGTGACAATGTCATGTTTCAAATGTACAAAACTACTAAAAATCCACCATTATAATTATCTCTGGAAATGATAACTTGTGCTCTAAGATAACTATAACCTGCGCCCTTGGCATGCACTGAAATTATTCAACATATTACATCACTCGTGACATCTTCTTTGACACCGCTGATGATTTCAGTGCAACATTTGCAATTAAATCATTGATGAGAAAAGAGTTGATGGCATGGGCTCAAATTCATTATATTGATTAAAATGTTCTTTTTAGTACATTCAATCGGTGTTTTAGTTACATTTACTAGCCATATGGGAGATTGAAGATCATTGGAATGGTATGTATTACTTTTAGCATAAATCATTATAAGGTGGGCTTGGAAGAGTTGGTGTTATGTCCATAGTTTGAGTGGTGACTCCTTTGCCCCTAAAGTTCCTACAATTCTGGTAGTTTTGTGGAAGTTTCAATGGGGAGACTGCTAAGTCTGTGAAATCTGTATGTGCCACTCGTAATTCCAATTTGGGTGAAAAGTGCATTTGCACCTGAATCAGTAAAAAATGTATTATTCATTTTAGTCTAAGGGTCATATTCACAAAAGCACTGCTGTAAGAATCATTAAACTCACAAAGATCCAGTCTATGACAGTCGTACATTGATAAAAGTGCTTGTATTGCATTATTGCAAAATCTTGTTGTTCTGTTGTGCGTTTGACGGTTTTGTTGCTTTTAACTGTCTTTACTTTTATTCCTATGTTGCTTTGTGTGTGTTATAGTATCATTAGGGTTGTCCACAAATGGTGATACATTTCTTGCGAGAAGCAGTAAATGCCACTGCCCATGGTTGTAAAATAGCGCTGCTCTAGATATTCAACTATTTGCCCATAAATTGCTTTTTTTGCATTTGTCACCCCGATCGAGACGGGTATGCCCAGACGTGGATACCGTGCTCTCCATGCCACTGGAGTCAAGCTAGCCTGGCTGATGAGGGGTGGAATTCCGAAACAGGTCCTAGGATGCTTGTTTCCCAGTCTAGGGAGAACCTGGCCTGGCAGTTCATGCTGGACTGTTGCCGTGGGGAACAGGGTCAAGACTGATTTGCATATGAATATGTTTAAACTGCAATGGCATGGGGAGCAAATAAACAATGGTTTTAGGCCCCGATCTCTGTACTGGGGTGAATGTTCAACATTGTTCAACATTCTGTCCATCAAGTGTTCTTTTTGCATTTAAGACACCAGTAGCAAAGAAACTGTGGCAAAGACCATGTCGTAGAAAATCCATTAAGCTGAATTATTGACCATCATAAATGTAGATTAGAATTCTATACTTTCACTTATCTTGATCAGCAGTATCGTTTAGCGCGCCTAATTATGCCTACTTGCAGTAAAATATTTGTGAAATGGATCCTCTACCTTATTGCTAAGTGTTACTGAAAATATCAGAATGTTCTTCAGGCTATGACCATCTTTAAGACTAATTCAGTTGTCATCTTATCAGTGGTATATTTACTGCGAGCTGTAACTATTGTTCCATCGATAGTCTTACAGTGCCCCTGGAAAGATGACATACAGTTTTTGCCACTACTCGATTTACAACACTTACAGTAGCAATTCACATTTAAGGAATCGCTGATGAAACTACAAAGGCTTTAATTATATGCTAGAAACTGATATATTTCTACCATCCATTCTGTCAAATAGTTCAACACCTCTGAATTTTTAGAACACTCATATCATTTGCATTGCTATTGGTAAAATTATATGTTAGTTTCTATCAATTTACTGGTCACTGTGTATGAATAGGTTTGCTTACTAAAATATTGCATGATGTTATAATGCAGATAAGAAAAATGGCTTGGGGTTTGCCATATAATCAAATATTATCACCACGTGATAAAAATGATTCTTTTATTCGGCTTTGTTCTACCAGTTTAATTCCTTCCTACTGCATTTAGCAGTCATTTCAAAGTACATACATTCTGAAACACTAAAAGCACTCTGCGTAATGTGTTTTATCTTTAAATTGAATGGGTTCAACTTAATTCAACATAATTCACAATAATTAAATATTATGTTGCAATGCACTCAGCACAGAAGCTTTATAATAACGCCCCTTCATGCCATGCAACTGTCCTTAAATGCTGCCGGGAGATAACATAAATGAAAATGTAAATGCTGTTGTGAATGAGAGACGTTGCAATTATTGACAAAGACATTTAAATTCACTGCGTTGGTACTGCAGCAATTATATAACTCAAAAGTGTAACAGATTTCGTTAAATTTCAGTGTGCTATTGTAAGTTGAAGTTCTGCATATAGATTGTAACCGAAGGCTCCACATTTGCAAAGTTATTTCCAACAATACACGATATTGCATAGCTCAAATGCATTGCTTGATATTATCAAAGTCACTAAATCCAATTTGAAAATGTAAGAGAAACAATAGCAGTACTTATTATTATTATTATATTTGAGTTTATAAAGCGCACAGATACCCGGGGGTTTCCCGGCGCTAACAGAGGAAGAGAAGCAGGGAGACAAGATGAAAGTAGACATTAAGCAGAGAAAAGCCAGGTTTTTAGGCCCTTCCTGAATTTCAGGTAGCAAGTTTCAAAGCGCAGAGAAATAGGGAGTGAGTTCCAGAGTGATGGCGCCAGATAGGAAAAGGAGCGACCGCCAACTCTGGTGCGATTGAAACGTGGCACGGAGAAGGTGCCAAGAGAAGAAGATCTGAGGGTACGCACAGGACAGTATGGTTGAACCAGAGTGGAAAGGTAAGGGGGGGAGTTGCCTGTTTTAATCCTGTGCATGTAACAGAGAGCTTTGAACTTTGCTCTAGATTCGATGCGCAGCCAGTGGAGGCTGCGCAGGGAAACAGCAGCAGAGGCAGTTCTGGGCAAATTGCAAAGCAGGCGAGCTGCCATGTTTTGCACCACTTGCAATTTGCGTGTTACTTCCTTGTTAACCCCAAGGAGGAGCACGTTACCGTAGTCTAACCTGGAGGTTACTAAAGCCTGGACCACAGTTCGTAGGGTATCAGGCGGCAGCATCCATGCTATTTTTCTCAGCCATCGCATGATATTAGTACAGATGGCTGAGACTTTCACAGCATGCTGCTTCATAGACAATTGGCTGTCAAATGTAACTCCCAGGTTACGAGCCATGGTGGATGGAACCGGCAGGGGACCCATTTGCAGAGGCCAATGCTTAGGGCCCCAGAGAGAGGTGTCAGGGCTGAATAAAAGAAGTTCGGTTTTATCGCCGTTTAATTTTAATTTATTGGTCAGCATCCAGTTGGCAATATTGATAAGCCCAGATCGAAGAGAAGAAGTAGGGGCGTGTTTATTAGAAGAAAGAGAAAAAATAATTTGGGTGTCGTCCGCATATGAAAATATAGAGAGACCAGATTGTTCTGCGAGAGAGGCGAGAGGACTAACATAAATATTACTTACACAAGCATAATATAATATTACATAACCATAATATTATGCGTCAGAAAATTAAATAACATGCTGCAAGTGTGGAAATTTCCAGGGGTGGAAACCAAAATAGTGACTACTCTTAAATAGATGTGGGAAGAGAAAGATAAAAGTGTAAGTGAGTAGCCAGTCAAAATCCACACCTATTCAAGCAGTCTTAACTTGTTCTGTGCGTCAGACGGCTGGGAGCCATCTGACATCAGGGTGGGCGTGTGTGTCGGATAGCTTCCTGCCGAACTAGCATCCACCCACGGGGAAAGCGATGGCGCTCCCCCGTGGATCGCCCATCTGCGGGCCCCCACCAGGGATGGCAATGGAAGCCCTTCCGCTGTCTCCCCACCAACTTCCCCGTCATTAGAGGCAGACGGACACGCTGGAATCCGTTTGCTTCCAGCGCATCCAGGAAAAACAGATACATTTCTCCCCCTCTTAACAAAGATGCATCAGAGGAAAGGAATGGGTTTTCCTTTCCTCCGATGTTTCTATGCTGCACGATCACTCGTGGGACGCAATTGTGGAGCAGGAATGCTCACTAGACACCAGGATTTTTTTTTAATTAGTTTTATATTTGGGGGAGCAGCTCCTTTGGCAAGGGTCGCTCTTCTTTGGGTAGCAATTATTTTGGCTGTTTCTGCCCTCATGGGGGGCAGATTGGCTCACTAATTTGAATTGTGGGTGCCCCACTAGCCCAGCAGGTATTTTTTTTTTTTAAATCAGTTTCGTGTTTGGGGAGGGGCCTCTTGGGGAAGAGTCTCTCCCTCTTGGGGAGCAATTATTTGGCTGTTTCTGCCTACCTGGGTGCCGATTGGCTCATTATTTTGAATTGTGTGTGCCCCACTAGGCCACCAGGGGTTTCTTGTATGCGGGGAGTCGCCCCTTGGGCAAGGATTGTTCCCCTTTGGGGAGCAATTATTTGTCTGCCATCCTGGGTGGCAGATTGGCCAAATGTTTTAAGGCCCATCTGTCCCTAAGGGGGGTAGACCCACAAGACAGCAGTGTTGTTAAATGTTGTTGTGTGGAGTGGGTCCTTGGGCAAGGGTCGCTCCCATTTTATGAGGGTTAATATATTTTGCCTGTTTCTGCCCCCCTTGGAGGGGGGAATTGCCCATTACAACGCAGTGCCTTTACAACACAACTTTTACAACGCAGGTTCCATTACATCGCATGCCATTACATCACATGTGCCATTAGAATGCATGTCATTACAAAGCATGCCATTACAACACATACTAAGGTAAGTAATGGATGTAACTTGTAAGTGACGTAAGTTGATTATCTTTTTTGTAGGAAAGTAATAGTTAATAGTAATAATTTATTTTCTTTTACACATTTTCAATTGTTTTAAAAAATACACATCATATAATTTCATTTAAATGGATAGGTTTGGGTTGGGTAGTGTAATAATAGTCAGGTGTATTTTTACAATTATGTGAGTTTTATAAAAAAAATTGGATTAGTTGTTAACTTATTTAAAAAATATATTAAATATCTTTAATTTAATTTTTTTAATTAAATATATATTAAATGTGCTTTGCACTTTTTCCCTGGGACTGGATTGATGGGAAATAGGGGTTTTGGGTGGG
Organism: Triturus cristatus; assembly: GCF_964204655.1. NCBI lineage: Eukaryota > Metazoa > Chordata > Amphibia > Caudata > Salamandridae > Triturus > Triturus cristatus. The sequence goes on from NC_140582.1 coordinate 419,469,102, forward strand.
GAAGTGTATTAATACTCAGGTATTCATTTTAATACTTGAGAATTGAATGATATTTAGGGGCCGATTCCGATCGTGTATTTTTTTTCCCGCCCGACTCGTATCGGTACATTTTTCCATACAAATCGTACAAGTCCCCTCCGACCCGTGAAGTACGATTCGTACGGGAAAAATAAAACTTTTCCCGATCCGATTTGTACGGATCGGCCCGATCCGTATAAATCGGATCGGGAAAAGTTGTACGAGACGGACCTGGACACTTTTCTGTACAAATTGTAAAAATGCAGTCCGTACTAGTACGATCCGGACCGGCTTTCCGATTTATGATTTGTACGGAAAACGTCCCGTACACGGGGAATGCCATTACCCGCTATGAAGCAAACTTTGACCGACTCGTATCCCAGGAAAAGTTGTTCCCGGGGTGCGAGTCGTACAGGGGTACGAGTTGTACAGGGGTACGAGTCGTACAGGCATACACCCCCATGCGTTGTGTATGTACGGTGCGTACCCCCAACATCGCGTATGTACTGTGCGTATCCCCAACATCACGTACCCCAAGATCGAGTACCCCAACATCGCGTACCCTAACATCGCGCATGTACGGTGTGTACATACGCGATGTTGGGGGTACGCACAGTACATACGCGATGTTGGGGTACGCGATGTTGGGGGTACGCACAATACATACGCAATGTTGAGGTTACACACCGTACAAACACAACGCATGGGGGTGTATGCCTGTACAACTCGTAACTCTGGGGACTCTGCTTATACGGCTGTTTTTGGCTCCAGTAAGAAAAGAGCCGTACGGAGTGCCGTAGGGACGTATTGTACTTGCTGGGCCGGAAACCGCTGCTTAAATACATACAGACGTCGCGTGCAAGCTGTTCCGGATCAGAATCGTTGGTTTATTTTAGCTGTATGGTCTTTTGTACGATTTGTATTGAAAGAGGCTTTCTGTACGAATCGTACTTCCTAGGTTGTAAGAAAAGTTTTCCCGGTACGAGTTGTACGGGAAAAACGCTATATACAACGATTTGTACAGCCTTTTTCCAGGATTGGAATCGGCCCCTAAGTCTTAGCTAAAGAAATGTTTTAAAATAATGTTATTAAAATTATGAAAACTTTATTAGGCACATATCCTCTGGGATGGGATGCATGGTAAATAGTGGTTTTGGATGGGGGAGTGATGTAATACTCAGGTAATATTTTTTAGACTTAATAATACATTATTTTTTATTTATAGTAATAGAAATATTTTTATAATATTTTAATTTAAATAATTATTCAGGCATCTATAATTGAGAATAGATGCATGTAAAACATGGGTTTTGGATGGGGGAATGTATTAGTACCCAGGTATTAATTTTAATGCTTGACAATTAATCGAAATTTAGTTTTACTGTTAGATCATTTTAAAAATAATTCATAGTTAACTTAATGAAAAAAGCTTTTGCCTCTAAAATCGGGGAAACAGGTGTTTTGGGTGGGGGGTATATTAATACTCAGGTATATTTTTTAAATTCTAGAGAATTAATTGATATTCAGATTTAGTGATAGTTTATTATAAAAATATTTTTAAGTAATACTATGTAAAAAGTAATTTGCACCTATCCTCTGGGGCAGGATGCATGGGAAACAGGGGTTTTGGTATGATTACTCAGGTATTAATGTTAATACTTGAGTATTATTTCTTACTTAATTTATAAGTATTTTTATTGTAATTTAAAAAAAAAAAAATTTAATAAATACAATTTATACAAGTAATGTGCAGAAAAAGTCAGGGTGTTTTGGGGTAGGGGATGATTTGATTTAAAGGAATAAATATAATTTATCATTTAATTTATAAAATTAGTAATCTTTTAAAAGTTAATTATTATATTTACAAAATTCAAGAGAGCATAAATGTACAACATGAGTATGCATAAATAGAAATATAAAATCTTTAAAAGTAGTGAAAAAAATAAAATTAAATTAAATAAAACAATCAATAGACACATTATTAGTATTGTAGATATTTTTATTATATTTATTACAAATATTAAACAGAATCAATAAATAATCAAAACATGTGGTAAAACATGTTATTAGTAGTATTTTCTTTTAAAATAAACATAGATTTTTGTTTTTATTTTAACATATATTTTGATTTTTCTTTGTAGGTTTTAGCACAGTTTCCCATTGAAGTCAATAGGTGAAATTGTCCTCTTTTCCTTTTTACCGAAAGAGATGATGTTGTGGTGTGTACGTAGGTTTCGTCATTGCGAGGTTCGTCGTGGTCCGGATCAGAAGCAAGGGAGAGCTGCGTCCAGGTAAGGCAAATTTAAATGATTAAAAATAGATTAAGGGTGGTATAGTTTATTGTAAGGATAGAGGAGAGAGGTAGTAAGAACTAGGAAATTGTATTTTGATGTTATTGTATGTTTCAACTTACATTTTTTTTTCCAAAATAGGTAGCTGTTGTGGGCCCACATCGGGTTGATTGCTGTCATAACACTTTTTTCTTTATTAGGATTACTTTTAAAAGATTGTTTATATTTTCTAGTAAACAATAGTGTCATGAAAGTAATCTTTTTGGTAATTTTTGAGATGCGATGGGTTTTTAGAAATTTTGTTATAGCGTTGTTGCGGTTTTCCAGATAGGACAAAGGATCATGGACAAAGACTTCGTGGGTTGCAAAAAGACTTTTTGGGCCATTTTTGAACCATTGCTATATGGTTTTTGGGACTTACGCTGGACTTTGGTTGTGAGAGGATTTCAACAATGGGTTTTTTGGTTTTGATTTTTTCCAAAACGTTTTTACTTTTTCATGTTTTATTTAACTTAAATTCGAGCGAGAGGATTGTATTTTCGGAATCTTGTTGCGTTTTTTGCCAAACAAGTATTCTTTTTCAGGATTTTTTTTTTTGGTGCGTTTTTTGTAGGTAGGCACAGTACATTTTACAGCTCAATTTTTGCTGTTAAAATATGGCTTGGCCGAACTGTGTCCATGTCTTATATCACGGATTATGGATTATTTCCAATGGAATAAAGGACTGGTCAAGAGTCTTGGGGAAATGTGGGATTGTACGTAAGTCCAAGAGATGAAAAAAGAAGACAACTGAAGGTATTAAACCCGACTTTTTATTTATAATTTTAAAATAAATTAAAAAATGTTAAATGAATTTGGGGAATTCTTTGTCAAAACAGGCAAGTAAGGTGGTTTAGGGGTTAGTGTAGATTAGAAATGTAGGATGTGTGCAATATTAGATAGGTCTGAAGCCACCATCAACACAAATTTCTTTTGTGGGTTCAGACTAACAGGTAATGATTGCGCTATTCTCATTTCTTGGAAAATGTGTTGCTTCTTCAAAATTTCCAAGAATTATTGAAGTTAGTATGTGGTTTACTGATAGATTTGTTGAAGGAGTTGTGCTATCCCTCTAAGGCATTATTTGTTTTTGCTCCTCCCTCTAAACAGGTCGAGTAGCAGTTTCACCACTTCACATGGAAACGTGGTTTCCTCCTGCGGCCTGACCTGCTTAGATCGCCAATCCATGTGTCTTCAAAGTAATTTAGAATGGGTGCCAATTTGTTCTTGTTTGCAGTAAAATAGTCAGATTCAGTAATAGATGTGTAGTATTCATCTACACTGTCAGGAGGAACAAAGCAAAATGCTGTTAATTTCTTTAATTCCAATTGTAGTTTACTGTCTAATATATAATCCTCAAATAGGCTTGTTTTTTTAATTTTTCACCAATATGCCTCTGAAAAGTGAAAAAAACGTCCTTGAATTTGGGTATCAGTGTACATTTTTGTAATTGTGTTAATCAAAGGTAATTAAAAGTCAATTAAAACTTTTCTAGGATTTTTGTTCATGGTTTTAACTTTTATCACTGACAAAAATTCAGTGTATGTTGAGCATTGTTTACCAGGGAGTAAACTATACACTAAGGGCACTACTGTTTGATTAATGTAGGCATGAATAGTGTATACTTGGGTGAATGGATGGGGTGTGGATTTAAATGTCCCATCCATCATCCAAATATCACTACTCTTCAACTTAACAAGATTATGGGGTGTGCTAAAGATTAGTATTCTTTTAAGAGGGTTTTTTTGTCATGCAAAAGAATAGGTTCATTAGTAACGGTTACAGAAAATTTCAGGTGGAATGTTAATGTCAGACAAGATTTGGGGTGTTCCATGTAGGGGGTTACTTGCCAGTTTTTTATGCTGAATAATTCTGCGTAGGTTAGGGATTGTGGGCATGTAACTTGCTACATGTGTTGGAATGTTTTGAGACACCTCCTTCGAAACTGAGCCACTGGGTTCATTGGAGTTGGATGCCAGGGCTTTAGTTTAATTTACATTTTCCCTTACCTCTATCTCCATTGCAGAGGCAGAGTGGTTATGCTCTGTGGTCCTTTCAACAGTGTCACCAAGAGTAACCGCTATGCCTGTGCAATGGAGTGAGTAATAATGCACACACCTCCAATGACACATGGGCTCAGTTAATCTCTCCTTACAATGAACGTACCGACTGTGACTTAACAGTCTATTTCCATGGCTTGATTGTATATATTTGGCTTCTTTTCTTACTGCCATTCTCTGTAGAAATAATAAAAAGAGAAAAGGATTGTTTTAGTCATTTTAAGTGTGGTTGTTTTAACAACTAATTTGCCTGCAAGTGAAAATTTATTGCAAATTGTTTATTTTACAGCTTTATTTTTTTTTGCAAAATTGTACCAGGTTTTAAATTGCATTGGCTTGATAATGTTTCTTTGGAATTGTTTCCTACTTTTGGTCCTTGGATGAAAAAAATGTAAATTTTTGTTTGGTTTTACAGAAATGTAAAGGTTACCTTATTAAGGTTTTTCTGTTGTCTTGTTGAAAAGGCCTGGTGTACTTGCTAGTTTATTTGGGATTTTTCTTTCAGTTCCCCACTATGTTGTGTTTGGTGGTTTTGATACTTGGGGGCCCATTAGGATGGTGGGCGGCGGCAACACCACGCTTCTGGCGGAAAATGTTATTTTCTGCACGCCAGCAGCGGTCCTCACGCCTGCCATATTACAATGGGCAAACATAGCCCATTTCCCGTCCACTGCGGTGTGACATGAACCGCCATACAAATGCGCCTGCCACCGAGGCGGTGGTAGCCAATAGAGACCCACCGGCATGCGGAATGACGTTCCGACCGCCGTAGAAATCAGGATGCCCCAAACAGCCCATCACACCGCTGCAGAGAAACCATCCAACCAGAGATGGCGGAAGCACAAAAGAGGTCCCCTCCACCCGGTCCCGACTGCAGTGGATCGAGCTCTACATGTCTTCTCGGTGCTGTACCTGATACACTACCAGCAAGTAATGCACCGTCGCGCACAACGCCGCAGGTACGCAATCACACAACCCCGCACACAACCACAACACACAACTCCTGGCCTGATATACGGTTCCTGTCCACACCAGACACTCTGGTGGGGACAGGAACACATCCACAAGTGTACCCATACATATCCTACCTGTCACCAAATCACCCCTCCGCATCCAGGTCGCCCATCAACCGCGAAATCAATGCAATCTCCCGGTCACATCACCGCAGCTGTTAAGACTCTGGAAAACATGTGCCCAATGAAGTAGGCAGGGCCAGCACCAGGCATGGGCAGTCCACAAAGTTTCACAGGTCCACAACTACACCCTTTACACATTAGGCCCCCACACCCATTTGGGGACATGCTGTGTGCCCCTCCTGTGCTCCCCTGCATAATTAACCAGCTATGTGAACCCAGACCCAGCACCACACACACCAAACAACCAGGGAGCCAGTCGCAGCAGGTGGGGCTGAAGAGGAACACACAGCACAGAAGCTCAGGGCCAGGGCAACCCTCCTCCCCACATCCACACTCCACTCATGTCAAGCAAATTGAGTCCAATCACAAAATGAACACTCACACTGAATATGAACAATCACCTAACTGTACACACTTCCTGTCAAGCCACCCAGACACACCCCACACTGACACACAGCCACATACACATACCAGATGTCAGCAGCAATGGAGGACAATAAATGGGCAAGACAAAAATGAGGTAGACAGTGATGGGAAGACAAGGAGCTAGCCACAAAGCATGTGTACATCACAATGCAAGAGAAGGAACAGATCATAACACCCTTAGGCCAACAAATCACACATGGCTGGCACAGTGAGTGAAATCAAACCACAGTGACCTCTATGCAACAACTCAAGGAGACAGCAGTGCAAGCCATGCATAGGCAGAGGGATGATTGGAAGTGTCAAGTCAAACAGTGATCAGCCACACATCTGTATCTAATTACTTGACATGTGTATCTCATCAGCACAACACACAGGTCCCATTGACACACTCCATGACTGTCAAACACATTTTTGACCCTTCACACATACCCCTCCTCCACCCACCTCACACCTGCAACACTCAACACTAGCGTTAAACACACAGAATGTTGCAAATAATGGCCTGTGAATACACTGACAAACAATCACACCCCCTAGGGTGCATACATAATCATCACACACACTCTCAGGAATGCCTGAACCAATGCTGGCACAAAACCAATAGCCAAACACAAATTTCACAAACAACATACACAGACGTTCAACAAGCCCAGACATGTGCAGACAAACAGTGGAAAGGCAATGGGATCCCAGACAGAGCAGTAGTACACAACATCATCACTCAGGACCAATGCACATACACCATACCCCAAAACAGAAAAGAAGTGCATCATCTCAAAACAATCATGGACACAAACTGGGAGCAATGGTCCAATAAGAAAACACAGACAGACATACCACACCACCCATCAAGTCAACATGGTGTAATAGTGTACCACACGCACACACATGCACAATCCTGACAAGTGACAGGTCAAATATGAGTGGAGAAACCACCAAAGTGCAATCAAAACAACCTCAGGAACAAGAATACTTCTAAGTGCATGTGAAAGACACACAAGTAATGCCCACTACACTTGCAACACACATCTGAATGTATCACAATGCACAAACAACTCACATACAATGACAAGCAAATAGAAGATCACACACAGAGCATCTGTCAGCTGAAAGAGACAACACAGGCCAAACACTGCACACATCCACATCAAACACACAACCGAGGCACATGCCAATCCATCACATTGCAAACACAGCTGGACATCAGGGGATGCACACCAGGCATTTACAAGGCAACATACACTCACAGAACTGCATGCACAACAAGCAGTGTGTGCACACCAACCAAACCAGCATCACACATATCTGACTGCCACAACATGAACCCCCAAAACACAAATCACCACAGCACACAGACAACATCACACTCAGGAAGGGTAGCAGTACTTCAGAAAACACACATACAGCTTACCCATCACACACAGCTGCACAAGTCTGGGACACCCAGGTGCAAGCAACATGACCGGAGGACTGTGCAGCACAAACAGTTGCAATGCATATGAGCAACCCTGACTGAAAGCCAGTACAAGAAATCTCACATAACCATTTTGGGAAAATGTCCTGAGTGCCACATTGGTCCTGTGCACAGATCAGCACCACAAAGCATACTGTAACAAATGAAGTGGTTGGGAGGCACACACACTGCCAACCCAAGGGGAAAGCTGACACAAATAGATGGAGTGCTCACTCACAATGGGTAGGCATCAGAAGCACAGATAGGGGATGGTACAACTCCACATCCCACATGCCATACTGGAGCAAAACATGCCTCAAGTGACAGCACTGCATGAGAAAACACACCCTCAATGTCAGTGTGGCTGAGCAGGTCTGCACATTGAGCACAAACAGTATCAAGACACATGGCTGATCAACAAAACACAACACTGACTTGCCAGTCACACGCTCTGCATACTCACAATAGGCACCAACAACAATAGGTGTCTCCCAGAAGTGCAAAGACATACCACCACACTGCACAGTGCACAACCTACAACTCCCACATGTGCACACAATCACAAGCACAGGGCTTCCTAATCCAATTAACAGGCACTCAAATCCTAGTTGACACATGTGCACATTCACCATCGCAGGGGCACACATACATCGACACTACTGACAAAGTCACCCCCTTCACACTGCACACTTCATGACCACACAAGTGCACACATTGAAATGTACCCATGTGACTAGGATGACTGGCCATCACAAGATGAGCATACACCAACACTGCTGTTCACACATCAAGAAAGATCACATAGACATGATGGACCCTGGCAAGCCTGCCTGCAATCCTGTGGATAGAAACCCACTCTGTGCTGTCACTGCTTCCAAACATGCCATGTGTATAATTTAGCTAACATTAACATAGAATGATTATATTAACAGTAGTTCATCACAAACAACCATCATTGCACCCCCAAGCCTCAGAGTCAAGAAGAACTGAAGTGCCTGCCGACTCTGCCAAACCCTGCAAAAGTGAAATAAGCCATTGGCAATGTTAAAGTGGCATACAGAGAATGTGTCACATTAAACCGTACCCACACATAAAACCCTTTATTTAGCAAGGACACTGACAAAGCAGACAACAGGATTAACTGTCTTTATTACATATTCCACAGAAAGGCATCAAAAGTAGACAAGAGCAAGGCTGGTGGCCAGTCCAAATTGCAGAGTAGGCACATGAGAACCTACACAGGGAATGGGCAAACACAGTAATGAACAGCACGGCCAGTGGCCAGTCCAAAGTGCAGAGTAGGTACATGAGATTCTGCACAGGGAATGGGCAAATAAAGTAATGAACAGCTAGGCCAGTGGCCAGTACAAAGTGCAGAGTAGGTACATTAGAACCTGCACAGGGAATGGGCAAACACAGTAATGAACAGCAAGGCCAATGGCCAGTCCAAAGTGCAGAGTAGGCACATGAGAACCTGCACAGGGAATGGAGAAACACCTTAATGAACAGCAAGGCCAGTGGCTAGTACAAAGTGCAGAGTAGTCACATGTGTGCATGAAAGGCCGCACAGGAAATGGGTGAGACTGTACACTACCATGGTCAGCAACACTGTTAGGGGGGTAAAAATGGGCAGTCCAGGCACCACTGTGGGAGAAATAGGTGTGTGAGGGGGACTTTGACTCAGACTTGACTGTCATTAGGGATGGGAGGTGGCTGAATGTTGGGGCCAGTTGGAGGATTGTACATGGGAAAGACAGGACCAGCTGAGGTAGAGGCATCAATGAATTTGGGAGCCGGAGGGCTGATTGAACCGGGTGGTGTGGTGGCACGTGGAGGTGGAGTCATGCTGCCATGAGACACAGTGTGGGAGGGAAAATGTGGAGGGGTGCCTTTCCACTTCTTGGGTAATCGTTAGGGAATTATTGTCTTGGGCGGAGTGGTAAGTGGGGTGGGCACAACAGGCACACTCTCCACTAAAGCTGCATCAGGTGCAGCCGGTGGACCTCCCTCTGGGGACCTACTGGACCCGGAGGCACGCTTAGCCTGGCCTTGCCTGTTCCCATCCATCACCTGTTGACCAGTTGAACCTCCTACAGTGACCTACTTAACCTGCTTCACGTGGGTCTGGATGGGAGTAGAGGTTGTGGGTGAATCTGCCTTAGCGGGCTTTTTCTGTGGACTCTTAGCAGGCACCAGCTTCACAGCAAGCACGAGAACTGACTACTTTTCTTTGTGAGACGCTTTTGGGACAGGAGTGTCCTTGCCTGGGGATGCCTTTGAGGCATGTGACCCTGAGTCCTGCTTCTTGGCTTGATACCCCTGAGTGTCACCTGAAGAGCTTTTGTCTTTGCACTCTGGGGTGGCTTTGGTTTGTTTGGGGGATGGTGTCTGTGCTCTGGCCCACTTGGACTGCTGCTGTTGTGTGCTGCGTGTGGTGGATCTTGAGCCTGAGGTCTGTGGTGTGTAGTCACTCTCGTCAGATGTAGCCACTGGCAGGGGGATGGCCAAAGGGACTGGAGCTGGATTCTGAGCCTGTGACAGTTGAATGGCTGCCGTCACTGTGGAGGACAAAGACTGGACAGTCCTGTGTTGCCTACCCACGCCTAAATGAATGCCCTCCATGAAGGCAACTGCCTGTGCCATCTTCTTGTCATGGTCTAGGAAGGCATTAAGGAGAGTTGTCTGACCCACACATAGCTGGTGCAAAAGGTCCACAGCCTCAAGGCTGGGGCAGTAGGGTAGACAGGGCAAGGGCTGTGCCAGGGGGGGAAGTTCACTCTTCCCTTCATAAAGTAGTGAGCACGTACAGCACTAGTTGAAGTAGGTGGTAGAGTGGGCACTCAACACTGTGTGGTGGAAGAGGAGGCAGAGTTTCCCTCTCCCTGTGCCCGCCAAAATAGAGGTGTCTCCGCTGGCATGAGATGTGTTGAGGTTTGTGTCTCTGGCTGTGATTCCTGAACAGACTCCTGCCCCCCTCCGAGACTCTGGTCACATCAGTGTCAGTGTGCTCGTGAGTAGCAGTCGTGCCTGATACCTCACCACTGGTGTCTGTCCCCTGTCCTTTTGTGCCAACGGTAGATGCTGCAAGAGACAGAGAAGTAGGTTCAGTTTAGTGCCATTCACACAAACATCATATGCAAGCAAAGCACAAAACAATTTGAAGATACCCCCATGTTGCACACCCCTGTGAAGTAACATTGTGCAACCTCAATTCCAAAGTCAAAATTTGCGTGTTATCATGCAAACTTGGCATAAGTGACCCATGTGATGCTCACACAGCCAAATAGCCTGCCCGTGCCTCCGTGTAACCAGACATACAGATCTCTCTGAGCATACCTAGGGCCCTGAAGGGGGAATAGATGCACCTCCCAACATGTTACCACAGTCACATCTGGAGTCAGCATAAGGGGACTAGGCCTGGGCTAAAATTTCGTTCCGTTCGCGGAAATTGCGATAATTTGACATTTTCGCATTCCGTGGAAAGCGCGAAAATGTCAAAATTTCCGCATTCCGCAGCTTTGCGATAATTTGGTTCTTGCTCGCGCTGTAAAATAATACATTCTTGCGCGCGCGCGATCGCCTTACCTGAATCCCTGAGTTCGCCGACAAGTTTTCTTGATCCGGTCGCGTTCTCCATGAGATGTTGTATTGTTTTTAGCCATTTGCGCTGTCTCGCAACAGTTCGCGCCCGCAGTGACGTCATGCGTCGCGCGATCACGTCTTTCTTCTCGCGATCATGCACCGCGAGACAACTGAAAACAAGATGGCCGCACCCGCGAGCAACCGCATGGGTAGGTTGGCGAGCCGCAACCATGCAGAAAATCTCGCGAAAATGCGGGAAAAAAACTTCCGCATCTTCGCGATATTTCCGCGTGCTTGCGATAATTTTTAACATTTTCGCGATAATTTTCCAAAGTGGATTTCGCAAATTCCGCCCACCCCTAAAGGGGACAACACAGATACAGACTCCAAAATATCAGTTCACAATGACCATGAGCTCATGTCATCCACCATGTCATACTTGGGGGCATAACTACAGTTGCACATTGGTGTCAGATGTGTAGATCTTACAAATTTGAGGTCAGGCACTGCACACATTGATGTAAGCACACTCAGATGAGGCAGACTGCCATTCACTTCCATGGGATGTCCCTAACTCTCCCAATTCAGCCAATGCCATAAGGCCACAACTCAGAATTCAATGTCAAGGACCATTACTTCAATGACATGAGAAAGTACAGGTAGGGAATATGCATGATGGCTGCAACCAACACAGAGGCCACTTACAAGCCATTGCAACATCACAGAGCTCAGCACTGGCTCAGGCTTGGAATACATGCAGTCACTCACAACCAAAGTCACCCTTCCCAGAATACTCACCCCCAGCTTGCTGCTGATGGTCCTTCAAACGTGCATCCAGCTCAGGCTGCGTCACAGCTAAGATGCGGGCCATTAGTGTTGTCATGCTCCTGCGCGCCAACCTGCCAGTCCGAGGGAGCAGCCCCAGCATCACCCCTGCCTTGTTTATGCTCAGCCGGCAGATGTCATCCCACCTCTTGTGACAGTGTGTGTGCCGTTGGTTGGAGACATTCAGAGCCCACACCTTGCGTGCAATGGCACACAGCCTTATGCTGGTGGACTTTGAGCTGCAGACATGGGAGACAAGAGGGGGAAAATTCAGTGACACTTGGTTATGTACCACTATCTTTCAGTACAGGAGCATGATCCTAACTCATCACTACTTCACAGATATGTTTAGCAGAGACAATATATAATGGCACATAGTACATAAGCATGGGATAATCATACCAAAATGCATGCATGCATGTATGAGGGTGGACACAGTACCTGCCCATCTCATACACATGCAGGATGCCAGCAAAGAAAGCTATGTGTAGGAGGCCCACTTCTGCTATCCAGTTGGTGGGTGAGCAAGACATACATTACGTTGGAAATGATGTGTCGGGGCAGAATCACTGTGTCCAATCCTGCACAGCCCTCAATGTCCTTGCCCTGTGATTGGTTCACTGTGTCATGGAGGTCACATTTGGGGACATGATCTTACAATATCAAACCCTTCGAACAAGGTCTGTCATGTGCAATCTACAGGGCTGAGATAGCTCTTTGATGTATAGTCAAGCAGACAACCCATTTGTCTCACTCTGTACATTCAGTGATGTGTCCTTGTCAATTTGGGCAGTGACTGTGCAGGCCAGGGGGGCTCACACTGAGGTTCAACGTGGGGCATGCAAAATGTCACATGCAGGGACAATATGAGAGGGCAAACAGTGCCTACACATGCAAGTCAGTACACATGATGATGAAAATGGAAGGGGGTTGGTACAAAAGTACAACAATCTGCTGTGTCATAGGTGAATTTCTACCAAGAGTGTCACCCTCTGGCATCTAAGTCTTGTGCATAATGCTGACCTATACGTGGTGGCAATATTAAGTCAGACACACTTCCATCAGTTCCCTCTGGATGTAAACCCTTGATAATGTCACAGATGAGCCTGTGAAGAACATCATGGACCCACACATCCATTCACACAGGCAATTTCTGTCCTGAATCCAGCTTACCCAACTTGCAGTTTCACTGTATGGCTGCAAAAACAATGCGTGTCCCTCCGATCCTGACATGCAGCCAGGGAAATGTGTAAAATAGGCTACAAACACCTTTCCCCTGAAGTCAGCATGCTAGGCAGTGTATCACACAAAGCCACACTCTCAGGCACATACTGCAGCATGTCAACTTCATGTGTGCACTCCCTGCACTCTCACTTCCACTCTGAAACACTTACCATGACATCTGGAGCACCATATAGACTCCCATACTGTGTGAGCATCTCATCCACCAGGACCTGCAGCTCCTCTGTGGTGAAGGGACGGGCCCTGATGCTCTCAGTCCTCGCAAACACTGGGTCCAGGAGACAGGAGCAGCAGCAGTTGGTGGTAAGGAGTGTCAGACAGCAGTGTCTGGAGACAGGAGCAGCAGCAGTTGGTGGTGAGGAGTGTCAGGCAGCAGTGTCTGGAGACAGGAGCAGCAGCAGTTGGTGGTGAGGAGTGCCAGGCAGCATTGTCTGGAGACGGGAGCAGCATCAATTGGTGGTGCGGAGTGTCAGGCAGCAGTGTCTGGAGACAGGAGCAGCAGCAGTTGGTGGTGAGGAGTGTCAGGCAGCAGTGTCTGGAAGCAGCGGAAATGCGAGGCTCTCTCCCACAAATATATAGCCCCCGGGGTAATTTCAGTGGTTCTAAGCTGCTGCAATTGGTGTTCCAGGTCTGCTTTTTTCAAATGCATTCAATGACCAGCCCCGCAGTGGCGGAGCACGCCTACCGCTATATTTAAAAATGCATTAGGCTACCACGATTGCGGTTCCCATTGGCTGTAAGGGCATGGGCATTGGCAGTGACACACTGCAGGGGCCAGGAGGTCACTACCACGAAATGGCTGCTATCCATTGGTGCCTATGACTGTGATTTGGGTGGCGAAGCATGCCAACCGCCATTTGACTATATGTATATCACTACCACGAGTGTGGCTTTGGCATTGGCCGTGACACACCGCAGGGGCCAGGCGGTTGCTACTGCAAAATGGCAGCTATCCATTGGTGCCTAAGACCGTGATTTGGGTGGTGGAGCATGCCAACCACCATTTGACTATATGTATATCACTACCGCTAGTCTGGCTTTAGCATTGGCAGTGACACACCACCGCAAAATGGCTGCTAACCATTGGAGCCAATGACCGTGATTTGGGTGACAGAGCATGTTTACAGCACCTATGGACACATCATGCTGTGTCAATGGCCAATGGCCAGTTCTCAACAGGGCACAGCAGACACCTGATTCATGGCACAAGATAGTGCACACAATGCCAATGTAACATTTAGCCCACTGCTGACTACACATGCAATGTTGGTGTATATGTTTGAAAACATTGGCATGTACTCCCTCACATGTCACTTGTGATATTGCTGGGCATGTACACAGATCAGTGGTGTGATGGACTCTCCTATGGGTATAACATGTCATGGCTTTGACTGCCCACATGATGGCATGGTTCCACCACAGGCATGTGAGCACATCGGCAGGAACAGGAAACTTTTCCATTCATTAATGTGCAAGTGGTGTGCCAGGCGAATATGATCATCTCACACGTCTGTGCCAAATTTCCTGGCTCGGCCCATGACTCGTACATCATGCGTAACAGCATTGTGCCACAGCTGATGGCTAATCTGCTTCCGGAGCGTACATGGATTGTGGGTGAGTACGCAGAGTCAAGTAGCGTGCTGTGTGTGTGACATGCTGTCCTCGGCCACAGTTGTATTACAAAGTTGGTCTGTGTATCTCACACCTAGGTGACTCTGCATATCCCAACCGGCCTTGGTTACTGAGCCCACTGCGGAATCCCAGGACCCCAAGTGAAGTCCGCTACAATGATGCCCATGGGAGGACACGTCGTGTGGTGGAGCGTACTTTTGGTCTCCTGAAGTCACGATTTCTCTGCCTGGACAAGACCGGAGGTGCACTGATGTACTCGCCCAAAAATGTGTGTCAGATTGTAGTTGCATGCTGCATGCTCCACAACCTGGCCTAGTGCAAAGAGATCCCCCTTCTCCTGGAAGCTGTTGAGCAGCTGAGGCCCCCGCCTGCAAACCAACCTATGTCCAGTGACGAGGATACTGGAAAGGCGAAAGGTGTCGACTTGTGTCAACTCAACAGCTCATCAACCGCTACTTCCCTTGAAGGTGAGTGACAACGTACAATGGGGCCATTGTCTGCTGATGTCGTTGTTGGTGAAAAGGTCTTGGTGAGCTTTGTGACTGCAGCCTATTGTTGACTCTGTGCTGGCTGCTAATGTTTCTGGGACAGGGTAGCTTAGCATAGCTACAGGATGTCTATGTTGGTACTGTAGCTCATTGTAATGTATGCAGATTGGGGTACCTTGATGACAAGTGTTGTATGATGGCTGTGATGCCACCGCCTGCCTAGTGAATATTGTTCTGTTGTGTTTTCTTAGGTCACTTCAGGCTCTCCTTGCCTACAAACAATCTGTGCTCCTGGTACATTATAATCATGGTGAACATTGTACATCCTGTGATAAACATGGAGCTGACACAACTACCTAGGTGTGTAAGGAGTGTTTATTTACAATGGATACATGTGACAGGGGAGTGAATATTTACAAACAAGTGAACAGTGAATCAATGAGTTGTCAGTGATTGAAGAAGAGACAATTGAGTAGTCACCACATTGATGTGGTGAGTGGTGACCCAGTCCAACAGACGGATGCCATTAACATGGCAGTGTGGGGAAAGACAGTTAACAAAGTCAATGCAATGGTGAAGAGGTGTGCCATAATGGCTGGCTCCTTGACTGGCTTTTGGTAGGTGCTTTGCCATGTGATCCTCCCTTGGATTTCTTAGGATGGCCCCTTGCTCATTTGTCAGGGGGGCCTCTGCTGCGGTTCTGAGGAGTCCCCCCTCTCTGTGGCCGCAGGGGAGGATGTGGAACTGTCATCCTGCTGGCCACCGGAGGGAGTTGAAGGTATTGTTTGGGCTGCAGGCCTGTCCCTCAGTCCCACCACTAGCTGGCCAAGGAGGTCCATGATTTGGCCCATGCGGGTGTCTATGGACCTCAGCAGCAGGCGGAGCTCACGGGAATCTTCCTTAGCCTGGTCCGTTTGTCCCTTGGCCCGTTCATAGGCCGCATGGACTGGTGATGTGGTCAAGGGCTTTAGTCCCAGTGTCCGGTTGGCTTTGACTCCCCCTTGCCCTACTGCCTGCCCTGCTGTCATGGACCTGTTGCCTCACCACTGTATGCACCCACCTACTCTCCCTGCCCTCCTCAGGTGGTGGGGTGGGGAGGTCATCCTCTGGGGCAGGGAGAGTGTTGCAGGCAGCACTGGTGGTGGTGGTGGAGGCCGCACAGGTTGTTACAGCAGGGGTCAGCATTGTTCTTGCTGTTGCTGATGTTGAGGCATGGGGGTCAGTGGGGTCCTGGGACCTCTTGCGCCCTGGCATACCAGATGGGCCGGCTTCTTGCTCCACATCCTCGAAATCCAGGGAGTCATCATCAGAGAGTCCATGTTCCGGGGTGGAGACTGGCTCTACAGGTTGATGTTGTCATCCGCTGCAGTCAGTTCTTGGTCACCTGTGGGACAGCGGGGAAATGGTCATTGATGTGCACCCCACAATCTTGGTATTTGATGAATCTTGTATTACAAGTTATGCACCACACAGTTTCCTAGTTCTCACATTGTATGTATGCACAGTGATGTGCATCATGACATGATGTTGAGGTACATACATTACTTGTCCATGGTGTGACATGTCAATGGATACCATGCCACACGTGCAGATTTTGTGATTACGAGGACATGTTGTCATCTATTGACTAGCGGCACTACAACTTGATGTGATAACTCTGCCTGGCAGGCATTACAGCTGCGCATGAACTAGCCTTTGTTATGTGATGCATACCTTTGTCATGTCCTGTGCTTTGCTTTATTTGTTGTACAGGCCATGCTTGCTTTGTTTTCATATGGTCTTTCAAGCTTTGCCCCATGGAAGTTACAGATAGCATTCAGTGCTGTGCATCATTGTGACCTGAATTTCTTCAACATGTGATTTGGTGAGTCACACTTTGGTTTCTGTGACAGTTACATACGCTTACTTGTCTGCACACTGTAATTGGTTATTGGATCTGTGCCAATTTTGGTGGGATGTGAGTGTTGGTGTGGTCATATGGCTCCATGCTTTTTGAGAGAAATGGCGGGGTGCATGCACTGTCTGCTTACCTGTTCTGTGGCACATTTGGGGGGAATTTCTGACATATATTTCTGGGTGTGTGGTGAAGGGCTCCATCTTGCTGAGCTGTGGGACATGGGGGCCTGTTGAGAGTTGCAGTGCTGGCCTCCCACACACACACATCCCTCCCTGTTAAGATGGCTACCTACCTGTAAGATTGATGAGTGAGATTCAATGTCTGCTACATGGTTATGGGTGTGTGGAGTGCTCCATCCTGTCGATCTGTGGGACAAGGTGGTCTGTTGGGAGTTGCAGTGCTGGCCTCCCACCCACAGCCACCCCTCCCTGTTAAGATGGCTACCTACCTATAAGTTTGATGTGAGCAAACACCCCTCCCTGTGAAGATGGCTATCTGTTAGTTTGATGAGGGCAATGTAATGGCTGCCATATGCTTCTGGGTGGGAGGGAGTGCTCCATCCTGCTCATGGGTGGGACAAAGGGGACTCTTGGGAGTTGTAGTGCTGGCCTCCCACACACACACACCCCTCCCTGTTAAGATGGCTACCTCCCTGTAAGTTTGATGAGTGAGATTCAATGGCTGCCACATGGATGTGGGTGTGTGGAGTGTTCTATCCTGCTGAGCTATGGGACAGGGGGGCCTGTTGGGAGTTGTAGTGCTGGTCTCCCACCCACAGACACCCCTCCCTGTTAAGATGGCTACCTACCTGTTAGTTTGATGTGAGCAAACACCCCTTCCTGTTAAGAGGGCTCCCTACCTGTGAGTTTGATGTGATTAATGGAATGGCTGCCACATGGTTCTGGGTGGGGGGAGTGCCCCGTCCTGCTCAGGGGTGGGACAGGGAGGCCTGTTGGGAGTTGTGGTGCTGGCCTCTCACCCCAAACACCTCTCCCTGTTAAGATGGCTACATACCTGTAAGTTTGATATGGGGAATGTAATGGCTTCCACATGCTTCTGGGTGGGGGAGTGCTCCGTCCTGCTCAGGGGTGGGACAGGGAGTCCTGTTGGGGGTTGTGTTGCTGGTCTCCCACCCACAGACACCCATTCCTGGGAAGATGGCTACCTACCTATAAGTTTGATGAGGGGTATGTAATGGCTGCCACATGATTCTGAGTGTGGGGAGTGTTCCGTCCTGTTCAGGGTTGGGACCAGGAGGCCTGTTGGGAGTTGTGGTGCTGTCCTCCCACCACCAAACACCCCTTCCTGGGAAGATGGCTACCTACCTGTAAGTTTGGTTGGTGAGATACACTGGCTACAACATGCTTCTGGGGGGGGAGTGCTCCATCCTGCTCAGGGGTGGGACAGGGGGGCTGATGGGAGTTGTAGTGCTGGCTGCCTGTACACATACAACCATGGGAATGTAGCTGGCTATCTTTGGGGTGAATCAGATTGGGTGAATGTTACATCTGTAAGACCTATGTTGGGTATGGTGGTGCAGATGAATGGGCTTGGGCCTAGGAGGTGTAGCTTTGTAGTTGTGCAAGACAGTACATGGCAGTGTAATGGTAGACATTTATTTGGAAGGTTTTATATGGCGCTGGCTAGACCCGTAGGTATCAGAGCGCTTACATGAGTATCAGACCATAGTTGCAGGTTACATCGTTACAAAAGTTACACAGTTATTAGAGCATAGCTACAGAGTTACATGTTAGGTCGAGACAAACAATAAGGACATATGCGTAAGGGAAAAAGCAGGCAAGGGGAGAGATTCAGAGGAGAGGGGGTAGGAGCAGGGGAAGTAGACAGTGAGTGAAGGAGGGAAAGAGGAGGGGAGGCTGAGAGACACAGCATGAATGAAGTGGGGGAGGGTGACGGGGCACAAACCGGTAGACGAGTAAAAACTGCATCCAAAGTCCAGCAAGCTGTGATCCCAGGGGAAGTGGTATCATTCCCCCAACTCCGTTGCGAGAGGCTACCTTTAAGCAGTGGACTCACTCAGAGGGGTCTCTGAGACTCCACGGCCTACCTACTGGATCCTTCCCCAAAAAGGGGAGAGGGAGTGCTTTGGCAATGGGCGCCATACCGTACCTCAACTGTGAGTGGCTCCCTTGGCACTGTGGACTCTCTCAGAGGGGTCACTGAGACTCCAGAGTAATAATATTGGATCTTTCCCCAACAAGGGCCGTAGGAGTGCTTAGTCAAATGGCAACAAGGGACAGGGGGCTAGGAGGCGGGTCAGAACTGTCAGGTCAACAGAGGGGGAAAAACGGCAAAAGAAAATCGCATTAATTACAGAAAGATAACACATTCAATGCCAGGGTAAATTAGCGATCCAGAAAAAGACAGGATCCACGAAAGGCAAGGGTAAGGGAGGACAAAGGGAGGGGGTCAGCGAGTTGAAGAGTCCCACAAGGAAGAGATACGGATATGGATAGCACGATAGCACGTTGTAGAGTCACTCAGAAGAGAAATGCAAACGGGAAAGCTCAGAATCACAAAATAGTGATATTAAGTACAAAGAACTACTACATATACTCGTGGTTAGAGTTGTAACTATGCAGAATAGTAAATTCACTCAGGGTTCCATTTTCACAACGATAAGGCTAAAAACAATTGTATATTACTTTTCAACAGAGTGAACAGAGAAATAAGACATCCAAGGGGGTAGAGAGAGGGAGGGGAGGGAGATGAGATAGGTGATAGGAGAGACGGGGGCCTGGGGGGGGAGATAGAGATAAGGCCGTCCAGCCGAGGAGCAATGTCTGAGGGTCGGCAGGATAAAGTCCAGCGGACCGAGGGAGAGGACAAGAAACAACAAAATGGTGGCTCCATTCGTTATCCGCCATTTTGTGCCGTCACAGACACATCACTGGACCGTCACTCTGAGGCATCTCCAACTATGCGGTGATAGGGCAAACTAAGCAGTCACATGTGTGGGATAAATGTGGAAGAACAACCTCCAAGGAGGCAATCTGTATTTATAAATCCTCAGAGGGAATGTAGTTCAGGCAGGCCATTTCATACAAGGCCATATAGGAAATATTCACCACCAATGCGGAAATGGGGCAAACAAAGCAGGCCATGAGTTTAATATATAGGAAGAACACACTCCAAGATGGCCGCCAATGCTGGGCTGGAACATGCCCCTCTCTCTCTTTCCATGCCCAGCAGCACACAGCAAGCCCATTTCTGTTTCCATGACTGGCAGTACCAAGTGCTTATGGGGGCAGCCGCCATATTAAGGTCAGGCATTGTGAAATCTTAAGCTCAGGCATTCTAAAAACAGTGCCTCAAATCAGACCCCTTTGTTATCAGCATTGCACAGCTCTTAGGTGGAGCTGATATTTAGAGCCTTCAATAACGCTTGAGGGTGGCAAGGACGTACCCCGCCTCCCTTCTCACCTGTCTCGTTCCAGTGATCGTCCCGGGATCGGTCGTGGCATCGCCGACCGTGGAGTCTGGAGAGGCAGCCAGCTGTGTTGTCAACATATCACCGTACCTCTCTGCAGCCTAGTTCCAAGTGCCTTGATGTCTTTCTGGGCTCTTCTTTAGTCCTTACGTGGAGGCGCTTTTCCTCCGATTGTCACCGCCATCTTGTGGAGCTCCGGCACGTCTTTCTTGCGGTCTCTCAGATGATGAGTTCTTCACTTTCAGTCTATCTCTGCATATCCTTGTGGCACTGCCGGTAATACAACAGCTTAACCGTCTATTTCGTTGATGTAGTGGCGGGATAATGCAGTGGGCAGATTATCATTGGTTATTGCATCTGTCTGTCCTCTACCTAGATGTCGGCGCAGCGGCCAGGAACCGCTGTGTGGGGTCGGAAGTTGAGGGAGAAGGACGATTCTTGAAAGGTAAGTAAAATCATGCTATTGCAGATTGAAAATTGCTGGTCGATGGTCCGGATTTCCAGGAATTTACGCCAATGGCGATCCTTTACCCCCGGATCCTTCTGCAGGAGCTCCTGCCTCAGTGGCCATCTTCTTCTAGTCGTCTGGATGAATAATGATTTGTTTGTACTTACCAGCCTGCACTCCCTCTGCTATTCCAGTGAGACTCTCTGGTTGCAGTATGGCAAACACCTTCTCCTCCCATGCAGTGAATGTTCTTGGTGGAGGGCCACCGCCAGTCATCTGAGCCAGCTGATGGTTCTTGTTGTTCTTCTCTTTCACCATCCTCTTCAGGTCATGCCAACATTTCATGATTTCCTGCTTGGAGCGCGGGGTGGTCCCTACTGCATTGACCTTGTCGACTATCCTTGCCCATCTTTGTGCTCTGGTGGCTAATGGTGTCTGTTGGACCAGGGTACCAAACACGTTTGGTTATACTCTGATTATCTCATCTATCATGACTGACAACTCACTCTTTGTGAATTTGGGCATTTTCTGTTGTCCCATGGTGTGTGATGTGCAAATGGTTTGAGGTGCAGTTTTGAGGGTGGTGGGGGTGGTGTAGGTGGGGTGTGTGTGTGTTGTTTGTGCTGGTGAGATGGGTGGTGTTTTGCCTATCCAATGTGCTGCAGGGTTTAGTTCAGGGCTGGAGTAGTGCACAGGATTTTGGTCAGGGAAGGGGCTAGTTTTATACCCATATATGTAGGTGTGTCAAAATGGAGTATTGCTGTCAGGTGTGTTGTGTGGGTTGTCATGGTATTTGTATTTTGTTAGTTGCCATAGGGGTGTGTCCTAGGGGTGTGTTAGGTGTTTTTGGGGGGCTGAGCTAGTTTGATGTGTGCACTTGGTGGCCTTGTTGTGTGTTTTTTTTGTCGACCGCCATATTTGTCACGGAGCATCCACGGCGGTGGGTATACAACAGCCCTTCCGACAGCTCTCCCATTCATCACTGTTTACAATCGCGGCAGTCGGAAACAGCAGATCGTTTCGCTGCCACCTCAATGGAATCCTAATTTTCGGTGTGGTCACTCCGCTGGCCTCGTGGCGGGTTTCCGCCGCGTATCCGACCCCCGCGGTCAGATTTTCACCAGCTCCGCCCACTACTGGCGGTCTTTTGTGGCCTCGTTCTGCTGCGGTCAGAATTTTGTGGCGCTGATCCTAATTGGACTGCCGGTTTTGCCACGGTACCAGTGGACGGTTGATTTCTGCTACCATGGCGGTCGGGTTGTTTTCTGACTGCCGTCCTAATAAGGCCCTTTGTTCTGTTAAAAGTGAAGACATTTTATTAGTTTGCTATTGGGATTTTTTTTGTTTTGCAAATAGCCAGCAAAGAAATTGATTGTTGTTTTTGTCCTTGAAAACAAGTCATTTTGCTTTTGGTAATGAGTCTGAAATGTTTACTGCAAAGATACTTTTTAAAATAAAATGATTGTGTACGTCAAACCTGCAAAGAAAAAACATGATGTTGTATTTGAATATTTTAACTTGTATAGTTTGGCTTCTCCAGTGGTGATGGGCTTTTTAATTTGCTTTGATTGATGAATGTGTTCCTCTATTCTTGCTGGTTTATATGGTTTATTCCGTTGAGAAGGTAAAAGAAAAGAAAAATGTTTGACTGTATGCTTGAGAAATAACAGAAAAAGAAATTAGGAAATTTACTGTTTGAAATTAAATTTTTTAAAGCATCTAACAATTTCCCTGATGCAAGCACCTGTTGGAGTAGGAATAGTAAATGTGCCCCTATTACCATCCAGCACTTTCCCTGAGGCAAGCACAGTTCAGAGTAGGATTGCTAAATTTGTCCCCACCACCATCCAGCACTTTCCCTGAGGCAAGCGCAGTTCGGAGTAGGAATAGTAAATTTACCCCCACCACCATCCAACACTTTTCCTGAGGCAAGCACAAGTCGGAGTAGGAATAGTAAATTTGCCCCACCACCATCCAGCACTTTCCCTGAGGCAAGCACCTGTCGGAGTTGGAGTAGTAAATTTGCCCCCATCACCATCCAACATTTTCCCTGAGGCAAGCAAAGGTCAGAGTAGAAATAGTAAATTTGCCACCACCACCATGCAACACTTTCCCTGAGGCAAGCACAGGTCGGAGTAGTAACAGTAAATGTGTCCTCACCACCATCCAGCACTTTCCCCGAGGCAAGCACAGGTCAGAGTAGAAATAGAAAATATGACCTCGCCACCATCCAGCACTTTCCCTGAGTCAAGCTCATGTCAGAGTAGGAATAGTAAATTTGCCCCCACCTCCATCCAGCACTTTCCCTGAGGCAAGCACAGGTCGAAATAGGATTAGTAAATTTACCCACACCACCTTCCAACACTTTCCCTGAGGCAAGCACAGGTCAGAGTAGTAATAGTAAATTAGCCCCCACCACCATCCAGCACTTTCCCTGAGGCAAGCATCTGGCCGAGTTGGAATAGTAAATTTACCCCCACCATCATCCAGCACTTTCCCTGAGGCAAGCACCTGTCAGTGTAGGAATAGTAAATGTGCCCCAACCACCATCCAGGACTCTCCCTGAGGTAAGAACTTGTAGGAGTAGGAATATTAAATGAGCCCCCACCACCATCCAACACTTTTCCTGAGCCTGTTTCCTGGGGCAAAAACATAAAGGTATTATATTAGTAACTTTTTAAACATAATTCTGATCTCTGTCTGCTAATATTTTATTTCTCAGTTCAATAAGTTTTTTTTTTGTTCAGAATATTGTTAGCATTTTACTTACATTTGATTCTGTAAAGTTTTGTTTCTCCCTGCTAGGTATTTGGTGTTGATTTATGTCCAAACACTATCTGCTTTAGATTGGTGGCTGCTTTTTAAAATGAGTAAATGATGTTAATAAATTAAAATTTGTTGTGAGTACTTGTGATTTATGTGTCAGTATTTTGATGCAGTTTTTTTGAAAACGTACACTTAATTAGGACTGTAGATGGCAGTGTTCAATATGACAAATGGCAAAATTCTCCATCTGCTCCTGCTGTGCGTGGTCACCTTGGAAGTCAGTTTACCACTGAGCACAAAATGGTGGTTGGCTTCTTTTATACGTTTTTTGAGGGTAAACAACAGTTTCAAAAGAAAATATGTATTGGAAACAGTTTTTTCCCTCGATTCACAACCTGACAGAATGTATATTTATTTTGTCGTGTGTAAAAATGTTTGTTTATATGTTCTTTCTCAGAATGTCAGCCATTTTGTGTAGTTGCTGGTACAGGGACTGTAATAAAAATAGTTGAAGGAATTACGTTGTATGTTCTTCGATAAAGATTGTATGTTTAATCTCTTTTTGACTCTGAGAATAGTGTGTTTTTTTATGAAATGTTTGAAATTTGTGTTTTATTTTCCCTCTCTTTTGGACATCTTTATAGATTTTATTATTAATACTCAGCTCTGCAGCCATTCTGCTGCTTTTCCGCACGTTACCACATGACTTTATTTTGCAAGACTCTGTTTGTGCCTTTCACATGAGAATTGTCTGCTTTCTGCGTTCTCTGCCTGTTCCTGGAGTTTAGTCTGAACACACTGTGCAAGGTTGAAAAACAATGACCCTTGTTATTCTGTTCTGGTCAGTCGCTAGCACTTAGACAAAACATGCTACACAGCTGCAGATCCTGGAAACCCGTGCTTTGATATTATGGGAAGGCATGTTGGTTTAACACACACTTGGTGAGGGACCTTTCCAGGGACAAGAGCTCTGCAGTTCCCATGATGTAAAAACTAGAGTCTAGTCACTAAGGTATAGGGTCTGCTGACAAAGCCCAGAGATCTTCCTTTATATAATAAAACTTCCTCTAGTCAAGGGGAGGGAGGTTATGCCTTATAGTCCTTTATCCACTGGCTGTAGACGATGATTTACCCTTTCATAGTCTATGGACTTGCTACAATGCTAACTGTTTTAGGTTTATGTGTTTTGCTGATGGTAGTGGCTCATATACTGCATTATAGAGCACAATAGTTGAAATAAGCATTTTGAACTATAACCGTGACTCTGTCTATTCTTATTGTGGACAAGTATGAGTGAGTGAGTGAAAGGGTTCATCTTGCTACCACGATTCCCTAGAGAGTCTGGAGTGTTGTATACCGGGTTGTCTAATCATTGGTAGCTTTGTTATTATGGAGTAGAATGAATGAGACACTATAGCTAATCGGTTCTGGGATTTTGGATACTGAGGCGATAGGAAAGCTTAGCCCCTACACACCGAGGTCCTGTTTTCCTGCACATAGTTCTGTGTGTGCAGAATCCCCGCAACAGTACTTTTAAGAGTGCATGAGTATTAAAATGAATACCTAGGTATTAAAAATCTCACCCACCCAAAGCCCCTATTTCCCTTGCATCCCGTCTCAGAGGATGGTTTGAAAATAAAAAATAACTATTCATTAATAGAAAAATAATAAAAACATAGATTGCATTGTAATGGAATACGTAGTAGTAGTATGCATTATAATGGAATGCATTGTAATGGTAGTATTAATGTATCTCAATGTACATGCACTGTAATGGTATTTGTGTTGAAATTTTTTATTAAAGTTTTGTAAAACAAATACATCAAAGCATAAACAACAGAAAATGAAGAGAAAATAGATCCATGTTGAGAGAAATAATGCAAAAAGATACTGATGAATAAATATTAGATAAATATGATATAAATATGCATTTAAATATATAAATACTAATTGAAGTAATAATTATGTCAAGACATAGAATGATATATTATAAAGACATAACCTATAAGGGGAGGAAAAAGGGAAGGAGCTTAGACAATAGAAGTGCAGGAAATATAAATAAATAGATAAAACAAAGGTAAAATGATTAGATAAAGACAGATGAACACTGTAGCGAATAAAACAGAGAGTACAGAAGACAAGAAAAAGAAAAGAAATAAACAAAGGACAAGAGAGGGTAAAAGCAGATTAATGTGCTTGGATAGAAGTAGAAGCAGGGGAGTTAGCAGAATTTGATTTAAGAAATGGAGACCAAATTCGGAGAAAGGTGTCAGCTTGATCCTGAAGGTTATAGATTGTGCGTTCATGTGAGGCAGTCTGTATCATCGCTACCAACCAATCTTCCTGAGAGGGAGGCAAAGATGATTTCCAATGACGCAGGATACATATTTTAGCAGTAGCCAGTGAGATATGAAAAAGACGGAGTTGTGGCTTCGAGAGCTTTGGGGAGTGGCGGACATCATGCAGGAGGATATTAGTTGGTGTAAGTGGCAATTTTAGGGGCATAGTGGAATTCAAAGTAGTACCAATGTAAGCCCAATAAGATCGGATACTAGGGCAATCACAAATGATATGAGTAATATCGCAACCTGAATTGGAGCATCTCCAGCAATTGGAATGGGAAAGAAGGCCAGCTTTGTGCAATTTGACTGGAGACCAGTGCCAATCGTGTAGTATTTTAAAAAGACAAAATTTAAGCCTTGATTCACGGGCTCCCTTGTTCAAATTCTCCAGAATCAGATCCCATTCAATGTCAGAAAAGGAAATTGAGAGGCGAACTTGCCATTTACGCTGAAGATCATGTGAAAGGGGTTTAGAGAAGAGGTGGGACGATAAAATTTTATATATGCCGGAGGTAACACCTTTAAATTTCCCCCAAACGTGCAAATAGGATAAAATAGGGGAATCTTGTAATATCCATGGCGGTGACCCCATATGGATCTTCAGACATTGCTGAAGCTGGAGGTATTTAGAAGAATGGTGTAGGGGAAGATCAAATTCTACTCTTAGCTGAGAGAATGGCTTAAAATCCCCATCATGCAGAAGCTGATCCGGATAGAGGATACCTGCAGCACGCCATTCAGGCCAGGATAACATACGACCATTGATACGAATGCCCGAATTATTCCATAGGGGGGCTTTGATATGAATTCTTGGATTCGAACCCAACAGCCTATGACTTCTCTGCCAGGATTTATGCATGGCAGATAAAATCGGATGTTTCGGGTCAAGACGGCTAGTGCCACTACCATACAAAGGAGTAAGATTCGATTCTGAGGATAGAAGATGTCGTTCTATTTGGACCCATTGTGGCAAGTCTTTAATACCAGGTAAAAAATATGAGAGTTGGGAGATATGTAACGCCAAGGAGTAGTGTTCAATGGATGGGAGACCAATGCCACCAGATAACTGATGAGCCTTCAGCTTAGTTATGGCAAGACGTGGCTTGGCATTACCCCAAATGAAGGTTTTAATCTGGGCATCTACTGATCGGAGTAAGGATAAGGGAATCTGTAGGGGAAGCATGCCTAGAATGTAAATAAATCTCGGAAGAGTAACCATTTTAACAGCCTGAGCCCTACCCCAGAGAGAAAGACCCAGAGCCTTCCATTTATCAAAGTCCCGACGCATTTGGGAGATAAGAGGAGATAGATTATCTGTAACCATGTCCTGTAACCCTTTATTAACTAGGACACCCAAGTATTTGAGGCGTGAGGCCTGCCAACGAAAAGGAAAACCAAAGATGGCAGCTTTTGTGGTACCATTAGAAATAGGTAGAGCCTCACTTTTGTCCCAATTAATCTTATAACCTGAAAAGGAAGAGAAATCATTAATAATTTGAAGAAGAGAGGGGATCGACCGAGGAAGACGAGTAAGGGTGAGTAAAATATCATCAGCGTACAGGTATATTTTAGAATGTCCAATAGGGAGGGGAATACCAGAAACTTCATCAGATTGACGGATGGTTGCAGCTAGAGGTTCCATAGCTAAAAGAAACAGAAGGGGGGATAGTGGGCAACCTTGGCGTGTCCCTCTCTTGATTGTAAAGGTATCAGATAGAAATCCACCACAGTTCACTTGAGCAGAAGGATGATCGTAAAGTAAACGCACTTTATCAATAAATTTTGTACCTAAGCCAAATTTTTCCATGACCGTGAAAAGGTAGTTCCATTCGATGCGATCAAACGCTTTCTCTGCGTCAAGTGAAAGGGCTAACGCATCATCTGTGAGATGTTGAGCCGACCACAGTGCATGGGACAGGGAACGCAGATGATTCCGGGAAGAGCGTCCCGGTACAAAGCCTACTTGGGAATGATGTATCAAAGAAGGTAAGACTTTACGCAGACGAGACGCAAGGATACTGGCCAGAATTTTAATATCAGAGTTCAACAGAGAAATGGGACGATAACTACTGCAAAGCTGGGGATCTTTGCCTGGCTTTGGTAGCACGACAATGATAGCTTTGTTAGAAAGGGAACCCAGTGAAGATGCAGCATCCGCCTCCTGGAATGCAGCATGTAGAGTGTCAATAATATTGAGACCCGCCCAACGATAGAATTCAGGAGGAAACCCATCCTCACCAGGGGCCTTGTGATAGGGCAGAGCAGCTATCGCACTGGAAACCTCATCCCTAGTTATTTCACCCTCAAGGATGGCCTTACCATCCGCTGAAAGAGAAGGGAGATGCACTTTCGCAAGGAATGCCGTCATCTTATCCGAATCCATTCGATTATCAGAAGTATAGAGAGATTCATAAAAGGAGGCGAACTCATTGACAATGTCATGAGGTTTTGTGCACAAGTGTCCTTGCGCAGATCTGATGGCCGGAATGGCCATAGATGCCTCCCTTTGACGCAACTGTGCGGCTAATAACCTTCCCGCCTTTTCTCCCTGCTCATAATGTCGACCTTTCATTTTCTGTAAGGCGTATTCTGCCTTAGATGTAAAAAGACTGTTTAAGGCCATTCGGGCTTGTTCAAGCAATTTCCGATTTTGTAGGGACGGAGAGGTGATATATAGGCGAGAATAGGTTTGTATGTCATGTTCGAGTTCCACTTGCTTCCTCGCATTTTGCTTATTAGCGAGTGCTGCATCGCGCATTAGTTGACCCCTTAAAGTAGCCTTAGCAGCAGCCCAAAGAGTCCTGCTGGAAGTCACGGATCCCTGATTATTAGAAAGATAAGTTTGAAGGTGTGACTGCAGTTGGGATTTACCAACAGGAGTTCTGTGGCGCTGAATGTTCATTCGCCAGGGCTTACGTCCAGGATTAGAAAGTCCCAGGTCTAGGGAAAGGAGAACCGGAGAGTGGTCAGACAATGCCGCTTCCAAGATGCAGGAATCTGTGACCAACTTAACTGCGTTCTGTGAGATAAGGAAGTAGTCAAGGCGAGAAAACGTACCATGAGTCGACGAAAAGAAAGTATATTCCTTATCCGTTGGATGACTGATACGCCAATGGTCAACCAACCCGATATCTGACACAATATCGCCTAGCAAAGCTCTATCTGACGCATTACCCCTATCTAATGGACCAGTTTTATCTAGAATAGAATCTTGCGTCACGTTCCAGTCACCACCAATCAAATATTGCGATGCATTAATTTCAAGCAACAATCGGGATAGTTGAAGAAAAAATGTTTTCTTGGTACCTGTAGGGGCATATACAGACCCTACACAAACGTGAGAATCACCAATTTTAAGTTTAGCAAAAACATAGCGGCCATTTACATCTGACCATGTTTTAGAAACAGTGACCGGAAGGGACTTGCGAAGAAGAATTGCAACTCCACATTTGCGGAGGGGGCCTGTGTCCGTGGATTCATCTTGTTGAATGCTGCTATGTATAACTTTACCCACCCAATCCCTACAAAGTTTGTCTGATTCTAGAGCATCCAAATGGGTCTCCTGAAGCAAGGCTACATCTACATGCTTAGTCTGAAGGTAGGAGAGAACTTTTTTCCGTTTTATGTAATGGGTGAGACCATGTACATTCCAAGTAATTGCATTAAGAGAGTGTGTTTTTGCCATATTAGAACAACGTAAATATCAGAAACCGTAGAATGGAGCACAAAACAACGTGTTAAACCAAACAAAGGAAAAAGAAAAGAAATGACAAAAAGAAAGGGAAACAAGGATAAAATAAATAGAAACGAAACTACGATTTAAATGGAATACATGAAAAAAGCGATAAGAAGAATGATGAAAAAAGAAGAAAAAGGGAGATAAGATTTAGAGAGGTGATATAATATTAAAGAGAACTAGAAAATATTGAGTAAAAGCAAAGAGAGAACACGAGACCGTAGACTGTTACCCGCGGGCCTGGGCGCACTAGAGCACCGCCACGGGAAAGGACCCCACAGAAAAGAGAAAAGATTAGGAGAGTAATAATGATATAGAAGGGAAGCCCAGAATAACATTGTGGAAAAGAACCTAGGTGTAATAAAAAGGTAGGTAGAGCAAAATAGAGGTTGAGAATCCAGTGATAATTAAATGTAAAGTAACCTAATATCATAAGGCATACAATGCGTGTTTAAATAAACCAACATAGAAACATGCAAGTAGAATAATAAAACTGTAATTAAACCATTAAGCGCCAAGACGCCCCAGTAGATACAAAATTGTTGGGGAAATATTTAAGGCAATAAATTGTAACAGGAAAAGCAATGAATGTAAGAAGAAGAAAGAGTGGAATTATTATTAGGCAGAGGAATAACAGTAAGCAGGCTGAAGGAGAAAAGAAAATAAGATGAAAAGCTAGAAAGAGAGAGGTAAAAAAGGGACAAGCAGATATTATAAGAACAGCAAAACATGTGAAAAATGTGGTAAATAATTAACAGTAAAAAATAAGACTCTCAAGACAAGAGAATCTACAGCTAACTGCCAATAGTATTAAGGACAACAACTTCTAGGAGTGAAAGGATTATTCAGTCCGCATCCGAAGGAGTTTTAAGAGGAGACCGTGACTTGTCTCTCTGTAGATCTTGTGAAAACGTAGCAACCGAGACCGATTGAATTGCAGCTTTCCTATCTTCTTGTGAGCGATGAAGACGTTCAAAATCCCTTCCCCTTGGTCGGGGGCTGCTAGGAGGGCGCCTGTTGCGATCTGACAATGTAGTGGAAGACTTAGAGGGTGAATGGAACTGAGCTTGCTGTGAGGGTGTAGTAAGAACCTCCATTTCTTGAGGATGAAGACGGTCCAGGAAATGTTGAAGATGCTCGGGGTCGAAAAAGTCCTTAGAGACTCCATCTTTGGTAACGCGAAAGCGTGCTGGATCGAATAGGCCATATTTGATACCTAGCTGACGCAGTTGAGGTTGCATGGAGAGAAAGGCTTTCCGCCGCTCATTAGTTTCCTTGGAGAAATCAGCTGCCATAAAAATGCGATGACCTTCAAAGGAAAAGGAGCCTTGCAGCCGAGCCGCAGATAATATTTGTCTTGTTTGTTCATGACGAAGAAGACAGGCAATAATCGGTCGTGGACGTGCGGCAGGATCATCACGTGGAGGACCAATTCTATGAGCACGTTGTATCTCCAGGGGTGGATTGAAAGGAATACCAGTTAGCTTTGGGAGTATACGACACAGAAATACACTGGAATTCTGCCCTTCAATGCGTTCTGGAAAGCCAAAAAAACGAATGTTGTCCCTCCTACTTCTGTCTTCCAAGTCAATGAGTTTACTATGGAAGAGTAAAAGGTCCCGGTCTTGATTTGGAAGAGATTCCAATCGATTCTCCACTGCCAAAACCCTAGAATCAAGGGATTCAAACTTCGTATGAAAGGTGGTGAGTTCTGTCTTAATAGATTTAGTCTCTTCAGCTAGTGATGTGATTGTGAGGTGCATGTCATCTAACCGACGACTGACCTCGGATATTTCGTGCAGGATACGTTGCAAAGCTGCCGCCGACGCCTGCCCACCATTAGAGGTCGACGCCTGAGGTGAGGCGGAAGGAGAGGAGGCATTGTCTTTTGTAGGCATACTGGTGGATTGCTTGAGAGCTTCTGCAAAAAGAAGTGGTTTAGAAGCCTTGTTTCCTTGCTTAGAGGCAGGCATTTGAGGAGAATGTTTAATAAAAACTTTGAAAGAACGTAAAGCCGTCTTGCTGCCAAGGAATGCTTATATATAGTTGCAGAACAACACCAAGACATGCAAAAGAAACACCTGATAACTGTATATGTACAGCATTAATAAGCAAAAAGAAACTTATAACGCGTTTCTAGACAGTAAAATGTGAAAGTGTATCATTGCTTAATGACCCCCACTGCCTACACTTGTAAATATGATAACAACTGTCGCTATATTCACAGGTATGTAAATAGAGGTAAGATAAAATGAAACATCATACGCGCGTTTATGGTAATAACAATAAGCACAGCTACATGCACAGCAATATGAACAGGGCTGTAGAATGCAAAGTAATCATAGTCAAAGCAGAAAAGGCACAGCCTGACTGAAGGAGTTGACATGAGCGCTATAATGGCGTTAGAAGAAAGCACTCTCTTGTGTAGGGCATATATACTGCGCTAAAGGAGGCCATGAAGCGTCAATTGTAACCAAAAGTCAAAAAGGCGCGAAACTGTAACTGCAGCAAAAAATTTCCCAGCTTTGAAGAACAGTTTAGCGTGATGAAGCGCAAATTGCTTGCTGACCTGATAATATGCTCATTGGCTGATTGAGGCGAATGACATGTGTGCCACAACAGGAGTATAGAAGGAAGTTATCCTACCAGTGGCTGAGCGACGACACGTCCAAAAAATCTAACTCCTGTCAGGTGACATTCCTGAAGAGAAGTATTGCAGGCAGGTTGAGAAAGGCGCGACCTCATGAGGAGGCAAACAGTCATCAGGAGCAACGAAGGCGCGGCCTCATGAGGAGGCGGGCGCCCGTCGTCAGCAACGAAGGCGCGGCCTCATGAGGAGGCGGGCGCCCGTCGTCAGCAGCGAAGGCGCGGCCTCATGAGGAGACGAGCGCTCTTCAGTAGCAGCAAAGGCGCGGCCTCATGGGGGCAGGCGGTCTTCGTGGCATAGGAGGGAGGAGAAGCAGCCTGTGTAAATACGTCAGGCGAGCCCCGCCGGACGCGCAGCTCCACACCACTCCGTCATCCGAGCAGCAAACACCGGGGAGACTTCGCCGTCACATCGCCGGAAGCACACCCAAGTCGTGCCCACCACTCTCCGGCTGTCGCAGGGCACAAGAAGAGGACTCCAAAGCAGACGTGAGGTAGGAATTTTTCTGTTAAGGGTCCATCCCGCGACGGAGCTCACTTGTCAGGCGGCCATCTTCCTGCGTGGCCAGACCACGCCCCCCTGTAATGGTATTTGCATTGTAAACACTGCGATGTAAAAGCATGTGTTGTAATGGTATACGTTGTAACGTCATATATTCCTTAGGGGCAGATCAGGCTTACATTTTTTTGGCCCATCTGCCCCCAAAGGGAACAGAACTCACTAGACACCAGGGATTTTGTCAAAATCTATTTCTGCGATTGGGGAAGCACCCTTTTGGGTGAGGGTCGCTCGCCTTTTAGGGGGTGATTATTTTGGCTTTTTAGCCCTCCTTGGGCAAGGGTTGCTCCCCTTTAGGGAGCAATTATTTTGGCTGTTTCTGCCCCCCTCAGAGGCAGATCAGCTTGCTAATTTGAATTTTGTGTGCCCCACTTAGCCACCAGGGTTTTTTTATATTTTTATTTTGGGGAGCGGCCCATTGGGCAAGGGTTGCTCCCCTTTATGGGGGTGATTATTTTGGCCATTTATGCCCCTTTTCAGGGCTGATAGGCCATATGTTTTAGGCCCATCTGTCCCCAAGACAGAAGCCACTAGGCACCAGGGATTTTTAAACGTTGTTGGGGTGTGGCCCCTTGGGCAAGAGTTGATCCCTTTTTAAAGGGGTGAATATTTTGGCTGTTTCTGCTCCCCTTGGGGGCATATCAGCCTTATGATGTTACGCCTACCTGCCCCCCAGTTTGGCTGGTGGATTGTGTGTGGACTGGTGCATTATTTGCATATGTGATTGTAATGTTATATTTCTGCTTTTATTCTAATGCAAAGCTTTTGATTCTTGTTTGCGGTTTCATCAGTGGTTGATCTGCAGTTTGCGTAGCTGCATGTGTTTGGTGAGAAAAAGATGTTTTTTTGTGTTTACACCAAATGAGTATTATTGTCATGCATGAATGATTTGTGGTGTCATATTAGCAGAATATTTAGTTTATGTTTTGTGCGTGAAATTCTGTGCACAATGTGTATGTCGTTGTCTTATGTGTAATTTTCTTTTCTTTTTCTTTTTTAGTGGGATGTTGTTGTTGTGTCTGTGCAGAGTAGGTGGTGGTGAATCTCGCTGTTTCTGGCAAGTGATATCGTTTTGGAGTACATAGGTCTTAGTGATAAAGCTACATTTTGTTTATTACTTATTTTGCAAATTGTTTGTTGTTGTTGACATGTCAAGTTACCTTTATTAGTAAGGATTATGGCTAGCCGCAGGATTACAGGTGGGTTTTATGTTTTTTTAATCTTCCTCTGACCATGATTATGAAACTGACAGTGCATCTGAGGCAGAGGAGGAAGTGAAAGATTCTGGCAGTGAGTTTTCTGTCCAGGAGGAATCATTTGATGATGAAGCTACTTTCAGTGCAGATGAAGCTACTCTCAGTGCAGATGAAGGGCCTGTTTTAGAGATGGACACTGATGTGTCGATGGTGCAGCAATAGGCATCTGGATTGCAGCCTGGGGCTGCAAGGCTTCCCAAGTGCTTGACTCTGAGTTGATCCAAACATGGTGCTGCCGGTGTTGCCTGCCTTTAGTGGTGATGCAGGGTGTAGAGTAAATTGTGAATTTTTTTGCCTATCCTGTTTTTCAGTGGATCAAGGATGATGTATTTTTGGCTGAGATTGTTGAGCAGACTAATTTGTGTGCTGAATTCTATTTGAGGGACAAGATTGCCAGACTTAGGTCCCACTCTAGAGCTACCCCGTGGACTCCCTCAAATCTGGATGAGATGAAGAGGTTTTTGAGTTTTACATTTTTGATGGGCTTGATAAGAAAGCCGTCCCTGTCTTCATATTGGTCTATCAGTCCCTTGATGGCAATGGCCATATATCCTGCAATTATGAGTCATGATCATTATTTACTTTTGCTTTGGATGCTGCATATTGTTGATCCGCGTTGCCACAAGATCACTTTGGCTGTAACCGTCTTTTTAAGATTCGGCTTGTCTTGTTCACTTTGTAGGTCAGAGATCTACACTCCAGGGAAAGAACTAGCTGTTGATGACTCTTTGGTCCTGGTCAAGGGCCGTCTGGTTTTAAGGCAGTACATTCCTAGCAAGAGGGCACGTTATGGAATTAAGATGCATATGTTGTCTTAGAGTAGGACAGGATATGTCTATAATTTCTGGGTGTACACTGATAGGGATTCTACTATTGGCCCCCTGGTTGTCCTTCCACTTTAGGAGTTTCAGAGAAAATTGTGTGGAAACTTGCTAGAGGACTTTTTTACACTGCTATACAATTGTTTAAGAAATTGTTCAAAGTGGACACTTTTGATTTTGGCACGTAAGGTTACCCAAAAGAGCTTGTTTGCAAAAAGCTTGAGAGGAGACAGTGCAGTGCCTTGCGTAGTGATGAACTGCTAGCTGTGAAGTTTGTGGACAGGAGGGATGTCTACATGCTCAGTACCATCCATGATGAAAGTACTTCACCTGTGACTGTTTGGGGTCAGGTTCCTGAAGTGCGCAAACCTGTATGCATTGTAGACTACAATAAGTACATTGGTGGTGTTGATAGAGTAGATCAAAGGTTGGAACCTTACACCGCTGTTCGTAATGCTTACATTTGGTAGAAGAGTTTGGCCACTCATCTCTTCGACTTAGCAACTTTTAATGCTTTGGTTGTGTTCAAGGAGTGTTCTCCAGCATCAAGGATTACTTTTGTTCAGTTTCAGGAGTCTGTGGTAGCCAGCCTTGTTGTAGTGGAACAAGCAAGCGTTCCTAGAGTAGGAGTGATAGAAGATGTGGCTAGACTGAAAGATCACCACTTACCCAATTTAATTTCTCCCATGCCCCAAAAAATCGTTCCCTGTAAGAGATGTAGAGTCTGTTTGTAAAGAGGTTTGGGGATGGAGAGTCTTATGCACTGTGCTCATTGTCCTTCTAATCTTGGGCTGTGTGTTCCCAAATGTTTCAGATTAATTCACACTCAAAAGAGTTTCTGGGAGCAACCGTGAGTATAATAGTGAACTGCCCGGTCATTTGATGACGGTGTGCATAGACTGGCATTTGGCGTGGCGTTGTGCATCGACTGATGCTTGGCTGGCAGGGTGAGTGGACTGGCGCTTGGCTGGTGGTGTGCGTTGGCTGGCACTTGTCTGTCGGTGTGCATGGACTGGCACTTGCTGGTGGTGTGCGTGAACCGGCATTTGGCAAGTTATAATCCCCTGCAAACCTCAAATTTAGCTGAAAAAAATAACAGTTACCTCACATTTCTGTGTGGGATCACCATGCCGGCACAAATGTCCTACCACACAGTGTTCCCCTTGGTCTCTTGATAAAAATTATACCTAACATGTGTGGGAGTCCAATGCAGAATCACCTAAAAACATATTTTTAAAAAAATATAGCGCTTACAGTTCGCTGTGCTATTCCCTCAATCCTTATGTTTTTGGCCCTTCCAGTCGCATGCCCTTGGCCTACCCACACAAGTGAGGTATAATTTTACTCGGGAGACTAAGGGGAAAGCTGTGTGGTAGGACATTTGTGCCGGCATGGAGATCCCACACAGAAACGTGAGAAAAATGTGATTTGTTTAAGCTAAATTTGAGCTTTGCATGGGATTCCTGGTAGGAAAATGTTGGGGGATCCAGGCAAGCCATATCTCCTTGGACTCCCCCGAGTGTCTAATTTTAAAAAATGTCTGGGTTTGGTAGGTTTCCCTAGAAGGCCAAAAACCCAAAATACTCCCTTTGCGAAACCAGGTCATTTTGTGATAGGTAATTTTGATGTCTCCACAATACATTTTAGGGCCTTGCCTTTTCGCGGGCATTTGGCCCACTGACCCAAGTGAGATACCATTTTTATTGGCAGACTTTGGGAAAAGCGGGGTGTGTGGATGTTTTGAATCCACACAGATTCCAGAACTTTCCATCACAGAAATGTGAGGAAAATGTACATTTTTTCCCAAAGTTTGAGGTTTGAAAGGTATTCTGGGTAACAGAACCTGGTGAGAGCCATAAACGTCACCTCATCCTGGATTTCTCTGGGTGTCTAGTTTTAAAAAAATTATCGGTTTGCTAGGTTTCCCTAAGTGCCGGCTGAGCTAGGGTTAAAAATCCACAGCTAGGAACTTTGCATAAAATGGGTAATTTTTCACTGTAAAAATGTGGTGTGTCCATGTTGTGTTTTGGGCCGTGTCGTGTCACGGGCACTAGGCCTACCCCCACAAATGAGGTACCATTTTTATAGGGAGACTTTGGAAAATGCTGGGTGGGTGAACGTTTGTGGATTCACGCAGATTCAAGAACTTTCCATCACAGAAGTGTGAGGAAAATGTATTTTTTTGGCAAAGTTTGAGGTTTGCAAGGGATTCTGGGCAACAGAACCTGGCGAGAGCCAAACATGACAACCCATCCTGGATTCCACTGAGTATCTAGTTTTCATAACTGTATAGGTTTGCTAGGTTTCCCTAAGTGCCGGCTGAGCTAGGGTTCAAAATCCACAGCTAGGCACATTGCAAAAAAAGGGCCAGTTTTTCGTGGAAAAATGTGATGTGTCCACGTTGCATTTTGGGCCGTTTCCTGTCGTGGGCACCAGGCCTACCCACACAACTGAGGTAGCATTTTCATTGGGAGACTATGAGCAATACAGAATAGTAGAACAGGTGTTATTACCAATTCACTGTCTTTGCATTTCTGCCTTCAAAATGTAACACAATTTGTAAAAAAAAAGTCATTTTGAAAAATGACCTCTAATTCACATGCTTGTTAGGTACCCACAATGTTGGAGATGTACAAATAACCACTGCTTGCAAACTCTATATTTTGTTCCCATTTTGGAAATATATAGGTTTCCTTCGTACCTATTTTTCACTCTTTATATTTCACCAAATACATTGCTATATACCTGGTACACAATGAAAAACCATTGCAAGACACTGCTCAGTTATTGGCTCTGGGCTCCTTGGGTTCTTGGTGAACCTACAAATCCTATATATCCCCACCACCAGAAAGATCCAGCAGATCTTTTGCTTTTAAAAACCTGTCATACTTAGAAGAAGTGACACATGAAAATGTTGTCACAAATGGCAGTTTTTTAACTCAATTTCAATATTTTTTATTTTCAACTGTTTGTTTTAATAGAAAAAGCTTGAACGATCTACACAAATTACTCCTTGCTGAATTCAGAATCTTTTCTACTTTTCTGAGCGTGAACTACCCCAAATAGCCAAAAAAAGGGCTTAGCACATGGGGGAAAAGGCCTAGCAATGAAAGGATTAAAGTTACACCTTCCCAAATGTAAAATAAGCTACAGAAGCTACCCATATGAAAGAACTCACACAAAGATCAGAGATTGTAGTGAATTAAACAGAAAGGTCAGTGCAAAGAATTGTGAAACAAGCAGAAATGGCGCCTTCAAGTATTCATGTCCAGGTCCCTGATAAATTGAACAACGTGTGTCAATAACGCATATCATCATGCAAATTTCAAATTGTTATGTTATTGGGCCAAACAATTTGCACAACATGGGAAATCTCACATAGCAAACTCATGGAAGAGGAGAGGCCTCAGTGAGAATGCTGTGTCACACTTGATGACAGCTTCACTCAATAAACACAGTGACCCATCACAAACAGGCCAGCACCATAGGTATGTGTGGTACCTTGCTTCATCTTCATTTTTCATCTCTTGCATCTATGACCTTTCCTTTCTTGCGCTTAATGACTTCTCTTTTTGCAAGCATACAACCTTTATGTGTTATAGTTCAATATCTCAACGAGTTCTTAGTGAATTTTAACATATGACGTGCTGTGCTATGTATATATTAAAAATGTCCAGCTTTCTGTCATGGCCTGTTTCTTCAGAGTATGATGGGCCATGATAGGAGTATCTTAGCAACATTATTTTGATGTTGTGACCTGCATATCACATTTTCACAGAAGTGTGATCAGGACTTGGTGTCAATATCCTGTTCATGACGCTAAGTTACACACTCCAAGGAGTAAGTCGCCCTTTTGTGCCATTCCATTTTCTTTTGTTTTCATCTCACGTCTGTTCTGCATCACTTATTTTGTTTTCATCATTCCTTTGGCCACAAATTCTTTGCTACAGTTGCTTTTTTATGGTCATTGTAGGGAATGGGGTTATTAGTTAAGTGGGGGACTAACCACATACACAGTCCTTGTCAGGGTAAAGTACTCAAGTCACTAAATTAATCTGATCTCAACACTCTGGTAGCTATGGCACAGATCAGACACGCTTAGCAGCAATGTGTTAAGTATTTATGCAGTGCCAAAACAGTAATAAAGTCGAAACAAACAAGAAAATAAATCCCAAACCAATTTGGAAGGACAGAGTAAATTTCAATAAATTCAATAAATTAAACAACACTAAAATGACATAAATACAGTAAGGGGAACCAAACATATGAAAGCCAGCAGAGGTCAACTGGTAAAGTTAGATTTGAGGACCTAGGCAGAATCTGAGGCTGACTGGGATGGAGCATGGGTCAGATACAGAAACTAGGTTTTACCCAGTCTGAGGTTTTACCTTTGGACATAGTCTCAAAAATGGAAGTCCAAAATATTCAGTGTAGGAAGGCAGCAGACTGAAGGTGAGGAGGGTTCCATGAGGTCAAATAGCTGTTGGAAGAGTTCCCAAAATTGGTTTTGGTAGCAAAGCTCAGAATTAGAGAAATTTGGATTTCATGCCAAGGAAGGTTCTTCATCGGCAGGATACTTTTGGTGCCTTCACATGAACAAAATGTCTTCATTCTCACTTTGTCACTTTTTGGAAGCTGGGATTCCTTTAGCAGGGCAAAGCTTCAGGCTGTAGATGAAGGTAACTCCTCACATTTGGTTATTGTTTCCATGACAGCCTGCTGCAGAGAATTTGCCATCATGAAAAATCTCTGAGGGTGGGACTGAATCTTAAGCCTAGCAGCAATGCACCTTGTTTGGATCAGTTTGGCAGGTTTGACCTGGTCATCCAGATGTCTTTGGTGCCAAACCATTTCTAAGACCCAGGATTTTAGGAGTGGTAGGAGAAGGCCAGCCAGCCACAGGCAAGTATTGCAGGACCTCAGGCATAGCACTTGGGGTCAGGAATCTCTGCAGCAGAGTCAACCTGCAGGGTACAGGGTAGGTTCAGTTCGAACTGGTCAGTTGGAAATCTTCAGGTAAAGCCTCTTGTACCTTGTTGTGTTCCTGTAGTTTGAACAGGTCATAGCGAAAGCCCACTGCTGTGTGAATGGAATTTCAGTTTCAGCAGGATTAGAGTTTTATTTGCATAGAAACAGAAGTTGAAACTAGAGGATTTGACATGAAGGGCTGAGTACAGAGGCACATACAAATGGTGGAGCAATCCTCGCCCTCTGAAGGGGTGCTGCAATTAGTGTAGAAGGAGATGATATTTAATGGAGTGCTGCATTATAGAGACATTTAAGCAGAGTAGGTTGATGGACGATGACAAACTCAGTGGAGAGGTTCTGAAATATAAGCTTGTGAGCTGTTTTGTTGTCCACTTAGCAAATTAGGTCATCCTATGTTGCACTGATGGAGAACTGAGTCAAACTGCATCGATAGAACCCTATCTGGAAATCAACCAGGATATCCTGATCCTCAGTGTATTTGTTGATTTAA
Organism: Triturus cristatus; assembly: GCF_964204655.1. Classification (NCBI taxonomy): domain Eukaryota; kingdom Metazoa; phylum Chordata; class Amphibia; order Caudata; family Salamandridae; genus Triturus; species Triturus cristatus. Next base: position 419,509,695 of record NC_140582.1, read on the forward strand.
GTAACACAGCTCTTTCGATCAGTTTGCCTTGGTGGTTTAACAGAGCCTGCAATGCACTGCTCATGGATAAAATCCATGTATACTCCCTCTTGATTTGACAGGACAGCCAACAGTTGGCTCTTTCTCTCCTCTGTAGAATCTATTAACTACTCCTTTGTGATTTAACTATCTCCAATGGGTTGCTCTTGTTTTCATTGGTCAGATCTCACATAACACTTAATTATGGTATAACATAGCTTCCTAGAATGTTACCCTCTAATGCTATTTCTTGAGCTTCATAGACCATAAAAAACCCTACTGATATACTTCAACTGTTATTTCTACGTATGTTACTATTCATCATAAAGATAAAATCTCCATATGTGGCTTTCCTCACACTATCTGTCACACCCATGCTTATGCATAGTGACATTCAGACCACTGTACATGAGCCACGTCCTCAAACCTAACTCACCTTACTAACAATTCCCATACAGGCCAATCAACACTTTCCTGCAATGCACAACCTCAACATGTGTTGGAGCAGTATAAAAATAATGTAATCAGACCATGCTGAAAAATGCTTTACATCCTTCTTGGGGTAAATAAAGAGCTGTATGAATAACACATACATTATAATACAATGCAATATCAAATACTTCTCAAACAAAAGAGAATGATGGAAGCTGCTAAAGAAGTTCCACAAAAAAGGATGTCATCTGGTATTATGCACTCTCACTGGGGCAAGAGAGAGGTGTTTTGCTGGCTGGGATATTTCAGATTTCAGTTGGTAATTAACCCCTTCCCCGCTCATGACGGAACCGTTCCGTCATGAGCCACGGTTGCCGTGTGCTCATGACGGAACGGTTCCGTCATGACAATCCTGTTGGCGGCCGCTCCGCCTGCGCGGCGCTGTTTCCCCGCCTGTGCGAGGGGACAACGCAAATGGGCGGAGTCATGACGGAACCGTTCCGTCATGAGCACAGCTCAACTGTGGCTCATGACGGAGCGGCTCCGTCATGAGCACAGGCCCACCGCGCTGCCCCCCTGCCCCCCCCAGCGCTGCAGCGGAATGTCCGCAGCAGCGAAGGGGTTAAATATTTGAAAATTGTTTTTGAGTTTACATTGTTTTAAACATGCATTGATGTTAAATGGGATTGTTTTTAGCCTAATGTCAACTAATTTAGCTCTTGTCTCCTACATTCGGCTCTCAATATGAGTGACCTGGATTTCTCCCCAAAATACCAGTAATGCCAGAGGGCATATTTAAATGTAATTACAGTTTGAACCATAACGTTTTCCTGAGAATAGATGAATTACCATATAAATTGATAATTCAAAGTCCAATTCCCATCATAATTCTTCATTTTGCAATGGAGTTTCATACTGAGATTTCAACTATTTTAAGCAGCCAAAATCACCAGCTGAAATTCATTGGATCCATGATGCTTCCACTGATTTCATGATTCATATTGGGCTGGCAGCTGCTATTCCTGGCCCAATTCATAATGAAGGACTTTGTTTCAACTCCTTGCTTGTTTTCACTAGTAACATCATCGAGTTCTTCATATACCAACGTGAGTGTTCTCGGGTCTGCTGCTGCAATTTGATACTTTATATGTGAGTCTGATGGCTGGCACCCACTATAGTGGCATGCCATTTTTTTTTTTTTTTATTCTTTTTATTTGCATTTTTCAATAACAAACTTAAAACAATACAACTCACTGCTGTGTACATATTTTCAGCGATGACGATGCGTCTCCCCACCAACATAGCACCAAATACGAGGTTGCAAGGACACCCACTAGTGTTATACGACAGTCTGCTCTTCACCCAGCTGTCCATCTTCCTCCTCCTCCAGTACGCACCCACCCAACCCAACTTCTGCCAATACTCCCCACGGGCAAATGCAATGCTCACCATCTCCCTTCCGCCCTAGGGGATAGCAGCGAGCTACAGCGCCTGCAGCAGAGCGCGCTCCAACCAGTGCGTGAAGGGCCCCCATATATCCTTAGGCCTCGATCGCATCGGCATAAGCTCCCAGTACAAGGCGAGCTGCGTCTGACAGTAGACAGCGCTTCTGACCCATTCCCTAACGCTAGGCGACGTACCAACTCCCCAATGCATAGCAACTTGTCGTTTGGCCAGTAACAATAGCATCGCTGGCAGCTTACGGTGTTTGGGCTCAACCATATGTAAAATTCCCAGAAGCGTAACCTGTGGTGTGCATGGTATCTGTAGGCCCGTGATTTCGCATACTATCGTCACAACCCTTGTCCAGAAGGTCGCCAATGTGGGACAGTCCCACGCCATATGCAGAAAGGTGGCTCCACGAGTGGAACAGCGCCAGCACTCATCTGTGTCACTTAAGCCCATGCGTTGTAATCGGCTAGGGGTGCGATACGTCATGTGTATGTATTTGAAGTGGATCAGGCGTAGCCAGTAGTTGGGGGACAGTATCTCAAGAAGCTTACAACACAAGTCCCAGTGCACATCAGAAATATCTGCGCCCAATTCCGCCTCCCATAGGCCCCGCGCCGCCGGAAGAACCACGGGGTGATTAGCTTGCATTCGCACATACAATCGGGATACAAGCTTGCGCCCTGACTCCACGGACAACACATTTTCCAGGGCAAGCAGGTCCGGCGGCGGTGCCGGGAACGTGGGGAACAGCTTCCGGCACGAGTGGCGGAGCTGATAATAAAGAAGCGTGTCCAGTAGTGTCGGAGCTACCACACCACACATCTGCTCAAGCGTGAGGAAGGTGTCCCCCGGAAACAAATCGCCCCCAGTGTGAAGGCCCAGTACCGCGGCACGCTACCCGGTCTGCATATTTCGCAGCGGTGGCCACATCGGGTTCCCGCGCAGAGGCACGGATCGGGTGTAAAGAAGGTTCAACCCGGCCCTCCGTCTCAGCCCATCCCAAGCCCACCTGAGTGCATGCACCGGGTCGATTTCCGTGCATCTCCGGATGTGTGGCGCATAGAGTGCCACAGTTAGCGGCAGCGGGGCCGCTCTATCAGTCTCTATTGCCACGTGTGGTTGAAACGGTGTGGGGTGCGCCCAGTAGTGCAGGAACTGTGCCTGTGCACAGTAGGCATATAAGGAGAAGTCTGGTGCGGCCAGGCCTCCCTGGCGCTGTGGAAGAGTGAGGGTCTCCCATGCCACCCTCGGCTGTCTACCTCCCCAGGCCAGCTCCACCATACGTGAGCGTAACTGTCTCAAAAAATGTGCAGTTAGGGGCAGTGGGATATTCACGAATAAATATAGGAGTTTAGGTAGGATCACCATTTTAGCCACAGCGATTCTTCCAGCCAGCGAAAGGGGCAGATGCTTCCAGCGGCCGACCCTCTCGTCCAGCCAACCCATCACCCTCCCGTAATTTTCCGTCCATATCTGCTGCATATCCGTGCTTATCCAAATCCCCATGTACCGCACCGGCCCAGTTGCCCATTTCAGCGGGCAGTCCAGGGTAAAGCGGGGAGTCCCGGACGTCAGGGGTAAAATGACCGATTTCTCCCAATTGATATTCACTCCCGACAGCCGACCATACTCCATCAATTCTCTCGTCAGAGGGGAGAGGTTTACCTGAGGATCAGACACATATAGCGTAATATCATCCGCGTACAGCGATATGGACAGCGCCCTTGACGAGAAGCCAATGCACCTGGCCGCATGATGCTGTCTGATGCGGGCAGCCAAAGGCTCTGTGGCGATGGCAAAGAGCAGGGGCGATAGGGGGCAGCCCTGTCTCGTACCCCTACGAACGGCAAATGGTGCAGAGACGAGCCCGTTCACTCTCACCCTAGCAGTGATGCCGGTATAAAGCAGTGTAATGTATCTGATAAAGGCCTCACTCACACCTATGCGCTGCAGCAGAGGAAACAGGAACCCCCACTCCAGGGAGTCGAACGCTTTGGTGGCGTCTAATAGTACCGCCGCAGCCTTAACATGTGGGGCCAAATAGTGCAGCACCCCGAAGAGGGTGCGGAGGTTGTGGGATGTCGCGCTGCCCGGCACAAAGCCCGACTGATCCGGGCGGATAATGAGGGGCAACACCGGCTGTAGCCGAGTCGCGAGCATTTTTTCAAAGATCTTTGCGTCAGTATTAATTAAAGATAATGGCCTGTAGGAGTCGCATTGCTGGACATCCTTGTCCGGTTTTAGGAGGGTAATGATGACAGCCTCTCTCATGGATTCTGGGAGTATACCCGTCTCGACCGCTTCTGCATACACTGCCAAAAGTCGGGGGGCCAGGAGATCTGCATATTCCTTGTAAAACTGTGCCGGGAGGCCATCTGGTCCCGGTGCCTTGCCGGCTGCCAATGATCCTATTGCCTCCCGCACATCTTCTGCCGCAAATGGCCGATCGAAGTAACCTTTTTGGTGCGCATTGAAACATATAAGTTGTATTGTGTCAAAATAGTCAGACAGCTCCTCCTGTGGGTGGGCTGCCCGAGCCTTGTACAAGTCCCTGTAAAAGGTCCGAAAGGTATCCAGTATTTCCGGAGGTGTATACACGGTATCACCTCCCTCTGTCATCACTGAGGAGACGAAGGGAGAGGGTCGTTGTGAACGCAGCAGGAGGGCGAGCATTCTGCCAGGGCGATCCCCTTCCCCATATCTGCGGGCCACAGCATGCTTAGTCAGGAACTTAAGCTCCCTATCAGCTTCTGTCTGATATTCAGTTAGCGTGGAGTCTTTAGGACTTTGGCCTGTCACGCAATGCAGTGGCCCCTGATCACCACCTTAAACGCGTCCCATAAGGTGCCCAACGATGACACGGAACCCGCATTGTGCTCAAAGTAGTCGAGTATGTCCTGATGGATATCCTCATGAAACACCTGATCTGATAGGGCCTGCGTAGGCAATCGCCATGTGAAGGGTGTAATGTATGGCTGGGGGACAGTCAGAGTCAGTTCAACAGGCGAGTGGTCTGAGAGGGTGCGCGCCTTGTGGGTGACTTCAGACACCCAGGCATGGACCTGTGGGGTCAAGAGCCAGAAGTCCAAGCGGGACCAGGCTCCTCTGTGCGGGGTGAAGCAGGTGCCTTCCCTAACCGCGGGATGTAATACGCGCCACGAGTCCTGTAGATTATAATCAGCCATTAGGCCGCGTATAAGATCTGCAGCTTGCGGGTGATGCGCACGAGCAGCCCCTTCCCTATCTAGCTCCGGTGACAGCACGGCATTGAAATCTCCTCCCCACATGAATGCCCCTCCGCCCAGTGATTGTGCCAGGTGCCAGACGTGACGAAAAAACCCAGGGTCATCGGAGTTGGGGCCATATGTATTAACTAATGTGATCGGCATGTGAAATAGCTGCCCTAGCAGTATTATGAAGCGCCCCTCAGAATCCGCGTGTACCTTAAATGTCTGCCAGGGAAGGCCTTTACGGAGAAGAATAGCCACTCCCCGAGAGTAATTGGAGCAGCCGGAGGAGTGTATCTCGCCCCATCGAGCACATCTAAGTTTGACCCCGGCGTTGCGAGTCAAATGCGTTTCCTATAGGAAACATATGTCGATTTGGTGTCTTGTCAAATACGCATGGGTCAGGCGTATCTTGCGGTGATCGTTAAGACCACGGATATTCCATGTAAGGCAGCGCAGCGCGGTCAGGGAGGCTTATATGCGTGTGTCCTATGTAATGGCGAAGTCCCCAATGGCCCCCGTTCCAGGGCCCCCAGGGGGATCCCCCGCTTCACATTCCCCCGGTTCCACAACCATAAAAATTCGGCCCGTGGCAAGGCCGCATCATCATTTAGTGGTGTAGTTAAAAAAAAGCAGTGTAATAAAACCAACCAACAATAACCACAACCCCCCTCCACCCACTCCAACCCCCCAATCAGGTTGAGATACCTTCCCCCCCGCCACCCCACCCAACAGTAACTGTCCTGCAATAGTATCTCGGGAATCATCCCACAGGGGCGTGGGGTCACCGGCTAACTCCCCCGTCTAAAATCGACAGGGTGGCCGAACTGTTCTGCCTTCTACTCACGCAGTACATCAACTTACAGTTAGGGAGGCCCTGCATTTCTCCCCTTACAGTGTTCCACAGGGTATCAGCAAAGTTAACCGTGCTAAAGCTGACCATTCCCACAGCTCCGGGACAGGGCTATCGTTCCCACAGGCCCCAGGGACCCCGTAGGTGGTTACAGGCCGTGCAGCCGACAGTCACGGTGTCCGGCGTCACAATGTGTTACTGTGCTGCGTTATTCAGTGTCACTTAACTGGCCCATCGGTGGAGAATCTTGCTTATCTTGCCGCTCTCGCTGCGACCGTTCCGCGTGTCTCGCAAATTTGAGCGCATCCGCCGCCGCTGTGAAGACCATTGGCTTCCCTTTATGGTGTATCCGCAACTTGGCCGGGTACAGCATGGCATACTTAGTCCCCACCTTCTGGAAGATTTTTTTTGCCGGTACGAATTCTCGCCTCGCAGCCTGCACAGCCTGCGTAAAATCTGGGTGGCATGCCATTTGTAAGCAATAGTTCCACCAGAATTGACAAGGTCCTTTCATTGAATTAAATCTAGGGTCATGCCTTAATGCAACAATTTCTTATCTGGCATGGACAAATGCTGGACCCATATGTTTAATTTATTGAAATCTTGGTTCTATTGGGGTAGAATTGTTGTAATAAATTGTAGTTTTACGCTATTAGTGAGAGATTTGAAAGCATTGATGTGAATTGTTCCTGAGCTCCAACAAGGTCCAAACAATTTGACCTACCAGTATAAATTGGCTTCAGTGTGAAATCAATATATCATCCTTGGTCCAAGCAGCAAGTCCTTCCCCTGAGAATATCGATGTGATATATGCGCAATGACTACACAGATAGGAAATAAAGAGCTTAAAAGGTTCAAACTCAATTAACTAATTTACAAAAATATAATAAGAAAAGTGTTGCAAAAAAAGTTTTTAAAAAACTCACCACAGCAAATATAGAACATTGAAAACAAGTGATATAGTGATTTCTTATACTTAATTGGGACCTAACCTTCATCTGTGACCTAGGTTGTGCGACTTTGGTTGGAAATAGGTTGATGGTTGATCTCACTGTAAGTTTTTACTTTTAGAGTTAGGAACTTTTATAAATTAAGGCTGAGGGCTTTAGCCAGCTTAAGCTCCATCCCATTGGATAAATACATTGGAACCAAGGTTTTGAAGACGTAACTATTCCCAGAGCACATCAGTTGCCCCTTTCAAAACTTAAACTTGGCAACTGCCCTCATACAATCCTGATCAAGTTTATTTACCTCAAAATTAAAGAGTTAATCCTTTCAAGAGCAATTCAAAGAAACACAGTAAATGTTGCAAGGCAATATATATTTTCTACATTTCCCGATGTCTCCTACAAAACCTCTCAACCATTAGCTGAACAATTCAAAAATCAAGATGTTCAAATACAAGTTCTTCATGGGCATACTTGAAATTTCTCTTCCATAAAAAGCTCCAATGCTGTTCAGAGTATTATCTTTTATATAATTTCTTGAGGGCTTCTTTAACATAACAAAGACAGGATGAAGTCACGTTATCCTGTCTTTGGCAGATGACAACTCTGTTATACTAAGACCCTCCGATAAGGGAGGTAACATTGTTCTGTGGGGCAGGGATCTTTATGTTAAAGAAGCCCTCAGACAACTTGAAGGTGATATCTTCTATACCAAATCCAACTCTAATGAATACAACAATAGTATAGAGGAAACATGGAATAGACTTCACGATTGGCAAATCGAGGGGCTCCTCTCTTGGCACGAATTCTGCTTCCTCAAACGTGATTATCCTAAACTGCCAATTTTTTATTTGCTGCCTAAGGTTCACAAAAATCTCTTAGAACCCCCAGGCAGACCCATCATATCCTCCATAGGAAGTGTTAACGAAAATCTGTCAGTATATGTAGATCACTTCCTGAAAGATTATGTCATCCAACTTCCTACCTTCATTAAGGACACAACTGACTTTCTCAAAAAAAGAGATACCATCACATTGACAGAAGGCTCCATATTAATAACTATGGATGTCAGTGCCCTTTATACTGTCATTGACCACACTCAGGGTATGGAGGCTTGTTACTATTTCTTAAAAAAACGTGAAATAGGATTCAGAAACCACACTGTCATGCTAATAGAGATGATGAAACTCTGTCTACGCAACAACATATTTATGTTTGATGGTACCTTTTTCAAACAAATTCGTGGGGCGGCCATGGGTTCTGCTTTTTCTCCCAACTTCGCCAATTTATTTCTGGGGAAGTGGGAAGAAGAAATTATGACCAGTGTAGATCTCAAGGAGCACTTCACCAAGGTACATTTATGGTCCAGATACATTGACGACCTCTTCGTCATCTGGCGTGGCACAAAGGAAGAGGCTATTACCTTCATTGCAAAGCTGAATCAAAACAGCTACAATATACATCTTACATATAACATTAGCACACATCAGGTGGATTTCTTAGATACCAGTATCACGATCCAAGATGGCAAACTTATTTCCAAACTCCATAGAAAGGACACCGCAGGCAACAGCCTTCTACATGCCCTCAGCTCCCACCCTGAACCACTCAAATGGAGCATCCCTTATGGGGAGCTTTTGAGAGCCAAAAGAAATTGCACTCAAGAGGCGGATTTCATACTCGAGAGTAGCAACATACTCCAACGGTTCCGTGATAAGGGATATTCCGAGGGGGTACTGATTAAAGCCCTTTCTAAAGCCTCGATTATTCAGAGATCAGAGACCCTGAATCCTACGCCCAAACCTATTGTCTCCTCACAACTTCCAAGAATAATAACTACCTTTAACCAAAAGTCCAAACAAGTACAAAAAATAGTGGCTGATAATTGGAAAATTCTAAAATCTGACTCCATCATAGGCCCCAAATTGACCAACAGACCACTTATAACGTACAGAAGAGGCCGCAACTTAAGGGATATGTTGGTGAAAAGTGACATCTCTGATAAAAAGGGCCAACATATCCAAGGACTTAGTGGATTCTACCCTTGTGGGCACTGCAGGGCCTGTCGGTCTAGTGTGATGGTTAAAGACTTTGCAATACCAGGGACCAATACCAAAAAACAAATCAAACAATTTTTGACTTGTAGTTCCACTTATGTGATCTATATTTTGGAATGTCCATGTCACAAAAAATATGTGGGCAGTACTTTGTGCATGGCTAAGAAAAGAGTTCAGGAACATTTGAGGGCTATTAATAACAAAGACCCCAAATATCCCATTGCAAAACATTTCCAAACCGCACACCAATCAAACAATGACCTCTTAAGATACTATGCAATTGAACAAGTCAATGTTGGTAAGCGGGGTGGGAATCGCGAACTTGCCCTCAGAAAAAGAGAATCCAAATGGATTTTAGAATTGGAGACCAAATTCCCTGGGGGACACAATTTGGACGAGGAACTTGCAATCCATCTGCACACTGAGTAATTGTACATAGCTGCCTTCCAAATTGGTCCATTGTATTCTTATTGTGTCCTGATGTTCAACATGTAATCTGAGTGTTCTTGCAAACTGATTGATGATGATGTTTTTAATCTATTTTAATCACTTGTTCTTGTTACCTCTTTCTAGGAGTCAGCCGGGGGCACGTCACTCCTTAGAAAATCTGAGCACTGCACTGACCTTCACATGTCTGAACTGAATAGAAGACTGTCACCTCACCACGATAAGTTAAGAAACACACCTTCACTTTTGTTATTTTCAACCCCCCCCTATTTTGTATTTTCCTTGATCCTTGGATCTAGATGCACTCTGTTTACCTTGTTGGAACATCCCTAGTAGAACCTAATTTGATCTCCTCATTGGAGGATGGATACCCCAGATACTATGAGATTTAGCCTGATCACTTATCAAATCTCAAATTGACTCTTTTCGGGCACTAGACCGACTGCAATTTGCTTTTTTGTATATATGTGATGCTACGACATAGGCGCTTAACAATAAGTTATTCCTATGCACTCAATATGAGATGTAGTTCAGGTTTCTCATATATATTGATTGAATTCACTGTTTTGATTTCTAAATTTCTATGATGTAATAGAGATTTAACACAAAAGAACTAGTCAATAATGGCCGATGCATTTTCTTGAATATCAGTGTCCTTCCACTATGTTGACTATACATGGTGATCATTGGTGTTTGTACATAAGATGTTCCTGATTGGTTTGTGGTTAACGTGTGATCAAGGCACTTCTGTGCTGAAACGCGTAGCGTTATCTTGTGAATAAACTCCCACTAGCTGTACCTTTCTGAGAGCGTGTTTTGGCTTATCGTAGCAGGAAACTTTATTGACTCTAATAACTCGGCAGTGGGATTGGCCGAGTGCAACACGCCGCCTGACAATGGGATATGGATCCCGGAAACAAATCCTCTTGTGAAGCGACTGAATATATATATATATATATATATATATATATATATATATATATATATATATATATATATATATATATATTATCTACTGGCGGTCGCCAGTAGATAGTTATAGTTAGGACCTATATTCCATAGGAAATCCGCAACATTCTATTGGGAATATCTTTGGCGCCGATTGACGAATCTTCGCGAAATTCTCAAAACCTTTGGCCAGCTCCACTCCGCTCCTACCCTGAAAGTTTTGCGGTGATCCGTGAAGTGGGGCCCGAGAAAAAAGGGGGGTCCCTAAACGCGTTTTCCCCATGCAATTTCCCATAGGATCTTTTGTTGCAGCTACAGCCCGAACCGCTGAACGGAATGACACCAAATTTGGCAAAGAGATAGTCCTCAATTTGGACTCGTGCCTTTTGCATATTTGGTGTGAATCTGTTTAGTAGTTCCTGAGAAAATGAGGGTAAAAAAGTTAGTGATATCTATGGCCGCGGAGGATCCGCGGACCGTACCCGCACCGTAGGCGCACCCTCCCTGAACGGAGCGCGCACCCTCCCGATCGCGCGCTGAATGCTAATTGGCTGTCGAGCGTCTCTCTACATTCGAAACCAGGAACTGTTGGCGGCCATTTTCTGCCTCGGTAGAAGCGAGGCTGTAGATGGATGGGGAATAAGTGTGTAAAAGATATAAAGGGGGCAGAGTGTAAATACTCTGACCCTCCAGATCTGGTTAGGGGGTCCCAGAAGGACCCCCTGTGGCCCCCCTTTTTAAAACAAAAAAAGCGGCAAAATGCGCGCATGGTGCGTGCATCCTACCGCGTTGGATGCACGGATTCTCTTGCGGTGGGAGCGCGGATCCACGGCAACGTTTTTTGAAAAACGACAAGAAATCATTGGTTGTATAACAACTTTCTACACTGAAAGGTAGGGTGTATATTTTTGTTTTTTAAAGGTATGATTGTTATTGGTTAACAAAAACAGATTGTAAGGAACATTATATATGATAAGCTGATATGTTGAAAAGTCAAGCACACTTCCTGTCTTGTGTAGGAACATTGTGTGCTGAACTTGTGACCTGTGAGCTCAGTGCAGTGTTCCATGACCTGTTTCTATGGTAACAGGCAGAATGGTGGAAGGGTTGAAATGTATTTCAGTTGGAAAGGGTTGAAATGTTTAACCAATAGAAATGTGTGTTTGCTTTTGAGTTTATGTGCGAAGGATTGTGATTTGATGTTTACATGTATATGTGTGGAAAATGAAAGGGAAACTTTTTCATTCTTTGCTTTTGCTGAGAGGTGCACAGTGCAGAAATTCTGTAAAAGAAAATATGGTGAGTGATTGATATACTCCTTAATCCTCAAAAGAAATTGAAAGATGAGTTATTTAATTGTGAGGGGATGTATGTAGACTATTTCGATTTTAATCAGCCTAATGTATTTTTCCTGCTAAAGTGTAGGGAGTACTTTTTTTGCTCTACAATGTGTGTGCATGTAGAAACCATTCTGTGATTGGCATTTGTGTTTTTCATGTGTTTGTAGACAGATAACTGTGCAGTTTTTATATTTTGGTAGAATTAGAAACCAGTCATTGTTTATGAATTTGTGAAATGAGTTATGTTATGTTTCTATACTAAAATGTAGTACTACTTCTAGATGAAGAAATGTGTTTTGATATAGTGCAAGGGATAGTGTTGTTTGTCTAGAATCACACAGTGAGTCTGTGTGCATTTGGGAACCACTGTGAGAGAAGCATTTGGTAACATCGTGTATTTGCTGACAGATAACTGTTTTAAAACCAGTCAGGTTGTCAAGTTTTAGTAGCATTAAAAGAAAGTTATGGCTTATGCTTTCATTAAATTAGTCAGGCATTGACAGTAAATTACAGTCGTGAAATATGTAGATTGTGTGCAGTTTGCTTACCACTTGCACTGTAATGAATGCGTTTTGGTAAACTCATAGGGATAGTGGTGCTTGTCCAGAATCACATTGTGAGTCTGTGTGCATTTGGGATCACTGTGAGAGAAGCATTTGGTAACATCATGTATTTGCTGATAGATAACTGTTTTAAAACCTGTCATGTTGTGAAGTTTTAGTAGCATTAGAATGCAGTCTTTGCTTATATGTTGATTAAATGAGTCATGCTTTGACACTGATGTACTGTACCTAAATATTTATATTGTGTGCAGTCCCCTTACCCCTTCCACAGTAGTGAATGAGTTTTGGTAAAGTCCTAGGATAGTGTTGATTGTCTAAAATCACACTGTGAGTCTGTCTGCATTTGGGTAAGGATTGTGAGAGAAGCATTTGGTAACATTGTGTATTTACTGACAGATAACTGTTTTAAAACTTGTCATGTTGTCAAGTTTAAGTAGCCAGTCTTTGCTTATGCGTTGATTAAATTAGTCAGGCATTGACATTAAAGTGTAGTCATGAAATATGTAGACTGTGTGCAGTTCCTTTACCACTTCCACTGTAGTGAATGAGTTTTAGTAAACTCCTAGGGATAGTGTTGTTTGTCTAGAATCACACTGTGAGTCTGTGTGCATTTGGGAACCACTGTGAGAGAAGTGTTTGGTAACATCGTGTATTTGCTGGCAGATAAGTGTTGTAAAATATGTCATGTTGTCAAGTTTTAGTAGCATTAGGAGTTTGTGAGGAACATGGCGGCAGGTTAGCACCAGTTGCGGGACCTCCCGTGAAGGGCTCGGCGCCCTGTTGATTCTACATGGGCTATAGTAGACCTCTATGAAGCTTACCCGGATGGAAGGTGCCGGCGATGCGGGAGTTGTACGGCGCGCTGCAGGATGCGTCCTTTCCCGTTCTTTTCCGTCTTTTTTTTTCTTCCCCATTTGAGTAGGCGGTCGCGGTTGTGTTCGCAGCTGGGTCATGCATAGAGGAGTTGACGACGGCGGGCACTCGGACCCTGGAGACTCGGGAGACTCGGATATTTCAGGCACTAAAGGAGGGGCCTATTGCCTATGATGGGTTCTGTGCTCACCGATCACGACGATGGACACGGATTTGTGCAGCAGCAGCATTGACCTACTGCCGAGGGAGGAACGATGGCAGAGTTCAGCGCGCAACCTTAGGTAATCGGCCCCCATGGTGTTCCTCTGGACATACTGTAAGTTTGGCAAACAGCTTTTTTGAAGAGGAAGTGGCACGGGAGTGTATGGCTCTCAGTTTATTCAACTCAGGCTCTAGTTTGAAACCATGTTGCATCAGAGGGGAGAGCTGGCTTCAGGTCTGAGTAAGGGGAGTAATATTTCTGGTGATGCCTCTAGAAAACGGTACCCCCTGAGTAAGAGCGGGTCAGAAAAGGGGGTCTCATTATTAGAGGCTCCTCTTCTAAAAAATAGATATCAGCTACGGTCTCGGACCCAGTTTGGGTCTAAGATTAGTGACACTCTTGATCCCCTAGAGGGAGTAAAGGGCGTTGCTCCTACGACTCCTCGCAAAAAGAAAAACGCTAAGCCCAGAGACACTGTGAGACCTAGAGGCACGAAAGTAAATTGCGCTCCTGTGAAGTCCACTCCTTCACTTAAGACCTATTTTAAAATAATGGAGCAGTCTGTTGTATCAGAGGAAGTAGTCCAGCCGTCTATTCCATCTATTCCGGCTTCGGCTCAGAATGGCACCTTTCCTCCCCATGAATGTTTGGAGAATTTGGTTTCCCTCTCAGTTAGGATCCAGGAAAACGGGAAGGGATCCGGATCTGGATCAATTGTAGGGAGCCCTACAATTTTGCTGAATGCTCCAAGTCTAGGGGAGGTTTTGACCACGCCTTCTCAAGTGCCTATACCAACGCCTACTCAGGCAAACCCACGAAATAAAGGCTAAGAGCGTAGGGAAGGGGGCCCCAGGGATGGGGCGGGCCCAGAAGCTGAACATGAAGGTCAGTCAGCATTTACTTCTGGGAATGGAGAGACAGATAAGGATGGGTTACAGTTGGGATCCTTTCTCCAGACCCTTAGAAGTGACTTGCTATCCAAATTCGCAATTTCAGAGGCAAACCAGAGGGGTATTCATGAGAAATGTGAAGCACTAGAGTCTAAGCTGTATGACATTTCCATACGGACTGGGTCCCTTGAACTAGAAGTAAAAACTCTAACAGAATCAGTGCAAGGGAACATGAAGGATATCGTAGCTCTAAAGTCACAGAATCAAGCACTGCAGTTGGATCTGGAGAGACTCGAAATGCAGGCCCCCAAAAACAACCTGAGGATTCTTATGATCCCGGAGGGTGCGGAGAAGGGCGACATTAAGACCTTTATCTGTAAGCTGCTGAGAGAGGGAGTTCTGAAAGACCGCGGGGACATTGATCTAGAATCAGGGATCCAGAGAGTACACAGGGATCCACTCAAGCTTCATCCAGATAGGAAAGCCCCGAGGAAGATCTTGGTTAATTTTCAGACCTAAACAGTTAAGAAGCTGATTTTAGGAAGATCCTTGCATGGGGTGACATTACATCATGAGGCTGGGGTCTACCAAATCCGCTCAGATATAGGGTCTAGAACTGCGGAAAGACAGTGGGAGCTCGGCACTAGAATGCCAGAACTTAGAAGTTTGGGTGCACAGGTCCAGATGAAGTTTCCTGCATTACTTAAGGTAATGTGGAATAACAAAATGTATAATCTCACCTCCCCAGAGACTGTAGATGCCCTTTTGGGGCAGATGAAAGGATAGCTCTATAGGGGTTTTGTACAGGGGGTTTGGAGAGGTGGAGAGAAAGAGAAAAAGAAAAAAAGGGGAAGAAAGAATAAAAGGGGGAAAGGAGAAGGGGGAAAAGAAGAGGAGGAAAAAAACCCATAATTTAGAGTAAATAACTGATGGGAAACCATTACTATTGGTCTTTCTATGAGGAATGAGAGGGCGCCGAGTAGTTTTCTAGGGAGGTTTCCACATGGCGGTTGACGCCAAGGGATGGATGGTGGGTTCCTCGGGGGAGGGCGGGGCAGGTGGGGAGGGTGTGAGGGAGGGGGTAGGGGTGTATGGAAAATTGTCCTCATACAAATAAAAAAAAACAGAACGGCTCTAGACAGGTACCTCCCTCCCAGATTAGTTATGGGTAGTATACGGGAGATTAAGTTCCTTTCTTGGAATGTAAATGGTCTTAGGAACCCTGGGAAGTTTTCTAGGGTGTGTGAGTTGCTGATGAGGAGCGAGGCCCATATTTTCTTATTGCAGGAAACCCACCTGGAAGCTCAGGAATGTAAACAAAGTTTTAATAAACTTAGTTGGGTGCAGGAGGTTATATCATCAGATCAGAGGGGGTGCACAAGAGGGGTGGCTATGTTTATAAGATGTAATAGAGGGATCAAGATAGAGAACTGGGCCAGCGATCAATCCGGGAGGTGGATAGTAGCAACACTTTCTATTTGCGGGGTATCAATAGTATGTGCTGGGTATTACGGGCCGAATGAGGACAACCTGGGCCCCCTTTTAAATCTTCAGGCCTGTTTGCTAAGTATATCCTCCCCAGTTATACTTGGAGGAGACTTTATTTTGGTCTGGGATTCTCAATTGGACCGCAAATCTAAGGTAAAATATAATGTGCCCCCCAGAACCTTCTCGGCACTCAAGACTCTTGTTAAGGAATTTAGGCTGTTGGATTTGTGGAGAGCAGACAAAGGGAATATTAGGGAATATTCCTTTTACAGCAAGAAATATAAACAGTATTCTAGGATTGATTACTTTTTAGCAGATCAGTCCCTGCTCTTAGATCTTAAATCTATAGCCTATATCCCTGTCTCAATATCTGACCACTCCATAGTTGAGCTGAAACTTAATCTTAAGCTTAAAGAGTGTCAGAGGAGGTGGACTTTAAATAGGATCTTGTTACTAGATCAAAGTGTGAGAGTTGAGCTGGATGGGAAAATAGAGGTGTTTTTTAGGATCAATATAGCCTCCACAAGTGATCAAATAATGTGGGAATCTTTTAAGGCCTATCTGAGGGGAATATTGAGTTCATTAATGATCAATAGAAGTAGAATACCTAAAGAAGCTGATAAAGATAGCCGGAGGAAAATCAAAGAGAAGGAGAAGGATTTACAAAAGGCAGTTCTGACCGCCCGAAGTCTCATACCATCTTTAGAGAGAGACTTGATCTCTTTTCAAGCGGATCTCCAAGCCAAGGCTGATAAAATCTTGAAAGATAAATGGTATGCCAGTAAACTACAGCATTTCGCCTATGGCAAAAAATGTGGCTCCCTGCTGGCCTGGAAATCCAGAATAGATAGGGTCAGGAATAATATTAAGAGATTGGTCGAAAGAGGGTCTGGAGCTTTATTACAGGAAGATGATGAGATCAGGGAGGAGGCCAGGTCCTTCATGCAAGATCTATATAAGGAAGCTAATGACTACAGACCGGAGGATGTTATAATATGGCTCGACCAGAATGATCTTCCCTCCCTTTCTGAAACAGATAGGTTGTACTTATCAACCGGCATTTCAGAAGGAGAAATTAGGGATCAACTTAAAAAATTGAGTAGGGGTAAGGCTGCGGGGCCAGATGGGCTCCCGGTAGAGACATACTTGGTCTTATTAGACAGAGTGGTGCCGGTCTTAAAAACACTTTTCAATAGTATATTTCTATACGGGGAAGCGATCCCCCCTCATGGCTGGAAGCAACAGTCTCTTTATCCTAAAACAAGATAAAGATCCTCAAAAAATTGAGGCATATAGGCCTATTTCGTTGCTTAATGTACACCTTAAGATTTTTTCTGAGATCTTAGCTACTAGGATGGCAAAAATTATTAAAACTATTGTACACTCGGACCAGAAGGGTTTTATACCTGAGAGGCAGCTAAACGAGCTTACCTTTCAAGCTATAGGTGCAATAGATTATGCAATGGAAAGTAAACTACCGTTAACTCTTGTTGCAATCGACGCCGCTAAGGCGTTCGACCAGGTTAGATGGATCTATCTCTGGGAGACTATGCGTAGTTTTGGTTTTCCTACTAACTTTATTGGAGCCGTTAAATCCCTCTATTCAGCACCACGAGCAAAAGTTTTGGTTAACGGCACCTTATCGGAATGGTTCAATATTTCAAGAGGTACTAGACAGGGTTGCCCCCTGTCACCTTTATTGTTTAATTTATATATTGAACCCTTTGTTTGCTCCCTTAGAAAAGATCCTCTTATTTTGCCTTTTAAGGTTGCTGATTTAGAACTTAAGGTAGCTCTTTATGCAGATGACTTCTTAATGTACACTTCTGATCACTTGAAAGCAATACCTAGGCTTTTTAAATTAGCTGAGGAGTTTGGTATGATCTCTGGCTATGGAATTAATATAGAAAAGACTGAGATAATGAGTTAGAACTGTGTAAATTTGATACCAGGAGTAAGGAGTCGGATGAGATATTTAGGGATCCACTTAGCACAGAAGCTGATAGATACACCTAAGATCAGCTGGGAGAAGGTCGCCAAGGAGGTGGGTAGTTTATTATCACGTTGGGCGAATCTACCATTGAATATATATGGGAGGGTGAATCTCATTAAAATGATAATACTACCTAAGGATACTTTTCTGTTCAACTCAATTCCACTTTCTTTTAATTCTAGAGATATTGCCTCTCTTCAAGGGAAAATTTGGTCATTTATTTGGGCTACCAAAACTCCAAGAATAGCATGGAAAAAACTCAGGAGGGGACTGAAAAGAGGAGGTCTTGCTCTTCCTGATTTACTTTCCTATTGTCATGCTTTTCATTTTAAAAATTTTAGAATGTTAGCAAATAAGACTGATTCTTCGTCCATGGGCCATTTGTTTCAGACACTATTGCAGGATATTCCGCAAGGGCAGGAGTTTTTTCTCTATAAATTTGGGGACCCTAAGTTTTACAAAAAAGTTTGTCTTAAAATCCTATTAACTGCATTAAGAAGTTGGGGGTTTGTTAGGAATATACTACGAATATCATATTATACACCTCAGGCCCCAATTTGGGACTCCCCCGGTACCCCACTATGCCTCCAAGATCAACTGTCACAACCACTTAGATTAGCTGGCATTAAGACATGGGGTTACCTCCAGAAAGATTTTCAATTGATCAGTTGGGACTCCTTGTTCAATATAACGGGTGGAACACTAACTCGATTTAAATTCTATCAACTATCTGCATGGTGGGCAACTCAGGCTTGGTACAATGAAGACCCAGGCATATCTATCAACTCTATCTCGAGATCAGGACCATGGAAACGGGAAGTGTCGTTTTGGTATGGGACCTTCATAGACACAGGAGACTGTCTTGACCTAGAGGTGGAGAGTAGGTGGGGTGATGTTCTCCTTGAAAATGACTTATTGAAACTCTGGTGTGACTCATTCTCTATGCTACAGTCTGTGGTTAAACCAGCCAATTTAAGGAGGAACCATCTGTACACTACTTATAGAGTTTATTGGACCCCGGGTAAACTTTCCAAGATGTCTTCTACAATCTATTATTGCCTCAGATGCAAGTATCCAGCTGCCGATGATCTTCACATGTTTATGGACTGCCCGAAAATTGTCCCCTTTTGGCAGGGGGTATGTGGCTTTCTCCGGGATGTGTTATATATGCAGGTTGAAGTTAATATTAGGCTTATCTTTTTTGGTCTCTTGCCGAGTTACGGCCTTAATGCCCTTGCGTCAAAATTTGCATTTTATGTAGTAATTATTGCAAGGAGGGAAATTTGTAAATCTTGGAAGCTGGAAATACCACCCTCCTTTGCTGCTTGCTTAAAAAACATCATCACAGTTAGTCAATCTGATATGACCTGCGACAATTCTAGTGCGGATAAAATCTGGGCAGCATTAGAGACCTGGAGAGGGAGATAACATCTGTCCTATGATTATGTCAGAGGTCTGTGGTCCGGTCCTCCCCAGTAACGGTGCTTAGGTGCTGTGAACGGGAGTGGGAACAGGACACAGATGTACTTCTGGGAGGATGCTACGCCTTCCGTTTTGGGGGTGTGTCGGAGGGGGTGGAAGTTCCGCCTCTAGAGTGGTCTCGCTGATGGCATGTATGAGGACTAAAAAAAAAAAAAAAAAAAAAAAAGTTTTAGTAGCATTAGAAGACAGTTATGGCTTATGCTCTCATTATATGAGTCAGGCATTGACAGTAAATTGCAGTTCTGAAATATGTAGATTGTGTGCAGTTCCATTACCACTTGCACTGTAGTGAATGAGTTTTGGTATACTCATAGGGATAGTGTTGCTTCTCTAGAATCACAATGTGAGTTAGTGTGTATTTGGGATCACTGTGAGAGAAGCATTTGGTAACATCATGTATTTGCTGACAGATAACTGTTTTAAAACCTGTCATGTTGTGAAGTTTTAGTAGGATTAGAATCCTGTCTTTGCTTATGCGTTGATTAAATGAGTCATGCTTTGACACTGATGTGGTGTACTTAAATATGTATATTGTGTGCAGTACCATTAACTCTTCCAGAGTAGTGAATGAGTTTTGGTAAACTCATAGGGATAGTGGTGCTTGTCTAGAATCACACTGTGAGTTAGTGTGTATTTGGGATCAGTGTGAGCGAATCATTTGGTAACATCATGTATTTGTTGACAGATAACTGTTTTAAAATCTGTCATGTTGTGAAGTTTTAGTAGCATTAGAATCCAGTCTTTGCTTATATGTTGATTAAATGAGTCATGCCTTGACACTGATGTGCTGTACTTAAATATGTAGATTGTGTCCAGTCCCCTTACCCCTTCAACAGTAGTGAATGAGTTTTGGTAAAGTCCTAGGATAGTGTTGATTGTCTAAAATCACACTGTGAGTCTGTGTGCATTTGGGTAAGGATTGTGAGAGAAGCATTTGGTAACATCGTGTATTTACTGACAGATAACTGTTTTAAAACCTGTCATGTTGTCAAGTTTTAGTAGCATTAGAAGCCAGTCTTTGCTTATGCGTTGATTAAATTAGTCAGGCATTGACATTAAAGTGTAGTTGTGAAATATGTAGATTGTATGCAGTTCCTTTACCACTTCCACTGTAGTGAATGAGTTTTGGTAAACTCCTAGGGATAGTGTTGTTTGTCTAGAATCACACTGTGAGTCTGTGTGCATTTGGGAACCACTGTGAGAGGTTTTTTTTGTAACATTGTGTATTTGCTGACAGATAAGTGTTGTAAAACATGTCATGTTGTCAAGTTTTAGTAGCATTAGAAGACAGTTATGGCTTATGCTTTCATTATATGAGTCAGGCATTGACAGTAAATTGCAGTTGTGAAATATGTAGATTGTGTGCAGTTCCCTTACCACTTGCACTGTAGTATATGAGTTTTGGTAAACTCATAGGGATAGTGGTGCTTGTCTAGAACCACACTGTGAGTCTGTGTCCATTTGGGATTACTGTGAGAGAAGCATTTGGTAACATCATGTATTTGCTGATAGATAACTGTTTTAAAACCTGTCATGTTGTGAAGTTTTAGTAGGATTAGAATCCAGTCTTTGCTTATGCGTTGATTAAATGAGTCATGCTTTGACACTGATGTGGTGTACTTAAATATGTAGATTGTGTGCAGTACCATTAACTCTTCCAGAGTAGTGAATGAGTTTTGGTAAACTCCTAGGATAGTGTTGATTGTCTAAAATCACACTGTGAGTCTGTGTGCATTTGGGTAAGGATTGTGAGAGAAGCATTTGGTAACATCGTGTATTTACTGACAGATAACTGTTTTAAAACCTGTCATGTTGTCAAGTTTTAGTAGCATTAGAAGCCAGTCTTTGCTTATGCGTTGATTAAATTAGTCAGGCATTGACATTAAAGTGTAGTTGTGAAATATGTAGATTGTATGCAGTTCCTTTACCACTTCCACTGTAGTGAATGAGTTTTGGTAAACTCCTAGGGATAGTGTTGTTTGTCTAGAATCACACTGTGAGTCTGTGTGCATTTGGGAACCACTGTGAGAGGTTTTTTTTGTAACATTGTGTATTTGCTGACAGATAAGTGTTGTAAAACATGTCATGTTGTCAAGTTTTAGTAGCATTAGAAGACAGTTATGGCTTATGCTTTCATTATATGAGTCAGGCATTGACAGTAAATTGCAGTTGTGAAATATGTAGATTGTGTGCAGTTCCCTTACCACTTGCACTGTAGTATATGAGTTTTGGTAAACTCATAGGGATAGTGGTGCTTGTCTAGAACCACACTGTGAGTCTGTGTCCATTTGGGATTACTGTGAGAGAAGCATTTGGTAACATCATGTATTTGCTGATAGATAACTGTTTTAAAACCTGTCATGTTGTGAAGTTTTAGTAGGATTAGAATCCAGTCTTTGCTTATGCGTTGATTAAATGAGTCATGCTTTGACACTGATGTGGTGTACTTAAATATGTAGATTGTGTGCAGTACCATTAACTCTTCCAGAGTAGTGAATGAGTTTTGGTAAACTCCTAGGATAGTGTTGCTTGTCTAAAATCACACTGTGAGTCTGTGTACATTTGGGTAAGGATTGTGAGAGAAGCATTTGGTAACATCGTGTATTTGCTGACAAATACCTGTTTTAAAACCGGTCATGTTGTGAAGTTTTAGTAGCATTAGAAGTAGGCCTGGGCTAAAATGTTGTTCCGTTCGCGGAAATTGCGATAATTTGACATTTTCGCGTTCCGCGGAAAGCGTGAAAATGTCAAAATTTCCGCATTCCGCAGCTTGGCGATAATTTGTTTCTTGCTCGTGCTGTAAAATAATACATTCTCGTGCGCGCGCGATCGCCTTACCTGAATCCCTGCGTTCGCCGACAAGTTTTCTAGATCCGGTCGCGTTCTCCATGAGATGTTGTATTGTTTTTAGCCATTTGCGCTGTCTCGCGACAGTTCGCGCCCGCAGTGACATCATGCGTCGCGCGATCACGTCTTTCTTCTCGCGATCATGCACCGCGAGACAACTGAAAACAAGATGGCCGCGCCCGCGAGCAACCACATGGGTAAGTTGGCGAGCCGCAACCATGCAGAAAATCTCACGAACATGCGGGAAAAAACCTTCCGCATCTTCGCGATATTTCCGCGTGTTTGCGATAATTTGTAACATTTTCTCGATAATTTGCAAAAGTGGATTTCGCAAATTCCGCCCACCCCTAATTAGAAGCCAGTCTTTGCTTATGCTGTGAGTATATGAGTCAGACTTTGACATAAAAGTGCAGTCCTGAAATATGAAGATTGTGTGCAGTTCGCTTACCACTTCCACTGTAGTGAATGAGTTTTGGTAAACTCCTAGGGATAGTGGTGCTTGTCTAGAATCACACTGTGAGTCTGTGTGCATTTGAGAACCACTGTGAGAGAGGCATTTGGTAACATCGTGTATTTGCTGACAGATAACTAATTTAAAACCTCTCATGTTGTCAAGTTTTAGCAGCATTAGAAGCTAGTCTTTGCTTATGCATTGATAAAAAATTTGTCAGGGGTTGACACTAAGGTGCAGTACCATGTACTATTCTGTTCACTGTGGCAGAACTGAAAATGTAAAAGTTTTATCTAAGCACTGTCCTAGAAAGTAGTCTGATTATTTAGTCAGTTTCTAAGTACCAAATAGACTGCTTCAACTGTCTATGCAGTATGCATGTAGTGTTCTAACATACTATACACTTGTCTTTTACACCTTCAATTCCCTAGTCATTATCCATAGACTTCCAGGAAATATCCTGTCACTGCCTTTGCAGTCCTCTAGAGACCGATTCAACAGCATGTACTAATCCATTCACTGTGCCAAAACCCAAACACTTATAAATTCACCAAGACACTCTCTTTCCAGTACTCTAATGATTCAGTCACTGCCTAAGTATTCATGCACAGAGCCAGGTCTTAGCATATGGACTTCTTCAAACCCCTATCCACTATGCATGCAGTCCTCTAAGCACCTACACACTTGTCTTTCACACCTTCAATTCCCCAGTCAGTATCCATTCACTTCCAGCAAACACCCTGTCACTCCATTTGCACTCCTCTAGTGACCCATTCAGCATCATGTACTAATCCATTCACTGCGCCAAACCCTAATAAATTCACCCAGGCACTCTCCTTGCAGTACTCTAATCATTCAGTCAGTACCCAAGTACTCATCCAGTGACCCAGGCCTTAGTATATGGACTGCTTCAAACCCTTATCCACTATGCATGCAGTACTCTAACCACCTACACAATTGTCTTTCTCACCTTCAATTCCCTAGTCAGTATCCATACACTTCCAGGAAATACCCTGTCACTCCCTTTGCAGTCATCTAGTGACCCATTTAGCACCATGTACTAATCCATTCACTGTGCTAAAACCCAAACACTTATAAATTCACCAAGATACTATCTTTGCAGTACTCTAATCATTCAGTCAGTGCCTAAGTATTCATATACTGAGCCAGGCCTTAGCACATGGACTGCTTCAAACCCCTATGCACTATGCATGCAGTCTTCTAACCACCTAGACACTTGTCTTTCACACTTTCAATTTCCTAGTCAGTATCCATACAGTCCAGCACTTTTGACTGCCTTTGCAATCCTCTAGTGACTCATTCAGTACCAAGTACTAATCCATTCCCTGTGCGAAAATCCTAGCACTTATAAATTCGCCTAGGCACTCTCCTTGCTGTACTCTAATCATTCAGTCAGTACCCAAGTAGTCATGCAGTGAGCCAGGCCTTAGCACATGGACTGCTTTAAATGCCTATGCAGTATTGATGCAGGCCTCTAATCACCTACACAGTTGTCTTTCACACCTTCAATTCTCTAGTTAGTATTCATACTCTTCTAGCAAACACCCTGTCACTCACCCAGTGTGTCTCCTTATAGTACTGTAATCATTTAGTCAGTTAGCATGTAGTGTTTTAGTGAGGTAGGCTTTAGGGCATGAACTGCTTCAAAGTAGTATGCACTATGCATGTAGTGTTTTAACGATCATCACACTTGTGGTTCAGAGCTATAGTTTCTTAGTCAGTTTTTATATAAAATGTATTTGTACAGTAATGGAATAGTATAAATTTGAAAGTTATTAATATACATTTATTTGTGATTCTTTTTTACAGATACAGAACAGGAGTGTTTCTCATCTGTTTGCACTCTTCTCGTGCAAGATTGTTTGGATGAAGGGTCCTTAGGTTTTTCATCATATTTGCTGTGCCGCACGAGTATTTTTTGTTAGGATCCCCTCGTAACAGAACTCTTTGGCAAATCTTGCGAATGAAGAAGGTGGCATTGGTCTTTGTTTGCCCCCTGGAAAAAATTAAAAATGTCTTCACCACTGATGAAAAACGTTGTGGGCGTGGTGCCTTCTGCAAAGACAATTCCTCAGATTCTGTAAATATTTTAAAGCGGCAACATTTTCAGTTTTTGTAAGTCAAACTTATAAAATGTTGTTAGCTGTGTACATTTTATATATCTGTGATTTGTTTCTTGTGGTATTTTGTTAAGAATACCATGTGTTTTTTTTTTAACAATCTTTTTGATTTTCCAGGTCTGTCGTCGACATCCGTGGTTCCCACAGGAGTGTTCTGCTTTGTTGTTTTGTATTATTTTTGTTACATTTTGTTTATTAGTTTATTGTTTATATTTATGTTAATAAAAATATAAAGTTTGAAAATAGTTTATCGTTTATATATTTATTATTATAAAAAATAAAGTTTGAAAAAACAATTAATAATGTTTTTGGTTGTTCTCTTAACTGCTGTGTGACTCTTTCTTGTTCTTATTACTGTTATTTGATGGAGTCCACCATGGTGTTAAATTTTGGGGCACTTATCGCTGGAATACTATTGCTATCTGTAGTTTGCACCACCTTCTGAATAGTGTGTTAGATTTATCTCAACTTTACTTCCGTTAAAGTGCTGATAATGAAATGGAGAGTAGCTGTTCCCGTGCAAAAAGACATGACGTGCACCTTTGCGATTTATTCTAAATACTAAAATCCTGTATTGTATTGCACTGAGGTATTGGCTGCACTTACAGTGTACACAAAAAATCTATTAAGAAATCTCATTGTATTTATATTGATTGGGAATAGTGCGTCAGGTGCTGGATCTTGACGAGATACACTGCTCAGTTCGTATATTGTTCTGCATACGAAAAAAATCACATCACAACTTTCACACTAATTGCAAGGCGAAACAAATTCCGGCGATAAGACACGTTAGCACAAGGGATTTTACACCTGCTTTCTGCTGGTGTTAAGCAGGACAACTACCTGCACCATGAAAGGAACACAGCCAAGAGCCACACCAGAACACCCACAGGTGCCATAAAGTCAATGAGCATGATACAGGGATACCCATGAGGGCCAGAAGACTCATTTCAACAACTCCAGGACCGCCAATGCCCCCCAAACCCATATCTTAGTAAGTGTGTCCCTGTGGTCATTGTCTTAGCATGATAGGCACGAGCCCTGCAACATCACAGTGTGCTGTCACCTCAGCGTTGGCAGTGAGCCTGGATGTGTAGCTACGTATGCATCCTCCTACATGCACAACTGGCGTGTGCTGGTCTGGGGTTCACAGGTCAGTGGAGGGGTGTGCCTATCCAGCAAGGGGAACGGGGTGTCACGGACATGTCCGTGTACAGGAAGTGCGGTAAGTGTGTCTCTGTGTTCTGGTGTGGCCTGTTACAAGAGCCGCAGCTGTCGATGTTGTAAAGTGGCATGTACCACTTCCAAACGGCACTGTGATGTTGTTGTTGGAATGTAGCAGGACATGCACAAATAGGCATTATAATGGCGTGCCGTACGAGTGCAAGAGATACAACAGCTCACCGTACAAAAGTGTGGGGGCTCGTGGGAGGGAGGAGCAGCCATTTGGCAACATAACACACAGTGAACTCGACCATGTGCCACATGCTGGGCATCTCAACCATGATGACCACGGTCGCAGACATCCCACAACACCAACGATTGGCCTTTGTACACATCCTGTATGAATGCAGCATGGTTTTCACTTCTATGCTCGTTCAGTGGTGTGATGTTGGCGGGTTGTGTGACTTGTGCTCCTTGTTGGTGTGTTTCATTTTGGCCATTGTTTGTTTATACTTGTGCTGTACTTAATTGTGCATGTGTGCCATTCTGCCCATCTCCCCTCATCCCCCCACTCCCTGCTTCTTCCTCTTCCTGGTGCTGTTGTGTCTATAATGTTGTTGCTGCACACATAAATACATGTAAAGAATAAATTAGAATAGTTCCTTGATTCTTTTAGGTTTCAAAACTTCTCTATTGGTTTCTTTTTAATCTTCCATATGAACCGTTTTTTAAATATTCAACAACACATAGAAGTCAGAAGTGCAACGTATTCTATCAACACACTTTCTAGAACATTCTACAACACGTGCAGCTTAAAAGTTCATCAATTTTTTAAAACTTTACGATATTTTTTTGTAACATTTTCTTGAACATTTAATGACACGTGCAAGTTAAAATTTGACGATTGTTTTAATTTCGAACAGTGCCTTCCAAATGCAAGTAGCAGGTGTGGTTGAGCTGAGCAAATTTTATCCTATGATATGTACTCCACGTTGAAACTGCTTTTTCTTAACCAATCACAAAGATGCTTTTCCACAAAACTAATGTGCACCCTACTTTTAAAAAAGAATGCTTTTCATGATATCTTCAGAGATAAGTTACTCACTGAAAAAACCATAGGTTTCATGCACGTTATAGTTAGGAATTGGCATTTAAAAAACCTTTGAAATTGGCTGAAAAAAACAAAGTTTTCAGGGGCGTTATAGTTAGGAATTGGCATTTAAAAAACCTTAGAAATTCACAGAAAAAACCATAGGTTTCAGGGGTGTTATAGTTAGCTGGACATTTCCCTCGTACAAAACCATTTAAATTCCCCTGTTATAGTTAGTTCAGCTATGACGTCACATATTACATCACTCATGACATGGTCAGTGACATCACTGATGACATCACTGATGACATCTCAGATGACATCACTGATGACATCATCCAGTGACTGTGTGTTTCTGTAAATTTTAAATATGTTTTATATATTTATAGTGAAAGGCCTGTGAAAGAATGAGTGGCTGTACAAGTGTGTGAATAGATGATTTTCTAGGTGCATAACTGACTCTATAAGTGAGTCATTAAATGTATCTTACTGCAGACTAGTGACTAAACTGTGTGAATGTCTGTATGTGTCTGTCTGTTGGTGTATAAGTGGCTGCATGGTTTTGTGAATAGCTATATGAGTGTCTATATGGGTTATCGATTGGTTGTCTGAGAATCTGTATGGGTGCCTGACTGTTTGTGTGGGTAGGCTGTGTGTGACTCTGTGCATAGATGTGTGAGTGGGTGATTCTATGGGGGCATGGTTTTAAGAGTGCATCTGTGAGGAACTGTATGGTTGAGTGAGTGTATGTATGGGTGTGTTAGGGATTGAATGTATATCTCAGTGGTACATTTGTGACTAACTACATATGTGAAAGGCAGTATATATGTGTGTGAGAGTATATAAGTGGGTATATGTGAGAGTGTGTGATTGTGAGAGTGGCTGTATGGATGAGTGTGTGCTTGTATCAATGATTGTATAAGAGCGTAAGAATGTGGGACTATTTTTATGAGTAAGTGAACTTGAGTGTGTATAACTGCATAGGTGAGTAAATGGGAGTGTGATTAATTATTTGCATGACTGACTAGGTGTGACAGTACCTCTATGGATGATATGGTGTGTGAGTGTCTATGTAGGTGTATAAATGCATATGATAGTCTTGTACGGAGTGACTGTAAGTATGAGTGACTGTACATGTGAATGAGTGGAGGTGTATGTAGACCTAAGAGTTAATAAGTGGGTATGTAGTTATTGGTATTGGAGTATCTATGGTTTTGAGAATGGACGTCTGAAATTTTGAGTTCGTGTATCAACGGTTAAATTAGGGTGTGAGAAGATGCAGTAATTTATCACATGGATGATGTCATCAGTGATGTCATCAGTGATGTCATTTGAGATGTCATCAGTAATGTCATCAGTGATGTCACTGACCATGTCATGAGTGATCTAATATGTGACGTCATCAACAGTGCATTGCGGGGGCGCGAGTTATAGTTAGCTGAACTAACTATAACAGGGGAATTTCGATGGTTTTGTACGAGGGAAATGTCAAGCTAACTATAACACCCCTGAAACCTATGGGTTTTTCAGTGAATTTCTAAGGTTTTTTAAATGCCAATTCCTAACTATAACACCCCTGAAGCCTTTGTTTTTTTCAGTGAATATAAATATATATATCCAGCAAAGACTATCGCTTTTGCTCAAGCCTCTTTGCGTGAGGAGTGTCCAGCGGGGTAGCAAACCCCAAATATCCACAACAAAAAATGCAACTCGGCACAGGAACCACAATTCCAGGTCAATAATCACAGCGCTGGCACTCTTATTGATTTATTGATATGAACGCATGTTTATCCACACACGGCAGTAGGTAATGTCCCAGCGCACTTTGGAGTTTGAAGCACTCCTTGATCACGGGTCAGGCGTAAATGTGCAATCTGCCTCTTTTAAAGGGACAGATAGTGCACTATCCAAACAACATAGAAAAGACACTTTGCTTACTATTTCATTTGTTATATGAGCATTCAGAGCGAGATTACTGGCATTTCAAAATAACACGTTTCTGTTCATGGGACAGTATTAGTCGCTTACATATGCTGGGTTGTTGCACAAAATTATACAATTGTATACAATCAAAACACAGTGTTTAAATTTGTAAACACCTAATTACACATATTGCAATGATACTTTTTTATGCGCGATTACCAAATCATGTTTGAGCTATTTTAGATGATTTATGGCACTATTGCTCAGTTATGTGATAACAGTTGCAGTTTTCAAGCCCCAGTGGACATTTTATAAGAGAGAAAACATAAAATCAATATCAATCCCAAGGACAAGAGTAATCATACTCAATTTGACCTTCAGTGAGCTCATGCATGATCCAATTCTGCCCCTGTGGGCACAGTAATAGATGAGTAATGCCCTATACAGACAGGTACCAATTCATATCCCAGTCAAATAATACGAATGTGCCATCTGACACTGCCACATTTACATAAGTGTGCTGAATAGATCAAACAATTATAAATCATTGTATTTGTGCAATCATACCCTGTACATTATTGTGTACTAGACTTTAAGACATGTACTTCATTTCCAATGAATCATCACTGCCACAATTGGTGACGTCCACACCTAAAATCTAAGTAGGACTTGACAATTAATGATATAAATGGATGTATTCCAGCCATCTACTATCTAATCACTTCTCCGCTCTTTTAAACATTCTCTGTGTAAAATGAAAAAAAACAAAGTATACTCATTATAATCAATGTTACAACACACAGATTAAACAGGCACTAGCCAAATGTACTGCCATTTCTTCATCCAGATTCAAACCTTTGGGAAACCCAGCATCATATTTTATTATCATCTTAGATTTGAGTCTTCTTAACTCAGTTGTACAACCACCCCCTCTTTCTTTGATTGGTATGGTATCAAGCACTACAAATTTCATTAGATTACAATTTTGAGCATCATGTATTTTAAAATGGCGAGCCACCAAATAGTGCTGATCATTATTACGAATGGCTTGCATGTGCTCTAGAACACGCTTCCTGGCCCTATGAATTAGCTGCTTATATGGGCAAGTTTGCAAGGATAATACGCGCATATACTACATACTCTGAATCACATGTTAGGTACTTGTTGATGATAAAAGGTTTCTGGGTTAATGACAATTGGACTTTTTTGCAACTGTTACTAAACTTGCAGGCCTTACATCGATTGCATGTATAAAAAACTTTGATAATACTTCTGGTTATTTCAGGGTTAACCAGAGATTGAACTGTATCAAAAAAGGACCCCCTGAATCTGCTAGTAGTTCCTTGGGCAGGGAAACAATTCTTAAGGTAATAACAATTCCTAGGCAACAGGAAACCTGGCGAAAATCAGGTTTTACACATAAAAAATGTGGAACAGAAGCTCAGTGTACTACCAAAAGACAGTTAAGAACAACTCATTTTATTCATGCATATTATTTTGTTAAAACAGGTACGACAACACCAAGAAGAATAACATAACAATAACATGACGATCAATCTAACCATACATATATTTCTATTCAATTCACATACATTCTAATATACAAATGCATAAAGAACACATAAAAGTGCATAGTATGGTAAAATAACTCAAAGGTGGCTAGATCTAAGTAGATGAAGATGTTAATCTCTATTTATTAACCAGAGATTGCTACAGCAAGTCTTGTACGGATTTAGCCTTCATAAATGTTATTTGTGGATGTTCCCCAATAACAGGTGCCAAATCTGGATCTGTGTGTAACACATTCAAATATTTTCTTAAACTTTTTTTCAAATTAGAGGATTGATTACTATAGGTGCTGATGAATCTGATTTTTTCATCTGGTATATGTATAGGCTTTGGACAAAGTAAATTATTCCTGTCCAATGTTCTTACTTTTTCAACAGCATTACATACAGTTTTGTTGCTGTATCCTCTGTCTTTAAATCTTTGCTACATGGTAGCTACATCATTATTGAATCATTCATCACTGCTGCAATTTCTCCTGGCTCTCATCAATTTGCAGTAAGGAATGCTTTCAATGAGAGCCCCTGGGTGACAGCTATTAGCTCTTAATAAGCTGTTACCTGATGTAGACTTCCTATATAGCTTACTTATCAATTTGCCATTTTGAGCAGTGAGTTGGATATCAAGAAACTCAATGGTAATATTTTCAATATGGCTAGTGATTGATAGATTAAGGGTATTCTGAATTAGGATGTTAACAAAATCAAGAGCTTTCTCTCGTGTACCATCCCATATACAAAATATTCTGTCAATATAGCGCACCCAGAGGACGGCATGGGATTGAAATAGGTCGATGTTATGGACTACTTGCTCCTCCCACCAGCCGAGGTACAGACCTGCAAAGCTGGGGGAGAAGCATAAACCCATCGCCGTCCCCAGGGTTTCTCTGTAAATGACTTCATTAAAAATGAAGAAATCACTGTCGAGACATTTACTGATCATTTCAATGATCATCTGAGAATGCAACATGTATGAGATTGGTCTAGATTAAAAAAATGATTCACATGCATTGATTCCTAATGTATGAGGGATGCATGTGTAGAGGCTATTGACATCAAGCCTTAATAAAAGATATTCTTTTTTTCCATTCTATGTCTTTGATGCACTTCAAAAATTCTCCAGTATCACATATGTAGGATGGCAAAATCTGCACTAACGGTTGGAGAAAATGGTCCACGTACTTAGACATGTTCTCCAGTATGCTGCCCCTTGAGAAGACAATAGGTCTCCCCGGAGGGGTACAAGCGTTCTTGTGCAGTTTCGGAAGCAGATACAGCGCTGGTATCTTAGAGAATCTACATAATTTGATGTGGCTGAGGACCATGTATTTGAGTGAGGGCTTGAAACAACTTAATGATTGTCATCAATACGAGAAATCGTCAAGAGAATGTCATGCCCAAAGCAATTGGGCGTATATAAACAAACTGACAGAATGGAAAGATAAGGGGATCCTGGAACTTGATGAATTAAAATTTTTATTATGTAGATTCCCCAAGTTACCAGCGCTGTATCTGCTCTTTAAAAGAGGCAGATTGAAAGTTTACGCCTAACCCGTGATCAAGGAGTGCTTCAAACTCGAAAACGCGTTGGGACATTACCTACTGCAGTGAGTGAATAAACATATGTTTATATCAATAGGAGTCCCGGTGCTGTGATTATTGACCTGGAATTGTGGTTCCTGTGCCGAGTTGCAAGTTTTGTTGTGGAGATATATATATATTATCTACTGGCGGTCGCCAGTAGATAGTTATAGTTAGGACCGTGTTTCCATAGGAAATCCGCAACATTCTATTTGGAATAACTTTGGCGCCGGTTGACGAATCCTCGCAAAATTTTCAAAATAGGTGGGGCGCTCCGCTCCGCTCCTACCCTGAAAGTCTCGGGGTGATTCTTCAAGCGGGGGCCGAGAAAAAAGGGGGTCCCAAAACACGTTTTCCCCATGCATTTTTCTATAGGGACCTTTAGTCCAAGGTACAGCCCGAACGGCTGAACAGAATTACTTGAAATTTGGCAGAGAGGTAGTCCTCAGGTCAGGGAAGTGCCTTTTGCAGGTCTGGTGTCAATCTGTTTAGTAGTTCCTGAGAAAATCAAAAGTAAAATCATATATATACGTGGGCGGAGCCTAACCACACATCTCATCTTGAGATCTGATTGGCTGTCAGCACTTCATCCAAGAAGTGTTGGCAGCCATCTTGGGACCAATATACATGATAGCACCTCATTAAAAAGCATTGCAGTTAATAGAAGGTTTTAAGACTTTAGTTACATTATAAATCATCTTTTGATGGTACCATACTCATTTTAGGAATTGTGGTATGTTCTAAGGTGATTTCACCATGTGAAAAAGCCTTCTGCTGGGATATCATGAATCATGTTTGAGGGAAAACTATTTTCTCATGCTTTTCCCACAGAGGTTTGGAAGGTGATCTATAAGCTAAACTGAGAGCATATTTTCTGTAAATTCACATTATCTTTCTCAGTCATGAGAGAATGAAGTCTGACATTCTCAGTAAAACATGTACATTCAACAAGGGCAGAGACTGTCAGTTGATTCCTTTGTGTTCTACTGCAGCTTCCCAGAGTGTTCTAAAGAACAACTAGAGCGCTAACAGTCCTACTTATGACAAACGTATGGCACACCTGAAGCCATCTTGCTTGGATTAAAGTGGTAACTCTTAAAACATTTAATTTAAAAAGGAACAAAATGAGGGGGTTCATTTTTCCATAAAAAGTATGATTAGTGCTGCAGAAAGAAAAATTAGGGCACATTTTGAGTGACTTCTCAAATCCTCTTCTATTTCATTAAACAATTCTGACATGCAGACTGAAACATGCACTTTCAATACCAGCAGCAGTTTTCCCTGGTGAGCAGTAGCTTTACTACAGTGATCTAATGAGCAAAAAGAGTGCTAACATTCTGAATTTATGGCAAATGTGTGACACATCTGAATGCCTTCTTGATGGAATCAAAATAAAAAACTGAAAGTATTTCCTACTGAGGAGACTGCAGTAAATGAGGAAATTAGGAAACTTCATAACAAATAAGTCTCCCAAGATGGCCACCAGAGATAAAAGAGCCCAAATGTAGCCCAAATATCGCCCAGATGTAGCCCAAGTATAGCCCAATGACAGAAGGTCCCAGAGTGTTCTTAAAAAGAAATAGAGCGCTTACTGTCTTCATTATGACAAAAGTATGGCACACCTGAAGCCATCTTGATTGGAATAAACTGGTAACACTTAAAACATTTAATTTAAAAAGGAACACAATGAGGGGGTTCATGTTGCCATAGAAATTATGATTAATGCTGAAGAAAGAAAATGAGGGCACATTTTGAGTGACTTCTCAAATCCTCTTCTATTTCATTAAAACATTCTGACATGCAGACTGAAACATGCACTTTTAATACCAGGAGCAGACTTCCATGGTGAACAGTAGTTTTACTACAGTGATCTAATGAGCAACTAGAGTGCTAACATTCAGAATTTATGGCAAATGTGTGACATATCTGAATACCTTCATGATGGAATCAAAGTAAAAAACTGAAAGCATTTCCTACTGAGGAGACTGCAGTACATGAGGAAATTAGGAAACTTCATAACAAATAAATCTCTCAAAATGGCCACCGGAGACAAAAGAGCCCAAATGTAGCCCAAAATCACCCAGATGTAGCCCAAATATAGCCCAATGACAGAAGTGTGCAAAACACTTATTATTTTGTGTTTTTGCAGTGTTATATAGTACAGACTTGTCAGGTATTGGAGTGCTTTACATGAGCATTGGTTACATCACACAAGAACAAATTCATTTTGGTTGTAGACATGGGGAGGCTAAGTGATTTGACCAGAATCACAGAATGTCGAGCTGAAGCAGAAACTCCAACCTGGTCCCCAGTTGCAAAGTCTGCAGTTCTGGAAGTAACACCACATGCTCTCCCCTAAGTGCAACATTTAATCAAGTGGTCAACTGGATAAAAAAACATAAAGATAACAAATAATTTAAAAGTGCTTTGTCGCTATTTGAAAACTCAGAAAATATGTCCTTATTTTAGTCTTTTAGAACACTAACCATAATTTTGATGCCAATAAGACCCTCTGATATATGTAATTTTTAAAGGAAATGCTCTAGGTATTACAGTTTTGATTACATCAAGATGACGTCAGGCGTTCCACACTTTTGTAATAAATATACAATGTTAGCAATCTAGTTGTTCATTAGGATACTGTTGGGAGGCAGAGGCCAGGGGCACGGACTCTGAAAATTGAAGGCAGGTAGGAGGGTGCAAAGGCAACAATTTAACCACACTGAGCAGGCAGGAAGGGCCGTGGCAGCACAACAGACTATGGAGGGCAGTGGAAAGGGGGGCAGGGGCAACAAACCAACAATACAGGACTTGCAAGAGAGGCTGTGGCAATGTAATAGACCATTGTGGGCAGAAGGAAGAGGCAATGGTAGTACAACCATACATGCCAACAGACCCGATTCAGCCAGGAAACGTCCAATGTTTTTAAGCTCAAATGGGCTTTATTTGATCTGTCTCCTGTCTACAATCTCCTCTTTTTCAATGTAACTCAAAGGGGAAAATCAATACCCCAGCTTTTTTTCAAAATCTCCCTCTTACCAAGTTCAAAATGTTCGCAAGTATGGTACATTGGATCATGGAAGGAAATGGGGTAGGGACATGGACTTGGATAACAGAGGACAGGAGGGACATGGAGAGGTGCACCAAACTGACCCTGAAGGGCAGGCATCAGGGTTTGCAGCAGCACAATACACCACACAGGGCATGCGGGACGGGAGTGCAGCACAACAATACATAGAAAGCAAAAGGGGGGGGAAAGGATCATGCACATGGACAACAGAGAACAGAGGGGCAAGAGGCAATGGTAGCTAGCTGACCATAATGGACAGACAGGAGAGAAAGCTGCAGCATAACAGACCATAAAGGGCAGGAAGGACGGATCAGGGGCATTACAATGGAACAGACAAGCCAGGAGGGAGGGAGTAGGGGTCTGCACATGTAAACAGAGGGCTGGGGGCAAGGGGGCAGGGCAGGAGCAGCAAGATAGCCATGGAGGTCAGGCAGGATGGGCACTAGAAGCAAGACACACCATGAAGAGCAACAGTGAGACTGTGATGGCACACACACAGACCATGGAGGGAAGGTGGGAGGGGGTCAGGGGCAGCTAACTTACCACACAGGGAAGGTGGGAGGGGCCATGGCAGCACAGAAGACCATGCATGGCAAGTGGGAGGGTTAGTGGCTGCACAATGGCTATGATGGGCAAGAAGGAGGGTGCAGGGGTCAGCACAAAGGACGATGGAGGATAGAAGGGAGGGTCAGGACCTGTGCACAGACAAGAAAGTTCAGGGGAAGGGGCCTCACAACAGACCGCACGGGGCAGGCAGGAGGAGCAGTTGCAGCACAACAGACCAGGGAGGGCAGAAGGGTGTGGCAGTACAATGGACCATGTGGACAGGAGGAAGAGGATAGGGGCATGGCATGTGGACAGGCAGGGTGGAGGTGGCAGGGACAGGTTACAGTCATCTGACAATGCTAGGCAGGTGGGAGGGGAGTGGCCGCTCAACAGAACACACAGAGTAGATAGGAGTGGCAGGTCCATGGAACATGGTGGGCAAAAAGGATGGAGCAGGGGCATGCACAAAGACATCGGAGGGCAGGGGGAAGGAGAATAGGGGCAGCAAGCTAAGCACAGAGTTTAAGCAGGAGGTCAATGATGGGACATAGAATTGGGCAATGGAGGGCAGGAGGAGTGGACTGGTACATCATACTAAATTGAGGGCAGTGGCAGCACATCAGACCATGCATGGCAGGAGGGAGGAGGCTAGTCCATGGATTCACACAACAGAGGATAGGGAGGAAGGGGATGGGGCAGCAAGCTAACTGTTCAGAGAAGGCGGGTATTAGGAACTTTATTGTTTTTAAAACGTGTGTCTGAGCGAACTACTTAAAATATGAACAAGTATGCAGCATAATCTCACTTTTATTCAGGAAGAAGAGGACGTTTGTGACTGTGACTCCGGGCTCACTTGGCAGAAACACCCCCTGACCCTCCACCCCCTATCGCAAAATGTAATGCCCGTGAAAAGGGTAGGTGAACACAGTGTTATATAGAACATAGTCCTGAGAGCACGATTGAAAATGAAAACTAGATATAGTGTATGGTATAAACTGTGCACCAAAAAGTGTGATATAAGATGAACCGGGTGTGAAATATAATATGCAATACATTGTGCGCAATGACAGATTCATTGGAGAGCGCGAGATAGCACAGGCTCTAGCGCGTGCTATGCGATATGCGCCTTGGAGTGTAATATGCACAGGGCAGTGTTGTGTAACCTAACTAGTCTCTAAAGTTGTAATATAAAATATGTGCTGGGGAGTGTAACGTTGCATATGCACTGTGACAAAGATATGGATCCCAGATTGTAATATGTATGGCATAGCACTGTGCGTTATAACATAGGCATCGAGGAAGGCACGTTAGATGGGGCAATATAACCCGTGCGAAGACAAGTGTGGCATGACATATTCACGGGGTGGTGTTACAGTGCACATGGGCTAGAGAGTGTCATAGCATATGCACTAGCTAGTGGATTACAACACAGAGGTGTGTGGCACTCAGCAGGCAATGGTGGGTGTAACACAGCATTGGGCTCTGCCAGGAGCGCGCTGTGACTCTCAAGTGATGTTCGTCCCCTTTCCAGAGAGTAAAATAAAAAGTATTACACATCCGGCAGTGGATGTGTGTTTTATTAATCGTGAGGGGGGTTTCTTGCATAGTTTTGGTCGAATTTTTGTCGAATCCCCTTTGAATGGCTTGGTGTGCATGTGTATTAAATGTGCCCATCAATAGCTACCCATGTTTGTATAAATAAACGACAAGGGTGTTTACCGGGATTAGGCACGGTAGGGCATCAGACAAGTCAGAGCTTCCCTAGTGGTGTAAATACAGGGCTCGAAAAATCTGAAAAATGGTACTAGTCCTGCAGGACTAGTACCTTGAAAAATCTCCTCGCCCTAACAGTGACCTACTTGACCTCCGTCTCTGAAAGCGGAGCAAAAGTGACAAGATAACAAGATTTAAAGGCATTTTTATTGCTCATTTGCTTTGTGAGCAATAAAAAGGCCTTTAAATCTTGTTATCTTGTCACATTTGCTCCGTTTTCAAAGACGGAGGACAAAAGTTAGTATCTTTTCCTACTCGCCAGAAAGGGCGAGTAGGACCTAAAAATAGCTCGACCTCATAAAATTTACCTCGCAAATGCGAGCGGTCGAGTGGATTTGTCGAGCCCTGAAATACATTCCACGTGGATTCATTGTATGCATAGTCGCATTAATGAATATCACGCAAATCGTCATGGTGATAGGTACGTACGGTTTGTCCAGCATGTCCTAGGTGTGTCTATAAATATATATTTTTTTAAAATAATAAAAAACAGTGGCCGGCCCCGGGGATTGGGGTCAAAAAAATATATTTAGAAGACAGTCCCTGGGGGATGGGGTCATCAGGGCCAATAAATTAGAATAAGAGGGGGAACCACACAGCCCCCCTTCTTAAAAAATTAAAATAAATAAAAGACTGGCATCGTGCCGGAGGCGACGCCCCCTCCTTGCAGCACTCTGCAAACGCGCCCCCTGGCGAGTTGTAAGTTGGGGAATTAATTCCTCTTCAATACTGAGGGTCCCTGAGGGCCAACTAGCCCAACAGGCATCTCCAGTATGCGCCAGGGAGCTGCGCTGCAGACAGGTGTTCTGAGGCCAAGCCCCTTTTTACACCTCTCTGCAACACAGCTCTGTGGCGCTTACTGGAGGTACCTAGTGGTCTAGTTTGACCCTAGGGACCCTTAGGATTCAAGGGGACTTAATCTCTCAACTTAGAACAGCCACAGGGCGCGTTTACACAGTGGTGAAGGGAGGGGACGGGGCCTGAGGTGACGTGTGCAAACACGCACTATGGCACGTTTTAAATTGGGGATATAATTTCCCTTCAATACTGAGGGGCCCTGGGGGGCTAACTAGCCCACCAAGTGCTTCCAGTAAGCGCCACTGAGCTGCATTGCAGAGAGGTGGTCCAGGCCGTGCCACTTTTTACAACTCTCTGCAACGCAGCTCTGTGGCACTTACTGGAGGTACCTAGTGGTCTAGTTTGACCCTAGGGACCCTTAGGATTCAAGGGGACTTAATCTCTCAACTTAGAACAGCCACAGGGCGTGTTTACACAGTGGTGAAGGGAGGGGACGGGGCCTGACGTGTGCAAAAACGCCCTGTGGCCTGTTTTAAGAGGTAGTTTTAATCCCCCTGCCCTATTATATACTAGGGGGTTACAGAGGAGGTCATGCTAATCACAGGGGGACCCCAAAGCATAATGTTTCCTAGTGTATGTAGGTGTTTTCACTGTATTCTAAGTGTCTTTTAACATAGCACTGGCTCTAGGACTGGTTAGTCAGACTCAGTTACCACCAGTATCCGTCTGAAAAAGTTGAGGGTACAGGATGATTTTGCAACAAGGCTTCTTTCTGCTCTTCTTTTTGTACTTTCCGCACGTTATCCTTCTTCCTAAAGTTTTCTTCGTCTTTGAGGACTTCTGTTGCTTCTTTCTGCACTTCTTTTTTTTCTTTCTGTGCATTTTTTCTTCTTTCTTCACATGTCATATCTCTGTACGCATAGTTAGAAATTAGCATTTAAAAAACCTTTGAAATTCACAGAAAAAACCATAGGTTTCAGGCACGTTATAGTTAGGAATTAGCATTTAAAAAACCTCAGAAATTCACTGAAAAAAACATAGGTTTCAGGGGTGTTATAGTTAGCTGGACTTTTCACTTGTACAAAACCATTGAAATTCCCCCGTTATAGTTAGTTCAGCTAACTATAACTCGCGCGCCCGCAATTCACTGCTGATGACGTCACATATTACATCACTCATGACATGGTCAGTGACATCACTCGTGACATCACTGATGACATCTCAAATGACATCACTGATGACATCACTGATGACATCATCCTTGTGATAGAGTGGCAGACCTCCTCTCACCCTAATATAACCTTTGATACACACATTCAAAAATAGAGACTACAATGTTCAAAACAATGGACATACCAATACCAGTTACAACAACCTCTTCAGTAATTCTAAGATCCACATACACATCCACTCATTCACCAACAGTCCTATACAGTCACTCATACATGTACTCACTCATCATATGTACTCATACACCTATACATCCTGTTACACAATGCCACTCATCCATAGTTACTCACACACATAGTCACTCATGCTAATAAAGAATCAAACATACATTTACTTGCATATACAGTTATACACACACCACCACACTTACTTCTACGGAAACTTACACATACTTAGTCTTTTAAACAATCACTTATAGAAACACATACTTATCCATACAGGAACTCTTTCAATCTCTCACTCTCACATATACTCACTTATATACACCAATAGTCACATATACTAGTTTAAAACATATGTAGTTACTCATAAAGACACTATTGAGACAGTCATTCACTCACTAACACACCCATACACACACTCATCCACACATACAGTCCTGCACACATGCTGTCTTCAACACATACAAACAGTGAGTCACTCATTCATGCAACTATGCACTACGTAATACCCCCCACCGAACCATGCAGACACTCAGACTGATACTCAAAAAACAACTAATAACCTATATAGACACCCATGTAGCTACTCACCAACCCATGCAGCCACTTATACACAAAGTGAGAGACTGATACAGATATTTACATATTTAAACATTACTCACTAAGCCATGTGCTCACTATGATACACTTAATCAGTCAGTTACACAATCAATTTTTCAAAAACTAATCATCCATTTAGACACTTATATACACATGTATTCTTCCATCGACCTTGAGATATACATATATAAAACATATTTAATTTTCAGAAAAACACACATTCACTGGATGATGTCATCAGTGATGTCATTTGAGATGTCATCAGTGATGTCATGAGTGATGTCACTGACCATGTCATGAGTTATGTAATATGTGACGTCATCAGCAGTGCATTGCGGGCGCGTGAGTTATAGTTAGCTGAACTAACTATAACGGGGGAATTTCAATGGTTTTGTACAAGTGAAAAGTCCAGCTAACTATAACACCCCTGAAACCTATGGTTTTTTCAGTGAATATATATATATATATATATATATATATATATATATATATATATATATATAGAGAGAGAGAGAGAGAGAGAGAGAGAGAGAGAGAGAGAGATAGAGAGAAACTCCTGTTCATAATTACGAAACAACAGACATGGCTCCTGAAGATTATTTATTGGAGATGAATGCTAATCAACGCATTTCAGTTGTATACCACAATCTTGTTCACGACATAGAAGCATAATTATTTCCTCCATATATATCATGTGCTTGAAAAGAAACATAAACACTGACAAAGGTTTCACACAATGATTGTAAATATCACCCCATCTTGAAGTGGCAATACATCAATTGAAATATATTACTTCAGTAAAATAGTTTGTGAAAGCAGTACATAGCAATTATCATTTGAACTCAAATTAATTTTAAATTTGATATTCAAATATAGAGGTACCAAAACTCTATGCCTTAGTATTTTTTAACAGTAGTATAAAATACCATGAAAGTGCAACAATATAATTTCATTCTTTCTTATTGCGGAATGGTAAATAACATGGTACCACATATCTTAAGATTTGTCCAACAATACAGTGCGAGTTCTTGAATATTCCTTTTGTATGGGTGCATATGAAGTGCAAATAGTGTAAAGGCAAGAGCCTGAAAGTACTGCAATTTCTTACAACTTTATAGTGATTTCACAGAATACCCAGATGGGTAAACATTATCCTAATTGTATTACCACATAAGTTGTTTTAACATAAATCTTTCATGGCTGTAAATAGGATAAAAGCACTAGGTTACTATATTGTCAGTTCTGCGCAGCTAAAATAAACTAAAGAAAACTAATGTAAGGAAAAAATGCTCAAAAAGTTGAATGTGCAGAATTGGGGCAGGCTATCCTAGAAAGGAATATAATTATTTGTCAATATTAAAAACATGAGACTCATTAGTATCTAGTTCCAATAAGAAGTAGGTTTCCAGTCTATGCAATTCTTTTTCCCTATCCCCTCCTCTTTTTCTTATGGGCACATGCGCTAGACAGCTGCATGTCAACTCAGTTGGGTCACTGTGATGTACTTTTTCAAAATGACGTGCTACTGGATAGCTTTGATCTTTATTTACAGTAGCCCTGAGATGTTGTAATATACGTTGATGTACTGGAAGCGTAGTGCTTCCCACATATTGTTTTAGACAAGGACATTCCAACACATATACAGCAAATGAGGTCCTGCATGTTAAGTGCCCTTTGATTTGGATAGATTTCCTAAACGGGGTCAAGATTTTAGTTCTGTTTTTGATGTTTTGACAAGTTTTGCACTTAGTGCATCTTAAGAAACCCTTTTTGCATGTTAAACATGTCCCCCAGGGTGGTACAGGTTTAAGATCACGTTTTACAAAATGGTCTCTTATGAACTTGGCTTTCCTAAATGTAATTTGAGGGTGATTCATTACCATAGACCCAATTATTAGGTCATTTGCAATCAAATACCAATGCTTAGATAGAATTTTGCACACGGCCAGGAAACCCTTTCAGGAAGGCATTTTTTGAAAGGGTAGACTCTCCATTTTCAAACGAGGCCTCCTTGAAAGCTGGGGAGGCAGTTTTCGGCCTGTTTTCCACACCGAAGTCCAAAGCGGCCTTACATGCGGGTGTCCTGGCTCGGGACAACTGTGCTGTCAGAGCACCTTGCGGCGCACTGAAATCTGAATGCTGACAATGCAAAAATTCTCCCCCAGTCAAAAGATCTGCGTTAAATCCATTGTTCTTTTGCTCACTACGCCACCCCAGTTTGGTCCCAGCCATATGCAAATCAGTCTTGAGCCTGTACTCCATGGGAACAGTCCAGACCGAACTGCCAGGCCAGGTCCTCCCAGGACCAGAAAGAAGCATCCTTGTGAATTGCATTCATTTCTATTTATTAAACATGCCCAATCGCAAATCAATCTTGCCAATCTTGGCCCTCCTCCAACAGGAACAGTCCAGCCAGAACTGCCAAGCCAGGTTCTCCATGACCTGGAAAACAAGCAACCCAGGATTGGTTTTTCCTTGTTATGGGCTCATCAGATGGGTTTATCTATGGACCATAATGTAAACACAACGACTATACATTTTTATGGTGTTGATGAGGACTAGGACATTAAATTACACAAAGGAGGAGAAGGGTGACTGTGCCACTTGAGGATATAGCTAGACAGTCTCAGACTGTCTATAAATGAACTGAAGTCCATTGTAGAAACATTGCAGCACAGTATCTGTGTACTGTCCCACTGATGAAAGTTCTTGAATACTACTTCATAATGTATGAGCAGCTAATTTGCAAAGGCTTTTCTAAGTTTCTGAAGTAGTATTCTGTGGTACTTCTTCAAGGATTCATAAATGCCCCTCTGAATTAACCCACTAATTTGTAAGGTACCCTTAAATAAATATTTCAGATTTAGGCGCTTCCTTTCAAATGATCACTTTTAGACCCAGATGAAAAACAATGTTTGTCTATGTTCCAACCTATGAAGCTAGTTCACAAAGGTATTTACGAGCATGTGAAGCAGTACTACAATAGTGCCAGTTCTCTTCAACATAAATGGCATTGTGCATTAGCCTCACTGCTATTTTGTCATAACCTTTTTTGTCATGTCTTCTAACTGAACTCTGTTTCTTAAAAGGCTAGAATGTATAAAAGAAATGTATATGCTCGGGTTATTTCAGAAGACGCTCAGATATGTGGAAGAAATGTGATCTAATTAAATCCTTTTTTATGAATTTTAATTGCCTCCGATCAAGACAGTCTCCCTCTCTTAGCATCTCAAGTCTGAAGGAACAAACATATGGATGACACGTGCATGTCTGATTATGTCAGTTGCATTTAAAACTTGGTGTAATGTCTATTGATACATCGAGCTATGGAGAGAGGAAACGTGATGTTATGCTAACACCTTTTCCAAGTATATGTCAATCTTTATTTTTAAATATTTAACATTTTATCGCATGTTACTTAACTCATGTTCTTCCTCTCTTTTCACTAAAGTGTTTAGTTTGTGAGACTATTGCTCGAAATAGCTTAGCAGATATAAATGCCAAATTTTCTTGGCCACACCGCTTTTTCTCACTATACTTTCTTCTGTGAGATTTTATTTTTTTACTTCAAAAACGTTCACACTTTACAGACATTGACATTTAAAAAAACTTCTTGAAGTTAGTACAAGTGACTTCGTTTACTCCTAGGTCCAAGGAATATCTCAGTTTCGGCTTGCCAAAACTACCAACTTACAACCTGGATAAGGCCCCTACAGCCTGCTTTTCAGCAACCAAACCTATTTTAAACAACAGGAACTGTTGTTTCAGTCATAGTTAAGGTCTCATGGAGGGCATGTTGTTTTCTAGACTTTAAGATGAGCTACATTTATCTTCATAATGATCCTGTTGATTAGTTATGATATGTTTATATTTGTTGTTTTATCCAGCAAGGGGGTGCCCTGTGCAGGTATGGTGGTCTTCTCAGAGCCAGTCTTTTGTTTCTTTCATTATTTGTAAGGTATTTAGATTCAATTCTAAAAGAAGCTGCAACTACTACACAGTATAAAAGAACAGAATACATGTGTTCTCTACAACCCAGTCATCAGATATTTTGACCTGTGGTGTAAAACTGGCCGCCAAGCCCTGCTTGACTCGCTGAGTTAACTTAGTATTATTTAATTTAAGAGCCACAACACTTTTATAACATTTAACATATATGTAGATATATTTACAATAAAAGATATGCCCAAACAATAGAAATCACATACTATGATAAAGTATTTAAATGCTTTACAAAATAAAGAAGCAGAAATTGACACACTAATAGCGTACAATATACTGCTTGTGACCACTAGTAACAAATGATTCTAACCTCTGGCAATATGATATGTTATGCAAATTTGTAGAGCACACTATCACCTGGGAGTGAATACTGGCGCTGAACTGGTGTGAGCCTAGTCAAACTCAGGACCTGGATGGAGTACTTGAAAATCCAGGTTTTCAGCTTCTCTTGGATTTCAAGAAGTGTGGAGGAGGCTATCATGTCTGGTTCTGAAGTGAAGGGCGAGAGGCAGATTTTCTGTGTTCTGCCTGTGAGGAAGGAGGTGATCCACTTGAGGGCATCTCCTTGGATTCTAATCTTGCGAAACCTTTGGATCAGGGTGTGGTGTGATACTGTGTTGAACGCTGTTGGGAGGTCGAGGAGAATCAGGGTCACAATTTTAACTTGGTTGAGGATGGATCTGATGTCTTCTGTGGCTGCAATCAGGGCACTTTCAGTGCTGTGGTTGGTGTGGAATACAGATTGGTGTGTGTCCAGCAGATCGTGGTCCTCCAGGTGTTCTGTAATTGGCCAGTTG
The DNA here is from genome assembly GCF_964204655.1 of Triturus cristatus. Classification (NCBI taxonomy): domain Eukaryota; kingdom Metazoa; phylum Chordata; class Amphibia; order Caudata; family Salamandridae; genus Triturus; species Triturus cristatus. The sequence continues at coordinate 419,554,646 of NC_140582.1, forward strand.
ATGACCTTCTCAAGGACTTTAGCTGAGAAGGGGAGCAGAGAGATGGGTGATAGTTTGTTATGTCACTGGGGTCAGCAGATGATTTCTTGAGTAGGGGCTTGACCTCTGCATGCTTCCTTTCATCAGGGAAAGTGGATATGGTGATCGATGTGTTGAGGATGGAGGTGAGCTTCCTGCTGATCGTTTTGCTCCAGAGATTGAAGATGTGGGAGGGGCATGGGCCCGAATGTGCTCCTGAGTGGATTAAGGTCCTGATGACTGTGGTGTAATGTGTGGTGAGCTGTTCCCAGGTGGTGAGAAGGTGGTCGAGTTCATCATTCATAGGGTTAAGATTGCTGAGGAGAATGGTGTCTTGGGGATTACATTTTCTGTAGATGGTGGATATATTGATTTGTTAGAAGTCCACTAGGGAGTCGTAGAGTTCTTGTGATGATGTGATGACATTTCCGTTTGTTGTGGAGTTGGAGAACTCTCTGAGGATGTTGAAGAGCTCCTTTCTGTGATTGGAGCTTGCTTTGTTGGAGCAAAGAACAGGTTAACAGCCACTAGTGAGCAAGCTAGTCCTGACGATAAATGCTCAGCTGACACGGGCAACAGAATAGTAAGATCCCAAGTACGCGGATAGCTAACTGAACAGTCTGCAGTGTAAAATTTATAGTTTTCTGTTTTGACCACGAGACGTAATGAGAGCGAGCGAGAGAGCCGAAGCAAGCCGGAAAGGATGCACGCTGGCTAGAGCGGCTCCTGCCACGGTCCCCCCAACAGCTTCTTCCCGCGGAAGCGGCCAGGTGGTCGCTCATCTCCTCGAGATTGTGACCGATACCGAGTGTGGCTTGCTGGTGCGGGTGTCCCCCCCGGGACTGCGGGGGGTTGTGGGGTTGTCCAGCGGATTAAGCGGGAATACGGAGCAGAAAAGCGGAGGCTGGAGCACACTGGGAATTTCAAGGATATCAAGGAGACTGTGGGGGTCTGGCCCAGCCAAGCCGGTAAGCCCTTAAGCTTGACCTCAAGTTTGCCTTTAAGTTTGCCCTGGGCCGAGTGTCGAGCAACTCAACCCTGTTCAGGCTCCACAATATTCTGTGATAATAGCCTTCTGCGGTGTCTCCCTCAACTTCCTTTAACTTCCGGCAGCAGTATTGGGCCACTGTGGATGGCTGTAGAGTGCATTGTGCCGCTGAGCTGAGCCGAGGGGCTGACTTTTCCTGCCCGGCCTGAGGACTCAAGGAAGCTGAACTCGAATTCCGGAGCAGTGCTCATATTCTTTGCGTGGTGAGTGAATCAACGTCAGACTGGGTAGCAAAGAGTGTGCCTCAGGTTGGGGCGGAGGCAGCCGGGGTAGCACTGGGTGTGGCCTGCTTCCGCCTTTGAGCCCCACTCACTGGTTTTTGCTCTCTTTTGTACACTCTCAACAACTTAATAAGTCATTTGGTGCCTAGCGAACTGTGAACCGGTAGTGGTGAGGAGTTGGGAAATGTGAAAAGGGTCTCCTTAATTTATCTTGGTACTTGTGTAACTGGCGGGGGTTAGGTTGCAGTACGTTCTGCTAAGAGTGCACTCCTTGTGAACAAAATGACGTCCAAAAAATTACGCTTGGGGCGGGTGCTCTCTTCATCACCAAGTCGGTCATACAAATTAAAAAGGTCGTATAGTGGAACTAGATGATTGCAGCATCTCTGCTACGAATCCCTTCCAGTTATTACAGGTTTTTTCCATAAGGTGCCCCGGATTGATCCTGAAGTGGCAGCAGTAATTCAAGATGGACAGTTTTCTAATTGCCATTTAACAACGCCCTCTTCCCTCTTCTCTGTGGAGTCACTGGGAGATACTTGCATTCTTGCGGAGGACTTGAACCACCACCATGAAGGGGTACGGGCTCAGGTGAGTGAAGCTGTTGAGGATGGTCAAAGTGGGCAATCCTCTGTTGCACCTTCATGTGCAAATTTGGATTTTGACTCTTGGGGTATCCAACAGAGCCAGCAACAGTCCTCTCTGAACATGTTAAAGCCAGATTGTATGTCTGTTGTGATACCTGTTATACCTGATGCTCTTTCATGTGCAAATCCATGTTCAGTCTCTCCAGCTAACCTACAGAGTCAACAACATATCCCTTTGGATGGTCTAAAGTCTGACTGTATGTCTGTTGTTTCACCAGCTGTTTTATGTGCTCAGTGGGATATTTGTAAGGGAATAAGTATGGAAGGTGGTTCGGATAGAATATCAGACAATGTTTCTTCTATGATTGAGAAGACATCCGCTTGTTAAAGGTTAAACTTAGGGGAAGACTTTACACAATAAAAACATAAACAAAATAGGGAGTGGAGAGGTACCACTCATCCGAGTGGTGGAGGTGGATACTTCCTCCCGGTCAAATGTTCATAAACATATGGATCCACCCGTAGGTTGAGTATATTAGGAAAATTCCTCAAGAAGACGAAATGTATCCCACGGCCGTGGAGAATACAAATCAGTTGTTTAAATACCCCTCACACACCAAAAGGGCCCTTGGTGTCATGCTTCATCATAGGGGTCTTCCCGCCCCTCTACGGGACGGGGCGTGCTGCGACCTACGTCTACGCGGGAGCACTGTTATAAGTGAAACCACTATGTGTGATGCAAGGGTGTGAGAGGAAGGGTCAGGAGTGAGTGGAAAAGTGAGTTAAAAAATACCTGGCTCTTCTGGTTGAATGAACTTTATTAAACCGTATGAGCTGGTATTAGTAAAATAGTGGGGGGAGGAGGAAAGTATGCCTCAATGAGCTAGACCTCCTGATGGTGCCGACATGTTTCGAAGCTTCCCCAAGCTTCTTCTTCAGGACCATAAGGATCCCTTCCTAAGACTCACAGTGATGTATTTACAATGAAAAATTAACGTATTGTGTCCCAAATAAATAGAATAATGTGGGAAGAAAATAACTTCCAATGGTTAGTAATGCCTAAATAGGTCTTATATGGTCCATTTACCTAAAAGAAAAAAACATGCGTCACGTAGATCGAAGATCAATCCATCAATTTGTGATTTAGTGAACTGAAAAGGAAGTGAAACAATATTCTCTTCTTAACGCTATCCATAACGTTGTCACGTGATCTGTGATGAAGCAACTGTGTAATACATAGACACTGACTAAAAGACACACATATAACAAAAAACACACACTCTATTCTTACAGGAACAAAGTTCCTGGGTTCTAACACTAACCAGTAACAAAGAAAATCATGCCAGAATGAACGCGCTGGAATGAAAAACATACATACTTGCTGTAAATGAGAAAATTACTTCATGAGCGCAGGACCTGGTGGGGGGAGAATGCCAACTCGGCTATCTAGATGGTAAATTTAGGAAGAACAAGGAAAAAGTCCCATCAATAATGGAGAGGGCCTCGGAACTGGTCCGAAGAAAGGAACTCCCTACATATGTCGGCTATGCCGTACTTACGAATCCCTGGGAAATTGTCCCGCCAAAATAACCACCCCGGTCGGCTCCGTAGATGATACTGAGCTAGAGGATAAGGTTTGTTAAATAGTCCCTTCAATTGAGGTTAATTGGCGCGCGAATATGCTGACTGCACCATTGCGCGTTGGCCCGCTCTCTCTGTGTATCCTGACCCGGAACTGGAAGTCACCCGGTCCGGTCGGGAAACAGCGCAAAAGGACTAAACAGCAGCTGTCACTGTTAGATATAACCCGGAACCGGAAATGTATCGGTCGGGTTTCCAATGAAAAAAATACGGGAGGTACAATACGATAGTAGACATACAAAAGGGATCTAATATAATACTTAGACCGAAAATTAGTAAAATGCATGAAGATGGTTTCTAAGATTGGTCATGCCATGTTCAGAAAATCAGGATACCTATGAAAAGGAGAGTGAAAATAGTAACAACCTCGGGTTTCCAATGAAAAAAATACGGGAGGTACAATACGATAGTAGACATACAAAAAGGATCTAATATAACACTTAGACCGAAAATTAGTAAAATGCATGAAGATGGTTTCTAAGATTGAATCCATTGATGTGGGTCCCCAAACGGAAGACCCAACGTTGTTCTTTCTCAAGCAGACCATGTTCACCACCTAGTTGTTCAATCACTGTCCACTTCAAATCGTCTACGCCATGACCACTGGATACATAGTGGTTGGACATTTTGGTAGTACTTCTACCACATCGGACATTGCTTCGATGTTCACCCACTCGTATTTTGATGGATCTGGTGGTCATCCCCACGTATTCAAGACCGCATGGACAAGTGATCAGGTAGACCACGTTCTTGCTGTTGCAATTCGTGAAGCTTCTCTGGTCCCACCCCTCACCATTGCGGAATTGGATATGTTTGCTTTTTCTCGTAAGATGACATGTACTGCAATTACCACATGGGTAATGTCCTTGTACAGGTGGTAACATACCCTCCATAGCAGGACGGGCTGTGTTCGTTGGGTCTTCCGTTTGGGGACCCACATCAATGGATTAAACGACGAAATACCTTGGAACCAATTCCATCTGTGATATGTAGACTAAGGTGTCTATGACAATGAGATAAACCCTTCAGGATGTGCCCAGGAGCGTTATGCCCGTGATGTACCTGTACTACCTTTAATTCCAGATATGACAGTTCCCCTACGCTTGGATAGTACATCGGTGACTGTAACACTCCATTACACATAGTCAGTCTATTGGTATTTCCCTTGAAACGATAGAAGATCTCATGTCGCCTTATCTGCACTGGATATAGGGACTATTTAACAAACCTTATCCTCTAGCTCAGTATCATCTACGGAGCCGACCGGGGTGGTTATTTTGGCGGGACAATTTCCCAGGGATTCGTAAGTACGGCATAGCCGACATATGTAGGGAGTTCCTTTCTTCGGACCAGTTCCGAGGCCCTCTCCATTATTGATGGGACTTTTTCCTTGTTCTTCCTAAATTTACCATCTAGATAGCCGAGTTGGCATTCTCCCCCCACCAGGTCCTGCGCTCATGAAGTAATTTTCTCATTTACAGCAAGTATGTATGTTTTTCATTCCAGCGCGTTCATTCTGGCATGATTTTCTTTGTTACTGGTTAGTGTTAGAACCCAGGAACTTTGTTCCTGTAAGAATAGAGTGTGTGTTTTTTGTTATATGTGTGTCTTTTAGTCAGTGTCTATGTATTACACAGTTGCTTCATCACAGATCACGTGACAACGTTATGGATAGCGTTAAGAAGAGAATATTGTTTCACTTCCTTTTCAGTTCACTAAATCACAAATTGATGGATTGATCTTCGATCTACGTGACGCATGTTTTTTTCTTTTAGGTAAATGGACCATATAAGACCTATTTAGGCATTACTAACCATTGGAAGTTATTTTCTTCCCACATTATTCTATTTATTTGGGACACAATACGTTAATTTTTCATTGTAAATACATCACTGTGAGTCTTAGGAAGGGATCCTTATGGTCCTGAAGAAGAAGCTTGGGGAAGCTTCGAAACATGTCGGCACCATCAGGAGGTCTAGCTCATTGAGGCATACTTTCCTCCTCCCCCCACTATTTTACTAATACCAGCTCATACGGTTTAATAAAGTTCATTCAACCAGAAGAGCCAGGTATTTTTTAACTCACTTTTCCACTCACTCCTGACCCTTCCTCTCACACCCTTGCATCACACATAGTGGTTTCACTTATAACAGTGCTCCCGCGTAGACGTAGGTCGCAGCACGCCCCGTCCCGTAGAGGGGCGGGAAGACCCCTATGATGAAGCATGACACCAAGGGCCCTTTTGGTGTGTGAGGGGTATTTAAACAACTGATTTGTATTCTCCACGGCCGTGGGATACATTTCGTCTTCTTGAGGAATTTTCCTAATATACTCAACCTACGGGTGGATCCATATGTTTATGAAGACTTTACACACCCAGATATTTGTATAGAAGCCCATACAAGGGGCTGGGAAGTCCCACACAAGGATGATCATCCGATGAGTGGTCTTAGGGGAAAGAATACCCCAATTGTAAGCTCCTCTCCTAGGCGTTTTTCCTTGCCTCTTTTACATTGTAGCACAAGTCATTTGATTGCCACTTCTCTGGAGTCTGCCCATGATGTATGTTTACCCTGTATACAACTGAAGTTGAGAAACGAGAGGGATGTTGTGCCTGCGGAATATCTAGTTTGTATTGAATTTTTTTTAAATTCGATCTTGTTTTTACTAGAGAAATCTGTATTAAGTTCTGACCATATATTGAAAATTATCTCTGTAATATTGTCTGAAGTACAAAAGGTAACTAAGTTTGATTCTGTCCAACCTATGTCTACGTTACAACTCCACATGGAAGAATTGGTAAATGATAGACTTCCTTCAAACGGCCCCTTGAGAGAGTCAAGAGATGTCTTCCCTCAAGTGGGAATACCTCTTTATTTGTTGCCCCCTATGGTACCCTTGTGTAATCTGGAAAAGGAAGAGTTGTGTTTAAGTACTGTCTTTGGGGAGTCCGTATTGTGTCCCCCCCCCCATAAAAGTCTACAATAAAACCTTGCCCTTTGTTCAATAATAGTAAAAAAGGAGGCACTATGGAAATGGAGAGAACTAGGGGTTCCGAAAAACAAGTGGGCAGGGGAGAGGGGGAGAGGGAGGCTTTAACTACCTCTACCTCCCAGGCATGTCTCTCAAAACCTATTCGAGAAGCGAGGGTTGAAAGCTAGAAAGGGGGAAAATATGAAAAAGAAACACACAAAGTTGAGACAATTTTCTAAATGAAAAGCGTCAAAATTGCATTGTTCACGGATCCTTGGAAGCCAGAGTGACACTCAGGTATCAAGGAAGAAGGGAGACCCCAAGCCTCTGTCTGACGAGGGTGTTCCTATGGAGCCCCACATAGCGCATATGTCGTCGGCCAGGGGAGTGGGGGTTTCTGGAACAGGAGAATCTTTACCGAATTTGATGACACAGTCCCCTCAAGTAGCTCACACTCCCCGGATTAACGAACTGGTTGATCATTTTGTAAGGGAAATGCAAATGGGAGGTGGGGGTTCCATGAACCAGACTTCTTCTGGGGTTTCTATGGCTAGGGTGGATGATAATTTAGAGGAGGGGCACCAAACTCTGAATATTAAGCAGGTGGGGTGGAATAGAGCTCTTATAGGGAATGCATCTTTGCCTAATAGAAGTTTAGATATCCCAATTACCACCACTGTGCCGTACTTGAACATTCAGCCCAGTGACGGTCCACATGTTGTCAGTTGTGGCGATAGGATCCCTCCATGGATCCCCCAAGGGATGTTACATAGAAACTTAGTGTGGTGCAGAGTGCTTTATCTCCCATTGCGGACTTTACTTGGCTATTTGGTAATGAATCCTATCCGGTAAATCGAGGATTCATTCTTTGTCTTTTCTCAGAAATAGAGCCACTAAGGTTGATATCAAGTAGGGATATTCTAAATGTGAAGATTAATTTACATGACACTTTTTCCTATTCCAGAGTTACCTTCTGCTCTTTGATCATTGCCAATTTGGTTATGCAGAATTGTGAGCATTTCCTGAAACGAGGGAAGTAGCATCTGCTTTTGAATATGAGGAATGTCTCCCTATGTGTTTCCCAAAGCAGTGCCCAGCAGGTTTTAGAGCCATTAATTCTGTGGTGCTAGATGCGACGGGCCCCGATTTTGAGTATTCATTGGGCAACACCAAAAATATTGTGGTTTCCCTGGATAGAAGGGACCACTCAATAAATCTGGTGTCGGATGAGGTAGCTGTTCCCCAGGTCATAGATTTAGAAGAAGATTTGGCCCAGTGGAGCTGGGTCACAAAAACATTGAATAATACCTGTTCAGTAGCAGAAAAGAGCGATCCTTTGATGTAGCCTGGGTGGGTTACTTTTGCTTTGGAATATGGCCAGTTTGGGCCATAACGAGGCGAAATTGAATTTTCTGAAAACCATGAATCCATTAATCATCTGTTTGCAAGAAATTTGGTCTTGCAAGGACTTCGATTTTGATGGTTATTTTATCTTCTTGTGCCACGCTAAACATGCCCGAAAGAGGTCACGCCAGTGGGAGGTCTCTATTTTGCTTAAGAACTCGATTAATAGGAACCAGAAGGTTTTCTGTCATTCTTCAAATTTTTGTATATGCCTGAAGTTGGCTTGTTTGGGGGACTTTGGTAGGCCTACTTTTTTCCTTGTGGCAAATCTTTATATCCCTCCAGGGAGAAACTTTGATCATCTTTTGAGTATCCTTTTTTATACATTCATGATATAGACATCAGGGAAGAATGCCCTTTAGTGGTAATAGTGGGAGACTTAAATGCCCAAATTTCCAGTTCTGCTCTAGAGATCTTTGTGAATATTGAAAAAGAGGAAACTTGCAATATCCCTGGGATTCGTCTACGGAAAAAATAAAAACAGATAAACGTGGCTTCTCCCTGCTGTATAGTATCAGAAGTACATATCTTGTCATTTTGAATGGGAGAGTGCCCGTTGATGAAATAGCCCAATTTACCTTTCACTCCCATTACACCCAGAGTATTCTACACTACGTGGTTGTGTCTTATCAACTGTTTGGGGCTTGCGAAAATCTATTTGTCCTTCCATTGGTATGGAGTGACCATAGTATAGTGAGGATGACAGTAGTCTTTGCACTTCCCGCACTGGACCCGGGGAACTCGGGTCAGGGCATGGTGGTTTATAATAAAGCAAATGGGCGCTCTTTCTGGACGTTCCAAAATATCACTGAAGTAGTGAAGAAGGCTCATGTAGAACAGGAGTCTTTTCCTCTCGAATATGGCCACCGGCAGGGGACGAGGTAGTAGGTTTTATAAAGAATGCAAGAAACTCTGACGCACAAGGGCCGGATGGAATTCCGATTGCGTTGATTAAAAAGGAGTCAGCTGCATGGGGAACCCTCTTAGCACCACTTTTCAAGCACTGTTTTCGAATGAGTAACATTTTGTCCTCACGGAAGGGGAATATTATTGTCCCTTTGTATAAAAAGGGTCCGAAAATGAGACCAGCCAGTTTTAGACAGATTGCTCTGTTGGATGCCTCGGGCAAGTTATTCGCAAAAAATATTCTATGTCATCTACAGCAATGAGCTTATGATTAGAACATTTTATCTCCAGAGCAAGCTGGTTTTAGAAAGAACCATGGTACTTTGGACAACATTGCGGTTGTCCAGACTATTGTTGAGAAATATGTTTTTTGCGAAGTATGCCAGTTTATACGGCATTTATTGGTTTCTCCACAACGTTTGACAAAGTTGACTGCCAAACGCTGTGGAGAAAGCTTACCCAACTTTGTATACCACAGTACCTTTTGGGTGTGGTTATAGAACTACACACATATACCTGGTGTCAAGTTTTAATGGGAGGTGCGCTGGAGCTATCACGTAGGGTAAAAACGTACAGTGGGCTTAAGCAGGGCTACCTGTTGGCCCCTCTATTGTTCTCTCTGTATATATCTGATCTCCCCGCTGCTCTGAATTCAGTGCGGGGGGATGTCCTCAAGTTTGGCATAATATCCGTTGGCTCTTTATTAGATATGGATGACGTCGCAGTTTTTGACTTAACGCCCATTGGTCTGCAACATCGTCTGGATGCCCTAACTAAATATGCAGAAGCCCACTTTTTGAAAATTAATATTGCTACAAGCAAAATGTTGGTCTTCTGCAAGAGAGGACATAGAGTAAAGAGATGTTTTAAATAGTCACTGGGGTCTGAAGAACTGGAATTGGTTGATTCCTATTTATATCTGGGGAAGGTTTTTTCAAAAACAGAGCGAGACCTAGAGCACATTAATCTCTGCGTTAGCAAGGATGTCTCCCAGGCAGCATCTTTAAACTGTTCTAGAAAGTTTGTGGGAAACACCATTTCAGTCATGTTTTGTCGGTTTTTAAGGTAAGAATTCCACCCTCTTTAATATACGCTGATGACGTATTGAATTTGAAATATTGGCTTTCTTTTGACAAGGCTGAAGGCTGTATTCTTCATCAAATTTGCAATTTAAATTCTCAGGCTGCCGCACGTTTTACATCTGGAATTTGGTTTAGTGTCCTCATATATTTTATTCTTGGCTGCGGTCTTGAGGTGGGGTAATTCCCTGTGTTGGGGGGATGAAGGCACCCTTAGGGCTGCCTTGAGAATAGAAATTTTTGATGAATTGAAAGAACATTCAAAATGTTTTAGGTCCTTTGTACAAGCAAGTGACTTATTTGGGCTTACCTTTAATATTGTTTTCCCCATGCCAAAAACTGCACTAAAGCTGTTTATAAGGAGTTTGCACCCTAAATCAGCTTGGCTAGAGACACTGGCTTAAGTCAGTCTAAGTCCCGCAATGAGATAGTTTGTGGGAGTGCTTTGGGGAATAGACCTCAGCTTTATTTAACCTGGCTCCTTCCTCACGTAATTAGAAGGCTAATTATTTTATTAAGAATTCATTTGTTGCCGTTAAGAGATGTCACAGGTATATGGGACAAAATTCTTAGTGAGGAGAGAATCTGTGAAATGTGTCACACGCAAATTCTTAATCTTGTAGTTTTTGTTTTTGCGGAGTTACAAAGGGCCAGGTATATGTTTTTAAGATCTGTATTTATCAAATATAATATTCATTCGACCCAGGAGGCCCTCTCATTTGTCTTGTCCCCTTCAAATGAAATGGTTTGTTCTAAGATATTTAATTTTTTTTAAATGTTTCTGGTTATTTAATATAATATTTTTAAATGCTATTTCTGCACATTGTAATATTTGATGGTTGAATATGGAAGACTTTTGTATTGTACATAACGTATCTCTTTTTGATTCTATTTGTGTACTTTTGTGGACCTCCATTGGAGTTCCATATCAAAATAAAATAAAAATTGAGTTTGATTTGATGCGCTCGGCTAGGCTGCTCCTTTTGTGTTTTTTAGGGGTTTGTGGTATTGGTTGAGAACTGATTTGAAGGTAGTTCGGTCCGTTGGTTCCATGCTAGTATGCCATTTACTTTCGAGTTGTTTGCAGGTGCACTTCATGGTTCTCACTTCCATCGTGTATCATCTTGCTTGCTTGGAGGTTCTTGTGGGGTTTGTGGATTTGCAGGGTACGACTGTCTGAGCAGTCTATGATCCAGTTGGAGAAGATATTGACAGTCTGTTTGAGGTTGGTTGCGGTGTCAGGGTGGGAGGTGTTGAGGGTGTTGGTCCATTGTCTTTCTGAGATCTTGTTCCAGCTGCGGTGTGGCGTGACCAGTTGCTTTAGGCTGATGGTGCTCATACTTTTGAGGAGGTTGGCGATGGTGGTGTTGTTGGGGTTGTCAAGGTGGAAATTGAGGTTGACAATAAAGACGTGGTTTTTGGAATCGATGGCGAGCGGGGTGATGAAATCAGGAATGGCATTGCAGAGGTCGTGACAGGGTCCTGGTTGTACTATCAGTGCTGACAGATTGTGTTCAGCTGTCAATCCCCATCTCAAAGTAAGCTTTAATAGAAAGATCATTGCAACTGTGTATAGGTAACCCCAACAATAGGTGAACCACATTCATTAGAAAACAAACATAAATGAACCCAAGTTTAACAGGTACCACTGGATTTAATTTACATATGAAGGTGAATACAGATCAACCCTGGAGCATCTACTGGATCACGTTTGTCCTAGGGAATACCAAAAATTACCCTAATGAGCACTACTTTGCAGTTTTGATCCTATTTATAGCAGGATGGGACACCAGCAACCATTCAGGGATGTTTATCCTTACAGGTGTCTCTGTAAAACCCATTGATCTTTTCACATTTTTTCTGCAAATTGTGCCATACAATGCACTGTTTATCCCCATTTGTTTTAACAAAGTGCCTGCTGGAAACAATCCACCCAGCATTCAAGGGAAATCCAACTTATTCACATTCAGTGCTTACTTTTTGAAATTGAGCAACATTTTACACGTCACCAGCCAACAATTTAGGGCAGATGCCTCAGTAGATGGGGATATTTAGATAACACTGAGTCTAACTATTGTAAGCTCCAACAAAAATAAGACCCTGGGGCTTGTTTACACTAGGCAACTTCAGCTAACCCCCTTAATTAGTGTGTTAATATTGAAATGTTCAATGCCGATGAACACATTATACATGTGTATTTAAAAATGAAATCACATCACTGTTGTTGAAATCATCTGAGATGACCTCTCCATCAACCCTGAGTCAGCAATACATGGTAAGGCAGACCTTGCGACCCAGGCCTGAGGTAATTGCTTGAAAGATCACAGGTGGGGTGGCACATAGCCAGCAGAACAAACATGCGGACAGGAAAAACCCAGATCAATCCCACAGGTAGGCAGACACACCACAATGGTCTTGGGAGATTGGCCCCAATAAAACACACATGGCCAGAGGGGCACGTACGTTCCCAAAATATCATAAAGTTAGATGCTACATGAAGTTAAGTAAACTAACCCAATCAGGGCACAGCACACACAGTGATCAAATGCTCCCCATGCCGGACATCTCGACACGTTACTCACTGGCCCTCAGTGTGTCCCTACAAAGTCGAAATCCACCTGCATTTGTTAACAGGGTGAACAATGTGTGCCTCCATGACTAGGCTCACATTCCTCTTCCTGAAAGGGATCTCTGGGTTGTTGTATGATGCTCAAAGAAATGTATATATGGCTCTCAGATCGACTGTACTTCTAGATAGTCCTCAGACCCCGACTCTTTAAGTGTTCTACCGGCCGAAGAGTTTGATTAAACCAACTGTTCCTGTTTTGACACACGCCTTGGCTTTTTTTTTTCAAGGTCGAACAACATTTTGGCAAGCCATATAAGAGAGATTGGTGATTCAAACCCAAATGCAGCTGAAGTAAAGGACCTCTCCCGGATGGATTCACATCTGTGCAACAAGGAAGGTTGATTGAAAGTTCTGCTGAATCTGCAGGGTGGAGGTCCGTCCTGAAGATGCTGTCAGTGAAAAATACACTATATCTGATCCTTAGTCCCAGCATTTGGCATATGGCCAGGTCATGGCCATATATGACATTGTTCTGCATTCTGTCCATCAACTGTTGTTTTTGCATTTGTCACCCCGAGTGGGACGGATATGCTCAGACGTGAGTCCCGTGCTCTCCATGCCACTGAAATCAAGCTATCCTGGCTGAAGAGGGGTGAAACACCGAAACCGGTCCTAGGATGCTTGTTTCCAGTCCAGGGAGGACCTGGCTTGGCAGTTCGGGCTGGATTGTTCCCATGAGGCACAGGGTCAAGACTGATTTGCATATGGCTGGGTTTAAACTGGAATGGCATGGTGAGCAAAACAATGATGGATTTAGGCCCAGATCTCTGTACTGGGGTGAATGTATGACATTGTTCTGCATTCTGTCCATCAACTGTTGTTGTGTTTGCATTTATCACCCTGAGTGGGACGGGTATGCTCAGACGTGAGTCCCGTGCTCTCCATGCCACTGGAGTCAAGCTTACCTGGCTGAAGAGGGGTGAAACCCCGAAACTGGTCCCAGGATGCTTGTTTCCGGTCCAGGGAGGACCTGGCTTGGCTGTTCGGGCTGACATGTAGGGGTAGATTTACATGCCCCATGGGCCACTTTCGCGCTGCCGTTGCGTCACTTTTGTTTACAACGTGACGCATCTAGGGAGATGCGTCACGTTGTAAAGCCCTGCGCCACATTAAACCCGTGTCAGGTTTAATGTATGCAGGGCGGGCGTTACGTCGGAAAAAGATTCGGAAAAGTGACGCAGTTAAATCTACAAGATTTCACGCAGTCACTTTTCCGACGCTGGTGCGTCAGATCCTTATGCCTGCTTCAAGCAGGCATAAGGCGTGACGCACCATGTTAGGGATAGAGCAGGTTGGACCACTGCTGGAGTTGCGTTGCGCTTGCGGCACAACTTCAGCACTGCGCCAACCTTACGCCGGCAGATGCATACAAGGGTCAACTTGCGTGACGCATCTTCCCTGACGCATCCCTGCTGATTCAATCATACTATAAAGACTCCCTCATGACCTCTATTTCTTTTACATACGATTCAATTGAATTCAAAAAATGGGCCATACAGATTATAATATATTACACAAACAACCGTATTTTTTATGTTTTTATTTACTCCTTTTTATAAAAAAAAAATTCTTTGGTACATTTCTTTTGATTATCAAAACTTTATCAATGTATCATTTCTTTGTCATAAACAGTCGATAAATATATCGGCATGTAATGATACATTACCGATTTTTAATCTCTCTTCGGTCACTTTAAATGAAGAAGAACGTGCGGTGTTAAATCGTGGCCTGTCCTTTGTCCCCTGTACTCATCCGAACTTGTTTAAATTACATGAAGATCTCTTCTCCTTTTTCAGAAAAGTAAGATTAGAAAAATTCTTCCTTGATCGTCCTCTTACTTATGATGACCAAAATTAGTCAAGGTGTAAACCTCCATCACAATTTAGTCCCACCTTGGATATGGTGGGTCCTGAGGTTAACATCTTTGAGCAGAATGTCCTTAAAGAAGTAGGACGTGTCATCAAGAAACCACCTTTTCTACAAAATATTCTTTCACTCTCAGAAAACAATGCATTAGATAACATCAAGTCCAATAAAGATTTGGTTATAAAACCTTGTGATAAGGGTGGTGGGTTAGTCATCATGGATAAAACTCAGTATCATGAGAAAAAGTCCAATATGTTGGCCATTCCTCAACATTATATAAAGTGCCACCCAAAAGAATTATTAAAACTTAATATGACCATTCTAGATATCACGGGTAAAGCATTACATCATGGTGATATTTGTCAAGAGGAGTACAATTTTTTGAATAAAACTTGCCCCAAGATTCAAGCCTTGTATGGACTGCCTAAAACCCATAAGAACATATTAGATCCTCCTATGCGCCCTATTATTTCGACTATGGGCTCAAGTACTGAGCCTTTATCCAAATTTGTTGATTCTTACCTTTGCCCTCTAACACAGAATTACTCCTCGTACATTCGTGATGCAGGCGATATGATTAATAGGATCGAGGGTTTGCCATTTAATTCTAATACACAGACATTAGTAACGCTTGACATTGAGGCTTTGTACACTAACATTCCTCAGTGTCAAGCGTTGAAATCAGTTGCTGCATTGTTACAGAGAACTTTGGGTGATAGACCAGATGCATTTATATTAGAATTCTTGGAGGTGGTTCTTATGAATAATTTTTTTGAATTATAAGATTAAAAATATCATCATGAAAAATTGGAAAATCTTGAATAGTGATGAAAATGATACTCAGTTGGAACAGCCATTGGTGGCATATCATAGAAATCGTAATTTACGTGACCTCTTAGTGCATACAAGACCGATTTCATTTAATGCTCCACGTCAATCGAGCTTGTTTGGTCTTCCAGCCATCTTAGGCAATCACAAATGTGGCTCTTGCCATGCCTGTGATAGTGCTATTGTTACAGATTCCATGCAATATCAGGGAAGAACGGTTAAATTAAGATCTTTGACCAATTGTAGGAGTAACAATATTGTGTACATGCTAATCTGTCCTTGTGGGTTGGCGTACATTGGAGAGACTTTACGAGAATTTCGAGTTAGATATAGCGAACACAAATCAGCTATACGTACCAAAAAGATCCCAGCCCCTCTTGTTCAACACTTTGTTGATAAAAAACACTTAGAAAGTGATCTTAAGTGGTGAATTTTAGAGAAAATCCAGGGTAATGTAGGGACATCCATGGATACCATCCGTAAACAACGAGAAACCTTCTGGATTTTCACTTTTGATAGTGTTAAACGAGGACTGAATTTGGATATACAATGGTATATCACTAAACCTTGGTGATGGACAATTTTGTGTCCCTGTATCACCCCTTTTGAGGATGATACCCTGAAAAATGTAGAGTAACATAGCGCTAATGACCATTTGTGATCTATAGAGTTAGTGTAGGTGGAGGTTATATATAAAAAAATTCTGGTAATTTTGTGTCCTTGTATCATCCCCTTTGAGGATGATTCCCCGTAAAATGTAGAGTAACATAGCGCTAACGACCATTTGGGATCCATAGAGTTAGCGTAGGTGTAGGTCATATAAAAATTTCTTTACTCACTAATGTTGACATTCAGTTCCAGTTGCGATTAGAATACCGACGTGGATATATCTTTAGATTTTGCAGTTAATTCTGTCACCTTAAGATCTATAATATGGGATTGGATTTATAATACGCTACTACTAGGATGAGATATCCATAAGGGTATAGTGTTTATACATTATTCTTATAGTTATATTTGTTTCAAGGCACCGTTGACGTAATTTTTCTTCTTTGCTTGTTTATGCATTTTACATCATACTACTTATTTCTTCAAAAAAATATAAACATCTTTTCCTTGTAGGGGTAACTAGTTTATAGCTATATGTATCGCTGAGAATTATTCATTGAGTAGTAATTTTATCGTAAAGAGGTAATATACGATTTATTTTCAGTTACGCGACTGCCAATCTACTCTCAATAGGCTGTATATAACCTAAATGAACCTGTACTAAGATGGCGTATGTTTGTTTGGGAAGTTTGTCCCTTCTCTAGTTTCATGCGTTTGCACGTGACAATCCCGTATTCAATATGCTCCAATTTCATTGGAGGGTGTCGGTATATTAAGTCGAAACTGACGGGGCCTTGGCGTTACGCCGTATCGTACCAGTGGGCTCTCCCGGATGGTTTGAAATTTGAAACGTGCGATGTAAACCAATAGGTAAGGAACCTCCCAAATACTATGCACAGGATTAATTGTCTTTTTTAGTTTTCCGGGGTTCTGCTGGCTCCGTTAATATTCTTTAGTTTTTTATGGTATTTTGTAGAAAAACAATGTTATTGTCTTTCTCTTTTGTTTCAAATTATTGGCATGTTTTATTGATGTGTCGTCTTTTGTAAATATGACCAGTGTTTTTCGGCTCTCTTTCAGTCATACTCTCCTCAGATATTTTTTTTGTTTCTTTGATTAGAAGGTAGAAACGTATTAAACCAATAGTGTTGTAGAATGAGCTTGCGGTTGTTTGTTTAAACTGACACTTTGTAGGATTACATACGTGCAGTTTTGGGGATAGCTACATAGCTTTAAATCTTCTCATTGGACAACTATTGTTCGCTTGGTAGTTTCTATTGCCGACATTACTTTGTAATAAGTGTCCTTGTTTAATGTTAGGACTGTGTCTTTACTATAGATAGGGTAGGGATAGGAAGGTAAAAAGATATTAAAATCTAGGACTCTAATGAGACACATTCTAATACGTGCTCTGCCTTTAATAGCAGGAAGCTGTAGGAGAGTAATAAGTATGCTTCTGATATCTTCTTTTTCTCTTACTATTTGCAGTATCACGACGACTAGAATACAGTGCTTGTTCTCTTTTCACCTAAGAAAATTGAGACATGATACAAGGATGACTAATAACTTCTTGAGAGCTTTATAAATTAAAAAGTCATGTTGACCAGTGAGGACGAGCGATTAAAACAAATTTAAAATAAAAAGTAATAAATTATACTTACCTGCTATTAACGACTCTGAGTTTAATAAATACTGACATGTTAAAATCAGTCCTTTGTACTTTTCTCACAAACTGAAACTTTGTAAATCATCAATACTAAATAATGGACGGCAATAATGATTTCATCATAGACAGCAATTAATTTGATAGCAAGTAAGTTCTGCCTTATCATAAGGTTTCACATTGAGAAAAAAATCTTTTGATGTATATATGGTTAATATTATGTTCTTATTTCTGTGATGGTTTTGATACACTTGGTGGTCTGTTTTTGGTGTTGGGACTATATATTGGCTTTTCTCATGGATGTCTATTAATATTAGGATTACTAAAAATTCTTTTGAAAATAAAAATACAATGTAGGTTGTGCTTTCATTCTGATAGCACTCCATACACAATAGTTCTAATTTCTGTCTCTTTTTAAAAAAAGTATTAAGGCATGCTTTATAGTAAGTCATCAATTTCTTTTGAAAATTATACAGGTTGCTTACGTTGGTCCATTGAGTTATCACCCAACATGTGATGGAATTTTTTCTACTTTAATAGAATTTTTTGGGTCAATTATTGATTTTATCTTTATACATATTTGTCGTAGGTACTCCCTGGGCATTTCTAATCCTGATTACTTATTGGGTCCTGATGAAGGTGGCCTTTACTTTCCTGTGCCATCGAAACGCGTCGACCACTGACCACTGACATCTATATCCTGCTTTCTGCAGCTGTCTTGTTGGTCCAAGGAGATTATTGCTATTCTCATATCTCCAACTTTCCATAAAAAGTTTTTTTTTTAATTATTTGTTTGTGATTATGAAAGTGGTATGAATGTGGATTGAGTTGGTATGTATGTATAGGAGATTGTGGAAAAAAGATTTTTTTTGTGATGTATTTAGCTTTTTCCTAGGGATTACATTCTGATAAAAAGTGACATGATATACTATAAATAAATGTGATGAGTATATTTATCGACTGTTTATGACAAAAGAAATGATAAATTGATAAAGTTTTGATAATCAAAAGAAATGAACCAAAGAATTTTTTTTTTATAAAAAGGAGTAAATAAAAACATAAAAAATACGGTTGTTTGTGTAATATATTATAATCTGTATGGCCCATTTTTTTAATTCAATTGAATCGTATGTAAAAGAAATAGAGGTCATGAGGGAGTCTTTATAGTATGATTGTGTCTTTTGCCCCTCTTCTCCCTGACCTAAATTAAGTTTTTGAGGGGGTCCCATTCCTTCTGCTTTGCATCCCTGCTGATTTGCAGGGATGCGCCAGGGAACGTAAATGTGCCCCGTAGAATGTAAATTGCTGAAATGAAGCACATTAAGGCCTTTATTTATGAAGCGCTTCTGCCGCTGTTGCCTCACTTTTTTGTATCACTGCGGCGGCATAATCTATGTGCCACACTGCGACGTATTTACGAAGTAACACCTCTACGCAGATGTGTCACTTAGTGAAGGCCTCCGTTACATTATACCTGTGTCAGGTATAATGTATGCAGGGTGGGCGTTCCCCATTAAAAAAGCCTTGTAGAAGTGGTGCACTGAAATGTAAGAGATTTTATTACGCCACTTCTACGACTTGATTGCATCAACATCCAAGCAGGCTTTTTCACATGGGACTTTCCCATGGGTTATGACACATTGCTGAAGTTGCATCAGTTTTGCGACACAATCCAGCAAAATTTAATTTTTCCACCAACAAACACGTCAGAATTCCTGACATATCTGTAAATCCTTGCGCCATGGAGTGCTGTATTGTAATCTATGGTGTCATAAGGATGGCGCTAGGAAAAGTGATGCATTGCTGTCTATGCCACTTGTCACTTTTCATAAATGAGGCCCTAGATCTTTACTCATTCAAATTTCTCGGGCCGGAGCATCAAATGTATTTATCCAGAATGTTTCTTTCTGTATTAATAAACTGTTTTGGCTACCTCGCTGGGTAAACAGGGCACATGATTGTTTCGCCCTCAAGACTTAGTAAATCCTCAATGAACCACTTAAAAATCATAATTAATACACATTGGTGCACGGCATACCCTCTAATTGTTTTGTGTTTAATATGTTTAGAAAACTTGCTAGGGCTGTATGAAAGTGAGAGCAAAAAGTCAAGATATATCATTGTCTAGTATCCAGTAATTCTTATCATGTTTGTGAATAGAGATCATGATTTGTTATTAACATAGAGACCCCTAGATTATTATTAGCTAAAATTATGATTTATTTTTTAATTGAAGTCGACAAGTAAAGAGAATTGTTTTCTCCATGCTTCGCCATATTTGTACATGCGGACAATATGAGAGGGTGCCTGGTGTACTCACTAGTAGAATAAGCATGCATAGGCATAAGGAAGGTAAGTCTATTTTTTCGTATTTTAGCGCGCAAGCAAGGCCCTCATAAATTTAGGCTGAGGTGAGGAAGAGCAGTATTTGGAACAGTCACTACTAACAGTAAACCTCAGCTTTATTTGAATGCTATACAGCATCCAAAGGGGCCGGAATGAAATTATGGTTTTGCATTCTCACTCATTTTGAATAAGTGCAGGTAAAAAATTTCTTTATTTTTTATTTTCTGATATCAGTTTTCTGGGATATTCGTAGAGTACTTTAGCGTTAACTTGTTTGCTGTTTAGCTGTTAATATCTACACATTTGCTAATCTATTAAAGTAAAAGACAGTGGCGTCCTCGAGCCCTAGTTTAGCATGAATATTTTTGCAGTACATTTCTTTACCAACTTTGTGGTTGTCAAGCAGCATCACCGATGCGTCGCATTTCCCCATGGGAACACTGGGTGGCACTGAAGAGGACGCTATGACAGCAAGCTGATTGCATTCAGATGAATTAAGCCTCGATGCTGTCAGATGTACAAGCTATTGCAAAGGGGAGGTGCATTGATGTTAAGCAGGATCAGCAGTAAACAGCATTAGGAAGCAGAGAACAAAAGAAAAGAATCCCTGCTTTTGAACGAATCCCGTTTCCTCACAAGTGCCACATCCATTCATTCAACCGGCTTGCTTTAATGGGTTAATATATAACAGGCACCTTAACGCTTGCAAATGACGGCCTTTGAACTGCATGAAAAGCTTTATTAAGATATGCTAAGTTGTTACACGCCACGTATTACAGACACATAAAATGCCCTTACCAGGTGCATTTACCCTAAGATCTGCCTATCCCAATATGCAAAACTGCTGCCCTAAAGAAGTTGCGAGTAGGACACGGAGTGGCATGCTTGGGATACAGCGACCCTTGATAAATGTGTGACTGCAGGGCGGTGTCCCAATTACGGTCCCGGTTTGGAGATTTCCTTATGAAACTCGGACATTAATGGCGACTGTGTTACTGAAATACAAGTAAGGTTGATTTAACCACTCTGTACTAATTGGTCATATTGTGACATAGACCAACATCACGAGGGATCTTTACCCTGAAGAAGGCCAGTTACCCAGAGGGGCAACAAAAGTAGGCTGCATGGGACAAGGAGTGGTAACTCCTCTTATATACCCCATTCTTTAATTTGTTCAATCCTGCCAAGGGAGACCAACAGTAAAGGAGTTTAGGTGGTACTTCCTTAGGTAGTTTTAGTTCACTTTCTTCTGCACTAGTGATCCCTAAGGGGAAAACATTTCCTTACTTTACCTCACCTCTCTCTTTTTTCTTTATTCCTAAAAAAAGACAGTGCTCTGTCCCGTGTGTTGGTCTGCACCTGGGCGTCGTAAGCGGCCGTATGATGAAGCATGCCACTGCATATGGGGTGAGGGCAGTATTTAAAAATCTGTTGATTTTCCTCTCTATTCCTTTCTTTATAAATCCTACAATTTGCCTAGGACAGAGACACAGACAAAAATGCTCTGAGCAGAGTGTCCTCTGTTATGTTAAAAACGTAGCTAAGTGACATCAAAATGCTAATAAACACTTAAAATAACCTTCAAACTATCCTATCCTAGTTCTAAGTTGTAATAACTTTATTTCGGTCCATCGACCATTAAAAGTACAGATACATTATTATATAAAATTATTATTATATAAAATTTGTAACGAGCGCAGTTACCCAGGGGCATCCCGGCGCTGTGAACACAGACACGAAAGATACATAAAATGAGAATAAAAAACATTTAAAACCATTAAGTTAAAAAAAAGTTCTGCCTAATGCGCCACATGTACAACAAATAACGGGAAACAGCAAACACAATGGGAGGATGGGTATCATAAGTCAATATCCTACAAGCATATGTGTAATGCGAAAAACCGAGAATCCTACAAATAGGAATCAACCAACGTTTTCTGGGTACAGAGTAGGCGGGGAAAAAAAATAAAACGTGGGAAATATTCTCAGTATGGTAAGAACATGCAGGGCAGGCTAAAATATTTGACTTAGTCCACTTAGAGGTAAAAGATTTAATAGGAAGGGTGCCATAACGTAGCTGAACATACAGCTTGCGGGCCACTGGGGGTTCAATTAGGTCCATAAATGCCTCAGCCCTGGGCTCTGTCTTTATTAAAAGGAACTCAGATGATAACCTCCCCACAGAAGATGAATTCATTAACGTCTGAAGATTTGACGTATAAATGTAGGGAAGGAGTGTTTTCTTGGATAACCCAGCGCAATTAATCTCCGGTGTATCCCATAGTCCAAGGAAACCAAGCCGGATGCAAAGTGCTTTAATATGCCTAAGCCAGGGAATCATTTTGGATCTAAGAACAGGCCAAATCTCAATAAATTCATCTCTATAATCAGCCAATTCGGGGACAGACCATAGCCTCTTCCAGTACATGATTGGCCTTGCGCCTATCAACTCCTCTATTGGAATAAGTTCAAGATCAAATCTCAAAGCGATCAGCGGAGTACTAGACGGTAGACCAATCAAGTTTCTAACAAAAGACTGCTCCACCCTCTTGAGATCACCAGACTGGGACTGCATATGCCCCCAAAGGTCAGCCCCATATACTGCTGACATCCTTGCTTGGCGACTATATATAGTAAGGGCAGGGGAGACCGGCCTATATGTGGATTCCTTAAAAACTTTGGTTAGTCCACCTGCTAACTGGGTGAGCCTGAGTGTTGATCTAACAATATGTTTGTGCCATTCAAAGTTCTAAGTACTCATGGCGGCATTAATACTTTTCTTCATACACATTTGGACCCTTAAATCCACAACTGAGTCATCAAATCAATACATTTAATTTACGTAAAACACACATAAAGCACATTAGACTCCAGAAGGAAGACAAAGACAAACAGTGGTTTCTTTTTAAAACCACAAAGTATGCAATGTACCACCTCACCTACTTGGTGGGGTGGTTAAAGTGAATACATTGCATATGTGTGGGTTGTGGACAGGTCTAGAAAGATGTAGGGATCCTGATAAATAAACCAGGGGCCCAACACTACACTGGCGACGAGGAGGGCCAATGACCCTGCTGCCTACCAGGCTGCCCCCTGAATGCGCGCTGGGGAAGCAGCATGGTGCTTGGCACTGTGGAGCAGGCTGCCAACCTGCATGCGATCTACCCGAGAGTCAACATCCCTATGTCTGCAAGCGCTGTCAGGGTAAGGGCACGCTGCAGGCCCAATTCACGCCAAGCACCCACCTCACACCTACTTACCGCCACATACCCGCAGCACCACCATATTTGCTGAAGAGACCGCGGCCTCATCACCACTCACCGCCTTACACACTGCTTCAGCACTGACGCCCCTCGAGGCACCGAGTGTGTGCTGTGTTTGGCCACGCCTTTCCTGGAGCCACCCTGCTGTGCTCCTCTTGAGGCAAACCCCGGACCTCACAGCTTGCAACACGGCTAGCGCGTGCAGAAGGGTTGCCCAGCTCACAATTGATGGACGGTATTATGAACAATGCAAACATTCACCCTTAGTCGAAAATATTTGGGTTTCATCTATTGTCCTTTTGCTCACCAAGCCACCCCAGTTTGGACAAGATTGATTTGCATGTGGCTGGGTTCAAAGTGGAATGGCATGTGGAGCAGAAAAACAATAGATTTAGGCCCAGTTCTCTGTACTGGGGTGAATGTTTGACATTGTTCAACATTCTGTCCATCATTGCTCTTTTTACATTTGTCACCAAGAGTGGGACGTGTATACCCAGACATGGATACTGTGCTCCCCATGCCACTGGAGTCAAACTAGCCTGGCTATTAAGGGGGAAACCCCAAAACTGGTCCCAAAATGCTTGTTTCTGGTCTAGTGAAGACCTGACCTGGCAGTTTGGGCTGGACTGTCCCCATGGGGAACAGGGGCAAGACTGATTTGCAAATGACTGGGGTCAAACTGGAAAGGCACAGGGAGCAAACAAACAATGGATTTAGGCCTGGATCTCTGTACTGGGGTGAATGTTTGACTTTGTTCAACATTCTGTCCAGCAATTGTTCTTTTTGTAATTGTCACCCTGAGTGGAACGGGTATGCCCAGACATGGGTCCAATGCTCCCCATTCCACTGGAGTCAAGCTAGCCTGGCTGATGAGGTGTGAAACTCTGAAACTGGTCCCTGGACATCCGCACTCTCCTCGACCAGTGCCACACATTGGCTCTCATCCTACTAGATCTCTCTGCAGCTGTTCACACCATCTCCCACCGCACACTCACTGCCAGACTCCTTAACGCTGGCATACAAGAAACCGCCCTCTACTGGATCTTCACCAGCCGAACCCAAAGAATCAGACTCCCGCCCCTCCTCTCCGAACCCACAGACATCAGATGTGGAGTACCCCAACTATCATCGCTCAGCCCCATGCTCTTCAACATCTATATGGCCCCCCTAGTAGCCATAGTCAGACAGCATGGACTCAGCAGAGTATCCTACCCGCATGGGTCAACACCTGGTGGCCTACGGCCCTCAGTAACCCCCCTACACCCACGGACCACACCCACAACTGCAGCATCATACTCAACTCCTCCCTCACCATGACCCGACAGACTCCTCCACATCCTCGGCAAGACCTTCAAATGGATCTCCCCCGAATCCAGAAAAGAATATCACCCACACACTCATAACCAGCACATTGGACTACAGGAATGCCCTCTACGTCGGAATCAACAAATCCCTGTTTTGAAAACTCCAGACCATCCAGAACACCACGTTAAGACTCGTCCTCGGCATCCCCCGACAAGACCATATCATCCAGCACCTACGGGGCCTCCTCTGGCTCCCCATCAAGAAGAGAGTGACCTTCAAGCTACTCACTCATCCTACAAATCCCTCTACAACACCGGACCTCATACCTCAACGAAAATGTCTCCTTCTACGCACCCAAAAGAAGCCTCCGCTCTGCCGACCTCGCCCTTGTCGAAACCCCCCGCATTCGCAGAGCCAGAACTGGTGGAAGAGTCTACTCCTACATCGCAGCAAAGACCTGGAACATGCTCTCGCTCAGCATAAGATGTCCACCCACTCTGCAAGCCTTTAGGAAGAGCTTCAAGACCTGGCTCACTAGGTGAGACGCAGCTGCACGACCCCCCCAGCGCCTTGAGACCCTCACCTGTGATTAGCGCTCTTCACAAATACCTGATTGATTGATTGATTGATTGATTTATTGATTGAGGATGCGTGTTTCTGGTCCAGGGAGGACCTGGCCTGGCAGTTCAGGCTGGGTTCAAGATTGATTTGCATATGGCTGGGTTCAAACTGGAATCTCATGTGGAGCATAAAAACATTGGATTTAGGCTGAGATCTCTGTAGTGGGTGAATGTTTGACATTGTTCAACATTCTGTCCATCAATTGTTCTTTTTGTAAAGGGAATCTAAGGCTCTTGTCTTTTCTCATCACAGAGGTTCATTGCCTGGGGATACTCAGTCTCCAGCTGCAGAGGTCTAGTTCTGTCACCAACCAATGCTGGCTCCTGAGCTCAAAACTACACAGTTTTGCCCATCATTTCTCTGTGGGGGGGAAGGCTAGCCACACCACATACTTGCTTCCTTGGCCTGGTGGCTGTCCCTAAATCCTCTTGGGAAAGACAGTGCTCATGCCGCAAGCTGCCCAAGGAGGGTGATACCCCACCCCATGTCCACCATGTTGTCAATCCCAGAAATTGAGCCTTTTGTGGTGGACGGTGCGCCATTCTCTCTAGCGCCCAAGTAGAAGGACTGGATGGAACAACTACAATTTTACTTTGAGGGGGCTGGCATAGCTCACAAATTAACCTTACTGCTACATCTAGGAGGGAAGGACATTTATAGAATTTATAAAAACACTGCTGGGAGCAACGGCAAAACCATCTGCCACCCTGCTAAATGCACTTAAAGCACATTTTGAGCCACTGACAAATAGAGAATATGAACGTTTTGTATTCCGGCAAGCCCGACAGGAATCCAAGGAATCTCTAGGCACCTTCCACGGCTGATTGAAAGAACTCGCAAGCACATGTGGGTTCCAAGATGAACAGGAAGAGATTTGCACCCAGATCATACAGGGGTACTACTCCATGAAAGTTATGTGAAACATTCCACCAAGAGTCTGGGAAATTCCTGCAGGACATTCTGATGCTAGGGTAGTCTGAGAAATTAGTGAGAGCTCAAGCTTCACACATGGAAGCAGCTCTCCACAGCCCATCAAAATGGAGCAAGTTAACGTGACTAAGGCCCGCCCAGCACATACACCTTCAAAGCACCCCCAAGAAAAGAAAAAGCAATGTGTCAGGCGCTGATCAAATGCGCCTACCGAAGATACAGCCGGACTACATCACCCAGAATTCCCGGCTGTAGGAAGGCGTGGCCACAGTTGGTAAATACGTGGGACAAGAGCCAATCGGGGCACGTAATACTGGCAATTGGAGTCAGACTGAAGAAGACGCCATTGATGAAGCGAGGAGTCGCTGGCGCTAGCATCTGCAAAGATTAATGAGAGCCCGTACCCCGTCGTGGCCGGAATCCGCCGTACACGGCTAAGGGGAGATTTTGGTTCCGTGTCCAAGGAACTCCTTTGCGGGACGCTGACGTAAGCGTCGCCGCGTTCTCAGAACCGAGGACTGTCAGGAGGTTAGGAGCGGACTCATCTTAACGGACTCCGAGGCAGTATTGTTCGGATTCCCGGAAGGCGTCGCCACCCTTGCAACTTCCAGGTAGCATCGGATTAAGGGAGGGGCTGCCCTGTGCGGGACTATAGACTTTTGCCAAAGATAATCAAAGCGGGTAGAGAGACGGGGCGTGCGTGACATTTGACTATACTCTCCACTCTCCCGAATAGATGGAATCGGAAACAACCAGCCTCTACATGTTGTTAATGATAGAGTAAAAACTATGGGGTTCCAAGCCGTTTAGCGGTAAACTGAGAAAAGCACATCCAAGCAAACGACTTCTGGGGAACCCAAAAGGGGAGATCAGAGTGTGAAAGGTTAACACCGTCCTCCTGTTATTGGAGGGTGTGTGTCCTCTTTTTGGAGTAACGCTATCTAGTGTGCCGAAGCTGCAGGTGCAGCAGCATGACTGATGAGACACATTTGTTAGGCATTATTAGTGAGACCTAAATGAGTGTAGGTTGACATGTGGTCTGTTCTCTATGTTCTTTAATTTCTTTATATTACAGGAATCCCTATCCCCGCTGTTCCCATCCTAATTCCTTTCCCTCGCCTGATTGCCCTGGTACTCTGTGTTTATGTAATTCAGAGCCGGGGATGTCTGGTGGTGGAACCCTTGTGCTTCACTCGAATCTACAGGAACCACAGCGGATCGTGACACAATGTGGGTACAGCGGATTGCCCCCCACAGTATATGTGACTGTGCAGCCAAAGACAAAAGATGCTCTGCATGTGGGAAGTATAACCAATTTGCAAACATTTGTAGGTCGTCTAAAGCCTGAAGGAAGTGATGCATGTGGTATCAAGCAAGCCTGACAAAAAAGAAGATATGGACGATGATGCAGAAGAGTACTCTGTACACTACGTCAACGTGGTGGAAGCACCACATTCCACCCACTGTCACATCTTGTGATGTCAAATCAAGATAATTGTTCTCTGCCACTAGAGACACCGGAGTGCCTATCAAACTCATGCCAGTAACCACATATTATGCCATGGAACAAAGCCTCCCCTAAAGAAAGCTAAGATGCAAGTCTTTGCATACTGTAAAAAATCACCAATTCCGCTCATTGGTTGTTTCAAATCAGTGGTATCCCCTTATGAACACAGTGCAGACATGACAGTTTATACAGCAGAAGAAGGACAGGGTATACTTGTCAGCAAAGTCACCGCAGAGGCATTAGCGCTGATCTCTTCTGCTTTGGCATTGCAGGAAGAGGGTGTGTAAATCAAGAGAGAAACCCTTGGTAACCCAGGAAGAGGAACTATTGATATCTTGGAACAGTTCAACATCGTCTTTAACGGAATCGGCTGCCTAAAGAATAAAGAGGTCAAGCTTCATATAGACATCTATATCCAACCAGTGGCCCTACAACATCGCTGCATTGCTTTCCAAAGGCCAAAGGTAGAAGAAGAGCTAGAATGAGCCAGCATTATTGAGAGGGTCACCGGACCACCTCCATGGGTTTCTCATATCGTGATAGCCAAGAAGCCAAAGCAAACAGTGCAGGTCTGAATATGTGTGGATATGAGATTCTCAACTTCGCCATCAAGCAGGAATGACACCTAACCCTCACAATACCTAACATACTGGACAAATTGAGCAGCACCAGATGGTTCTCGAAGGTTTTTCTCAGGTTTGGATATCATCAACTACCACTCCACCCCAACTCCAAATATCACCAGGTTTTGAACACACATAGATATATCCAAAACAGATTAAGTCTTTCAAAACACCATAAGGGAGCTGCTAAGTGGCCTACATGGTGTCACAATATAAGTGATGATATCCTTGTCTATGTTAGGTCATTAAAGAAACACCATAACCATCTCCGGAGAGTATTTTAGAGAATTAAGGATGCAGGACTCGCCTAACAGTCAGAAAAATGTGAGTTTCTGAAAAAGAAAATCAGCTTATTTGGGTACTGTTAGAATTGGGGGTCTCTATTTGGCACAGGTAGGTACTTGTGACAAATAGGGACCCTCGCCTCTAGTCAGGGTAAAGGGGTACACTCCTAAAATAACCCCTGCTCACCCCCTTGGGAGCTTGGCCCGAGCAGACAGGCTTATCTCAGAGGCAGTGTGTAAAGCATTTGTGAACACGTACAGTAATCAAGTGACAACGCTACAGATGGACACCACACAAGTTTTATATAAAAAATAAGTATTCTTTATATAGATTTACCAGAAGACCATTAACGACGAAAATCCACATTACTGTTACTTTAAAATGGTAGAATTTAGCTTAAGTCTCTTTAGTTCTTAAATGCTACACTTTAAGTCAATGTACCTTTAGATGCGACATGCCGGGCAACGAAAGTGTTGCAACGATGTTGATGCGATAAAAGTTTGTTGCAAAGAAATAAAGACGTGAAGATCTTCCTGATGCGGCACACTTCTCCGATGTTGCGAGAGATCTCGGCTCGATGCATCAGCTGCAGTGGTGACACACTAGTCCAGTGATGCGACGACAGTGGCTTTGGCAACGACACTCTTCTCCGACGTTGCGAGACGCTTCTGCTCGATGCGACAACTGCAGCGGCGACAACCTTGTTCCATGATGCGATGACAGCAGCTCCGACGGCAGCACGCTTCTCCGTGGATGCTAGGCGCTTTTCTTGATGCGATGCAATACGACAGCTACAGAGGCGACATCCAAGATGCGACAGCAGCGACGGCGACACGCTTCTTCCTCGATGCCAGACACTTCTCGTGATGCGGTGCGATGCGACAGCCCTAGCGGCTGCGAATGCGACACGCTTCTTCGGCGTTGCAAGGTGCTTCTCTCGATGCGGTGCAATACGACAACTACAGCGGTGACATCCAAGATCCGACGGCAGCAGCAGCGACACGCTTCTTCCTCTTGAGTCGCGCTTCCAGCTCCTTGCGACACGCAGTCCTTCAGAAGGCCCAAAACAGCAGCAGGCACTTCCAAATAACTCTTGGGGAGCTGGTGGTTGAAGTCTGTTGTCCCTGAGACTTCAGAAGGAGGCAAACTCTTCTCTCAAGCCCTTGGAGATCCTTACAAGTTGAAATAAGCACACAAAGTCTCTTCTCCTTCCTTTGGTTGTCAGGCAAACCACTGCAGGACAATCCCCCAAGAAGCACTTCAGCTTAGGGATAGTCTCTCCTCAGTTTCTTCAGGTTCCGCTCCTCAGTAAAGGTTTCTTCTTGTTACAAAAGTGATCTAAATTCTTGGGATCAGGGTCCCACTACTTATACCCCAAAATTATTTGGCCTCTGAGGGCAAAGGGGCCTTTGCCTAGTCCAAACCAGTTCTGGTCGGTCCTGGAGCACTTTGTTTACATGACTCCTTCTTTCCTTTACAGAGTGCAGGGCAGAGACATCAGACGCACCACAGTAGGTGGAGCCAGCATTGTGGAGAGAAGGCACAGCCCTATTCAGGTCCCAGGTGCACTCCTCCCTCCCATCTAGATGCAGATCTCTCTATTCACCACTGGGCTACCTCACCCTGTCTCCTGGAATTCCACAGCCCTGTCACTCAAACTCCAGACAAGCAATACACAACCTGGCAGAGGCAGGCTTGGACAGTTAAGCAAGAAAATACCTACTTTCTAAAAGTGGTATTTTCAAACACAGAATGTTAAAAACCAATTTCACTAAAAGATGTATTTTTTCATTCTGAGTTCAGGCATACTAACTTCGAATCAGTTAAGATTATAAAATGTAATAATCTAAACTGCCCATTCTGGCCTATGGAGAACAGGTAGCCTTGCAATAGTGAAACGAAAATTGCTGTAATTCACTATTAGAACATGCCACACACACCAGGGCATGTCCTACCTTATCCTTACAATGCACCCTGCCCTTGGGCCTACCATAGGGGTATCTGATATGAAGAAAAGGGAACATTTAGGGACCCGGCAAGTAGGTGCACTTGCCCAGTCAGCATGACAGTACCAGACTGCACGCAGGCTGTGCAATGGCAAGCCCTAGACACACTTTTACTGGCTGCTTCTGTGAGTGGCACAACCAGTGCTGCAAACCCACCAGCAGTATTTGGAATTACCAGCCCTGGGCACTCCTGGTGCACTGTACTAGGGTCTGACAGGTAAACCAAACCAAGCAATCATGGAATAATTAATTCATACATCAATTTACAATAGGGAGAGCATATGCACTTGAGCACTGATCAGCAGTGGTAAAGTGCCCAGAGTCATAAAACAGCCAACAACAGGTCAGAAAAAATACAGGAGGAAGGCAAAAAGTTCAGGGATGACACTGCAAAAAGGGCCAAGTC
Source organism: Triturus cristatus (assembly GCF_964204655.1). NCBI lineage: Eukaryota > Metazoa > Chordata > Amphibia > Caudata > Salamandridae > Triturus > Triturus cristatus. The sequence continues at coordinate 419,585,410 of NC_140582.1, forward strand.
CAACAGGTACACTTTCTTAGAGAAAGGATCCAGAGAAAGTGCATGATCTGCAAGAGTCCCCAGCATGCTGCAACATCTCGGAAGAGAGGAGTTTTCTTAGTATTTTGAACTTCTTTGGGTGATTCACCCTGTACCTCACGGGTCTCACTGAATTGTACATTTTTTGATAGTAAAAGTCTTATATATGTGATACCAGCAGTTCCCACTGTCTCTAGCATATACTGTAACAGTCCATAAATCACAAGGTGTAAGTGTAGATACAGCTTTTGTTAATATCGGAAGGACTGTATTTAAAGAAGGAATGCCATATGTAGCATTGTCGTGAGTTAGAACATTGTCTGATTTGTTTTAGATTTATTTTGGTGAAAAGAAAGTTATTGCTGATGCTAGCTGTGTAAGAGAGTACACTCGGTTAAGAAGTGTACATGCTCCTCATTTAGATCAATACCCTGTTAATTTGAAATGTATTATCCGTCCAAAATGGTAGATTGCAAAAGAGTGTACAGATACTGAAGAAAAAAAGGACACAAGGACAAAGTAGGACCTGTCAAGAAAAGAAAACTGGAAAGTTGCATAGACATTGTAGGCTAGCAGTTGGAAAATAGTATAGGTGTCAACTGCTATCCAAATGTTATTTTCAATATACTGTTTCATTTACCACAACTAGTGAACCAAATTGAACAAAAGTCAGATAAGAGATTGTGTGCTGACCTTTATCACTTACTGCAAAGTTGAATGACTGACAGTACTGGGAGACATTCTGATTTAGGTATTCGAGGCCTTTTAGATATATGTTGTGGATCAGTAATGTTTACTCTCAACAGTCAACAAGATGCATAAGAATTTATTATGATCATGTTTGGAGTTTTAGAAGAAGAAGATGTAAATATTGCTTATTTAATTGGTCTGAGTTACACATGGAAACATCACTGTGAAGATTGTGATTATTTATTTACCAATCAAATACATTCTGAGTGTTTCCTCAATATAACGTTACCAAATTCCAAAACTGTGCTTTTTGGCAATTGTTGAAAAAAGCTAATCAAAATATGACCTACCCAAACTGCAGAACAGATGTTATCTCTACGTTAATCCTAAAAAGAACTAGAAAATACCTTATAGTAATGCTACAACGATGCAAACCAGTTGGTTCCAAATTGGAAACTCAAATTACAAACTTCAAAGCTAGACAAATGTCAATTTTGGGAAGAACTTTTACTACTTCAGCTATCATCTTTCACAAAGGGATTAATACAACCTCTGAACACTACACTCTCTATCTAAAGAGAGGAACTGTATGGACAGAATGTGATTACATCAACCTAAGATTCAAACCAAGACTTCCTTCCAAATTACCAAACTCTTATCTTTTTTTTCTTCAACCAAAGTTCTAAGGAGGAATAGTGGATAATAAAATGGTGTGTGGTGTTTCTTCTATGTGGTTCATCAGTCTTTTAGACATTATTCAGCATCTTGGTGGCAATGTCTTTATAGTCTTCTTGAAATTCAACAGTTGTTTATCTTCTACAAAGGAGTTAATACCACATCTAACTACCACACTGTGTAATTGAAGTCAGAAACTAAATGGACATAATCCAATCACAGCAGCTAAAGTTGAAAGTAAAAAATAACTCCTTTTGTTTCATCAACCAAACTTCTACAAACTATTTGTGGAATTACATAATGGAATGTTGTCTATATGGATCACCATTACTTAAATATCATGTTGCCTACCAGAGGTGATATTTTGACAAGGACTTTGCATTTATTTGTAATATTGTACCAGATATAATATTCTAGAAACATTTTTAACTTAAATTTGATTATATTACTGAACCAACTGTAAAGAAAGAAAATGCTTGAAGAATTTCAGTGAGTGTAATGCACAGCTTCTCTTAATCATAATATTGTACTGTACATGTTGGTATTTTTACAATCCATTGATTGATTTTTCACCAGTCTTTAAAGATGAAGATTAATACAGACTACTATTTATGGTGAATAAGTATGAAAAGTAAGAACAGAAAAAGGGAACATTTAATTTCACTATGTTGTAATACAATGCTACAGTATAAGTAATGTATGTTAATGTGACTCTAAAATAACAGAGATCTAATACTAACATTTATGTATGTTTTTATTTTATTTTCCATACTAGGTGCTGTTAAACTTCATAAGATTCTTAAACATTTATTCTACCACAGACATTTTGCTGATACATAATCACTGAACATGTTTTTAAATAAAAAATGCTCTTGAATTAATTTCTCATTAGTCTGTTTTCCCTATTTTATAATATAAATGTTCTCTTGGAGCCACTCACTCACCCATACAGTCACTCATACAACCGCTCACTCACCCATATGACTCCTCACACACACATGTATTTACTCATACAGCCACTCACACACCCATTCATTCATCCATACAACTACTAACAATATCACTCATTTACCCATACAGCTACTCACTCACCTTCTTGTTAACTCATAAATCCAGTCACACTAGCAGTCACTGACCCATAGAGCCACTCACAGTAGTTGTCAGTCACCAATACAGCCACTCAAACAGATACTCACTGATCCATGCACACAGTGTTACTAGCAGTCACTCACCCATACAGCCACTTATACACATACTTACTCACTTATACAGTCACTGACACACTCACTCATACAGCCAAAAAGCTACTCATACAAACTTGTTCACTCATTGAGCCACTCTCATACCCGCTCACTCACCCAGACAGCCACGCACACACCCATAGAGCTACTTATACCCACTCACTCACTTATACAACTCATGTACCCATTCAATTACCCATACAGCCATTGACACAGGCACTAACTCACCCAAACAGCCTCTCTCACAACCATTCACTCACCTATGCAGCCACTACCATAACCACTCACTGTCCATATGGCCACACATACAGCCACTCACTCACCCATACTGTCACAGACACATCCACTCACTCACCCATACAGTCACTCACACAGCTACTCCCTCAACCATACAGCCAGTCATACAGCCACTCACTTGCCCATACAGCCACTCAGAGAGCCACTCATTCACCCATACAGCCACTCAGACAGCTACTCTTGCAAACAGCCACTCACACAGCCACTCATACACCCACACAGCTACTGACACACCCATTCACTCACCCATGCAACCTTTAACATAACAAGTCACTCACATATACAGCATGTCTTACAGTCACTCACTCACCACACAGTCACTGACATACCCTCTTAGTCACTCATAGAGCCACTCACACACCCTGTCACTAACCCATACTATAACCAACACAACCACTTACTCATTCATACAGCCACTTTCACATGCACTCACTTGCACATACAGCCACTCACATAGCTACTCATAAAGCAACTCACATAACCACTCACTCCCCCATAAAGCCAGACAGCCACTCGCGCATACAGCCATTCACACAGCCACACACACAGCTACTTACACATCTATTCACTCACTCACACAGTCACTCATCCAGACACTCACTCACCTTTAGAGCCACTTACACAACCATGCATTCACCCATACAACCACTCACACAATCATTTACTCGCCCATACAGCCACTGCCAGAACTAGTCACTCTTGCATACGGTCACTTACATAGCCAGTCACTTACCCATAGAGCTACTTACACAGGCACTCACTCACCCATACAGGTATTCACACAACTATTCACTCACCCATGCTGTTTCTAACACAACCATTTACTCACCCATACAACCACTCCCACAACCACTCACAATTCTATAAGGCTACTCACACAGACAATCACTCACCCAAACAGCCACTTACACAGGTAATCACATACCCATACAGTCACTCAAACAACCATTTACTCAACCATACATCCACTCTCAGAACCACTCACTCTCCTACATAGCAACTCACAAAGCCACTCACTAAACCTAACAGCCCCTCACACAGGCATAAACTTATCCATAGAGCCACTGACACAGGCACCTAGTCATCCATTCAGCCACTAACACACTCAGTCATACACATATACAATCACTACACTTTTTAAATACACAGACATACAGTTTATCTTTTTTTTAACGATGAAAGGTGGCAACAAGGAACAGAAACAATTCTATTCATAAAGAGAAACTCAGTGGATCAACGGGTGTAAAAAATAACAACAGCAAAAAATTAACCGCTGTGTTTCCGGGCCGCTTCCAGAATGATGTCAAAAGATTACTCACCGACTGTAATAGTGGTGCTGCAGTCAAGGCAGTAGGTTCCAATGCGCCTTATTTCCAGAGCGTTTTCATGCATCTGCCTCTTCACTTCCTGAGGGACTGTCTCTCCAGGAGCAGATTGCGTACTCCTGGAGGTTGGTGGCCTGTCTCCCTCTCTCTCCTTACGTGTCCACTTTTAATCATTCTTGTGGTATGGCTTCAAGTGTACAACATACTTGTTGTACCACAAGAATATTCATTTGCTGTGCCCTTTGATAAGGTTTTCTAGCACAGCTAACTTGATGAATTTGGCAACTGTTTTTGATTTATCAGATGGGATGCTAAACAACTCCCCCGCAATGTTTTGCCTTTTCGGGGCTGGCTCTTCATCTCCAGAATCTTCAGGATGTGTTGCAACCTCCTGCTTCTCAGCTTCTTCAGGCACATCCAGGTCCTTATTTGGTACTGTTGCCAGTTTAAGTCACAAAAAAACAAAAAAAAAAACCCTCTGCCCTTGAACTAGAGGAGACCTTCAACAATGATATAAATTTCAACAGAAAGTTTCAAGAAGGGAAAATACTGACATCATTGCAACTACTGCATTTTCACGAAATTGGGAAATACAATTTATAAGTGGTTTTCTTTAAAAATGATTGCATATACAGACGTTTAAACAGGGTTTTAGTAAATAGATATTGTAAAAGACTTATTTAAATATGTGTATATATCTGTTTTACACTTTTTGAAAAACACGAAAGGGCTGATTCACAGAACTAATCTGAGATAAAATCCTAAACGTACTACTTTTGGTATTCACAAAAGGCATTTAGTAGTAGTAAAGTTAGGAGTCCTAACTTTACTACTCCTAAATGCCTTCTGTGAATACCAAAAGTAGTAAGTTTAGGATTTTATCTCAGATTAGTTCTGTGAATCGGCAACTTGGTCTCTGAGAATTTTTCGCAAAAATGAAACATACATATAAGACAATTCACATAAATTCTTAAGGAATTCATGACAATTCACAATGAATTTGCGATGATCAGAATTAAAAAAATAAAACCACAGTAAATTATTCATAGAAACAAATGATGAGTATTTACACAGAGAAATACTAAAATGGGTGGTCTATTATGCAGGTGTATTATATATCATGCAGAACAGAATAGTAACTAATTTCCCTGTACAAAGTAACGTAGATGAGTACACAATTTCCCAAAAACGGCAGACACTTAAAAAAATTAAAATTTGATTCAGATGTTTATGTTTATTTTACATAAATTAAATCCGCTCAGAGGCACACTCAAAGACTCAACCACCCACTCACAAACCAACATAGGCACTCATACACCCACTCATAGACCTACTCAGACACTCATGCACCCACTCACAGACCCAGTCAGAGACTTATGCATCTACTCACAGACCTACTCAGAAACTGACACACTCACTCACAGACCAACTCAGAGAATAAGAATGCACTCACACCCACTGAGAGTCATGCCCCTACTCATGGAGCCTCAGACACTTATGCACCCACTCACAGACCCACTCAGAGACTAATGTACCCACTCACCAACCCCCTAAGATACTCAGGTACCCACTCACAGACCCACTGACACACACACGCACTCACAAACCCACTCACAAACTCATGCACTCACTCATAGACCCACTCAAACTCACACACCCACTCACTGGTCCACTCAGAGCCTCACTTACCCACTCAGAGACCAAGCTTAGAGACGAATGCACCAAGTCACAGACTCATTCAGAGACTCACAAACCCACTCACAGACTCACTGAGACACTCATGCACCTACCCACAAACCCACTCAGAAATTTATCACCCACTCACAGACCTACACAGACACTCATGCACACACTCACTCACAGACCCACTTAAACAATTACGCACCAACTCACAGACTCACTCATAGACACACGCACTCAGGGCATGATTATGAGTTTGGCAATCCCAAGCCATCAGAGATTTTATCACTGATGTCATGAGTGATGTAATATGTGAGGTTATAAGCAGTGCATTCCGTAGACATAAGTTATAGTTAAGCTGAGATAAATATAACTGCTGCATGTCACTGGTTTTGTAAGAGTGAAATCGAAGCCTAACTATAACATCCCTGTAACTTTTGTTTTTAAAGTGAATTAAGTTTTTTTAAAATCTATTTCCTAACTATAACTCCTCTGTAATCTATGTTTTTTAGTGAATTTCTAAGGTTTTTTATATTGTATTTCGTAAATGTAAGCAACTTGTTACCTCTGGATTTTTAAGAGCATTCCTATAGTTTTTACAATTTTATATTGTGAGTAAATGTTGTGTCTACCTTTTGCTCTTAATAGTGATTAACTATATTTTTTAATGTAATTATTTTGTTCTAAGTTGTAAGCTTTGAAAGTGATTGTATGATAGTATGCGTTAGTATTTAAGTGGGAGTAGGAGTATCTCTGAGAGTGTTTGGTTGCATGTGTGAATTGAAATATGTCTGTTTGAAAATATGTATAAGTGAATAAGTGTGTTTCTGTAATATTTGTGTTGCAAATGGTACTTAATATGTTTATAAAAACAGTGTGTATTTTAAGTTGTTTATATTGTAATTCAAGTTTTGTTTTATTGAGAAGTCGGGTTCAGGCGCGACCTTCTCAGTATGGTAGGCGACTCAGTGTACTGTAGAAGAGATATATATATATATATATATATATATATATATATATATATATATATATATATATATATTCAGTGAAAAAACCATAGGTTTCACACACGTTATAGTTAGGAATTAGCATTTAAAAAACCTTAGAAATTCAGTGAAAAAACCATAGGTTTCACACACGTTATAGTTAGGAATTAGCATTTAAAAAACCTTAGAAATTCAGTGAAAAAACCATAGGTTTCACACATGTTATAGTTAGCTGGACATTTTACTCGTAAAAAACCAATGAAATTGCCCCGTTATAGTTAGTTCAGCTAACTATAACTCGCGCGCCCGCAATGCACTGCTGATGACGTCACATATTACATCACTCATGACATGGTCAGTGACATCACTCATGACATCACTGATGACATCTCAAATGACATCACTGATGACCTCACTGATGACATCATCCAGTGAATGTGTGTTATTCTGAAAATTACATATGTTTTATATATGTATATCTCAAGGTCGATGGAAGAATAAATGGGTATATAAGTGTCTAAATGGATGATTTGTTTTTGAAAAATTGATTGTGTAACTGACTGATTAAGTGTATCTCTCACTTTGTGTATAAGTGGCTGCATGGGTTGGTGAGTAGCTACATGGGTGTCTATATAGGTTATTAGTTGTTTTTTTGAGTATCAGTCTGAGTGTCTGTATGGTACGGTGGGGGGTATTACGTAGTGCATAGATGCATGAATGAGTGACTCACTGTTTGTATGTGTTGAAGACAGCATGTGTGCAGGACTGTATGGGTGGATGAGTGTGTGTATGGGTGTGTTAGTGAGTGAATGACTGTCTCAATAGTGTCTTCAGGAGTAACTACATATGTTTTAAACTAGTATATGTGAGTATTGGTGTATATATGTGAGTATATATGAGAGGGAGAGATTGAAAGAGTTCCTGTATGAATAAGTATGTGTATCTATAAGTGATTGTTTAAAAGACTAACTATGTGTTAGTTTCCGTAGAAGTAAGTATGGTGGTGTGTGTATTACTGTATATGCAAGTAAATGTATGTTTTATTCTTTATTAGCATGAGTGACTATGTGTGTGAGTAACTCTATGGATGAGTGGCATTGTGTAACAGGATGTATAGATGTATGAGTACATATGATGAGTGAGTGCATGTATGAGTGACTGTATAGGACTGTTGGTGAATGAGTGGATGAGTATGTGGATCTTAGAATTACTGAAGAGGTTGTTGTAAGTGGTATTGGTATGTCCATTTTTTTGAAATTTTTAGTCTCTATTTTTGAATGTGTGTATCAAAGCTTATATTAAGGTGAGAGGAGGTCTGCCACTCTATCACAAGGATGATGTCATCAGTGATGTCATCAGTGATGTCATTTGAGATGTCATCAGTGATGTCATGAGTGATGTCACTGACCATGTCATGAGTGATGTAATATGTGACGTCATCAGCAGTGCATTGCGGGCGCGCGAGTTATAGTTAGCTGAACTAACTATAACGGGGCAATTTCATTGGTTTTTTACGAGTAAAATGTCCAGCTAACTATAACATGTGTGAAACCTATGGTTTTTTCACTGAATTTCTAAGGTTTTTTAAATGCTAATTCCTAACTATAACGTGTGTGAAACCTATGGTTTTTTCACTGAATTTCTAAGGTTTTTTAAATGCTAATTCCTAACTATAACGTGTGTGAAACCTATGGTTTTTTCACTGAATTTCTAAGGTTTTTTAAATGCTAATTCCTAACTATAACGTGTGTGAAACCTATGGTTTTTTCAGTGAATTTCTAAGGTTTTTTAAATGCTAATTCCTAACTATAACGTGTGTGAAACCCATGTTTTTTTCAGTGAATTTGCAAGGTTTTTTAAATGCTATTTTTTGTTTTTTTTCTTCATTTTTTTCAAACATATTTTTAATTTAATTTTTTACCTTTTATAAAGACTATGTTTATTTTTTTAAAATCATTAAATATTTATTTTATATAAATTTTTTAAAATAAACAAGTGACATTTATTTCCAGATTTTTTTTTTATTTTTTTTTTTTTTTTATAGTACGCGTACCGTAAGCTCACGGTAAGCGTACGGTTTACGCACCGTCCGTAATCTATCTACGCTGCTTGCGTATAGTTACGTACTTTGCGTAGCGCGCGTACTGCGCGTGGGACGCGTGCGCGCTTACGCAACACGCGCACGTTACGCGGAAGTGCCGGGAAATGACTGTTATGCGCATGCGCGCAAGCGCGTGTCTTTTTTACGCGCACGCGTACTTTTTGCCGTAAGCGTACCGTAAGCGTACCGTAAGCGTACGAAAGGTCATGTGATCTTGAAACACAACTTTTGATTGGTTGAAACTACTTTCAGTTCTAGAACTCTCTACACCACACCCATTCCCCTCATTTCTGCTTGTGATCCCTTGGGAGAAGGAGCTGGTTTGTCTTTGGGATACGATGGCAGAACAGCAGAGCTCTTCTGAGAGTGAGGCTAGCACCAGCAGCACTGTCTTGAGGCAGAGAGCGAGGAAAGTAAAACCTTCTTATGTTTGGGATTATTTTACTTTTCCAGAAGGCCAGCAAAAGGTGAATGCACCCTTAGTTACTTGCAAGCTGTGTCAGCGTGTACTTTCTAGAGGTAATCCTGACAGGAAGTATTCCTTTGGGAATCACACCATGATGAGGCACCTCAAGGATGTACACAAAAGGACACATGCTCAACTTTTTGGAGGTAACTCTTCAGAAAGACGAGCCAGTACATCCACAGCAGCTCAGCCTGGACCATCACCTGCAGAGCTTACTCCTTCTTCTGCAGCTCAGGTGAGCCCTTCATCTGTGGGGGGAGAATCTCCTTTTGCTGGCCCTCTGGAAATGAACCCTCGATTTCGGAAGGTTGATATTCATTGCACATTTTGTAAAGCTCTAATTTGTTATAGGGAGACCAGTGTTTCCCTAGTGAATAACAAAATAGATCAGCACATTTGTAGCTTTGAATGATTTTCCCATGGTTCCTTTCCTCTGTCCCTGCATGAACACAACGGTTCTTTTAAGAGCCAACCTTATCTTTCATCTTTTTTTTACATTTTTTTTAAAAAACTTTTCTTTTTTTTTTTTACCGTACGCGTACGGTAAGCGTACCTTTTTTTTTATTTTTTAAAAAAAACACTAAAAATCATTTTTCACATTACAAGGTCCTTGAAAGACTACAATTATTACTATTGACTTACCATACTCACTGAAAAAAATATTTATTCATTTGTTTTTTTAAAAAATAGTTTTTAAAATGGTTGTAGTTTACGAAAATTTTCTATATCGATCTGAAAAAAAAGAAAAAAGTATTAATATTTTTAAAACATTTTATAATACAGTACACATATTTACATTTTTTTCCAAAAAATATTTTTGCCTTATTTTTGCTGTTTTCAGAATATATTGCATTTCACTATAAATTGTGAAAGCAATTGCATTCATCATTTTACAGCGGGCAAAAAAAAATAACAATCTCAAAGATTGTATTAAAAAAGCCCAGAATCTCTTCTCACTTAAACTTATCATTACAGAAATGCATATTATTCTTAAAAAATATCATCTAAAAACAATACTTTTTTCTTTAAAATACCGTCTGATATTTTTGTTTCAGGAGTATAATCACAATATTATATCTCAAATAACTCCAAAATACATCTGATTTTATTTCCTTTAGGCCAAATTGTATTTTTTTTTTTCCCTGGAATAAATTTCCAAGGGAAAACCATTAAAATTCTAAAGTTTAATCTGTCCAGATCTCACCGATTCTCTGTAACATTTTGGTTCACAAAAATTTTTTGAATTATTTATTTAGTCCACAATAGAATTGCTTACTTTTCCACATGGCCAAATAGTAATTTTTTAAATCATTTTTGTAAAAATTTCCAATGGCAGTCCAATAGCATTCCAAAATTTAAAATGTGCAGAAGTTACCGTTTATCTCTAAATTATTGGTTTTTCAAAATTGCATGAAAAATTTAAAAAGTCCACATTACAATTGGTTATCTTTCCTTTAGGCCAAATGATAATTTTAAAAAATATTTTTTCTACAAAATTGCAATGGTAATCCAGTAAAATGGTAAAATTATTTTGTCCACATCTTGCCAAGTCTCTCTAAAATTTAGGTTTCAGAAAGATTAGATAGGAATTTGCTAAATCAAAAGGCAAACGTTGTTTGAAAATCAATTGGGAATCATTACACAGTGTCCAGCCTTTTTCACATTTTAGATAAACTGTGTAATGTCCAGAAGTAACAGTAGGTCCATCATGGAAAATTATTGCAACAGTTACAAAAGTTTTTCCTGAAATTGATAATTGCTGTCCTGTAAACTTCTTTATTAAAGTATCCAATTTTGAATCATCAGCTCTACATCGTTGCATCATTAAAATTACATACTGTCCGTATTCCCTTAAAATTAATGTTGAAAACATGTCAGAATTACACTCACCACATTTCATGCTATGATTAGCATCTTTAACTAATTTTGCAAAAGTGACTGTTTTACTCTCTGGCAATGTCAAATAAATAAACCTTTCATTATCAACAATAGAGCCACATATATTATAACCATTTTCACAACTATGTTCCCATTTATAAGAGAGACCAAAAAAAATGTCAATGGGAACTCCTTCTTCTTCCACTACCTGAAGAAAAAACAACAAGAATTCCTGTGCGTCTTGCTGTACATTTTGAGAAAACTGTGTTCGTCCTGAACATACATCTAAAAGTTTTCTAATGTCAGTAGCACTTTCTATTTGAGTTTTATCTTTACTCAGCTTTTGAAAAAGGAGACTGAGCTCTGAACAGAATCTTTTTCCCTGATTTACTATTATCTGCTCTTGCAAACTTTCCAGATAAAATACAACATTCAGCACTACATTAGCGTAGCAGTTGACACCAGAGCTATTTTCAAAATGACATCCTACAACCTGTTCTTCATTTTCCTTATTCTTTTTGCTTGCAATTACATCACTCCTCTTTTTTTTCCTCTTCTCTACATCTTCATTACAGATATTCTCATTTCTCCTTTTACGAGAAACTACACGTTTCTCCAACACAGGATACTGACCTAAATGAGGAGCATAGGTTCTTCTTAATCTATTATACTCCTTTACACAGTTTGTATCAGCACTAACTTTTGAATCATCAAAGTCAATCATGAATAAACCTGATAATGTTTTGACTCGTGACAAAGCTACATATGCCATACCTTCTTTGAACACAGTTGAACCAATGTTCACAAATGCACAATCTACAGTCAATCCTTGAGACTTGTGGATAGTTACAGCATATGCTAGTGAAAACGGAAACTGCTCCCTACGTACATATAAGTCTTTCACAAGCATGAAACGAACTGAACAACGACAAATGTCTTTAACTTCCTCTATCTGATCAAATTTTATTTTTAAACATTCAATTCCATCTTTTTTCTGATAATTAATAAAACCCACAACTCTTCCCATCGCTCCATTCACTAAGCCTTTTTCAACATCCAAATTTCTCCTTAAAAACACTCTACAGTTCATGCAAACATATAGATTTTTTTCTAATCCTGCTGTTTTGGAGATATTCTTCTCTAGTGAGTCCAATTTATTTTTCAGTTTGCCTGTTACTGTGACAGTAATTCTTCCATCCTCAATTTTGTCCACTGCTTCCAATTTCATGATGTCTTCATTTTCCAATTTCAAAAGCTCCTCATTAAATATTGAGCATTCACGTAGAGTTGGCATTAAGCAGATGACACTTTTGTTTTCTGCAATATTCTTGTATATTTTCTCTGCAACTATTTCTTCCTTTGGAAATAAGTTATGTAGCAGCCGACTCTGTAATGCTTTTTTGCCAACTTCTGTGAGTAGTCCAATTCTGATATCTTTCAGAATACTTCCATATTCTTCATCGTTTGCTTGCCTCATATTAGTTGTAAGTTCCTTGTACTCAAAGAAGGACCAAATATTTGTATTTCCAATGCTTCCCAATGACTTCTTCGTGTCTTCATGTGTCACAGTATTAAACACTGGTTGTCCTTTAACTGGAGTAAGTTGCAAAAGATCCCCAAAAACTATGACGTGTTTTCCACCAAATAACACGTCATAGTCTGTCTTCAAAATTTGCTGCATTCTTAAATGCACAAAGGCAAGCATTAAGTTTGATACCATGCTCACCTCATCAATAATGAGAACTTGCATCTTCTTCAATACTCGTGAAACTTCCAAGGATGCTTCTCCAGTTAGCTTGTTGAATTGTATTTTGTTCTCATGCTCCACTGGTAACATTAGCAAACGATGTAAGGTGATTCCTTTTATGTTATATGCTGCTAACCCAGTTGGAGCAGTAACCACACAAGACAAAGTAGAATCCGTTTTTTGCTTTAGGTAGCTTCTGATGACTTTAATTAGGAAACTTTTTCCAGTGCCAGCTTGTCCGCTTACATACATCCTGATTGGATGAAATGATGTGCATGAGCACTCTTTTTTGATATGTAGAAATCCGTGATCAATTTTGTTTTTGATCTCTTCATAAATTTGTTGCTGCTCTTGATTCAGTTGTCTTTCCAAATTTTCTAAGTCTATAAATTCTTCTTGAGCTTGATTCATAGCCGTTTCCACTTCATTCATGGCTATTGATGCTTCATTTTCAACGATTGGTTGTCCTAGGGGATCTTGACTGTATGTTCCTGAACTTTGGCTGTCCTGAGAACTGTCTCTAGCTATTTCTGCTGCAATTGTAGTTTCCTGTTCAATTTCTTCATTTAACATTTGCAGATAAGTTGAGAATGTACTGCATTGTATGCTGTCTTTGCAAGAATTAAAAGAATCTTCATAGCTCTGGAATTCTCCCAGTAGTTCATCCTCTGTACGCCATGGTTTAAACAACTGTAAAAGAGCCAAGTAGTAAAATTCTTTCTTGTCGGTAGTGTCGCAACTCAGCTTCCGGTGATTTATCAAACTTCCTTTGGTTTGCTTCACCAAACATCCTTCTTCACCAACAACTTTATATTTTCCACTGTTGATGTCTTCTGCAGCTTTCCGTGAATAAATGTAGTTCTGCAGCACTTCATAGAGACACATGTTCTCCAGATGATGACTTCTCTTGGGATAATATGTGTCCAACATGTTTGTTTTCAATATGTCTGTACTTTCTGGGTCATTCTCGGCCAAATATTCAATTTCTCCAACAGATTTCAGTACCCGATTTCTCATTGCTGCAAGGCCTAAACTTGCCCAAATTATTCTTCTTGACTTCGAGTAGAGACTTGCAGAAGATAACCTATCTGAACATTCGTAGGATCCAATTTCTCGATGCGATAACATCTTCAAACTAAAACTGTACAGCTTCTTACTGACAGTCTTCTCGTGAGAAATCTCTTCCCACATTTCCTTCAATTCTGTTTTTTCTGATTTCGTAATGTAAGACGTTACATATCGAGCAACAGCAATGGAATTGTCAGCAACATACTGTATATCCATGTTAGCGTTCCACATGGATAAAATGACTGGGTTGTAGTCATTTATATTTTTTGATTCTTCTTTTCTTTTAAGGTTGTAGGTATTCTTAGGTGATTTTCTTGTGATAGTATGTCTCACAGCTGACATAAAACTGTTGACTCTTCCATTTGTAAGAACAGGTCTAGGAAATCCAAATCGACATTTAGTGTAGTATTTTTCTTTGCTCTTGTATTTCCGTCGACAGTATTTTCCACACCGATGACTTTGGAAACGTAGAACTTGCTCCTTTAACTTGTTCTCTTCTGTGTTTTTAGGTATAGCACATGTTGCATATTCTTCAATGTAAGATAACACTGCTTCATCAGTATCTGTTCCAAACTTTGGGGCATCCTTGATCCACAGCAGCATATGAATATGAGGAGCACCTCTTGCCTGGTACTCTTTTCTCCAAAAGAAATCCACTACTTCTCCAAGGGGTGGATTTTTTTTATTGCAGATGAAGGACATCATAGCCTCAAATCTATGATTGAAATATCTGCAAACATTAACCGGATCCAATGAGCACAGTTCTCCTGCTGTCTTGTATTCGATGTTTTCAATGTTTGAATTGGCCTCTCGTAGAAAATCCAGTAAATCATCCCAAGCGTACTCGGCGCAGCTTAGGGTAAGGAACCATGTTGGTGTTCCTAAGTTGCGTAACATGCATTTTAGTTCACCATGGCGTCGGTACCAATATTCATTTGTCCCACGCTGACAAGCCATCAGATTGATCAGTTGTGTTTCCAAATGATCATCTCGGTGCTGCACTTTCTCCATAAAATCCTTAGCAGACACATTTTGTAAATGTACTCCACTTTTTAAAATGTGATTTACTGCATAAGACAGTGCAGACAAGTCGCTTTCAAATAAAAGATGGAACAAATAAGGGATACTTTGTCGAAATCTGGGATCTTCAGCATATAGTCTTGTAGTCCGATACTCAGAAGCTGGAATCTGTTCCGGACGTTCATCGTATCGTCCTCCTTTTCCTTTAGGAAACAGCTGGGGAAAACATCGAGCTTCCAAGCTCTCCTCCCATACACTCACAGGATTTCCTTTTGCTTTCTTCATCTGAAAGAGATCAATATTGTCTCCCATAACTTCTTTCGAATGGAGAGGATGTATGCTAAAATGTTCATAAATTTCTTCTTCCTTTGACTTGTCCACTTTTTCAATTTGTCCAGTTGGTGTTTCTGTGTCTCCTTGTAAATCTTCTTCTTCTTCTTCTTCTTCTATATAAATTGATTCATACCATTTGTTATTTTTTTTCAAATACAAATTTGCTCTTTGTACTTTCCGCACATCTACCAGCTCCTGCCAAATCTTCTTATTCTTTGTAAGGACACCATTAACCAGAATAATTAATGGTTCAGTTTCCAAAGTATCTGCATCAATAGTTTCCATATTTTTTTTCAAATCCAAGGGCAAATACACCACTCTACCTTTTAAACCTCTCAGTAAATCTGAAGGAGGTAATTTACCAGTTTTGGGCTCCATACGTACTATGGTCTGGAACGGATGAACACATTGAATGAGTATAGACTCATATGTATTTAATTCAGAAAGTTCAGCAGGAATAGCATCCAATTCTAAATTATTATGTACAGCTCTGGTCGGCATTCTATTTTCCTCTAACTTGTTGTAGCAGTATTTGCAAATACGCTGATCTTCACCCAATTCAAAACAATTTTCAAGAAATATATATGTGGCAAAATCCATCCACTTATAATTATCTTCATTTTCACTCTTTCTGTAGAGATCAACATTCCTAGTTTGTTTTCTATAATGAGTTCTGCGGCAACAAATACAAGTAACATTTGGTCTTTCATTAGAGACTATTGCAAATTTTGTTATGTGATCATTAAATGTGTTACTTACAGAGGGTTCTACATTCTCTTCCACTTCTGCCTCATTTATTGTGTCCTTCTCTGCACTGTTTTGTTCAGGACCAAAGTAACAAAACTGAATTTCATCAACAACCTTCTCTACATCTGATACCGTTCCTCGGAACAGAGCCCTATTCAATTCATTTAACTTTATTGCTGGACTTTTGGCAAAATACAACCGTCTCACAAACTTTCTCATTTCAGTATGATGAACAGCCAGCATCCTAAAATGATGGAAAACACTATTGCACACTTTTCTAGATAGACAAGCAAGAGAATGACCCTGCAAACCAGTATTCTCTCTCACTCTGCATGGATCCAGACTTTGAAGCACCTTAATCTTTTGTTTTACACTTTTTTTACTATATTCTCTTAGAAACTCTCGAAATCTGTCAATAGATTCCTGACGCACAGTGCAAATACTACTACAATTCCAAGTGTACACTGGGGCTTTAGGACGTCTCCCCATTGCCTCATCTGCCATCACTTGTACCTCATCTCTTGGAACCATTATCTCCTTCTCCATTATGCAACCATTTTTTACTTCGTATGAACGACCTCTGGTGTCAACTGCATGCAGCAAACTATTACTTTGAAAATAGCTTTCTTCATTAAAAAAAGGTTCACTACTTGAACTATGCATCCACTTTCCTAAAAACACTTTACAAAAGTTTGTTCTGTTCACTACTCTTTTGCTTTTGCTTTGTGATTTCAGTACATTAACCATTTTATCTAATGTACGCATCCTATTCAAAATTAATATGAATAGTTTCCTTTTTAATTCTAATGCTTTTGCTGCAATGGCTTCAATTTCTTTTTTTCTCTTATAATATTTAGCCTTTTGCTTATATTTCTTTATATCCTTTATCAAATTGGACATAACTCTTCTCTGAAACATTTTTCTACGTATCTCTTTAAATGCTGTTTTTCTGTTTATGTTAAACTTTTCAATTGCAGAAGGTATATTTGCATTAACTAAATCCTCAATTTTTTGCTGTTCTGTAGGTTTTGTTACATTTTTCCGAGAACAGACATTTTGTACATTTTTGTTTGTTTTCAATATTTTGTTTAGGAATTGTCTTTTTTGCTTACCAGAAGATTTTTTCTTTTTCCCAACATCAGCATCTTCTACTAACTTTGGTCCTCCAGTTGTCCTCAAATATAGTTTTTTTTTTAGCGTTTTTTGAACTCGAGATTTTGTAGGCATCTTAAATTTTGTTCACTGTTCTTCAGCAATACCTGAAAAAAACTAAAAAAAAAATCCTTTATTGTATTTAAATATATTACTACATTTCTTTTCACAATAGTCACAAAACGAAATTTCTTTGCCATTTTCAATGCACACAAACTGCTCTTTTTTTAAAATTTATTTAAATGCACATGTCCAAGCTTTTTTTTTTTTTCAGATCACCACCGTGTGTATTCTCTGTGACTGCCTACACTCCAGCAGGGGCAACCAGCCTTAGTGATGCTGAATGTATTTCCATTACAGACTTAAACCTGAAAACCCCACTCGCTTCTAATTACTGTGCATGACTATACATGGCAAGCACATGGGTGTGTGCTAAGCCTCTGCTTCTTCCCCCAAAAATTCGCTCCTCTTTTCCATCTACTGCAACTGTGAAATCACCAGAGCAAGACGCAATACATTTCTGCCTATAATTCTTCTATGCACACAGAGTCATGTTTTCACATAAGTGCCAAAACGAAATTTCTTTGCCAATTTGAAAGCACACTTACTGCTCTTTTTTTTTCGGGCCAAGTGAAAATCTCTTTTTACACTTTGAAATCACTTTTACAGACTGACACATTCTGAAACCTTTTTTTAAAATTTATTTAAATGCACATGTCCAAGCTGTTTTTTTTTCAGACCACCACCGTGTGTATTCTCTGTGACTGCCTACACTCCAGCAGGGGCAACCAGCCTTAGTGATGCTGAATGTATTTGCATTACAGACTTAAACCTGAAAACCCCACTCGCTTCTAATTACTGTGCATGACTATACATGGCAAGCACATGGGTGTGTGCTAAGCCTCTGCTTCTTCCCCCAAAAATTTGCTCCTCTTTTCCATCTACTGCAACTGTGAAATCACCAGAGCAAGACGCAATACATTTCTGCCTATAATTCTTCTATGCACACAGAGTCATGTTTTCACATAAGTGCCAAAACGAAATTTCTTTGCCAATTTGAAAGCACACTTACTGCTCTTTTTTTTTCGGGCCAAGTGAAAATCTCTTTTTACACTTTGAAATCACTTTTACAGACTGACACATTCTGAAACCTTTTTTTTAAATTTATTTAAATGCACATGTCCAAGCTGTTTTTTTTTCAGACCACCACCGTGTGTATTCTCTGTGACTGCCTACACTCCAGCAGGGGCAACCAGCCTTAGTGATGCTGAATGTATTTCCATTACAGACTTAAACCTGAAAACCCCACTCGCTTCTAATTACTGTGCATGACTATACATGGCAAGCACATGGGTGTGTGCTAAGCCTCTGCTTCTTCCCCCAAAAATTCGCTCCTCTTTTCCATCTACTGCAACTGTGAAATCACCAGAGCAAGACGCAATAAATTTCTGCCTATAATTCTTCTATGCACACAGAGTCATGTGTTCACATAAGTACCAAAACGAAATTTCTTTGCCAATTTGAAAGCACACTTAATGCTCTTTTTTTTTCGGGCCAAGTGAAAATCTCTTTTTACACTTTGAAATCACTTTTACAGACTGACACATTCTGAAACCTTTTTTTTAAATTTATTTAAATGCACATGTCCAAGCTGTTTTTTTTTCAGACCACCACCGTGTGTATTCTCTGTGACTGCCTACACTCCAGCAGGGGCAACCAGCCTTAGTGATGCTGAATGTATTTGCATTACAGACTTAAACCTGAAAACCCCACTCGCTTCTAATTACTGTGCATGACTATACATGGCAAGCACATGGGTGTCTGCTAAGCCTCTGCTTCTTCCCCCAAAAATTCGCTCCTCTTTTCCATCTACTGCAACTGTGAAATCACCAGAGCAAGACGCAATACATTTCTGCCTATAATTCTTCTATGCACACAGAGTCATGTTTTCACATTAGTGCCAAAACGAAATTTCTTTGCCAATTTGAAAGCACACTTACTGCTCTTTTTTTTTCGGGCCAAGTGAAAATCTCTTTTTACACTTTGAAATCACTTTTACAGACTGACACATTCTGAAACCTTTTTTTTAAATTTATTTAAATGCACATGTCCAAGCTGTTTTTTTTTCAGACCACCACCGTGTGTATTCTCTGTGACTGCCTACACTCCAGCAGGGGCAACCAGCCTTAGTGATGCTGAATGTATTTGCATTACAGACTTAAACCTGAAAACCCCACTCGCTTCTAATTACTGTGCATGACTATACATGGCAAGCACATGGGTGTGTGCTAAGCCTCTGCTTCTTCCCCCAAAAATTCGCTCCTCTTTTTCTTCTACTGCAACTGTGAAATCACCAGAGCAAGACGCAATAAATTTCTGCCTATAATTCTTCTATGCACACAGAGTCATGTTTTCACATAAGTGCCAAAACGAAATTTCTTTGCCAATTTGAAAGCACACTTACTGCTCTTTTTTTTTCGGGCCAAGTGAAAATCTCTTTTTACACTTTGAAATCACTTTTACAGACTGACACATTCTGAAACCTTTTTTTTTAAATTTATTTAAATGCACATGTCCAAGCTGTTTTTTTATCAGACCACCACCGTGTGTATTCTCTGTGACTGCCTACACTCCAGCAGGGGCAACCAGCCTTAGTGATGCTGAATGTATTTGCATTACAGACTTAAACCTGAAAACCCCACTCGCTTCTAATTACTGTGCATGACTATACATGGCAAGCACATGGGTGTGTGCTAAGCCTCTGCTTCTTCCCCCAAAAATTCGCTCCTCTTTTCCATCTACTGCAACTGTGAAATCACCAGAGCAAGACGCAATACATTTCTGCCTATAATTCTTCTATGCACACAGAGTCATGTTTTCACATAAGTGCCAAAACGAAATTTCTTTGCCAATTTGAAAGCACACTTACTGCTCTTTTTTTTTCGGGCCAAGTGAAAATCTCTTTTTACACTTTGAAATCACTTTTACAGACTGACACATTGTGAAACCTTTTTTTTTAAATTTATTTAAATGCACATGTCCAAGCTGTTTTTTTTTCAGACCACCACCGTGTGTATTCTCTGTGACTGCCTACACTCCAGCAGGGGCAACCAGCCTTAGTGATGCTGAATGTATTTCCATTACAGACTTAAACCTGAAAACCCCACTCGCTTCTAATTACTGTGCATGACTATACATGGCAAGCACATGGGTGTGTGCTAAGCCTCTGCTTCTTCCCCCAAAAATTCGCTCCTCTTTTCCATCTACTGCAACTGTGAAATCACCAGAGCAAGACGCAATAAATTTCTGCCTATAATTCTTCTATGCACACAGAGTCATGTTTTCACATAAGTGCCAAAACGAAATTTCTTTGCCAATTTGAAAGCACACTTACTGCTCTTTTTTTTTCGGGCCAAGTGAAAATCTCTTTTTACACTTTGAAATCACTTTTACAGACTGACACATTCTGAAACCTTTTTTTTTAAATTTATTTAAATGCACATGTCCAAGCTGTTTCTTTATCAGACCACCACCGTGTGTATTCTCTGTGACTGCCTACACTCCAGCAGGGGCAACCAGCCTTAGTGATGCTGAATGTATTTGCATTACAGACTTAAACCTGAAAACCCCACTCGCTTCTAATTACTGTGCATGACTATACATGGCAAGCACATGGGTGTCTGCTAAGCCTCTGCTTCTTCCCCCAAAAATTCGCTCCTCTTTTCCATCTACTGCAACTGTGAAATCACCAGAGCAAGACGCAATAAATTTCTGCCTATAATTCTTCTATGCACACAGAGTCATGTTTTCACATAAGTGCCAAAACGAAATTTCTTTGCCAATTTGAAAGCACACTTACTGCTCTTTTTTTTTTGGGCCAAGTGAAAATCTCTTTTTACACTTTGAAATCACTTTTACAGACTGACACATTCTGAAACCTTTTTTTTTAAATTTATTTAAATGCACATGTCCAAGCTGTTTTTTTTTCAGACCACCACCGTGTGTATTCTGTGTGACTGCCTACACTCCAGCAGGGGCAACCAGCCTTAGTGATGCTGAATGTATTTCCATTACAGACTTAAACCTGAAAACCCCACTCGCTTCTAATTACTGTGCATGACTATACATGGCAAGCACATGGGTGTGTGCTAAGCCTCTGCTTCTTCCCCCAAAAATTCGCTCCTCTTTTCCATCTACTGCAACTGTGAAATCACCAGAGCAAGACGCAATAAATTTCTGCCTATAATTCTTCTATGCACACAGAGTCATGTTTTCACATAAGTGCCAAAACGAAATTTCTTTGCCAATTTGAAAGCACACTTACTGCTCTTTTTTTTTCGGGCCAAGTGAAAATCTCTTTTTACACTTTGAAATCACTTTTACAGACTGACACATTCTGAAACCTTTTTTTTAAATTTATTTAAATGCACATGTCCAAGCTGTTTTTTTTTCAGACCACCACCGTGTGTATTCTCTGTGACTGCCTACACTCCAGCAGGGGCAACCAGCCTTAGTGATGCTGAATGTATTTGCATTACAGACTTAAACCTGAAAACCCCACTCGCTTCTAATTACTGTGCATGACTATACATGGCAAGCACATGGGTGTCTGCTAAGCCTCTGCTTCTTCCCCCAAAAATTCGCTCCTCTTTTCCATCTACTGCAACTGTGAAATCACCAGAGCAAGACGCAATACATTTCTGCCTATAATTCTTCTATGCACACAGAGTCATGTTTTCACATAAGTGCCAAAACGAAATTTCTTTGCCAATTTGAAAGCACACTTACTGCTCTTTTTTTTTCGGGCCAAGTGAAAATCTCTTTTACAGACTGACACATTATGAATCCACCATGTGTAACTACAACAAAAACAATTCCCATTTCTATTATTCATTTCTTAAGTTACCACATACATCCCCTCTCAAACTGTAAACTCACCTTTAAATTTAGTTAGTTGTGAAAGAAATGTGTCACTCAAACAGCAGATTATCAGAGCCAGGATCTCTGTTCTGTACACCTCTCTCCTCTCAGCAGAACCAGATAATGGCAAACTTTCCCTCTATTTTTCCACACATATACATGTAAGTTTCAAATCTCAGTGCTTCCCCCTTTTTTTCAAATGTAATGACACATTTCTATTGGTTGAAAACCAACCCTTTTCCAAAAGTACCCTGCCCCCAACTTGACTTCTGCCTAGTACCCTTCCCCCAACTTGACTTCTGCCTGCTACCATAGCAACAGCTCATGGAACACTGCTGTGTGCAGTTAGGTCAGAAGTTCGACACACAATGTTTCAATTCCACAGAGCAAGAGTGCTTGACTTTTCAATCCTAACTGCAAATCCATAGTACTGTTCTTTGGTTACACATTTTTTTGTACCAATACAAAACATGCTTCTATTAATTTTCACATACAGCCTAGTTTTTATTCTAGAATGGTATGAAACAGCCAATCAGTTCTTTTTGTTTTGTAAAAAATATGTATGCCTCCATTTCCAAACTGTCTTTATTTTCATATTGCCATTCTACTGAAAGACACCTCCTGAGTGCATCCAGTTCTCCTTTGAAGATGTTCACAGTGTGGATTGTAGGGCACAGCTATGTCTTCTGGAGTGAAAAGTTTGCAGAGAAAACAGATATGGTGAGAGACCTTGCTTTGCCAAATGTAGACATTAAATGGATTGGTCAGAGAGGGTTAAAGTGGCACCAATTGATGCCATTGGTGAAATCCTTCATGCAAATCCAACACCCTGACCTCATAATAGTGCACTGTGGTGGCAATGACCTAGGCACTTTGACTGGGGTAGGTCTGGAAATGCTTATGAAGGACACCTTTGCACAACTGTTTACACTTTTCCCTAAAACTGCCTTTGTGTTTTCCAACATATGCCAAAGGCAAAAATGGAACTGGTCCAATCATTTCTGTCCACAGATTGACAAAGCAAGAAAGCACGTCAACAAATCTGTTTCTGCTTTCCTCCGTGACTATGGTATGGGTGCCATTTACCACAACAACTTGCGTTACGACATGCAAGACATTTATAGAGGAGATGGTGTGCACTTCAATGATGAAGGGAACAAAGTCTTCCTCTTGAACCTTAGACTCTGCATCGGTACTTACTTGTAAGTACCACTAAAAAAAT
Source organism: Triturus cristatus (assembly GCF_964204655.1). Lineage (NCBI taxonomy): Eukaryota > Metazoa > Chordata > Amphibia > Caudata > Salamandridae > Triturus > Triturus cristatus. Next base: position 419,608,976 of record NC_140582.1, read on the forward strand.
GACTCCATAAACACAACAGCTCTTTTTAGAGCTCCCTAATTTCTAAACTCTTAAATCTGATTTTCATTTATTTATTTTTATTTTTTTTACCGTACGCTTACCGTGAGCTTACCGTACGCGTACCCCGTGATTTTTTTTAAAATCAATAAATGTTTTTTTTGTACTTTTCTGTCCTTCTTTGACCCCCTTACAATTGTTAGGGGGTCTGTAACTCTCCTCATTGCCCCCTTTCTTTGTTTTCACTCTTTTTTTTCAGAGTGAAATACACAAAATGGCGGCCGCCGCTTCCTGGTTTCGGCCGATTCGAATGTTTACTAAGATCTAAGAGCCAATCAGAATCGCGCTCGCGCACGCCACCGTACGCTTACCGTAAGCGTACGGTAAGCGTACCGTAAGCTGGCTCAGATATATATATTGATTTAAAGGCTATTTTCTCAGAATCTACTGAACATATTTACACCAAACCTACAAAAGGCACTTCCTTGACCTAGGGACTACCTCTCTGCCAAATTTTGAGTAATTCTGTTCAGCCGTTCGGGCTGTAGCTCGTTCTAAAGGTCCTATGGAAAAATGCATGGGAAAAACGCGTTTTGGGACCCCCCTTTTATCTCAGCCCCCGCTTGACGGATCCCCCCGAGACTTTCAGGGTAGGAGCGGAGCGTAGCGCCCCACCTATTTTGAGAAATTCGTGAGGATTCGTCGACCGGCGCCAAAGTTATTCAAAATAGAATGTTGAGGTTTTCCTATGGAAATGTGGTCCTAACTATAACTACCTACTGGCGACCGCCAGTAGGTAATATATATATATATATATATATATATATATATATATATATATATATGTATATATATATATATATATATATAATATCTACTGGCAGTCGTCAGTAGATAGTTATAGTTAGGACCTATTTTCCATAGGAAAAGTGTTTTTTCTTTTCCCAATAACTTTGGTTGACGAATCTTCATAAAAGTTTCGAAAATAGTGGGGTGCTCCGGGCAGCTCCTATCCTGAAAGCTTCGGGGTGATTCGGCAAGCGGGGGCCGAGAAAAAGGGGTAGTCCCAAAACGCGTTTTCCCTATGTTAATTACCATAGGAAACTTTAGACAAAGCTACAGCCTGAACTGCTGAACGGAATTACGGCAAATTTTGCAAAAAGGTAGCCCTTGGTTCAGAAAGAGATCTTTTTGTTAAATGGTGTAAATCTGTTCAGTAGTTCCTGAGAAATAAAAAAAAAAGAGGTCAAAAAATACATTTCCCATAGGAAACTTTAGACACGGCTACTGCTCGAACTGCTGAACGTAATTACACCAAATTTGGCAAAAAGGTAGTGCTTGGTTCAGAAAGCACCCTTTTTAGGTCTCGCCTGACCCAGCGCATGCGCTGGTCTGGCGAGACATTTTGTGAGGGCTCCAAAAAGTGCTACCAGGCCAGCCTAGAGCTACAGTGCATGTGCACGGGCATGCGCGCCGCGCTTGACCGAGGTTACTTTCACTTTCGCAGCCACATGGTCGCTTTGATGTTTGATCGCGATCTCGATCACTTTCACGGCCGCTTGCATAGCCAATAGGTCTCGCTTTTGGGACCTTATAAGTATTTAGTTATGCAACTGTTGCATGGCTAAACACTTATAAGGTCCCAAAGGCGAGACCTATTGGCTATGCCAATGCTTGTTTTAAATGGTGTAAATCCTTTCAGTAGTTGCAGAGAAAATCAAAAAATAAAAGTTTCGATATCTATTGCCACGGCGGGTCCGCGCACCCTCCCGACCACGAGTTTCATGCTAATTGGCTGTCAACACTCCAAACCAGGAAGTTTTGGCAGCCATCTTGTGCCTTGGCACAAGAAAACAGGGAAACAAACGCAAATAAAAGAAATGGGGGCAGGGTAGAAACACCCTGACCCCCTAGGCCTGCTCAGGGGGTCCCACAAGGAACCCCAGGGCTCAAAAAAGCATTTTTGTAAAAAAAAAGAACTTCAGAATTTGCGCTGGGCGCGCGAATCCGGCTGAGAAAATTTAAAAAAACGAAGGGCGGGCTCCCGTGTTCGCTATTATTTAGCCCCCGGGTGGGCCAAGTCTGGGGGGGCAACGTCAGTGGCCGCTTCACCCTGATGAGAGACGAGCAGGCTCTGACATCCAAGACAACCCCTCATCAACCCTGGGAGGCTCACAGATCAGCAACGGAAGCAATTCAGATCAAATGGAAGAGATTAATACCAAAGACGTGGCCCTGAGGATCACCACCGAGCTGAAGTGCTATAGCATCCAGTAAGTCCCACACAGTGGGATTGCTAAGACGTCTTCAGAGGCCATGGCCTCCTTTCTCTACCACTCTGCAAACGTGCCTCGTGGCAGACTACATGATTGGGGATGAAGTCCAATTTACTCCTGAGGGAGTTTGGGGGCCAAGAATCATCCATCCTGGTACCTCTGGAAAGTCCTACGCAGCGGAATTCCTGAGCGGCGGTTGGACGCACAGCACCCTTTCTCCACCACTCTGCAAATGCGACTACTAGTTAAAGTAGCATATTTCTGCACCTCTGACTTAGAGGTAGGTTTAATTCCCCTTCCCTATTATGTACTAGGGCCTTACAGAGGAGATCATGCTAATCACAGGGGTACCCCAACGCATAGTGTTCCCTAGTGTATGTAGGTGTTTTCACTATAATCTAAGTGTCTTTTAGCATAGCACTGACTCTAGGCCTGGTTAGTCAGAGTCAGTTACCACCAGTACCCGTCTGAAAAAGTTGTGGGCACAGGATAATTTTGCAACAAGGCCTCTTTCTGCTCCTCTGTTGGTTCTTTCTGCACATGTCTTGCTTCTTCCTGCACTTTTCTTCATCTTTGTGGACTTCTGTTGCTTCTTTCTGCATTTCTTTTGCTTCTTTCTGTATTTTTTTACTTCTTTCTTCATATGTCCTACCTCTGTAGGCATAGTTAGAAATTAGCATTTAAAAAACCTTTGAAATTCACTGACAAAACCATAGGTTTCAGGCACGTTATAGTTAGAAATTAACATTTAAAAAACCTTAGAAATTCACTGACTAAACCATAGGTTTCAGGCACGTTATAGTTAGAAATTAGCATTTAAAAAACCTTAGAAATTCACTGAAAAAACATAGGCTTCAGGGGCGTTATAGTTAGTTGGACATTTCACTCGTACAAAACCGGTGAAATTCCTCCGTTATAGTTATTTCAGCTAACTATAACTTGCGCCCCCGCAATGCACTGCTGATGACTTCACATATTACATCACTCATGACATAGTCAGTGACATCACTGATGACATTACTGATGACATCTCAAATGACATCACTGATGACATCACTGATGACATCATCCATGTGATAATTTGATGTAACTTCTCACACCCTAATTTAACCTTTGATACACCCACTCTAAATTACAGACTGCCATTCTCAAAACCATAGACACTCCAACACCAATAACTACATACCCACTCACTGATTCTTAGGTCTACACACACATCACTCATTCACCCCTACAGTCACTCATACTTACGGTCACACAGTACAGGACTATCATATGCACTCATACACCTACATAGACACTCACACACCACCACTCCTACATAGAGGTACTCACAGACCTAGTCAGCCATGCAAATAATTATTCACACTCCCATTTATTCACCTATACAGTTCTACACACACCAGCTCACTTACTCATACAAATACTAGCACATTCTTATGCTCTTATACAATCACGGATGCAAGTGCACACTCATCCATACAGCCACTCTCACAATCACACACTCTCACTTATAGCTATTTATATACTCTAACACACATATATACTGCCTTTCACATATGTAGTTACTCACACATGTACCACTGAGATATAAATTCACTCACTAACACACCCATACACACACTCACCCACCCATACAGTCCATCACAGATGCACTCTTGAAACCATGCACCCAGTGAATCATCCACTCACACATATGCACAGAGTCACACACACATCACCCACACAAATACTCAGGCACCGATACAGATACTCAGACAACCAATCAATAACTCATATAGACACTCATGTAGCTATTCACAAACCCATGCAGCCTCTTACACACCAACAGACAGGCGTAAACAGATATTCTCACTGTTTAGTCACTAACCCATGTATTCAGTAAGATATGTTTAATCACTCACTTATAGAGTCAGTCACGCACCTACTAAATCATCCATTCAGACACTTATACACGCACTCATTCTTCAATACACCTTTCCCTATATATATTGAACATATTTAAACTTTAAAGAACCACACAGTCACTGGATGATGTCATCAGTGATGTCACTGACCATGTCATGAGTGATGTAATATGTGATGTCATGAGCAGTGCATTGCGGGGGAGCGAGTTATAGTTAGCTGAACTAACTACAATGGGGGAATTTCACGGGTTTTGTACGAGTGAAATGTCCAACTAACTATAACGCCCCTGAAACCTATGGTTTTTTCAGTGAATTTCTAAGGTTTTTTTAAATGCTAATTTTAAACTATAACGTGCCTGAAACCTATGGTTTTTTCATTGAATATATATATATATATATATATATATATATATATATATATATATATATATAGATAGATAGATAGATATAGATATAGATATATATATTCCCCCGTTATAGTTAGTTCAGCTAACTATAACTCGCGCGCCCGCAATGCACTGCTGATGACGTCACATATTACATCACTCATGACATGGTCAGTGACATCACTCATGACATCACTGATGACATCTCAAATGACATCACTGATGACATCATCCAGTGAATGTGTGTTTTTCTGAAAATTAAATATGTTTTATATATGTATATCTCAAGGTCGATGGAAGAATAAATGGGTATATAAGTGTCTAAATGGATGATTTGTTTTTGAAAAATTGATTGTGTAACTGACTGATTAAGTGTATCATAGTGAATACATGGCTTAGTGAGTAATGTTTAAATATGTAAATATCTGTATCAGTCTCTCACTTTGTGTATAAGTGGCTGCATGGGTTGGTGAGTAGCTACATGGGTGTCTATATAGGTCATTAGTTGGTTTTTTGAGTATCAGTCTGAGTGTCTGCATGGTTCGGTGAGGGGTATTACGTAGTGCATAGGTGCATGAATGAGTGACTCACTCTTTGTATGTGTTGAAGACAGCATGTGTGCAGGATTGTATGGGTGGATGAGTAAGTGTATGGGTGTGTTAGTGAGTGAATGACTGTCTCAATAGTGTCTTTATGAGTAACTACATATGTTTTAAACTAGTATATGTGACTATTGGTGTATATAAGTGAGTATATGTGAGAGTGAGAGATTGAAAGAGTTCCTGTATGAATAAGTATGTGTTTCTATAAGTGATTGTTTAAAAGACTAAGTATGCAAAAAAGAAGCAGAGAACTCTGGGTAGTTCTCAAATTTAGGTGGAAAGCAGCTCCTGTATGGAGCACTCTCAACACCAGCGACACTCTAGATCTGCTCACCTCAAATGTCTGTTTTTCTATCAAAATCTTTAAGCATAGGATTAGCACAGTGCCATCCACACCGAGATAGAAAAGGACAAAGTCTTTTGCCATTTGTACAGCAAAGTCTTTAAGCATAGGACTAGCACAGTGCTGCCCTTGCCGAGCTGTAAAATGACAAAAGCCAATTACCACTCCAGGCACAGTATTACAGCTTTGAATTGGTAAAATACCAATCAAGCCAACCTGAAATGAGTAAAAGCAACCCCTGACAGAGTGTTTCGCTCTAATTAGAGCTCTTCAGAGAGGTATAGCTTTGTCCAGACACAAGAGAGCACCCAGTATAAGTCAAAGAAATACCCTTTCAGGCATAGAGTGACGAATAAATTATGCAAAAAAGAAGCAGAGAACTCTGGGAAGTTCTCAAATTTAGGTGGAAAGCAGCTCCTGTATGGAGCACTCTCAACACCAGCGACACTCTAGATCTGCTCACCTCAAATGTCTGTTTTTCTATCAAAATCTTTAAGCATAGGATTAGCACAGTGCCATCCATGCCGAGATAGAAAAGGACAAAGTCTTTTACCATTTGTACAGAAAAGTCTTTAAGCATAGGACTAGCACAGTGCTGCCCTTGCCGAGCTGTAAAATGACAAAAGCCAATTACCACTCCAGGCACAGTATTACAGCTTTGAATTGGTAAAATACCAATCAGGCCAACCTGAAATGAGTAAAAGCAACCCCTGACACAGTGTTTCGCTCTAATTATAGCTCTTCAGAGAGGTATAGCTTTGTCCAGACACAAGGGAGCACCCAGTATAAGTCAAAGAAATACCCTTTCAGGCATAGAGTGACGAATAAATTATGCAAAAAAGAAGCAGAGAACTCTGGGTAGTTCTCAAATTTAGGTGGAAAGCAGCTCCTGTATGGAGCACTCTCAACACCAGCGACACTCTAGATCTGCTCACCTCAAATGTCTGTTTTTCTATCAAAATCTTTAAGCATAGGATTAGCACAGTGCCATCCACGCCGAGATAGAAAAAGACAAAGTCTTTTGCCATTTGTACAGCAAAGTCTTTAAGCATAGGACTAGCACAGTGCTGCCCTTGCCGAGCTGTAAAATGACAAAAGCCAATTACCACTCCAGGCACAGTATTACAGCTTTGAATTGGTAAAATACCAATCAAGCCAACCTGAAATGAGTAAAAGCAACCCCTGACACAGTGTTTCTCTCTAATTAGAGCTCTTCAGAGAGGTATAGCTTTGTCCAGACACAAGGGAGCACCCAGTATAAGTCAAAGAAATACCCTTTCAGGCATAGAGTGACGAATAAATTATGCAAAAAAGAAGCAGAGAACTCTGGGTAGTTCTCAAATTTAGGTGGAAAGCAGCTCCTGTATGGAGCACTCTCAACACCAGCGACACTCTAGATCTGCTCACCTCAAATGTCTGTTTTTCTATCAAAATCTTTAAGCATAGGATTAGCACAGTGCCATCTACGCCGAGATAGAAAAGGACAAAGTCTTTTGCCATTTGTACAGCAAAGTCTTTAAGCATAGGACTAGCACAGTGCTGCCCTTGCCGAGCTGTAAAATGACAAAAGCCAATTACCACTCCAGGCACAGTATTACAGCTTTGAATTGGCAAAATACCAATCAAGCCAACCTGAAATGAGTAAAAGCAACCCCTGACACAGGGTTTCGCTCCAATTAGAGCTCTTCAGAGAGGTATAGCTTTGTCCAGACACAAGGGAGCACCCAGTATACGTCAAAGAAATACCCTTTCAGGCATAGAGTAACAAATACATTATGCAAAAAAGAAGCAGAGAACTCTGGGTAGTTCTCAAATTTAGGTGGAAAGCAGCTCCTGTATGGAGCACTCTCAACACCAGCGACACTCTAGATCTGCTCACCTCAAATGTCTGTTTTTCTATCAAAATCTTTAAGCATAGGATTAGCACAGTGCCATCCACGCCGAGATAGAAAAGGACAAAGTCTTTTGCCAAACACTGTGTCAGGGGTTGCTTTTACTCATTTCAGGTTGGCTTGATTGGTATTTTACCAATTCAAAGCTGTAATACTGTGCCTGGAGTGGTAATTGGCTTTTGTCATTTTACAGCTCGGCAAGGGCAGCACTGTGCTAGTCCTATGCTTAAAGACTTTGCTGTACAAATGGCAAAAGACTTTGTCCTTTTCTATCTCGGCGTGGATGGCACTGTGCCAATCCTATGGTTAAAGATTTTGATAGAAAAACAGACATTTGAGGTGAGCAGATCTAGAGTGTCGCTGGTGTTGAGAGTGCTCCATACAGGAGCTGCTTTCCACCTAAATTTGAGAACTACCCAGAGTTCTCTGCTTCTTTTTTGCAAAATTTATTTGTCACTCTATGCCTGAAAGGGTATTTCTTTGACTTATACTGGGTGCTCCCTTGTGTCTGGACAAAGCTATACCTCTCTGAAGAGCTCTAATTAGAGCGAAACACTGTGTCAGGGGTTGCTTTTACTCATTTCAGGTTGTCTTGATTGGTATTTTACCAATTCAAAGCTGTAATACTGTGCCTGGAGTGGTAATTGGCTTTTGTCATTTTACAGCTCGGCAAGGGCAGCACTGTGCTAGTCCTATGCTTAAAGACTTTGCTGTACAAATGGCAAAAGACTTTGTCCTTTTCTATCTCGGCGTGGATGGCACTGTGCTAATCCTATGCTTTAAGATTTTGATAGAAAAACAGACATTTGAGGTGAGCAGATCTAGAGTGTCGCTGGTGTTGAGAGTGCTCCATACAGAAGCTGCTTTCCACCTAAATTTGAGAACTACCGAGAGTTCTCTGCTTCTTTTTTGCATAATTTATTCGCCACTCTATGCCTGAAAGGGTATTTCTTTAAAAGACTAAGTATGTGTAAGTTTCCGTAGAAGTAAGTGTGGTGGTGTGTGTATAACTGTATATGCAAATAAATGTATGTTTGATTCTTTATTAGCATGAGTGACTATGTGTGTGAGTAACTCTATGGATGAGTGGCATTGTGTAACAGAATGTATAGGTGTATGAGTACATATGATGAGTGAATACATGTATGAGTGACTGTATAGGACTGTTGGTGAATGAGTGGATGTGTATGTGGATCTTAGAATTACTGAAGAGGTTGTTGTAACTGGTATTGGTATGTCCATTGTTTTGAAAAGTTTAGTCTCTATTTTTGAATGTGTGTATCAAAGGTTATATTAGGCTGAGAGGAGGTCTGCCACTCTATCACAAGGATGATGTCATCAGTGATGTCATCAGTGATGTCATTTGAGATGTCATCAGTGATGTCATGAGTGATGTCACTGACCATGTCATGAGTGATGTAATATGTGACGTCATCAGCAGTGCATTGCGGGCGCGCTAGTTATAGTTAGCTGAACTAACTATAACGGGGGAATTTCAATGGTTTTGTACAAGTGAAAAGTCCAGCTAACTATAACACCCCTGAAACCTATGGTTTTTTCAGTGAATTTCTGAGGTTTTTAAATGCTAATTCCTAACTATAACGTGCCTGAAACCTATGGTTTTTTCTGTGAATTTCGAAGGTTTTTTGAATGCTAATTTCTAACTATGCCTACAGAGATAGGACATGTGAAGAAAGAAGAAAAAATGCACAGAAAGAAAAAAAAGAAGTGCAGAAAGAAGCAACAGAAGTCCTCAAAGACGAAGAAAAGTGCAGGAAGAAGGATAACGTGCAGAAAGAACAAAAAGAAGAGCAGAAAGAAGCCTTGTTGCAAAATCATCCTGTACCCTCAACTTTTTCAGACGGATACTGGTGGTAACTGAGTCTGACTAACCAGTCCTAGAGCCAGTGCTATGTTAAAAGACACTTAGAATACAGTGAAAACACTTACATACACTAGGGAACATTATGCGTTGGGGTCCCCCTGTGATTAGCATGACCTCCTCTGTAAGCCCCTAGTATATTATAGGGCAGGGGGATTAAAACTACCTCTTAAAACAGGCCACAGGGCGTTTTTGCACACGTTAACTCCGGCCCCGTCCCCTCCCTTCACCACTGTGTAAACACGCCCTGTGTCCGTTTTTAGTTGGGAGATTAAGTTCATTTGAATCCTGAGGGTCCCTAGGGTCCAACTAGCCCACTAGGTACCTCCAGTAAGTGCCACAGAGCTGCGTTGCAGAGAGGTGTAAAAAGTGGCACGGCCTGGACCACCTCTCTGCAATGCAGCTCAGTGGCGCTTACTGGAAGCACTTGGTGGGCTAGTTAGCCCCCAGGGGCCCTCAGTATTGAAGGAAAATTATATCCCCAATTTAAAACATGCCATAGTGCGTGTTTGCACATGTCACCTCAGGCCCCGTCCCCTCCCTTCACCACTGTGTAAACGCGCCCTGTGGCTGTTCTAAGTTGAGAGATTAAGTCCCCTTGAATCCTAAGGGTCCCTAGGGTCAAACTAGACCACTAGGTACCTCCAGTAAGCGCCATAGAGCTGCGTTGCAGAGAGGTGTAAAAAGGGGCTTGGCCTCAGAACACCTGTCTGCAGCGCACCTCCCTGGTGCATACTGGAGATGCCTGTTGGGCTAGTTGGCCCTCAGGGACCCTCAGTATTGAAGAGGAATTAATTCCCCAATTTATAACTCGCCAGGGGGCGCGTTTGCAGAGTGCTGCAAGGAGGGGGCGTGGCCTCCGGCACGATGCCAGTCTTTTATTTATTTTAATTTTTTAAGAAGGGGGGCTGTGTGGTTCCCCTTCTTATTCTAGTTTATTGGCCCTGATGACCCCATCCCCCAGGGCCTGTCTCCTAATTATATTTTTTTGACCCCAATCCCCAGGGCCGGCCACTGTTTTTTATTATTTTTTAAAAATATATATTTATAGACACACCTAGGACATGCTGGACAAACCGTACGTACCTATCACCATGACGATTTGCGTGATATTCATTAAAAGGCATACAATGAATCCACGTGGAATGTATTTACACCACTAGTGAAGCTCTGACATGTCTGATGCCCTACCGTGCCTAATCCCGGTAGACACCCTTGTCGTTTATTTATACAAACATGGGTAGCTATTGACGGGCACATTTAATACACATGCACACCAAGCCATTCAAAGGGGATTCGACAAAAATTCGACCAAAACTATGCAAGAAACCCCCCTCACGGTTAATAAAACACACATCCACTGCTGGATGTGTAATACTTTTTATTTTACTCTCTGGAAAGTGGACGAACATCACTTGAGAGTCACAGCGCGCTCCTGGCAGAGCCCAATGCTGTGTTACACCCACCATTGCCTGCTGAGTGCGACACACCTCTGTGTTGTATTCCACTAGCTAGTGCATATGCTATGACACTGTCTAGCCCATGTTCACTGTAACACAACCCCGTGAATATGTCATGCCACACTTGCCTTCGCACGGGTTATATTGCCCCATCTAACGTGCCTTCCTCGATGCCTATGTTATAACGCACAGTGCTATGTCATACATATTACAATCTGGGATCCATATCTTTGTCACAGTGCATATGCAACGTTACACTCCCCAGCACATATTTTATATTACAACTTTAGAGACTAGTTAGGTTACACAACACTGCCCTCTGCATATTACTCTCCAAGGCGCATATCGCATAGCACGCGCTAGTGCCTGTTCTATCTCGCGCTCTCCAATGAATCTGTCATTGCGCACAATGTATTGCATATTATATTTCACGCCCGGTTCATCTTATATCACACTTTTTGGTGCATAGTTTATACCATACACTATATCTAGTTTTCATTTTCAATCGTACTCTCAGGACTATGTTCTATATAACACTGTGTTCACCTACCCTTTTCACGGGCATTACATTTTGCGATAGGGGGTGGAGGGTCAGGGGTGTTTCTGCCAAGTGAGCCCGGAGTCACAGTCACAAACGTCCTCTTCTTCCTGAATAAAAGTGAGATTATGCTGCATACTTGTTCATATTTTAAGTAGTTCGCACAGACACACGTTATAAAAACAATAAAGTTCCTAATACCCGCCTTCTCTGAACAGTTAGCTTGCTGCCCCATCCCCCGCCTCCCTATCCTCTGTTGTGTGAATCCATGGACTAGCCTCCTCCCTCCTGCCATGCATGGTCTGATGTGCTGCCACTGCCCTCAATTTAGTATGATGTACCAGTCCACTCCTCCTGCCCTCCATTGCCCAATTCTATGCCCCATCATTGACCTCTTGCTTAAACTCTGTGCTTAGCTTGCTGCCCCTATTCTCCTTCTCCCTGCCCTCCGATGTCTTTGTGTATGCCCCTGCTCCATCCTTTTTGCTCACCATGTTCCATGGACCTGCCACTCCTATCTACTCTGAGTGTTCTGTTGAGCTGCCACTCCCCTCCCACCTGCCTAGCATTGTCAGATGACTGTAACCTGTCCCTGCCACCTCCACCCTGCCTGTCCACATGCCATGCCCCTATCCTCTTCCTCCTGTCCCACATGGTCCATTGTACTGCCACACCCTTCTGCCCTCCCTGGTCTGTTGTGCTGCAACTGCTCCTCCTGCCTGCCCCGTGAGGTCTGTTGTGAGGCCCCTTCCCCTGAACTTTCTTGTCTGTGCACAGGTCCTGACCCTCCCTTCTATCCTCCATCGTCCTTTGTGCATGCCCCTGCACCCTCCTTCTTGCCCATCATAGCCATTGTGCTACCACTAACCCTCCCACTTGCCATGCATGGTCTTCTGTACTGCCATGGCCCCTCCCACCTTCCCTGTGTGGTCAGTTAGCTGCCCCTGAACCCCTCCCACCTTCCCTCCATGGTCTGTGTGTATGCCATCACAGTCTCACTGTTGCTCTTCATGGTGTGTCTTGCTTCTAGTGCCCATCCTGCCTGACCTCCATGGCTATCTTGCTGCTCCTGCCCTGCCCCCTTGCCCCCAGCCCTCTGTTTACATGTGCAGACCAATACTCCCTACCTCCTGGCTTGTCTGTTCCATTGTAATGCCCCTGATCCGTCCCTCCTGCCCTTTATGGTCTGTTATGCTGCAGCTTTCTCTCCTGGCTGTCCATTATGGTCAGCTAGCTACCATTGCCTCTTGCCCCTCTGTTCTCTGTTGTCCATGTGCATGGTCCTGTCCCCTCCCTCTTGCTTTCTATGGATTGTTGTGCTGCACTCCCGTCCCGTCCCGCATGCCCTGTGTGGTGTATTGTGCTGCTGCAAACCCTGATGCCTGCCCTGCAGGGTCAGTTTGGTGCACCTCTCCATGTCCCTCCTGTCCTCTGTTATCCAAGTACATGTCCCTACCCCATTTCGTTCCATGATCCAATGTACCATACTTGCGAACATTTTGAACTTGGTAAGAGGGAGATTTTGAAAAAAAACTGGGGTATTGATTTTCCCCTTTGAGTTACATTGAAAAAGAGGAGATTGTAGACAGGAGACAGATAAAATAAAGCCCATTTGAGCTTAAAAACATTGGACGTTTCCTGGCTGAATCGGGTCTGTTGGCATGTATGGTTGTACTACCATTGCCTCTTCCTTCTTCCCACAATGGTCTATTACATTGCCACAGCCTCTCTTGCAAGTCCTGTATTGCTGGTTTGTTGCCCCTGCCCCCCTTTCCACTGCCCTCCATAGTCTGTTGTGCTGCCACGGCCCTTCCTGCCTGCTCAGTGTGGTTAAATTGTTGCCTTTGCACCCTCCTACCTGCCTTCAATTTTCAGAGTCCGTGCCCCTGGCCTCTGCCTTTCAACAGTATCCTAATGAACAACTAGATTGCTAACATTCTATATTTATTACAAAAGTGTGGAACGCCTGACGTCATCTTGATGTAATCAAAACTGTAATACCTAGAGCATTTCCTTTAGAAATTACATATATGAGAGGGTCTTATTGGCATAAAAATTATGGTTAGTGCTCTAAAAGACTAAAATAAGGACATATTTTCTGAGTTTTCAAATAGCGAGAAAGCACTTTTAAATTATTTGTTACCTTTATGTTTTTTTATCCAGTTGACCACTTTAGTAAATGTTGCACTTAGGGGAGAGGATGTGGTGTTACTTCCAGAACTGCAGACTTTGCAACTGGGGAACCAGGTTGGAGTTTCTGCTTCAGCTCGACATTCTGTGATTCTGGTCAAATCACTTAGTCTCCCCATGTCTACAACCAAAATGAATTTGTTCTTGTGTGATGTAACCAATGCTCATGTAAAGCACTCCAATACCTGACAAGTCTGCACTATATAACACTGCAAAAACACAAAATAATAAGTGTTTTACACACTTCTGTCATTGGGCTATATTTGGGCTACATCTGGGTGATTTTGGGCTACATTTGGGCTCTTTTGTCTCCGGTGGCCATCTTGGGAGATTTATTTGTTCTGAAGTTTCCTAATTTCCTCATGTACTGCAGTCTCCTCAGTAGGAAATGCTTTCAGTTTTTTACTTTGATTCCATCATGAAGGTATTCAGATATGTCACACATTTGCCATAAATTCTGAATGTTAGCACTCTAGTTGCTCATTAGATCACTGTAGTAAAACTACTGTTCACCGTGGAAGTCTGCTCCTGGTATTAAAAGTGCATGTTTCAGTCTGCATGTCAGAATTTTTTAATGAAATAGAAGAGGATTTGAGAAGTCACTCAAAATGTGCCCTCATTTTCTTTCTTCAGCATTAATCATAATTTCTATGGCAAAATGAACCCCCTCATTGTGTTCCTTTTTAAATTAAATGTTTTAAGTGTTACCAGTTTATTCCAATCAAGATGGCTTCAGGTGTGCCATACTTTTGTCATAATGAAGACAGTAAGCGCTCTAGTTGTTTTTAAGAACACTCTGGGACATTCTGTCATTGGGCTATACTTGGGCTACATCTGGGTGATATTTGGGCTACATTTGGGCTCTTTTGTCTCTGGTGGCCATCTTGGCAGACTTATTTGTTATGAAGTTTCCTAATGTCCTCATTTACTGCAGTCTCCTCAGTAGGAAATACTTTCAGTTTTTTACTTTGATTCCATCAAGAAGGCATTCAGATGTGTCACACATTTGCCATAAATTCAGAATGTTAGCACTCTTTTTGCTCATTAGATCACTGTAGTAAAGCTACTGCTCACCAGGGAAAACTGCTGCTGGTATTGAAAGTGCATGTTTCAGTCTGCATGTCAGATTTTTTAATGAAATAAAAGAGGATTTCAGAAGTCAAAATGTGCCCTAGTTTTTCTTTCTGCAGCACTAATCATACTTGTTATGGAAAAATGAACCCCCTCCTTTTGTTCCTTTTTAAATTAAATGTTTTAAGAGTTACCACTTTAATCCAAGCAAGATGGCTTCAGGTGTGCCATACGTTTATCATAAGTAGGACTGTTAGCGCTCTAGTTGTTCTTTGGAACACTCTGGGAAGCTGCAGTAGAACACAAAGGAATCAACTGACAGTCTCTGCCCTTGTTGGATGTACATGTTTTACTGAGAATGTCAGACTTCATTCTCACATGACTGAGAAAGATAATGTGAATTTACAGAAAATAAGCTCTCAGTTTAGCTTATAGATCACCTTCCAAACCTCTGTGGGAAAAGCATGAGAAAATATTTTTCTCTCAATCATGATATCCCAGCAGAAGGCTTTTTCACATGGTGAAATCACCTTAGAACATACCACAATTCCTAAAATGAGTATGGTACCATCAACAAATGATTTATAATGTAACTAAAGTCTTAAAACCTTCTATTAACTACAATGCTTTTTAATGAGGTGTTATCATGTATATTGGTCCCAAGATGGCTGCCAACACTTCTTGGATGAAGTGCTGACAGCCAATCAGATCTCAGGATGAGATGTGTGGTTAGGCTCCGCCCACATATATATATGATTTTAATTTTGATTTTCTCAGGAACTACTGAACAGATTGACACCAGACCTGCAAAAGGCACATCCCTGACCTGAGGACTACCTCTCTGCCAAATTTCAAGTAATTCTGTTCAGCCGTTCGGGCTGTACCTTGGACTAAAGGTCCCTATGGAAAATTGCATGGGAAAAACGTGTTTTGGGACCCTCCTTTTTTGTCAGCCCCCGCTTGACGAATCCCCCCGAGACTTTCAGGGTAGGAGCGGAGCGGAGCGCCCCACTTATTTTGAAAATTTCGCGAGGATTCGTCAACCGGCGCCAAAGTTATTCCAAATAGAATGTTGCGGATTTCCTATGGAAACACGGTCCTAACTATAACTATCTACTGGCGACCGCCAGTAGATAATATATATATATATATATATATATATATATATATATATATATATATATATATATATATATATATATATATATATATATATTCACTGAAAAAACCATAGGTTTCAGGGGCGTTATAGTTAGCTGGTCATTTCCCTCGTAAAAAACCCTAGAAATTCCCCTGTTATAGTTTGTTCAGCTAACTATAACGCGCTCCCCCGCAATGCACTGCTGATGACGTCACATATTACATCACTCATGACATGGTCAGTGACATCACTGATGACATCACTGATGACATCACTGATGACATCTCAAATGACATCACTGATGACATCACTGATGAAGTCATCCATTGAGTATGTGTTTCTGAACAGTTTTAATATGTTTAATATATATAGGGAAAGGCCGGTGGAAGAATGAGTGGGTGTACAAGTGTGTGAATGGATGATTTTCTAGGTGCGTAACTGACTCTATAAGTGAGTCATTAAATGTATCTTACTGCAGACTAGTGACTAAACTGTGTGAATGTCTGTATCTGTCTATCTGTTGGTGTATAAACGGCTGCATGGTTTTGTGAATAGCAATATGAGTGTCTCTATGGGTTATTGATTGGTTGTCTGAGTATCTGTATGGGTGCCTGAGTGTATGTGTGGGTGGGGTGTGTGTGACTCTGTGCATAGATGTGTGAGTGGGTGATTCTATGGGTGCATGGTTTTAAGAGTGCAACTGTGATGGACTGTATGCTTGGGTGAGTGTATGTAAGGGTGTGTTAGTGATTGAATGTATATCTCAGTTGTACATGTGACAGTAACTACATATGTGAAACACAGTGTATATGTGTATAAGAGTAAATAACTATCTATATGTGAGAGTGTGTGATTGCGGGATTGGCTGTATGGATGAGTGTGTGCTTGTACTAGTAATTGAATAAGAGTGTCAACATTTTTTAGTATTTTTATGAGTAAGTGAACTTGAGTGTGTTTAACTGTATAGGTGAGTCAATTGGACTGTGTTTAATTATTTGCACAACTGACTAGGTGTGTCAGTACCTCAATGCATGATTGGCAGTGTGTGAGTGTCTATATATCTGTATAAATGCATATGATAGTCTTGTACGGAGTGACTGTAAGTATGAGTGACTATACAGGTGAGTGAGTGGAGATGTATGTAGACCTAAGAATCAATGAGTGGGTATACAGTTATTGGTATTGGAGTATCTATGGTCTTCAAAATGGCCGTCTGAAATTTTGAGTTGCTGTATCAAAAGTTATATTAGGGTGTGAGAAGGTGTACTAATTTATCACATAGATGACGTCATCAGTGATGTCATTTGAGATGTCATCAGTGATGTCATCAGTGATGTCACTGACCATGTCATGAGTGATGTAACATGTGACTTCATCAGCAGTGCATTGCGGGGGCGCGAGTTATAGTTAGCTGAACTAACTATAACAGGGGAATTTCTAGGGTTTTGTACGAGGGAAATGTCCAGCTAACTATAACGCCCCTGAAACCTATGGTTTTTTCAGTGAATTTCTAAGGTTTTTTAAATGCCAATTCCTAACTATAACGTGCATGAAACCTATGGTTTTTTCAGTGAATTTCAAAGGTTTTTTAAATGCTAATTCCTATCTATAACTTATCTCTGAAGATATCATGAAAAGCATTCTTTTTTAAAAGTAGGGTGCACATTAGTTTTGTGGAAAAGCATCTTTGTGATTGGTTAAGAAAAAGCAGTTTCAACGTGGAGTACATATCAAAGGATACAATTTGCTCAGATCAACCACACCTGCTACTTGCATTTGGAAGGCACTGTTCGAACTTAAAAACAATCGTCAACTTTTAACCTGCACGTGTCGTTAAATATTCAAGAAAATGTTACAAAAAAATATCGTTAAGTTTTAAAAAATTGATGAACTTTTAACCTGCACGTGTTGTAGAATGTTCTAGAAAGTGTGTTGATAGAATACGTTGCACTTCTGACTTCTATGTGTTGTTGAATATTAAAAAAACGGTTCATATGGAAAATTAAAAAGAAACCAATAAAGAAGTTTTGAAACCTAAAAGAATCAAGGAACTATTCTAATTTATTCTTTACGTGTATTTATGTGTGCAGCAACAAAATTATAGACACAACAGCACTAGGAAGAGGAAGAAGAAGGGAGTGGGGGGAGGGGGGGAGATGGGCAGAATGGCACACATGCACAATTAAGTACAACACACATATAGACTAACAATGGCCAAAATGAAACACACCAACAAGCAGCACAAGTCACACAACCCGCCAACATCACACCACTGAACAAGCATAGAAGTGAAAACCACGCTGCATTCATACAGGATGTGTACAAAGGCCAGTCGTTGGTGTTGTGGGATGTCTGCGACCATGGTCATCATGGATTAGATGCCCAGCATGTGGCACATGGTCGAGTTCACTGTGTGTTGTGTTGCCAAACGGCTGCACCTCCCTCCCACGAGCCCCCACACTTTTGTACGATGCACTGTTGTATCTTGTGCACTCGTACGGCACACCATTGTAATGCCTATTTGCGCATGTCCTGCTACATTCCAACTACAACATCACCGTGCCGTTTGGAGGTGGTGCATGCCAGTTTACAACATCAACTGCTGCGGCTGTTGTAGCAGGCCACACCAGAACACAGAGACACACTTACCGCACTTCCTGTACACGGACATGTCCGAGACACCCCGTTCCCCTTGCTGGATAGGCACACCACTGCACTGACCTGTGAACCCCAGACCAGCACACGCCAGTTGTGCATGCAGGAGGATGCATGCGTAGCTACACATCCAGGCTCACTGCCAACGCTGAGGTGACAGCACACTGTGATGTTGCAGGGCTAGTGCCTATCATGCTAAGACAATGACCAGAGGGACACACTTACTAAGATGTGGGTTTGTGGGGCATTGGCGGCCCTGGAGTTGTTGAGATGAGTCTTCTGGCCCTCATGGGTATCCCTGTATCATGCTTATTGACTCTATGGTACCTGTGGATGTTCTGGTGTGGCTCTTGGCTGTGTTCCCTTTCATGGTGCAGGTAGTTGTCCTGCTTAACACCAGCAGAAAGCAGGTGTAAAATCCCTGGTGCTAACGTGTCTTATCACCGGAATTTGTTTCGCATTGCAATTGGTGTGAAAGTTGTGAAGTGATTTTTTTCGTGTGCAGAACAATATACGAACTGAGCAGTGTATCTCATCAAGATCCAGCACCTGACGCACTATTCCCAATCAATATAAATACAATGAGATTTCTTAATAGATTTTGTGTGTACACTGTAAGTGCAGCCAATACCTCAGTGCAATTCAATACAGGATTTTAGTATTTAGAATAAATCGGAAAGGTGCACCTCGTGTCTTTTTGCACGGGAACGGCTACTCTCCATTTCATTATCAGCACTTTAACGGACGTAAAGTTGAGATAAATCTAACACACTATTTAGAAGTTGGTGCAAACTGCAGATATCACCAGTATTCCAGCGAGAAGTGCCCCAAAATTTAACACCATGGTGGACTCCATCAAATAAGAGTAATAAGAACAAGAAAGAGTCACACAGCAGTTAAGTGAACAACCAAAAACGTTATTAATTTTTTTTTCAAACTTTATTTTTTATAATAATAAATATATAAATGAAAAACTATTTTCAAACTTTATTTTTTTATTAACATATATATGAACAATAAACTAATAAACAAAATGTAACAACAATAATAAAAAACAACAAGGCGGAACACTACTGTGGCCACAATGGATGTCGACGACAGACCTGGAAAATAAGAAAGATTGTTAAAAAAAAACAACATGGTATTCTCAACAAAATACCACAAGAAACAAATCACAGATATATAAAATGCATACAGCTAACAAAATGTTATAAGTTTAAGTTACAAAAACTGTAAATGTTGCCGCTTTAAAATATTTACCGAATCTGAAGAAAATGTTTTGCAGAAGGCACCACACCAACAACGTTTTTCTTCAGTGGTGAGGAAATGTTTTACTTTTTCAAAGGAGCAAACAAAGACCAATGCCACCTTCGTCACTCGCAAGATTTGCCAAAGAGTTCTGTTACGAGGAGATCCTAACAAAAAATACTCGTGCGGCACAGCAAGTATGATGAAACACCTAAGGACCCTTCATCCAAACAATCTTGCACGAGAAGAGTGCAAACAGATGAGAAACACTCCTGTTCTGTATCTGTAAAAAAGAATGACAAATAAATGTATATTAATAACTTTCAAATGTATACTATTCCATTACTGTACAAACACATTTTATATAAAAACTGACTATGAAACTATAGCCCTGAACCACAAGTGTGACGATCATTAAAACACTACATGCATAGTGCATACTACTTTGAAGCAGTTCATGCCCTAAAGCCTACCTCACTAAAAGACTACATGCTAACTGACTAAATGATTACAGTACTATAAGGAGACACACTGGGTGACTCACAGGGTATTTGCTAGAAGAGTATGAATACTAACTAGGGAATAGAAGGTGTGAAACACAACTGTGTAGGTGATTAGAGGACTGCATCCATACTGCATAGGCATTTAAAGCAGTATGGATTCTGACTAGGAAATTGAAAGTGTGAAAGACAAGTGTCTAGGTGGTTAGAAGACTGCTTGCATAGTGCATAGGGGTTTGAAGCAGTCCATGTACTAAGGCCTGACTCAGTGTATGAACACTTAGGCACTGACTGAATGATTCGAGTACTGCAAAGATAATATATTGGTGAATTTATAAGTGTTTGGGTTTTAGCACAGTGAATGGATTAGTACATGGTGCTGAATGGGTCACTAGAGGACTGCAAAGAGAGTGACAGGGTATTTCCTGGAAGTGTATGGGTACTGACTAGGGAATTGAAGGTGTGAAAGACAATTGTGTAGGTGGTTAGAGGACTGCATACATAGAGGATAAGGGTTTGAAGCAGTCCATATACTAAGGCCTGGGTCACTGGATGAGTACTTGGGTACTGACTGAATGATTAGAGTACTGCAAGGAGAGTGCCTGGGTGAATTTATTAGGGTTTGGCGCTGTGAATGGATTAGTACATGATGCTGAATGGGTCACTAGAGGAGTGCAACGGCAGTGACAGGGTTTTTGCTGGAAATGAACGGATACTGACTGGGGAATTGAAGGTGTGAAAGACAAGTGTGTAGGTGGGTAGAGGACTGCATGCATAGTGGATATGGGTTTGACGTAGTCCATGTGCTAAGACCTGGCTCAGTGCATGAATACTTAGGCAGTGACTGAATCATTAGAGTACTGGAAAGAGAGTGTCTAGGTGAATTTATAAGTGTTTGAGTTTTGGCACAGTCAATGGATTAGTACATGCCTGTTGAATGGGTCTCTAGAGGACTGCAAAGGAAGTGACAGGATGGTTCCTGGAAGTGTATGGATACTGACTAGGGAATTGAAGGTGTAAAAGACAAGTGTATAGTATGTCAGAACACTTTTATTTGAAGCAATCTATTTGGTACTTAGAAACTGACTAAATAATCAGACTACTTCTAGGACAGTGCTTAGGTAAAACTTTTACATTTTCAGTTCTGCCACAGTGAACAGAATAGTACATGGTACTGCACCTTAGTGTCAAACCCTGACTCATTTTTTCAATGCATAAGCAAAGACTAGCGTCTGATGCTACTAAAACTTGACAACATGAGAGGTTTTAAATTAGTTCTCTGTCAGCAAATACACAATGTTACCAAATGCTTCTCTCACAGTGGTTCTCAAATGCACACAGACTCACAGTGTAATTCTAGACAACAACCACTATACCTAGGAGTTTACCAAAAATCATTCACTACTGTGGAAGTGGTAAGCGAACTGCACACATTCTTCATATTTCAGGACTGCACTTTTGTGTCAAAGCCTGACTCATTTAATCAAAGCATAAGCAAAGACTGGCTTCTAATGCTACTAAAACTTCACAACATGACCGGTTTTAAAACAGGTATATGTCAGCAAATACACGATGTTACTAAATGCTTCTCTCAAAATCCTTACCCAAATGCACACAGACTCACAGTGTGATTTTAGACAAGCAACACTATCCTAGGAGTTTACCAAAACTCATTCACTACTCTGGAAGAGTTAATGGTACTGCACACAATCTACATATTTAAGTACACCACATCAGTGTCAAAGCATGACTCATTTAATCAACATATAAGCAAAGACTGGATTCTAATGCTACTAAAACTCACAACATGACAGATTTTAAAACAGTTATCTGTCAGCAAATACATGATGTTACCAAATGATTCTCTTACACTGATCCCAAATACACACTAACTCACAGTGTGATTCTAGACAAGCACCACTATCCCTATGAGCTTACCAAAACTCATTCACAACAGTGCAAGTGGTAAGGGAACTGCACACAATCTACATATTTCACGACTGCAATTTACTGTCAATGCCTCACTCATTTAATGAAAGCATAAGCCATAACTGTCTTCTAATGCTACTAAAACTTGACAACCTGACTGGTTTTAAAACAGTTATCTGTCAGCAAATACAAGATATTACCAAATGCTTCTCTCACAGTGGTTCCCAAATGCACACAGACTCACTGTGTGATTCTAGACAAACAACACTATCCCTTGCACTATATCAAAACACATCTAGAAGTAGTACTACATTTTAGTATTAAAACATAACATAACTCATTTCACAAATTCATAAACAGTGACTGGTTTCTAATTCTACCAAAATATAAAAACTGCACAGTTATCTGTCTACAAACACATAAAAAACACAAATGCCTATCACAGAATGGTTTCTACATGCACACACATTGTAGAGAAAATAAGTACTCCCTACACTTTAGCAGGAAAAATACATTAGTCTGATTAAAATCAAAATAGTTTACATACATCCCCTCACAATTAAATAACTCATCTTTCAAGTTCTTTTGTAGATTAAGGAGTATATCAATCACTCACCATATTTTCTTTTACAGAATCTCTGCACTGTGCACTTCTCAGCAAAAGCAACGAATGGAAAAGTTTCCCTTTCATTTTCCACACATATACATGTAAACATCAAATCACAATCCTTCGCACATAAACTCAAAAGCAAACACACATTTCTATTGGTTAAACATTTCAACCCTTTCCAACTGAAATACATTTCAACCCTTTCCCCAATCTGCCTTCTGCCCATTACCATAGAAACAGGTCATGGAACACTGCACTGAGCTCACAGGTCACATGTTCAGCACACAATGTTCCTACACAAGACAGGAAGTGTGCTTGACTTTTCAACATATCAGCTTATCATATATAATGTTCCTTACAATCTGTTTTTGTTAACCAATAACAATCATACCTTTAAAAAACAAAAATATACACCCTACCTTTTAGTGTAGAAAGTTGTTATACAACCAATGATTTCTTGTTGTTTTTCAAAAAACGTTGCCGTGGATCTGCGCACCCACCGCGAGAGAATCCGTGCATCCAACGCGATAGGATGCGCGCACCATGCGCGCTTTTCACCGCTTTTAAAAAAAAAAAAGGGGGGCCACAGGGGGTCCTTCTGGGACCCCTAAGCAGATCTAGAGGGTCAGAGTATTTCCACTCTGCCACCTTTATAATTTTTACACACTTATTCCCCTTCCATCTTCAGCCTCGCTTCTACCGAGGCAGAAAATGGCCGCCAACAGTTCCTGGTTTCGAATGTAGAGAGACGCTCGACAGCCAATTAGCATTCAGCGCGTGATCGGGAGGGTGCGCTCTCCGTTCGGGGAGGGTGCGCTTACGGTGCGGGTAGGGTCCGCGGATCCTCCGCGGCCATAGATATCACTAACTTTTTTACACAAATTTTCTCAGGAACTACTGAACAGATTCACACCAAATATGCAAAAGGCACGACTCCGAACTGAGGACTACCTCTTTGCCAAATTTGGTGTCATTCCGTTCAGCGGTTCGGGCTGTAGCTGCGACAACAGATCCTATGGGAAATTGCATGGGGAAAACGCATTTTGGGACTCCCCTTTTTTCTCGGCCCCCGCTTCACGGATCACTGCAAAACTTTAAGGGTAGGAGCGGAGCGGAGCTGGCCAAAAGTTTGGAGAATTTTGTGAAGATTCGTCAATCGGCGCCAAAGATATTCCCACTAGAATGTTGCGGATTTCCTATGGAAAATAGGTCCTAACTATAACTATCTACTGGCGACCGCCAGTAGATAATATATATATATATATATATTTTTTTTCTTCCAAGAAATCTCCCCGTACTTCCTTTCGGCAAACAGAGAGAGACGGACCCAAACAGGTAAGGCAGGAAATGTTGTTTATGGTCTCTCTCTGTGATGCGTTTCGAGCACTCTGTGCCCTTGATCACACAAGAAAACAAACGTCCGCCATTATTTTAAATGCTAGGTGTCCACCCATTAGTGAGTCACATGTTCATGAACATAGAAGAAATACTTTTGAAAGCTGGCATGTTTGTTGTGCAATTAGCGAAAGATCCCCACTTCAATGAACACATTTAAAAAAACAGACGTTTTACATATTTTGATCAGCAGTGGTTCTCAAATGCACACAGACTCACAGTGTAATTCTAGACAACAACCACTATACCTAGGAGTTTACCAAAAATCATTCACTACTGTGGAAGTGGTAAGCGAACTGCACACATTCTTCATATTTCAGGACTGCACTTTTGTGTCAAAGCCTGACTCATTTAATCAAAGCATAAGCAAAGACTGGCTTCTAATGCTACTAAAACTTCACAACATGACCGGTTTTAAAACAGGTATATGTCAGCAAATACACGATGTTACTAAATGCTTCTCTCAAAATCCTTACCCAAATGCACACAGACTCACAGTGTGATTTTAGACAAGCAACACTATCCTAGGAGTTTACCAAAACTCATTCACTACTCTGGAAGAGTTAATGGTACTGCACACAATCTACATATTTAAGTACACCACATCAGTGTCAAAGCATGACTCATTTAATCAACATATAAGCAAAGACTGGATTCTAATGCTACTAAAACTCACAACATGACAGATTTTAAAACAGTTATCTGTCAGCAAATACATGATGTTACCAAATGATTCTCTTACACTGATCCCAAATACACACTAACTCACAGTGTGATTCTAGACAAGCACCACTATCCCTATGAGCTTACCAAAACTCATTCACAACAGTTCAAGTGGTAAGGGAACTGCACACAATCTACATATTTCACGACTGCAATTTACTGTCAATGCCTCACTCATTTAATGAAAGCATAAGCCATAACTGTCTTCTAATGCTACTAAAACTTGACAACCTGACTGGTTTTAAAACAGTTATCTGTCAGCAAATACAAGATATTACCAAATGCTTCTCTCACAGTGGTTCCCAAATGCACACAGACTCACTGTGTGATTCTAGACAAACAACACTATCCCTTGCACTATATCAAAACACATCTAGAAGTAGTACTACATTTTAGTATTAAAACATAACATAACTCATTTCACAAATTCATAAACAGTGACTGGTTTCTAATTCTACCAAAATATAAAAACTGCACAGTTATCTGTCTACAAACACATAAAAAACACAAATGCCTATCACAGAATGGTTTCTACATGCACACACATTGTAGAGAAAATAAGTACTCCCTACACTTTAGCAGGAAAAATACATTAGTCTGATTAAAATCAAAATAGTTTACATACATCCCCTCACAATTAAATAACTCATCTTTCAAGTTCTTTTGTAGATTAAGGAGTATATCAATCACTCACCATATTTTCTTTTACAGAATCTCTGCACTGTGCACTTCTCAGCAAAAGCAACGAATGGAAAAGTTTCCCTTTCATTTTCCACACATATACATGTAAACATCAAATCACAATCCTTCGCACATAAACTCAAAAGCAAACACACATTTCTATTGGTTAAACATTTCAACCCTTTCCAACTGAAATACATTTCAACCCTTTCCCCAATCTGCCTTCTGCCCATTACCATAGAAACAGGTCATGGAACACTGCACTGAGCTCACAGGTCACATGTTCAGCACACAATGTTCCTACACAAGACAGGAAGTGTGCTTGACTTTTCAACATATCAGCTTATCATATATAATGTTCCTTACAATCTGTTTTTGTTAACCAATAACAATCATACCTTTAAAAAACAAAAATATACACCCTACCTTTTAGTGTAGAAAGTTGTTATACAACCAATGATTTCTTGTTGTTTTTCAAAAAACGTTGCCGTGGATCTGCGCACCCACCGCGAGAGAATCCGTGCATCCAACGCGATAGGATGCGCGCACCATGCGCGCTTTTCACCGCTTTTAAAAAAAAAAAAGGGGGGCCACAGGGGGTCCTTCTGGGACCCCTAAGCAGATCTAGAGGGTCAGAGTATTTCCACTCTGCCACCTTTATAATTTTTACACACTTATTCCCCTTCCATCTTCAGCCTCGCTTCTACCGAGGCAGAAAATGGCCGCCAACAGTTCCTGGTTTCGAATGTAGAGAGACGCTCGACAGCCAATTAGCATTCAGCGCGTGATCGGGAGGGTGCGCTCTCCGTTCGGGGAGGGTGCGCTTACGGTGCGGGTAGGGTCCGCGGATCCTCCGCGGCCATAGATATCACTAACTTTTTTACACAAATTTTCTCAGGAACTACTGAACAGATTCACACCAAATATGCAAAAGGTACGACTCCGAACTGAGGACTACCTCTTTGCCAAATTTGGTGTCATTCCGTTCAGCGGTTCGGGCTGTAGCTGCGACAACAGATCCTATGGGAAATTGCATGGGGAAAACGCATTTTGGGACTCCCCTTTTTTCTCGGCCCCCGCTTCACGGATCACTGCAAAACTTTAAGGGTAGGAGCGGAGCGGAGCTGGCCAAAAGTTTGGAGAATTTTGTGAAGATTCGTCAATCGGCGCCAAAGATATTCCCACTAGAATGTTGCGGATTTCCTATGGAAAATAGGTCCTAACTATAACTATCTACTGGCGACCGCCAGTAGATAATATATATATATATATATATATATATTTTTTCTTCCAAGAAATCTCCCCGTACTTCCTTTCGGCGAACAGAGAGAGACGGACCCAAACAGGTAAGGCAGGAAATGTTGTTTATGGTCTCTCTCTGTGATGCGTTTCGAGCACTCTGTGCCCTTGATCACACAAGAAAACAAACGTCCGCCATTATTTTAAATGCTAGGTGTCCACCCATTAGTGAGTCACATGTTCATGAACATAGAAGAAATACTTTTGAAAGCTGGCATGTTTGTTGTGCAATTAGCGAAAGATCCCCACTTCAATGAACACATTTAAAAAAACAGACGTTTTACATATTTTGATCAGCATTATGCTGAAAAAGAAATAAATGACATTGTCTAAATATATTACCGCATACCTTACTTATGGGTAAAAAGTGAAAAAAGCATATATACCAATAAATATACATATATAAATAAATATATGCTTAATAAATTTAACATTATGATGTCTGTTTAAAAATTCGCAATTGTGCAAACATGCAAAAGAAACCAATAAATATAGCAGCAAAGAGATTGTTTATCAAATTAACCTGTTCCTAATTTTGCTGATTATATGTTCCTCTAATACCATGACCTTAATGTCGTCATATGCAATGCACTTCGCCCCATGTGTATAGCATAGATGATTGTCTGCTTGAATTCTCCTTGCAACATTGTCAATATGTCTCTAACCATCCACCTTAATTAGGTTATGTCACAACGTCTCATGTGTTTCTGTGGTTCTATGACTTTTGCCTAGAGTAATAATTCCAATGCTACTCTTCCTAACATCTTATTCTCCTATTTGAACATGTGATGTTGAATAAAAGTGCTTAGTGCGGCAAAAAAATCTCTAAAAATTGCTGTATAAATATGATAAAAAACCTGTGGACTTAAAAATCCTAATCTACAGTCTAATTGACACCTTATTGTTAAAAAGAAAGCATCTAAAAAGCATTATACTAAAACACCCATAAATAATGCATCAATATTTGTCTAATAGATTTGCATAAACAATAGTACAAAAAAATCACCAATTAATAAAATGTAAATATACAATTGCAACAGATTAAACAAACCCCTTATTTCTGACTTGTATAGAACCCAATACACGTACTGGACAATCATTGGAAATTTGAATTACAGTACCAAAATATCACGATGTTCATTACATGCATGTCCTCTGTAGTGTTTAAACCACAGGGTGCCTTAGTGTCTAGATCTAAAATGATACGTGTCTCCAATTTTCTTAGTAGTTTTTCCCTACTGCCCCCTCTCCTTAATGGTGCAATAGCATTTATCACGTAATATGTAAGGCAGCTCAGGTCATTGCTATGTGTGGCTTTAAAGTGTCTTGCGACCGGATATGTACTATCATTATTCACGATCGCCCTGAGATGCTGTAAAATCCTGACATGCACCTGCAGCTTAGTGCTTCCCACATAACGTAAGCCACAGGTGCACGTCAGGAGATAAACAGCATACTCTGTTCTGCAGCCGTAGTTGCCTTTGATGGCCACCTTAGTATCTGAAAATGGGACAGAATAATGTGTAGTATTGATGCCAAACTTGCAAGCAGGGCATGAAGAACATTTGTAGAAACCCTGGCTCGGTTAGAGCCATGCGCATGATGAACTCAATTCTGGGCTAATTTTCACTAATTGGCTCCTCATGGATTTTGGTTTTCTGTAAGTTATCCCTGGTAGTTCTGGGAGTCTATTTCCTAGTACTCCATCAGTAAGGACAAAAGGCCAATTCTTCCTAATAATTGACTTAATCTTTCTTTCTTGCTTGCTATAAGTCGTAATTAGGCGGGGATTGTCCTCCTCTTTAATTTTGTCCCCTAATGCCTCTTTGGGAAGAAATAACGTCTCTCTTGGCCTTTCTTGTGCTTTCATTATAGCATTTTTAAGCACTCTTTCACTATAGCCTCTGATATGCAATCTGTTAAGCGCATCTTGTATGCAACTTTCAAATTCATGTGGTGTACTACAAATGCGTTTTAGTCTAAGTAACTCACCATAAGGTATGCTCTCTTTGAGGTGTTTTGGGTGTCCGCTGCTCGCATGTAATGTGCTATTTCCTGCTGTGGATTTTCTGAATAGTGATGTCTCTAATTTGTTATTAATAACCGAGAGTTGTACATCCAAAAACTCTATCTTGGTACTACTTATATTGGAGGTAAAAACGAGATTGCTAGAATTGGTATTCAAAATTGTAATAAACTCTTGAGCTTCCTCCTCATCTCCATCCCAAACAATAAAGACATTGTCTATGTAACGCAGCCACTGTCGCACATGATGCACATTATGAACCCTTTTCAGGACCTGTTCCTCCCACCAGCCAACATGTAAACAAGCATAGCTGGGGGAGAAACAGGATCCCATAGCTACACCTCTAACTTTTTTTAGGGTTTCTTTTCCAAACAAGAAATAGTTGTTATTCAAACACCATGCAATCAAGTCCAGTAACATTTAGTTGTGCCCATAATATTCAACAGGTCTATTATCTAAAAAGAAATTAACAGCATTGAGTCCAGTTTTATGATTGATTCTTGTATAAAGCGACTCAATGTCTAACGT
The DNA here is from genome assembly GCF_964204655.1 of Triturus cristatus. Taxonomy (NCBI): domain Eukaryota; kingdom Metazoa; phylum Chordata; class Amphibia; order Caudata; family Salamandridae; genus Triturus; species Triturus cristatus. The sequence goes on from NC_140582.1 coordinate 419,638,255, forward strand.
AATTAAAATGAGGCCATCTTCCCACTTAGTGTAATTTATTTTGTTCAAGAAATCTCCTGTATCTTTAACGTAGCTCGGTAATTTCTTGACAAAGTCCTGCAAATAATAGTCTACATATTGTGAAATATGTTCACTGACAGTATTGATAGCAGAAATGATGGGTCTACCTGGTGTTGGAGAGACCATTTTGTGCACTTTAGGGATTAGGTACATGATAGGAGTGACTGGGCATTCAATATGCAAACAGTTTAATTCAGTGGATGAAATTAATCCCTCTCGTTTGTATTGTAATAGTTGTTTTTTGAGGCCCTCTTTCGCCTTGTTGTATTCCTTCATGTTAGACCTCATGTAACATTTTTCATCATTTAATTGTCTCATGGCTTCCGCGATGTCTTCTTTCTTAGGCCATAAGACAATATTTCCTCCCTTGACTGACTTTTTGATGATAATTTCTTGATTGTCCCCTAGTTTTTTCATTAATTTAACATATTGTATGTCCTTATAGCTTTTCTTGTAATGATCTTTCTTTTTTATTGCGTGACACAGTCGTTTCAGATTTTCCATTACACATTCATGAAAAATGTCTATTGCGTCTTTCGGCATTATAGGAATAAAGGTGCTTTTTGATTTGAACGGGCTTTCACCTGCACCCCTTTGTGCGATGTCAAATGCCTGTAGCCTTGATTGAGTACTTGACTCAGTTGTCTCATTAGGTTGTTGAGTGTCATTTCCGGGTGTATTTAGTTCGTAAAGAGTCAATAGGGTCGAAGCATCAGATGCTAACAATGCTTGCAAATTGTCGTTGCTGGATTCGGGGGTTGTTTTTGAAACATGGACTCCTGCTTTGATTGTGAAGAATTTTTTTAATTTTAATTTTCCTATGAAGTAGAATATATCAATTTGCGTGCTAGCGTAGTTGAACGTACTTTCAGGACAGTAATTGAGTATATATATATTTATACCTTATATATATATATATCTTCACCCAAAATTCCTCACCATTCCACGAAAGTTTCCACAGCACCAGAGAGACTCCACAGATGATCAAATTCAAAAGTGCTTTATTTAGGACACCAGTGCGAGCGTGGACGGTCTATATATATATAAATATATATATATATATATATATATTCACTGAAAAAACCATAGGTTTCACACACGTTATAGTTAGGAATTAGCATTTAAAAAACCTTAGAAATTCAGTGAAAAAACCATAGGTTTCACACATGTTATAGTTAGCTGGACATTTTACTCGTAAAAAACCAATGAAATTGCCCCGTTATAGTTAGTTCAGCTAACTATAACTCGCGCGCCCGCAATGCACTGCTGATGACGTCACATATTACATCACTCATGACATGGTCAGTGACATCACTCATGACATCACTGATGACATCTCAAATGACATCACTGATGACCTCACTGATGACATCATCCAGTGAATGTGTGTTTTTCTGAAAATTAAATATGTTTTATATATGTATATCTCAAGGTCGAAGGAAGAATAAATGGGTATATAAGTGTCTAAATGGATGATTTGTTTTTGAAAAATTGATTGTGTAACTGACTGATTAAGTGTATCTCTCACTTTGTGTATAAGTGGCTGCATGGGTTGGTGAGTAGCTACATGGGTGTCTATATAGGTTATTAGTTGTTTTTTTGAGTATCAGTCTGAGTGTCTGTATGGTTCGGTGGGGGGTATTACGTAGTGCATAGGTGCATGAATGAGTGACTCACTGTTTGTATGTGTTGAAGACAGCATGTGTGCAGGACTGTATGGGTGGATGAGTGTGTGTATGGGTGTGTTAGTGAGTGAATGACTGTCTCAATAGTGTCTTCAGGAGTAACTACATATGTTTTAAACTAGTATATGTGACTATTGGTGTATATATGTGAGTATATGTGAGAGGGAGAGATTGAAAGAGTTCCTGTATGAATAAGTATGTGTTTCTATAAGTGATTGTTTAAAAGACTAAGTATGTGTAAGTTTCCGTAGAAGTAAGTGTGGTGGTGTGTGTATAACTGTATATGCAGGTGAATGTATGTTTGATTCTTTATTAGCATGAGTGACTATGTGTGTGAGTAACTCTATGGATGAGTGGCATTATGTAACAGGATGTATAGGTGTATGAGTACATATGATGAGTGAGTACATGTATGAGTGACTGTATAGGACTGTTGGTGAATGAGTGGATGTGTATGTGGATCTTAGAATTACTGAAGAGGTTGTTGTAACTGGTATTGGTATGTCCATTGTTTTGAAAATTTTAGTCTCTATTTTTGAATGTGTGTATCAAAGCTTATATTAAGGTGAGAGGAGGTCTGCCACTCTATCACAAGGATGATGTCATCAGTGAGGTCATCAGTGATGTCATTTGAGATGTCATCAGTGATGTCATGAGTGATGTCACTGACCATGTCATGAGTGATGTAATATGTGACGTCATCAGCAGTGCATTGCGGGCGCGCGAGTTATAGTTAGCTGAACTAACTATAACGGGGCAATTTCATTGGTTTTTTACGAGTAAAATGTGCAGCTAACTATAACATGTGTGAAACCTATGGTTTTTTCACTGAATTTCTAAGGTTTTTTAAATGCTAATTCCTAACTATAACGTGTGTGAAACCTATGGTTTTTTCAGTGAATTTCTAAGGTTTTTTAAATGCTAATTCCTAACTATAACGTGTGTGAAACCCATGGTTTTTTCAGTGAATTTCAAAGGTTTTTTAAATGCTAATTCCTAACTATAACGTGTGTGAAACCCATGGTTTTTTCAGTGAATTTGCAAGGTTTTTTAAATGCTATTTTTTTTTTTTATTCTTCATTTTTTTCAAACATATTTTTAATTTAATTTTCTTTCCTTTTATAAAGACTATGCTTAAATTTTTAAAATCCTTAAATATTTTTTTTTAATATATTTTTTTAAATAAACATGTAAAATTTATTTCCAGATTTTTTTTTTTTTTTTTATAGTACGCGTACCGTAAGCTCACGGTAAGCGTACGGTTTACGCAACGTCCGTAATCTATCTACGCTGCTTGCGTATAGTTACGTACTTTGCGTAGCCGCGCGTACTGCGCGTGGGACGCGTGCGCGCTTACGCCACACGCGCACGTTACGCGGAAGTGCCGGGGAGTGACTGTTATGCGCATGCGCGCAAGCGCGTGTCTTTTTTACGCGCACGCGTACTTTTTGCCGTAAGCGTACCGTAAGCGTACCGTAAGCGTACGGTAGGTCATGTGATCTTGAAACACAACTTTTGATTGGTTGAAACTACTTTCAGTTCTAGAACTCTCCTACACCACACCCATTCCCCTCATTTCTGCTTGTGATCCCTTGGGAGAAGGAGCTGGTTTGTCTTTGGGATACGATGGCAGAACAGCAGAGCTCTTCTGAGAGTGAGGCTAGCACCAGCAGCACTGTCTTGAGGCAGAGATCGAGGAAACAAAAGCCTTCTTATGTTTGGGATTATTTTACTTTTCCAGAAGGCCAGCAAAAGGTGAATGCACCCTTAGTTACTTGCTGTCTGTGTAAGCGTGTACTTTCTAGAGGTAATCCTGACAGGAAGTATTCCTTTGGGAATCACACCATGAAGAGGCACCTCCAGGATGTACACGGAAGGACACATGGTCATCTTTTTGGAGGTAACTCTTCAGAAAGACGAGCCAGTACATCCACAGCAGCTCAGCCTGGACCATCATCTGCAGGGCTGACTCCTTCCTCTGCAGGTCAGGTGAGCCCTTCATCTGTGGGGGGAGCATCTCCTTCTGCTGGCCCTCTGGAAATTAACCCTCGATTTCTGAGGGTTGATATTCGATGTGCCTCTTGTCATGATCTAATTTGTCATAGGGAGACCAGTGTTTCCCTAGTGAACCTCAAAATAGATCAGCACACTTGTCACAGAGACTAATTTTCCCATGCTTCCTTTCCTCTGTCCCTGCATGAACACAACGGTTCTTTTAAGAGCCAACCTTATCTTTCATCTTTTTTTTACATATGTTTTTAAAAACCTTTTTTTTTTTTTTTTTTACCGTACGCGTACGGTGCGCGTACCTTTTTTTTATTTTTTAAAAAAAACACTAAAAATCAATTATCACATTACAAGGTCCTTGAGAGACTACAATTATTATTATTGACTTACCATACTCACTCAAAAAAATATTTATTCATTTGTTTTTTTAAAAAATAGTTTTAAAAATGGTTGTAGTTTTCGAAAATTTTCTATATCGATCTGAAAAAAAAGAAAAAAGTATTAATATTTTTTTAACAATTTATAATACAGTATACATATTTACATTTTTTTCCCAAAAATATTTTTGCCTTATTTTTGCTGTTTTCAGAATATATTGCATTTCACTATAAATTGTGAAAGCAATTGCATTCATCATTTTACAGCGGGCAAAAAAAAATAACAATCTCAAAGATTGTATTAAAAAAGCCCAGAATCTCTTCTCACTTAAACTTATCATTACAGAAATGCATATTATTCTTAAAAAATATCATCTAAAAACAATACTTATTTCTTTAAAATACCGTCTGATATGTTTGTTTCAGAAGTATAATCACAATATTATATCTCAAATAACTCCAAAATACATCTGATTTCATTTCCTTTAGGCCAAATAGTATTTTTTTTTTTTTTTTGGAATAAATTTCCAAGGGAAATCCATTAAAATTCTAAAGTTTAATCTGTCTAGATCTCACCGATTCTCTGTAACATTTTGGTTCACGAAAATTTTTTGAATAATTTATTTAGTCCACAATAGAATTGCTTACTTTTCCACATGGCCAAATAGTAATTTTTTAAATCATTTTTGAAAAAATTTCCAATGGCAGTCCAATAGCATTCCAAAATTTAAAATGTGCAGAAGTTACCGATTATCTCTAAATTATTGGTTTTTCAAAATTGCATTAAAAATTAAAAAAGTCCACATTACAATTGGTTATCTTTCCTTTAGGCCAAATGATAATTTTAAAAATATTTTTTCTACAAAATTGCAATGGTAATCCAGTAAAATGGTAAAATTATTTTGTCCAGATCTTGCCAAGTCTCTCTAAAATTTAGGTTTCAGGAAGATTAGATAGGAATTTGCTAAATCAAAAGGCAAACGTTGTTTGAAAATCAATTGGGAATCATTACACAGTGTCCAGCCTTTTTCACATTTTAGATAAACTGTGTAATGTCCAGAAGTAACAGTAGGTCCTTCATGGAAAATTATTGCAACAGTTACAAAAGTTTTTCCTGAAATTGATAATTGCTGTCCTGTAAACTTCTTTATTAAAGTATCCATTTTTGAACCATCAGCTCTACATCGTTGCATCATTAAAATTACATACTGTCCGTATTCCCTTAAAATTAATGTTGAAACATGTCAGAATTACACTCACCACATTTCATGCTATGATTAGCATCTTTAACTAATTTTGCAAAAGTGACTGTTTTACTCTCTGGCAATGTCAAATAAATAAACCTTTCATTATCAACAATAGAGCCACATATATTATAACAATTATCACAACTATGTTCCCATTTATAAGAGAGACCAAAAAAAATGTCAATGGGAACTCCTTCTTCTTCCACTACCTGAAGAAAATACATCAAAAATTCGTGTGCATCTTGCTGTTCATTTTGAGAAAACTGTGTTCGTCCTGAACATACATCTAAAAGTTTTCTAATATCAGTAGCACTTTCTATTTGAGTTTTATCTTTACTCAGCTTTTGAAAAAGGAGACTCAGCTCTGAACAGAATCTTTTTCCCTGATTTACTATTATCTGCTCTTGCAAACTTTCCAGATAAAATGCAACATTCAGCACTACATTAGCGTAGCAGTTGACACCAGAGCTATTTTCAAAATGACATCCTACAACCTGTTCTTCATTGTCCTTTTTCTTTTTGCTTGCAATTACATCACTCCTCTTTTTTTTCCTCTTCTCTATATCTTCATTACAGATATTCTCATTTCTCCTTTTACGAGAAACTACACGTTTCTCCAACACAGGATACTGACCTAAATGAGGAGCATAGCTTCTTCTTAATCTATTATACTCCTTTACACAGTTTGTATCAGCACTAACTTTTGAGTCATCAAAGTCTATCATGAATAAACCTGATAATGTTTTGACTCGTGACAAAGCTACATATGCCATACCTTCTTTGAACACAGTTGAACCAATGTTCACAAATGCACAATCTACAGTCAATCCTTGAGACTTGTGGATAGTTACAGCATATGCTAGAGAAAACGGAAACTGCTTCCTACGTACATATAAGTCTTTCACAAGCATAAAACGAACTGTACAACGACAAATATCTTTAACTTCATCTATCTGATCAAATTTTATCTGTAAACATTCAATTCCTTCTTTTTTCTGATAATTAATAAAACCCACAACTCTTCCCATCGCTCCATTCACTAAGCCTTTCTCAACATCCAAATTTCTCCTTAAAAATACTCTACAGTTCATGCAAACATATAGATTTTTTTCTAATCCTGCTGTTTTGGAGATGTTCTTCTCTAGTGAGTTCAATTTATTTTTCAGTTTGCCTGTTACTGTGACAGTAATTCTTCCATCCTCAATTTTGTCCACTGCTTCCAATTTCCTGATCTCTTCCTTTTCCAATTTCAAAAGCTCCTCATTAAATATTGAGCATTCACGTAGAGTTGGCATTAAGCAGATGACACTTTTGTTTTCTGCAATATTCTTGTATATTTTCTCTGCAACTATTTCTTCCTTTGGAAATAAATTATGTAGCAGCCGACTCTGTAATGCTTTTTTCCCAACTTCTGTGAGTAGTCCAATTCTGATATCTTTCAGAATACTTCCATATTCTTCATCGTTTGCTTGCCTCATATTAGTTGTAAGTTCCTTGTACTCAAAGAAGGACCAAATATTTGTATTTCCAATGCTTCCCAATGACTTCTTCGTGTCTTCATGTGTCACAGTATTAAACACTGGTTGTCCTTTAACTGGAGTAAGTTGCAAAAGATCCCCAAAAACTATGACGTGTTTTCCACCAAATAACACGTCATAGTCTGTCTTCAAAATTTGCTGCATTCTTAAATGCACAAAGGCAAGCATTAAGTTTGATACCATGCTCACCTCATCAATAATGAGAACTTGCATCTTCTTCAATACTCTTGAAACTTCCAAGGATGCTTCTCCAGTTAGCTTGTTGAATTGTATTTTGTTCTCATGCTCCACTGGTAACATTAGCAAACGATGTAAGGTGATTCCTTTTATGTTATATGCTGCTAACCCAGTTGGAGCAGTAACCACACAAGACAAAGTAGAATCCGTTTTTTGCTTTAGGTAGCTTCTGATGACTTTAATTAGGAAACTTTTTCCAGTGCCAGCTTGTCCGCTTACATACATCCTGATTGGATGAAATGATGTGCATGAGCACTCTTTTTTTATATGTAGAAATCCGTGATCAATTTTGTTTTTGATCTCTTCATAAATGTGTTGCTGCTCTTGATTCAGTTGTCTTTCCAAATTTTGTAAGTCTATAAATTCTTCTTGAGCTTGATTCATAGCCGTTTCCACTTCATTCATGGCTATTGATGCTTCATTTTCAACGATTGGTTGTCCTAGGGGATCTTGACTGTATGTTCCTGAACTTTGGCTGTCCTGAGAACTGTCTCTAGCTATTTCTGCTGCAATTGTAGTTTCCTGTTCAATTTCTTCATTTAACATTTGCAGATAAGTTGAGAATGTACTGCATTGTATGCTGTCTTTGCAAGCATTAAAAGAATCTTCATAGCTCTGGAATTCTCCCAGTAGTTCATCCTCTGTACGCCATGGTTTAAACAACTGTAAAAGAGCCAAGTAGTAAAATTCTTTCTTGTCGGTAGTGTCGCAACTCAGCTTCCGGTGATTTATCAAACTTCCTTTGGTTTGCTTCACCAAACATCCTTCTTCACCAACAACTTTATATTTTCCACTGTTGATGTCTTCTGCAGCTTTCCGTGAATAAATGTAGTTCTGCAACACTTCATAGAGACACATGTTCTCCAGATGATGACTTCTCTTGGGATAATATGTGTCCAACATGTTTGTTTTCAATATATCTGTACTTTCTGGGTCATTCTCAGCCAAATATTCAATTTCTCCAACAGATTTCAGTACCCGATTTCTCATTGCTGCAAGGCCTAAACTTGCCCAAATTATTCTTCTTGACTTCGAGTAGAGACTTGCAGAAGATAACCTATCTGAACATTCGTAGGATCCAATTTCTCGATGTGATAACATCTTCAAACTGAAACTGTACAGCTTCTTACTGACAGTCTTCTCGTGAGAAATCTCTTCCCACATTTCCTTCAATTCTGTTTTTTCTGATTTCGTAATGTAAGACGTTACATATCGTGCAACAGCAATGGAATTGTCAGCTACATACTGTATATCCATGTTAGCGTTCCACATGGATAAAATGACTGGGTTGTAGTCATTTATATTTTTTGATTCTTCTTTTCTTTTAAGGTTGTAGGTATTCTTAGGTGATTTTCTTGTGATAGTATGTCTCACAGCTGACATAAAACTGTTGACTCTTCCATTTGAAAGAACAGGTCTAGGAAATCCAAATCGACATTTAGTGTAGTATTTTTCTTTGCTCTTGTATTTCCGTCGACAGTATTTTCCACACCGATGACTTTGGAAACGTAGAACTTGCTCCTTTAACTTGTTCTCTTCTGTGCTTTTTGGTATACCACATGTTGCATATTCTTCAATGTAAGATAACACTGCTTCATCAGTATCTGTTCCAAACTTTGGGGCATCCTTGATCCACAGCAGCATATGAATATGAGGAGCACCTCTTGCCTGGTACTCTTTTCTCCAAAAGAAATCCACTACTTCTCCAAGGGGTGGATTTTTTTTATTGCAGATGAAGGACATCATAGCCTCAAATCTATGATTGAAATATCTGCAAACATTAACCGGATCCAATGAGCACAGTTCTCCTGCTGTCTTGTATTCGATGTTTTTAATGTTTGAATTGGCCTCTCGTAGAAAATCCAGTAAATCATCCCAAGCGTACTCGGCACAGCTTAGGGTAAGGAACCATGTTGGTGTTCCTAAATTGCGTAACATGCATTTTAGTTCACCATGGCGTCGGTACCAATATTCATTTGTCCCACGCTGACAAGCCATCAGATTGATCAGTTGTGTTTCCAAATGATCATCTCGGTGCTGCACTTTCTCCATAAAATCCTTAGCAGACACATTTTGTAAATGTACTCCACTTTTTAAAATGTGATTTACTGCATAAGACAGTGCAGACAAGTCGCTTTCAAATAAAAGATGGAACAAATAAGGAATACTTTGTCGAAATCTGGGATCTTCAGCATATAGTCTTGTAGTCCGATACTCAGAAGCTGGAATCTGTTCTGGACGTTCATCGTATCGTCCTCCTTTTCCTTTAGGAAACAGCTGGGGAAAACATCGAGCTTCCAAGCTCTCCTCCCATACACTCACGGGATTTCCTTTTGCTTTCTTCATCTGAAAGAGATCAATATTGTCTCCCATAACTTCTTTCGAATGGAGAGGATGTATGCTAAAATGTTCATAAATTTCTTCTTCCTTTGACTTGTCCACTTTTTCAATTTGTCCAGTTGGTGTTTCTGTGTGTTCTTGAAAATCTTCTTCTTCTTCTTCTTCTTCTTCTTCTTCTTCTTCTTCTTCTATATAAATTGATTCATACCATTTGTTATTTTTTTTCAAATACAAATTTGCTCTTTGTACTTTCCGCACATCTACCAGCTCCTGCCAAATCTTCTTATTCTTTGTAGGTACACCATTAACCAGAATAATTAATGGTTCAGTTTCCAAAGTATCCGCATCAATAGTTTCCATATTTTTTTTCAAATCCAAGGGCAAATACACCACTCTACCTTTTAAACCTCTCAGTAAATCTGAAGGAGGTAATTTACCAGTTTTGGGCTCCATACGTACTATGGTCTGGAACGGATGAACACATTGAATGAGTATAGACTCATATGTATTTAATTCAGAAAGTTCAGCAGGAATAGCATCCAATTCTAAATTATTATGTACAGCTCTGGTCGGCATTCTATTTTCCTCTAACTTGTTGTAACAGTATTTACAAATACGCTGATCTTCACCCAATTCAAAACAATTTTCAAGAAATATATATGTGGCAAAATCCATCCACTTATAATTATCTTCATTTTCACTCTTTCTGTAGAGATCAACATTCCTAGTTTGTTTTCTATAATGAGTTCTGCGGCAACAAATACAAGTAACATTTGGTCTTTCATTAGAGACTATTGCAAATGTTGTTATGTGATCATTAAATGTGTTACTTACAGAGGGTTCTACATTCTCTTCCACTTCTGCCTCATTTACTGTGTCCTTCTCTGCACTGTTTTGTTCAGGACCAAAGTAACAAAACTGAATTTCATCAACAACCTTCTCTACATCTGATACCGTTCCTCGGAACAGAGCCCTATTCAATTCATTTAACTTTATTGCTGGACTTTTGGCAAAATACAACCGTCTCACAAACTTTCTCATTTCAGTATGATGAACAGCCAGCATCCTAAAATGATGGAAAACACTATTGCACACTTTTCTAGATAGACAAGCAAGAGAATGACCCTGCAAACCAGTATTCTCTCTCACTCTGCATGGATCCAGACTTTGAAGCACCTTAATCTTTTGTTTTACACTTTTTTTACTATATTCTCTTAGAAACTCTCGAAATCTGTCAATAGATTCCTGACGCACAGTGCAAATACTACTACAATTCCAAGTGTACACTGGGGCTTTAGGACGTCTCCCCATTGCCTCATCTGCCATCACTTTTACCTCATCTCTTGGAACCATTATCTCCTTCTCCATTATGCAACCATTTTTTACTTCGTATGAACGACCTCTGGTGTCAACTGCATGCAGCAAACTATTACTTTGAAAATAGCTCTCTTCATTAAAAAAAGGTTCACTACTTGAACTATGCATCCACTTTCCTAAAAACACTTTACAAAAGTTTGTTCTGTTCACTACTCTTTTGCTTTTGCTTTGTGATTTCAGTACATTAACCATTTTATCTAATGTACGCATCCTATTCAAAATTAATATGAATAGTTTCCTTTTTAATTCTAATGCTTTTGCTGCAATGGCTTCAATTTCTTTTTTTCTCTTGTAATATTTTGCCTTTTGCTTATATTTCTTTACATCCTTTATCAAATTGGACATAACTCTTCTCCGAAACATTTTTCTACGTATCTCTTTAAACGCTGTTTTTCTGTTTATGTTAAACTTTTCAATTGCAGAAGGTATATTTGCATTAACTAAATTCTCAATTTTTTGCTGTTCTCTATGTTTTGTTACATTTTTCCGAGGACAGACATTTTGTACATTTTTCTTTGTTTTGAATATTTTGTTAAGAAATTGTTTTTTCTGCTTACCAGAAGATTTTTTCTTTTTCCCAACATGAGCATCTTCTAGTAACTTTGGTCCTCCAGTTGTCTTCAAATATAGTTTTTTTTTTAGCGTTTTTTGAACTCGAGATTTTGTAGGCATCTTAAATTTTGTTCACTGTTCTTCAGCAATACCTGAAAAAAACTAAAAAAAAAATCCTTTATTGTATTTAAATATATTACTACATTTGTTTTCACAATAGTCACAAAACAAAATTTCTTTGGCAATTTGAATGCACACAAACTGCTCTTTTTTTTGGGCAAGTGAAAATCTCTTTTACAAACTGTCACATTATGAAACCACTTTTCAGATTTTTTAAAAAGCCCATGTCCACAGTGCTACTCTCCAGCAAGGGCAACCAGCCTTAGTGAAGCTCAATGTATTTGCATTACAGACTGAAACCTGAAAACCCCACTCGCTTGTAAATACTTTGCATGACTATACACGGCAAGCACATGGGTGTGTGCTAAGACTCTGCTTCTTCCCCCAAAAATTCGCTCCCCCTTTCCATCTAATGCAACTGTGAAATCACCAGAGCAAGACGCAATAAATCTCTGCCTATAATTCCTCTATGCACACAGAGTCATGTTTTCACATTAGTCCCAAAACGAAATTTCTTTGCCATTTTGAAAGCACACTTACTGCTCTTTTTTTTTCGGGCCGAGTGAAAATCACTTTTACAGACTGACACATTATGAAACCTTTTTTAAAAATTTATTTAATTGCACATGTCCAAGCTGTTTTTTTTTCAGACCACCACCATGTGTATTCTCTGTGTCTGCCTACACTCCAGCAAGGGCAACCAGCCTTAGTGATGCTGAATGTATTTGCATTACAGACTTAAACCTGAAAACCTCACTGGCTTCTAAATACTGTGCATGACTATACATGGCAAGCACATGGGTGTGTGCTAAGCCTCTGCTTCTTCCCCAAAAAATTCGCTCCCCCTTTCCATCTAATGCAACTGTGAAATCACCAGAGCAAGACGCAATAAATCTCTGCCTATAATTCCTCTATGCACACAGAGTCATGTTTTCACATTAGTCCCAAAACGAAATTTCTTTGCCATTTTGAAAGCACACTTACTGCTCTTTTTTTTTCGGGCCGAGTGAAAATCACTTTTACAGACTGACACATTATGAAACCTTTTTTAAACATTTATTTAATTGCACATGTCCAAGCTGTTTTTTTTTCAGACCACCACCATGTGTATTCTCTGTGTCTGCCTACACTCCAGCAAGGGCAACCAGCCTTAGTGATGCTGAATGTATTTGCATTACAGACTTAAACCTGAAAACCCCACTGGCTTCTAAATACTGTGCATGACTATACACGGCAAGCACATGGGTGTGTGCTAAGCCTCTGCTTCTTCCCCCAAAAATTCGCTCCCCCTTTCCATCTAATGCAACTGTGAAATCACCAGAGCAAGACGCAATAAATCTCTGCCTATAATTCCTCTATGCACACAGAGTCATGTTTTCACATTAGTCCCAAAACGAAATTTCTTTGCCAATTTGAAAGCACACTTACTGCTCTTTTTTTTTCGGGCCAAGTGAAAATCTCTTTTTACAATTTGAAATCACTTTTACAGACTGACACATTATGAAACCACTTTTTTTTCTTTTATTTAAATGCACATGTCCAAGCTGTTTTTTCAGACCACCACCATGTGCATTCTCTGTGACTGCCTACACTCCACCAAGGGCAACCAGCCTTAGTGATGCTGAATGTATTTGCATTACAGACTTAAACCTGAAAACCCCACTGGCTTCTAAATACTGTGCATGACTATACATGGCAAGCACATGGGTGTGTGCTAAGCCTCTGCTTCTTCCCCCAAAAATTCGCTCCCCCTTTCCATCTAATGCAACTGTGAAATCACCAGAGCAAGACGCAATAAATCTCTGCCTATAATTCCTTTATGCACACAGAGTCATGTTTTCACATTAGTCCTAAAACGAAATTTCTTTGCCAATTTGAAAGCACACTTACTGCTCTTTTTTTTTAGGGCCAAGTGAAAATCTCTTTTTACAATTTGAAATCACTTTTACAGACTGACACATTATGAAACCACTATTTTTGATTTATTTAATTGCACATGTACAAACTGTTTTTTTTTCAGACCACCACCATGTGTATTCTCTGTGTCTGCCTACACTCCAGCAAGGGCAACCAGCCTTAGTGATGCTGAATGTATTTGCATTACAGACTTAAACCTGAAAACCCCACTGGCTTCTAAATACTGTGCATGACTATACACGGCAAGCACATGGGTGTGTGCTAAGCCTCTGCTTCTTCCCCCAAAAATTCGCTCCCCCTTTCCATCTAATGCAACTGTGAAATCACCAGAGCAAGACGCAATAAATCTCTGCCTATAATTCCTCTATGCACACAGAGTCATGTTTTCACATTAGTCCCAAAACGAAATTTCTTTGCCAATTTGAAAGCACACTTACTGCTCTTTTTTTTTCGGGCCAAGTGAAAATCTCTTTTTACAATTTGAAATCACTTTTACAGACTGACACATTATGAAACCACTTTTTTTGATTTATTTAATTGCACATGTACAAACTGTTTTTTTTTCAGACCACCACCATGTGCATTCTCTGTGTCTGCCTACACTCCAGCAAGGGCAACCAGCCTTAGTGATGCTGAATGTATTTGCATTACAGACTTAAACCTGAAAACCCCACTGGCTTCTAAATACTGTGCATGACTATACACGGCAAGCACATGGGTGTGTGCTAAGCCTCTGCTTCTTCCCCCAAAAATTCGCTCCCCCTTTCCATCTAATGCAACTGTGAAATCACCAGAGCAAGACGCAATAAATCTCTGCCTATAATTCCTCTATGCACACAGAGTCATGTTTTCACATTAGTCCCAAAACGAAATTTCTTTGCCAATTTGAAAGCACACTTACTGCTCTTTTTTTTTCGGGCCAAGTGAAAATCTCTTTTTACAATTTGAAATCACTTTTACAGACTGACACATTATGAAACCACTATTTTTGATTTATTTAAATGCACGTGTCCAAGCTGTTTTTTTTTCAGACCACCACCATGTGCATTCTCTGTGACTGCCTACACTCCACCAAGGGCAACCAGCCTTAGTGATGCTGAATGTATTTGCATTACAGACTTAAACCTGAAAACCCCACTGGCTTCTAAATACTGTGCATGACTATACATGGCAAGCACATGGGTGTGTGCTAAGCCTCTGCTTCTTCCCCCAAAAATTCGCTCCCCCTTTCCATCTAATGCAACTGTGAAATCACCAGAGCAAGACGCAATAAATCTCTGCCTATAATTCTTCTATGCACACCGAGTCATGTTTTCACATTAGTCCCAAAACGAAATTTCTTTGCCAATTTGAAAGCACACTTACTGCTCTTTTTTTTTCGGGCCAAGTGAAAATCTCTTTTTACAATTTGAAATCACTTTTACAGACTGACACATTATGAAACCACTATTTTTGATTTATTTAATTGCACGTGTCCAAGCTGTTTTTTTTTCAGACCAACACCATGTGTATTCTCTGTGTCTGCCTACACTCCAGCAAGGGCAACCAGCCTTAGTGATGCTGAATGTATTTGCATTACAGACTTAAACCTGAAAACCCCACCTGCTTCTAAATACTGTGCATGACTATACACGGCAAGCACATGGGTGTGTGCTAAGCCTCTGCTTCTTCCCCAAAAACTTCGCTCCCCCTTTCCATCTAATGCAACTGTGAAATCACCAGAGCAAGACGCAATAAATCTCTGCCTATAATTCTTCTATGCACACAGAGTCATGTTATCACATTAGTCCCAAAACGAAATTTCTTTGCCAATTTGAAAGCACACTTACTGCTCTTTTTTTTTTCGGGGCAAGTGTAAATCACTTTTACACACTGACACATTATGAAACCACCATGTGTAACTACAACAAAAACAATTCCCATTTCTATTATTCATTTCTTAAGTTACCACATACATACCCTCTCAAACTGTAAACTCACCTTTAAAATTAGTTAGTTGTGAAAGAAATGTGACACTCAAACAGCAGATTATCAGAGCCAGGATCTCTGTTGTGTTCACCTCTCTCCTCTCAGCAGAACCAGATAATGGCAAACTTTCCCTCTATTTTTCCACACATATACATGTAAGTTTCAAATCTCAGTGCTTCCCCCTTTTTTTCACATGTAATCACACATTTCTATTGGTTGAAAACGAACCCTTTTCCAAAAGTACCCTTCCCCCAACTTGACTTCTGCCTAGTACCCTTCCCCCAACTTGACTTCTGCCTGCTACCATAGCAACAGCTCATGGAACACTGCTGTGTGCAGTTAGGTCAGAAGTTCGACACACAATGTTTCAATTCCACAGAGCAAGAGTGCTTGACTTTTCAAACCTAACAGCAAATCCATAGTACTGTTCTTTGGTTACACATTTTTTTGTACCAATACAAAACATGCTTCTATTAATTTTCACATACAACCTAGTTTTTATTCTAGAATGGTATGAAACAGCCAATCAGTTCTTTTTGTTTTAAAAAAATATGTATGCCTCCATTTCCAAACTGTCTTCAAGTCAAGTCAAAACAGCTTTATTCGATTTTTAAAAGAAAAACCATAAAAGCATACATATAAAATAGTTCATTATTTACAAGAAGCAGTACAAATTAATAACAGTTAAAAACATATCCTAATTCATGGAGATCCTAAATCTTATAATGGTTTTAAGAAATGTTGAAACAGAGAAAATGAGGAATTCGTCATCCAGCAATTGCAGTTTAACCAAAGCCACTCTACATTGCCTCAGCCCTAGTTTTTTTAAAACGGGTCGGAGCAACCTTTTCCTAGGTTCTGAGTAATATTTGCAAAAAAGGATACAATGCAGAGAAGATTGAACGGAAACCTCGTCACAGGGACAGGGAATAAGTTCCTTAGACCAACAATTCATCACAGGAAAAGTCACTAATCTAAAAAAGGCATCAACCCTAAATCGGGTTAAAAGCATTCGAGAATAGCAGCTAGGGACAAGATTCAAGTATGGCTGTATGCCTTGCTTCTGAATAAGTAAATGGTTAGCCATAACGGAGCTCTTACATTTCTCCAGCAACCAGCGTTTCTCTGACAGAAAGACCAGGCATAATTTCTTAAGTTTTTTTCTTGACAGTTCTGCCATGGTGTCTGGGGATTCAAAGAATTCCGGATGGCCCATCTCAACAAAGAAATTTTTTAGATATTTGAACCAGGAGATTTTTGGAGACCCATCTAAGCCAAGACAGTCCTTGATTATATCCCTGTTCAAGCCCGTCTCGGTGCCCGACCAAACTTTGTGCCACAACAGAATGGGCTCTAGGTTAATGAGGTCAGATATATACGGTACGCCCAGCTCTTGATGACAAACGTAAGAGCAAGTGGACCCAGGTACTGCCAGTAAAAAACGAAGAAAAACATTTTGACAGATCTGGATGGTCGAGGCGTTTCCTATACCCCAAATTCCTGCACCATACAGTGCGGTGGATACACATTTGGCTCTATAAATGTCCAACAGCACTGATACAGGACGACCCCCTACCGTGTTAGAGAAATGTTTGACGGCTCCTATAGCTCGTGAGAAGGCTAATTTTCTTGATTCCCTTGCTGCTAGCCAAGTGCCCTTTTTATCAAAATTAATACCCAGATAGGAGAAAGTGTTGACAATCGCAAGTTTTGTGTCGGATAAAAAAGAATTGCAGCGAAGGTTCTTCTTTTTTGTGCAGCACATAGTAAAAGTTTTGCTGATGTTGGTCTTTAAACCCCTATTGCCCATGTACTCTGAGAATTTGCTAATCGATCTTTGTAGGCCGATTTGAGTCCGGGCCATAATTACAGCATCGTCTGCATATAAAAGAATGGGGATGTGGGAGTTGCCGATTTTTGGATAGTCCTGCTTATCTTCCAGGAGGTGAGATGCGACTGAGTTAATATATAGGTTAAACAAAAAAGGAGCTAAAATGCAGCCTTGTCTCACGCCCTTTCCTATAAGGAATTTGGAAGAGCACTCCCCCTTATCTCCGAAACGAACCCTAGCACCCGCATCTCGATATAATTCTCTGATAAAAATTAGAAGGTTTGGGTCCACACCCATGTCCTGCATGGTTAGCCAGAGTTTGTTGTGGTTGATGCAGTCAAAAGCCGAGCTTAAGTCCACAAATGTGAGGAATATATTTTCGTTTTTTGCCTCAACATATTTGGCTACTAGCAGAGCTAGATTCAATCCTTGCTCAATAGTTCCCAAACCTTCCCTAAAACCATATTGGAACTGGGAGAGAATACCTTTTTCGTCGGCCCATGTTTGCAGTTTATTAAGTATAACTCTCCCCGCGATCTTCATGAGAGAATCAAGTAAGGAGATCGGTCTATAACACTTCGGTGTGTTACGATCTCCTTTCTTAAAAATGGGGACCACGATGGCTTCCTGCCAAGTCCGTGGGAAACCCACTTTAGTAAAGCTGTTAAGAACATTGGTTAAAAGAGGAGCCCATAACTTATTGTTTGCCTTATATATATCCACGGGTATTCCGTCCGGGCCCGGAGCCTTTCCCGCTGGGCTCTTATCAATGGCTATCAGAACTTCATCGATAGAAAAGGCAACGTTAATTGGAAAGTGCAGTCTATCCTGTAATCTTAAATTTTTCCCCCCTTCTGTAACTACCGTGGGGTCTTCTTGATAGAGTTCCCGAAAGTAAGTCACCCAGGTCTCTTCAGTGATTGCTATTTCAATAGAGTCTGTTTCATTATTAGTAAAAAAAGGAGCGTTCACTGCTTTCCAAAAGGCAGTATTGTTTTTAGATTGACAGGCTTCTCGGAGGGTGAACCACGCATCCTGTTTAATTTGTTTCTTCCTTTTTTTAACTGCCTTTTGATAAGCGGATCTGGCCGATCTGACATCCACCATTACTCTGGGGTCTCTCTTTAGTTGGGTCAATAAGTAGGCGTGAGTCCTACTACACTCTCTGTCGAACCACCTCTTGGTTTTGTTAGCCCCATGATGAAGAGGTTTTGTAAGTAGATTCCCAATTTCCGCAGAGATACTAAGGAAAGCATCGGTCACTTTTAAAGGATCGGCGCTCTCAATTAGACAAGTATTGAATTCATCTACCCTGGAGCGGATTAAAGTACCAAGAAAGGCCGCTGGTTCTACTTTGTCCCATTTTAAGGTATAACCATTCCTCCTGGCAAGCCGCAATCTATGGTTGTATAGATTCTGAACCGTAGAATCAGTGTTGCTTTTAGCCTTCGGAATGGCCAGGGACAAACTGAGGGGTAGATGATCACTCATTGCTACCTCGCGTAATTCAAACGAGCAAATATAGTCAGAATAGCGTTTAGATATAAGCAGGAAGTCAATGGTGGAGTTACATCCTCTGCCTATAAAAGTGGGGCTGAATGGGACTGAAGGAGAACAAAGTTCGTTAGCAAAACCCAAATCTAAGGAGAAGAGTATGTCGTTTAGATTTTTTCCTAAAGGGGTGTGGGAAAAATGTGCAGAAGGAACGCCCTCCCTTTCCCCCAGGTCACATATGTTTTGATCACTGAGTGGACATAACGTGTGATTAAAATCGCCAGTCCAAATAACACAGGTATCAGAGGAATCCTTGGCGTCCAAGTTTTTTAAGGATTCAATTAGTTCCTTAAGTGTTGAGGCCCACAGATCTTTCGGTATGTTGTTATAAAAATTTATCAGATCTATATGTAACTTTCCCCCAAGCGTGATGTGCAGAATTTGGTAAAAAGCAGAGGCTGGAGCAAAGGAGATTTTTATGTCTTTTACACAGTTGGAGACATAAGTGCATAGACCCCCTTTGTTTCTCCCTCTAGTGGTGTGTATTGCAGGAGTGTGATAAGTTCGGTAGCCCATCATATGAATGGGATCAACCGTCCAACATTCCTGGAGGCAAATGAACGAAAACGTTTTCAAAAAAGTGATACAATTTGTGTCTCCTAGTCTGGAGGACAGACCTGCAATATTCCAAGACAAAAGGGTGAGGTCAGAGCATGTGTCAGCCTCTTGCAAGGAAGGAGGAATAGAAATTTCACAGGAAACAACATTGACAACCGGACCACTGTTTGGACTTAAGGGATAATTCGGAGTCTCTACCGTCATAAAGTTGCTAAAAGTAGTATCAGGATTAACCAGAGGGGGGACTATCAATTGTGCTGTCTGTGGATCAAATGGTTTTAACTCATCCTTATTTACAGCCTTCCCTACAAGTTCTGAGGCTGGGGTGTCATTAGGGGGCAGTCAATCAACCGCATCTAGGCAACTGTACCTATTTGCGCATGAAAAAGACTCCAACCAGTCCTGGTCGGTTATAGCCATCCCGCCTCTTTCAAAGCTGCCGTTAGCTTTACCTCGCCCAACCTGAACCCACCAGTTGTTATTAGCTTGGGGAGGATAGAAATAAGCAAGTGGGAAAGGGGTAATGCTGGTAAAATGTAAGGAGGATCGTGTCTGTTGGATGTGTTTAACCACATGAGGGTTGCTAAAATTGATCACATTACAGTCCCCTGTTGTATCTTTATTTCTTCTGCCCACCCAACTAACTCTCCGCACAAACAGAATCTTTGCGTGGGTGCCAGGAGGGAGTGATCGGTTGTTGTTGAGCCAATGCATTGTTTTGTTCTTTAGCTCGTGATATGACTCAGTAACATTAGCTCCAATACAAGGTACACCCGTCAAAACAATAACATATGGATCGGATTCTGGTGGAAGATCTAGAATGGGTAGGTTATGTACGTTTTCATTGGGCAAAACCCTACTGCTAACTTTCGCATTATTATTATGTACCGTGTCGTTAGTAACTATTATATTAGCATCTGGGGATTTCTGCTGAGGTATTTCTGCTATAAGTTTATCTTTAGTGGCACTAATGCTGGTAGATTTTACAGTGCAAGCAATAACCTCACCGGTTCTCCGGGATGTATCTAATGGCAGAGCCAAATGAGGAATAGTCAGGAGAGGAGAGGTTTTCTCCATAGAGTTACTTGCAATATTAGCTGGTGCGAGGGATTTATTATGCTCTCTATGTAAATCTATCTTCATTAGTTGATTAATTTCAAGATTTGTTAGAGCAATTTGTTCTATTTTTTTAAGGCGCTCTTCTATCTTGATGAGCCTGTCTAAAAACGGTCGGGTAGAGTTATCAAAAATTTCCCTTATTTTTGAGAAGAAACTCTCATCTATTTGCGTGGATTTGTTTGGGGTTACTTCAGACAGAGTTTGTTCGTTAGTCCCCCGAGAAAGATTAGACGGGAATTTATCGTTTTTGGATTTGTTCGGTATAGATTTATTCCCCTTTTTACCACGCGGGGCAGCCTTTTGTTTTGGTTTGGCCCCTAGGGTTGAAGCAGGAAGGGGGGAGGTGACATCAGAGATGGCATGTGATTGAGCTCGAGTCGAAACACCGTCAGATTGAACATTCACAGCATCAGACAAGATGTCAGATCTGTTGGTATTTCTAGCAGTATTAGCCCTTATCCTTTCCAAGCTAGAGTCCATAGTTAAGTCAATACTACCCCCCTCGCTAATCGTACCATTATTTGTGCCAGAAATAGTATTATAAGGCGCAGGTGAAACAACTGTGGCAATAGTCCCCAAAGAAGAACGTTTGGCAGTAAGCGAGTCCAACGAGAGACGACGCTCTGTTAAATCAATTTCACGTTCTAAAATGTTGGCTGCCCTAACAATGAAATTGTCCAAAGTTCCAGCCAGAGTAGTATTGGTAGCGGTGCCCTTAGCCCTAGGCATTCTTTCTGCAAGTTCTGATATATATATCTCTCTCACTAAGAAGGCCGAGTTGCAGGGGGGGGTGGCCCAGCCCAGTGTCTCCAGTCTCGAACGGCCTCAAACGGCCCGCTCTTTGCCCGGTCTTAGCCCCGTGCTAAGACCCGCACGCGTCCCGCTAGCGCGTGAGGGCAAAATTATGTTTATGAAGAGAAAGGAAATGGTGTTGGGGGAGGAGTCGGGAAGAGGACCAGGTGCGGATGATCAGCTTCCCGCACAGCACCCTGGTCCTCGCAGTCCCGGTTACGCCGGTCGCTCACCGTAAAACAAGCAACCAGCAACGTCCCCTCACCACAGCAGAGCACAGCACAGCACAGGGGGGCCAACAGCGTAGAGCGTAGAGTCAGGGCATCAACAGGGCGTCCACAATGACCCAGGCAGTGAACAGCGAAGTCCCGGTCCCTCGAGCGGCGCCCGCGCAGCGGGGGCCGCGAGGCGTGATGGAAGATCAAAAGGCTGGGGTAAGAATCCAGGCAGTCCTGGCAGTGACGAGCAGCACAAACCAGTTTCTCCAGCGAAGCCCGTAATGCAAGGGCTGCACCGCCTGATGAAGGTGTTGGGGGAGGAGTCGGGAAGAGGACCAGGTGCGGATGATCAGCTTCCCGCACAGCACCCTGGTCCTCGCAGTCCCGGTTACGCCGGTCGCTCACCGTAAAACAAGCAACCAGCAACGTCCCCTCACCACAGCAGAGCACAGCACAGCACAGGGGGGCCAACAGCGTAGAGCGTAGAGTCAGGGCATCAACAGGGCGTCCACAATGACCCAGGCAGTGAACAGCGAAGTCCCGGTCCCTCGAGCGGCGCCCGCGCAGCGGGGGCCGCGAGGCGTGATGGAAGATCAAAAGGCTGGGGTAAGAATCCAGGCAGTCCTGGCAGTGACGAGCAGCACAAACCAGTTTCTCCAGCGAAGCCCGTAATGCAAGGGCTGCACCGCCTGATGAAGGTGTTGGGGGAGGAGTCGGGAAGAGGACCAGGTGCGGATGATCAGCTTCCCGCACAGCACCCTGGTCCTCGCAGTCCCGGTTACGCCGGTCGCTCACCGTAAAACAAGCAACCAGCAACGTCCCCTCACCACAGCAGAGCACAGCACAGCACAGGGGGGCCAACAGCGTAGAGCGTAGAGTCAGGGCATCAACAGGGCGTCCACAATGACCCAGGCAGTGAACAGCGAAGTCCCGGTCCCTCGAGCGGCGCCCGCGCAGCGGGGGCCGCGAGGCGTGATGGAAGATCAAAAGGCTGGGGTAAGAATCCAGGCAGTCCTGGCAGTGACGAGCAGCACAAACCAGTTTCTCCAGCAAACTGTCTTTCTTTTCATATTGCCATTCTACTGAAAGACACCTCCTGAGTGCATCCAGTTCTCCTTTGAAGATGTTCACAGTGTGGATTGTAGGGCACAGCTATGTCTTCTGGAGTGAAAAGTTTGCAGAGAAAACAGATATGGTGAGAGACCTTGCTTTGCCAAATGTAGACATTAAATGGATTGGTCAGAGAGGGTTAAAGTGGCACCAATTGATGCCATTGGTGAATTCCTTCATTCAAATCCAACACCCTGACCTCATAATAGTGCACTGTGGTGGCAATGACCTAGGCACTTTGACTGGGGTAGGTCTGGAAATGCTTATGAAGGACACCTTTGCACAACTGTTTACACTTTTCCCTAAAACTGCCTTTGTGTTTTCCAACATATGCCAAAGGCAAAAATGGAACTGGTCCAATCATTTCTGTCCACAGATTGACAAAGCAAGAAAGCACGTCAACAAATCTGTTTCTGCTTTCCTCCGTGACTATGGTATGGGTGCCATTTACCACAACAACTTGCGTTATGACATGCAAGACATTTATAGAGGAGATGGTGTGCACTTCAATGATGAAGGGAACAGAGTCTTCCTCTTGAACCTTAGACTCTGCATCGGTACTTACTTGTAGGTACCACTAAAAAAATGACTTCATAAACACAACAGCTCTTTTTAGAGCTCCCTAATTTCTAAACTCTTAAATCTGCTTTTCATTTATCTATTTTTATTTTTTTACCGTACGCTTACCGTAAGCTTACCGTACGCGTACCCCGTGATTTTTTTTAAAATCAATAAATGTTTTTTTTGTACTTTTCTGTCCTTCTTTGACCCCCTTACAAATGTTAGGGGGTCTGTAACTCTCCACATTGCCCCCTTTCCTTGTTTTCACTCTTTTTTTTCAGAGTGAAATACACAAAATGGCGGCCGCCGCTTCCTGGTTTCGGCCGATTCGAATGTTTACGAAGATCTAACAGCCAATCAGAATCGCGCTCGCGCACGCCGCCGTACGCTTACCGTAAGCGTACGGTAAGTGTACCGTAAGCGGGCTCAGATATATATATTGATTTAAAGGCTATTTTCTCAGAATCTACTGAACAGATTTACACCAAACCTACAAAAGGCACTTCCTTGACCTAGGGACTACCTCTCTGCCAAATTTTGAGTAATTCTGTTCAGCCGTTCGGGCTGTAGCTCGTTCTAAAGGTCCTATGGAAAAATGCATGGGAAAAACGCGTTTTGGGACCCCCCTTTTATCTCAGCCCCCGCTTGACGGATCCCCCCGAGACTTTCAGGGTAGGAGCGGAGCGTAGCGCCCCACCTATTTTGAGAAATTCGCGAGGATTCGTCGACCGGCGCCAAAGTTATTCAAAATAGAATGTTGAGGTTTTCCTATGGAAACGTGGTCCTAACTATAACTACCTACTGGCGACCGCCAGTAGGTAATATATATATATATATATATATATATATATATATATATATATATATATATATAATATTCCACTCCTGACTCCCCCAGCGATCGGCTGAATTGGGACACGGACACTAGTTAACTGCTTCTTTTTCTTCCTTATTCAATCACGCTATACATGGCAAGATGATGCCTTCCGCCCACCTTATGGGCTTGTTCACATACATATATCCAACACGAAACTCCTATCGTCGTGAGCCCCAAACCCTGCATAGAGAGAGAGAGAGATAGAGAGAGAGAAAGAGAGAGACTTGTAGTATTTACTCTGAAATGAGAGGAAAACTACTATACTGAGTTAAAGAATGTTGGAAGGAGAAAACATTGTATTTATAGTGATTTAAGTTCTTGTTAGGGAGTGTCCGTGCCCTCTCGCACTATTGTGTTTCATATTTCCAGCATCGCATAGGAGATGCGACGTATTTTCGGTGTTGCATTCAGTAAGCAACTCCGGTGTTTTTTAGGGTGGGACAGTAGCTGAAAATACATAAAGGAAGTGTAAATATATATCTTAAGTAAATTGATTTACTTATGTAGCATAGAAAATAGTATAATTACTGTTTAAAGAATTTTACAATGCGCTTCCATACATGTTATGGAGCAATGCTTACAAAGCGGCAGAGTCACGTAGCGTACGTGATTCTTATTTGTCATGCCCAAAAATGTATTTCATTGGTTAAACACCTTTATGTGATGATTAACTGAAGTCCCACTCCTTTGTTTCTTGCATTGGGTGTGGTCTCAATTTTCAGAGCTCACTATAGGGAGAGACTAACTTGAATTTGGCTTTGCGTTTTTTGGGAAATAAGACATTTGAAAATATGTCGTCTGCAGAAGATTCATAGTATATTGCTTGCTCTACTTGTGGCTATTTGGCTTTATAAAAGTAAATGTAAGGGGTAGTAGGTATTGTCTTTTGGATGTATCAGTTACTAGTGAGTTGTTTAAGTGAGTGTGACACTGCCTACATTACTGCTAGATATATAAAAGTTGTGTGTGTGTATGTCTTTAAAGGTATAGATGCTTCAAACTCTGTCAGAGAGGATGTATTAGTAGCTCTACCATTTCATAAGTCCTTACATGACACTTCACTTCATTTACAACTCTAGATGTATAAGTGAGCATATGGGGGTAAAAATGTGCATGTGCCTGTGAAAAACTTGTAACCACATGTTTTTTCTGTTATGCACATACAGTTTATCCTCTAGTCTACCTACGCCCTACCTTAGAGGAAAGATTTAAGTAATAGTACAGCAGATTAAGACTTTATAAGGGGTAACAAATAACCAATTTCATCTAGCAGTAGAACTGCATTCCACACGCTGAAGTATACTGGGTTATTTTCTTTTTTTTTTTTTTTTTGGTATCATTCTAAAGTACATTCTATACCGAAATATCCCTAATGCTTTGTAATATGTTTAACAACAACCTAGAGAACAAACACTTCCACAGAAGGATGAAGGAATCAAATATTACAGTTGCACTAAATGATAGACCCATGTATTTATAGCAATTACACTGCAATTTAACTGCTAGATTTAGCTGTCAGCCTTCTTACTAAATAGTCTAGATTGGGAATGAGCATTAAAGCAATAATTGGAAAAGATGCAGTAGTTGTTGCCCATTAAAACATCTGACTTGCACACATTACAGCTCAGATGAAAGAGAAAGAAATGAGGAATGCTATGGTAATCCTTATAGATACATGAACGGTGTTTGGCAATCTGAGTTGGTATATTTTAACTGCATTCCTTCAGAAGATATGGTTTGTCTAGAAAATGTGATATTACCTTAATGTGCTTTGACTTATCTCAAAAGCAAAGGTAGTTGTGAATGGGGTATTCACACAGTAGTGCTATGTACAAAATGAAGCTAGACATACCATATGCCACTGCTTCTGTTCAATATTGCCCTAATATAACAAGATCTAGGGTCAAGGTAATGTGGAGTAGATATGGCAGAATCTTGAAAATATTTGTTAAAGGATCCATAGAGTTATGTGAAGTATCCTTTTTTATATAGTAAATTATGCCAAAGACTTTTGGAAGTTATTGCTAAATTCCACACAGACTCTTGGACCAAGTTGAGGATTGATATTATAAAGCAGACGTCAGACATATTCTTCCATAACATTCCAAAAGTGTACATAGGTTTGTTAGGGAGACTGCTGCAAGAAAAGCTATGTTTTCTCTTTCACTGTATACCCGTAAAAGCTAAACAAATTGTAGGTGGTTGAATTGGGTATGTGATGAAAGTGTAAAAGTGAAGTAGGCTCATATAAGCTACTATTAATATGCACTAAAACTGTGTTCTGAGGCTCTGTCCTTGAGAGAACCAATATAGCACTGGACAAGTCAAACTATCTTACAGAGCAGATGGTTTTCTTTAATGTTGTATCCAGTGTTTTTTGTAAAGTCCAGTCCCAGCGTTATGGGTTTATAATGCAGCAGCGACTGCTAAAATGCAGATTTTATTAACATGGAAAGGTAATATACATGTAGAAGTATAGGACTGGATAAATAAACTACTTAAATTGGCATATGACATGGTAACTTTTTGTTTATTTAGACCTTTATTTAAACATGTATCCATCCTCTACATACAGTAAGTTCTTTGGAGTGTTGCTACAGAAATAAATAATACATCAGCATTTCTTCCAGATGTAGATTTAACAGAGCATGCTTATTTATATAAAATTATGACAACATTTTTTTGGGTGGGATCTGTTGAGTCAGGTTTAATTACCTTCCCCCAGAGCTGGGTGACCGTCAGGGGCAGGTCTGGAGGCAGTGCAGATGCGTCATTATGCCTCAATTATGTCACCAGGGGTTCCCATATGTCTACCAGATGACATCTAGGGGGTGTAAGGTCCCAGTAGGAGGTTAATTGTGCTTGACATTGGGCCGCATCATGCAGCCAGGCACGTGTATTGGCTATCGGGTTCTGCCCCCAGTGTATCGCTACCGTGCGCTTAGCCAGCACTAGCAGCAGTGCAATCGTTTTTTTGTGTGCGTCCGTGGCGTCTTTTACAAAACCTAACAGGCATCATTTGGGTGTCAATGAGAAGGGGGCCCCAGTCACAACAGCGAGTATTGTACCTACGTCTTGCCAGCATCTTGCCACACACGGGCACAACCAGTCCAGATGGGCAAAGGTAGTAGGTCTTGTGGAGCGGCACACGCAAGCCGCATCATCTCTCAATCCGATTCTGTGCAGGTGTTCACGTGTGTGGAATAATCAATGAATTAATTTAAAATGGGTCAGTTGGAGGTGATAGTTAAGGGATAAGCGACCTGAGCTAACAATATAGTAGTGTATCAGAGAAGGTCAATAGTCTTTCCTCTGTGCTGATAAATGGGGGGAGAAATGTGCCTCCGGGGCATAGATCAACAAATGTACGCACACCTAAGGTCTTTACTTGTTGTGCAGCCCCTATGTCCCGCAGTGGGGGGAAGGCCAGATAATTGACTCCGACGGCGCATATAAGCCCTCTGTTACAAGACACTTGCGGATGCCGTCCCACGCCCACCGGATACATTGTACTGTGTTAATTTCCCCCCTGGGTGCTGTGTAAGATTGAAAGAGTGTTGTGTTCAGTGGCCATGGTGCCACACGTTCACTCTCCACTGCCACGTGTGGCTGAAACGGTGTCAGGTGTTGCCAAAAGTGTAAATAGCTCACTTGGGCGCAATATGTATATAATTGAACATCCGGGGCTCCCAGCCCTCCCCGCGACTGTGGTAAAGTGAGGGGCTCAAATGCTATCCTAGGATTGGCGACCTGCCCAGAGTGATAAAGTTCCAGCGTAAGCGTTTTAAAAATTGCATATTGAGGAGTAGCGGTACATTGACAAATAAATACAGAAGTTTCGTCAGGATGACCATTTTAATAATAGCCATGAGTCCTGTGATAGATAATGGTAATTTGTTCCATTTCAGAATCCGCGTTTCGAGCCTGTCCATTGCTTTGCCATAATTTACCTTCCACAGTTCTTCCGGGTCCCCGCTCAGCCACTCTCCCAAATATCAAATCAGTTCAGAGGCCCATTTGTATGAATACTCTGTTTGAAATGGGAGTGTCTCATCCGTAAGCAGAAATAGTACTGATTTACTCCAATTCACTTGGATTCCCGAATATCCACCAACATTGATCACCTCCTGTGTGAGCGGAAAGAGGTTTTCCTGCGGATTGCAGACATACAGACAATGTCGTCCGCATACATTGAGACTACCAACCCTCACCTAGTGAAGCCGATCTCGCTCTGAGCAGGATGTTGGCGGAGTCTTGCCGCCAGCGGCTCCATAGCCACTGCGAACAGCAGGGGAGAGAGCGGGCATCCCTGTGAATATGGTGCAGAGGTTATGGGATGTCGCTCTACCCGGTATGAACTCCAACTGATCTGGTTGCGCTATTAGTGGCATTAGCGGTTGTAGCTGGTTAGCAAGAATTTTTGCATAGATTTTACTGTCTGTTTTAATGAGAGAAAGAGGCCTGTAGGAATCACCAGACTCTGGTGGTTTTTCTGGCTTCAATAGTGTGATGACAAGAGCTTCGCGGAGGGTAGGGGAAATCCGACCTGTTTCCACTGACTCGTAATACATCTCATTGAGATGGGAGATGAGTAACGTTGCATATTCTTTGTAGAATGCAGCTGTTAGGCCATCTGAGCCTGACACTTTGTCACCCGGCAGGCTTGATATTACTTGTGCCACTTCTTCGGCAGTGATCAGGGTGTCTATATATTCACAATGAGCAGGGGACAGCCAGAGCAACTCTATGGAGTCTAAATAGTCTTTCAAGGATTCTCTGACATTTGTCAATTTTGTGGTGTACAGCCATGCAAGGAAGGAGGACATAAAGGATGAAAGTTGCTCAGGAAATGTGATCAAGTTTCCATTACCATCGCACAGCTCAGCTACAAACTCCGAGGCATATGGTTCACGCAGTAGCCAAGCAAGGTTTCTTCCCAGGGTGCTCACTCTCTCCATAACATCGTGCCTGTTCCTCACGCCCCAGATATTTTACCTCCCGGTCAGCCTCTTCCTGATAATCTGATAATTTGGCTCAAATATCAGCCAGTGTCTCCAATCATGGGTTGCGGCTGTATTCTTCTTCCAAGTTACGTATTTCCGACTCCAGCTTCTTTAGAGATCCCCTTAGCGCCTTCAAAACTCCTGCCTCCTTAGCAATATAAGATCCCCTTATTGTCACCTTAAAGGCTTCCCACAGTGTGGAAGGTGAGAAGACAGATTTCTCATTCAACTCAAAGAACTCTGTAATAGCCAGTCTATTTATGTCCTGAACACCTCATCGCACAGAGCTCGCGGGGGCAGTCTCCACTGAATCATTGGAGGGAAAGATTGCGGAATCTGCAACGACATCCGGAAGGTGAGGGATTGGAAAGCGTACATGGCATGTGCATCACCTCCACAGCCCACTTGAAGACATCCTTTGCTACCAGGCAATAATCGATACGTGACCATGAGGTGCGTATGGAAGAAAAGCACATGCCTTCAAGCTGCGAATCATGTGTGTGGTGCCATATGTCTGTAAGGGCATTTTCGGCAATGAGTGTGTTGAGGAATTCCACTGATTGCAGATGCTGTTGCTTGTCATTGGAGCGATCAAGGTTCCCCCGTAATGCTACATTAAAGTCTCCACCCCAAACTATGGGTACGTGCCGCAGTCCGAGAGCTGTCTGGGTCATCTATGTTAGGGTCGTAAGTGGCAACCATATTTAGTTTTTGCATGTAAAGAATGCCCACTAGTATGACATACTGACCTCCTCTATCAATGACCGAGTGTAGCGTGTCCCACTGCAGGCCCCTTTTAGGCAAAATGGACACCCCATGAGCGTAGTTTGAGTAAATCTCACTCAGCCCCACGCTTCCTCGCTCAGCACCACGCTCATTAATCAGTGCATTTTTGGAGCGCACAACTCACCCGTGAGGGTCTCAAGGTGCTGGGGTGGGGCAGGGGTGCTGCTACTGCTCGAGCAGCCAGGTCTTGAGGAGTATCCTGAAGGCCAACAGGTCCTGGGTCTGTCGTAGGTGGATGGGTAGGGTGTTCCAGGTTTTAGCGGCGAGGTGGGAGAATGATCTGCCACCGGCGGTCGCTCGACGGATGCGGGGGACAGTGGCAAGGGCGAGAGCAGCGGAGCGAAGCTGGCGGTTTGGGGGGTAGAAGGTAAGTCGTTCGTTGAGGTACGCTGGTCCGGTGTTGTGGAGAGCTTTTTGAGCGTGGGTGAGGAGCTTGAAGGTGATCCTCTTGTTGACAGGGAGCCAGTGAAGGTCTTTCAGGTGGGCTGAGATGTGGCTGTTGCAGGGGATGTCGAGGATGAGGCGTACAGAGGCGTTCTGTATGTGTTGTAGTCGTTTCTGGAGTTTGGTTGATGTTCCTGTGTAAAGTGCGTTGCCGTAGTCCAGTCTGCTGCTGACGAGGGCCTGGGTGACAGTCCTTCTGGTACCGGTGGGGATCCATCTGTAGATCTTGTGGAGCATGCGGAGGGTGTTGAAGCAGGAGGAGGAGACGGCGTTCACTTGCTCGGTCATTGACAGTGCGGAGTCCAGGATGACTCCCAGGTTGCGTGCGTGGTTAGTGGGTGTCGTGCAGCCCCCAGTGTGGCCGGCCACCATGAGTTGTCCCAGGCAGGGGGGGTGGATCTGATGATGAGGACCTCCGTCTTGTCCAAGTTCAGTTTCAGGCGGCTGATCGTCATCCATTCGGCGATGGCCTTCATTCCTTTGTGGAGGTTGGATTTGGCGGTGGTGGAGTCCTTGGTGAGGGAGAGGATCAGCTGGGTGTCATCGGCGGATGAGACGATGTTGAGGTCATGTGATCTGTTGATGTTGGCAAGCGGTGCCATGTAGATGTTGAAGAGTGTCGGGCTGGGGGACGATCTTTGGGGTACGCCGCAGATGATCTTGGTGTATTTAGAGCCAAATGGGGGAGGCGGACACTCTGGGTTCTGCCGGTGAGGAAGGAGGTGGTCCAGTCCAGTGCTTTGTCACGGATCCCTGCGTTGTGGAGACGTGTGCGGAGGGTGTGATGGCAGACGGTGTCGAAGGCAGCCGAGAAATCCAGGAGGATGAGGGCTGCAGTTTCTCCGTTCTCCATCATGTCCCTGATGTCGTTGGTTGCGGTGTTGAGGGCTGTTTCGGTGCTGTGGTTGCTGCGAAATCCGGATTGGGATGGGTCCAGGATGTTGTTCATTTTGAGGAAGGAGGTCAGTTGCCTGTTGATGATCTTCTCGATGACTTTCGCCGGGTACGGGAGGAGGGAGATGGGCCGGATGTTCTTGAGGTCCTCGGGGTCAGCTTTGGCTTTCTTCAGTAGGGTGTTGATTTCGGCGTGCTTCCAGCTCTCCAGGAAGGTGGCAGTCTCGAAGGAGCTGTTTATGATCTTGCGGATATGGGGTGAGATGGTGGAGCTTGCTTTGTTGAAGATGTGGTGCGGGCAGGGGTCAGATGGTGAGCCGGAGTGGATGGTGTTCATGATTTTGGTGGTGTCTTCGTCGTTGTTGTGGGTCCAGGAGAGCACGGGGTCGATGTTGATGTGCCTGGGGGACGGTGCGTCTGAGGTGTCTGTGTCTGTCGGGGTGACTGGTTGCTGAAGCTGTCGTGGATGTCTGAGATCTTGCGGTGGAAGAAGGTGGCTAGGGAGTCGCAGACGTCTTGTGATGGCGGGATGTCGTTGGATTTGGAGCTGGGGTTGGAGAGTTCCTTCACGATGTTGAAGAGCTCTTTGCTGTTGTGTGCTTTGTTGTCAATGCGCTCTTTGAAGGAGGTTCTTTTGGTGGTACGGATGAGTTGGTGGTGTTTGTGGATGGCGCTCTTGTAGGCTGTGTTGCTGTCTAGTGTCTGTTTGTGGTGCCACTTCTTCTCGAGCCTATGGCAGGCCTGCTTGGATGCCTGGAGGTCGGCGGTGAACCAGATGGCTTTTCTGTCAGTGCGTCTATTCGAGGATTTCTTGATCGGGGCGAGGGTGTTGGTGCAGTCTTCGATCCATTGCCTGAGGATGCGGGCGGTGGAGTTGGTGTCGGTAGTGTCTGTTGGTGGGTTTCGGGCGAGGGTGGTGACTAGCTGGTCTTCGGTGACTGTGCTCCAGCTGCGGGGGGGTCCATTGTGTGTGGTGGTGCGTGGTGCGCTTCTCAAAGGTGAAGTGGACGCAGCGGTGGTCGGTCCAGTGAGAGAGTGACTGATTTTCTCATATAACAAATGCCCTGGGACATCCCTACCACTCAACCAGCATGAAACCCCTGTGTAGGCCCTTCTGTTCAATATGTAGGCCTTTTTGTTAAATTGACCATAGTTCTGACATTTTCCTGTATAACAGTCTGAAGGCAGGTCTGATCCAAATCATATCCAGCTCCTCTCTCTGGAGGCCTCCTGCTCCAAACTAAAGAGCCCCCACCCTATTCGTGTGCGAAGTTCACTATCTCAAAGTTCAACATCCCCCTGTTCTTTCGACATACAGCAGACTGCATCCTGGGCTGGTACATACTTTTAGGGAAGTTGCCACCGCAGATGTGTCAAGCTAAGGCGAGAATATGGCAACACAGGACATGCTGATTTATATATGTATATACAGAATAGCTTTACAATACACATTTTTCTGCTTGCCCTATCCAATTTACGACAAGCGCCTGGCCTGAGATATGAACTTTCACCTAGCTCACATACCACAGTTACTGGAAAAGGCGTCACCATGTATGGTAAAATATGAGAACCATACCATAAGTGTCGAGGTAGACGTGGCGTGAGATGACGATACCGTAGGCACTCCTAACCGCCTTAAAGAGTATAAGAAGGGAGACCACAGAGACATCATTGGACTACCCCACCCGTCTGTTAGTAGATGGCAGGCAGGTTTGGATGCACCCCAAAAGCTTTTGTTTTTTGTTTTTTAAGATACAATTTAACTTGTCAATATATTTGCTGTACATGCTATGTATGCTATTTTGTCCCTAAATTGTTGTTTTCTTATTGAGCATTTCATACTTCTATTACATTTGCAAAGTTACTTTCTTTTGGGTTTTAGGTAGATACGTGAGTATTCCCAGTATTTTAGATCTAATGTGTTTTGCATTCTGGGAACATTTTCCTTGGTGTAACTTAAGTTTTTCATCATGCATTTATAGATGTGTCTTTGAGGTTTTCTGAAGTGTCTCTCTCCAAATGAGTACAATGCCTTCTGATTCATGCAAGGTCACTATATTTGTATTTTGTATTTGTATGCCTTTGTCTTGCAGTTTTTAAAGTTGCACCTTCTTAATAAAACTGCCAAATCTTGTAGCCTCAGTTTCCATGGCTCACATATCTGTTTCCTTCATTTTTAGAGCGAGCGTTCCCAGACACCCCGGCTCAAATTAAGGTGCCCCTTTTGTCCCTAACTCACTCCCTCGTTCACTCTGTGAAGGCTCCAAGAGCTTTGTGCTCAGCCCCCTGCCCTCTTGACCCTTAATAAATCTCCCTCCAACACCAGTGTGGCTGAAGGTGACGTGGTTGCTGGCTGAGAAGATGGGGTCGAGCGTGTGTCTGGCAGAGTGGGTGGGAGTCATGACGAGCTGTTTTAGTCCGAGGTTGGCAGGGTCGTCGAGCAGGGTGGTGGAGTTGCTGTCGTTGTTGTTCTCGAGGTGGTAGTTCAGGTCTCCGAGAAGGATGTAGTCCGTGGACGCAAGGGCGTGCATGCTTACGAAGTCTGTGATGGAATCGCTAAACTGTGGCCAGGGTCTGGGTGGTCTGTAGATGAGGGTTCCTCTGAGGGTGGTGTTGGGGTCGTCGGTGCTCCTCTTGTTGACAGGGAGCCAGTGAAGGTTTTTCAGGTGGGCTCAGATGTGGCTGTTGCGGGGGATGTCGAGGATGAGGCGTGCAGAGGCGTTCTGTATGCGTTGTAGTCATTTCTGGAGTTTGGCTGATGTTCCTGCGTAAAGAGCGTTGCCGTATTCCAGTCTGCTGCTGACGAGGGCCTGGGTGACAGTCCTTCTGGTACCGGTGGGGATCCATCTGTAGATCTTGCAGAGCATGCGGAGGGTTTTGAAGCAGGAGGAGGAGACAGCGTTCACTTGCTTGGTCATTGACAGTGCGGAGTCCAGGATGACTCCAAGGTTGCGTGCGTGGTTAGTGGGTGTCGGTGGAGCCCACAGTGCATTTGTGGGGGCCAGGGGTTCTGGCGCTGGGAGCGGTACAGGCGCAGACAGGCTTGCCTTATTCACGCCTTCGGCACGCCAGCGGTGCACCCGCTGCACGCGGCCGCGCAGCAGCCGCCATAAGAATGGGAGGTGGGAGGGAGGAGCAGCTGAGAGGCGGGATGAATTGGGTGAGCAAGGGGGGTGGGGCCGCAGGGGACGCAGCGGTGGGAAGCGAGAGAGCAGAATGGGGGGAGAAATCAAAGGCGCAACAATGCAGGGAAATACAGGGAATAAAACAAACAGCATACAACCACAATATTACAGAGTACAATCAAAATACAGAGCGCAGAATCAAACAGGGGGCCGACAGTAAAGGGGCAGATCGAGCGCACAAATACCTACGGTCTACCACTGGCCACCAGGGATGAGGTGCAGGTGGTAGCCTGCGGGTGGAGGAGGGCCTCGAACTTAGCGGCAGTCGCAACAGCAGCGAGCTGGGAGACACGGGCAAACAGGTGGTGCTGATGCAGCATGGGGAGCGACCTGCCTGGAACAGGGTTAAGGGTCGCTCTCCTCTCTGCGCAGCAGCCTCCATAAGAAGAGGAGGTGGGAGGGAGGAGCAGCTGGGAGGCGGGAGCGATTGGGTGAGCGAGGTGGGCGGGGCCGAAGGGGACGCAGCAGCGGGAAACGAGTGAGGAGAATGGGCGGAGAAATCAAGGGCACAACAATGCAGGGAAATACAGGGAATAAAACAAACAGAATACAAGCACAATATTACAGTGTACAATAAATAAAACAAATTTTGTTGCGTGTGCTGCATCGCATTTGGCGATGCAGCGCGCGCAACAAAATTCATTTTATTTATTTTTTTCGTTACTTACCTGAAATCGTTCGTATGCTGCATTTTACAACCCCCCACCCTGCCCCGCCCCACCCCACGTCACCGCCCGGTGGCACGCCCTATACGGGCCGTGGCTGGAAGAGAGTAACCTTCCAGCTACTCACCCACGCCTACAAATTCCTCCACAACATCGGACCCAAATACCTCAATGAAAGAGTCTCCTTTCACGTACCCAAAAGGAACATCCGCTGCGCTGACCACGCCCTGACAGAGACCCCACACATCCACAGAACCAGAGCAGGCAGAAGAGCCTTCTCCTACATCACAGCAAAGACCTGGAACAAGCTCCCAGTCAACATCAGACGCTCCCCTACTCTGCACACCTTCAGGAAGAGCCTCAAGACCTCGCTCTTCGACTGATCCAGAGCTGCACCCCCCCCAGCGTCTTGAGACCCCACGGGTGAGTAGCGCGCTTTATAAACCCCTGATTGATTGATTGACTGATTGATTGATTGATTGATTGATTGAAATCAAAGAGTAATTTGCAACGCACCATCTGGCCCGGAGACAGACAGCACTGGCTGCGGTCAGGTGTATCTCCTGAAGAAAGCACCCTTCTACCCAATGTCATGCTAAGTACGCATGCACCAATCTAGCTTTCCTATAATTGTTTAGGCCCCATACATTCCAAGTTAAGTATGTCACTGTTGCCATGTTAGTGGGCATTGAGCAGTCTTGTCTTTTCGCATTGCGCCATGCTGTGGGCCAAGGAAGTCGACCGATTCTGTCGGTCTGGGATAGTAATTTTAGTGTCTTGTATGTATGGGCTCAAAGTAACTGTCACAGCATAACATGAAAAGCATTTCTGTAAACATTCCCCAACATGCATCTCTCATGTCCTCGGGCTGCAGTTCTGTTTTTAGTTGTGCAGCTCGAAGAACATCATGCTGAAAGTACCCCCCTCCCCTTGCCCACTTCCCCACCCACTCCCACCCCTATACATGTTGAGACCTTTACCCTCTCCATTGAATGCCCCCAACTGTAAACAATGCCATTGGCAAGGGAATTATACCATGAGGGCATGGTCGCACCTGGCGGACACCCCCGACCTAGATGTCGAGGTGTCCCAGTGTCCATGGGATTGGGTGAATACGGCACTAGTAACAAAGGCACCACTTTGTCTCCCCTTTTAGGGGCAGCTCGGTAACTGCATCTGTTCTCTCTCTAATTTCCTGTTGAACTCTGTAACTGTGACTGCCTCTCGGCATTTTTGCTCTAGTCAATTTCACTTGCCCCTCCATCTTCTCTTCTAACAGACATAGCAGGGGACCGCTTTTTTTCTTTGGTAAGTTGTTTCGCCTTCAGATCAGTGAAGAAATGTGGATTTGGGCCGGGTAGAGAAGAGCATAAGGGATCTCTAGCTGTTAGAAAAGGCGCTTGGCTGGTAGAAATTCTCTCCTCGTGGCCTGGACCACTGGATTAAAGTCCGGGTAATGTGACAGGATGTTGCCTTGCTGATTGACCTCTCCCATCGCCCTAGCTCTGCGTAGGATCGTGTCCCTGTCAAGGCAGTTCAGAAGGCAAGCTATGTGCTCTCTTGACAATAAACATCGTCGACAGTGCCGGCCCAAATAGTTTACATAACAAGTTTCAAGGTAGTCTGCCATTTTTGAAATCGCTGTGGATTCCGGGATACCGGTAATTCGAATGTTGTTCCATCTGGAATGCGATTCCCAATCCTAGTTCTTTGCACGTATTTATTCGAGCACTTTGTCCATTTTTAACAGCTTTTGATGGTCGTGGGGAATGCGTCTTCCTAGTCTGACATTCTGGCTTCTAGTTGGGTGATTCTATTGTAGTGTGCCTCTAACTTTGTATTCACCCTTTCCAGTCGAGCAGTGAGGGTGTAGATACTAGAATCTATCGACCACAGACTTGTCTTGATGTCCAGTAAGATGGAGCGAATGGCTCCCTCCTTATCACTTGATTCTGGGGCCTGTATTGGCAGTTCCTCCACCCGCTTCGGCAGCTCACCAGTGCGGCCCGCGCACCTGCCATCAAATCAAATTTTGGCTGTTTGCCGTCGGTTTTAACCATGCTTGACTTGGGATGTCAGACACTGCGTGAGCCGCTGCGCAGCAAGTGATTTCCGAAGATGCCAGCAGCGTCCTGAGCACAGGTCCCCGTTCGGAGTCACACAGTCTCTCAGGATAACGCAAGGTTAAGGGAGCAAATGGTAGGGCCGGCCCCCAATGGTGGAGTGTCTGCGGGTTGCCAGTGAGCGCCAGCGTACCGATGAACACTCCTTGACAGGTCTTCCCCAGTTGTCCCCCAGTCCTCGCTACCCCTGCCACATGGGTCTCACACCTAGCTCACTTGGCTGGGATTTCTATATGTAGGTGGCCAGAGACAGGAGGGAGGGCCACCGTTTTCTGCACCAGGCCTGGGAGGTCACATAACAGGCAGCACTGCCAGCGGAGAGGAGGGTGGGTGAAGAAAGGGCAATTTTGTGTCGGTGCCCATGTAGCGTTGCTTCGTCCCCCCCCCCCCCTGCTGAGTAACACCTCCTCACCTGATCTCCTCGGATCCAGCGGACCACCCAAGCTTCTCTCGAATGTGCACCGACTCTCTGGCAGTGTCAGCAGCTGCTCTTCAGCACAGCACAGAGCGCAAAGCCCACAGCCATGGGCAGATCCAGGCCGCGCCCTTAGTCACACACCGCCACCACAGGGACCGCAATGCATGCCTACAGGCCCTGCAGAGATGGCTCCAGTACAGGGCCTCCCGGCTGCGGTGACTCCCAACCATGCCTTAGCACAGCTCAGGCCTCTCAGTGTCTCGCGCTTTGTTGCACGGCACGATTTCTTCAAGCATTCTGCCGCGTGGGTGGGGGGTCCACGGGTAGCCCAGACGACGGAGCAGTAGGCAGGCCAGCCAGGGTAGGGCCAGTCCGCCCTCCCATGCCGACCGCAGTCCCCCTGTCTTACGGCAGTGCCTCCGATGCACTCCACACAACCCAGGCGGGGCAGGTGGTCAAGAAGGCCGCAGAAGCCCGTCCAAACGCAGTACCGGTTTAGAACGGCCACAAATGGCTCAAGCTGGTTCAGATCTCCACATCAGTGCAGCGCTCGTGCTAGTATACAGGTATGTGCCATAATTCACCAGGATTGTGATGGATTTTGTTCAAGTATCAGTTGTTTGATAGCTATCTGGATAACTGTCTTTGTTCTTTTGTCAGAGTCTTTTTAAATGTACGTGCTTGCTTTTAAGCCTATAGGAGTATGGCATATGTCCTAGTTAAAATGCACCTTATGAGTTATATGTTGTTGAAGACTAGTTAACAGTTGTGAAGGAGTTTTAAATGCCATGTTGGGCTACCAGTAGACGTGGATACATAGTCTGAAATCTAACAGCCTGTGACATGTTTAAAGGACTACGTCTGAGGATGTGTAACTTCACAGTGTTACTTCTTGTCTACATGTCTCAATAAGTGTCTCAGTCACTCTGTGGGGTTCTCTTTGTATATGTGAGTAAGTTTCTTACTCCGTTCCTGGCTCTCTTTGAGTCTGTATTGCTTAGTAAATGCGGTTTGGTTTACCATAAAAGCACATAAAAATAAAACAATCAATACAGTGGGTCAGTCAGTTCAATTCATGCATATAATCACAATTGTTTAGATGGTTATAAACGTATTCTTAAAAGGTTAAAACATTTAAATACTATCCAGAATTCTAAAATTGTTAAAACAATAATCGTTATAAGAAAATTAAGTGCAATCTTTTCTCTCATTATCCAGTAGACTTAGTGCAGATATATAGCAATGTTATTTATCAGGTACCTTCGAATTGTCCACATAGAGAGCAAATATTTGGCTACTGCAGACACAATCACTGCGTTGGTATCAGTTTTTTGAATCCTAAAAAAAAACAAATATTGCTTTACACCCAGATTTTTGCACAGCTGAATTATCCATTTCCTCCTAATGTTAGCATATGTTGGACAGAAAAGGATAACATGTACAGTAGTTTCTTCCTCAGTTCGACAACCTGGGCAAGGACGTGCCGGACCCCCTTTCCACCTATCAATATTAGAGTAAAAAGGCAAAGTAAATGTATATGTACATGGATGGCCTTTTGGGTGTGTTGGTTACTATTGCGATACTTATGTAAGTATCCACTATCTTCATTAGTGCTAGAATATTGTGCATGTGAGTAAATGCTGCCATGCTGGTGAGAATGTGCAAGAGGATGTAGTACTGGGTGTCCCCTTTTGTACGTGATTAAATGAGATTCAAATTAGAGTGAAAGGCTGGATATATAACTGAGCATATGGGCCTAAAAGTGGGCATATAGCTCAATGGAACTTATAACTACATCTATTTGCTTTTATGCACATAGCAGTTTGCCATATGGCTTAGATATAAGCTAACTTATGGGTGACTTTTAAATAGTAGAATAGCAGGTCAAGCCATTTTTAAATACAAAGTCGGTCTACAAGTAGAACTGCATACTCACCCTTAAGTGTACCAGGCCTGAGACATGTTGAAAGGGCTAGTTATGTAGATGGTTCAGTTAGTAGTGTTAGTTGTCCGGTAGATATCCGGATAATTTTCTGAGTTCCTATGTCAGTGTCTCTTTATGTAGTAAAGTGTATTAGTATATTGCTATTTCAGTTTGTGACTGTTTGACTCTAAATCTATAAGTGAGGGGTGGCACGGATTGTCAATTGGGTGCGTCAGTTAATAATTAGGCCTGGGCGAAGCACTACGCTCCGCTCGCGTAGTTTGCGAAGTTCGCGCTACTTCGCACTACGCGAACTGCACGTAGCACAGTGCGAACACGCGTAGCGTAGTGTTGCGTAGTGCTGCGGTCATTTTTTGCTTGCTCGCGGTCCTCAACGTCAAGTTGGCGACCGCGAGCAAGCAAAATGACATCCTGGCGAGACTTTTTCCTTGTTCGCGATCGCGAGCATGGAAAATAAACCTCCCGGCGAGATTCACAACGCGAGAAGGTCAGGTTTCTCATTGCGAGGGGTCGCGTATGCTCGCGACCGCTCGCGATGAGAAACTACCAGTTCGCGTTGAGAAAGCTGCAGCTCGAGGAAAAATCTACTCGAGCAGCAGAAAACTACAGCTCGCACTGTGCAAGATGCCATTTTCAATGATTGCACAGTGCCGGTTGCTTGTCCGCACTGTGCAATCATTGAAAACAACATCTTGCACAGTGCGAGCATGTTACTTCGCAGTTCGCGAAGTGCTACGCGTAGCTCGCGTAGTGCGAACTTCACTTTGCGTAGCTTCGCGAAGTGCTACTTCGCGAACTACGCCCACCCTTATTAATAATGACTTATTAAGTGCGCGTGTCTCTGCCTCCATTAGTGCTAGATACATAAGAAAGTATCTCTGTATGTGAGTAAAAGGTTTAGATGCTTGTAACTCTGTCTAAGGAGATGTAATAGTAGCTCTGGTCTTTGAGAACTGCTTACACAAGATGCAACTAAATGTTGAACACCTGATGTATAAATGAGCATATGCACCTGAAAGTGTGCATATAGCTAAGTGAAACTAATTGCTACATGTGATAGCTTTTCTGCAAATGGCGCATACCCTATGGCCTAACTACAGGCTACCTTAGAGGTGAGTTGTATGTGCCAGTACAGCTGGTTAACGCTTGTCAAGGGATTTTAAATACCAACCCAGCATAGCAGTAGAAGTGAATGCACAGCCTTAAGTGCACCAGGCCTGAAACATGTTTAAATGGCTACTTCTCCGGATGGGTATCTTGGTAGTGTCAGTTCATTACTAGATATCTAAATGAGTGTCTCAGTCCCTATATGGGGGTATGTTTATATATATAAGTATCTTTGTTGGTACATTACTGGATCTTCTTAGGCCTATTTGGATCTGAAAATATATATGTAAGGGCCAGGATGGATTGCCTCTTGGGTGTGTTAGTTACTATTGGATTACTTAAGTGAGTTTGTCAGTTCCTAAATTAGTGCTAGCTCCAAAACGAGTGTGCCTGTACATGTGAGTGAATCTTTACATGCTTGTGAGAGGGGGTGTATTAGTGACTCTTCCCTTTTGTATGTATTTTCATACAATTGAAATAAATGAATAATACTGGGTGTTTAACTTAGCATATAGGTCTCAAAGTGTGCATACAGCTCCCTGAAACTTATACTTACAATTGTTAGGTTGTAAGTACATAGCAGCCTACTCTATCACCTAGCTAGAGGCTACCCAAGAGGTGAATGTTTAGATGCTTGTGAGAGTGCGTGATGTGGTGTATTAGTGGCTCTTCCTTTTTTATGCCCTTACACAAGTATCAAATCAGGGTGAAATACTGGATGTATAACTGAACATATGGCTGTGAAAGCATGTATATAGCTCACTGAAACTTCTTTTTTATAAATCATTTTATTTGATTTTAATACATAAACAAACTGACCACATCAGACATTATATGTTCCATCATGGTTTATAACATAGACATAAAGGATGGAGGTTGTACGACTAACTACTTCCTGTGGAAGCCACTACACATGTGGACCTCTGCATGTTATGAAATTTCATGTGAGCATGTGATCAGGAATTTGGTGTCTGCCCCTAGTTTCGGTTGTTGTTGGGGTTCTGGTGGGTTTCTAAAACAATGGGAAAGAAGGCCGATGGTGGGGGGGCAGATATGATATTGGGCGGTTATGCTGTTGTCATGTATTGGACCAAGAGGTGGTGCGCCAGGTCTGGGTATTGAGGAAGATGGAAAATTCACTCGCCTCTGGGCTGTCGATGAAATATTGAATGGCTTTCCTCGAGGTGGACTTAGGCCAGCTCAGGTGGCAAGGAGGGTACCAGTTAAGTAATGTTTGAGGGCCCAGGGGTCACGGAAGTTGAGACGTTACCTCCACCCAGTTACCAGAAGGCATTAGGAGAGCGGCCTATTGTGGGGAAATCTACCAGACTTCCTCATTGCTGAGTGTGTCCTTCTCTGCCGTGCCCAATGTATGCAGTATGCCCCTCCAGGCCTCAATTGGCAGGGATGCTGGTGAGTGCTAGTGTAATGTGATGGGATGATTAGCCAGTAGTAAAGAAAGAGCGGCAAACCACCTCTGTGCTTTGTGCCTTTTTTTGTCTCTTAAAGATGCTAAGGGAGCATGTCTCTCATGAGGTCATGTCAGGGAGTCCCATGACCTCCCGGAGTGTGTCATGCACTGCGCCCCAGTAGTCCTGGAGGGCGGGGCACGACCACAACATGTGCATAAGTATGGCGTCCATGTAGTGACAGTAGGGACACTTGAACTGTTTGTTTGGGACATATTGGTGCTTGTTAGACCTGGCATCATTGGCATGAGTCTCTCCTCCATTTTTTTTCTGTTTGCCTCCTCTGTTTACGATGTTTTTGCTGGATTATTGCTTTGGGCACTGTGCCACTGCTGATCAGTGCCACAGCGCAAGTGCTCCCTATGTTAAATTGTTACATTGATTGGTGTTACCATGATTGGCTTGGTTGACTTACTGTTCAGACCCTAGTCTAGTGCACTGCGTGTGCCAAGGGCGTGTAAGTTAACTGCTGCTGGTGGGCTTGCAGCACTGGTTGTGCCACCCACAGAAGCAGCATGTAAAATGTGTCTCAGGCCTGCCACCGCAGCGCCTGCGTGCAGTCCCTGACTGCCATGTCGACTTGGCAAGGAAACCTACTTGCCAGTCTCTAAACCTTCACTTTGCCACATTTCAGACACCTCTATGGTAGGTCCTAGGGCAGGGTGCATTGTTGGTAAAAGGTAGGTCATGCCCGGATGTGTGTGGCATGACCTAATAGTGAATTACAGCCATTTTCGTTTTTCACTATTGAAGGGCTACCTGCCTCCAATAGGCCAGACTGGGCAGACTGATTATTAACTCCATTATAATCTATCTGACTCAGGGAGCATGGTAGCAAGTCGAGTTTAGTATCCCTGAACTCAGAATTTAATAACACACCCTTTAGGATGGATGGGTTTTAAATTCTATGTTTGAAAATAGCACTTTTAGAAAGTGGCTATTTTCTTGTCCAACTATCTACCGGTCTCTGCTGGTTTGGTGTGTGTGTCCGGGGCTGGGTGGCTCCAGAGGTCTGAATGAGTCAGTGTGGGGTGAATGGGGCGTTTACACATAGAGTGAGGGAAGAGTAGCCTGCCCTGCCTGACACAATACTGGGTCCGCCTCCTGCTGGGCGACTGATAGCCCTGCTCCTGCCAGTGACAATACTGGCTCCGCCTCCTGCTGGGCGGCTGAGGACCCTGCCCTGCTCAGTGAATAGGCCAGGTGCCTCTGCCTGGCAACACCCACAACAAACCTGAGATGGTGGGAATTTCCCTGCTTGGACAAAGGGAACAAAGGAGAAATGGGGTATAAGAGAAGGACCCCTGAACCAAGAACTCAGATCACTTCTGACAAGGAAACCTGTACCAAGGACAAGAAGCCTGCTGATCTAAGGACTTGCCTCCCCTCTCTGCCAGAGTGCTGTTTTGCTGTGGAGGAACCTGAAAGCTGCTTCTTTATTTTTGCCAAGGAACAAGGAGAGAGGAACTTGGTGTGTACTCTCTGAACACTTGCTAGGAAATCTCCAAGGGCTGGAAGAGTGCCAGTCTCCTGCTGAAGTCACAGGGCCAAAGGACTTCACCATTTGCTGAATTGCTGGAAAGTGTTGTTTCCAGTACACAAGGGAAAATCTGCAGTCTCGACGCCGACGCCGCCGCCGAATCCAGCTCGACATCGTGAGTAACGGCTCCAGTGTCCCGAGCCTTCG
Organism: Triturus cristatus; assembly: GCF_964204655.1. Taxonomy (NCBI): domain Eukaryota; kingdom Metazoa; phylum Chordata; class Amphibia; order Caudata; family Salamandridae; genus Triturus; species Triturus cristatus. Next base: position 419,682,026 of record NC_140582.1, read on the forward strand.
ACGCCGGCCGCCGGGCCCGGTCGACGCCAGCAGCAACGCCAGTGAGCAGTGGGTATCGGCCCCGGCTCCAAGTGACCCCGTCTCGACGCCGGTAGCGACGCCAGTGAGGAGTGAGTATCGGCTCCACCTCCAAGCGACCCCGTCCCGACGCCGCTGCTGATCGCATCGACTCGACGCCCTTCTCGACGCCGTGAGCGCTGCTCCGGCCCGACATCCCTCGACACCGCTGCGGATTGACCCAACTCCGAGGCACGATCGACGCCGACCTCGACGCCGACATCTCGACGCCGTGGATCATCGTTTTCTTCGTTTCTCAAGGTACTGTACTTGTGGGGTCTGTTGCAACTCCAGGCTCGACGTAGCGCTCCTCGCGGTCGACGCCGAACCTTGGGAATCTTGTAGACTCGACGTCGTGTGACTCCTGTGGGGGTTACATTGTTGCCAAAGAACTGTGCTCAGAAGAATACTTTGCTAAAGAACTATTTGCCAAGAAGAAACCTTACTTGAACTAATATTTTTCCTTCCAAAGAGTATTTATTAAGACTGTGGTATATTTTTGTCGTTATTTGGTCTTGTGCTAAGCCTTATATAAAAATACTATTTTTATAATAACTTCTGTGTCGTGTCCATCTGTAGTGTATTCACTTTATTACTGTATGTGGTCATAAATGCTTAACACACTGCCTCTGAGATAAGCCTGTCTGCTCTGCCAAGCTACCAAGGGGGTAGCAGGGGTTATCTGAGTGTGTAATCCCCTTTCCCTGACTAGAGTTGGTTGGTCCTTATTTGTCAGAAGTGTATACCTCTGCCAACTAGAGACCGCCGGTTCTAACATTGGTGGTCAGCGGTGAGGATTGAACTTTGCATTTATGACTCATGTGCAGTGATTAGTGTACGCTACATAGTGAAAGCAGACCATAACGCAGCCACAATCTGTTTTTGGTAGGATATTCTATTTTTGTTCTCCGCTTTCCTGGAGCTTATTTTTTTTAAACACTGCCAGTTTTGACCATGGAGAATGCCGGAGCTGCTACACCTGTGGAGAATGTTGTGGGGGAATTTGATAAGGAGAAGATAGATTCCTACACGCTAAAAGATCTAAAAGGATTTTGCAAGCAGTTTAAAGTTCCTACCACAGGTGTCTCAAAGAAAGAGGGCTTCCTCAAAGCGCTGAAGGCCTGGTTAGAGGCCAGAAATCCTTCTGATCCGGTGGTGGTACCGGAAGAGGAAGAAGAAGAGGAAGAGGAAGAGCCCACAGGTGGGCCAGTGTCATCTCCAGGCAGTAGTGCGTCCTCTAGGAGCCTTTCCCCCGAAGAATTAGAAGACAGGGAGAAGGAGAGGGGGTACAAGTTGGAAATGGCAAAACTTAAATTAGGAGGGCAGTTGGAATTAGAGAATGCAAGAAGCAAGAGAGAAGCTGAAATGGAGAGCAAAAGATTAGATTTTGAGAGAGAGAAATTAGCGGTTGAACGTGAGAAGATGGTGAGGGAGATGGAGCTTAAAACTAAGAGTTTAGAGTTGAATCCCTCTGGTGGCAGCACTCCATCTGTGCCTGCAGAAAGTAGGTTTTATTTTCCTAAAGATGTGATCAAAGATTACAGTAAGAATGAAGATATTAGCCAATGGTTTAAAGCATATGAGTTAGCGTTATTGGCCCACCGGGTCCCTAAGAAAGATTGGGGAACGGGGTTGTGGAGCCGCTTTACAAATGAAGGGAGAGATACCTTGTTGAGCCTTCCTGCGGAGGATAGGATGTCTTATACTCATATGAAAGATGCTTTAATGCTGAGATATGGCTTAACTCCAGAAAAGTACAGACAAACCTTTAGAGAATGTAAGAAGTTGCCTGGTACTACGTGGGTTGAATATGTGTCTTTTTTCTGCAGAACCATGGATGGTTGGATAAAGGGTAGCAAGGTTGATAGTTATGATGCTCTTTATGATTTGTTTGCTTGGGAGCACTTGTCTAATAACTGTTTTCCAGAGCTACGCCAGCACCTTGTTGATAGCAAGATATCTAACCCTAGAAAACTTGCTGAGGAGGCGGACCGCTGGGTCAGTACCAGGGTCCACAAGGGTCCAGTGGGAGACTCAGCCAAAGGTGGGCAGGGTCCCCAGCAGAAGAGTGGGGGGGACAGGGGTAAACAGAGGGAGTTTCAGAAAGGGCCCCAAAGTAGTCCCCAAGGGAACCAAGGGAAGGGTTCCCAGCCTCCCCCTGTAAAGAAGCCAGAGACCCCGACAGGTAAACCTGTTCACAGGGGCCCCATGACCTGCTATGCCTGTAAGCAGGTGGGACACCATTATTATGATCCCCAGTGTCCCATGAAGGATTCGAATGCACCGCCGTGTGCACTCCCTCGTCAGGTAGCGAGTGTAGCCCTGGGAGGGGATGAGATGGGTGCCCCCGGTGGGTGGGGTCCCGCAGAAATGTCCCTGGTCTCTTTAGGAGACGTGGAAATGGTCCCTCCAACCCCTCTGCCTAGTAACACTAAGAAATATAGGCAGTGGGTGACCATTAATGGCCATAGGGTGGAAGCTCTCAGAGACACCGGAGCGAGTGTGACAGCTGTCAAGTGTCACTTGGTGTCCAGAGAGCAGGTGGTCCCTCATGCATTCTACCCCGTTGTAGCTGCTGACAACTCACAGAGTCAGTGTGAGGTAGCTCAAGTTCCCTTTGAGTGGGGGGGGTCTCAGGTACTCTTCAGGTTGCTGTGAGGCCCGCCATGCCTGTTGATTGTCTCCTGGGCAATGATTTGGAGGACTCCCCTTGGGCTAAGGTGGAGAGAAAATCGCATCTGGAAATGTTGGGTCTGCCTGAGTGGGTGTGTGCGACCACCCGGTCCATGTCAGTTAGTAAGGGTGTTGATGGGGCCCTGGAGCCTGAAGGTATGGCCCAGGTCCCAACCGTGAAGAGAAGAGGCAGGGGGCGCGGGAAACCGTCCCCCATCGTTCCCGTGGTCCAGGAGGGAGCAGACCCTGAGGGGGATGCCCTGGAACCGACAGGAGAACAAGTGGCCGAACTGGGAGACCTGCCCGAGCTGACCCATTGGCAGCAGGATGGTGGTCCCTCCGGGGAGGAATTTTGTGCTGAACAGAAAGTGTGCCCTTCTCTTGTGGGTATGAGGCAGCAGGCCTCAGCCCAAACGACAGGTGATCAGTCAGGATCACATTGGGTCTACTGGGAGAACGACCTCCTGTATAGCGAGCCTAAGGCTGCTGAACCTGGGTCAGCCCGTGTGCTGGTGGTACCCCAGCGCTTCAGAGCCTTCCAACTGGGGTTGGCTCATGACGTTCCGTTAGCTGGACATCTGGGGCAGGACAAGACCTATGACAGGCTTGTCACCCATTTTTATTGGCCCCAGATGAGAAGGGATTCAGATATCCATTGTAGGACCTGTCAAACTTGCCAGGCAAGTGGGAAAAGTGGGCGGAAGCAGAAGGCTCCCCTCCAACCTTTTCCCGTCGTCAGTACCCCCTTTGAGCGAGTGGGAATTGACATTGTGGGGCCACTGGACCCCAAGACAGCCATGGGCAACAGGTTTATCCTGGTCTTGGTGGACCATGCCACCCGGTACCCGGAAGCCATCCCTCTCCGCACAGTGACGGCCCCCGTGGTGGGACGGGCACTGATGGGTGTTTTCTCCCGCATGGGGTTCCCCAGAGAGGTGGTGTCAGACCGGGGCACCAACTTCATTTCGAATTATATGAAGTCTCTGTGGAAGGAGTGTGGGGTAACCTACAAGTTTACCACTCCTTACCACCCTCAAGGTAACGGGCTGGTTGAGAGATTCAACCGGACCCTAAAAGGCATGATCATGGGTCTTGAAGAACCAATGAGGCGTAAATGGGACGTCCTCTTGCCATGCCTGCTGTTTGCTTACCGTGAGGTGCCACAGAAGTCTCTAGGGTTCAGCCCCTTTGAGCTTTTGTATGGTCACCCGGTAAGAGGACCTTTGAGTCTGGTCAAAGAAGGCTGGGAGCAATCTCCCAGGAAACCTCCCCAGGATGTATATAGTTACATGCTGGCCTTTAGGAACCAGACTCGGCGCTTCAGAGATCTTGCTCAGGCAAATCTGGAGGCCAGCCAGGAAGAGATGAAGCGGTGGTACGATCAGAATGCCACTCTGGTTGAGCTTCAACCTGGTCAGAAAGTTTGGGTCATGGCCCCTGTGGAACCTTGTGCGCTCAAGGACAGGTGGACTGGACCATTTGAGGTTGTGGAGAAAAAGAGCGATGTCACCTACTTGGTGGACTTGAAGTCTCCCAGGAACCCCTTAAGGGTCCTGCATGTCAACCGGTTAAAGCCCCACTTAGAAAGGTCCGAAGTGGGCATGCTCCTTGCCACAGATGCTGGGATGGAGGAGGAGAGTGAGCCTCTTCCTGACCTCCTGTGTGCAAAATAAAAAGATGGGTCAGTGGATGGTGTTGTCCTCTCTGACACACTGACCCGTGAGCAGCAGCAAGATTGTCGCCATCTGTTGGTACAATTCCCTGATCTGTTCTCCTTAATCCCTGGTGTCACTCAGTGGTGTGTCCATGATGTGGACACTGGGGACAGCACTCCTGTGAGGCACAAGGCCTACAGGGTGACTGACAAGGTCAGAGCATACATCAAGGAGGAGGTCTCCAAGATGTTTGCCTTAGGGGTGGTTGAGTCCTCTAGCAGTCCTTGGGCCAGCCCAGTGGTCTTGGTCCCAAAGGCTGCAGCGCCTGGTGCTTCACCAGAACTTCGGTTCTGTGTGGATTACCGAGGACTCAATTCAGTCACCAAGACTGACGCGCACCCCATCCCCAGAGCTGATGAGCTCATCGATCGGTTGGGGGCTGCCCGGTACCTTAGTACGTTTGATCTAACGTCTGGGTACTGGCAGATCGCCTTGACTGATGGGGCAAAAGAGAGGTCTGCATTCTCCACACCAGATGGGCACTACCAGTTCCGTGTGATGCCCTTTGGGATGAAGAATGCCCCTGCCACATTCCAGAGGTTGGTTAACCAGGTATTGGCTGGGCTAGAAGATTTTAGCGCCGCCTACCTGGACGATATAGCAGTGTTCAGCGCCAGCTGGGAGGAACACTTGCGCCACCTCCAGGAAGTGTTGTTGGCCCTGCGCAGAGCAGGCCTCACAATCAAGGCTAGTAAGTGCCAGATTGGGCAGGGTTCAGTGGTGTACTTGGGGCACCAAGTAGGGACCGGCAAGGTGGCCCCCCTGCAACCCAAGATAGATACCATCCTGGCTTGGGAACCGCCCAAAACCCAGACTCAGGTGAGAGCCTTCTTGGGTCTCACGGGTTACTACAGGAGGTTTGTCAAGGGGTATGGCAACATTGTGCACCCCTTGACCTCGCTGACTTCCAGGAAGCAGCCGAGACTTGTGATCTGGACTGACGCCTGTCAGAACGCCTTTGACACCCTGAAAACTGCAATGTGTACAGCAGCGGTCCTCCAGGCACCCGACTTTTCAAAAGAATTCATTGTCCAGACAGACGCTTCAGAGCATGGTGTGGGGGCTGTTCTAGCACAGATGAATGAGGAGGGCCGAGACTTACCTGTAGCCTTCATCAGCCGGAGGTTACTTCCCAGGGAACAAAGGTGGAGTGCGATAGAGCGTGAGGCATTTGCTGTGGTCTGGGCTCTGAAGAAGCTAAGACCCTACCTGTTTGGGACTCACTTCCGGGTTCAGACAGACCACAGGCCCCTCAGATGGTTAATGCAGATGAGGGGTGAGAACCCAAAACTGTTGAGGTGGTCCATTTCCCTACAGGGGATGGACTTTACGGTGGAACACCGCCCTGGTACAGATCACGCCAATGCTGATGGTCTGTCCAGATTTTTCCGCCTTAGTGATGAGGACTCCCTGGGTGAAGGGTAGTTCTCCCCACATTTCAGCTGGAGGGGACACGTGTTAGACCTGGCATCATTGGCATGAGTCTCTCCTCCATTTTTTTTCTGTTTGCCTCCTCTGTTTACGATGTTTTTGCTGGATTATTGCTTTGGGCACTGTGCCACTGCTGATCAGTGCCACAGCGCAAGTGCTCCCTATGTTAAATTGTTACATTGATTGGTGTTACCATGATTGGCTTGGTTGACTTACTGTTCAGACCCTAGTCTAGTGCACTGCGTGTGCCAAGGGCGTGTAAGTTAACTGCTGCTGGTGGGCTTGCAGCACTGGTTGTGCCACCCACAGAAGCAGCGTGTAAAATGTGTCTCAGGCCTGCCACCGCAGCGCCTGCGTGCAGTCCCTGACTGCCATGTCGACTTGGCAAGGAAACCTACTTGCCAGTCTCTAAACCTTCACTTTGCCACATTTCAGACACCTCTATGGTAGGCCCTAGGGCAGGGTGCATTGTTGGTAAAAGGTAGGTCATGCCCGGATGTGTGTGGCATGACCTAATAGTGAATTACAGCCATTTTCGTTTTTCACTATTGAAGGGCTACCTGCCTCCAATAGGCCAGACTGGGCAGACTGATTATTAACTCCATTATAATCTATCTGACTCAGGGAGCATGGTAGCAAGTCGAGTTTAGTATCCCTGAACTCAGAATTTAATAACACACCCTTTAGGATGGATGGGTTTTAAATTCTATGTTTGAAAATAGCACTTTTAGAAAGTGGCTATTTTCTTGTCCAACTATCTACCGGTCTCTGCTGGTTTGGTGTGTGTGTCCGGGGCTGGGTGGCTCCAGAGGTCTGAATGAGTCAGTGTGGGGAGAATGGGGCGTTTACACATAGAGTGAGGGAAGAGTAGCCTGTCCTGCCTGACACAATACTGGCTCCGCCTCCTGCTGGGCGACTGATAGCCCTGCTCCTGCCAGTGACAATACTGGCTCCGCCTCCTGCTGGGCGGCTGAGGACCCTGCCCTGCTCAGTGAATAGGCCAGGTGCCTCTGCCTGGCAACACCCACAACAAACCTGAGATGGTGGGAATTTCCCTGCTTGGACAAAGGGAACAAAGGAGAAATGGGGTATAAGAGAAGGACCCCTGAACCAAGAACTCAGATCACTTCTGACAAGGAAACCTGTACCAAGGACAAGAAGCCTGCTGATCTAAGGACTTGCCTCCCCTCTCTGCCAGAGTGCTGTTTTGCTGTGGAGGAACCTGAAAGCTGCTTCTTTATTTTTGCCAAGGAACAAGGAGAGAGGAACTTGGTGTGTACTCTCTGAACACTTGCTAGGAAATCTCCAAGGGCTGGAAGAGTGCCAGTCTCCTGCTGAAGTCACAGGGCCAAAGGACTTCACCATTTGCTGAATTGCTGGAAAGTGTTGTTTCCAGTACACAAGGGAAAATCTGCAGTCTCGACGCCGCGGACGCCGCCGAATCCAGCTCGACATCGTGAGTAACGGCTCCAGTGTCCCGAGCCTTCGACGCCGGCCGCCGGGCCCGATCGACGCCAGCAGCAACGCCAGTGAGCAGTGGGTATCGCCCCGGCTCCAAGTGACCCCGTCTCGACGCCGGTAGCGACGCCAGTGAGGAGTGAGTATCGGCTCCACCTCCAAGCGACCCCGTCCCGACGCCGCTGCTGATCGCATCGACTCGACGCCCTTCTCGACGCCGTGAGCGCTGCTCCGGCCCGACATCCCTCGACACCGCTGCGGATTGACCCGACTCCGAGGCACGATCGACGCCGACCTCGACGCCGACATCTCGACGCCGTGGATCATCGTTTTCTTCGTTTCTCAAGGTACTGTACTTGTGGGGTCTGTTGCAACTCCAGGCTCGACGTAGCGCTCCTCGCGGTCGACGCCGAACCTTGGGAATCTTGTAGACTCGACGTCGTGTGACTCCTGTGGGGGTTACATTGTTGCCAAAGAACTGTGCTCAGAAGAATACTTTGCTAAAGAACTATTTGCCAAGAAGAAACCTTACTTGAACTAATATTTTTCCTTCCAAAGAGTATTTATTAAGACTGTGGTATATTTTTGTCGTTATTTGGTCTTGTGCTAAGCCTTATATAAAAATACTATTTTTATAATAACTTCTGTGTCGTGTCCATCTGTAGTGTATTCACTTTATTACTGTATGTGGTCATAAATGCTTAACACACTGCCTCTGAGATAAGCCTGTCTGCTCTGCCAAGCTACCAAGGGGGTAGCAGGGGTTATCTGAGTGTGTAATCCCCTTTCCCTGACTAGAGTTGGTTGGTCCCTATTTGTCAGAAGTGTATACCTCTGCCAACTAGAGACCGCCGGTTCTAACAGTGCTGCTACTCTGGTGTTGGACAGGCCCTGTGAAGTATGAAGAATTGTATGTTCTTAAACAGCACATTGCGGGAGACTTTATTCCGAAATTCGAGTGCAAGTTCCCACTACTTCTCATGCAGGGTCTGTCCAAATTCCTCCTCCCATTTATGATGGAGGTGATGAGCAAAGTTCCTCCACCCGCTTCGGCATTCCTCCACCCGCTTCGGCAGCTCACCAGTGCGGCCCGCGCACCTGCCATCAAATCAAATTTTGGCTGTTTGCCGTCGGTTTTAACCATGCTTGACTTGGGATGTCAGACACTGCGTGAGCCACTGCGCAGAAAGTGGTTTCCGAAGATGCCAGCAGCATCCTGAGCACAGCTCCCCGTTCGGAGTCACACAGTCTCTCAGGATAACGCAAGGTTAAGGGAGCAAATGGTAGGGCCGGCCCCCAATGGTGGAGTGTCTGCGGGTTGCCAGTGAGCGCCAGCGTACCGATGAACACTCCTTGACAGGTCTTCCCCAGTTGTCCCCCAGTCCTCGCTACCCCTGCCACATGGGTCTCACACCTAGCTTTCTTGGCTGGGATTTCTATATGCAGGTGGCCAGAGACAGGAGGGAGGGCCACCGTTTTCTGCACCAGGCCTGGGAGGTCACATAACAGGCAGCACTGCCAGCGGAGAGGAGGGTGGGTGAAGAAAGGGCAATTTTGTGTCAGTGCCCATGTAGCGTTGCTTCGTCCCCCCCCCCCGTGCTGAGTAACACCTCCTCACCTGATCTCCTCGGATCCAGCGGACCACCCAAGCTTCTCTCGAATGTGCACCGACTCTCTGGCAGTGTCAGCAGCTGCTCTTCAGCACAGCACAGAGCGCAAAGCCCACAGCCATGGGCAGATCCAGGCCGCGCCCTTAGTCACACACCGCCACCACAGGGACCGCAATGCATGCCTACAGGCCCTGCAGAGATGGCTCCAGTACAGGGCCTCCCGGCTGCGGTGACTCCCGACCATGCCTTAGCACAGCTCAGGCCTCTCAGTGTCTCGCGCTTTGTTGCACGGCACGATTTCTTCAAGCATTCTGCCGCGTGGGTGGGGGGTCCACGGGTAGCCCAGACGACGGAGCAGTAGGCAGGCCAGCCAGGGTAGGGCCAGTCCGCCCTCCCATGCCGGCCGCAGTCCCCCTGTCTTACGGCAGTGCCTCCGATGCACTCCACACAACCCAGGCGGGGCAGGTGGTCAAGAAGGCCGCAGAAGCCCGTCCAAACGCAGTACCGGTTTAGAACGGCCACAAATGGCTCAAGCTGGTTCAGATCTCCACATCAGTGCAGCGCTCGTGCTAGTATACAGGTATGTGCCATAATTCACCAGGATTGTGATGGATTTTGTTCAAGTATCAGTTGTTTGATAGCTATCTGGATAACTGTCTTTGTTCTTTTGTCAGAGTCTTTTTAAATGTACGTGCTTGCTTTTAAGCCTATAGGAGTATGGCATATGTCCTAGTTAAAATGCACCTTATGAGTTATATGTTGTTGAAGACTAGTTAACAGTTGTGAAGGAGTTTTAAATGCCATGTTGGGCTACCAGTAGACGTGGATACATAGTCTGAAATCTAACAGCCTGTGACATGTTTAAAGGACTACGTCTGAGGATGTGTAACTTCATAGTGTTACTTCTTGTCTACATGTCTCAATAAGTGTCTCAGTCACTATGTGGGGTTCTCTTTGTATATGTGAGTAAGTTTCTTACTCCGTTCCTGGCTCTCTTTGAGTCTGTATTGCTTAGTAAATGTATATGTACATGGATGGCCTTTTGGGTGTGTTGGTTACTATTGCGATACTTAAGTAAGTATCCACTATCTTCATTAGTGCTATAGGATTGTGCATGTGAGTAAATGCTGCCATGCTGGTGAGAATGTGCAAGAGGATGTAGTACTGGGTGTCCCCTTTTGTATGTGATTAAATGAGATTCAAATTAGAGTGAAAGGCTGGATATATAACTGAGCATATGGGCCTAAAAGTGGGCATATAGCTCAATGGAACTTATAACTACATCTATTTGCTTTTATGCACATAGCAGTTTGCCATATGGCTTAGATACAAGCTAACTTATGGGTGACTTTTAAATAGTAGAATAGCAGGTCAAGGCATATGAAGCAGTTTTAAATTCAAAGTCGGTCTACAAGTAGAACTGCATATTCACCCTTAAGTGTACCAGGCCTGAGACATGTTGAAAGGGCTAGTTATGTAGATGGTTCAGTTAGTAGTGTTAGTTGTCCGGTAGATATCTGGATAATTTTCTGAGTTCCTATGTCAGTGTCTCTTTATGTAGTAAAGTGTATTAGTATTTTGCTATTTCAGTTTGTGACTGTTTGACTCTAAATCTATAAGTGAGGGGTGGCACGGATTGTCAATTGGGTATGTCAGTTAATAATGACTTATTAAGTGAGCGTGTCTCTGCCTCCATTAGTGCTAGATACATAAGAAAGTATCTCTGTATGTGAGTAAAAGGTTTAGATGCTTGTAACACTGTCTAAGGAGATGTAATAGTAGCTCTGGTCTTTGAGAACTGCTTACACAAGATGCAACTAAATGTTGAACACCTGATGTATAAATGAGCATATGCACCTGAAAGTGTGCATATAGCTCAGTGAAACTAATTGCTACATGTGATAGCTTTTCTGCAAATGGCGCATACCCTATGGCCTAACTACAGGCTACCTTAGAGGTGAGTTGTATGTGCCAGTACAGCTGGTTAACGCTTGTCAAGGGATTTTAAATACCAACCCAGCATAGCAGTAGAAGTGAATGCACAGCCTTAAGTGCACCAGGCCAAAACATGTTTAAAGGGCTACTTCTCCGGATGGGTATCTTGGTAGTGTCAGTTCATTACTAGATATCTAAATGAGTGTCTCAGTCCCTATATGGGGGTATGTTTATATATATAAGTATCTTTGTTGGTACATTACTGGATCTTCTTAGGCCTATATGGATCTGAAAATATATATGTAAGGGCCAGGATGGATTGCCTCTTGGGTGTGTTAGTTACTATTGGATTACTTAAGTGAGTTTGTCAGTTCCTAAATTAGTGCTAGCTCCAAAACGATTGTGCCTGTACATGTGAGTGAATCTTTACATGCTTGTGAGAGGGGGTGTATTAGTGACTCTTCCCTTTTGTATGTATTTACATACAATTGAAATAAATAAATAATACTGGGTGTTTAACTTAGCATATAGGTCTCAAAGTGTGCATACAGCTCCCTGAAACTTACACTTACAATTGTTAGGTTGTAAGTACATAGCAGCCTACTCTATCACCTAGCTAGAGGCTACCCAAGAGGTGAAGGTTTAGATGCTTGTGAGAGTGTGTGAGGTGGTGTATTAGTGGCTCTTCCTTTTTTTATGCCCTTACACAAGTATCAAATCATGGTGAAATACTGGATGTATAACTGAACATACGGCTGTGAAAGTATGTATATAGCTCACTGAAACTTCTTTTTTATAAATCATTTTATTTGATTTTAATACATAAACAAACTGACCACATCAGACATTATATGTTCCATCATGGTTTATAACATAGACATAAAGGATGGAGGTTGTACGACTAACTACTTCCTGTGGAAGCCACTACACATGTGGACCTCTGCATGTTATGAAATTTCATGTGAGCATGTGATCAGGAATTTGGTGTCTGCCCCTAGTTTCGGTTGTGGTTGGGGTTCTGGTGGGTTTCTAAAACAATGGGAAAGAAGGCCGATGGTGGGGGGCAGATATGATATTGGGCGGTTATGCTGTGGTCATGTATTGGACCAAGAGGTGGTGCGCCAGGTCTGAGTATTGAGGAAGATGGAAAATTCACTCGCCTCTGGGGTGTTGATGAAATATTGAATGGCTTTCCTCGAGGTGGACTTAGGCCAGCTCAGGTGGCAAGGAGGGTACCAGTTAAGTAATCTTTGAGGGCCCAGGGGTCACGGAGGTTGAGTCGTTACCTCCACCCAGTTACCAGAAGGCATGAGGAGAGCGGCCTATTGTGGGGAAATCTACCAGACTTCCTCATTGCTGAGTGTGTCCTTCTCTGCCGTGCCCAATGTATGCAGTATGCCCCTCCAGGCCTCAATTGGCAGGGATGCTGGTGAGTGCTAGTGTAATGTGATGGGATGATTAGCCAGTAGTAATGAAAGAGCGGCAAACCACCTCTGTGCTTTGTGCCTTTTTTGTCTCTTAAAGATGCCAAGGGAGCATGTCTCTCATGAGGTCATGTCAGGGAGTCCCATGACCTCCCGGAGTGTGTCATGCACTGCGCCCCAGTAGTCCTGGAGGGCGGGGCACGACCACAACATGTGCATAAGTATGGCGTCCATGTAGTGACAGTAGGGACACTTGAACTGTTTGTTTGGGACATATTGGTGCTGCTACTCTGGTGTTGGACAGGCCCTGTGAAGTATGAAGAATTGTATGTTCTTAAACAGCACATTGCGGGAGACTTTATTCTGAAATTCGAGTGCAAGTTCCCACTATTTCTCATGCAGGGTCTGTCCAAATTCCTCCTCCCATTTATGATGGAGGTGATGAGCAAAGTGGCTGTCAGCCATTGTATGGCTTTGTACAACCAGTTGATGAGGTGGCGACCTGGCCTCATTGTCAGTTTGGTCTGCAGAACCAGGTGTGTCTCAGGATCCCTCCGGAGAGGTCCCAAAGAGTGCCACATGTGTGGAGAAGCTGCAGACGAAGGAGAAACTGTCTCACAATAATCCTCTCACAATAATCCTCTCTCCTCTGCTAGTTGAGCAGAAAGGAGAAGGTTGCGCGCCATGAAAAGGTCTCCCACCTCGATGAGTTATTTGTCAGTCCAGACCAGTAGTTCCTTCGTGGTGTAGTAGTCTCGTACATGAGGCAGGCCGATGAGGGGCAGGTCAGGAGTGTATAGTGGAACTATCCAAATCGGGCGGTAGACCCTGGTCATACATGCCCATGCCACCACCACCTCTATGGGTCAGTGGACATGGGGCGGGACCCTGGGAGGAGCAGATGCCAGAGAGTGGGTATTGGTAAGGGCCCATCTCCGTAGAAGCCCCGCCGAGGTAGCGCCCAGCTGTCTAATGACACAACCACTGTAACTGAGCCGCTAAGAAGTAAGCCTCAAAGGATGATGCTCCAAGGCATCCTTGATCAGCCGGCAGCTGCAGGTTGCATAGGGCCACTCGTCAGGGATCCCCACATAAGGGTGCAGAGGAGGGTGTTAAGTTCCTCAAAAAAGCAGTGAGGGGGTACCACTGGGAGGTTTGCAAAGTGGTAGAGGAGGCGTGGCAAAAGCCACGATCTTCGCCAGTGCTATCTTACCTATGAGGGCCAGAGGCACGGGGCTCCAGAAATAAATCTGTGTTTGGATACTCACTAGAGCCCTGCAAAGATTCCCCTCATAGAGATCTCTAGCAGAGTGGTGAGGACGGAGCCCCAAATAACGGGGTTCCCGACTCTGCCAGTGGAGGCGGGTGTTGCCAAGAAACACCTTTTGCAGTATCTGCTTGGGGTGGAGCAGGTATATGACTGATTTCTCCCAATTAACCCGAAGCTTTGCCAAAGAGGCAAACTCCGTTAGCTTGTCCCGAATTGCTATTATATCAGTCACTATATTGCGAATATAAAGGAGTAAATTGACCTTGTATAGCGATACTGCATGAGTCCTATCTGCCAGTGGGATGCCCTAGTTCTGGTCCTCTCTGCTTTGGTGCACTGCGAGTGACTCCATAGTGAGCACAAACAATAAATGGGATAGAGGCAACCCTAGTGTGTGGCCCGGTGTGCCGAGAAAGGGGTCAAAATAGGACAGAACAAGTGAACACAGGGGACTGGACCGGTGTATAATAGTTTAGTGTAGTCCAGGAGCTTAGGCCCTATCCCCAGGTGAACCAGTACAGCAAATAAATAGTGCCAGATTATGGTGTTGAACGCCTTCTACAAGTCTAGAATAAGGCTTGCCTCGCACGGGAACTTTTCTAATACCTGGTCTTGTGCATGAAAAAGGCGGTGGAGGTTTTAAGAGGCCCTTCGACTGAGGATGAACCGTTCTGTTCAGAGTGAACCAAGCCTGGGAGGATCTGGGCACATTGGGCAGCCAGGGTCTTGCCTAATATGTTGTAGGTATCCCCAAGTATGGCAATGGGTCTATACGGGGATAGTCTTGTGGGATCTTTATCTAGCTTTGGGATGGAAACTAGGAGGGACTCTCACAGGGAGTAAGTGAGCATGCCACCTCTCAATACCACCCCATACATGGCAGCCAACTTGGGTGACCGGAGAGATGAGAAATTATGATAGCACTCCAGAGACAGAGCATCTAGACCGGGGGTTTTACTGGGGGCCAGGTCGCAAATCGCTTGCTTTACATCCATGGCTGTTATGTCCACATCCAAAGTGGACATTGTAGTGGCAAGGACTTGAGGTAGTATGATAGCCAATAGAAAGCCATCCGTCCAGGTCGCTCCTGCATCCTGTGGCGCACTATATACAGCAGAGTAGGATTCATAGAATGCTTGAAGAATGTCAGCCTGGGATCGGAGTGGGACGCCGCTAATCAACACAATTTCAGTAATAGGACGAGCCTCTGTGTCTTGTCAAGCGAGCCACATCAAAAGTCAGCCAGGTCAATCCTTGCTGCATATGCTGTGAAACACACAGGTATTCTAGAAGGGACACATGAGCTAGCCTAGCATGCTCTAGTTGTAAGGTTCAGTGTCTCCTACCTTTCTCTGGCCTACCAGCATGGTCCAGCTATCTGTCGGATGCAGGTTCCCCGAACGACTACCCTTAAAGGGTCCTACTCTAGCATCCTGGTGGATGCATTGTTGTGATTCTCCATGAAGTATTGTTTGATGCAGTCTTCCTGCTCTCTTGGAACACCTGATATCTGATGCAATCTCGTGGTAACCTCTAAGCAGGTGTGAAGGGCAGGTGAGGTGCCCTTCGGAGATCCCTGATGTGCACCTCATGGTCAGAAATTATCCTGCCAAGGTATTCTGTGTGCTGAAGAAGGGGTACCAGTGTCAGAGAACAGAGAAAAGTATCCAGGAGCACATACAAGTTTCTGTGGGGCTTAGTGAAAGGAGTAGAGCCGAGCGGTGGTGTGATGCGTGCATTACATGTCAGCAAGGGCCCAATGGTGTGTCCAGACTCGAAAGTGCTCTGCTTGTGCATGCTGGGGCATCGGGTGGTGGTGGTGGGGAGACCGGCCTATTGTTGTATCCAGAACAGAATTAAAACCCCCTCCCAGGACCCACAGTGGCAAAGTGCAGTGGGCCAGTGTGGCTGAGAGTGTATCCCAAAAAGCACCCTGGTCAGTGTTCAGGTCATAGACACTACCCAGCAGAACAGGCCCTCCAAGAAGGCATAGTGCCCTTCCTTTACCACCTCTCTGTTGAGTTCCTGGGAGGGGACCCCAGGGCGGACCCATACCAACACCCTGCACATATGCTGAATACCTCGTGGCACAGCATATGCCCCCCCTGCACTTGCGCACAGAGTTGAGTTCCTTCACAGTTATGTGTGTTTCCTGTGAGAAGATTAACTATTCCTTCTGTCTCTTGATGTAAGAGTAAACAGCATAGCACTTTCTAGCAGTGTGAATGCCGCAAATGTTAACGATTAGGAAATGTATGTCAGAGGCAGAGGCCATGAGTCAACTGTTACGTTCTCCAATCTAGGCCTAGGTACACAACCTTTTACCTACATTTTACCTAATTTGCTCTGCATAATGGTTCTAGCACTGACCTTTACCCAGTTCTGTGCTAAATAAATGCCGATCAGTTTCCTTGAAACAAGCCTAATTTATTCTGCATTAGGATTCTTGTAAAATTCTCTCAGGATTAACATACTCTGTACAAAAGTCATGGTCATCTTCATCCTAGGCCGAAAGAACTACTCTACATAATTGCAGATATTGATTTAGGCTAATTTATGTAATTGTACTCACAACATATCGATTGTGTGAGGAACCCAGAGGCTATCTTTATGGTATAAAAGAACCATACCAACACTAGATAGGCAGAGGAGAAGGTTCCATGTTGACACAAGACACTGAGGTACCTGCACGCAGTGGTCTGACATTCCTTGCGGGGAGTCCAACTCGAGGCCAAGATGAGGCCATTTGTTCTCTCCCATCAGGTAATTGGGTTGGCTCTTTCCTAGTAGATTCTTGGCTTTACACCAACATACATGCTAGCTACACTTAGGTACACTTAGGTAGAGTTTACATCGTAGGGTTAAGCTCGGTTACCGTCAGGCATCTATATGCCTGCATATATTCATTGTTTTAGCAACATGGTAGAATTCTACCTTTTATTTACTCTGTTGGTGCTTGTAATCTTATATATCTGTCTCTGTCTAATGATTGTTACAGCAAACATGTTTTTTCCTAGAATGACGCTGGTTCAATAAAAGCATATTGAAAATGTCTTAGTTGTTTATTCTGTGTATCTCTCTGGGGCTAAGTGAGCATGATTGACTGAGCAAAAAGTACTGTACTGTTTCCACGATCCTTGAAGGATAAAGGGTAGTCATGTTCGATAGTTGCCAGAAACGATTCGCTCCTTTGTAAGGTTAGAGGGCTTATGGTGGCACTGTGATCTAGCTGGTCTAAAGGCCAACATATCCTTTGGGGGGTCGGGAATCAGTCGGAACATCAATCCCTTAGTTTATGTTGTCTAAACGCACAGATCCAAGGTATTTTTAGGAACTACACGACACAACTACAACTATAGTGGTGTGTGCTGATGGCGGGTGATACCAGTAGCACGCTTGCTCTGTCCATGTCTCAGGTCCCAAGCATTGTTCGCCCCCCTGTATGGCAGAATGGTTTGGGAAGAGGTTGTAGGGAAAAACGTCTGCAATGGGTAGGCATAGAATCCCAATTCAGAGAGCCCATCTTAACAGGAGAACTGCCCAAACCACATTTCTACAGTGTGCTTTAGTTTATCGTGGGGAGAAGAAAGAAGATCAAAAAACATCTGTGCTTGTAGTGCAACTGAGAGCCCATAAAAGTCCTCGAGATATTTGCCGGTCATAGTGATGGTTGCCGAACAACAGTGTGACAGCTGGCATTTACTCTAGACGGAGGTATCTGGACAAGTGCCTAGGTGAGGGTGTCCACTGTCTGGGGAGTTACCGTCAGCGGAGGCTGCGCATCACCGCGGGTGTCATCAGAGTGGAGGGATTCTTCCTCAGAGGAGAACAGAAGTGGACCCTTTTCATCCAACCTGTCTATTTCTCTTTCTCTGGTGTCCATTCTGTAGGTCCCATGTGTTTCATGTTTTGTTTCTGTAGCGAGTGCGTCAACAAGAAATTCAAACCTACTTTGGTTTTCCAGAGGAAACTGTCTCTTCTGCAAGTTATCAATAGTAATGTTTATTTCATGTTCCTCTACACCTGCTGCTATTAATTCTTCACTTTCTCTACACTCCTCTTCAGGACCAAAGAAACGGAACTGTACATCATCACAAACATTCACAACGTCTGCCACTTTATCATACAACAAAGCTGTATTCATTTCTCCTAAATATAATGCAGGAGGTTTTACAAGGTAAAGTCTCCTAAAGTTCACATTACAGAGTGGTGGACAACTAACATTCTGAATTAATAAAAATGCTTTGGCACACTTTGCTTGATAGACAACCTAGAGAATGTCATTGTAAGTTAGTATACTTTCTCATGTTCCATGGTTCTAATCCTTGCAGCATTGTAATCTAAGGGGTGGCAGGGATCGTCTCTTGGGTGTGTCAGTCACTAGTGAGTTGTTTAGCTGACAGTGTACCTGCCTACATTAGTGCTAGATACATAAGAATTGTGGCTGTGCATGTGAGTCAAGGTGTAGAAGGTTGAAACACTGTCTGAGAGGATGTATTAGTAGCTTTCCATTACATAAGTACTTATATGGCAATCTACTCAATGTAGAACACTGGCTGTATAAGTCACCAAATGTGCCTAAAAGTGTGCATGTACCTGTCAAAAACGTCAAACTATATTTCTTTGCTTTTATGCACATACAGTTTACCCTATGGACTACATACAGGATGCCTTAGGGGTAACTTTAAGAAGTACAACAGCAGAATAAAGTTTGTCAAGGAGTTTTAAATAGCAAGTCAGCCTAGCAATGGGACTGTATACACAGACTCAAGAGTACTAGGCCTCAGAATTATTTTTTTGTTTTTACTTGTATTTAAAATTTACCAAAATAACACAAAGGAAAAGTATCAATAGCTGTATTTACAGATACAATGCAATTGACATGTGTACTCACAGAAGCTGATAACAAATTCTGTGATACACCATACATATGAGGCAAAATAATGCATATCGTAATGTAGAAGGATCAAAACATTTCCAAGAGGGAATCCTTCTCTACGGACATGGGGTCTACAGCGGGTCATCCTCATCAGCAAGTAGGCCCTGAGAGGTAGTCAAACCTCCTTGGGCTTAGAGGAGGCAGTTTGTAGCGAGGTGTAAACTTCAATTGTAGAATCCCAACAGATCATGCTATTAAGCCATGCCTTAATGTTTGAGCGGGTTTTGCTAGCCCACTACAGCACTATTTCCCCTTTCGCTAACAACAATGCAATTGCTGTATAGCTGCGTACATGTTTAGGGATGTCGGCTACATGGCCCAGGAGTGCCAGTAGGGGGTCAGGGTGCAACGTAATATGTATCATTAAGGAGAGGAGTTCAAAAATCGGGTTCCAATAAGCTAAAACATATTGGCAAGACCACATAAGGTCCGCAAAGTCAGCTTCATAAGTATTAAATTTCAGGCATTGGGAGGGTGTGGCACTGCCTATTCTAGCAAGTGCACAGGGGATCACATAAGCCATGTATGAATTTAAGTTGTAACAATTTGTGTCTGTGATTAGGAGACATGAGTCCAATTTGTGCACAGCAGTACTGCCACTCCTTGTCAGTAAGCTCCTGGCCCAGATCCCTCCCCCACCTCTCCCTGACTCTCCCATCATGAACAGGCTGCAGCGCAATCCACGCTTTATGGATTTTAGAAATCAGTTTCCCACCCTCCGGGGTTGAAATCAGTAGGGTCAGGGGGGGAAAACGTCCGGGCGAGGGGATATATAGCAATGCAGGCACGGAGCGGGAAGCAACTGACACATGAGGACGAGGTCCATCTGTGTAGCCTGGGAGAATGGTGCATCTTCTTTGTGGGACAGAGCATGTCCATTGGGGAATAGATGGCCTATTGTGTGTAGTTCAAATTTCTTTATCACACGTTGGACCACCAGGTCGTGCTCAGGTGAAATCCAGGGTTTATTCACCACAGGGAGTAGCAATAAGTACAAAGGTTTCTTCCACTGCCAGTATGTGGTTGCAAGTATATGAATATCTTGGGGATCTAGTTTAAGTCCAGAGGGTAGGATGGTAGATAATGGAATATCCTCTGCTTGGTCTCTCTCCGGTATGAAAATTGGGCACAACGAGGCCACCCTATCATAAGAGAGCACAAGTGTGTCCCACTGTATAGGTGGCCACACCGACCATATCAGGAGTTTCCGAATTGTGGCAAAGAATGGGTTGAGCTGAGGGATAGGGATATTTAAAAACAGGTACAAAATCCTCGGAAGTACCACCATTTTAATTATAGCTATGGAACCTGCCATTGATAGTGGCAGTCTAATCTATCCTTCAATTTGTACTGTGAGTTTCTCTATAGCAGGCCCATAATTTAGTTGGGCCACTTGCTCCTTGTCTCTGTGGAGCATGATGCCAAGGTATTTTCCAGTCTCCGTGCACCAGTTAAGTGGAAACTTGCATGGGAAGGCGATAGTGGAGTTGGTTAAATGGAACAACTCTTATTTTGGCCAGTTAATTTGAAGACCTGAAAAGCTCTCAAACCAAACAACCTTTCGAGTGACAGGGGGTAAATTACGGGCTGGTTGACAATGAAATAATAGGATTTCATCTGCATACATGGAGAGGAGAGGGCCAGGTCGAAATCAAGGCCCTGATGCAAGTGTTTTCCCTGCAAGTGACTCGCTAATAGATCCATAGCGATGATAAAGAGTAAAGGCGACAGGGGACATCCCTCTTGTGTACCTCTGGCAATGGGAAATTGGTGTTCACACAGAGCCATGCCAATGGACAAGAATATAAAAACTTGATGGGTGCTATGAAGCCCAAGGGTAGTCCCAATGTACGCAGTGTCGCCCACAGAAATAGCTACTCCAGGGAATCAACAGTCTTCTCTGCGTTTTGAGATGTAGACCTATGTGGAAAACCCCTGATTGTACCAGGGAGATGATCTGATCCAGAAGAAGTGCGAGTCTCATGGATATAATTTTGTCTAGGATTTTTGTATAAAAATCTAATAAGGATAGGGGTCTATAGAAGGTGCATAACTTGGGGTCCTTGCCCGGTTTAAGTAAGAGCGTGATCACGGCCTCCTGTATTGTGAGTGGCAATTCTCCATTCTCCAGGGCCTCCGCGAACATATCTAGAAGGTGGGGGATCAGGATGACTTTATATGTTTTGTAGTTATATCTGGGGGCCTTGTTGCCTGGCGTTGCAATCCTCCATTAGTTTAGTGGAGTACAGCTTTCTATTACAGTAAAGGAATGCATCAGTGATCGCAGCGGTGTGGTTATTGGTTAGTATTAGCTCTGAAATGTATGCAGGGCAGGGATGTGGATGGAGTAGGCAGGCCAAAGTATGACCCGGTTGCTCACCCTCTCCATAGCAGTGTGCACAGGCATGCTTGCCCTGATAGTTCACCTCTCTTTCAGCCAGGCCATGAGGTTGTCCATTGAAACAGCTCGGCAGTACAGATTAGTGCCAGCTGGGTGCTGTGTTCTGGCATGATTTAAGACCGTTACTGATGTCCCAGAGGACACCTGCATTTTTCACAATGCATATACCCTGGATGTATGAATTAAAAGCACCCCAAAGTGTGGCCTGACGTAACAGAGATCCCCCCGTTTAGGTCAAAATATTCTGATATGGCATCTTTTAACTCTGAGTAGAATACTGCATCCATAAAAGCAGTGCTGGGGAATTGCCATCTGGTCTCAATTCCATGACGGAATGGAATTTTGAGAGTGAGCAACACAGGGGAGTGGTCAGAGAGTGTGTGGTAAATGACGTACACCCCCCAAACATGAAAGTGCATCAACAGACATGAACTAATAGTCGATTCATGTCCAGATGCCATGTAGAGCTGAATAAAAGGTGTATGCTGATGCGCTGAGGAATAAATCTTGCTCAGTGTATATGTATCTATAATGCCGCAGAGTTTTAGAGAAGCTTGTGGCTTGCTAGCAGTGTGAACTCCCTTGGAGTCCAACTGAGGGTTCTGTACCAAATTCAAATCTCCCTTCTAACAAGACAGTGATGGCATCAAATCTGTCCAGTGCGGAAAAGAGATTGTGTAAAAAATTGGGGTCATCAATGTTGGGGGCATACTCGTTGACCAAAACTACATCATGGTCAGCTAATCAGCCAGCTACAATCACATACCTCCTTCCCTATCTATATGACTTGCATGGTGTTGAAAGGGAATACTGTGATGGATAAGGATACAAACTCCCCTAGAGTAGGTGCTATAGTCCGAGGGAACCCCAAGGTTTGGCAAATACAGGACAACCTTGCAAATGGAGGTGTATCTCTTGGAGGAAAGTTATTGTTACCCCATGTCTATGGAGGTATGCGAATACCTGTTTGCTCTTACGAGGGTTATTTAAGCCCAGCACATTCCATCTTTAAAAAAGGAAACTCAGCTATTGTGTTTCTTCTTACCTGTGCATCCACCATGAATCATAACATTGTCTTAATGCAGGAGATGTACGTAGAAATGCTGTTGTGTCAGAGAGTGTTTTGAGGTAGAAAAAAGAGAAAAGCAGGAAAAGAGGCATACAATCCTAACCAAGAACAGATCCCACCACCCACTACCCACTACCCACTCAGAGCAATCCAAGACTTGTGAATCCCTGAAGGAACAAGAAAACAACATATACCCCAATAAACATATCTGTATACACCAAGCGATGGGGCAGTGCGACGGCTAGCTGGGCCCTGTGTAAATGAGGTGCTTATGATAATAAGGGTAAATAGTAGGGAGATGATCCCTATCCTGTGAGTTCTGCGGATCGACCGATGTGCGACCATGAGAGGACTGTTGGGACAGCACATCACTGGGTCTGAATGTTTAGCAGAAGACAAAGGCCTCTGAAGGAGACTCAAAATTGTATGCCTTGCCCTCTACATCCAACCTAAGTCTTGCCGGATACAACATGCCATACCTCAGAACTTTCTTGGCGGAGCAGTACCTTGATGTCCTTGAATTTGTAACGCGCATACTGAACCATGACTGTGAAGTCCAGATATAAGCACACGGTAGAGCCCTGGTATTTTCGGGGACCCAGTTGGCAAGCCAGCCCTAAAATTCAGAAGGTGTGCAATTATGAGATGAGGGGGAGCACCACACGGCGGCGTGGAGCCCCGGAACCTGTGTGCCCTCTCCACCACAAAGGTATCCGTGAAGTTTTTGCACTTGGTGAGTAGTTGCACTACAAAGGGGTCAGGGCAACCCATATTTGTGGATTCCACAATTCCTGTAATGCAGATATTGTTTCTCCAGTGCCCTTGTTCCAAAATATTTATTCTTAATTGCAGGAGAGTAGGATCTGCCTCTTATGGTTGCCCCCACTTTTTGTTGATGTATCACTGTTTTTGACTTAGACTGACTGGGATCCTACTATTCAGAACCCCAGTCTATCCGCTTTCTCCTGTAAATTGATTGCATGTACTTTAGGTACACTCCAGTTTGGATTCTGGGGTACCCTTATCAGTCCCTAGTTTATGGTACACCATGTACCCAAGGCATAGGTACTCCAGAGGCCTCCCAGGGGCTGAAGCATGTATTGTGCCACCCCTGAGAGGCCATTCAAAGTGGCACCAGAGGTCTGCTACTGCAGCCTGTGTAAGGTGGTGCATGCACCCCTTACTTAGATATAGGTTCCCTATATCTATTCTTAATCACTACACATATAAACCTATTAGTCACCCCTATGTCAGGCCTTAACAATCCTGAAGGCAGGGTGCTGGGTTTTATGTAACAGGGTGCCCCTGCATGAGTAGGGCCCCTCTGCAGCCTTCAGAACCTATTCTCCAGGGTTGTCTGTGATGCAGCCAACCATATACATTTAAGTGCATTATAACCTCGCAGTAAATGCTAATGTTAAAACGGCTGCTTAGAAACATGTCGAGGTTTGGTGTCAAACACCTTGGAATCATACCTCCCTGCCAGTAACTGGCAGGGGAGGTATGATTCCATCCTCCTAGAGGGACGTATGTGAAACACCAGCATACGCTTTACCAGCTTTCTCAACATGGGTATCACAAAATGGATGCTGCCAGCCACAGACACTGAGCCAAGCTCGAGCAGAGGAAGGCCTGACAATAGGTTTCCTGTCACAGGGAGGTGTGACCACCTCCCAAACAGGCTTTAGTGTATTGGGGCTGGGTGGGTGCACTCTGAGAGTGCCAGAAAGTCTGCACTGTGGGCTCATTTGGCATCCCCATGCACAGTTCAGCTCAAACCAGTTGCAGGAGCCATTTGCTCCTGCTCTGGCATTAAACTGGACAAAGGACATGGGTGTAGCAACCCCTCTGTCCTGCCCCTCCCCTAGGAGGGACCCCAGAGTCATTCCAACATCTTCCCTGGGTATAAAGTGGGAAACCTGATTACAGGACTTTGGATTTTACCTACACTAAACTCTGCAACAGAAACCAAGTACTTCGACGTTCTACACTTTGCTGGACGACAGAAGAAACTCCCTTGGAGTAAAGAAGTTACTCCCCTGCAGCAGCAGGCACCTAAATGCAGGTTTGCATCTCCCATGCTCCTGAGGACTCCGAAGATTTCTGCAACACAGGAGGTGGGTTTCCAAGCGTGCTTGAGGTCAATCTGCTCTCTCAGTAATCCTGAGACCAGTATCCCTTGTGGGGACCGTGCAACCCGAACCCCTGTGCACTGTGTACTTTTGCAGCAGCATATGCTTATTGGCAACCCCTGAGGCTGTGCTTTGGAATACATGTAGTCCTAACCCCGAGCAGCATTTCCACTGAAGATCTCTGGCCTCCACTCCATGAGTACTCTGTGGGCAGGTGCTTTGTGATTCCGCTCGAGGTCCCCTCATGATCCCTGGTCCATTAGCCTGTGGGTCCTGACAAGGGTCACTTTGATTTTCCTTGGTCTTCCATGGTTGCACCAGACATGACCTGATTCTCCATAGCTCGAACAGTCTCCTGGACCTTGCTGGTCCACACCGTAATCTGTTTGCTCTGTCCGTATCGGTTGCCTTTGCAAAGGCTTGTTGGTGTTCAATCTGGACACTGACCCCTCAGCATTCGACATCCTTTGTGGGACAGCTCACATCCGGACTTTGGTCATCGTCGACGTCTCCTGGTCCCCGTGGCTGCAGAGTCAAGCATCCTATCTTCACACCTGAAGCACCCGACATCGGTGGGCATTCGTCTATTGAGCCCCTGGCCACCCTGAAGTGACCCAGACTCTGTCCCCTCTGCTTTCAGGTTCTTCTCATCTTGGATCCAGGCTTGGATTCCACCGGACACTTTTCATCTTACCGGCAGCAGCACTTCTTTGCATAACACCATTGAAAACGACAAGGGTTTCCGACACCACTTTACCCCTATGCACCCGGCTCCTCTGGGATAGGTAACACGGGTACCTCGGTATTCACAAGGGCGATGGCCTTAGAACCTTCTATGTTCCAAAGGATTTGCTTGATGTCCTTTCTGAAGTGTCCTTAAACTGTAATTTTCCAACCGCGACTTTCCCTTAGAGTTGCATGGAGCACGCGTCTGTGTTCCCACACTGCACCTGCCCTCCGTGGGCTCCCTGTGGCACTCCTTTGGGTGGTTCCTTGGGGTCCCAGTTATTCCACGGGCTCTAGGCACTGTGTCTAGTGAAGTCATTGTTGTTATACAATTTTTTTAGTATATGGTTTGGTTTCCCCCTGGAGCCCACTGTGTATTGTGCTATTTACTGTTGTTCTATTGATTAAGTATTGTGTGCTTTGTGCTCTAATCTCATATAGAGATTAGTAGAGAGTGTTTAGTAATAAATACATATTTTTTATATAACACTTGGCTGGCTCTCCTTTCATTTCATTACTCAGGAGGGTCTGTTCTGGTAAAACAAGCTGCTTTACATTCCTTCAAGATTTAGCCTGAAGGCTGCTCTCCATAGCTACCACTAGGATAGCATTCTATAAAGGTTATCTTTGACCTAATCACCATACGGGTCGTTTGGACTGGTGCAAGGTGCCCACTTTAACTAGTGGACAGCATATACCAGGCCAACTTCTCACATTAATCGCAACAGTCTTAAGGAATTTCTCCATCTTGTCTAAGCATTTCATAAAGAATATGGCACCATCCTCCAGACCAGAGACACGCTTCTCAGATACGTCCAGGTGGTTCCCCTATCTCTCAATCTTCTCCCCCATGGGGTCCAAGCGAGATATCAGGATGTCAAAGCAGGCATCAATGGAGCAGGACCCAGTCCTCAGCTCCGTCATAATGACTCCCATCCCAGCCGTGTGGTCCCCTGCCATACCAGCCATCTCCCACTCCTCTGAGTCAGATGCAGTCATGCCAACTAGAATGCCTAGCCCTCTCAAAGGGAATTTCCGCTGCTTGAGGTCGCCTTTACCCATGCTGGTGCCTTAAGATGTGTCTCCAATAAGACAAACTGACCCCCAGAAGGATTTTTCACTATTGTTCATGATGCTGATATGAATTGTATAGGGCAAGAGCAGGTCTATGATCGGCAGCGAGTAAGGCAGGCAAAGCAGCAAGAAGAGGTACTTCAATGATTTAGGCTTTACATGTCCATACCCTGGATGAACATCGGCATTCAGGGAGAGTCAGGCTGCAGATAGGGAATCTCCTGACTCAAGCTGAGCACTGCAGGAGAGGGAGTAGGCCGCAACAGCCGCAGATGAGAGGTTCCTCAGCATGGGCACTCACCTTCCCCTGCAGCCTCAAGTGTGGCAGGCTGTCTCTGCAGGATTCCACTGTGGGCTGGCCGGGGAGCCTCCAGGCCACACCCGCAGGTCCTCCTGGTGCATCAGGCCCAGCGGGCCAGATTGCGTCTCTCCAGGCTGTGGTGTTGGTAATGCAGTGCTCAGACAAGCCCCAGCCCATCCGCAGATTCAAGCTCCGCACCCAGGGGCAGATGCCTTGGACCCAAGTCATGTGTCGTAGAGCCACTACACACATTGAAGGAGCCCACAACCGGCATGAACATCCTACGATTCTAACCCTAACTAGATGTACCTAAGTGTACCTAGCATTTTGGTAGGTTTATCACCAAGAATCCCCCTCGGATAAAGCCAACCCCATTACCTGAAGTGAGAAAATGAAGGACCTCGGCTTGGTCTCGAGTTGGACACCCGGCGAGGGATGTCAGACCACTGCGTGCTGGAGTGTCTGCGTGCAGGGACCTCAGCATCTTGTGCTAGCGTGTCAGCATGGAAGTCTTTTTCTCCATGTCATGTTGTTCCTATAAATCTATATAGGATCTGCGCATTTAGACAACTTAAACTGTGGGATTGGAGTTGAGACTGATTCCAAACACCTCCACTGGATAGGTTTGCCTGTATACCAGCTAGCTCACAGTGCCACTATGAACCTCTCTTAGCAAGGAGCAAATAGTTTCTGGCAACTATCGAACATGACTACCCTGACCCCTCAGGGATCGTGGAAACAGTACAGTACTTTTTGCCTAGTCACTCGTGCTTACTTTGTCTCAGGCAGCTACACAGAATAAATGATGGGGACGCTTTCAATAAGCATTTATTGAACCAGCGTCATTCTAGTGTAAACTACATGAGCTGCAACAGCCATAGATAAGACAGAAACAGATATATACGGTTATAAGCACCAACAGAGTAAATAGGTGGTAGAATTCTACCATAGTGCTAAAACGATGAATATATGCAGGCATATAACACACTACAGTAATAATGCACACTCCTACCATGCTAACCCTAAACAGATGTACCTAAATGTGCCTGGCATGTATGTAGGTGTATCACCAAGAATCCCTCTAGGTTTAAGCCAACACATTATCTGAAGTGAGAAAATGGAGGACCCCCTCTTGTCGTGTAGTCCCTATAAAACCTAGACATGATGTGCGCGTTTGGGAAACATACAGTGCAGGCTTGGTGTCCAGACTGATTTCAGACACCCCCTCCAGGTATGTTGGCCTGTATACCAGCTAGCTTACAGTGCCACTAGAAACTCCTCTTATCAAGGAGAGAATAATGCTTGCCACCAATAACGTTGTTTCAGTAAAAAAACTGTTGCCGTAACTCCTTAATATGCAGAACCGAGACCCTTGTGAGCAACTAAAATTAAGCCTAATCTGCGATCCATGTTTAGTATTACTCTATCCCCTACTCCTGAAATCTGAACGAATGGAACGTTGTTTGCATCCAACTTGTAGAAGTACTTGAGTGGAAAACCTTTCGGCAGTGCTTTGTTATCTTTGCGTGAAGCAATGACAGCTACCATTATCTGTCCTTCTATTCTCATTTTTGAACGAGTGATTGCAGCTAGGGACACAGTTGGTACTGCCCCCTTTGTGGCTTCATCAGCCAATGGATTCCCTTCAACGTGAACCCCATCACATTGATGGCTCAACGTGTGTATCACATGAGCTCTTGGTAGCTCGTATTTAAACTCCGCTACCTGTTCCCATAGCAGTTTGTGCTTTACTGTGCCACCTTTTGAGTCTTTAAACCCATTTTGTCCCCAATAATGTAGATATTCATTATATGACTGGACACATTAAAAGGAATCAGACACAATTAGTGTGGGGAATTCTCGATCCGTATTAATCAGTGCCGGTAAAAGAGCTTTTAGTTCTGCTAGCTGAGCCGTGCACTCTCCTAGAGACTGTGTCTTTGTACAGCTCGGATGGAACTTGCCATCCTTCATACGACCTTTAACAATTGCACATGCGGCTCTGTATTGTTGTTTTCTCCCTATGGCCGGCTGAGCAGATCTGTCAATGTAAATTATGAATTCATACTGATCTAGAGGCATAATTTCAATTCTTGTTCGTATTGCAGGAATGCTTGTGTTTTTAGACTTGGGACGTATCTGTATTCTACATCTGATGCAGTGAGAAAATTAGCCCATTGTATCCATCGAGGATGTAAAGCTTTAGCATTTGGAACACTTGCCCTTGTAGCAGCCTCTAAGGCTAGTACTGGAGTCACGACAATATTTCGTTTCCCCTGATCCAGTGCTCTTTCTCTCACGACAGTAGTCTGTACTGCTGTCAGAATTTTTTTTTCTGTAGATGCCAAACACATCTCAGCATTTGCGTACAAGTGTGATTTGTAAGCTATTGGTACAGTTTCACCTTCAATGTATGTAAAGTAAGTATACCCAGATTGACCCGCAAATATCTGGATCACCAGGTTGCGGACATTTACGAGTGTCTGTAAATGTTTAGATGCTATCATGTCAGCTTGTAGGAAAAAAAGGATATCTGTGTGTCCCTGTGTCCATTGCCTCACTGAGAAATCAGGTCTTATGTGGTCGTAGAAAGGTTTAACCCTTTCAGCGTAATCCAAAATGAATGTTCTGCTGAAATTCAGGAATCCCAATATGGATTACAAATTTTTCAATGATTTTGGAGGTTGGAGCAGCATGCAGTTTTGTAAAAAGTTTGCTGCCAATTTATTTCCTTCACTTTAAAGCTCATATCCTAAAATTAGGACATTGAGGTGGGCTATTTTTGATTTTTTGAAGTTTAATTTGTAGCCCTCAGACGTGAATCCGAAAATGAGGGTACTCACCCTAGTCAAGTGTTCCGCTCGGTCACCATCTGTTAGATAAATATCATCTACATAGGACAATGCCTCCTCGTCCATGTTCTGAAGTAACTCAGTTACCCAGGCGGAAAATAACCCCAGGCTGTTCTTATACCCCTGGGTGAGTCAACAAAATCGCCTCTGGGACCCCATCGCTGAGAATGCTGTCAAATATCTGCTCTCAGGCACTATATTGTGGCAGAAAGTAGTATTTTTTCCACTGTGTGCGTTTTGTCCTGCAAATGTTTTTGTACATGAGTTCAGATGTCTGTAATCTAAAACTAGATGATATGAGTTATTGGGTTTCATTATGGGAAACAAAGGTTTATTCATTATAGAAGTGCATGTTTCAATCACACCTTGGTATTCAAGTTGATCTAAGATTTCCTCGACCTGTTTTTTTGCTTCCTGTTTTATTGGATTCTGTCTCTGTGGAGTGGAGTAGATTTTTAGGGGTATCACATGGTGAGCTGACTCTTCATCTCACACAACATGGTTGCAATATAGTGCAGGTGCAAGGGCTACCGCCCATTCCCGCCCGCACGTATGTGTGTTTTAGGTGTGTGGGAACGAGGTCGGAAAAGGCTGGAAAAATAACCGTTTCTCCCTTTGGGCAATCCAAAACAATAGCAGGCGGCCAATCTCTTTCAGCTAAAGGAATCTCATACAACTTATGTGGGACACTTACCCTAGTATCAGGTGTTTCCACCATGATATAGTCACTCAACTCCGCTGTCACCAGAAATTCCATCAGGTTCTGGCAAGCTATTGTTACTTTTTCTGGGCTGTCTAGCATGGTCAGAGCTGCTTCCCCGTTCAGTAGTTGAGTCCTAAGAATTATGGACATATCTAGCTTTGAGACCTGCCACCTTCTTCTTTTTGAATTAAGGTTTTGCTTTAGGCTTTTCTTCTTTTTTGGAAGCGTAGTCTGAAGTGTGTTGCATGACTCTGGACTTTGATCGCTCGTCTTGTCTATGTTCCCTGTCCTTCCCTCTCTGAGTTTTTTGATGAACCCTGAAAGGAACAAGAGGAACGTGTATAAGTGTCCTGATACCTGTCAGGTTTTTTAAGGTTATCTCAATTCCTAAGGGCATACCTCCTCACGGAGGCCTCCTGCTGAGGAGACCTACCTCTGGATTTAGATCTGCTCTTTTGTTGTTTGTTATTGTCACATTTTTTCTTTGAGGAAACTGGTGTTTGCTTTGCCTGTTCTTTTTCTGGACCTCCCATTAGTTGAGGTTTTACTGGTCCAGCTCCCAAACTATCTCTACCTAATTCTGCAATACCAGTTTCAATAATTTTAGGTAATTCTGTCTCCTGTTCAGTAGCGGCTCCTTGAGGGAGTTCTGCGGGGAAGTGGGGTGGGGGAGGGGCAGGGTAAGGGGTAGTAAACTTCAGCATATGGCCGAATAGAGGTAAGTACATACATAAATAAATAAAACAAATTACATTACATTACGCACGCTGCATCGCCATTTGGGCTTGGAGCGTGCGCAATGTAATTCATTTTATTTATTTATTTATGTACTTACCTCCGTTCGGCTGTATGTCGGAGTTTACTACCCCCCACTCTGACCCTCCCCCGCCCCACTGCCCCACAGCACTCTATCAAGGAGCCGCTACTGCTCCTGTTGTAAAGGATTGAAATCTCTCAAACATTGGCGAATTGCCACTGATGTTGCTTCCCCTTTAATGTTTGCTAATATTGTAACTGATAGCTGGGCAAAGTTGTTTAGTAACTTCATCCCTAAGTTCAGAGCAGGTTCTGTTCCATACTCATTCTGTATTTGTCTCAATATGTCAGTTATTACTGGTAGTGAAGGGATACCATGAGTTCTGGTATATGTTGCAGCGAAAACTGTACCCCAAGAGGTACAATCCTCTATTGGGGGAGCTATCCCCATCGGCAATCAGTCTGTTAGCATTCTATGCTTTTCGTGTGTGGAAATACTGCCTCCAGCTGTGTTATTTTTTGAGCTATCCTAAATTGCATTTGTTCAAATTATTCGGCGTTTTGCCCATAACTGTGTGTAATGTTTGTGGTGTAATTTTAGTTGTAGAAGTTTTGGCTGGTCCTGGTTGTGTAGCCGGTGTTGGCTGAAGTGTGAGTGTTCTCATCACAAACTGTGTCATGTTTCTGTAAAGTCTTATTAGTTCTTTATGACCTGTGAGTAAGTCTCCTGCTGGCATTGTGTCAATGTCAGGGTGTGGTGTGTGGGCCGCTAGTACTGGCCATGTTTCTCCGTCTCTTCTGAGCGGACAGAGTCTTACTCTATTTCTTATATGGGGTAGGGCGCCTTTAAACCAGTATATATGTTCCTGGTAAGTGAGTGGAATTTCAATGTCCTCATATGGACTATATTCATTTGGTATGTCATCTTTGACATTGTAATTAAATATTTTTCTTACTGCATTTGCCTGTGGGAATCTAACCCTTGAGTAGAATAACTCTATTCTAAATAAATTGTGCGCCTCAATCACGAATGTTACTGACTCACCCCTTGCTGTAAAAACATATGCTACTAGTTTTAGGGTGATTGCATTGCTAACATTTTCCACAATGTGTATTGCGTCCGCGTGTTCTTCTTTGGCTAAGAGATTTCATTCATGCACAACGTCTCCCTGCTCAGTCATTGTTTTTAGTAAGAAGAGCTTTTCAAGGGAACTGAGATAAGGTGTTATGCACAATTTGAGCAATGCATCCTTCAAGCTTGATAAACCAACTGCCAATTCTTAGGATTTTTCCTACTCAGCTGCAGCAGATTTGTTGTTCCCTCCCACTCCAGACATCTCTGGGGAAATGTGAGTAGGGGTCTCTAAGAATAGCATGACTGAACTACTCAGATTTGACCATTAAATAGCTATCCAACCAACATTGATGGTGCCATGTTGTGTAGTACCTATAAAACCTATTCAGGATCTGCACATTTGGACAACATACACTGTGGGCTTGGTGACCAGACTGATTTCAGACCCCCCCACCAGGTATGTTGACCTGTATACCAGCTAGCTTACAGTGCCGCTAGAAACTCCTCTTATCAAGGAGAGAATAGTTCTTGCAACTATCGTACATGATAACCCTGATCCCTCAGAATCGTACAAACAGTGGAATACTTTTCACTCAACATGTGTTCTACCTTGCTGTGTCACTCTCGGATTCAGGATGACATCGAGAATGAACATTGTACATAGTTATTATGCAGGAGATGGTAGTCCTGCTGAGTTTCCAAGAATCCAAGGATCCTCATGCATAATGTATGAGGCTATTGTTGGTATGGTATGGTATGGTAAGGATTTCTTATAGAGCGCACAACTCACCCTGGGGCATCTAGGCGCTAAACTGGGAAGACGAAGGAGAAGGAAATACCAGCATCGTATAGAAATTTAAAACAGGAAAGTTTTTAGTTGCTTCCTGAAGATAGTCAATGACTGAATTTTACGAACTGCTAACGGAAGCTTGTTCCAATAGCTCGGAGCTAGGTATGAGAAAGCTCTACCTCCCGTGCGTGTAAGACGGATTCTGGGAACTTGAAGGAGGTCCAAAGTATTAGATCTAAGATTCCTATGAGGAGAGTATTTGACCAGTTTCTTTCGAAGGTAGAGTGGATCTCTACCCCTTAGAGCATTTTAGGTCAAGCAGCAGATCTTAAAAATGGATCTGTTTCTGATATTTAGCCAGTGCAGTTCCCTCAACAGTGGTGTTGAGGCCGAACCTGGAGGGCGATTCAGAACAAGCCGTGCTGCCGTGTTTTGAATAACCTGGAGTTTAGCCAGATGGATTTGACTCACTTCAGCCAACAACGCATTCCCATAGTCTAAGCGGCTAACAACCATCGCCTGGACTAAGGTTCTGCGCTGAGATATGGGGAGGTAAGGGAACATTTTCCTAAGCAACCTTAGTCCATAATAGCAGGAGCTGGTTGTTGCTGCTACCTGATCTTTCATGGTTAGAGCCTGATCTAATTGAACCCCAAGATTCTTTGCCGACTGTTTGAGAATGGGGGGGTGACCGAGTTGACTAGGCCACCAATCGCCCGACCAGCTGTTTTTGGCTTTACCTAAGAGCATAACCTCCGTTTTTCCGAGATTTAGCTGGAGGCAATTTCTTGACATCAAGTCAAAGATGGCAAGCATTCCAGAAGCAAAACGGAGTTTGTCGAGTTCTGGGTTAGGTCCGATGGTAAACATAAGCTGGGTGTCATCAGCATATGATATAATTTCAAAACCCAGATACTCGACTGCTTTAGCCAAAGGAGCCATATATAGGTTAAAGAGAGTGGGTCTCAGACAAGAACCTTGCGGGACTTCCCTGTCAAGCAACATTTTTTGAGAGACATACGGTCCCAGCATAACAGTTTGAGTTCGACCCAATAAGTACTGTTCTAGCCATTTCAAGGCTAACCCTTTTATGCCACAGTCCTGGAGTCTCTCCAACAGCTTTGAGTGGGAGATAGTGTCGAAAGCTGCGGAGAGATCAAGGAGGATCAGAATTACTGAACCTCCTTTATCAACAGTTAGCCTGAGGGAGTCTGTTACGGCCAACACAGCAGTCTCTGTGCTGTAACCAGGACGGAAACCAGACTGTGACGGATCTAAAAGATGGTTTTCCTCTAAGTACAGGCTTAATTGGCTATTGATGCAGCTTTCCAAGATTTTACCTAGGAGAGGTAGCAGGGAGATGGGACGGTAGTTTGCCAAGATCAAGGGGTCTGCCGATACTTTCTTCAATATGGGGCGCACAACCGCCTCTTTCCAGGCGGTCGGGATAGTGGCCGAGGTGATGGAGTTATTAAATATGTCTCGGATTACAGAGGCACAGCTCAGGGCCAGAGCTGCCATGATTTTGGGAGGACAAGCACCCCATGGCGATCCTGATTTAGCCCCCGAAAGAGCTTTAATCACCTCCTCGACTGTAATTAGCGAGAAGCAATTTAGGGAACATATTTCTATATTGTTTTGATTCCGGGGTGATTGAGAAAGAGCCATCGGGGAATTGATAGTGGTGGGAAAATTGGCATAAATATTCAATATTTTATCCCGAAAATAGGAGGCCAGAGAATTACATAGCTCCTGGGATTCTTGGGGCAACTGTCTACAGGCTTTTGGCGAGACAAATTCCCGGACCACTTAAAATAGTTTTTTCTGGGAGTTGCTCGCGTTGTCAATTTGACTAATTATGTATTGCTGTCTGGCTGCTTTTAAGTTCAGGTGGTATTTAGACAAAGCCCTCTTATACATTGTTCTATTTTCCTCTGACTTGTCAGTGCGCCATCTCCTTTCCAGACGCCAACAGATAGCCCTTTCTAGCTTCAATTCACCTGAGAACCAGGGGGTCGAAACTCTCTGGGTCGTTGATTTCATTGACTTTTTAGGAATAATTTTGTCTAAAGCTACTTCCAACGCAGTATTAAAAGTCTCCAATTGTTCGCAGATATCTTTAGCATGGTCTGATTGATACAAAGAAAAAATATCATTAAATGCCACTGGAGAAAGATTGTCCCACCTCCTACGTAGCCTTTGGGATTGTTTGATGGGCCGTATTACACTAGATTCGGCCAGGCAGGTTATATGGATCGTAATCATATAATGATCAGTCCATGGGAGGGGGTGCGGCAGGTCACACTGAATCCGGTCTGAGTTGGAGAAAACTAGGTCCAATAAATGCCCCGCAATATGGGTAGGACCGATTATTCGTTGAGTGAGGCCTAAAAGTTTGAGAGAAGCCAGTAATTTGGTTACTTCAGGGTCCTCTACTTTTTCTCCGTGAAAGTTGAAATCTCCCAACAAGAGGAAGGTTTTTGCTGCTAGTGCATGAAGTGCCAGGTATTCTACTAGGATGTCTACAAAACTTCCTTTTGCACCCAGTGGGCGATATACTATTGCTCCATACCAGGTGTCAGACGGGGAAGCCGCGATTTTAAAAATGCCTAATTCTAGTTGGTCGTTGCATACTGAGGAAACCCATTTTACCTCCAGGTCCTTTTTTAATGCAATGGCAATGCCTCCTCCTTTTTTATTTCCCCGATCCAGATGAATAAACTTATAGTTCTCTGGAATCGCCAGCGTAATCATCGCCTGGTTTTGAGGGGTTTAGCCAGGTTTCAGTAAAGAAACACAAGGTGGGGTCCTGAGATGTCATCATGTCCCATATTTCAAAGGGGTGTTTTGCTAAAGATCTAGCATTACATAAAATATTTCTATGGGACATGGTTCCCAGAATTCCTGAATCCTCCGCGAGGACAGTAAGTTCCTCCACTATGCTCATTTGATATTTACAATTGTGGCAGGATACTGGGCCTTCCAACATGGAGAGATTGGACTGAAAGCAGTTATTAGAAGGACATTTATGTGCTTGGGCGAGCTTGTTCAGAGAAAAACCCACGTTCTCTAAGGAGTACTGTAACTAGGTCAGTCCTAGCAGCCCGTTATGCATGTAATGTAGGGACAAATATAGGTGAAAGGTTGTGATGTTACCCGGACCTATATCAGGGTACCTATATAGAAATAACACTCTTGGTCTCGAGTTAGACAACCAGTGAGGGATGTCAGACCACCGCATGCTGGGGTGCCTGTGTGGAGGGACTTCAGCGTTTCATGTCAGCGTGTAAGAATGGAAGTCTTGATCTCCTCCTTCTCCTTCCTTCAAAATGGTAAGAGTGTGGATTTTGGGTCACAGTTATGTTTTCTAGGCCAAAGAATATGCGAGAAAGAGTAACATTGACAGGGACTTGGGTTTGCCTAATGTGGACATTAAATGGATTGGCTAGAGAGAATTAAAGTGGAACTGATTTTAGCCTTTGTTTGAGAGTACTGCACTTTGCCAACATTCAGACCATTTAATAATGCACTGTGGTGGCAATGAGCTACACACTGTTACTAGGATTGGTTTGAAAATTGCAATGAAATAGACCTTTGGCCAATTATTGATACTTTTGCCTCACACTCTTTGGGTGTATTCGAACATATGCCAAACGCAGAAATGTAAGTTGCCAAAACAATTCCATCTGCAAATTGGCAAAGCCAGGATACATGTTAATAAAGCTGTTTTTGCATTCCTCATAGACCAAAGCATGGGCTATATCTACATCAAGCTGCGTTTTGACATGCATGGAATTTACAGATGTGATGAAGTTCACTTTACAGATGAGGGCCACAGGGTGTTTCTCAGCAACCTAAAACTATGCATCCTGTCTTACATGTAGCAGTCACATACTCACAATGAATACAAAGGTTATCTTCAGT
Source organism: Triturus cristatus (assembly GCF_964204655.1). Lineage (NCBI taxonomy): Eukaryota > Metazoa > Chordata > Amphibia > Caudata > Salamandridae > Triturus > Triturus cristatus. Next base: position 419,718,341 of record NC_140582.1, read on the forward strand.
GTCATCTCATTGCTCAATACTAAATAATATTTATTTTGAATACTTCATTTAAAAAATAAAATGAAGTTGTGACCCCATCGTGGATCTGCAAAGCAAAAGCATGAATTCAAGGCACAACAACACATTTTAGATTTGAAACTCCAATTTGACATCAATATACATTACATTGATTTTGTTAGTAGTTTTGTGAGGGTCTAACTGTGTGTGCAAGTGGGTGCATAATTCTGAGTGGGTCTGAAAGGGAGTGCATTAGTCTGTGAATGGGTGTATGAGTGTCATAGTGGGTGTGTGATTGGGTACATCAGTGTCTCAATCAGTCTGTAAGTGTGTGCATCAGTGTTTCAGTGGGTCTGTGAGTGGCTCTGTGATTGTCTGAGTAAGTGTATGAGTGGGTGTGTGAGTCTGAGAGGGTCTGTGAGTGTGACACTAAGTGGGTCTGTGATTGGCTGCGTGAGTGTCTAAATGGGCCTTCAGTGGGTGTATGCTTGTCTGAGTGGGTCCGTAAGTTGGTGTGTGTCTCTGAATAGGTCTGTGAGTGGGTGCATGAGTCTCTGAGTGGGTCTTAGACTGTGTGCATGAGTCTCTGAGTAGATCTATGAGTGGGTGCATGAGTTTCTGAGTGGGTCTGTTTGGGTTTCTGTGTCTCTGAGGCACTGTGAGTAGCTGCATCAGTGCCTGAGTGGGTCTGTGAGTGGGTGTATCAGTGTCTGAGTGGATCTGTGAGTGGGGGCATGACTATATAAGTGGGTCTGTGAGCGGGTACAAAAGTGTCTAAATGGGTCTTCAGTGGGTGTATTGATGTCTGAGTGAGTACATGAATGGGTGAATGAATCTCTGACTGAGTCTTTAAGTGCGAGCGTCAGTGTCTAAATGAGTCTTGAGTGGGTGTATGGCTGTCTGAGTGGGTCCATCAGTGGGTATGTGAGTCTCTGAGTAGGTCTGTGAGTGGGCACATGAGTTTCTGCGTGGGTCTCTAAGTGGGTGCATAATTCTCTGAGTGAGTCAGTGAGGGGATCTGTGTGTGACTACTTCACTGTCTTAGTGGGTCTGTAAGTGGGTATATAAGTCGGTGAGTGGGTCTCTGAGTAGCCGTGCAACTGTCTCAGGGGTTCTCAGAATGGATGTGTGAGTCTCTCTGTGGGTCTCTGTATTTAAGACTGGGTCTGTGAGTAGATGTGTGACTGTCTGTCTGAATCTGTGAGTGCATGCATTAATGTATGACTGAGTATTGGAATGTATATTTTTTGTATTTATTTCGGCGAGGTTAATTTCCCCACCACAGCGTTACACAGGAGCCGTGCTGATCATCACAATGGGTCACAACTCCTTGTGTGTGGAAAAAAATCATTTTGTAAATCATAGGGATAGTTGAGAAGCCCTACAATACAGTGATGGGGTCAGGGTACCCTTATCCTGACCCATTCTAAACATTCATGCTATAACATGAATCCCCCGGAACTAGCACCTGCTTCATAAAATGGCAGCACAATGCATGGTGGGGTGCACAACATCACCGCAACATTACAAAGGGGCCAGCCTGAGCGCCACAATAGGGTTGCGAGTCCTCGCAAGCAGGAAAAAAACCCAGTTTACAGCATTTTCTAAGTAATAGGGATACTTTAGAAATCATACAATATGGTTCTAGAGTCGGGTACCCCTACCCTGACCCCTTCTATTTTTTTTACAATTCACAAATATCCCCTGGACCAGCTCCAACTTCATAAAATGGTGGCTGAAAGCCCATTGGGGGGTGTGACTCCACTGCGACATTACATGGGCCGCCACGCTGATCATCATGATTGGGTTGCGACTCCAACTGAATGCAAAAAAAAACCAGAACTCGCCATCTTAAAACTCGTAAGGGGCCTTTAACAGACCCCTTTAATACACCCATGGGGTCAAGGTACTCTTAACCTGACCCCTCCTAGCTTTTTTCCCCTTTAAACAAGAGGCCAGTATCCAAATCGTGATTGCTCTCATTCTATCAAAAATGGATTATGGAAATCCGCTTTATCTTGGCCTTACACAAAATCAGAAACATTGTCCACAGATGATCCAAAATCAAGCAGCAAGAATCATCTATCTTAAGGATAGACAATGCCATATTAGCCTGCTGTTCAAAGATCTCCATTGGCTTCCAGTGGAGCAGAGAGCTATGTTTAAAACTGGATGAATTATTATCAGAGCTTTTCAGGGAACTGATCCTAGTTTAATTTCCTCGCGAATCAGCAAGTATCTACCCCAGCGTACTTTGAGATCTATGCTAGGCCTGGGTGGTAAATTCTGTACCGCTTGCGGAATTTACGGAATTTGGGTAATTTCGCGTTCCGCGGAGAACGTGGAATTGCTCAAAATTCTGCATGCCGCGGCTTCGCGGAAGGTTTTGCTTGTTTGGTTCTCAAAATGCGTGTTCGCGAGATATTTCCCCCCAAGGACGCAAACAGCATTCACGAACAGGAAAAAGGCATTGCGAATAAGCAATTCTGAATTTCTGCGTGTTCGTAGAGATCTGTAACCATTTTGCGGAGTTTTGCGTAGCGCTACTATGCAAATTCCGGCCACCCCTAATCTATGCATCTGAATGTTTTGGCAGTGCCCAAATTCAGACGCAAATGCATTGGAGGGACTCGGTTCTCCTTTCTGGGACCGAAGCTCTGAAACTCACTACCTATCTCCCTCAGGCTTGAGGTCGATTACGTGTGTTTCAGGAAACAGCTTAAGACCTGGCTGTTCACCTTGGCTTATAGCTAGATGACTCCCTGTTTGATCTCTCTCAGATTTTCAGCACCAAGAGACAGGTCTGTGAACGTGCGCTCCTATAAATACCCATGTAATATTAACATAACTTCTCCTGCCATGTGGGTTAGTCTAGCCCTGTGCTGGAGACGCGAACCCTCTGTGACCCTAGAGATACAACTAGAAATGTCTTCAAATTAATTCACAACTACTGAACGGATTTACAACAAATCACAAAAAGGGCGCTTTCTGGACTAACAGCTACCTTCCTGCCAAATTTGGTGTAATACCTTCCTGCAGTGTGGGCTGTAGCTGTGCCTAAAGTTTCCTATAGAAATTAACATGGGAAAAATGCATTTGGGGACCCTCAGGAGGCATGGGGCCTCATCCCCCCATCAGCAGGGTGGGGGACATGTGCAGTAGTGTGCCAGGAGGCACGTTTGCAGAGTGGTGGAGAAAGGCAGTGTGGCCTCTGATGACCTACAGCAATCCAGCTGTTTGGATCTTATTGGAGGTAACAAGAGGGCTAGTTAGCCTCCTAGAACCCTCAAGAGTCAAGGGAACATAATCCCTCAATAAGTCGTGTGCCAGGGGACACATTTGCAGAGTGGTGGAAAAAGGGGGTGTGGCCACCAAAAACCTCTCTGCAAACCCACTGTGTGCGACTTGCTGGAGGTAACAGAAGGGGTAGTTGACCACCAAAGACAACTGAATTTCTTGTGATGATTTCTTTATTCAACCATGTAGTCAATTTCCTATACAGCCGTTACTTTCTTACACAGCCAACACGTGTTTCGTGTATACTGCGCTTCTTCAGGACTTTTGCTAACACAATGTGCTCTCTTGTGTCTTCCTTTATGAGTAGTTAATTCCCCCAGTCTCTTAGTATATAATCTGTACTCTCTGATTTTCTGTTTTTATGACATATGCACATATGCTGGTCTCTCTTCCCATGTAATTGATATCTTTCTTCCAATCTGTAAACCATCAATATCAACTCTATATGGAGATTTATTATCTTTTAGAAAATTCCTTTATCTGATTGCACACAATTCCTTTATGTGTTAGAGAATCTTTTTTCCTGTTTCCCCTTTTCCTTATATCCCCATGACACAAGACTTGTGTCAAATACAACACCCTCCTTTTCTATGACATCAATTATAACATCACTGATAACATCTCAAATTACATCGTTGATGACATCATTGATGACATTATCCAGGCTTCTTGATATACACTGCTCATTAAACAAGTATACCGTTAGAGCTATGAAAGTAAGTGTAAAATAGCTCAGAACAATATGAAGCATCTTTACTACTATCATACATGCTACCTCCACATGTAAAGCAAGCTTGTGTTATTTGCAACATTGACTCTATAACATACACTACAGGGGTAGCCAAGTTCATGTTGGTTATGAATCACAGATGAAAGGGTAACCTATCCTGCACACAGTACTGAATCTCTATACAACTGTTGAGGGAAATCCAAGTTCCTTTTACATAACTAATGCCCTACTATGGGCACTCTTTACCTGTCACAAATTCCTGACAGTCACTGAATCTACATTGAGAAATGAAGTGTATATGAGTAGAAAAGTGGGTACTGTTAACAGCATTTACTCTATGGAAAGAGTTTACTCTATACCACACTGTTTGCAGACAGTGAAACTCTCATGAGAAACACACCACGGTGTATTAAAAAGTATCTACTAAGCACAGTGTACACTCTATGCACAACCTGTCCAAAGATCGACTATACACTTAAAATAACCAAGGTCTGAAGGTGCTAAAGATCATACTACCTGCATTCTATATATACATATGTATATTATCTACTGGCAGTCACCAGTAGGGAGTTATAGTTAGGATCTAGCTTCTATAGGAAAAGCATTTGTTTTGCTAATAACTTTGGTGCTGTTCAACAAATGTTCATGCAATTTTCAAAACTAGTTTGCCACTCAGTTCAGCTGCTGCTTAAAGTTTTATGGTGATTTGCCAAGCGGGACCGAGAAAAAGGGGGTTCCCAAAAACACATTTTCCTCATGAAATTTCCCATAGGGATTTTGAACATGACTACAGCCCAAACCAAACAGAATTACATAACATTTGACAGAAAGCTAGAGCTTGGTCAAGAAAGAGTGCTCTTTGTGATTTGGTGTAAATCCATGCAGTAGTTATGGATTTATTAATGAAAAAGGATTAATGTATACCCAAAGACACAAAGGGTCCAAAAATCCAACAGATCTCAAAATGAGATCTGTTAGGCTACCACTGCTTCAACCAGGAAGTGGTGGCAGCATCATGGGACTCAGACTCAGCAGAGTCCACAAAAAACATCAAAAAAATGATAATAGTGAAGGGAAGGAATACCCTGACCCCCTAGGCCTGGTGTTGGGGGTCCCACAAGGAACACGCGTGGAACAAAAACATAATTGTATTTAAATTTTGCCACAGATCCACAAGAATTCAAGGATCCTCAGCTAAATTAAAAAATAAAACAAGCGTGGTAACCACACTTATTTTCTTGCCAGGTCCTGGATGGAATTGTTATATTGTAATACAGGGTAGGGGTGCACATAACCCCCCTTCCCAGACTGATTTTGATCTGGGATCCCATTGCCTGGGGCCCAGCCACCTTTGAAAATGGGAAGGGGTCATGTGTGATATATATACATATATATATATTCACTGAAAAAACATAGGTTTCAGGAACGTTATAGTTAGTTGGACATTTCACTCGTACAAAACCATAGAAATTCCCCATTATAGTTAATTCAGCTAACTATAACATGCACACCTGCAATGCACTGCTGATGATGTCACATATTACATCATTCATGACATGGTCAGTGGCATCACTAATGACATCACTGATGACATCTCAAATGACATCACTGATGAAATCATCCAGTGACAGTGTTTTTCTTTAAAGTATAAATATGTATTATATATATGCCAAGGTGTATTGAAGAATGAGTGGGTGTATAGTGTCTGGATGGAGGATTTAGTAAGTGCGTGACTGACTGTTTAAGTGAGGGTTTACATGTGTCTTACTGAATGCATGGGTTAGTGACGAAACTGTGTGAATGTCTGTATTAGTCTGTCTGTTGTTGTATAAGCTGCTGCATGGGTTGCTCAGCAGCTACATGAGTGTCTATATGGGTTATTGATTGGTTGCCTGAGTATTTGTATGGGTGCCTGAGTGTGTGTGTGGGTGGGTCGAAGGTGTATGACTCCCTGCATAGATGTTTGAGTGGTTGATTCACTGTGTATATGGCTTCAAGAGTGCATGTGGAAACAGCTGTATGGGTGGGTGAGTGTGTGTATGTGTCTGTTGGTGAGTGAATGGATGTCTCAATGGTACATGTCCAAGTAACTACATATGTAAAAGGCAGAGTATATGCGAGTTGAAGTATATAAATGACTATACATGAGAGTCAGTGATTGTGAGAGTGGCTGTATGGATGAGTGTGTACTTGCATAAGTGATTGCATAAGAGAGTAAGTATGCATTTGGTTCTGTTTGAATAAGTGATGTGGTGTGTGTATAACTGTATAGGTCAGTAAATGAAAGTGTGATTGATTCTTTGCATGACTGACTACGTATGTGAGTAACTCAGGATGAGTGGTAGTGTGAGAGTACATGTATAGGTGTATGAGTGCTTATAATAGTGTTGTATTGATGAGTGACTGATTGCATCTGGGATTGTATGGGTGAATGAGTTGCTGTGTGTGTAGACCTAGGAATCAGTGAGTACGTATGTACTAACTGGTATTGGTGTGTCAATGGTTTCGAAAATGGTAGTCTGTATTTTACAATGAGGGCATCAAAGGTTATATTAGAGTGTGAAGAGGTGCATCAGATTTTCACGTGGATGATGTCATCAGTGATGTAATTTGAGGTGTCATCAGTGATGTCATCAGTGATGTCACTGACCATGTCATGAATGATGTAATATGTGACGTCATCAGCTGTGCATTGCGGGTGCGTGAGTTATTGTTAGCAGAACTATCTATAATGGGGAAATTTCAATGGTTTTGTACGAGTGAAATGTCAAACTAACTATAACGTCCCTGAAAACTATGGTTTTTTCAGTGAATTTCTAAGGTTTTTTAAATGCTAATTTCTATCTATAACGTGCCTGAAACCTATGTTTTTTTCAGTGTATTTCAAAGGGTTTTTAAATGCTAATTTCTAATTTTAATGGCCATTAAACCTATGCTTTTTTCTGTGATTTTAAATTATCATCCCATTCTCAACCTGGTGAAAACTGCCGTTATCGTCAGTTTTCCAGCGATAGCTTCCGCTAAAAAAATCACCACAAATGAGAGCGACAACTAACGCTAATGATATGCAGAGTAGGCGTTCCCGTGTAAAAATAACTCGAAAACACCTCTTCCTGATATTTTCAACGACCAGCTAAATCTGTGATGCGATCCAAAAACAGGCGAAAAGCTGCGTTAGCAGTAAGAATTTAACACCTGCCTTTTACTGGTGTAAAGCAGGACGACTACCAACAGTATGAAAGGGAGCCCATCCCAGAGCCACATCTGAAGACCAACACATCTCATAGAGCTACTGATCATATAGCTCCGACACCCAAGAAGGACACAACACCCACCACCCCTAGGACTTCCCCCCAGGACCTCCCCTCAGGACCACCCCCGCCACTACCACCGAGGCAGCTCAGAACAGGACAGCGGACCTTTCCAAAACGGCATGGCCCCTGTGGTAAATAAAATCTTCTTTACCGGACTGAATTTCATACGGAATCTTAAAGTAAAGTAAAATAGCTCAAAATAACAAGAGGCAGAATCCGTGGTATAAGAGGTTTTCTAAATGGGCTTTATTCCATTCAAAATGGCCGACTCGAGTCGCGGCCCTCAGGTTCCGTCACCACGAGGGTTCAGGAAGTGAAGTACAATACTTTATTGACAGACATGCATTTTTATAATAAGTACATTACAATGAAACGAATGTAGAAGGCGTAACATTTGATAAGAAGAGTGACATGACAGGTACGTAATCGAAACTAGGCGTAATAAGGAATAAAAGAAACATGATTGGTTAGGATTATCAGACATAGGTGGATCTATAAGATAATACTTGGCATAGATGCGCGCGCAGCAGCATGACGTGTGATAGACGTGCAACTAGGGGGTGAAGGGGACTTGACATTTAGCTCTACATGTGGAGACGAGAAGTCTGGGGGGTCAAGTCAACCTAATCCCAAATCATATCTAACATCCTATGTTTAAAGAACTATGTTATCCACAAGGAAGGACACTCGGACAGAATCTATTCTATACTAACTGTGTGTGCGTGTACAAGCGTCTAAGTGTCTATATGAGATGCGAGGGGCAGAAAACTTTCCATGGCAACAGGGCTATGAATCACTTGCAGGAGGACGGAAAGGCTGAGTCCTTGCTTGTGAGCTAAGGGAAATGTTTACCTAAATCACTAGACAGGAATGCATCGGCTGAAGAGCAAAATAGATAATTCGAAGGTGAAATACAACTTCTTGGCAGGCAGGCGAAAACTGGCCGAGGCAGGCACCGTTAGCTGCACAGGGAGTAGGACAAGGTTCATGGATACAGATGCGAGCTCAAGCTGAAACTGTCAGAGACAGAGAGCAGGGAAAGGCTTTGAGGACAGAATCGGGCCTACTTGCCTGAACTGTAAAAATGGAGTAACTTAGCCATATAAAGTCGGTGGCCTTTTATACTTAGGAATCGAATATCCAGCCCATTGATGGCGGATCTGACAGAGAACATGTCGACGGTAGACACACATATGTTTGCGTCTTAGAAACTGGAACTGGAGGGAACATACATGTATTTGTAACATGCATATAGAACCGTTGGGGTCCAAGATAGGGGGACATAACTGATCAGGAAAATCCACATTTCCACATTCCCTCCTTGTCCCCTACTTGCCCTTCAAGAGATATCAATCTTCATCATTCCATCGATTTGCTCATGGAGCATCATTTCTTCTTCCTTCTTCTTCCGGCATTTTGAACGAGAATTTTGATATGGAATGCATGATGTGGCACACAGACCACAAATCGCTGGTCCACATTGCAGGCATAAACAACAACTGAAGAGCATAAGAAGGCCAATACCTAGGAAGGATAGAACTCTCCATCCCCAGGCTGATATCACACTCCAAAACCACCCGGACCACGTCCAAGTGCCTGGATTTTCGTGTATCTGGCTTACAATCTTATGAAGGCGCGTTATAGCTTTATATACAGATGGCGAATTTTCTGGTATGAATATGCAGCAGCTGGATCCGATGACCCTGCAAGCTCCGCCCCTATCGGCCAGGATGACGTCAAGGACAAGACGATTCTGGAGAACAACAATTCTCATCACTGATTGTTCCTCTGTCAGATTGCCTAGGGCGGCTATAGTCTCGTTTACTACAGCTTCGAGAGTCTTGGTGAGTCTGCGTATCAGCTTACTATTTGATACGGTACCTATATAGGGAAAGATACCTTTATTGAAATCTACATACTTGTCCCATGCCGTCTCAGTATAATCGACAACTGGGAGATCTCTACGCTCTCTTTTGTGTACTAAATGAACATTTCGATAATAATCAGGGGGAGCTAGGAAAACAGGTGGCAGAAGAAATGCTATGTAACAGGTACCATCCCAATCTAGAGGCAGACGCATATATGCCGTCTGGCCACATATGAAGTAAGAATGGCGAGAAGCTCTAAATGAAGATTTACCTTGATCACTATATTCTACTGTAGTAACACATTTACTATGGCCCATATGTATGGAACCAACTTTTCTCACACATAATTCACCCTTAACTGGAAATACTGACATAGTGGGCAGAATTAGTTCAACTTCGGATTTGACATTCAAAATCATAAGATTAGGCGTAAAATTACCTAATTTATACACTTCATTCTCTAAATCAGTTCCTGTTCTACTGGGGTGACCCTCCTTATTAGGGTGACAGACTTTGAATAAAACTAGATTCAGATTTCCCCATATCCAATGTTGTTGATAAACTGCTGTGTCTGGGTCCATGGAATTTAATAAACTAAACCATGCTCCACAGGAGCCATTGTGTGTGAACGGATGTGGAAAGAAAGGCAGAACTCCTTTGTTATTCTGATAGGGAGGGAGTCGGCCACACACCCAACAATTGGTCGCATTACTAGTCTGATGGGAATGATGTAACATACTAATGAAGGTATTATTGCGCAGCGCAAGTCTATAGGACAACTCATGTGGGGGTAGGTCACTAAAAGAATGTTCACCAGTTATATTGAAAGTACGTTTAGAAACAGGATAATACATATGCAACAATATACTTGCAGTAACTATTAAAAAACTCAAGAAAAACAAAATTAATAAAGTCACAATACAGTGGCTACGCAGTGATTTACAATAAGCATGTCGTTTCATTATGATTCTGGACTCTACATGATTCAGACCTAAGGGATACATGTCGGGACAGATTCAACCGCTTCACCTTGGAGAGGACTTAAACAATCAAATCGTCCGACAGTTTAGATCTGGACCTGAGTTTCTGTTTATAGAGTTCGGTGCTACTGGCCTCAGCCAAAGGTAGCTTTGAGTCAATGGGGGAAGACACACGGGGAGTACTGTTCGTGTCGGGAGGAAGTCCATGAAATTTTTTTATATGGCTGGAATGCACCCAGCCTTTCCTCCCTTCGATCTTCACAGCTGTTCTGGTCGTCAGCAGGACCAACTTAGGAAGCCTCCACCTTGGCTCCAGTTGGGTTTTCCGATCAAAATTCCTGACGAGAACATAATCGCCGGGAATTACATCATGAGGTTTCACCTCGGTGTTGTCGGGAAAAGCTGCGACTACCTGTGAACGACAAGATTGTAGTGCAGACATCAAGGAAGCCAGGTAATCTGTCAGCATATTACAGTCAACATCAGTTATTTTACGGGGTATAGGCGTCCCCCACATATTCGGTGGCCTACCAAAGATCACCTCATAAGGCGATAGCCCTGTTCGAGAGTGTGCTACCATCCTCATGTAAAATAGCGCAACTGGTAAGGCTACTATCCAGTCCACACCCTTTTCCTGACATATTTTGGACAATCTGATTTTTAAAAGTTGATTATGTCGTTCCACGAGACCTGCTGCCTCGGGGTGTCGGACACAGTGGAATTTCCACTGATATCCCAACAAGAGTGAGACATGTTTCATTAATTCGGATGAGAAAGGCTGACCGTTATCTGAATATACAACACGTGGTAAACCGTACCGTGGGAAGAATTCTCGAACTAGCTGCTTGGCAGTAGTCGGGGCAGTGTAATCTGATACGGGATACGCCTCTGTCCAACGGGAGAGAGCGCAGACAACTACGAGAACATATTTGAATCCTCGACAACGTTCCATCTGAATATAATCCATCTGGAGGACTTCAAAAGGATGGTCAGGAGGCTGAAATCCACCCTGCTCTACGGGAACACTCTTTCCTGGATTAAACTGACAACATATCATACAGGTACGGACTTTTTGTTTAGCTGCTGCTCGTAAATGTTTATTGAACCAAATGTGCTGAATGCTGTCTAGCATAGCCTTCTCTCCTAAATGTGCTGGACTGTGAACTGTAGCTATAATGGCTTGAACCATGGAATCAGGGAGAAACCATACAGATTTCTCCTTCGTCATCCATCCTTGATCTGTCTGGATCCCTCCTAGTTCAGTCCACTTCTTTATTTCTTCTGCTGTGGCATGTGTCTGTATGTCAATTACGTCAAGTGCGGGATCCTTAATTGTCATACACTGTGTTGGTGTCTGAACTATTGGCTTTGTCATGTCTAATGTGCGATTCTGAGCAGTCTGTTTAGCTGTTTTGTCAGCTAAATCATTGCCTTGAGAAATGGTATCAGTAACCTTCGTGTGTGCTTTACATTTCATAATTGATATAGCAGTGGGTAGATGTATTGCGTCTAACAAAGCATGAATGAGGGGTCCGTGCTGAATGTGGGCACCATGGGAGGTTAAGTAACCTCTCTCTCGCCACAGCACGCCGAAGTCGTGTACAACTCCGAATGCATAACGTGAGTCAGTGTATACATTAACTTTCTTATTTGTGGCTTGAATACAGGCTTGTGTTAGAGCAATAAGTTCTGCTGCTTGGGCTGACAAAGTATCTATACAATTTGTCTCAATAATTTTACTGTCTGTTGTGACTGCATACGCGGCCACTAAATCTCCTGTACTTGTTCTCATGCATGATCCGTCTACATACAACGTCAGGTCTGGATCTAACAATGGAACGTCTGTCAAGTCTTGTCTAGGTTTCGTCTTTATTTCAATGATTTCAACACAATCATGAGCTAGTGGGTCTGTTCCAATTACAGGTAATAGTGTAGCAGGATTCAATGTATTACACCGTCGGATCTCTATGTGTGGTTGAAACAATGTTAGTTCATAACCGGTAAGTCTTGCTATGGTCAAGTGTTGTGTTTGTGTTCGGTTCACAAGAACCTCTACTGCATGTGGTACTTGTACTGTCAATGGGTGTCCTAATACTATGGCATCGCTTTGTCTGATAGCTAAAGCTGTCGCTGCCACTGATTTCAGGCATGCAGGCAAAGCCTGAGCTACGGGATCTAATGTACTGGAAAAATAAGCACATGGCTTGCGTGATCCTGCTTGATCCTGAGTGAGTAATGACAAGGCAGTACCTTCGCGTTCTGTAACAAAGAGTGTAAAATGTTTGCTATAACATGGTGTTGCTAAAACAGGTGCTTGACATAAAGCTTCCTTTAGGCTTTCAAAAGCTTGTGTATGTTCCTGAGTCCAAGGGAGAACAGTCGATGTGGCTGCCTCCTGTGTGGTTAACTGAATGAGTGGTTTTGCTAGAAATGCGTACTGAGGGATCCACTGCCTACAATATGAAGTGAGGCCTATGAAAGCCCGCACCTCCTTTTGTGTCTGGGGTATTGACATGTTAGCAATTAACTGGATGCGATCTGGTGTAAGCTGCCTTCCCTCCTTGGACAGCGAGTGACCAAGATAAATAACTCGCTGGACACAGAATTGCAGCTTAGAAGGGGACACCTTGTGCCCCTTGTCGGCTAGAAAATGTAAAACTGTCAGAGAAGCCTTTTCACATTCTGACTCGCTTCTTGCGGTGATCAGCAGATCATCGACATATTGAAGCAGTGCAGTATTGACTGGCATGTGGATACTGTCAAGTTCTCGTTTCAGTGCTTGGCTGTAGATGCTGGGGCTTTCTGTGAATCCTTGGGGAGCGCGTGAGAATTTAAAGCTGCGCCCATTTAAACTGAATCCGAACAAGTATTGGCTTTCCGGATCTATTGGGACGCTGAAAAAGGCATTCTTGAGATCAATTACAGTAAAGAATGTTGCTTCGGAATCAATTGCTGTCAACAATGATGATATATCAGGGACCACAGGAAATTGTGGTACAATGCACTTGTTTAGTTCACGCAAATCAATAACCAATCGGTACACTGGTGGGGCAGTAGGATCAGTTCGTTTAAGAATCGGAATTATCGGTGAATTACATATATTGGAGTCTGTTTCTATAACTACCCCCTGGTCAATCAGCTCATCAATGATTTTCAGCAAAGCCACTACAGCATCATGCGGTAACTTGTATTGTCGCATTCGTGGTAGTACCACTCCTGCTTTCAATGTAACTCGATAGGGTGTAATATTCATGCAGCCAACATCCGTAGGGCCTTGTGCCCATAGATGTACTGGTAAAGTCTGTAGTCGGGGATCCATGTCTCTAGACACATAGTGACCTTTAAAATCACGTAAAAACAACCTTACTCCTTCCGGAGAACAACATATTATGGCTCCTAGTGCTTTCAGAGTTTTAATTCCTAACAGATTTTCTGGGCATGATTTAGTAAGCAATAAATCTGTAGTTCGTGTCAAAGGTCCTATCGTAAGTGGTAGAGGCTGTGATACTTCATTAACAATAGGTTTTCCTGAAAAACCAAGGGAAACATTTTGAGAGCCTGAGAGGGGTGCCCCTGGAACTTCACTACGTTTTATTGTTGTTCGACTTGCCCCTGTATCGAGCAAGAATTTTCTATTTTGACCTAATAATTCACTATGTACATAAGGTCCTTCTTGATCTACAGGAATCTCGATAAGCGGTAAGTCAACTTCCCTCTCTAGGCTGGTTCATGCGTAACGCTGATACTCAGGATATTCATACTGTGCAGTCTGATACATTTGTCGTGTTGTGGTTTGTGTGGCAGTAGCAGGCAACGGTGGTGCAGCTGGCACAAACTGTATTGGCTGTTGTGCGGCTGGCATGGCCTGGGAATGCGGCATAGCTCCTTGTTCATTCTGATCTTGTCTATGTGGCCGTGATCTTTCTTGTGTTTTACCTATGGCGATATTATGTTTTAGAACTGGACAATCGTGTACGTAATGACCTGGCTTTTTGCAATAATTGCATGTTCCTTTTACCGGTCCTGCTGAATCGGACTGTGTCGTACCCTTTCTATGTCCTTCAGCCGGTACTGTCTGAGACACTAGCATTTTCATTTTTGTATCTTTCATGCGTCTTTGTTCGTGTTCTTGTTCATCTCTAATTCTATTGTGATGATACTGTAACATTTGTAGCATTTGCGACGGAGTGTTACTTTGCCAGGTACTCTCGAATTTCAATATTCTATTCTTTACTGGAGGTAAAGCATTTTCTACTAATTTTGTCACAAATAAATGTGGATACGACTCACTACTTGTTTTTATACCACTATTTATTCCAAAACATTTTTCAAATCGGGCATAATAGTCACTTGTGTCTTCATCGTGCTTTTGTTTACAGGCCGTGATTGCACCCCAATCTTCCTTTTTCGTAGTTAATAAACGTGGCAGTACTTGTACTAGTAGACCTGGTAATGCTTTGACTTTATCCCCGAGCCCTGAACCTGCAGCTCGGGCCTTTTCTTCCGTTTCTAATGCTGTCCAATCTATCTTTTGGTCTCCCACTTCCCACTCTTTTTCTTTCAGTTTTTCATAAATGCCAGCAGGTAAGAGCACCTTTAATATCGTCATAATATCAGGATAGGTATACTCTCCCATCAGCAACATGTCCTTAATTTCTCGGTGGAAACCCGCTGGGTCTTTGTCATGACTTGGTACTACTTTCTTCATTTCTAACAATTCAATTTTTGATATGGGTGTGTATACAAACACACGGTGAAACTCGTTGTCTTCGCCTTTTATTGGGTGCACTTCTCGTAAGGGATTTTGTCTATCCATATAATACGGCGTTCCTTCTCTGCGGGGCAGCGAGAAAGAATCCGGACTTACAAAAAGGACATACTGTTTACGTGACACTAATATTTCTTTAATTAACTTGTTACCAGAACCTCTCCATCTGTTCGTGAGTAGTTCCGTTAATATATCAGGTAAAGGACCAGGGTCAGCATGTTGGCTCTTATATAGTATAAGAAGCTGCTGAATCATATAGATTCCAGCTAAACGTTGTTCATCTGTACTAAGGTTAAAAAACGTGTGTGCTACGGTCTCATCACCGTATTTTTCAGGACTGTCAATCCAGTGAACAGCTGATCTGGCTAATTCTTGCTCATCCATGGAATCGAGGAGGTGGTAACCCCTTCGTTCTCGTAGTATTTTATCTGCGGCTTGAAACGAATGTTCAGGAGACTTCAGATTTATTACAGGCGTCGGATACGTTCTGCTATTATTTGGACATACAGAGTGTATGGGATCAGAAAAATATCTAGTATTTTCACAGGATCTTCCTCTGCCTACATATGCTATGGTTTCTGACTGTCTTGCGGGATTCCCTGATTCGGACACTTCATCTTGCTCGAACTCGTCTGTTCCCAATCTCTCTTCATGAATACGCTCTATTTCTTTACGGATTTTTCGGCACATGGCTATTATACAATTTTTCTTATCGTGTCTCCCTTCTGATATATTCTGGCTCCATCTTGTAAGAGTAAGCATTGTATTCGGGTCTACCCCCGGACGATCTTGATTTCTGATTACACAGTTTATGAGGAAACGTAACAGTTCCCCCTGTATCTCTACTTTCTGGAATTCCATAGCTCTGTTAATACATCCTGGATCTCGTCCTGTTTGAACAAAATGATATATGTTATCTAGATGCGTAGTCATTCCTGGTAACCTCGCTAAATACTCTGCGGCTCGCCTGATACGTAATGATGCCAGGACCATTTCATCCTCTTTACCAACCACCGGGTCATATCTACAATTTACAAGGAGTTCTTTAAGCGTACGTTCACTTACGAACTTGGGTGTACGTGAATGTGCTGACTCTTGAAAGACAAGTTTATTTATTCTAGGTGGTGTGAAGGTATTGCTAGCCCCTCCCGTGGCCCCATCTGGGGCGTCGGGTGTGAATGGGTTCGTTGAACGTGACACAGCAACTATGGGCGTCGATACCACTGTAGAATCGATTGCGGAGACAGATGCGGAAACAGACGTGCTTGCCGAAGCTTGCGTCGGGACTTGCTGTTGCACGGGGACAGATACCTGATCCTGACGTTGAACCCCTCCGCCAGACGGTCTATGTGGTGTGGGGTTAGCATACTCGGGAGCTGCGTCGTCTAGATATGAGGAAAGAAAAACATCTTCTGCGGTTCTGGGATGCCCTTTTGGATGTACCCTAATTGGAAATAATGGGGGTGGCAAGTCTTTTGGCGTCTCTGGAACAGCCTTAGGTAGTCCTTCGGCTAGGAGGGGGTACATACCACTCATAAGAGCGTTTCTTTGTCTATCTACTTGTTCTGATTTCACTCGGATACCTTCCTCGATTAATAGATTTTCTTGAACTTTATTTGAACTTTCTTTACTCCTCTCTTCCTGTCTACGTGCTTTTTCTGTACGTCTATGAGATTCTTTACGCCATAATTCAACGGCGTCTTTCTGTGACTGTCTGACCTTTCTTTTCCATAACTCTTCTTCCACTTTCATGATGCACTCTGCATCCCAGGTTCCCGCTGCGGGCCACCTTTGACTTTCCGGCAATCCCTTGGTATAATCTACCCATAGATCGAGAAACAATATGGCATCTAAGCCATGCTTATGGTACATAAAATGCCCTGGGGTGTCCCTAGGAGGAATAGGAACTGCTTCTTCGAGCACCCCTTTTCTGGTAGTAATCTGTCTTAACCTCGAGAAGAGCGGCATTTCGACAACTGATCTGATACTTACTCTTGAATTCACTTAATACGGAAAACACAATAATGAACGGTGAACAATGAACAATCATTCATACCACAATATGCAAGACATTTGAACACTTTAAACATTAAACATTAAACATTTTAAAAATGACCGACGATGATGACAGTCTGCATAACTAATCACCAAGCAGAACTCTTGACAAAAACTGAATACTTCGGAATACTTGATATACTGCTAAACAGTACATATACACTGCTAAATAGTGCAGACCGGATTTGTGTACCCAAATCCGTCTTGACCGGCACAACCTATGTGCGCGTCAACACGCCTCCCCGGCGATGGTACTCACCGAGTAGCTCCTTGAAACGGAAGGCCTCAGAGAATGGACAGGACTCGATAACTGCGGACAGCGGACCCTCTGGACATCGGGATTTCGAAAGACCTGGTGGGCCTCTGTATACCTCGGATCTTGCTCTCTCAGCTAGGCTCTGGTCGGGATACTTCGCACTTCTCACCGCCTCGTCTGGGTTGATCGCAGCCTCAGTCGCCCCCGCTTGACCGGAGGGAGCTTACAGGAAATCCTGCTGGTACGCGTTTATGGTCCGTCCAGCTGCGGCAGGAGACCGGGCCTGCAACGCACCGCCGGCGCGTGAGATGAGAAAGTGTCCCTGTTCGGGCGCCATTATGTGGTAAATAAAATCTTCTTTACCGGACTGAATTTCATACGGAATCTTAAAGTAAAGTAAAATAGCTCAAAATAACAAGAGGCAGAATCCGTGGTATAAGAGGTTTTCTAAATGGGCTTTATTCCATTCAAAATGGCCGACTCGAGTCGCGGCCCTCAGGTTCCGTCACCACGAGGGTTCAGGAAGTGAAGTACAATACTTTATTGACAGACATGCATTTTTATAATAAGTACATTACAATGAAACGAATGTAGAAGGCGTAACATTTGATAAGAAGAGTGACATGACAGGTACGTAATCGAAACTAGGCGTAATAAGGAATAAAAGAAACATGATTGGTTAGGATTATCAGACATAGGTGGATCTATAAGATAATACTTGGCATAGATGCGCGCGCAGCAGCATGACGTGTGATAGACGTGCAACTAGGGGGTGAAGGGGACTTGACATTTAGCTCTACATGTGGAGACGAGAAGTCTGGGGGGTCAAGTCAACCTAATCCCAAATCATATCTAACATCCTATGTTTAAAGAACTATGTTATCCACAAGGAAGGACACTCGGACAGAATCTATTCTATACTAACTGTGTGTGCGTGTACAAGCGTCTAAGTGTCTATATGAGATGCGAGGGGCAGAAAACTTTCCATGGCAACAGGGCTATGAATCACTTGCAGGAGGACGGAAAGGCTGAGTCCTTGCTTGTGAGCTAAGGGAAATGTTTACCTAAATCACTAGACAGGAATGCATCGGCTGAAGAGCAAAATAGATAATTCGAAGGTGAAATACAACTTCTTGGCAGGCAGGCGAAAACTGGCCGAGGCAGGCACCGTTAGCTGCACAGGGAGTAGGACAAGGTTCATGGATACAGATGCGAGCTCAAGCTGAAACTGTCAGAGACAGAGAGCAGGGAAAGGCTTTGAGGACAGAATCGGGCCTACTTGCCTGAACTGTAAAAATGGAGTAACTTAGCCATATAAAGTCGGTGGCCTTTTATACTTAGGAATCGAATATCCAGCCCATTGATGGCGGATCTGACAGAGAACATGTCGACGGTAGACACACATATGTTTGCGTCTTAGAAACTGGAACTGGAGGGAACATACATGTATTTGTAACATGCATATAGAACCGTTGGGGTCCAAGATAGGGGGACATAACTGATCAGGAAAATCCACATTTCCACACCCCTCAGCCACACAATAGCTGAATGTTGTGAGATGTGGCAACCAAGTATGTGTGAAGGACACAAGTTACCCATCAATTACAATGCACATAATGCCAAGTGTAGTGGTAATGTGCTAGACAGACAGCACTGTGCAGAGCACAGACCTCTCCATGTGTATATATACTGCTGGTGTTTGTAGTGTTGTGGACAGTGGACGCAACCATGTTACCTCAGGCAGTGGGAAAGATCTCGGTCATGTAGCTGTGTTTTCCCCCCCTGTAAGCGGAAGCAGAAGCAGAGTGGGCTGGTCCAACGTACGCCACTCCATAAATAGGCCGGGTCTCTCGGTGTGGTTCACTTCTGGGAAGGGTAACGTGTCTGCCACAGCAGCAGCTCTCACCCTGCCACACCGCCGCCCTCCTCAACACAGGCCCCCTGGAACCAAGTGGCACAGCACCACAGAGTTATGTCTGTACAGACTACAGCCTTTGATGTACACTGCGGACAGAAGGGCTCACAATTCAGATCGAGTCGCGATTCCAGATGACACAGTCCATAGGCAAGAGACATTGCTCCCAATGCGGCCTGCCCGGACCACGCATCATCGCTGACTGCGCACACGCTGAGTGCTTCAGGTGCCACTAACTCAGTGCACCACAAGTCATCTCCATGTAGCCTTATCAAGGCAGAATTCATTAGGCAAAAGACATTGCTACTAGTGCGGCCTGCCTGGACCACGCATCATCGCTGGCTGCGCACAAATGCTTCTGATGCCACTAACTGGGTGCACAACAAGTCACCGCCACGTGACCTTACTGAGGTAGAATTCATTAGACAAAAGACAATTTCTCCAAGTCCGGCCCACCCGGACCACGCATCATCGCTGGCTGCGCACACACTGAGTGCTTCAGTTGCCACTATCTCACTGAACCACAAGTCATCGCCACGTAGCCTTATTAATTAGGCAAAAGACATTGCTACCAGTGTGACCCATCCGGACCACGCATCATCGCTGACTGCTTCAGGTGCCACTAAGTCTGTGCAGCTCAAGTCAGCGTCACGTGGCTGTCTGTCCTTGCTGACCGCTGCCTCCAGCCTACTCTGTGGTTAGCAGGGCTGACAATTCAGATAGAGTCACAATTGCAGATGACGCAGTCCAGTAGGCAACAGACATTGCCTCCAGTGCCGGCTTGCCCGGACCACGCATCATTGCTGGCTGTGCACACGCTGAGTGCTTCAGGTACCACTAACTCTGTGCAGCTCAATTCAAAGCCATGTGGCTGTGGGCCCTTGCTGACCGCTCCCTCTGGCCTACACAGCGGTCAGCAGGTCTCGCAATTAAAATTTAGTCTTTATTCAATAATTTCAGAGTCCAGTAGGCAACTAACTATAATGTCCCTAAAACCTACAGAATATCCTTTTAGTATCCTTGCTTCAAGAACTTATTTTATGTCAGTTATAGCTTTACTACAATGACCAAATTCATCTTGCAAGTCCAAAGGAACACTGAATGACAGTCTGCACTGCGGACAGCAGAGCTCACAATTTAAATTGAGACATGATTGCAGATGACGCAGTCCAGTAGGCAACAGACATTGCTCCCACTGCAACCAGCCCAGACCACGCATCATCGCTGGCTGCACACACGCTGAGTGGTTCTGGTGCTGCTAGCTGTGCAGCTCAAGTCAAGGCTACGTGGCTGTCTGTCCTTGTTGACCGCTGCCTCCGGCCTACGCTGCGGTCAGCAGGGATGACAGTTCAGATAGAGTCGCGATTGCAGATGATGCAGTGCAGTAGGCAACAGACATTGCTACCAGTGCAGCCCACCCGAACCACACATCATTGCAGCCTGCGCACACACTGAGTGCTTCAGGTGCCACTAGGTCTGCGCTGTTCAAGTCAACGCCACGTGGCTATGGGCCCTTCCTGACCGCTGCCTCCGGCCTACACTGCGGTCGGCAGGCCTCACAATTTAAATTGAGACATGATTTATTAATTGCAGACAAAATTGTACTCTATGTCCTTGGATTTTGTAAAGAGGAAGTGACAAAAAGCATTCCTCGATGTCTGTGCTGACTACTGCTTTCGATCTACATTGCGAACAGCAGGGCTCACAATTCAGAACGAGTTGCGATTGCAGATGACACAGTCCATCAGGCAACAGATATTGCTACCAGTGCGACCCTCCCGGACCACGCATCATCGCTAGCTGTCCACACGCTGAATGCTTCTGATGCCCCTACCACTGGGCACCACAACTCATGGACCCTTATGATAGAATCTTTTGTGTATGATTTCAGATATGCTGCCCTTACCTCAGTGTACCACAAGTCATGAACCCTTTACGATAGAATCTTTTGTGTATTATTTCACATCTTGTGCCCCTACCTTAGTGCAGCACAAGTCATGGACCCTTTATGATTGAATCTCTGTGTGTGATCCGATGATTACTATTGTTCTTGTTGCCAGCCCCAATCATTTCCTGAGGGCTGGCTTACACTCACCCCACATGCATCCAGCACATACGTCACTGTACATGTGACCCTGGTACTAGAAAGGTGCCGAGCGCATGTGCCCTTACCCAGTTCCACTATCTATCTAACTGTGTCCATGTGTTCATTATGTATGCATGATGCTGCCCCTGGGCCCTTTCACATTACATTCTGCTGTGGACAGCGCTCACAACCATGTTACCTTGGGCAGTGGGGAAAACTTTGGTTATGTAACCTTGTCTCGGTAATTTTATAAGTGCATAGGTAGAGCCTGGATCATTAGAGTACTGCAAGGAGAGTGTATAGTGAATTTATAAGTTCTTCGGAATTGACGGAGTGATTGGATAAGTACATATGTTGGCGGAGCCTAACCCTGAGCACGAGCTTGGCTCTAACTGGCTGCCCTCCATGTGCCAAAATCGGAAATTTGGCCTTTGCATGGCCCTGTATTGCTACAGCTGCAACACTCCACTGAATGTGCAATAAACATTCATATCCACACAGATATGTCATGTGCACGGTCTTTAATGTGTGGAAGTATGGATGAATGTAGGGTCAATGATTCCCCCTACCTTCCATGTTGGCCATGTTTTGGGACACCCCAGGATGGAACCACGCCCAGAGCTCCGGAGTCATTGTTCACAGCCTCTCGTAGGACTGGCATATGCCAGGCCAGCCAACTCTGCTTACGCATACAGGGAGGGACAACAATGCTACATGGCCCAGATTTTCATTTTAGTGATCTGCTGCTAACCAGTCTAGTTGTCAGTGCGCCACAGCCACTCCCTGATGGCTGTTTACACCCACACCACACCCATCAAGCACAGGCGTCACAGGACACTTGACCCTGCCAATAAAAAGGACCGGGCGCACCTGCTCCACGCCATTTCCATTTCAGACTTGGTGGCACCGGATGCACTGCGGCTGGCACAGGCACACCGCCATGGGACGGTGACGTTTGGTGCACTGTGGTAGGGGCACTGTGAGTGCTGAGCGGGGTGTGCAGCCTGCGATGATGCCTCATCCCGACGGTCCGGACAGGTCAGGTTTTGTGTGGCCTGCTGGACCACAGTGGAGGCCTGAGCCATCGAACAGCGGGGGCCTACCGCCACATGGCGTGGCCTCACTGGTCAAAGAGTTAGTGGCACCGCAAGGGCTGAGCGAGTGTGCAACCTGCGATGATGGCGGGTGCACTGGTATGTCCTCTGCCATGGTAAAATCAAGACGCAGCACCAAATGTGAGACCTGGTGGCCTGCGGAGCGGGGCTGCATGATGTGAAGGGTGCCCTGTCCGTGGGCCCCAGGCTTGAGGCTTGCAGCAGCACCTGGTGGGCCCTCTTTTCTACACGCACGTGGCATAAGGTGAGCAGTGAGGTCTGGATGCACAGGGGCGGGCAGACACCTCTGGGCGGTGGGGGTGGATGGTGGGCAACAGCCTGGGTGCACAGGGGCAGGCAGTCACCTCTGGGTGGTGGGAGTGGATGGGGTGCAGCAGCATGACTGCACAGGGCCGGACAGACACCTCTGAGCAGCGGTTGTGGATGGGGTGCAGCAACCTGGGTGCGCAGGGGCAGGACAGCGATGAAGGCATGTGTAGTTGTATGTACTCTGCCATTACTAATTCTATACTATGTTTCAGATGAGTGAGCTTGAAGGCAGCAGTATGTGTCGGTACGTGGTTGGAGACACACTGGTGGCGGAAAGGTGAGCTATGAGGGTTTTGTCCACAGTGTCGGCACTCCCTCTCCCTCTCCATCTCTTCCTTTCTCTCTCTCACACTCTTTCTCTCTTTCTCTCTCTCTTCCTCTCTCTCCCACTCTTTCTTCCTCTCTCTCACACTGTCTCTCTTTCTCTCTCTCTTCCTTTCTCTCTCACTCATTCTCTCTCTTCCTCTCTCTCTCACTCTCTCAGTCTTTCTCTCTTCCTCTCTCTCACTCTTTCTCTCTTTCTCTCTCTCTCCTTTGATGGGCGCATGACACGCAATCTTATCTTGCTTTTTGTCTTGCAAGCTGTGATTCACAGATTGTAGACTCCCCCCGACCCGGGCCTCTCGCCACGTGGTGATGACTTGAGTTCCACTGAGTTAGTGCCACCAGAGCTGAGCGGGTGTGCAGACTGCAATGATGCGTGGCCTTCATACACCATCCTGGCAATCAAGACCCGATTTCAATTGTGAGCTCGGCTGGACCGTGTGTACACCACGGCTGAGGAGCTTGCTTCGGCACATGGTGGGCCCTTTAGGACACACTACGGTGGCAGAAGGTGAGCAGAGAGGCTTGATTGTGCAGCGGCGGTCAGTCACCTCTGGGCAGTGGGAGTGGATGGGGTACATCAGCCTGGGAGCGCAGGGGCGAGCAGACACCTCTGGGCGGCGGGAGTGGATGGGGTGCAGCAGCCTGGGTGCACAGGGGTAGGACAACGATGAAGGCATGTGCAGTTGTATGTACTCTGCCATTACTGATTCTATACTATGTTTCAGATGATTGAGTTTGAGGGCTGCAGTATGTACCAGCACGTGGTTGGAAACACACCAGTGGCGGAAAGGAGAGCTGTGAGGGTTTTGTCTGCAGTGTCGGCACTCACTCTCCCTCTCCATCTCTTCCTTTCTCTCACACTCATTCTCTCTCTCTTCATCTCTCTCTAACTCCTGCATCCTCTCTCTCACACTGTTTCTCTCTTTCTCTCTCTTCCTCTTCCTCTCTCACTCTTTCTCTCTCTTCCTCTCACTCTCTCTGTCTTTCTCTCTGTCTTCCTCTCACTCTTTCTCTATCTCTCTCTTCATCTCTCTCACTCTTTCTCTCGCTCTCTCACCTTTGATGGGCGCATGACACTCAATCTTATCTTGCTTTTTGTCGTGCAGGCTGTGATACACAGATTGTCATCGCCCCCCCCGACATGGGCCTCCCACCACGTGGGGATGACTTGATTTCTACTGAGTTAGAACCACCAGAGCTGAGCGGGTGTGCAGCCTGCGATGATGCGTGGCCTTAATACACCATCCTGGCAATCAAGACCCTATCTGAATTGAGAGCTGGGTTGGACTGTGTGTACGCCATGACTGAGGAGGTTGCTTTGGCATGCGGTGGGCCCTCTTGGACACACACCGGTGGAGGAAGGTGAACAGAGGGGCTTGTTTGCGCCGTGGCGGGCAGTCACCTCTGAGCAGTGGGAGTGGATGGGGTGCAGCAGCCTGGGTGTGCAGGAGCAGACAGACACCTCTGGTCAGTGGGAGTGGAAGGGGTGAAGCAGCCTGGGTGCACAGGGGTGGGCAGACACCTCTGGGCAGTGGGAGTGGATGGGGTGCAGCAGCCTGGGTGCGCAGGAGAGGACAGACACCTCTGGCCAGTGGGAGTGGATGGGGTGCAGCAGCCTGGGTGCGCAGGGGCGGGCAGACACCTCTGGGCAGTGGGAGTGGATGGGGTGCAGCAGCCTGGGTGCGCAGGAGAGGACAGACACCTCTGGCCAGTGGGAGTGGATGGGGTGCAGCAGCCTGGGTGCGCAAGGGCAGGCAGACACCTCTGGGCAGTGGGAGTGGATGGGGTTCGGCGACGCGGGCAGGTTGAATAACCTCCAGGGGATATCTGTGTAGGAACGAATGAGTTTCTCCCCCTGTGGACGCGCCATGCACCTGATGAGGAGCTCATTTTAACATAAATTGGTGACCCCCTCTTAAATCAATACATAAGGTAGGGGTGCCTATTAAGGGTTGACCAACATATTTGTTCTCACCCTTGTGTTTTTTTCACCACACTGTAGATAGTTTTTTCGAGCACACTTCACTTCATTATAGGTCCTGACGAAGCGCCACGAGATCCTCCTGACTCAATGCACGCGAAACATGTTGACCATAAGAGTCGAGCGTAGCTAGCCACTCATCCGTTGTGAGCATATATAGCTTTTACGCCACTCACTTCCCTTTTTAATAGGTGGTTGACTGAGCCAATAAACTTTAAATTCAGATTAACCAACCTTTTTAATCACTTACATCTACACTCCCGGGCCCTCACACGCATGCACCATACGGCAGGGAACAAAAGATCTCCGACAAAGAGCCCCTGTATGGGTGCCCGTCGGGTATTGCACCGCCGACCCGACGAGGAGCAGAACCCAGATGATGAAGCATGACACCTAGCTTGCTGGGTGTGTGAGGGTTTTAGTTCCACCCTGAAGGGATTCCCTTCCCTTGTGCACTTATTTTCACTAGGTTGAAGTCTGAATTGGAATATTTTATTCCCTGTCGACTTCCTGTCCTGTAGGAACTACACATCTCTTGTTGACACAGTTGCTTAGGGCCTATGTGTAGGACCTCGTTAAAAATTGCCCACCTTTCACTCTCCTTCCTTTTGTTGAAAGTGGATGGGGTGCAGCAGCCTGGCTGCACAGGGGCGGGTCAGCGATTTAGGCTTGTACAGTTGTATGTACTCTGCCATTACTGATTCTATACCATGTTTTTGTCTTGCAGGCTTTGATTCACAGATTGTCGAGGGGTGACACGCCATGGCTGTACCTAATTCTATTTTGTTGTTTAGTTTAAATAGCATGCTTTATATGTAAATCCATAGATGACTGAGATTCTCATTCGTCCAACCTCACATGCATCTTTTTTATTATAATTGTGCGACATCACCCGATTTGTTATGTTCTAGATTTTGGAAGGTTGCTGTCACATTTGTCGGTGGTCAGGGGGGATGGTGGACAAGGAGCTGGTGGCGGGGGATGTCGGGGGACTGTTGGGTGTCCGAGCTGCAAGATCATTGGCTTCATTGCATCTGTTGTCGTTCAGGTGTGGCTGTAGGCTGGGCTCCCTTTCATGTTGCAGGTTGTAGTCCGACTTTATACCAGGTCAGAGCACGTCTAAACTTCCTGGTGCTAAGGCACCTTATTGCCTGTTTTGTACTCTCTTCGCCGATCTTGCTGGTGGTTGAGAAAGTTGCAAAGTGGTGTGTTCGCTGCTTTTTGCACGGGAATGCCTACTCTGCATCTCATTAGCAATATTTGCCAGGGTCATCCGTGACAATGCTTTTTGAGGCTGCTATCGCTGGTAAACTGGTGCTATGGGCTGTTTGCACCAGCTTGTGAATGGTGTGCTAAATGTATCACCATTTTGGTTGCGATAAAGTGCTGTTAACTCTGTGATGTGTCCTTGTGAATATGCTTCTCAGTGTTTTAAAGACCTGAGAAGTACTTGAGTGCCGCGCTGAGAGCCACGCACCCAGCGCGTTCACACAGCCATGCACTCTTAGTTTTCACACTAGGGGGCTGCACTGAGAGCTGTGCACCCTTCATATTCACACTAGGGGGGCGCTCTAGGGTCCCGACTCCAAACTTTTTTGAAAAATAAAAAGCGTTCACTTTCATTAATTTACATTCGCCTCGGGGACCCCATCCCCCGAGGCATGCCCACATATACATATCTTTCAGGTTTTTTTTCCAAGGGGAGGGGGGCCACTTCTGGCCCTGGGGACCCATCCCCTGGGGCCTGGCCTCTCTGTTGGTGACTGTGGGGGAAGCCCCAATGCCCCCACGGTCCCACCGGCTCCCCGTCTCCTGTGGGAGCTGGCATTCCTTTTGGGCAACGGGACCTGCTAACATACAGATCCCCTTGCCCAAAAGCAATCCTGCTGTGCTTCATTGAACCGAGAGCAGGTTTTCCTCCTCTCGCTTCAACGAAACAACCAGGGTTTGCTATGACAGTGTGCGAGACATGCTTCCACCCTCTCATACTAAACACCAATGTCCCAGGGGTGTGCTCCCCGTGGACAATGCAAGAGCCGGCCCTGTGGAATGGTGGTCCCCAGGCCCATCAAGGGCTCCAGCAGGGGAGCCGTGCAGCCTCCTCCCTCTATTTTCAAAACCCCAGAGAGGTGGTGTTCCCCGGGGCTTCAGGGAGCCCGCGAAGCCCCCCCGCATATTTAATTAAAGCCCCGGAAGTGGCGATCCCCGGAGCTTGGGGGGCTCCGACGCCCCCCAAAAAATACAAAACAAGCCCCTGGGAGGTGGCGGTCCCCAGGACTGCAGGAGGGCCGTGTGCCCTCCCACTCCTAATTTACATAGCCTCCAGCATTCCGGCTACCCAAAACTCGTCCCCTTCTCCTCCACATAGCACCAACTCCAGCTCCTTATCGAACTTTCCCTTACTAACGGACCACACTTTTGCTAAACTCCTTTCTAAAATCAAATCTGGCTCGCCCACTGATTGCTGTCCCCCCAGCATCCTGAAAGAAATTTTCAATATACTCCCATACCCCGCCCTTAATCGTCTAAATCAATCCCTACTTCAAGGTACCGTCCCCACCACCTTCAAAGAGGCCATTGTCATACCTCTCTTAAAAAAGATTGGCTCAGACCCCGCAATCCTCACCAACAACTGCCCCATCTCTCTTCTTCCTTTCCTGGCCAAGTTATTGGAAGCCCATGTTAACAGCTGCCTCACCGATTTCCTGGAGTAATCTGAATTCCTTGACCCCCACCAAGCTGGCTTCCGCCCGGCACATTCCACCGAGGCAGTTATCCTTACTGTTCTGGATACCCTCCGCGGCGAGGTTGACAAGGGCTCCCCACAGGCTTTGGTCCTACTTGATCTCTCGGCCGCTTTTGACAAGGTCGACCACTACCTTTTGGTCGACCGTGTCAAGGAAGCAGGAATCTCTGGCCCTGCCCTAAGCTGGATCATCTCCTTCTTGGAAAATCGATCTCAGTCAGTTCGAACGGCTCAGTTCACTGTCCCCAGTGTCCAAATCTCTTGTGGTGTCACTCAGGGCTCCTCTCTCTCCCCCCTGCTATTTAACCTCTACCTCCATCCTCTTGTCCGTTCTCTGCAAGAGCGCATTGTGTGCACCTTCAATTACGCCGATGATTTCCAACTCATCTTTCCCATCAGTAACACCCCCGAATCGGTTCACGCATTTCAATCCACCATGCTGTTCATCAGCACCTGGATGAACAAGAACCATTTGAAACTTAATCCGGACAAAACGGAACTCATTCTAACCAGTGGTATTGCTAAAAACCCTTGGGGACCCCACTTCTAGCCCGGAGAACTGGGTCAGCCTCCCGTCCCCTCCAGCACAGCTAAAAGTCTGGGGGTGCTTATCAGTCAAGACCTCACTTTGAAGCCCCAGATTAGCTCTGTGGTATCCACCTGTTTTTTTCAACTCTGGAAATTAAAGAAAATTTGCAAATACCTTACCTATGACGCTCGCATCCAAGTAATCATTGCTATGGTCATGTCACATGTTGATTACGCCAACTCAATGTACTTTGGCATTCCCCTCTATCTATCTAAAAGGCTACAGCTTATACAAAACCAGGCAGCGCGTCTAATCACTCATCAACCTAGGCATCACCATATTACTCCCATCTTAAAGCATCTTCACTGGTTGCCTGTCGTTCAGCGGAGTGCTTTTAAAATTGGCTGTCTCATTTATAAATCACTTAATGGTTTCAGTCCGAAATTTGTCAATAACATGATTACAAAATATGCCCCTACCCGTCATCTTCGCTCTGCTCAGAAAAATTTTCTTTCGACTCCCACGTTCAGACTCAAACGCACCGGCGGAGCCAGGTTTTCTACCCTGGCCCCCCCGTTTTGGAACTCTCTCCCTTCTGAAATTCATCTCTCCTCCACTCTTCTCATCTTCAGACGCCTTCTAAAGACTTGGCTCTTCCGACAGGCTTTCTAACTCTTCTTTTTGGTCCAGACTTCGGCTATACCAGCGCCATGAAACCTCCCCGGTGTACGTGCGCTTTATAAATTCTCACTGACATGACGTGACATGACAGGGAGATGGTGGTGCCCGGAGGCCCTGCAGCCCCCTGCAATATAATTATAGGATTGTTCCCGGAACCCGGCCCACCTGGGGGCTCATGTAAATAAAGTGGGGTAGCCCCCGCTTCATTTTTTTTTTTTGTCTGGATTCGCGCACCCAGCGCGCATTCTGAAGTGTTTATTTTTAAATAAAAAATTATTTTTGGTCCTGGGGTCATTGTGGGATCCCCGTGAGCAGAACTACGGGGTCAGGGTGTTTCTACCCTGCCCCCTTTTCTTCTCTTTTATTCTTTTTTTTTCACTGTTTTCTTCTGACTCGGTTCTACCGAGTCACAAGATGGCTGCCAATACATCCTGGTTTGGAGTGTTGGCGGCCAATCAGATGTGAAGCACGTGGTCGGGAGGGTGCGCGAACCCACCGCTGCTCCAGATATCAAAACTGTTATTTTTTTAATTTCTCAGCAACTACTGAACGAATTTACACCATTTAAAAAAAAGTTGCTTTCTGAATCAAGCACTACCTTTTTGCCAAATTTGATGAAGTTCCTTTCAGCAGTTCGGGCTGTAGGCTTGGCTAAAGTTTCCTATGGGAAATTGATTTATTGACTCTTATTTTTTGAATTTCTCAGCAACTACTGAACAGATTTGGAGTGCTAGAGGGCGCCTGGCAAGATGGCCGCTCGATAGAGTAGCTCTGCCGGCCAAGCCATCTAGCCGATCAACATCCTGCAGTTCCTGCCAACCATCTGTGCCCTGAACACCGTGCAAAAGTAGCGGCGACCGGTGGGCACTGATCCTGATGCAGAGCTGCCCTCTACGACGCCCGCTGGCCGGGAACGGTGCCGGACCACTTGCTGGGCCTGAGGGATGCCGCGTGTCCACCCGGGCTGGGCCTGTTGCATCGGGGCTGCGGTGAGTGCGGCGCTGTGCTACCCAGTATCCAGGAGTGGCATGCAGGGCTCTTGCGTCTCGGTGTGGGGCAGGTGCGCTCTGCGGGCCAGACTGGTATTGCTGGGTGCGCTGGTGAGCCTCCTCCATGATTCACTGGCATGCGCGTCACTGCCTGGCTCCAGCCTATGTGGTGTGCCGGCCGTGTCCCGAGAGTCACTGGCTCCGCATTAGCCACTGCATGGCGCTTATGGGTTGGCCCGGTCCGCGAAACCGTGGACTCCAGCATTCACTGTGACCGGAGTGGTGGTGATTCCACCACGGCCAAATTCACTGCTGCCAGCGTGATACCGAACTGGGACATGAAATGTGATTGCCGACTGCTTTAGCTGCCTTCCTTGGAGCCGTAATAATACAATTGTCAAGCCGACATTCCCAACAAAGCCCTTCTCCGCTGAGTGCTATTGTCTGCCTGCGGCACCCTTGACTGCGAACGAACTGTGCACCTCTTTCTGCTGCTAGCTTGGCGTGCTGCGTGTGGGTGCGACTTCGGACACCCCGGTGCCCCCAGCTGCTGTCCCACACTTACGATTACCTGCCAGATTCTGCGCTCTCTGCATCTCCATGTGATTGGCTTTGCTGGACAGCCCTGCCTCCCTCTTCCACGTGGACAGGTACAAGATCCTCTCCATTCTTCCTGTCCTTGGGCTTGATCTGCCTAGGTGTCTGAGTGACCCTGTGGAAGGCAAACGTCATATCCTCAGTGATGACCACTGCTCTTTGTGTGGATTGAGCAGCCGCGGCCCGTGGAGGGAGTTCCGTGGGACGGTAAGGCGGGGCGGGGGAGGGGCAGGGTGGGGGGTTCTAAAAACCGGAAGATGGATAATTTCAGGTAAGTAAACAATTAAATATATAAAACGAATTTCATAGCGCACGTTGCATCGCAAAATGCGATGCAGCGCACGCTACGAAATTCGTTTCATTTATTTAATTGTTTACTTACCTGTAACTATCCATATTAGGGCAAGACATTATCTGATGTGATCATAAAAATTATATACTTTTAGTTTTAATAAACCTATATTACGTTTAAATACAATTTTGCGAAGTCGCTCTGGGTGCGTGCTGCATGTGCACACCGTACACAGATCCCATGTGACCAGAAAAAAAGAGATTTGATTGGTTCATAACACTTCCTATTCTAACTACTGAAGGACCCCACCCATTTCAATCACTCTTCCTAGACCTTCCTTGGAGGAAGACCTGTGCTAAGAAGAACCTCATTTTTTTGGATTGCAGACTTGGTTTTGCTTTCACTTAAAAAAATGGCTTCACAACACCATGAATCTTCAGAATCTGAACAGTCCAACGAAGAAGGATTTGTACCAGAACCCCTGCGTCTGCAAAAGTATGTCTCCATCGTCTGGAAATTGTTTACCTATCCAGAGGGACTTAAAAAGTGAACGCAACCAAAGTAACTTGCAAAATTTGCAAAGCAGCATTATCACGTGGAGACCCCAACAAAAAATATTCTTGTTACACAGCAAGCATGCTGAAGCACTTGCAATGTTTGCATCCAGTGAACCTAGCCAAAGAGGAGTGCAGAAGACTGCAGGAGAGTCTACCACTACCACCGCAAGTTCCGAGCACTTCTGGAGCGTCCACTTCAAGTTCAAATCTGGACATACGTCCCCAATTGGCAAACGCAAAAATACACTGCATAAAATGCAATAGTTTGCTGTGCTACGGTGAGCAGTCTGTCGATTTAGTTTGCAGCAAAATCGATAACCATCGATGCTAGATTTTTTTTTTCCCCCTAAAGTTCATTGTTTTGTTTGTCCAGTTGACTTTTTTCCTTTTATAAAAAAACAAAAAAAATCAAAAAATCGTTCCAAAAATCAAAAAAATATATACAACAAAAAAAACAAAGTTATTTTCAGAACTTACTACTCTGGTTAAAAAAGAGCTAAATTTGTATGTTAGTGTGTGAAAGTTTAGATGAATGTATGTGTAGTGCATAATTGACTGAAATAATGCATTTGTAGTGTATGGTGAATGTATAAGTGCAGAACTATAAGCAAGTGCTGCAGCATGACACTGTAAGCTCTTTAGCTACAGCGTGCTGTGGTACTTCCAAAGCATAGGGATGCAACATATGTACATAAATATGTTGCAAGTCTATGCTTCCCTCTGCACTGCTGCTTAAACTGCAGCCATGTGGTGACACAGGCACCCTTGCACCATGGTGCAAGGATATCTGTGTCGTGTGGAGTTTGTTTTTGTGCAAAAAGACACACCTTCCTGTACAAAAACAATCAGTGAAGGCATTTTTCTCCTTCAATGTATGCTGTGCATTTTAGCATACATTGAAAGAGAAAAAAAGAGGAGAAATGAAAATAATTCTCCTTGTTGTGCTCTGCTACACCAATTGGAGGATGCTGCAGCATTCACACACATGTGCAGATTTATAATTTCTGATAAATCTGGAGATGTGTCTTGTTCTATGAGTGTTCTGTGCAAACACACACAGCAACACCTATAGAATGCCCTTTCAACGCAAAGTGGTATGTATGATGAGGTCGTATTTACATGGAGAATAAAAGGTACACAGACTACCTTTTCCTCTTTGCAAATATGAAAGATCGTCTTGAGCTATAACTATGTTACAAAAAGTGACATATTGTTGGCACAGGATGCTTCTAAATTTGCCCCATAAGTGCTTAGTTATTGGCAGACTGTTACAATAAGAACATATTGCTAGTTCATTGTTTGAAAAATTGCATGAGAGTGATAGGAGGTAAGCACAGAGTTATGTCTCCAAAGATGCTCAAAGAAGAATGATTGAAATGATTGCGGTTCTTTAATAGGTACAATGGGAAATATTATGAACCAATCAAATTGTTTTTTTTCAGGTCACACGATATCCTATGACAGTAAGATTCCAAAACTACATAGGTATAAACTGGGTGTTTTCAAAACTGTAATAATACTTTGTAGCTTCTTGAAGATCTGCTTGCATAGTATATAAAGAATTTAATTTGTACTAGGGTTAATGGCTAGGCCAATCCTTAACTATATGAGTAATAAGTAGAGTAATTTCAGTACTGCAAACAGAGAGCAAGATACATTTCTATGTACTTACGT
This sequence comes from Triturus cristatus, assembly GCF_964204655.1. NCBI lineage: Eukaryota > Metazoa > Chordata > Amphibia > Caudata > Salamandridae > Triturus > Triturus cristatus. The sequence continues at coordinate 419,751,404 of NC_140582.1, forward strand.
TTTGGCAAACTGATAGGACACGTTTATAGATTAGTGAAGGGAAGGGATGGGGCCTGATGTGACATGTGCAAACACACTCTGTGACGTGTTTTAAGTTAAGGAATTTTGTCTGTTTTAATCCTGAAAGTCCCTGGGCCCTACTAACCCACCATGTCTCTCTATTGAATACCATACAGGTGCGTTGCAGAGAGGTGCTCTGAAGCCATGTCCTATTTTATACCTCTCTGCAATGCAACTCTCTGACACTTTCTGCACATATCTGGTGGGTTAGTTGGTCCCCAGTGACACTCAGTATGTATGTTAACTTTATCCTGTAACTTAAAACACCCACAGAGCATCTCTCCACACATATCTACTCCGTCCATCTCCTCTTTCTTCACCTGTGTGCAAACACAGGCCATTGTGCATTTTAATACTTAGTTAAACTTACCTTCACAGTAATAGAAATAAAAAATGCTACACATTTTTTTCAGTTGTTTTTTATAATCTAAATTTCAGAAAATTTCATATTTTAGAATTAGGATCCGTGAAAGAGAAGAAAAATATAGTTATAATATATAATAATATATTTTTTACAACACAGCATCATTTTAACATTTTACAAATTATTTTCTTTGCCTTTTTTGCTGTTCTCCGAATATATTGAATTTCACTAGAAACAGTGATTTCAATCGTACTCATCACATAACAGCGGGCAAAAAAAAACAATCAATAAGATTGTTTACAAAAAACAAGACTACATCCTCAATAACATACCATATAATACAAATCACACATATATAAAATGCTTACTCCTAAGAAAATTTTCTAACTTAAATTTATAAACAGTGTAGGTGTTGCTGCTTAAAAATATACGCTGAGAGAATGTTCAAGAAAAAGTCCGTAATTCAAAAATACACCTTCCTCGAGGCCAAATGGTATTATTGAAATCCTTTTTATTTAAATTGTCCAACAGTAATCGTATTAATACATATTAATAAATTCCTCAGAGCCCGAATTATGTTCCTAAAACTTTGGCTTTAAAAATATTAAGTAGGACTATGGTAATTCGCATGGCAAACATTGTTTAAAAAGCAACTGAGCATCATTACAATATGTCCAGCCTTTATAACATTTTAAATAGGCAGTGCTATGTCCAGATATTGTGGAAGGACCATCATAGAAAATTATTGCTACTGCTACAAAAGTCCTTCCTAATATTGATAGTTGACTTGCTACAAAATGTTTTATTAAAGTGTCCAATTTTCTTCCATCAGCTGTACAACGTTGCATCATTAAAATTATATATTGTCCATATCTTTGTATAAATAATGTTGATAACATTTCTGATTTGCATTAGCTACACGCCATGTTGTGATTTGCTGCTTTAACTAGTTTATTGAAAGACACTGATTTACGGTCTGGTAATGTCAAATATATAAATCTTTCAGTGTCTATGTTAGTGCTACATGTAAACATAACATTTTCACAATAATGTTCCCAGTTATAACAAAGGCCAAAAAGATTTTCAATTTCTATGCCTTCAATTTCCAATACGGCAAGCATATACATTAGAAATTCTTGAGCATCTTGTTGGATATTCTGCGTAAATTGTGTAGAACCAGAACATACATACAAAAGATTACGAGTATCACAAACGCTTTGTATTTTACTTTTATCAGTTCTCAATTTTTCATAAATACAATGCAACAAGGAACAAAATCTTTTTTCCCGACTCTCCATAATTTGCTGTTGCAAACCTTCAAGAAAAAAACAACATTGACCACTACATTAGCATAGCAGTTGACACCTGAACTATTTTCAAACTGATAACGAACAATCTCTTCAACAGTGTCCTTTTTCTTTTTGCTTGCAATCACAACATTATCTTGTTTTTTTCCTTCTCTATACCTTCACTACAGATATTCTCATACCTTCTTTTTTGACCTATCACACGCTTTTCAAATACAGGATATTGACCTAAATTGGGAGCATACACTCTTCTTAACCTATTATACTCTTTTACACTGTTTGCATCTGCAACAACCTTTGTGTCATCAAAATCAATCAAAAACAAACCAGATAAAGTTCTGACTCGGGACAAAGCAACATATGCCATAACCTCTTTAAACACGGTACTTCCAATGTTCACCAAAGCATTTTCTACACTTAAACCTTGAGATTTATGAATAGTCACTGCATATGCCAGAGAAATTGGAAACTGTTTTCTACGGACATATAAATCTTTAACAAGCAAAAAACGAACTGAACAACGACCAATTTGTTTCACTTCTTCAATCTGATCAAATTAAATTTTTAAAAATTCAATACCATCTTTATTATGATAATTAACAAAATCCACAACTTTGCCCATTGCTCCATTAACTAAACCTTTTTCTACATCCAAATTACGCCTTAAAATTACCCTACAGTTTATACATACAGATAGATTCTTTTCTAAACCAGCAGTTTTAGATATTGATTTTTCTAAAGAATCCAATTATGTTTTCAACTTTTCTGTCAAAATAGTAGTGATTCCTTCATGCTGTATTTTATCAATGGCTTCCATTTTTATTATTTCTTTATTTTCCAGCTTCAAAAGTTGTTCGTTGCACATAGAACACTCACGCAGTATTGGCATTAAGCAGATTACAGATTTGTTTTCTTCAATTTTCATATATATTTTCTCAGGAACTCTATTTTCATTTGGAAACAAATTGGAAAGTAACCGACTCTGCAAAGCTTGTTTGCCATGTTCTGTCAGTACTCCAATTCTTATATCTTGAAGAATAGTTCCATAATCAACATCATTTGCCTGTCGCATATTTGTAATGAGTTCTTTGTATTTAAAATATGACCAAATGTTAACGTTTCCAACACTACCCAGAAACTTTCTGGTATCTTCATGCACAAGTGTTTTAAATACTGGTTGTCCTTTTATGGGAGTAAGTTGCAGTAGATCTCCAAAAACTATGACATGTTTTCCTCTAAATAACACGTCGTACTCTGTTTTAAGAATTTGCTGCATTCTTAAATGCACAAAAGCAAGCAGTAAGTTTGAGACCATGCTTACCTCATCAATAATCAGACGTTTCATTTTCTTCAGCACTCTTGAAACTTCACAACAAGCTTCTCCATATAGCTTGTGATATTCCAATTTGTTTTCATGCTCCACTGGTAGCATAAGTAAACGATGCAATGAAATTCCTTTAATGTTGTGTGCTGCCAACCCAGTTGGAGCAGTTACAACACAAGACAAATGTGACTCAGTTGTTTTCTTTAGATAACTGGTGATTACTTTAATTAAGAAACGTTTTCCTGTTCCAGCTTGTCCACTCACATACATTCGGATAGGTTGAAATTATGTGCATGTGCATTCTTTCTTTTCATGAAGTAATCCATGGTCAATCTGCTGTCTCACTTGCTGATATATTTCTTTCTGTTCAACATTTAGTTGTTCTTCCAAGTTTGCTAAGTCCATAGTATCTTCTTGAGCTTGATGCATTGCTGTTTCAACCTCATTTGTGGCGATTGCTGCTTCATTTTCAACAATTGGTTGTCCTAGTGGATCTTGACTCAGCGTTGCAGACATTTGACTGTCTTGAGAACTGTCTCTAGCAATCTCAGCTGCAATAGTAGCATCTTAATTAATTTCATCATTCAACATTTTGCGATAATTTGCAAAAACTGTACATTTTATGCTATCTTTACAAGCATTGAAGGAATCTTCATAGCTCTGAACATCTCCAATCTATTCCAATTCTGAACACCACGGTTTGAAGAGTTGTAAAAGTGCTAAATACTAAAATTCCCTTTTATCAAAAGTGTCACAACTCAGTTTCCTGTGATTAATCAAATTTCCTTTCCTTCATTTCACCAAACATCCTTCGGAACCAATCACTGCATATTTTTCTTCATTGATGTTTTCTGTAGTATTCCGTTTAAAAGTGTCGTTTTGCAGCACTTCATAGAGACATATGTTCTCAAGATGATGACTTCTATTTGAATAATATGTGTCCAACATATTTGTTTTCACAATATCTGTACTTCCCGGATCTTTTTCTGCTAAATATTCGATTTCTTATACAGATTTAAGTACTTGATTTCGCGTTGCAGCAAGAACTAGACTCACCCAAATGATTGTTCTAGATTTGGAGTATAGACTTGCAGATGATAACCGATCTGAGCATTCATACGCTCCGATTTCTCGATGGGATAACATCTTCAAACTGAAACTGTATAATTTCTTACTTAGACTCTTCTCATGAGAAATCTCTTCCCACATTTCTTTCAATTCCGTCTTTTCTGATTTTGTAATGTAGGATGTTAAATATCGAGCAACAGCAATGGAATTGTCCGCAACATATTGAATATCCATGTTAGCATTCCACATGGACAGAATTACCAGATTGTAATCATTTATGTATCTTGACTCTTTGCTTCCTCTTAAATTGTAGGTATTTTTTGGGGACTTTCTTGTGATGGTATGTCGAATAGCTGACATAAACCTGTTTACTCTTCCTTTAGATATTATAGGACGTGGAAAAGCACAACGAAATTTGGTATAACACTTTTCCTTAGACTTGTACTTTCGTCGACAGTATTTTCCACAATGATGGCTTTGGAAGTTGTTTTCTTCTGGGATTTTGGGTATAGCACATGTGGCATATTGTTCAATAAAAGACAAAACAGTATCATATGAATCTGTTCCGAATTTAGGGACATCCTTGATCCATATCAGCATATGTATATGAGGAGCACCTCTTGCTTGATACTCCTTTCTCCAAAGGAAATCCACAACTTCTCCAAGAGGAGGATTTTTTTTATTGCAGATAAAAGACATCATAGCTCCAAATCTATGATTGAAATACCTACATACATTAACTGGATCCAAAGAGCACAATTCATCCCAAGCGTATTCAGCACAGCTTAGGGTAAGGAACCATGTAGGAGTTCCTAAGTTCCTTAGCAGATATTTAAGTTCTCCATGACGACGGTACCAATACTCATTAGTGCCACGCTGACATGCCATCAGATTAATCAGCTGAGATTCTAAATGATCATCTCTCTGATGTACTTTATCCATAAATTCCTTTGCAGAAACATTTTGTAGACGTACTCCTGTTTTCAATATATGATTGACTGCATATGAAAGTCCAGACAAGTCACTTTCAAACAAAAGATGAAATATATATGGAATACATTGTCGAAATCTTGGATCTTCTGCATCCAATCTTGTTGTCCGATATTCAGATGCAGGAATCTGCACAGGTAGTTCATCATATCGTCCTCCTTTTCCTGTTGGGAACAACTGCGGAAAACAATGAGCTTCCAAGCTTTCTTCCCATACACTCATGGGACTTCCCTTTGCTTTTTTCATTTGGAATAACTCAATAGTATTCCCCATCACTTCTTTTAAATGAAGTGGACGTACATTGTAATGTTCATAGATTTCTTCACATCTGGACATTTCCACTTTTTCAATTTGTCCACTTGACGTTTCAGTATCTTCTGCTAAATCTATTTCTTCTTCTCCTACATACACATTTCTATAGTACTCATTGTTTTTTATTAGATACAATGTTGCCTTTTTCACTTTCCTAACATCCACTAACTCTTGCCAGATTTTCTTATTCTTAGTAGGAACGTCATTAACTAGAATAACTAGTGGTTGATTTTCTACACTCTCTACACCAATAGTTTCAATATTTTTCTTTAAATCTAGAGGTAAATATATATCTCTTCCTTTTAATCCTCTCTGTAAATCTGAAGGAGGCCATTTACCTGTTTTAGGCTCCATATTAACAATAGCCTGAAACGGGTGCACACATTGAATGAGAATAAACTCATAGGTATTTAAATCTATCAGTTCTGTAGGAATAGCAACCAACTCTAGATTATTATGACCAGCTCTAGCGGGCATTTTATTCTTATCTAATTTGTTATAACAATATTTGCAAATACGCTGGTCAGAACCCAAATCAAAACAATGCTCAACCAACAAATAAGTTGCAAATTCCTTCCACTTATCATTATTTTCTCTTTCGCTTTTTAAATACAGAACAACAGTTCTAGTCTGATTTTTATAGTGAGTTCGCCGACAAAAAATACAAGAATATTTGGCCTTTCACCTGAAATCACCTTAAACTTTGCAATTTGATCTTCAAATTTTTTTGTATTACTATGTTCAACATTCTCTTCAACATTTTCTTCTATTAATGTATCAGTTTCTGCACTCTCTTGTTCAGGACTAAAGTAACAAAACTCAATTTCATCACAAACCTTCATCACATTTGACTACTGATCCACGCATTTAACATTAGTGCTGGACTTTTTGCATAATACAATCTTCTGACTAATTTCCGCATTTGAGTATGATGTACTGCTAACATCCAGAAATGGTGAATAACATCTTGACATACTTTCCTAGAAAGACACGCCAGAGAATGACCTTGCAAACCAGTATTTTTTCTCACTCTGCAAGGGTCTAGTCCTTGCAATATCTTATGCAAGGGTCTAGTCCTTGCAATATCTTAATCTTTGTTTAACAGATTTTTTACTATATGCTCGTAAGAAATTGCGTAAAATATCAATAGATTCTTGTCGTACACTACAAATACTACTGCAATCCCAAGTGTACACTGGGGCTTTAGGATGTCTACCTAGAACTTCATCAGCTATCACTTCTGCATTTCTGGGAACCATTTTCTCTTTCTCAATTGGACAGCCATTTGTAACCTCATAAGCTCGACCACTGGTATCAACTGCATGCAGGAAATCATTGGTCTGAAAATAACTCTCTTCATTAAAGAAAGGCTCAGAACTTGAACTGTGTTTCCATTCACACAAAAAAAATCACAAAGATTAGTTCTGTTAATTATTATTTTACTCTTACTTTTGGCCTTCATTAAATATATTGGTTTAACTAGTGATTGAATTCTGTTTAAAACTAAAATAAATAGTTTCCTTTCTACTTCAAAAGCCTTTTCAACAATGGATTCAATATGCTTCTTCTTTTTATAAAATACTGCTCTTTTTCTATATTTGTTCATATCTTTCAGCAAATTAAGAACCACTCTATTGTAAAAAAAAGTTTACGGATTTCTTTGTACTGATTTTGCCTTCTTTTACCATATTTCGAATCTTTTGCATGTAATTTTTTTTTTCCTGTTATTCATTTTCTTATGTCTAGTCAAATCATTGTCATTAGTTTGCACATTCCGCACATTGTTTGTAGGCTTTGAAAGTTTTTTAATGAATTCCTTGGTTGTCTTACCGGAAGACTTCTTCTTTTTAGCCACATGATGTTGGTCGTCCAATACTTGTTGTTGAATTTTCTTTGAATAATTGTCCTTTTTCTGTCCTTTTCTCTTTCTTAATGTTTCAGGCATGATAACTTAATTTTAATAATGATAAACAATATCTGTAAAAAATAAACATAAATAAATGTATTTTAATAAATGTATAAATTGCAGTTTTCTATTACTATACAAACACATTCTATATAAAAACCATTTAACCACTTTCTTTTGTAATCACTAATTGAAATTGTAATTCAAGGTGTAAACATAACTGTATAGGTGATTACACATCTGCATGTGTAATGGACAAGGGTTTGAACCAGTGTGTATGATTAGTACATGGTGCTGAAAGGGTCACTATGGGATTGCAAGAGAAGTGACAGGGTGTTTGCTGGAGTCTATAAATACTGACTGGGGAATTGTAGGCCTAAAACACAAGCATAAACGTGGTTAGAGGACGACATGCTTAGTGCATATGACTTTAAAGCAGTCCATGTCCTAAGTCCTGGCTTCCTGCATGAGTACATGGATAGTGACTGAATGATTAGAGTAGTAGAAGGAGAGACACTGGGTGAATTTATAATTGGTTTAGTTTTACTATAGTGAACAGATTAATACATGGTGCAGAATGGGTCAGTAGAGGAGTGCAAGGGCAGTGTATGTAAACTGACTGGGGAATTGTAGGCCTGAAACACAAGTGTGTAGGTGGTTAGAGGAGTACATGCATTGTGCATAGGAGTTTGCACCACTACAAGTGCTAAGGCCCTGCATCACTGCATGAGTACTTATGTACTGATTCAAACATTACAGTACTACAAGGAGAGACACTGGGTGAATTTATAATTGGTTGAGTTTTACTTTATTGAATGGATTAGTACATGGTGCTGAAAGGGTAACTAAAGGAGCGCAAGGGCAGTAACAGGGTGATTGTAGCAGTGTATGGATAGTGACTGGAGAATTTTAGGCCTGAAACAGAAGCATAAAGGTGGTTAGAGCACTGCATGCATAGTGCTTTGGAGTTTAAAGCAATCCATGTCCTAAGGCCTGGCTCGCTGCATGATTACATGGATACTGACTGAATGATTCGAGTAGTACAGGGAGAGACACTGGGTGAATTAATAATTGGTTGAGTTTTACTGCAGTGAACAGATTAATACATGGTGCAGAAAGGGTCACTAGAGGAGTGCAAGGGCAGTAACAGGGTGTTTGAAGCAGTGTATGTAAACTGACTGGGGAATTGTAGGCCTGAAACACAAGTGTGTAGGTGGTTAGAGAAGTACATGCATTGTACATAGGAGTTTGTACCAGTCCAAGTGGTAAGGCCCTGCATCACTGCATGAGTACTTATGTACTGATTCAAACATTACAGTACTACAAGGAGAGACACTGGGTGAATTTATAATTGGTTAAGTTTGACTTTAGTGAATGGGTTAGTACATGGTGCTGAAAGGGTCACTATGGGACTGCAAGAGAAGTGGCAGGATGTTTGCTGGAGTATATGGATACTGCTTGGGGAATTGTAGGCCTGAAACACAAGTGAAAAGGTGGTTAGACCACTACATGCATAGTGCATAGGACTTTAAAGCAATCCATGTCCTAAGGCCTGGCTCGCTGCATGACTACATGGATACTGACTGAATGATTAGAGTAGTACAAGGAGAGACACTGGGTAAATTTATAATTGGTTGAGTTTTACTTCAGTGAATGGATTAGTACATGGTGCAGAATGGGTCACTAGAGGAGTGCAAGGGCAGTAACAGGGTTTTTGAAGCAGTGTGTGTAAACTGACTGGGGAATTGTAGGCCTGAAACACAAGTGTGTAGGTGGTTAAAGAAGTACATGCATTGTGCATAGGAGTTTGCACCAGTCCAAGTGGTAAGGCCCTGCATCACTGCATGAGTACTTATGTACTGATTCAAACATTACAGTACTACAAGGAGAGACACTGGGTGAATTTATAATTGGTTGAGTTTTACTTTAGTGAATGGATTAGTACATGCTGCTAAAAGGGTCATTACAGGAGCGCAAGGGCAGTAACAGGGTGTTTGTTGGAGTGTATGGATACTGACTGGGGAATTGTAGGCCTGAAACACAAGTGTGAAGGTGGTTAGAGTTAACTGGTTTGTAATTCTACCAAAACTTGAGAACAGGAAAGGTTTTTAAGCAGTTATGTGTCTGCAAACACATGAAATACCCAAATGCTTCTCTCGGAATGGTTTCTAAATGCACACAGACTTATAGTGTGATTCTAAACAAGCAACACTATCCCTTGCATTTTACCAAAACACATTTACTAGTCTAGAAGGGGTAAGGTGAGTGCACACATTCCACATATTTTAGTACTGTATTTTAGTGTAGAAGCCTGACTCATTTTACAAATACATAAGCTATGACTGGTTTCTAATTCTACCAAAACGTGAGAACACAATAGGTTTTTTAGCAGTTATGCGTCTGCAAACACATGGAATACCCAAATGCTTCTCTCAGAATGGTTCCTAAATGCACACAAACTCACAATGTGATTCTAAACACGCAACACTATCCCTTGCATTTTACCAAAACACATTTACTAGTCTGGAAGGGGTAAGGTGACTGCACACATTCCACATATTTTACTACTGCACATTAGTGTAGAAGCGTGACTCATTTTGCAAATACATAAGCAATGACTGGTTTCAAATTCTACCAAAACATGAGAACAGGATACGTTTTTAAGCAGTTATGTGTCTGCAAACACATGAAATACCCAAATGCTTCTCTCAGAATGGTTCCTAAATGCACAAAGACTCACAGTGTGATTCTAGACAAGAAACACTATCCCTTAGATTTTACCAAAACACATTTACTAGTCTAGAAGAGGTAAGGTGACTGCACACATTCCACATAGTTTACTACTGCACATTAGTGTAGAAGCCTCACTCATTTTGCAAACACATAAGCAATGACTGGTTTCTAATTCTACCAAAACGTGAGAACAGGATAGGTTTTTAAGTAGGTAGATGTCTGCAAACACATGAAATACCCAAATGCTTCTCTGACATGGTTCCCAAATGCACACAGACTCACAGTGTGATTGTAGACAACAAACACTATCCCTAGCATTTTACCAAACAACATTTACTAGTCTACAAGAGGTAAGGTGACTGCACACATTCCACATATTTTACTACTGCACATTACTGTGGAAGACTGACTCATTTTGCAAATACATAAGCAATAACTGGTTTCTAATTCTACCAAAACTTGAGAACAGGATAGGTTTTTAAGCAGTTATGTCTCAGCAAACACATGAAGTACCCAAATGCTTCTCTCAGAATGGTTCCTAAATGCACACACACTCACAGGGTGATTCTAGACAAGCAATACTATCCCTTGTATTTTACCAAAACACATTTACTAGTCTACAAGAGGTAAAAGTGACTGCACACATTCCACATATTTTACTACTGCACATTACTGTAGAAGACTGACTCATTTTGCAAATGCATAAGCAATAACTGGTTTCTAATTCTACCAAAACTTGCGAACAGGATAGGTTTTCTAAGCAGTTATGGGTCTGCAAACAAATAAAGTACCCAAATGCTTCTCTCAGAATGATTCCCAAATGCACACAGACTCTTGGGGGCCGATTCACAGAACTAACTTAAGACAAAATCCTAAACTTACTACTTTTGGTATTCACAGAAGTTAGGATTTTGTCTTAAGTTTGTCTTAAGACAAACTTAAGACAGAGTTAAGACAGACTTAAGACAGACTTAAGACAAACTTAAGACAAACTTAAGACAGACTTAAGACAGACTTAAGACAGGCTTAAGACAAACTTAAGACAAAATCCAAACTTAAGTCTGTCTTAAGTCTGTCTTAAGTTTGTCTTAAGTCTATCTTAAGTTTGTCTTAAGAATGTCTTAAGTCTGTCTTAAGTCTGTCTTAAGTCTGTCTTAAGTTTGTCTTAAGACAAACTTAAGACAAAATCCTAACTTCTGTGAATACCAAAAGTAGTAAGTTTAGGATTCGGTCTTAAGTTAGTTCTGTGAATCGGGCCCATAGTGTGATTCTAGACAAGCAACACTATCCTTTGCATTTTACAAAAACACATTAACTACTCTGGAAAAGGTAAGGGGACTGCACACAATCCACATGTTTTAGTACTACACTTTATTGTGGAAGCCTAATTCATTTTGCAAATACATAAACAATAACTGGTTTCTTATTCTACCAAAACGTGAGAACAGGATAGGTTTTTATGCAGTTATGCATCTCAAACACATGAAATACCCAAATGCTTCTCTCACAATGGTTCCTAAATGCACACAGACTCACAGTGTGATTCCAGACAAGAAACACTATCCCTTGCATTTTACCAAAACACATTTACTAGTCTAGAAGAGGTAAGGTGACTGCACACATTCCACATATTTTACTACTGCACATTAGTGTAGAAGCCTGACTAATTTTGCAAATACATAAGCAATAACTGGTTTGTAATTCTACCAAAACTTAAGAACAGGATAGGTTTTTAAGCAGTTATGTGTCTGCAAACACATGAACTACCCACATTCTTCTGTCAGAATGGTTCCCAAATGCACACAGACTCACAATGTGATTCTAGACAAGAAAAACTACTCCCTGCACTTTAGCAGGAGACACACATTACTCTTATGAAAAACAAAATGCACCACATACATCCCCTCACAAATTAATAAATCACCTTTCAAATTGTTTTGTAGATTAAGAAGTATGTCAGTCACACACCAGAATCTCTGTATTGTACTGCTATCGGGAAAAACAAAGAATGGCAAACTTTCCCTCTCATTCTGCACACATATACATGTAAATATCAAATCACATTGCTTCCCACATTAATTCAAAAGCAAACACACATTTCTATTGCTTACACATTTCAACTAGGCCTGGGTGGCAAATTCCATTCCGCTCGCGGAATTTGCGGAATTTCGGTAATTTCGCGTTCCGAGGAGAACGCGAAATTGCCCAAAATTCTGCTTTCCGCGACTTTGCGAAATTTTTTCTTGTTCGCGTTCTCAAAATGCGTGTTCGCCAGATATTTCTCCCCGAGCACGCAAACAGCAACTGTGAACAGGAAAAAAGCATTGCGAACAAGCAATTCCGCGTGTTTGCGGAATTTCTGCATGTTCGCGGAGATTTTTTACCGTTTCACGGAGATTTGCGTAACGCGATTACGCAAATTCCGCCCACCCCTAATTTCAACACTTTCCAATTGACATAAGTTTGAACCCTACCCCCAATCTGCCTTCTGCCTGTTACCATAGTAACAGTTCATGGAACACTCAACTGAGCACACAGGTCACAAGTTCAGCACACAGTGTTGCTAATCAAAACAGCAAGTGTGCTTGACTTTTCAATATATCAGCTTATCCTATGTAATGTTTCTTTCAAACAGCTTTTGTTAACCAATAAGAAACATGCTTTTAAAAAACAGAAACATGCACCCTAGTTTTCAGTCTAGAATGTTCTCAAACAGCCAATCTTTTCTTTTCATTTTTCAAAACTGCATCTTATCCACCATTTTAGAAAAATCTTAGTTTTCAAACTGTCATTTCATTTACAGAGACCATTTGAGTGCATCCAGACCTCCTCTCAAGATGCTTAGAGTGTAGATTGTGGGACACAGCTATATTTTCTGGAGCCAACGGTATGCAGAAAACAGAGGCATTGACAAAGACCTAGCTCTGCCAAATGTAGATATTAAATGGATTGGACAGAGAGGGTTAAAGTGGCACCAATTGATGCCATTGGTTAAATCCTTTTTACATCTCCAACACCCTGACCTCATAATTGTGCACTGTGGTGGCAATGACCTAGGCACTTTAACTGGGGTAGGTCTGGATATGCTTATGAAGGACACCTTTGGAGAATTGATGTCACTTTTCCCCCAAACTGCCTTTGTCTATTCTAACATATGCCAAAGGCAGAAATGGAACCAATCAATTTTGTCCACAGATTGAGAAAGCTAGGAAACATGTCAATAAATCTGTTTCTGCTTTTCTCCGAGATTAGATGATGGGGTCCATTTACCACAACAATCTGCGTTTCATTATGGATGGCATCGATAGGAGAGATGGTTTACATTTTCCAGATGAGGGTAACAGAGTCTTTCTCATGAACTTTAGACTCTGCATCGGTACTTACTTGTAGGTACCAAAATCTGTCAATAAATACAATGGCTCTTTTTAGAGCCACCCAAGATCTAAAGACATAAGCTTGATGTATATCTGAAAACATATTTTTTTTATTTTTGCTTGGAGTCGCGCTCCCAACACGTTAGGAGTTGCACACCCAACGCGAGACAAAATGTGCAGCCGACACGCTAGAGTCACGCACCCTACACGTTAGGAGTCGTGCACCCAATGCATGCACACCAGGGGGCCGCGCTGAGTGCCGCGCTGGATGCGCAACTCCTTATTTTACCGTAAAAAAAACATTATCACCCATCACTAATTTCTATTCTCCCCGGGGACCCCATCCCCCGGGGCTCATATATGACATTGGGGACCGTGGGGAGAGCCCCAATGCCCCCACGGTCCCAGCACGCTCCCCACGTCCTTCGGGAGCCAGCATTGTTTTTTCGCACGGGGAGCTGCTAACATGCAGCTCCCCATGTGGAAAAGCAAAATGGTTTGGATTTTGAAAGAGAGAGCAGGTTTCCCTGCTCTCTCTTTCAAAATCCAAACCAAGTTTGCTATGACAGGGCGGAAGCCTCGGCTCTCGCCCTGCCATAGCAAACAGCAGTGTCCCGGGACACTGCAGGAGCTGGCCCATGTCACTGACCATGCCAAGGGTGATGTAATATCCGAGTTCATAAGCAGTGCATTTTGGGGGTGTGAGTTATCGTTAGCTCAGCTAACTTTACCTGTTACGTTTCTCTAGTTTTGTACAAGTGAGATGTCAGCCCAACTATAACATCTCTGTAGTCTTTGGATTTTTCAGCGAATTTGTAAGTTTTTTAAAAAAAATGTTATTTACTAACTATTACATCCCTGTAACCTTTGGTTTATTTTTTTAAGGAATTTCTAAGGTTTTTTGAATGCTAATTCCTAACTATAACATTCCTTTAACCTTTGTTTTTTAAAGTAGTAGTCATGTTTGCAGAGTGGTGGAGAAAGGGGACTGGGCCTCTGACCAGCTCTCAAGAATCTCGCTGTGTTTCACTTACAGAAGGTACCAGGAGGGCTTCTTTGACCCAAGGTCCCTCAGAAGTAAAGTGGACTTCATCCCCTAATCAGTAGTGCACCACAAGCTGTGTTTGTGGAGTGGTGGAGAGAGGGGGGGGTGGCTTTCCAAGACCTCTTAGCAATCCCTCTGTGTGGGACTTATTCAATCTCACAGGAGGAGTAGTTGGCCCCCAAGGATGTCCTTGGACACCAACTACCCCTCCCATTACCTCCAGTAAATCCCATATAGCAGGATTGCTGAGAACTGATAGCAGCCCATGCCCCCTTTTCCCACCTCTCTGCAAATGTTCCTTCTGGTGCACTACTAGTAGCAGGATTCCCCTTGGCTATTGATGGTACTTGCGGGCAAACTATCCCTCTTCTTACCTCCAGCAAGTTCTACACAGTGGTTTTGCTGAGAGGTACTCGGTGGCCACGCCCTCTTTCTCATCCACTCTGCAAACACACCACGTGATGCACTACTAGTTGGGGGATGAAGTCCCCTTGGCTCATGAGGGTCCTTGGGAGCCAGTTAGCCCTCCTGTTACCTCCAGTAAGGCCCACACAGCTGGACTGCTGAGAAGTCGTTAGAGGCAATGCCCTCTTTCTCCACCACTCTGCAAACAAGCCTTCTAGCACACTGCTGCTTAGAGGAAGATGTCCACTTTAGTCCTGAGGCCCTCAGGATGCAAGGGGGCATCATCCCACCCACCAGCAGTGCATCAAAAGGCATCTTTGCAGAGTGGTGGAGAAAGTAGGCATGTCCTCTGACCCCCTCCCAGCAATCCAGCAGGGTGGGCCTCACTGGAGGTAACAGGAGGTCTTGTTGGCCCCTAAGGCCCCTCAGCAGTCCTGGGGACGTCATCCCTCAACCAAGAGAGTGCCAGTAGGTGTGTTTGCACAGTAGTGAAGCAAGGGAATGGAGCCGCTGGCTAGTTGCTTGCTTTTTCTTTTATTTTTTAGGAATGGGGCTACGTGGACCAGTTCCCTGGACCATTTTTCACCCCAGTGACCCCATTCCCCGAGGCCTGGCCATTTCTTTTTTTATTTTTATTAAAAGGAGGAGGGCTAGCAGCCCCGCTCATGGGCCATTTTTGGCCCCGGGTCCCCCGGTCCCCCGGGCATGGCCACCTCATTGCAGACCACATAGGGGAGCCTGAAGGCCCCTGTGGTCCCTGCCAGCTCCCGCCTCCTGCAGGAGCCAACAGAGCTTTTACACACAGGGAGATGCTGACATGCAGCTCCCTGTGTGTAAAAGCAAAGTGTGCTCCACTTTGAGCATGCAAAATCAAACTCCTCTTGCTTGGTCAAAGAAGTTTGCTATGCAAAATGCAATGTCCCAGGGGTGGGCACCCTGGGACATTGCTGGAGCCAGCCCTGGGGAGTGGCGGTCTCCAAGGCCATCTAAAGCTTATGGAGGGGGCCCCCCCTCCATTCTTCAAATTTGCCCCGTGAAGGTGGTGAACCCTGAGATTACGGGGAGGCTGTAGGGCCTCCCATCTTTTTTTTTTTTTTTAATAGGCATGGGTCCAGTGGGCCTACCCGCATTAATAATGATAGTAGCCCCAGGGAAGAGGTGGTCCCTTTGGCTTTGATAACACCTCGGAGGAGGACCCCGGGCACTGCCCTCCTATATAGATTATATTCCACTGGGTCCTGGCCCACCCCAGGGGTTATTTTAAATTTATTAATATTTTTACTGCGAATAGCACACATTAGCAGCAATAAAAGAAATGCTTTTATGTGATGGTGGTGTCCTAGGGGGACCCAAGACTGTGACTTAGGGGTTGGGGAATTACTACCCTGCCTCCTTTTCTTTATTTTCACTTTTTGGGGGGGAGATTCAGTGCAGCCAAGTTGCAAGATGGCTGTCAACACTTCCTGGTTGAAGCGTTGGCATCCAATCAGAGAAGTGCATTTCCCTACATGAGCTTGTTTTTGTTCACGAAGACCTTGTCGCCAGAGATAGCACTTTAATTTTAAACTTTAAACTTAATAACACACGGGTGGGGGTGTGTGAACGGGGTTGCACGGTGAGAGGGGGTCGTGTGGGGAGGAGGTTCAATAATAAAAAATAAAAAAATTAAACCTACCTTTCCGCCGGCGCTTGTTCCGCGTCTTCATTGCTCCTGCTCTCCTGGCTCCGACAGGAACAGGAAGCAGGCAGCCACCTCCCCTCCCCTACGCCAATCACAACGCTACAGTGGAGCATTGAGATTGGTCGGGACGCCTCTCTGCCAGGGGCTGTAGGGGATGGCATCTTCTCCATGTAGGCTGCAATTCAGCCTGCATGGAGAAGTGTAGAGTGCACATTACTGATTTGGGCAGCCCAAGAGGGCCAACCAAACAGTCTTTGCGCACACAGGAGTGGACAAACCACTGCTGTCCTGCCCGGTTAGCTTCGCCCACACGCCCGCCCACAATGCGCAAAAAAACATAAAATGGTATTAACCAAAAGTTATTGCCATTTTATGCTTTGGCTTTCTTGCACTGCGAGAAAGCAGTGGGGTGACGCTCCTCCCCCTAGTGGAGGAGCCACTCCTGGCTCAGACTTCCAGCTTCCTTCCAGGCTCTGGCACGGGCATGTTTTACTTTAATCTTCCTTGGGACAAAAACGCCAGAAACAACCTTCATATGGTTAGCAGGTTGGAGCCTGGCTTAGGAATGATTACCACGGACCATTTTCTGACTCAAGCACCTAACTAAACATTGAAGTGTGAAAAAGCACAGTTTTGTGCAGGGACAACCCCAAAATAGTAGGGTCGATTTTAAGTTAGCCAACTTAGACGCGGAGGCACTGGGTGAGCTGATATACATGCACCTAATTTCACTAGTTACAACATATTAGTTGTCCCCGGAATATTCCAAGAATGGGGAATAACACGCCGACAAGAAATTTCCGGGTGAAACTCTGCATGCAGGGTACTCTCTAAGAACAGTTGCGTTAGCCGTTATCATATAGTCACAAACGCCTTAGCAACTGAATACGCTGACATAGTTATCAGATATTTTTATTTGTTTAATGTTCCACTTTAATCTAGGCCGATTCGCTACAATAATACCATAAACCAGTAGAACATTCAGTAGAAATATATAACGTTTAATCTGTGAGATATGCCTTTGTCTTTTGTCCTTGTCCATTGAGTGTGTTCTGGGTGACGTGTTTTGTCTAAGATAGCAGAGTGTCTGAATTCAGACTCAAGGCGTGTTTGTGTATGAGACAGTCAGCCTCAGTACAGACTTATGCAATTTAGGATTCAGCTTGATTGGTTTAGGCTGAGAGAAGGGATACATTCCAAGGGTGCTACTTTATCAGCCAAGGCATTTGTCAAGTTATTTCTTTTTTAGCCCCTGGCTCTGACCAGACCAACCTGTTTTCTAAGATAGTAATAAAAAGATAAGGCGACAGGCTTGGAAATTCTCATTTATATTCAGATGAAGGATTCGTACTGCACGTTTTCTTTACTTTATATCAAATATGTAATCACGAGTTTGATCGAAAGCAGGAAAAAGTTGAAAAAGCCTGTTATTTGTAAATTCTAATACTGGCTTTGCCAAATAAAGTGAATAATATAAAGGATGCGTACAAACAATCTAGTGGTTAAAATGTGATGTTCATTTGTATCTAGAAATTTAAGACAGGCAGTGAATAATGGATGCGATTCTTTTAGAATTTTAAATGAATGTGACATGTTTCTGAGTGCCTAAGATAAAAACACAGCGAAATGGAAACTTTATGTTTTGGCTTTCATTTTTACTTTCCTGAAAACATTTAGATATTCTGCAAATCAACACGCAATATTACAATTATTACTAGCGTACATTTTAGATTTCTTTTAAAAAGAACAATGCAAACTGTATATAGAATCCACAGCTCCTAGTCAGGTCGATGGTGAGCTCCCTCTAAGGTTAATTGGCTATGGGAAGCCATCCTAACATTTTTTTGCCATCAAAAAGTTGTGTACTGGTGTTATATAATATTAAATAGCATGGGGGAAAAGTGGACCATAATGGATGCCACAGTGTGTCACGTGATCTGAAGCACAAATACTCTTCGGATCGGATTTGGCAGATGGGTGTGTCTATAATAAACGTGACGGATATCCCATACCCCTTATTACAAATTCATTTGATCCTATTGCACCTTTAATAAGGGGGTTGGCATATCCACCCTTTTTGTGACATAGCACTTGTGGGCGCTCTTTTTCTGCCTTAAATACTATTCATGAGCGCATCCACAACAAGGACTGGGAGCAATGGAGTCCGTGAGCGGACTTTAGTGCTCCCCGACTAAAGCTGTCACTCTGTTCAATTCAGTAGCAGGTGGTAAACACTCTAATAAGAATGACAGACCTGGATTGTAGGTTCAAATCTTTATGTAAAGAATTATAGGCAGGCTACAAAAACATAAGCAGCAAAACATATACATCATAAGTACAAATATCTCTACAGTTCTCGTGAAATCTGACATACATTTTTTCTTCACAGAATGGCTTAGGGGAGGATGATTCCCATAGATATCTACGTCCTTTTATAGTACCTTAGACAAAGACAGTCATACATTCTACATGCGTACACGTTTCTCAGGATGTGCACAAATAGTGAATAGGCAACAAGAAACGATCTACCATTGAATAGCTTTGAGAATTCTCTCATGTATTGAATGTGCAGACATTCTCATAGTTAGTCCAGCTGTCCAATGGATACATTGTATTCCCATTGCCTCGGACAGTTAAAACGTTCTTGGACCAAAGCAAAGAGTTATCTGGGAACAGTTTTCAGTTTATTAGGCGCAGTCTTGCAACCCTTGATTTGGAACGTAACAAACAACAACAAGAACATGGGATTTCAGTGACGTCAGAACAATATGGAGGACACTTTAAACACAAATCAAATTAGCATAAGCCCAAATTGCAATGTACTTGAAGGGAAAGGAGAGCAACTTCCACACACTTCGAAACTCTAAATCTGGCCCGAGTGACTTGATAACAGAAGCCAGGATGAAGAAGCCTCCTTTACCCCTGCTACCATAGATAACCATTTCAAAGAAATTACTTTGATCAATGGTGTCAAAAGTAGGCACAAGACTGAGAAGCAAAGAAAGAGCAGCGAACCTCCTGTGGACTGTATAGAGAAGGTGCTCCCTAGCAACAGGGAGGGTGATTTCATACTTCGACCCAGGCATACTACATGTCGGAAATTTCTTAGTGAACTATGCAATGCAAGATGTGTCATGAGCTGTTTGTCACTCCTCTCTCCAATAGCTTTGCAGAAAAGTAGCACCAAAATTGGTCAAAAAATAGAAGGTTCTTGTGAATGGAAAAACCCTTCTTTAGAAATGGTGACACTCATGCCTGTTTTAATCATTCAGAAACTTTCCAGTACAGCAGAAAATATTTCAGAATTTACACAATTGTAATAGTAAAATGTATTTCTACAATAAAGAAGGGCAGAGGCACTCTCGAAGTAGGTTGTGTTCATGTCAGATTGCATTTCCTCCAGTGAAAGAAATGTTTAACACTGATGCACAAGGAGAGAGACTGAAGTATAATCAGGAACCAAATCAGACTTCATAATAAGGGATTACTCTAATCCTTTCTCATCTATTAGAATACTCTGGCAAATAGGCTCTATCTGGCAAATAGACTCAATCTTGTGTTGAGTAGTCTAAGCAGACAACGACCCCTGATCAGAGGATTTATTTTAAAAGAGTTCTAAAACTACGCTTCACAAGAATTTATATAACTCCTTGGTGTTGTTGAAAGCCTCTTTTACCCTTTCTTTGAGTTAGGACTTGCACTATGGCATCCCTCAAAGGGGAGAACTGTTCACAGACATCATTTAAACAGCTGTTATACTGTTTGTTAGACCTGGCGTCTGTTGGCGTGGTCTCCCTGACCTTTCCTGCTTCTGACCTCCGGTTTGGACATTGTTTAGCTGGTGTAGGACTTTGAGCGCTTTGACACTGCTATTCAGTGCCAAAGCATGGTACTGGTCATATCTAAACTGGTGATTGGTGAATGCATGATTGGCTGATTTGAGTTAGCTGTAATTCCCTGTTCAAGAGGTAAGACATGTGCCTAGGGCATGTAACTCAAATGCTCCTCCATGGGCCTGCAGCACTGGTTGCACCACTCATCGACATAGCTCTTCAAACGTGACATAGTTTTGCCATTATGGGGCCTGTGTGTTCAACTTACTGTTACTCGGTTCAAACACAATAGAGAGGCAACATTGAACAAGAACATGAGTAAGGTCAAAATGATGCATGTACAACTCAAATGAACAGAGAGGTCCTTTAATTGATTCTTTAAATCTGTATTTCAGATCTTCCGTTAACATAAAGTTGTGCACAGCCAGAGTGTTTTGCCCAGTTATAGGCTTCTTCAGGGCAAAAAAACCATCATGTGTTTAATCCTGATATGTGATGCATGGCTCAAGACACACGGTGTCATAATTCACATGTGATTCTCTTGGGACACAATCCAAGTAATGTGCTGTTTCTCTTGATTTCTCAATGCCAGGGAAGGGTCAGTCTTAGCAACCATCCATCCATCCAGGGCCATGCCTGGCAGTCAAGGACTCACTCACACGCATATGGCATCTTCGTGCACCATCCAGGAAAGTTGCTGAGTCTGTGGGACCCAACCTGGTAGCCTAGAAAGTCTTCGATCTTGAGATCAGGAGGATAAAATGCCGGACAAATCGGCCTCAGTCCGTGGTTGTTGGCTCCGTCTCCCCTGACCTATGCCACGAGGTATTCTGTTGTGGAGAACATTGTGCCTGGACCGGAGGGATCTCATTGTGCCATGTGGGCACACATGGCTGGCTGGCTGGCTGGCCACCTGGAGCAAGTGCGGCTTGAACCTCTGCTGGATGGGAAACATTTCTCCAAATGGGAAGCGCGCAAGCTTCCAGAGTAAACGCCTTTTTGCTATGGGGAGTGAAGAACCAGAAACCTTATGGGCCTGGCGGCACAGGGTACGCCTTAATCTCCTGGGTTCACCTGCTTCAGCTAACAGAGACACGGGGACACTCTGTCGGCGTAAAAGATCAGATTGTATTAGCTGCAGCTAGTACAGTTGTCCTAGAAGTACACACGGTATGTTCTCAGGAGACTGCCACTTCACTCCGTGGCGCACAATCTTTTATAGTACATAGGTGACATATACATTAACCAAGAACATACCTAAGACATACATGAAAAACCAATAAGAAAAGTCTGGAAGTAAGTCAGAGCCAATAGAAAGGATTGGAAAACATAGGTATCGAGTAACCCGAAGAAGCCTCTCCTCCAACTGTGTTTGCCATCCCTCCCACAGGTTAAAGTATTAACGTGTCCACAACTGACTTGCAGGTGGCGAGATACGTTTGTGTGTTTTGGAGGACAGTTGTGAAACGAAAGAATACGAGCAGAGGACAGTGAAGGCCAGAAGATAAGATAAAGTCAGAAGAGAATAGTGTGAACCAACAGATAGTTAAGACAGGTATTAGAAAAACCAGACAGGGATTAGTGTACTCGGCCAGTCTCTAACACCAGCTTTGTAAACAGAGGCACAAGGCTATTTTGACACAATATTGCAGGAAAAGCAGAAAAGACTTAGTTCGTCGTGTTGCCTGAGTGAGGGCAATACAAAATGGCGGCGGAGCACAAAATGGAGGATCAATACGATCGTGATCGAAAATCGAATTTCCTCAGACCCTCCTTTTGCCAGAACTCAGGCAAGATACACAGACTCACGTTAATCTGAGTCGATGTTGATAGCCATGAGGTCATCGAGCTGTTGCTGTAACATCATTCTCATATTCTCTGTTCTTTGTGTCTTGGGTTTTGGGATGCACACAGTAGCACAAAGGTCGCAGATGGCGGGACCACAGTGCATACAAAGACAACAAGAGAAAATGATGGCTAAAACCATACCAAGGAATGTTAGCACTTTCCAACCCCATTTGGACTGTAGTCCCCAAAACCATCCCAATAACGACCAATCTCCTTCGTCCTGATGAATCGACTCGGAGATTATATGTAATTTAGAGATGGCCTGGTATACTGTTGGAGCATCATCAGGTATATAAATACAGCAACTTGATTTGATCAATTTACAGACTCCACCACGATCTGCAAGAATAACATCTAAGGCAACTCTGTTCTGCAAAGTCATAAGACGATCCGCTTGTAGTTCTGCTGTAATATTACTCAAAGCTCCTACAGTGATGTCTATAGTAGTCTCTACAACACAAACCAGTTGTCTCATATTCCTGCTGTTTGCCATAGGACCCCAAAAAGGAAGAAATCCTTTAAGGAAGTCTCCTCCCTCTTGTCCTGCTGTGTCTTTGGAATCAATAATTCCTCTGCCATATCTGTTTCTATGAAAATTTGAAGAAGCAGTGTATGTAGGGGGAAGAAGAAAAGCTATATAGCAAGTTCCAGAAAAATCAGTTGGCAACCAGGTATAGGCTCTATCATGACGGATAAAATACGTGCCTTGAGATGGAACTAACGGCGGCGAATTCTGAGATGAGTGGATGTATGTATGGGAACAAAAACTTTTTCTCTGTTCAATGTCAGTAGTCTGGCCATTTATTTGCAAACAAAAATTGCCTTGATGAGGTACAGTCCAAATTGGTGGAGATTTTCCCTGTTTAACCTTATCACTAAGGCTAGTGATATAATGAGTGACATAGTATATGCTTTACTCTCATCAGCAGAAATTTTACTGTTTTCCATGATTTTGGCCATAGCTACCATTCCCTTTATCAATGAATTATGACTGAAATCTGGTCCACCAATATAGGAACTGACAGGTCGTTTAAATCGGCTTTGATAAGCATTGGAGAAAATAACAAAATAATCCCAAGCAGAACCTTCATAAGAGAACGGAAGGACTTAATATGGCATCCCTTTTTCTGTGGTATGAGGCATTAGTCCACACACCCAAAAATCGGTTGTATTAATTACTAATTGGTGTTGGTGTAATAACTGGATAAATGAATTATTGTAATATTCAATTCTTCTAACGAGTTCATGTTGAGGAAGTGTTTGAAATAGATGCGGAGGGATAGTAGAATAAGAAGGCACAGTAAAAGAAGAAGGGACAACTTTTTGCTGCATAGCATGAACAATCCAACCTATACACGCCAACAAAATACACAATACTATAAAAACACATAAAGTTATACCACAACAACTGTATATTATTTTATAATAATTGTCTTTCGTTTTGCTCTTTCTCTCTCTTTCGCCTAATGTAGTTTCCATCTTCTAAATGGATGCTCACGGCAATCTTCTTTAATCACTTGGTCACGATTGTCTGCCGTCCTATGACACTGCAAGTCCTGCAGGCCTATTGCCACTACTCAGGTCACAACCAAGACTCCTACCGTGACCCTGCAACCGGGATAGAAACTACATGGAAGAGAGAATCTCAAGTTTTCTTCTTCAATCTAGGTCTTAAATCGTAATGAGCCTTATCAGGTACAGTCTGATCGTGAAACAATGTTCGTGGATTTGTGGTATTCAGACGAAAATGTGGTGGTACAGCTTCTTGGAGAATGTTGTCGTTTTCTTTTTCTGACAGTGTTCCATTCAAGCGTGCATCACTAAAAGGTATAAATCGGGGAACCTTTTCGCTTTCAGAGTCACTTATACCTTTACGGACCCACTGATCAAAGGGCAAAGGCAAAGGAACCTTCTTGCAGTGCACGCCGTGGATCCAGTTCTTCTTTCCTTCAACCTTTACTGCTGTTCGAGTAGTCAGGAGAACCTGACGGGGCTCTCTCCAGCGAGGCTCCAAATTCTTCGTCCTTTGGAAATTTTTCACACAAACCCAGTCACCTGGTTGGATGGAATGACCTGAGTCTGTGGAGGCCTCTGGCAAAGCGCTCTGAACCTGTTGATGGAGAACACATAATGTAGTTGTGAGGTCGTGTAAATAATCTATCAACATCGGGTATGGTATATCAGAGTACTTTTTAGGGCAAGGGACTCCCCATACATTAGCTGGGTGTCCGAAAACTATCTCATAAGGGCTAAGTCCCAAACGAGAATGCACAGCCGTTCTGGTGGATAGAAGAGCCAAAGGTTCGGGCATCGGGCCAACTAAGGCCTGTACTAGCCTGCACTTTCGCAAGCTTAAGCTTTAAAGTACCATTGTAGCATTCCGCTAGACCCGCTGACTGTGGATGGTTTGCCGCATGGAACTTCTGTTTTATTCCAAGACCTGCACAAACTTTTTGCATGACTTCGCCCACAAATTCGCTCCCATTGTCACTCCAGACAATGCGCGGCAAACCAAATCTAGGGAAAAACTCCTTTAGAAGTACTTTGGCTGTAGATAAAGCAGTATTGTCTTTCAGGGGGTAAGCCTCTATCCATCTGGAAAAGGCACATACCACCACTAGAGCATATTTGAGATTGTTGCATCGTTCCATGTGAATGTAATCGATTTGCAACACCTCAAATGAATAGGTTGGAGGAGCAAAATGACCTGCTGGAGTTGGGGTTCCCTTTCCCGGATTGTACATTAAGCAAATAATGCAATGTTTCACTACATTTTCTGCACCCTTTGGGATTCCTTCGTTTTGCCACACTGGAGCCAGAAGCTTGCATATTCCTTTTGCACTTAGGTGGGCTGGACCATGCGCCATAGTAACTACAGGTAGTACATAAGCGTCTGGTAACAGCCAACGTTGGTGCTCGGACAATTCCACCCAACATCCCATCTCGTCTAACATTCCTGTACTTTCTTTCCACTTTCTCAATTCTTTCTCTGTAGCCTCTTCTTGAATTGACTTCACACTTTCTACTGTGTTCTCACACATTCCTTTTTCTCTGACCCAATTTGCAGGGCCCGCAACATACATGCGACTTGTAGCATCTCAAGCTGTCTTTTTCGCTACCTCATCCGCAAATGCATTCCCGAGACCAACTTCGTCAGTAATCTTCTTATGTGCGCTACACTTCACAATTGCTATCTGGGTAGGCAAAGCAAGTGACTCAAGAAAGTCAGTCACCAACTGACCATGTTGTATCTTAGTGCCGTGGGAAGTAAGGAATCCCCTTTCTTTCCACAAGCGTCCAAAATTGAATGTCACACCAAAAGCGTACTGGCTGTCGGTATATACGTTCACTCTTTTTCCTTTGGATAACACACACACTCTGGTTAAGGCTATCAGTTCAGCTGCCTGAGCTGAATTATGTCTGATGCGTGCTGTTTCCACGACTGTATGTAAGGTAGTAACAGCATAGGCTGAAGTTGTCTCTCCATTAGGAAGCTTAAAACAAGAACCATCTACCCATAGCGTTCCATCCGGATTCACTAATGGCGTGTCTGTTAAGTCAATTCTACCCTTTGTCTCTTCCTCAGTACGGAAGAAGCAATCATGTTGTTCTTGAACACCTTTCTCTTCTGGAAGAGGCAACAAAATAGCTAGATTTAAAGTATTAAATCGCTTGATATGCACGTGACTAGCCAAGAGCGTCAGCTCATATCCAGACAAACGAGCACTCGTAAGATGCTGTGTTTTTGTTCTGTTTAGCAAAGTATCCACTGCACGTGGCACCATAACAATAAGAGTATTATCTAGCACCATTCCAGCAGACTGTCGAATAGAAATTGCTGCTGCTGCTGTTGCTTTAAGACAGCTAGGCAATGCTTTAGCTACTGGATCTAACGTAGCCGAAAAATAAGGCACATGGTCGTTGTTTATCTCCAAATCGCTGTGTTAAGACTGACAACGCACAACCTTCTCTTTCATGAACATAGAGCGTAAAAGGCTTACTGTAATCAGGAGTACCTAGCACAGGAGCGGAACACAGAGCAACACGTAAATCAGAAAAACTCCTCTGACATTCGTCAGTCCATGGAAGGGGCTGAGGCGTATCTTTCAAGGTGAGTGCCAACAAAGGTTTGGCCAACAGAGAGAAGTTAGGGATCCACTGTCTACAATAGGGAGTAATGCCCAGAAAGGCACGTACCTCTCTTTGTGTGGATGGCACAGACATTTGCGCAATAGCTTGGATACGTTCTGGAGTTAATCGTCTTCCCTCCTTTGATAAGAGATGACCCAAGTAGGTAACCTCTCGGCGAACATATTGCAGCTTAGAAGGTGAAACCTTATGATTAAGATTGGATAAGTGTCGCAACAATGCAACCGTCACATTCTTACATATATCCTCTGAATCAGCAGCGATTAACAAGTCGTCCATGTACTGAATGAGAGCAGCACCAGACGGCAAGGAAAAAGCATCAAGATGACATTTCAGAGCTTGACTATAAATAGAGGGACTTTCACAATAGCCTTGAGGTGCGCGTTTGAACCGGAAGCTTCGGCCTCCAAGAGAGAAGCCAAAAATGTCCCTACTCTCTTCGGCAATGGGAATACTAAAGAAAGCATTTTTCAGATCGATAACAGAAAAACAAACCGCTGTAGAAGGTATCATCGTCAACAACGCAGTGATATCTGGGACAACAGGAAACTGTGGTACAACAATTTTGTTTATCTCCCGAAGATCAATTACAAAGCGATAAACAGGAGGCTGAGAAGGATCAGTGCGTTTAAGAACAGGAAGAATAGGGCTATTACATATGTTACCTCTCGTTTCCTCAAACAAATCCTTCTGAATCAAATCATGAATGATTTCCAAAAGCGCTCTTTCACCTTCAGTGGAAATTCTATATTGAGGAACGCGTGGCAATTCAGCATTGGGTTTGAGAGTAACAACATAAGGTGGAATTTCAAGACAACCAACATCATTTTGACCCGTGGCCCAAAGCGTTGTAGGAAGAGAGAGCAATTCAGGTGGGAATTGATCTTTTGACAAATACATTGGATAAGTCAGTTTCTGTCCTAAAGTAAGATATACACCAGAAGGAGAGCAATATATTGTTGCATGCGATCTTTTCAATAGATCCAAGCCCAATAGATTCTCGCCGCAACCATTCGTTAAGAGAAGCGGAACTTCTAAATCATAAGGGCCAATTGAAATAGGCAAAGGGCAAGAACCGGATTACGAACTGGGGTGCCAGAAAAACCTACAGATATATTTGTTAAGCCAGACAAAGGTGCCCCAGGGAGTTTTGAATGAATGATAGAACTTCTCATCGCACCAGTATCTAAAAGAAATGGCTCTGAAACACCCATTGTAGTGACATTAACATTAGGTCCATTCTGATCTACTGGAATCGACACAACTCCCTCGCTTTGTCCATGGCTGTCCTAGTTAACATGAAGACTTTCATTCTCGCCTTCAACATAACAATCCTCATTGTAATACTGTGTAGACCGAGCGTTTTGCTGATCAAAGTAGTTCACGGAATTAGTAGGAGGAAGGGAACGCTGTTCTTGGGTCAACATACCTCGACCTCTACCTCTGTTTGCTGACTGGAGGCCACCACGACCTCGTGGAGCAGATAGTGTCCCATTGCGCTGTAATAAAACCGGACAACTATTCTTAAAATGGCCTTCCTCTCTACAATAGGCACATTGATTAAGACCTAACAAAGGTCGCGGAGTATATTGCTCAGGCTTTTGATACACCCTCTGAAACTGTGGAGGCTGTTGAAACTGGGGCTGAGCATAACGAGGTGGATAAGTCTGTTGCAAGAGAACCTTAGTTTTCAATTCTTTAGTCTTTTTCTCTTGCTTATCTCTTTCTTCTTTATCTCTATTTTCATAATATTGAGCAGTAGCCAATATCTGGGCTGAAGAGGAAACAGCCCATGAACTTTCGGAGTCTTTCAACTTATGCGATAGCTCGGGTAGTAAATTGAATACGAACTTATCTACAAATTATCGCTGTCCACCCTCTGTAGTCATGTCCTGACCACTGTGATCAATGAATGTCTCCTCGAAACGAGTGAAGAATTCGGAGACACTCTCATCTTTCTTCTGTTTACACGCAGTTAGTTTATCCCAGTTAACTCCCAAGGCAGGCATCATCGTTTTCATTAATGTAATAATTCTACCAGGGAGTTCTGAAATCAAAACATCAGGCTTCGCACCACCCACTTGGGCTCTATTTGCGGCAATTATAGCATCCCAGTCTCCACCTAATTCTTGAGCATGATTCTCCTTATGAATCCTAGCCCATAACGCTTGTGGGACTACATTCCCCATCAACATATCAATATCTGCGAAATTCATAATGCAGGCATCAACAGTCTGTGACAATTCTTTATAATAACCTGCAGGGTTTTTACAAGGATCCGGTAGAGACTGTTTAAGAGCCAAAACTTCAGATCTTTTCCAGGGCATATGTACCCATATTCGCTGGAAGTGAGCAGGAATAGCTTGATTAGCACCTGCTGCTGGAACCTCTTCTCTCCATACCGGAGGAACCTCTCTCATTGGCTAATTTTTCAGTGTCAACCTAACTGAGGGATCGGAGTCAAGAAAAGTCTGTGAGGTAAATAAAGTTCTAAAGGTAACAAGTGTCTTTACAGCGTCCTCAACCTTAGAACCCACAATGAGTCCCTTATCAAAATTAGCCTGAAAATCTAACAGACCCTGAGGAACCGAACCCAAGTCCATATCCTCCCAACTTTTAACAAGAGTATCACACATAACATTGAAAACATATCTCTGCGTAGGTGCATTCCACTGTGAGAAGGTAGGCATAATGTCAGGTACACTATACTGAGGACCCTTCTCAATCCACTTGCGAGCGGCGAGAGAGTCCAACCTTTCTCGTTCTTCGGAAGCTGGGAACTGACTACGAGACTGTCTTCGAGAAAATGCCGGAGACACATTTAACGCCTCAAAGAAAGGAGATAATAGACCAGAGACCGTATCTGTGAGTCGGTTACGCATAGACTGAGAATTTGACATAAGGATAGGGGACAAGGTATTAGGCGAACTAATTAGAGAAGAATGAGTAATTACCGTGGGAACAGAGGTCAAAGAAGATGAAGGAAAAGGAGTCGAAGGCAAAGCTGGCAAAGGCGGCAATACTTGAGGGAGCAAATGTGGAAGAGCCGGAGCAAGCTGAGGCGCAACTGGCGGCTGAACAGGCTGTAACAATGGGGGTGCATTAGCACCTTGTACATAGGGCGGAGGCAATCTCAATAGGTGTGACATCAAGGGATCTTCCTCTAAGTCCTTTCTTTTGCCAGAAGGGGAAGCTGGCAACATCGGATAGCATTTATCTATTGCCATACGATGCTGTCTCTCTGAAATTTCCTTCGCATTGTTAACTTCATCATCTTTAAATTGCTGGGCAGCCTGTATAATTGTCATACCCTGTGCTTTCCTATCTTGTTTTTCTTGCTTAATTTTTCTCTGTTTGGCTTCCTTACGCCAAAGGTGGAAAGAGTCAAACATTGCCGGCCGGACTTTTCTTTTGAATAAAATAGTTTCCAAATTATCTAGTATGTCAGGCTAAAAAACTACCATTTTCTGGCCATTTTAAAACACCATCATTCTTCGTGTATCGAATCCATGTCTCGTTAAAGGCAATGGGGCCAACACTATGTTTAGAATAGAGCTCATAAGTGGGAGTTCCAACCGAAGGAATCGGACAAGAGTCCTCCAGCCGGGAATCCCTATTACAACCGAAGCAACAAAGTTTCTCAAACTTAGTCAGACCAGGCATCGTTATTTCACTGGACTGCTCACAAACATCAAGGGGGTTAACTCAATTAACACAGCACAAATGTACTTACCCCTCGGCTTCGGTTATTGCAATACCCGAATCAAAGACCCAAAGAACCTAAGAACCAAAGAACCAAAGAACCAAAGAACCAAAGGACCAAAGAACCAAATGTGGGAGCGACCAGTACTTAACTAAGATGTCTTCTTACACCAACAGAGGCCCGTCTATCGTCTCGCTTTACCATACATCACCAAAAAGAGGGCCAAGGCAGGGCAGCAGTCAGGGCCGCAGTCGTCAGTAGCCGCCAGGAAGGAGTAACCACGCTGCAAAAGACCTTCGGACCACTTTCGACATCCAGGGGTCGCTTGACGTGATTCGCGGTTCCTCCAGAATTTTCTTGCGGCGTTCCTCACGACCTTCAGGCAGAATCACTACCTCTGAAGCCACCCCACTTGTGCGCCAGTTCTCAGGAGACTGCCACTTCACTCCATGGCGCACAATCTTTTTATAGTACATAGGTGACATATACATTAACCAAGAACACACCTAAGACATACATAAAAAACCAATAGGAATAGTCTGGAAGTAAGTCAGAGCCAATAGAAAGGATTGGAAAACATAGGTATCGAGTAACCCGAAGAAGCCTCTTCTCCAACTGTGTTTGCCATCCCTCCCACAGGTTAAGGTTTTAACATGTCCACAACTGACTTGCAGGTGGCGAGATACGTTTGTGTGTTCTGAAGGACAGTTGAAATGAGAGAATACGAGCAGAGGACAGCGAAGGCCAGAAGATAAGATAAAGTCAGAAGAGAATAGTGTGAACCAACAGATAGTTAAGACAGGGATTAGAAAAACCAGACAGGGATTAGTGTACTCGGCCAGTCTCTAACACCAGCTTTGTAAACAGAGGCACAAGGCTATTTTGACACAATATTGCAGGAAAAGCAGAAAAGACTTCGTTCGCCGTGATGCCTGAGTGAGGGCAATACAAAATGGCGGCGGAGCACAAAATGGAGGGTCAATACGATCGTGATCGAAAATCGAATTTCCTCAGGATGATAGGTGCCGCTGGGTGCCTGAAGGCCTAATCTGGAGGGATGAAACCAAGTAACTGGTTACTTCTGCTTTAGGTGGTACCGATAATCTAATCAAAGTGTCGCCAGCGGGGGAACCATGTATCCTTGGCCGTTGTCGTTTGAATGACTGAGGGGCTCGGTTATGAGGTGTAGTTGAAACCTGTGGTTTCTTGACCATTGCAACTGTTAGGGGGATGCAATATTAGGAATATTGTTCGTTTTTAATATCTCTGAATAGTGCTTACATGTTGATGCTGTTCTGCTGCTAAGGAGTGAGTTCTACAATTGCATGTAGCTGTAAAGTATATATCCAATTTGCATGTCTTGTTAATTTCAATGTGTGTGTAATACAAAGGCCAGTGTTTTTATACATTTGGTGTAGTGTCTTTTTTGTAGTGTACACGGTGTTGCGAGGGTGGTGTTTTGCCAACACTTTACACTTTGAACCTGAGGTTAAGCCAGACTGATCTGTGCCAAGCTACCTAAGGGTAAGCATGGGTTATCGACCAAGTATATCGTACTCATCCTGTCTCAGATGGTGGATTCTATCTGGCTTCGATGCATGCAGTCTCACACGTATAGGTGGGGGTAGTGTTTCTCAAGACAGAGACATGGGTGGAACTAAAAACAGCATCCATTTCAAACGGGTGGACCCGGAGAGCTAGAAAGAGAATTACGCTATGTTTATTTTGTAATTATTTGAGGACTGGTAGACAGGATTAGTAGTATGACCCGCGCAGGGCGCTCTGACAATATGTGGGACAATAACAAATATTATTTCTGTCAGATTCTTGTTGCCTTCTGGATGCATTTTCTTATTAAGGCCGATACAAATGTCATACCTTTTTGACAATTGGGGTGTGTGAGGAATAATGAGTTACCTCCTTCAACATAATAATAAATAAATAAAAACTAGAATAAAGGAGACTCCAATATAGCAAACATTGATGATGGTTTATGTTGCTTTCTGTATAAACAGGCAACTGGTATTAATTTCAAGAAGAGTAGGTGCAGTAAGGAGATTCATAAACCTGGAGACTATTCTGTCCCACAATTACAGATGAATCGAATTGTACTTTTATCCCGCACCACTAATCAAAAGATAATAATAATTTGAAAACAGTATCATTAGTTGTATTCTAATTGATGTATCAACGAGGTGGAACACTATAGATGTTTCTCCATACTTTTTCTTTAAGGCTCACTTAAGCCCTTTTTAAATAAAACTATGGGACATGCTTCCTGTGGTCCGTTTACTTTGAGGAGCCAGATCCCAAAAGAACTAACTATAATTACGTCACCAATTTTGGTGGGTACCCCTCATAGTTGTTTTACAGCATGGAGTGAGAATATAAAAATATTTGATGAGTATGGAAGTGATCATTAGTTCAGGAGATTTGATATTAACGTTGGTATGTGTACCTCTGTGAGTTTCATTTAGTTATCACCAGAGTGTATATGATTGATTATAGCTCTATTTACATTTTGTGTACTCTCCAAAGCTTAATATTCTTGGCAAAAATTATTTTAATATATAGTATTTTAAATCTGAATAATTTGCACTTTAATTGTATGATGTGTTGTTTGATGTAAATGACATGTTCTTAAAACTATGAATTTTGAAATGTGGTTTCATGTGATGTTTTCATAACAGATAAAGTTTGGGGAGATGCCAAGTATCTCTGCCGGAAGAAGGTGGTTGGAACAGTATAAACCACCGAAATGTGTCACGCTGCTACAATAAAAGCACTAAATCGAATTAGTCTTGGTCAAAAAAATAAACTGTACATAATGATGTTTTGATCATGGAATTTTTATTGGATTAGTGCCTCAAATTACAAAATTCGAATGTCTATCACATTCTCCCGCATTGAATTTATATGTATAAATTTGTGTATGTAAATTTCAACATAGATAGTCAATTTACGGTGCAATATGTAACTTGTCTTTTAATGTATTTTAATTTTTTTTTAAAGGAATTCATTGGATAAAATATGTGTATATTAGCTTTGGAGATCTGATGACACACTCTGGTGATAGCAGTGTACTTGGTGTGTATGTGGTATGAGTTACAAACAGTGTGCTTCAAAACAATCCAAAGGGAAATTGTTGCTTTGATTTGTTGTCAATTTGGTGTCCTGTCTTTTTGGCTAAGGAGGAACCCTCTCTCATTTTTGTGATCGAATGTATTATTAAACAGTGACACTGTAACAATATGAGGCAGCTTTGTAGTATTTAAGAAGAAAAATATGTTTACATTGTAGATGAGAGTAGTTACACCACCACAAGCTCATTGTATAAACTGATAATTGGAGAACAATCAATTTCCAACTTCTATACTGGAGAGACGATGATGTAATGGCCTAGTCAAATTGATGGTCCTTGGCTTGGGTATGCATAGAGACTCATTAATTAAGCCATTGTGCTTGCATGTGGTTCAGAAAAGAAGACATTTCTGGGTCCTCACTACACTATGCCCATAAACAAAATCACCTAATATCACATAGTTGGGTCTGGAGAAAATACTAATCACCTCCATTAAATTATACTCTAAGGTATACTTGCTTTCTGGTGTATGGTAAACACAGACAGTGATCAAGGTGAGAAGGGGTAATATATATTGTTTAATTACAAGTGCCTTAATCAAGTAAAACTCAATTACTGGGATTTTGTAGAATGCGTATGCACCACCCCAAGTCAGAGTAGCAAATGGAAGACAATGTGAGAATATCCATTGATCCTCCATTTGTAAATTACACAAATAGGCAGCTACAACCTCTACCTTAACTCCTCCCTCTCTTAGCTGTAGAATTGGTGGATGTACCCTTTACAAAAGAGCCTCATTTTGAGTTTATTGGATATAGGGGCTAATTCCGATCTCTTTTGGAAGGGTTCTGAATTAGATTTGTAATTGCCTAAATCGATCTGGAGCACTTGTTCCTGACCGATTCCTTCCAAGTTCTGAACAAGCAAGTACGATGCCTGGAAAGCACTTAGCGCTGACTGAATCTGTTCCGGAAGGCATACAGAGAGATAGATCCCTCCAGAGCCAAATCGCATAGCTCTATGGAGTAGGTTTTCCAAGCGAGCAAGTACGATGTATGATTCGTACACCCTTTACGATTTGTTTTGCCCGGATCAAAAAGGCTGCCCAAATCGGTCTTTTGGGGCCCATAGAAGGCACCCCTTTACCCACCGCCTTCCCCAAATTGTGCCCGTGGAGGTACCCATGGGTTCCTCCTTTCAGACCATACACAGTGTGGCAGGCACCAAGGGGTGCCCGCCACAGGGTGCACGATTATCCCCAACCACCCCTTTTGTCAATGGGTGCCTGTGTACATGTTCGGTACACAGGTTCCCATTAAAGTCAAACGGAGTCCGAAGGAATCGTATCCGGATGCATTCCCATGCATCATAGTTGTTCGGTCGGACTTCCCAGACACGAGTCGTACGGAAAGCATTCAAGACATGAGTCATTCGATTTGCTTTCCAAACAAGATCAGAATCGGCCCCTTAGTTGTGGGGATCCTAGAGTGATGGAATCTTCAATTATTGCCAGTATCACTATCTAGGGATGACCATGTTTTTCCACCACAAATAGTAATTGCATGAGGAACCAGGAAATCCTGATTCAAATTCCATGTATTTTTCTCCCTTCTGTGCCTATACCAAACCCGAAATATACACATGCATCCACTTGAAGCAGGTGATAAATATGTGGGTCCTTTAACAATTATGCAGGAAGGAGGGAATGGTGTAAGGGCAGAGCAGATTTAGTTTCAGCTGTGGGGAGCTTCATCTAGTCTGCCAATGCCACAGTACGCATGGGGCAGCACATTTGCTGACCAAAGCTCTCCCATCTCTGCTGACAGGTCCAGGCCCAGTGTTGAATTTTTGGATTTACAGTTTGTAGTTCTAATTATTCCAGGCCCAGAGACACCGGGTATCTCTTAGGTACCTGGAGTCATATGCCACTCCCAAATCGAAAGAGGTAACACAGTTCCAGACTTATCTGAATTGTCCACCAGGTTCAGCTATCAGGTGCAGACCAGCCCTCAATGTAGACAACAAAAATTATTTTGCACAAGAAGGTAAACAAAGACTTATTGGAATAACTCAAATACAAATGTGCTGTCTTTTGCAGGGATTTCCTGATATAAGTCTAACATTGTTTAGAATGAGTTGGTCACAAAAGATATAGTTGTTTTTCCCACTAATTGCCTGAAACTTCATAAACTCAGGCAAATCAAAGGGAGGAGCTGCAGAAGGAGCAGGTGAGGTTTACATGGTTTACAATTGGTTCAGTCAGCATTTTACCACGGCGGGCAATATGCATAATCCCAATGATATACACAAGTTGCCAATAATTACCAGGCTTCTATGAGGGCCAGCATTTTACCATAGTTGGTTAGTAGGTGTCATGGGTCCAGCACAAGAGTGGGCATAACAGAAAACACACCCTTAAAAAATGCACACTCACCCACACACAAGAGCACAGATGGACGAAGACACATTCAATGAAAGGATTCACACAAACACAATATAGAAGTAGTTTTTCATATATTTTTTCTGGTGCTTTCTCAACTTTAACAGTAGCTTAGACCTGCATCAATACTCCTTCACACTGCTGGTCTGCTGCTCGGAGATTTGTATTGGTGGGAATGACATGGTTACCTTAGACTGTGTGGGTGAGAGATTAAATGGGAAGACGAGGCAAGTGGGAGCATATTCGGGGTAGGAGTGCCTCCTCCGTGGAGAACACGGAGAAGGCAAATCTATGCACACTCCACAGCATAGCGGAGTTGGCCAGCCCCCACCTCCACCCCCCTATATTAAAAATAAATTATACAACTAATAAGTAAATTTAAATCACTTACCTGAACTGCGGCGTCCCCGAGTGGCCCTCTTCTTCTTCTTCGCCATTTCTGCTAATTCTTGCAATTCTTGCAAAAACTGCGCATGTGCAGTTTTCGCAAGTATTAGCAGAAACGGTGACGAAGAGGAGGAGGGCAGCCCGGGGCCGCCGCAATTCAGGTAAATGGTTTAAATTTACTTATTAGTTGTATAATTCATTCTTAATAATTTTGGGGGTGAAGGCGGGTGGCGTAGCAGGGCTACGCGGAGGGCCACGAGGGCCACGGAGTTTGTTTGTACCTCCATGGCCCTCCGCGTAGCCCCACTACGCCCACTACACCCAGGGTTACTTTTGATCACAATCTCTTATTACAACAACAAATGTTTCTCTTAAGGCAACCAAAGTTCTCACAGGACATATCCACCTCCTCTTATAATACAGTAGACAGGCAAATCCTGCCAAAGTTAGTACAACATATTCTTAGAGATGAATGCATATTTCTTCGTCCCCATTGGGATCTTAGTCTTAAATCTTACAATGAGTTTCATTTCCAAACGTCTCAATTTCAACGTCATATTGCCCCCCTCTCATGTGGCGGCACTCTCCCTAGGCCTGAATCTTTCATATCCAGCCATGTTTTCCCTTCATGCATATGTCATTTCCTTGTGTTGAGTCGCTCTTATGTGTTCCAAAATCTGTTTTTTCAATGGGCATATAGTGCTACCTCTGTATCTCTTCCCATAAAAGCATTCGATTAGATACACAACATATGTGGATTCACATGTAATTGCCTCATTGATGTTAAACGATTTCCCTCGAGGGTCAATGATGGTCTTTAGGTTCTTACCAATTTTGCATGCCTTGCAGCTGTTGCACTTTCCAAATCCCTTTTGTGGATTATGTAGCCAAGTGCCTGGTTTTCTTAATACAAAATGGCTATTCTCCAATGTGTCCAATAGCGATGACCTTTTTCTGTAAGATATTGATGGGCATTCACCTAGCTTGGCTCCAATATCAGGATCCTTCCTCAGAACTTTCCAGTATTTGGTCAATATTTTTTGTATTTTGAAACTTCCTTTGCTGTATGTTAGAATCAATCGAGTCATATTGTATTGTGGTTGCGCATTGCTGCTTTTTTGTTTCTTGTTGTTTATCAGGGTCTGTGCCTTTGTTACACCTCTTGCTTTGGCTTCCCCACGTTGGATATCCCTGAATCTGTACCCTCTCTTGAGGAATCTCTGTTTTGTTTCTTTGAATTTTGATTCCATTTCTTTCACATCTGAGCAATTTCTTTTCATCCTAATAAACTCACTTTTCTTTCGGGACTGTGGATGAAAGATCAAGCCATGAAGCACACTGTTTGTAGCTGTACTTTTTCTAAAGACTGTAGTCTGTATTTTGTTGGACTTCACATACACCTTTGTGTCCAGAAAGTCCATCTTCTTGGTATTGATGTGAGTAAACCTGAGACCTACATCATTGTTATTAAGAATATCTAAATATTCCAAAAACTCTGCTTCAGTACCTTACCAAGGAAGGAATAAATTGTCTAAGTGCTACTTTGGCTCTCTATTGGTCATTTTCTTCTCTCCAAGCTATGTTTTTTTTCCCACCATCCCATCATGAGGTTAGCATAGCTTGGAGAGAAGGAAACTCAAATGGGGGTCCCGCAACTTTGAGAGTACAGTGTTTTATTAAACATGAAAACGTTGTTTTTTAAGCCTAGCTCGATCATATCCAATAGCATTTTGATATGTTGTTTTTCTCCTATGGTTCTTTGTTTCAAGAAGTACATCACAGCCTGTAGGCCTATTTCATGGCTTATTGATGTATAGAGGGAAACAACATCGATTGTGACAAGTAAATAGTCTTCCTGCCAACTAGTTTCCATTAATACTCTGAGGAAGTCGCCAGTATCTTTAATATATGAATTCAAGGTTGGTACTATTGGCGCCAAGAAGTGATCCACATATGTTGCCAAATTCTCATATAATGATCCGCAACTCTATATTATGGGGCGGCCTGGTGGTTTGGATAGTGTCTTGTGCACCTTAGGCAAAAAATATCTGGTGGGTATGACTGGATTTTTATTCATTAGAAATGTGGTTTCTTGATCACTCAGCAATACTTTTTCATGCCAGTCCCTGAGTTTATTGTTGAGCTTGAGGTTCTGGACTTTTAAGAGTCCAGAGGTGTCAGGGAAACAACACCCAAAGACCCCTGAGTTCCACCTGTCTCGGTGCACAAATAAACAGAGACACGGGCTTCTCGATGGTGGCGTCTAAGACCAAGGTTTATTCACTGCAGGGACACAGAAGTCATAGGAACCACACAGAGGCAGAATCTACGAGACTGTTCGAATTGCATTAAGTGGGTTGTTCTTTAAATACAAGCAAAATGTCTTTAGGCAACATTACACGAATATTTCTCATGCCCAACCCGGTATCCCAAACAAAACAGTAAATAGACATCAAACAATAATTAGTCGTAGGTTTTCGGTATTCGATCAGGTCCCCTTGACAGTTTTCCATTCTTTGCCCGATCCTCCCCATCATAAAAATCGTAACCTCCCTATTGTAAAAGCCCAGAAGGAGAGGAGCAGAGCCAGGTGCAAAGGATTGAAAAGTAGGATAAGAGGTGTTTATGGAATCATAAACGGGCATGGCTACCGTCTTCGGCCTTTCAGTAAGGACAACGGACACGAGAACCAGTATAGCAGGACTGGCCTCAGGCAAGGGTGGCTGCTTGATTCTGCCTAGTCATGCAGCGTCAGCCTTTCTCGGGGCTCGAGCTTACGTGTCCTTAACGAGGTGACTCTGCCGGGGTCATCGTCCGTTCATTGACTATGTGAGGGCAAGAAACAAAATGGATGCCGTAACTAAAATGGATGCCATGACTTTACAACAGAATGCCCTATTTCTCAGTGAATTCATGCTAGTTGCGTAGCGAAAACACTGTTATGCATTTAATGGATCATTTGCGGTTCATTGGTACCGAAATCATGTCAGTACTACGATACCGAATTCACGGGTTCGGATCGCTACAGAACCTCAGACCGTCCTTTTGCCCTTACATAGGCAATAACTTACTCTATGTCAGAGTCCATTTCTATGTTCATCAGGTCACTGATATGTTGTTGAAGCATTACTCTATCCCATGGCGTATCTCTAAAAACAGGTGGTCATCTTACACATGTAGAAATGCAGAGATTACATAAGGCAGGACCACACTGAACAATGAGACAGCACGAAAATAAAAATACCAACGCAACACCAGTGACTATCAGAACCTTCCATCCCCACGCAGATAACAGGCTCCAGAACCATCCCATTAATGACCAATCACCTTCCTCTACATGAATAGAGTCAGAGATTTTGTGTAACTTAGAGATGGCCTTATATACTCTTGGCGCATTATCTGGGATAAAAACACAGCAGCTCGATTGGATCATCCTACATACTCCACCTCGATCTGCAAGTAACACATCAAGGACCATACGGTTCTGTAACGTAATGAGGCGATCCGCTTGAAGCTCAGCTGTCAGGTTGCTAAGGGCACCCGCAGTTTCGGTGATAGTGGATTCAACTACCCGTGTTAGTTGACGTAAGTTTCTACTGTTGACCATAGGCCCCCAGAATGGAAGGAAACCTTTGAAGAAGTCTCCTGCTTCTTGGCCAGCAGTATCTTCTTTACTGAAAACACCTCTCACAATTCTAGTTTTGTGATAGTCCGGTGCAGCAGTGTATGTCGGAGGTAACAGTTGAGCGATATAACATGAGCCTGAGAAGTCAGCAGGCAGCCATGTGTATGCTCTGTCTTGGCAAACAAAATAGGTACCCTTAGCAGCTAAGAATGCAGGGGAAGACTGTGACGGGAAAACATATATTTCGATACAGTCACTCTTCCCTAGTCGAGCTTTCGGATTCCTCCCATTTCCTTGCAAACAGACCTGACCTTGGTGGGGTACGACCCAGATCGGAGTCGAGCTTTTACGTTTGTTCTCACCCAGAGTAATGCCATATTCTGTAACATTCCAACCCATGTAAACTCGCAATTCATCCTTGGGAATGAACGGAGTGTCATTGACATCCCTAACCCTGTCAGTGATTCCTTTTACCAAGGCTCTATTAGCAGAGTTATACCTAGTGGAACGCGGAGGTCGTGGGGGATAGGTCTCTAGGGCATAAGCGAACATGGTCTGAAATGCCCAGAATGATCCATTATAACTAAAGGGCAGAACCAAATAAGGGATGCCCTTGTCCATGGTGTGTGGTATCAAGCCACACACCCAGCAGTTTGTTGTGTTAACCACTAGTTGATGTTGGTGCAAGAGCTGAATGAAAGTGTTATTTATAAATTCAGAGCGTCGAGCTTGCTCGTGGGCAGGAAAAGGATGGAAAGAATGAAGAGAAACAACAGTCGGAGAAACAGGAACATGGGGAGATACTGTAGATGTAGCAGGTGTAAAGATCAACTGAATACCAAAAATAATTCTGCCTACCAACGTTATTAAAACAATTAGAAGTGTCAGAGTACATTGCATTAGAAAACATTTACTATATAATATGTCATATAGTTTTGTCTTGTGCACATTTATGACATTAACCCGTCGCAGTTCAGGAAGCTCCATCTTCTACAACCGTTCGCATAGGATGGTTTGTACCTGTTAAAAACTTGCCTCTGTTTACCCTGGGAGTTCCCAAGATAAACAGGAGAAACCGACCTTGTGCCTGGTTCCCTGCAAATTAAAACTAGGCACACGTTACGACCCTACGGTAACCCAGACGGCAAGGTGAGAGAAACAAAAAACAAAAAGATAAAA
The DNA here is from genome assembly GCF_964204655.1 of Triturus cristatus. Classification (NCBI taxonomy): domain Eukaryota; kingdom Metazoa; phylum Chordata; class Amphibia; order Caudata; family Salamandridae; genus Triturus; species Triturus cristatus. The sequence goes on from NC_140582.1 coordinate 419,792,219, forward strand.
ATTTGAGCAAACTTCCTGACTGAATGGAATGCAATAAGATCAAAACAGTTTTCAAATAGAAAGGTAATTATACAATGTCATTAGTTCACAACATGAGAACGTAGATTATATCTGTACTTTCCGGGTCTTGTCTGATCTTGAAATAGCTGGTCTATAGGTGCGGAAATGTTCGACTCCACAGGTGACAAATGTTCACTTTGTACAATACTCGGTCCAAGATTCAAAGGAGCGGTTCCTGCCGAGGTGTCAAAGTTCTGTGTTTTAGTTCGTGGGTGGTCCGTTATGTACTCTGCATCACTGAAAGGGATGTGCCTAGGAACAGGTTCTGTCTCAGATACACCAAATCCCTGTCTAACCCAGTTGTCATAGGGAAGTGGGAGAGGGACACATTTCGTATGGCTAGCGTGCACCCAATTCTTCCTCCCAGCTAGGCGTACAGCAGTTCTCGTTGTGAGGAGTACCTGGAACGGACCCACGAATCTTGGCTGGAGGTTCCGAGTACGTTCGAAATTCCGTACAACCACCTGGTCGCCTGGTTTCAATGTGTGGCCTGGACTCTCTGGCAGTTTAGGCAAGGATTCAAATACCTGTTGACGAACAAGGCTCAGTTTAGCAGTCAGGTCATAAAGATAATCAATCAACATTGGGTATTCGATCTGTTTGAATTCCTTTGGCCTAGGGACTCCCCAAACATTAGCAGGACGACCGAACACAATCTCATATGGGCTAAGCCCTACTCGAGAGTGTACGGTCACTCTGGTGGACAGTAGAGCTAGAGGCAGTGCATCTGGCCAAGAGAGACCAGTGGAAGCTTGAATCTTAGCAAGTTTCAGCTTCAGGGTGCCATTGTACCCTTCAACCAAACCCGCTGACTGTGGGTGATTCGCACTTTGAAATTTTTGGTTAATACCCAAACCCGTACACACACTCTTCATAACTTTCCCTACAAACTCACTTCCATTGTCCGACCAAACAATCCGTGGCATAGCATACCTGGGGAAGTATTCTTTGAGGAGGATTTTGGCAGTGGACATAGCAGTGTTATCCTTTAACGGATATGCCTCAATCCATCTTGAAAAGGCACAGACCACCACTAGGACGTATTTGAGATTGTTACACCTATCCATGTGGATAAAATCCAACTGAATCACTTCAAAGGGACAAGAAGGGGGAGCAAAATGTCCAGTTGGGGTTGGGGTTCCCTTGCCAGGATTATGCATCAGGCATATCATGCAGTTTTTCACCACTCTTTCCGCACATTTAGTAATTCCATCATTCTTCCATACTGGAGCTAACATTTTACAGATCCCTTTCGAACTGATGTGCACCGCTCCATGCGCCATCGTAACTACTGCGAGCACATACGCGTCAGGTAGCATCCAACGTTGCTGCTCAGACAAATCAACCCAACATCTTGAATCCTTTTTACCCGTTTTCTCCTTCCATTCATTCTTCTCATTCTCAGTTGCTTCATTCTGGATTGCCTTCACACTCTCAATCGTATTCTCACACATCCCTGATTCAGCAATCCATCTTGCAGACGTTGCAACGTACATTCGGCTCGTCATGTTCTTGGCCGTTTCTTTAGCGACCTCATCAGCAAACGCATTCCCACGGCCAACATCATCCGTAATCTTTCGATGTGCACTGCACTTCACAATCGCAACTTCATTCGGTAGGGTCAGGGATTCTAATAAATCGCTGACTAACTGTCCATGTTGGATCTTAGTCCCATGGGACGTGAGAAAACCTCTTTCTTTCCAGAGACGTCCAAAGCTATGTGCTACGCCGAAGGCGTATTGGCTATCAGTAAACACATTCACTCTCTTTCCCTCAGCTAAAACACACGCTCTTGTTAATGCTATTAATTCTGCAGCTTGGGCAGAATTCTGACTTACTCTTGCGGTCTCAACAATCGTACTCAAAGTCGTAACTGCATACGCGGCCGTCACCTCACCATTCTGTAATTTAAAACACGATCCATCGACATATAAAGTGCCATCTGGATCTAGTAAGGGAGTGTCTTTTAAATCAATCCGACCTTTTGTCTCTTCCTCAGTTCTAAAACAACAATCATGGGGCTCTGAATCACTCGACTCCTGGGTAGTCGGCAACAGCGTTGCTGGATTCAATATGTTGCATCGCTTGATCTGAATATGACTTGCCAAAAGTGTCAGCTCATAGCCTGGTAGTCTAGCACTGGTGAGGTGCTGAGTCTTCGTTCGATTCATGAGTGTATCCACAGCATGTGGAACCATGACTACTAACATGTTGTTCATGACTAGTCCAGCAGACTGTCGGATAGACACTGCAGCTGCCGCTGTAGCTCTCAGACAACTTGGCAACGCTCTGGCTACCGGATCTAATGTGGATGAGAAATATGCACAAGGCCGCTGTTTGTCACCAAATTGTTGCGTTAATACACTCAACGCACAACCTTCTCTTTCATGGACATATAAAGTAAACGGCTTACTGTAGTCAGGAGTACCCAACACAGGAGCTGAACACAGCGCATCACGTAAGTCGGAGAAGCTCTGTTGACATTCATCAGACCATGGCAAAGGGCTCGGAACACCTTTTCCAGTCAGGGCTACCAATGGTTTTGCCATGAGAGAAAAATTTGGGATCCATTGCCTGCAGTATGACGTAATACCCAAGAACGCACGCACTTCTCTCTGTGTGCTTGGTACAGTCATCTGCGAAATTGCTTTGATTCTCTCTGGGGTCAACCTTCTTCCCTCCTTTGACAAAAGATGACCTAAGTAGGTCACTTCTTGGCAACAATATTGCAGTTTAGAAGGTGACACCTTGTGATGTAAGTCTGACAAATGACGTAATAAAGAAATTGTAGCTGCTTTGCAAGTTTCCTTGTCATCAGCAGCCAGTAAAAGATCGTCTACGTATTGGATCAGAGCAACACCGGGAGTAAGTACAAGAGTATCTAATTGACTCTTCAATGCTTGGCTGTAAATTGAAGGGCTCTCACAATAACCTTGTGGAGCGCGTTTGAATCTGAAACTGCGACCTCCTAAGGAGAAACCAAAAATGTCTCTACTTTCTTCGGCTATGGGAATGCTGAAAAAGGCATTCTTCAAATCAATCACTGAGAACCATGAGGCGGAGGCAGGAATCAACGTCAGTAATGCAGTGATATCTGGTACCACAGGAAACTGTGGAATCACTATTTTGTTAACTTCTCTGAGGTCAATCACAAATCTGTAGATTGGAGGTTTGGAAGGGTCAGTGCGTTTCAAAATCGGCAGAACAGGACTATTGCAGACATTTCCTCTAGTTTCCTCTATCACATCTTTCTGTATTAAGTCTTTCACAATCAGCAAGAGTGCTCGTTCACCTTCATTCGAAATCCGATACTGTGGGATTCGTGGGAATTTTACATTTGCTTTCAGACTTACCACATAAGGGGGAATTTCCAAGAGGCCTACATCATTAGGACCAGTTGCCCAAAGAGTATCAGGGAGAGAACGCAGCTCCGGTGGGAGCTTATCCATCGACATATACATTGGAGAAATGACTCTTTTGCCTAATGTGAGCTGTACTCCTGAAGGAGAACAGTACAGTGTCGCATGCAGGCGTTTCAACAGATCTAAACCAAGCAGATTTTCATTACAACCGTTTTGTTAGAATAAGGGGTGCTTCTAACTCGCATGGCCCAACAGATATTGACAAAGGACTAGAAACAGGATTGTGAACAGGGGCGCCTGAGAAACCTACTGAAGTGTTCGTTAAGTCAGACAAAGGTGCGCCAGGGAGTTTCGCATGCATAATTGAACTTTTCGCCGCACCAGTATCCAACAGAAACGGTTCAACCACGCCTGATGTAACTACTGCGACATAAGGTCCACTCTGATCAACTGGAACTGATACTACTCCCTCTCTTTGCCTGTGGCTGTCCTAGTATTTGCCTCTCTGAATCTCCTCATTATGTTCATAGTAATCTTCAACATGATACTGTGGAGATCTACCTGGTTGTGCAGATTGTGCATTTCGCTGATCGAAATAATTTGATTGGCGATCAGCCTGTGGTGTCATCGTACCACGTCCTCTACCTCTAGGAGTTTGCATAGATCCAACATTACCTCTCTGAGCTGGGACACCACTAGTCTGTGCGTGCAGTACTGGACACTCATTCTTATAATGACCCTCCTTTTTACAATAGGCACACTGATTCCATGCTAACTGTTGTCGGGGAAAACCATAATTAAATCTTTGGGACGTCCCTTGCTGGAATTGTGGCTGTTGCTGAAACTGGGGTCGCTGCTGTGAATCTGACTGATTCGAACGAGGTGGATACGCCTGTTGCAATAGAACTTTAGTCTTTAAATCTTTCGTTTTCTTTTCTGACTTTTCCTTTTCTTCTTTTTCTCTATTCTCGTAATACTGAGCAGTTGCAAGTATCTGTGCTGTCGTCGACACTGCCCATGCACTTTCAGAATCCTTTAACTTGTTACTAAGCTCAGGTAATAAATTAAACACGAACTTGTCGACAAACAACCTCTGGCCTCCCTCAGTACTCATATCTTGCCCACTGTGGTCTACGAAGGTCTCTTCAAATCTAGTGAAAAAGTCAGAGACGCTTTCGTCCTTCTTTTGCTTGCATGCCGATAGTTTATCCCAGTTAACTAGTAACGCTGGCATCAGCGTTTTCATCAGATTAATTATTCTGCCAGGTAAGGCAGCAATCAGAGGTTCCGGTTTAGCACCGCCGACTTGTTGCGCATCAGCTGCTACAATAGCTGGCCAATCACCTCCTAAGGCGACTGGGTGGTTCTCTTGGCCCATATAGGCTGTGGCACTACATTGCCAAATAGCATTTCAATGTCTGCCAAATTCATGACACACGCTTGAACTGTCTGCGTTAACTCTTTGTAATAACCAGCAGGATTTTTACGCGGGTCTGGTAACTTCTGTTTTACTGCTAATACTTCGGCCCGCTTCCAAGGGATGTGTATCCACACTCTCTGGAATTGTGCTGGGGCAGCTGCAATACCATTAGCCCCATCAGCTTGAACTGCATCACGCCGTATCGGTGGAACTTCCCTCATCGGATATTGACCTCGTCTTTTCCTAGTAGTAATCGGTGAACCATCAGGGTCCCTTGTCGCTCGAAGAGGGGAATCATCCCTATAAGCTAGAATCAGTTCTATCGCTCCTCTTACTTCTGAACCTATCACCATTCCTGCGGCAAATTTCTGCTGAATATTTATCAGATCAGAGGGGACGGAATCTAAGTCATCATCTTCCCATTTTTCACGCACAAGAGAACACATTACATCAAAAACATAACGTTGAGTTGGTTCATTCCATTGCATAAAGGTATCTAACACTCTTCGTGCATCATACTTCACAGATTTCGACATCCACCTAAGAGCTGTCGAATCTAACATTTCTCGTTCCTGAGGACCAGGAAGCTGGCTACGTCTCTGTATAGAGTCAGAAACGGGGGTCCCAATTAAAGACCTGTAGAGAGGAGTTAAGATATTAGTTACAGAGTCGGTTATTTTCCGACGAACGGAAAGCGGAGTCAGAATGTTCACAGGGTTCGGGAGCAGGGCAGCTGAAGCAGATGAAATAGTAAAGGTGGGAGTAGCAGGTAAAGCAGTTTGCGAAACGACAGGCAAAGGCGTAACAGGCGACCCAGGAAGAGGGGGTGCCGAAGGAACATTAACCACGGGAAGGACAGGAGCTGGAATCAAAGGAAGTGGAGCAACTATTCCAGGCTGACCAGCAGCTGGCTGTACAACAGGTAATAACTGTGGTGCTGAAATACCCTGTGCATACGGTGGAGGTGAATTCAACAGGTAAGACAACAGAGGATCCTTTTCATGATCCTCCATCGGTTTAGTAGGACAAGATGGCAATACAGGGTAACATTTATCAATTGCCAAATTATATTTTCTATTCGCCATCTCTATTGCTTTTTCAGTCTCGTTGACATGCAGCTGCCTAGCAGACTCCATTAAAGTCAACCCTTTCTCTTTCTGTTCTTTCTTCGTCTTCCTAATTTCTCTCTGTTTGGCTTCTTTGCGCCATACGCGAAAGGAATCAAACATTGCCGGCCGGGCTTTTCTCTTGAACAACTTCATTTCTAGATTGTCTAGTATTTCGGTTTCGAAGCTACCATGCGGTGGCCAACTAAGGACACCATCTTTTCTGGTATAACGGACCCATACTTCATTATACGTATTAGGACCCACACCATGTTTACAATAGAGCTCATATGTAGGAGTTCCCATCGGAGGAACCGAACACGAATCCCCGTTGCAACGTAACCAGGACAAGAAACAATTACTACTGGTAGTCATGACAAACAAAGACAAATTCCAACCAAAATACGCAGAGAACTTAGGCCTATCAAATGAACTAATACCAAAACAAAGATTATCTAAACAAGAGCAACCAATGATAATCTACGAATTAAACCATAGCAACAAAGAACAACTAAACTGAGCGTAACCCACTTAATACTTAACTGAAATGTGGAAGACGTCACCAAGGAGAACCCGTCTACGTCTCGCCGTACTAAGGTCTGCACCTCGGGTCCAAGACAGGGCGACAGTCAGGGCAGCGGTCCTCTGTAGCCGTCTGGGAACGGGAACCCTCGTGGAAGAGATTGTCGGGCCACTTTTACGACATGCAGGGATCGATGAAGCGGGGTACCTCCCTCCGGAATCTTCACACGAAACTTCTCGAACTTTTCAGGCTTTGGACCGGTACCGGAGGACGTCGCCCCACATTGGGCGCCAATTTGAGGTTCTGGACTTTTAAGAGTCCAGAGGTGTCAGGGAAACAACACCCAAAGACCCCTGAGTTCCACCTGTCTCGGTGCACAAATAAACAGAGACACGGGCTTCTCGATGGTGGCGTCAAAGACCAAGGTTTATTCACTGCAGGGACACAGAAGTCATAGGAACCACACAGAGGCAGCATCTACGAGACTGTTCGAATTGCATTAAGTGGATTGTTCTTTAAATACACGCAAAATGTCTTTAGGCAACATTACACGAATATTTCTCATGCCCAACCCGGTATCCCAAACAAAACAGTAAATAGACATCAAAAAATAATTAGTCGTAGGTTTTCGGTATTCGATCAGGTCCCCTTGACAGTTTTCCATTCTTTGCCCGATCCTCCCCATCATAAAAATCGTAACCTCCCTATTGTAAAAGCCCAGAAGGAGAGGAGCAGAGCCAGGTGCAAAGGATTGAAAAGTAGGATAAGGGGTGTTTATGGAATCATAAACGGGCATGGCTACCGTCTTCGGCCTTTCAGTAAGGACAACGGACACGAGAACCAGTATAGCAGGACTGGCCTCAGGCAAGGGTGGCAGCTTGATTCTGCCTAGTCATGCAGCGTCAGCCTTTCTCGGGGCTCGAGCTTACGTGTCCTTAACGAGGTGACTCTGCCGGGGTCATCGTCCGTTCATTGACTATGTGAGGGCAAGAAACAAAATGGATGCCGTAACTAAAATGGATGCCATGACTTTACAACAGAATGCCCTATTTCTCAGTGAATTCATGCTAGTTGCGTAGCGAAAACACTGTTATGCATTTAATGGATCATTTGCGGTTCATTGGTACCGAAATCATGTCAGTACTACGATACCGAATTCACGGGTTCGGATCGCTACAGAACCTCAAGCTCCACTACTAAGTCAGTGATTGGATTTCTGTTCAGTACTTTGTTGTTGGAGCTGTCGCTCAATTCAGGCATCGCTTCCTCGACATAGTCCTTCTTTTCCATTATCACTATATTGCCGCCTTTATCCGTTGGCTTGTTCTTTATTGAGCTGTTGTTAGTCCAGGACTCCAGAGCTTTGGGCTCTTCTTTTGTTAGAATCTCTTTTCTCTGGCCATGTTTGATATCCTCCATCACGTCTAGATCTGCCACAACTAGATCATGAAAGGTATCTATCCGATTGTCGGGATGAATAACAGGGCAGAATCTTGATTTATTTTTTAAATTTAGTATTAAGATGTTTGTCCATACTAATACCCATTTCTTCCAAGATTTGGGAATCTGTTAATCCTGCCTCTTCAATGTCATTCGCTAGTCCAAAAGGGGCTCTCAAGTTGTTCACTTCTGCAATTGTATGTTGGTTTGCATGCTCTGCATACATCATTTCTCCACTTACACTTTCTAGAGCATTATTGGAACTCTGCTTGCTGAAGAATTTTGTTAATTTCAGCTTTCGTATACATTTTTAAATGTCTATCCTGGTTTCTACGTGATCATAGTGTCTTTCTGGACAATAGGAGAGACCTTTATTTAAAAAACTTTTTTCTGCATCTGTTAATACATGGTTTGACAGATTGATAATCTAATCTAATTGACATTAGTGTTACTTGGACCTGTATTTTACAAACTCGATCATTCTCTAAAAAACATTTGCACGTAGCAAGGAACCATGAGAGTACTTTGTCTGAATAGGTATCCGGATCCAGAACTTTAAATTACACACTTTAAATTGAAGATGTTGTTACATCTGGAAATGTAGCACTCACGATGTTGTGTCTCTCCTCACTGTCTATCATCCCAGAGTATTTAAAATGAGAACAGCTGACACCCACTGTAGTTACATATGATTAAGGCCCCAGGGGGTCAAAACACGTAATGTTGCACTGTTTTCCTGCTTGTTTGGAATTAAAACTCTGTTTGACCTACTTTCTGGATGGCTGGGCTTTTCATCATGCTAGAAAGTGGCATGGTTTTTGTATGGAATATATTTAAATATATATACACACACACTGAAAATCTGATGGTTACAGGGATGTTATAGTGAGGCTCAGGTTTCACTTGTACAAAACCAGTGAAATTCAGAAGCCCCACCAATGCACTACTTATGACCTCCTATATTACATCTCATGACATGGTCAGTGACATCACTAATGACATCTCAAATTACTCCAAATGTTGTCAATAATGATAATGAAGATGTTATTAGTTTTGTAATATATGGGGGAATTAGCAGTGCATGCCCGGGGTGAGAGTCATAGTTACTCTAGGGCTGAAAAAATGTTTTTGTCTCCAGGTGGGGTCCATCTGGAACCCCACAACCATGCCTAGGGGGTACCCTGCCCCCTTATGTCATTACAAAAAATGTTTTAGAGCTGTGGACTGAGTCTGGAGCCCTAACATGGCTGCCACCACTTCCTGGTTGAGGTGGTGGTGCACAAACAGATCTCAGCTTGAGATCTGTCAGTATCAGCAGAGGCTCTCCATCTCTGAACATACAAAGTATTTGAGCATTATTTGCTCTAAAACCATTGAACCGATTTACACCAAATCCCAAAAAGCACTCTTTGTGGACCGAGATCAAGCTTTCTGCCAAATTTGGTCTAAAAGTGGTCAGTGTATTAGGCTGTAGCCTGGTCTAAAGTTCCTTTGGAAAAATGAATGAGAAAACTGCATTTGGGATACCCCTATGTTTTCTGCCTCCTCTTGACGGATCACCATGAAACTTTCCATGTGCAAATTAGTCAAAAAGTAACACTTTTAAAAAAAGTTTCATGGAGATTCGTAAAATGGTGCCAAACTTAGTAGCAACACAAAAAATGTATATGCATGTTTGTATGAGAGAGACTGGAAGCTAGCAATTGAGTACGACAGGGCAATACTCTAAGTGATCTGAGTTCTGACACAGGTTCAGAATCCGATCAAGACTCTCTTTCAGATAAAAGTGAGCCCACAACATCAGTCTACAATGAATTTAGTTTTTTACGCTTGGGCAGAGTAACAAACCACAGACCGGGTCAAGGAAAAAGAAAATGGAAGTACACCTGGAGTATTAACGAAGAGCCACAGAAAAAATAGTGGATTCAAATATGGTAATCAAGCTCTCGATTGAGACTTTGACCATTGAGGACAAACAGATATTAGAATTGGGTTTATCTTATTGATTGCATACACCATTTGACTATGTGCAAAGTCGCATTGACCTGTATTTGTTTACCAGGAAACTAAAATTGAAGAAGTTCGTTAAGGGTAAACAGAAATCAGGGACAGGAACTACATTATCTTCTAGTCAAAACGTACTGACGGTTGCAGATTCAGATCTTTTGAGAGATATGATTGACCTACAACAAGAGGGAAGAGAGGTAAAGGCGGGTTCTAGTGAAACCATCTCATCACTTGACTGCTAGAGCAGTGAAATAAGTGTTACCCCTTTTAGATCTAAATCTCATTTCTATCCTTCTATGCCACATGACAACTTAGATGTCCTCAATGAGAGTGTAAATAGCGATCTAAAAAAACGTATACAAAAAATAATGGGGTGACCCGGTGTCCCTCAGAACCTGGGTATACGTATTATATAGATACAATGGTTCTGTCGGGGAATTTTCAATTGCTTTAGAGTGTTCACAGTATATATACATTATATGTAACACATATCCATAAATTGAGAAAAAGGGAAGGAAAATAAAACACACCCAAGCGAAATTTCAATTGGTATTTTTTAAAAAAAGGCATAACGAATAAACTAGGCTACAGTGATACAATTGAAAGACTTGTGAAGAAGGAGTGACATGTAATATACCGATTGAAATTTCGCTTGGGTGTGTTTTATTTTCCTTCCCTTTTTCCTAATTTATGGATATGTGTTACATGTAATGTATATATACTGTGAACACTCTAAAGCAATTGAAAATTCCCCGACAGAACCATTGTATCTAAAAAAACTTAAGCAACAAAAGATTCGAGGAATAAAACGAAATGCTGATTTCAGCCTAAAACTTGATAATGTATTGGATACATGGTCCAAGAATGATAAATGTGAGTTATGTGCCTCGGACTAAGGAGGTAATATAGTAATTTGGCCCAGGGAGATGTATCTACAAGAATCTTATAGCCAATTGAATGATAAGCAATGCTATTGCAAGTTTATGATAAGAGAGTATGAGGAGTTGAAAGAGCGGTTTCATACAGATCTGAAAGGTTGGTGTGAGAGTAATCTTATAAGCAAAGAGGAATTAGATTTCTTACATATTAAACATCCACGATTGCCAATTTTGTATCTTCTACAGAAGGTCCATAAAATTAGTGCATGCCCTCCTGCCAGATCAATTATATTGTCAATTCGGAGTTTTCTTGAAAATTTATTAAAATATGTAGATTATATCCTACAATCTTATGTATGTGCCCTACCTTCACACATTCAAGATAGTACAGACTTCTTGAGACATAATTTTGTTATACAGTGGGAACCAGACTTTCAGATGGTGTGTCTAGATGTAAACTCACTGTACACCAGTATACGACACACCGATGGAATCAATGACATGCGTTTTTCTGAGAACAAGACCCATTCAACATTCAAAACATAATGAGATGCTTGTAGGTATGTTTGAGTGGTGTTTGAAGAGTAATCTGTTTCCATTCAGTAATGAAACTATCTGACAGTTGCAGGGGACTGCGATGGGCACCTGCTTCAGCCCCAGTTCTGCAAATTTACACATGGGCTGGTGGGAGGAGCCGCTTCCCTGCCACACAGAGGTAAATGATTGGTCATCGAATATTGTCATCTGGCTGAGGAACATTGATGACCGCTTCATACTATGGAAGGGTGACCAAACATCGGTTGAGGAATTTGTCAGCAAAATCAATGTGAATGAATTAAACCTCTCCTTTACCTGTCGAGTAAGCAAGAAATGTATTGACTTTCTCCATATTCGGCTAGAAGTCATTGGTCATAGAATTACAACCAGAGTATATAGGAAAGCAACCGAAGATTATTCAACCTTACATGCTACCAGCTCACATCTGGGTGCTCTCAAAAGGAGCATACCAAATGGAGAACTATTTAGAGCTAACAGACTCTGTAGTACTCAAGAGGCATTCCTAGTTACTGAGAATGACATGACCAAGAGATTGAGAGCAAGGGGATACGATGAGGTGATCCTTAGACAAGCCACAGAAAAGTTCAGAACTAAATCAAGGATAGACTTATTATTTAATTCACAGTCTACTTCAAAAGTACACAGAGAAGAGAGGTCAACAGCAGAAAATGTCAGTAAATTTACTGAGCAATGTAGGTTCATCATTACATACAGTACGGCACACAATCAGATAAGGAACATTTTGCACAAACACTGGTACTTAATCAAACAAGACCACATAATAGGGATGGCAATGGAAGACACACCTGCCCTAACCTATAGGAGAACCAGTTCTGTCAAAGACAGCATAGTTAAAAATCAGATCCCTGATAGAAAAACTTGGCTTGAAGGGATTCAAAAAATGCAGTAAGTGTAAGGCGTGCATACAGGTTATGAATGCCACAACATTTTACACAGATTTAGGAGGAAAAAAACTATAAACAAATCCCTTAATTGCAAATCTGAATTTGTGGTGTACATTCTAATCTGCCCTTGTGACAAAAAATATGTAGGCAGCACTATACAGCAAGTGCATAAAAGAGTCCTACAGCACCTTCGAGTGATTAAGAACGTGGATGAGTCCTATCCTGTGGCGAGGCATTTTAAACAGCATCATGATATATTCTCAGAGTGAATACAAGAGAACCTGTTGGCCTAAATGGTGATGAAGAGAAGTATATCTACTTGTAGGAACAGTAATATCTCAACCTGTCTCTATAATTATTTTAATGTTTTTTAACCTTTACAGTTACAAGTGGAGAGTGGAAATATGTACATAGAGGAGTATGAGCTAACATTATGCATGGACTTATACATATTTTTTTGTATTTCTTATTTTCCAGGCCCTAGTCAGGAGTGAATGTCTCATTGGAGTGTGAATTTCCAGTTCAATGAGTGTGACGCAAAAGAGCTGAGATATCTTTCATTTTCTTTTATATTTTTTTATAAATTCTTAGGTGATTAGTTTTTCTTTCCCAAGGTATTACCTTGAGTATAATGTGTATAGTTGAATTTTAAGCTATACATCTTGCATAATATGTTTAAGTTTGATGGAGGGGCAGAATTTTCACTGCAACTGAATACTATTGGACCCAATGGGGTAGGTTTGTCATTATTATTTTTTGAGCATTTGCAAGATGTCAAGTAGCCACAAAGTGTCAAATATAGCCAGAGACTTATATGGGTTTGTTAAAACTGCCCAATAGGGCATGCGATATGATAGAAGGCATCAGTATCTATACAATTGCCTTTTTTTGTCCTTTCATTCACTAATATCAAATTTTGGGTTATTAATAGTAATTGTATCGTATTTACAAATTTGTAAACTGGATGGAATAAACCACATCTTGATTGAAGCAAGTCCCTGCGGAGTGCCGTGCCTTCCCTGTTGTGGACTTTGGGTCGCCAGTAGATAGTTAGAACCTAGTTTCCAAAGAAAAAGCATTTTTTGATGTGCTTATAACTTTGGCGTCGTTTGACGAATCTTTACGCAAGTTAGAAAAAACAGTACTATTGACAAATAGCAGAATAGTAGTTGAATATTTAAAAAACCTTTGAAATTCACAGAAAAAACCATATGTTTTAGAGATGTGATAGTTAGAAATTAGCATTTAAAAAACCTTTGAAATTCACTGAAAAAACCATAGGTTTCAGGGATGTTATAGTTAGAAATTAGCATTTAAAAAACCTTAGAAATTCACAGAAAAAAACATAGGTTTTACAGATGTTATAGTTAGAAATTAGCATTTAAAAACCATTGCAATTCACTGAAAAAACCATGGGTTTCAGGGACGTTATAATAAGTTGGACATTTCCCTCATACAAAACCAGAGAAATTGCACCGCTATAGTTATTTCAGCTAACTATAACACGCGCCCCCGCAATGCACTGCTCATGATGTCACATATTACATAATTCATGACATGGTCAGTGACATCACTGATGACATCACTAAGATATATATATTCACTGAAAAAACCATAGGTTTCAGGCACGTCATAGTTAGAAATTAGCATTTAAAAAACCTTTGAAATTCACTGAAAAAAACATAGGTTTCAGGGATGTTATAGTTAGTTGGACATTTTACTCATAGAAAACCATAGAAATTCCCCTGTTATAGTTAGTTGAGCTAACTGTAACTCGCGCCCCCGCAATGCACTGCTGATAACGTCACATATTACATCATTCATGACATGTAGCTTTACTACAATGACCAAATTAATCTTCAAATGCAAACTAACATGGAACAGCCGTCTACACTGCGGGCAGTACAGCTTGCAATTCCAATTTTAAATGCTAATTTCTAACAGCAAGATTGTACTCAGAAAATACAACCCTTCGTCAGTGTATTCTATACTTATTCATCTTTTCATCTTACGCCTACACTGCACTCAGTAGGGCTCACAATGAACATTATTTCTTCATTCATTAACTACAGAGTCCACTAGGCATGTAACTATTACAGGCCTCAAATCTACATAATATCCTTTTAGTATCTTTTCTTCTTGAACATTTTTTATATCAGTTATAGCTTTAGTACAATCACCAAATTCATTTTCAAGTACAAACGAACACTCAGCAGTCTACACTATGGGCAGCAGACCTCGCAATTTGAATTTTGACACGTGGTGCCAACTAACACTGTCCAACACAAGCCGATCCCACATGTGTAACTGTGTCCCGAGTCCTGAATGGCAGTGACCCCAAGTCCTGTGCCAACGACCACAGCATACTCCCTATGACCAGTTAGGCATATTTCCATATGCAAGGCCAGGGGCACGTGGTGCCGCTAACCCTCTTTAACACAAGCTGATCCCACATGTGTAACAGTGTCCTGAGTCCTGAATAGCAGTCACCCCAAGTATGTGGCAGCGACCACAGCACCAGACTCCCTCTGATCAGTGAGGCATATTTCCATTTGCAAGGCTGGCAGGACATAGTCCCACTAACCCTCTTTAACACAAGCCGATCCCACATGTGTAACTGTGTCCTGAGTCCTGAATTGCACTCACCCCAACTTCGTGGCAGCAACAACAGCACCAGACTCCCCTATTTGTTGTTCTTTTCTTTAAATACATTTTTTTTATATGTAAATCTATACATTACTAAGATTCTTCTTTGTCCAACCGCACAGGGACACTTCTGGGCTCAAGAAGGCTGTTGGGGGTATGATGGTAATGTGGGAAGAGGGTGCATTACCTGCTGATGTGGGGAGAGGCAGCGTCAAAGGGGTATCTATCACAGAAAGAACTCTGATATGTTTTCACAAATGCCTCGGACAAATGCCAGCTGACGGACTGAATCACAAAATGATTTTTCAATACTTATGTAGTTTGATTTATGAACAGTTCGCACCCAGGCTCACAGAGGGACAGCTGCAGCCCATCCTCTCGACTCACAGTTGCAGTACTATGAGCCGTCCGCGTCATTGTAGCTATCCCTGCCCTGTTCCATCCTACGCCATGCCACGCCACTCCGATTACGTTCCGACATTGGCCCCACATAGCTACCTGTCGCAGGCTGTTGGTGTGCAGATCAGTGGTCTAGTTCTCAACATCGCATGGCCACTCCCTGAGGGCAGGTTTGCACACACACCACACCCATCCAGCACATGCGTCACAGGCCATGTGACCACGCAAATATAATAGATCAACAACGTCACATCCTTTATTGCCGGTGCTGACTAGATGGCGGACGCTCCACGTGTCGCAACCATAAAGAGTCTTTGAAAAGTTGCGCAGAAGGTTAGTCGTACCCTGATCTGTATAGCCGTCAGGAGCCTACCACCCCCTTGGCGCGGACTTCAGATGCACAGGGTTAGTGCCACCCGAAGCTCATATGGCCATCAGGGGCCTACCACCATGTGGCATGTACTTGAGTTCCACAGGGTTAGCGGCCCCAAAAGCTGATGTGGTCTCCACCATTAAGGACTCAGTGACATGTGTGAGATCTGCCGGGCCGCGGAGAAGCTGATGTGGTCTCTGCCATTGATGACTCAGGGCTCAGCGACATGTGTGAGATCTGCCGGGCCGTGGAGAAGATGATGTGGTCTCCACCATTCATGACTCAGGACTCAGCAACATATCTGGGATGCGTGGAGTTTTGACGGACACGTGGAGTGCCCACTGCTGCACACTCCGGTGGCACCAGGTAATTATTTGCTCATGAATGCGCAGGGGCAGCAGTTTATCGTTTACATATATATGTTTATAAAAAAATAAAGTTTGAAAAAAGAAATTAATAAAATTTTTGGTTGTTTTCTTAACTGCTGTATGACTCTTTCTTGTTCTTATTACTGCTATTTGATGGAGTCCACCATGGTGTTAAATTTTGGGGCACTTATCGTGGGAATACTGGTGATGTCTGCAGTTTGCACCAACTTCTGAATAGTGTGTTAGATTTATCTCATCTTTACTGCCATTAAAGTGCTGATAATGAAATGCAGACTAGCCGTTCCGGTGCAAAAAGATACGAGGTGCACCTTTGTGATTTATTCTAAATACTAACATCCTGCATTGAATTGCACTGAGGTAGTGGCTGCACTTACATAGTACACACAAAATCAAATAAGAAATCTCATTGTATTTATATTGATTGGGAATAGTGCGTCAGGTGCTGGATCTTGAGGAGATACACTGCCCAGTTCTTATATTGTTCTGAGCATGAAAAAAATCACATCACAACTTTCACACCAACTGCAATGCGAAACAAATTCCGGTGATAAGCCACATTAGCACCAGGTATTTTACACCTGCTTTCTGCTGGTGTTAAGCAGGACGACTACCTGCACCATGAAACAGAACACAGCCAAGAGCCACACCAGAACACCCACAGGTGCCATAGAATCAATGAGCATGATGCAGGGTTACCCATGAGGGCCACAAGACTCATCGCAACAACTCCAGGACCGCCAACACCCCCAAACCAGCATCTGAGCAAGTGTGTCCCTGTGGTCATTGTGTTAGCATGATAGGCACGAGCCCTGCAACATCACAGTGTACTGTCACCTCAGCGTTGGCAGGGAGCCTGGACATGTAGCTACGCACGCATCCTCCTGCATGCACAACCGGCGTGTGCTGGTCCAGGGTACACAGGTCAGCGCAGGGGTGTGCCTATCCGGCAAGGGGAACGGGGTGTCTCGTACATGTCTGTGTACAGGAAGTTCGGTAAGTGTGTCTCTGTGTTCTGGTGTGGCCTGCCACAAGTGCCACAGCAATCAATGTTGTAAAGTGGCATGCACCACCTCTAAATGGCACTGTGATGGTGTAGTTGGAATGCAGCAGGACATGTGCGAATAAGCATTACAATGGTGTGCTGTACCAGTGCACAAGACACAACAGCGCACCGTACAAAAGTGTGGGGGCTCATGGGAGGGAGGAGCAGCTGTTTGGCAACATCACAGACAGTGACCTCGCCCATGTGCCACGTGCTGGGCATCTCATCCATGATGACCACAGTCGCAGACATCCCACAACACCAACGACCGGCCTTTGTAAACATCCTGTATGAATGTAGCGTGGTTTTCACTTCTATGCTTGTTCAGTGGTGTGATGTTGGCAAGTTGTGTGACTTGTGCTCCTTGTTGCCGTGTTCATTTTGGCCATTGTTTGTCTATACTTGTGCTGTACTTAATTGTGCATGTGTGCCATTCTGCCCATCTCCCCCTGTCCCCCCACTCCCTGCTTCTTCCTTTTCCTGGTGCTGTTGTGTCTGTAATGTTGTTGCTCCACACATAAATACATGCAAAGAACAAATTAGAAAAGTTCCTTGATTCTTTTAGGTTTCAGAACTTCTCTTTATTGGTTTCTTTTTAATTTTCCATATAAACAGTTTTTTTAAATTTTCAACAACACATAGAAGTCAGAAGTGCAACGTATTCTATCAACACACTTTCTAGAACATTCTACAACACGTGCAGATTAAAAGTTCATACATTTTTTTAAACTTAACGATATTTTTTTGCTACATTTTCTCGAACATTTAAATTTAATGGCACGTGCAGGTTAAAAGCTCACGATTGTTTTAGGTTCGAACAGTGCCTTCCAAATGCAAGTAGCAGGTGTGGTTGAGTTGAGCAAATGTTATCCTATGATATGTACTCCACGTTGAAACTGCTTTTTCTTAACCAATCACAAAGATGCTTTTCCACAAAACGAATGTGCACCCTACTTTTAAAAAAGAATGCTTTTCATATCCCAATCACGGATTGTTTTGTATGGCCAAAAAAAGTAGTTCCCCATCTTTAAAAATATATCTTATTCTACCAAGGAACTGCATGAATTACAGACATCTTTCCATACCTTCCAGCCATACCTTCAAAATGCTAGTGTGGATCGTAGGACATAGCTATATTTTCTGTTGCAAGAGGTATGCAGAACACAGACGTATTGACTTAGGCCTAGGTTTACAAAATGTGGACATTAAATGGTTTGCACAGAGAGGATTGAAGTGACACCAATCGCTTCCTTTAGTTAAAACCTCTTTGCATCTTCCACACCATGACCTCATGATTGTGCATTGTGGTGGAAATGACCTAGGGGTAGGTTTGGAAATGCTTATGAAGGACACCTTTGGACACCTCAGCTCAGCACCATGTGACTCTGGGCAACAGCTCACTTAATAGCTCACATAATTTCCACGCCGGCCTCGAGGGCCTTCAGGCCCATGGGGTGAGTAGTTTGCGCTTTACAAATACCGTATTGATTTGATACACGCACATTTACCTTCACACTCTCTGTATAACACCCCCTAAGGCACCATACACAAGTTACAATGTTCAAAACAAAAGTTCCTCCGAGTAGGTATAATTACATGCTGACACTACTTGACAGATGTGGCACAGCGGCCAGAGCACATGAATTCACAGCATATGACATACAGTTTGGACTCACGCTTTCATCCCTGAGTTCGGCAGCACCTCAGATTAACACCATTAGACTCTAGACAATACCTCACATATTTTCCGTACCCCAGGACTTTTAGACCAGTAGGAGTCAGTAGTTCGTCCTAGTATGTATAAACACATGCTGACACTACTTCCACAGGTGTGCTGCAACGGCCCGGGCAAATGACTTCACACCATAAGACATACAGTTTAGGCTCACGCTTTCATCCCCGACTCCCGCAGCAGCTCACCTTAGCAGCATCAGACTCTACGCAATACCTCACTTAATTTCCGTACCCAGCACTTTCAGACTGGTAGGTATGAGTAGTTCGCATCACACACCCTCTATAGCACACCCTAAACACCCCACAGAGGTTACAGTGCTTCTACCCTCCTCTTTCCTACTTTTTTCGCCCATTTTTCCCCTTACTCGCTTCAACAGAATCACAAAATGGCGGCCAAAACTTCCTAGTTGCAACCGCTCGCAGCATTCCCAACCAATAAGCAGCAAGCTTGTGCTCGCAACGCCTCAGCCAATCAGATGGCAGAATACCCAAATATCGATAACTGCCAATTTCTATATTTCTCAAAACCTACTGAATGGATTTACACCAAATAAACAAAAGCGTGCTTTCTAGACAAAGACTCTTCTCCCTGCCAAATTTGGGGTAATTCCGTTCACCCGTTCCACCTGTAGCCTTGTCTAAAGTTTCCTATGGAAATTAACATGGAGAAAACACGTTTTGGAACCCCCTTTTTTCTAGCCCCCCCTTGACGAATCACCCCCAAACATTTAACATAGTCAAGTACCCGCAGGGCATCATCGATCACTTGAAGTAATGCTGTTTCGCTACTGCAATCTTGGGTAAAACTAGATTGGAATTCGTCAAAGAGGGAGTTGACTTTGATATGATTGGTAAGTTGCTTCACCAAACAACTTTCTGTAATTTAGCAAGAAAAGGAAGATTGGTGATAGGGTGAAAGTTGTTGGGATCTTTTGCATCAGCAGAAGGTTTCTTAAGAAGTAGGGTAAAGTGTCCTGTTTTAAGAGCAGCAGGAAGGGAGCCATGCTTGAGAAAGTGGTTTATCAGACTGGTCCAGTAGGAGAGTGTGTGGGTGTAATAGTAAATGGCAATGTCACTGGGGATGGGATCGATGGAATGGTTAGAGGGTTTAGTTTCTAGAATGATTTCAAGGAGGGATGTTTCGGTGATGAATTCAAAGTTCTGCCACAGGACTAGGGATTGCTGTCCTCAGGTGGGGTAGGATGGGCAACCTGATCCACAAGTAATTTTACTTGTTCATTAAATAATACTGCAAATTCTGCTGTTACCTTTGGGGGGGGGGTCATCAAATATGGTGGGAGAAGGAGAGGTGTTAGTGCTTTTGATAAGGTAGAATACCTTTTTAGGTCTGTTTTTGGCAGAATCTATGAGGGTTCTGAAGTGCATCGCTTTTTCATGGAAGATGTGTTTGTGGTAATGGGATCTTGCGAGGCAGAGATTGGATAGATTGGTGGTGGATTGCAAATGTCTCCATAATTTCTCATGGTTCCACAAGTGTTTTCTTACTTCGTAGAGGAATGTATTGAACCACGGAGCAGAAGGAGTAGTTTTTTTCTTTTTGCTTTGCAGGGGAGCAACATTGTCAATTACAGCTGATAGACTGGTGAGACATCGGGTGGTCAGGTCGTTGACATCAGAGTAGGGTTTAAGATCGGATGGGAGCTCAAGCTGTGTTGCATAAAATGTCCAGGTCGATGTTTTTGATGTTGCAGCGAAGGTAGTAGATCTTTTAGGTTGGCCATGAGTAACAGAATAAGATAGGTGCAGAGAGAAGGGGATGAGGAAGTGGTCAGACCAGTCTACTGGTATAGGATAAGCAGCAGTTCTCAAATCAACCTTGGAGATGACAAGGTCAAGAATGGAGCCCTCAGACTGCATTGGTTTTATATGATGTTGAATAAGATCATTTCCTAAGAGGTAAGTGGCAAGCCTTTTGGCCGCTGAGTCTTTCAGATTGCCGCAGTGAAGATTTAAGTCACTAATACAAATCTGTTTTTTGTTTTGCGAGAATTGGTCGCTTGCAAAGTAAGTGAATTCCACTGTGAAGGCAGAGCTGTCACCAGGCGGGTTATAGATTGGATGAACCCTGACAGGGGAGTTTTGCTGTGTTTGAAACTCCATAGAAAGGCATTCGAAGGAACAGAAAGAGCTTCTGGGAAAGGCTTTGAGATGAAGTGTGATCGTGAAGATAGCTGCTACACCTCCCCCGGCTTTATCTTCTCTATCGTTCCTGAGAATGGAATAGTCAGTGGGGAGCAGAAGATGTAAAGAAGTATGAGAAGCGTCGTTGAGCCAAATCTCAGTGGGGAAAAGTATATCTAGGCTGTAAAGATTAATGAAGTCTGAATTTTCCATCTTGTGTTTGTTCGCGGATCGACAGTTGTGTAGCAGACAACAATCATCTGGGATGACTGTGTGGTGAAGGGGGAATCAGGGCTTTTGGGGGTGATAGGGATAATATTCCTGAGAAAAAGTGACGGGATTGATGATGGTCGATGTTTGGTGCGGGAGATGGTTGATATAGAGCAATGATTAGTGTTAGCTGGACAGGAGAAGGTGTCGGGGTTGGAAGAATTGCAGCTAGCCAATTGGTTGGAAATGTCAGTTGGTGATCGATTGTGAGAAGCTTTTTTGGGGGATGGTAGCAGGGTACTCCTCAGGAGTTTGGTGATGTGAGTGCTCGCCATATGAAGTAGGGAGTTATGAAGAGGGGACATTTTGGACTTAGGTGGGAGATGGAAGTTTCAAGCTGGGAGATAGAAGAGATGAGAAGTCCTCATTTATTTTCTAGGGAGAGCAGAGCTGGAAACGGAATGTTAGGTTGTTCGATGGGTTCAGGGATGGTTCAAGTGGAGAGGTGTGGTGCAGCAGCCAGGGCAGCTGACTTCGGAGCACCGGGTTCACGGTTTGATCCCCGGCTCCGGCGGCAGCTCAGCTCAGCACCATGTAACTCTGGACAATAGCTCACTTAATTTCCACGATGACCCCCAGCGCCTTGAGACCCGTAAGGATGAGTTGTTCGTGCTTTACGGATTTACATTTATTTTACATTTAACTTGCGAGGGAGAGTGTGGATAGGGTGTGGATATAGGAATAAAGAAAGGAGGGAGACTCATCAAGAGATGTTGATTGAAAGTATTTCTTGGTGCAGCTAAGGAGGAGAGAGAATTATCTGTGCATGCATTGAATGAAATAGAAGTATTGACTTCTTGCTGAGGAAGAGAAATATGAGGTCTGGAGTGGGAGGACATGTGGGACTGAGATAGAAGTGGGATACAGGATGGCAGAAGTCAGGTGTAGAGAAGAGGGAGAGGTGGAGAAGATATGCTGGCTGGGTGTAGTGAGTGCATGGAGGCTGGAAACAAGCACGAAAAGGATGGTAGCCCTAGTTGGTGGGTAGAGAAAGTGTAAAGTTCTGCTTGGTTAGGGGGAAAGGGGGGGTGGAGGGAGAAGGTTGTCTTAAGGGGATAGTGGTTCAAGCAGCAGTTCTGCAGTATGGGGGTGAGGAGAAATGAAAGAGGCTTTCCCAGGATTCATAAAAAAGGGAGAGGGTGAAGGGAAATAGGGGAGGGAAGGGTAACAAAGGGAGACCATAATATGGAAAAGTCACTGTGAGAGCTGGGAAGTAAAGATGTTGGAAACATGGATTGGATAGAGCGTGGTTAACCTGGCGAGGTGGGAGATTTTCTGTAGAATTCCAGGCTGGGAAGGGGGTGTGTATGAGGGAGCAGGCCATTTGCTGGGAAGAAGTGCTGAGGGTAGCATCCGAAATGGTGAAGGTGGGATAGGGGAGGGGAGGGGAAGCAGGGGTGAAGGAGGGGAACAGGACTGCCAGGGGGGATGGCTGTGGCCCAAGGGAGGACTGCAAGCAGGTGTTCTGGAGGGCAGGGGGAGGTGGGGGAGAATGAGGGTATAGTTAGATGAAGGCTGCAAAATGGTGTTCCGTGGATAAGAGAGGTGAGAAAGAATTGAGGAAGGAGTTAGGAGAAGAGTCTGGAGGGATAGGAATGCCAGGGATGGAGAGCAGGGATGGAAATAGGTGGTCAAAAAGGGAGAGATAAGTGTCTTTGGCTTGGATCAGGACTTTGCCATTGTTGTAAAGTGAGATAGTGAGTGAGCCATCGAAACAAGCTGAAGGGGAGATTTTTAGTTGGTGCCCATGTGGGATTGAGGAGGAGGAAGTAACGGTGAGAGAGTTTTTGAAAATGGTGGTCCAGGATGATATGTTGCGGGTGAAGAACATGAGATCAGTTTTGAGCTCCCCATAATGACCACTATGGTATTGGTCAACTAAAAGGAAATCAAGAAATTGTTCAAGGGTGTTGTGTTTAAACCTTTTTGCTGATGCTTTGGACAAATTGGGGGAGAAATGATTTTGAATAGGGGTGGGCGGAATTTGCAAAATTAACTTTCGCAAATTATCGCGAAAATGTTTAAAATTATCGCAAACAAGCGGAAATATCGCGAAGATGCGGAAGTTTTTTTCCGGCATGTTCGCGAGATTTTCTGCATGGTTGCGGGTCGCCAACTTACCCATGTGGTTGTTTGCGGGCGCGGCCATCTTGTTTTGAGTTTTCTCGCGGTGTATGATCGCGAGAAGAAATACGTGATCGCGCGACGCATGACGTCACTGCGGGCGCGAACTGTCGCGAGACAGCGCAAATGGCTAAAAACAATACAACATCTCATGGAGAACGCGACCGGATCAAGAAAACTTGTCGGCGAACGCAGGGATTCAGGTAAGGCGATCGCGCGCGCGCGAGAATGTATTATTTTATAGCGCGAGCAAGAAACAAATTATCGCCAAGCTGCGGAAACTGGAATTTTTGACATTTTGGCGCTCTCCGCGGAACGCGAAAATGTCAAATTATCGCAATTTCCGCGAACGGAACGAAATTTTCGCCCAGGCCTCATTTTGAAACAGTTGGCTCCAGTCTTCAATCGTTTGGATGACATATTTTTAAGAAGGAGAGGGTGAAGTGAAGGAGATGTAGGGGAAGAAGAGAACAGAACGAATGAAGTGAAGGTGAATTGAAACAGAAGGAGGAGATGGAACATTATGCAGGAAAAATTAAGTAAGCAAGGTGATCAGGGGGAAGGGCGAGGAATAGAACCCATTGACGATAAGGGCAAGATCATGTACCTGAGCCAGCCGGGCAAGAAATGTAAACCAGTATTAACTCAGATAGGCAGAAGCTCCACAGCAGGCAATTAATAACAGCATCGAAATGGAAACACAGAGTTTGCACATGGAATCAACAAAGGTGTAAGATAGCAAAAATCAACAAATAGGCATGTGCCGTTAAACTCAGTAAGATGTGCTGTTGGCCATCATGGCAGGAGAAACCAGTGGACATAATGTCGGGAGGAACCAGTGGAGAAGCTTAAACAGAGTTTAGGCTGAAGAGGACACCCAAGTGGTTCACTCCCTACTGACGGGCAAGCCCAAAAAGGAGTCATGTTGTGTTTGTGGCCCAAAAGCCATACTGAGAGATAGCCCAAAAATGAAATGGGTGAAAACAGAATAATATCCAACCTTGGGCAACACTGGCAAGGGGAGGTTGACTCCAACAACATCAGGGATTGAGACTGTTATCCTTCAGAGCGTGCCCTAATCCAAGGCATGCATTTAAGGACTGCTGGGGCCTAACGTGCAGCAGCTATCTTCTCTGTGGGATACAAGCATAAAGGGGATCTTTATGCTACCCCAGAGCATTCGCTTAGACCCAGCCCTGGGTTATTGCACCTGATGTGGTCACCAGTACCAATATTATTAGTAGATCAGTATGATTTTACTGGGAAAAAAGGAGCTCATGTTGCAGAACAGGTTGGAGACCCTGGCTATAGAAGGTGCCCAGATGCTAAAATAAGAGCATATTTTCTGTAAATTCAGACTATGTTTCTCAGCCATATGGGAATAAATTCTGACCATCTCAGTAAAACATGTATTTCAAACAGGAGCAGCCTGTCAGTTGATTCCTTTGTATTCTTCTCTCACACTCCGAGAGTGTGTTAAAGAACAACTAGAGCGCTAATAGTCTTATGACAAAAGTGTGGCACACCTGAAGCCATCTTGATTGACTAAAATTGGTCAAATTTAAAACATTCAATTCAGAGAGAAACATAATGAGGGGGTTCATTTTTTCATAGAAATGATGGTTAGTGCTGTACAAAGAATAATTAGGACACGTTTCAAGTGTGATCTCAAATAGCTTCATGGTGATCTTGAACAGGAGCAGTTGTCAGTTGATTCCCTTGTAGTTTACTGCAGCCTCCCTGAGTGTTCTAAAGAACAACTAGAGCACTAACAGTCATACTTCTGACATACATATGGCATACTTGAAGCCATCTTGATTGAATCAAACTGGTAAAACTTAAAACATTTAATTTAGAAAGGAACAAAATGAGAGGTTTCATTTTGTGATAGAAACTATGGTTAGTCCTGTAGAAAAAATATTAGGACGCATTTTCAATGAGTTGGCAAATATCTTTCTCTTCTATTTCATTAAAATATTCTGACATGTAGACTGAAACATGGACTTTTAACACCAGCAACAGACTGCCAGTTAACTCCCCGGTGATCAGCAGTTTACTACAGTGCTCTGATGAGCAGCTAGAGTGCTAACATTGTGAATTTATGGGGGACATCTCTCCTCCATCTTAATGGAATTGAAGTGGAAAACTGAAAGCATTTTCTACTGAGGATACTGCAGTAAATGAGGAAACTAGGGAGCTTCATAACAAATAAGTCTCCAAAGATGGGCACCAGAGAGAAAAGAGCCCAAATGTAGAGTAAATATTACCCAAATGTAACTCAAGTATAGCCCAATTTCAGAAGTGTGCCAAGCACCCACATATATTGGGCTTCTTTATAAAAGTGCATGAAAGGGTTCAGACATACTAAACATTCAGTAATGGAGTGACAAAATAGGAAAATTAAAGATATGTTTTAATTTGCTTCCTTCCTCACTATCAGAGGGTGCAAAGTTGAAAATCCTGCCATTAACAGTTGCTTTGTGTGAGAGTTGTGTGCCATTCGTATGCTTAGTTTTTAAATTTCCTCACCGTTTTGCATCAATCTGATAACCCCCAAAAATAATATTTGATCAACTAAAAATGTGTATTCAAGAATGTTATAAGAAAGTGTCAAATATTTTTGATAAAATATTTAAACCATATGAGGTAATGTATGAATGGTTTTGTGAGTGGCTTTGTACGTTTAGTCACATGTGAGTAAGGCGCTTTATGAGTGTATGAGAATGTGATTTGCAGACTAGGTATTTTAGAAGTTGGTTCCCAATCTGGTGCTTTAAATTAGTATGTTGTGCATTTGCTGCTGACTACATGGTGTAATTGGTAGTAAAAAAAACTGCAGATGAAGAGTTAACCTTTTAGTTAGCAAGCATTAGAAGATGTGGAAATATTTACATGTTTATGTATGAGCAAAAAGTGCTTTTGTTCCAATTCCGCATGTTGTAGTTATGTTACATTGCTTTGTCAGACAGCTACAGAAGAAAATTTACATTCAGTCACTTACCCAAAAACTACTTGTGCATGCAGCAAATTCAAACATAATTGTAGTCACATCTATATTACTCTCTTTTCCCTAACACAGGCACCCAGGTGTGTGTTTATAGCCACTTACAGAGATATTTAGAGAGTCATAGAGATACTAAAATAGAAATTCACATACCAGCACATTTACTTAAGCATCTCATGGCACTACTACAGGTGTACTCCTACAATTTCTCAGACATGTTGGCAAGTACTGACACAATCTTCTCATTCATGTATAGAATGCTCTTTCAAACATAGATGACACTTGGTAATACAAGTCCTGTGTATTCACTTTCACTTGGAGCTTGCTTTGACATGTTAAAGCTGTTTGTTAAGTCTTAAATCAAAGTTTCAGTATGCCCAAGTCACATGTGAGAGATGCTATAAGTTTGCTATAAATCATGCTGGTTTGTACTTAAAAGATGGGAGATGTTATTTTCAGTTATCTAAGTTACTTGTGCACTTGCATTCCCCTAGGTCAATTCCTACATAGAGTATGTCATCCCTAAAGCAACTTACATACTTGTTCAGAAAGACATAAAGCCTCTTTTTCAGCTATTGAGCCCTCTACAGGAGCACGCATAGATTACAGTCACATTTATGCAGCTCTGTATTGCCTAACACAGGCACTGAAGTATTTCTGCAGTCACTTACATACACATTTAGAGAGCCATGGACGTATTATAGCAGCTAGTTACATACCAGCTCATTTACTTAAACATCTTATCGCAAAAATAGAAGTGTACTTCTACACTTGCTCAGATATGTAGGCAAGTACTGACACGACCTTGTCAACCATGTACAGAAACAGTCCTTCTGACATGGGTGATGGCTAATAGTGCAGACTCTCACTGCAAGCTTCAGTTGGCATGCTATAGGTCTTTCTGAGATGTCAAACACACATTTTAATGCACATAACATACTTCAACGATATGCTGTAGGTATGCCATAAAGGATTCTGTTTTGTGCTTTAGACATTGAGAGATGTCCTTTGAGTTGTATAAGTTACTTGTACATTTGCAGGCCACTATTCCAAGTACTACATAGAGTATGCCATCCCTTAAACAATTGACATAGATGTTCACAAAAGCATAAAGCCTCTCTTTCAGTTACAGTGACAGCTACAAAAGCACTTTTATATTCAGTCACTCACCAGAAACAATTTATGAATGCAGCAGAGTCAAAGGTAGTTTCATTGACACCTACATAGCGCTATAGTTTTTAACAAATACACTGAGGTATTTGTGCAGCCACTCACATACACATTTAGGCAGCCATCGAAGTATTAAAACAGGCAGTTACATACCAGCACATTTATTTAAACATCTAATCACACTGATAGAGGTGTGCCTCTACACTTTCCAAGGCAAGTACTGAGACAACATTCTCAACCATGTATAGAAATAGCTCTTTAAACATGGGTGATGGCTACTAGTGCAGACCCCGTCTGTGCTCTCTCATTACAAGATTCACTTGGCATGCTATAAGTCTTTCTCAAGTGTCAAATCTACTCAAAAAATCACGCACCCAGTCACTGACCCATTTGGGCACTCAGGCACCCACTTGGACATCTAAACAGACAGAGACTCACTGAGACAGTGATGTACCCACTAGCCCCGGGCGGAGTCCTCTGCTCGCGGAGTGTGCAGAGATTTGCCTACTCCGTGTTCCACGGAGAACACAGAGAAGGCAAATTTCTGCATACTCTACAGTGTAGCGGAGTTGGCCAGCCCCCGCCTCCACCCACTCTATATTAACAATGAATTCTAGTACTTACAATTAAATCAAAACCCACTTACCTGTAGTGTGGCGTCCCAGGGCTGCCGTCCTCCTCTTCGTTGCCATTTCTTCTAATCCTTGCGAAATCTGCGCATGCAGCAATGGGATTGTGGATGCATGTCATGGTGGAGGTGGTGTCCTGGGTTGAGAATTTCCAGGTGATCAGTCTGTCATTTGTATTGGATGTAGTGGTGGTGTATCTGTGGAGGAAATCTTTAGGTGTGGCTTGGGGTTCGAAGTTTCTGTATATGGTTGCAATCTTGTCATGGAAGAAGTCGGTAAGGATGTCTCACAGTTCCTGTTAGGGTGTGATGTTGCTTTCACTGGCAGCTGGGTTGGAGAATTACTTAACGATTTTGAAAAGTTCCTTGGTGTTGTTGGTGCTGGTTTTGATGTGTGCGCCTAGTGCTGCCTTCTTTGTTGCCCTCAGCAGGCTGTAGTAGAATTTGAGGGAGGTTTTAAAGGCTGCCCTACCAGAGGTATCCTAGCTGGAGTGCCATCTCCTCTCCAGTTACTTGTTGTCTCTTTCACTTTTCTGAGTTCTTGGGTGTACCAGCAGGCAATTTTGGAGCAATTTCTCTGGATGTTGCACTTGGTGGGGATGTTGTTGTCTGTGCAATTGGTGATCCAGACATTGCAGTTCTTAATTTCCTGTTTGAGGTTGGTGGTGGTAGCTGAGTTGGAGGGGTTGAGGGCATTGGTCCAGCTGTTCTCTGAGATTTTGTTCCACCTCCGGTAGGGGGTGAGGGTCGTCTTGAGGATGGGGGTGTGGGAGCTGGAGATTCTGAAGTGGACAATGGAGTGATCAGTACTTGTAAGTTTTTTGAAGTGGCTTTACTTGATATGGTGATTGCGGAGCATTGCTAGATCCTGCATCAAGGATGCTTCTCACTGCAGAGATACTGAAACACTGCAAGGCTGTGATTGCAAGTCCTGTGTTATCGTGGAGAATGCCACCAATGAGGGACTTGCAATGCAAAGTACTGTGTCGAAGATTTGTCGCTCACTAGTGACTTCAGTGAAGCTAGGGGGCTGTGATGAGGAGTCCTACATTGTCATCAAGAATTTTGTTGATGAGGAGCTTGCGATGTTAAGGCTTGCATCAAGTATACACCGCACAGTGGTGGTTTCGAGACTGCAGGCTGCAATACAAAGTCCAGTGTGAGAGATGTATCTTGCTGCTGCTTTTCTGATGTGGCAGCACTGCACTGCACTGTTTTGCTGCTGCTCACAGTGACAGTGAGCATCTTCAGTCTCACTTTTAAGGGTCCAGGACTGAAGTGGCACCGCTTAGGGGGCAAGAATCACAATAAGTAGAGTCCAGGTGCTTGGTTCAAGATGCCTGCAGCCTTTTCTTCCCCTGAGGCTCTGATCAGGATGCCAGCCAATGAGCCCTTGGAGTGACTCTGGTCATCCTAGATTCAAGATGAAGGTTCAGCCCTTTTACTCAGACAGCAGGGCAACAGAGTAGCAGTCCTTATTACAGAGCAGAACAGCAGTGCTTCTAACACTTACATAAGTCCAGAGGTGTACTGAAGAGTTTGGACTGAGGGTAGAATATGATTATCTGGTGCCGACTTTGAAGTAGGACTAGGTTCCAGAGAATTTCCTTTGAAGTAATTGATTTCCCTCCCTCCTTTCCCCTGGCTCCAAGATGGATGTATGAACAATGCGGTGGTGACAACTCCTTTTTTTGAAGGCAAGGCACATTCTATGCAGTTGCAAGTGGGGCCCCCTCAAGTTTTGCTATGCCACTGATATGAATGTGCCATATTTTCCAACATATGGCACATTCCTACACTTTGTATGTCCTGATGCACTTTGTGCTGCCTATCGCCAATGCTGGCACCCTTGTGCCATGGTGCTAAGGCGCCTCCATGGTAGGCAGGATTCTTTTTGTGCAGGTGTGGACACCTTCCTGCACAAAAGTTATCCTTAGATGTGGTTTCTTCTTTTTAAGTGTCCTGCAGAATGCAGCACATGTAGAATAAGGAAAAAACGAGAAATACACATATTTCTCCTCTTTGCACCTCTATCTAGAAGGCGTAGCATTTTGATGCATTCCCAGGTTTACCTGTCTTGGTACATCTGAGAATATGCCAAAATAAATGGGCGGATGCATGGGAACACCCATTCTCCACCCATGTAACGTCTACCCAGTGCAGAGTAATAGAAGGTGGTGATTTGCGCTTCCTTGCGTTATTCCAGAGTTACCAAGAAACGCAGGGCATATGAAAGTAGCCATGCATGGCTTGGTAAATCTGACTTAAGGATTGAATTGCCTTCGTGTCACCCTGCATGCTGCAAGGGCAACAGAATGCTATGATAAATCTGAGCCTCAGAATCTATATTTGCTTCCCATGGGCCATCTAAAAAAGAGAAAAAAAGCCCTCTACTGCAACTCCGAGTATATGCATGCAGCAGGTGAACAAACAAGCTTTTAAATAAAAGAGAGGTCTTCCAGGGATGTTGCAATATCATGGTCTGAAAAACTGTGATATGATCAAGCTCTGCTATCCTTATAAAGCATTATCTTTTAGAATTAGGGCATGCTGGTGTTAATTTAATTTCGGAAGTGTCACAACATTTTAAGTAAATAACAATTCTTTGTTTATTGTTTAATGAAATCTCGCTCTTTGGCCATTTACCAAAAAAATGAAATATGTTTGATATCTGTTGGGATGGAAACTACTTTGTAAACACATGTACCCCTGCCCTGAGTTCCCAACTAGGCTATTGTCTAGATCCCTAATGCTGATGTTTTTCTCATAGGTGAATATCCATCTTGTGTGTGGGCAATGACATAAGCCTATCCCACAGATTGCGGCCTTGTTGGACTGGGCGGGATGGCCGAAGTGCTACTCTTATACTAGTGGAAGGCTACTGCCTTCACTAGGAGTTAAGCAGCATTTGCTAGGTACTGGAAGCATACCACATAGTGATCAGTAGTAGTGAACCGGACCTTTTTTCCCTCTGTCACCGGAGAGAGTCCTACAGGCTCACTCACCTTTTTAAAAGTTCTGCTGCTGTGTGATTAACTCAACCATGGCCTACATCAGCTTTGGAGTGCTGCATAGGGCATGAGTGGTGATCTCCATTGGGTGTATTTGTGCCTAGGAAGGGTGCAGGACAGGGCTATAGCAGTAATGTGCACTACTAGTGTGGTTAGTGTATGGGCTGGGTGTATGTATGCCTGAGAGAAAAGTATTATATGAAAGATGTAGTTCTGTGCAGTGCGTGCACATGGACCACATGTGCTGGGTGTATGTGTGCTACATAAATGAACAGTGAAGAGTTATGCAGTGCACATAGTGTGCGTGCAAGCTGGCTGTGCGCCAGTTTGGAAATAGCACACCCTAGTTAAAGATTGAAAAGCTTCATTGCTAAACAGTGTTTGCAAGACTGAGTGTGTGTGCTGAAGACGTGTGCATGTGAGGGTACAATGCATAGAGGTATTAGTGATGAACAGGAAGTGTGCTATAAATGTACAATGAGGGTCAAATGTATAATATTTTGGCTCAGGGCAGCACTGCAAGCCTTCTAGCTGTGCTGCCCTATGTCAACAGAAATGGGAAGGAATGTGCTGTAACCGGCCTCACTGTGCCACTGGATTCAAGCTATTCTGGCTGATGAGGGGTGGAACTGGTCCTAGGATGCTTGTTTCCGATCCAGGGATGACCTGGCTTGGCAGTTCGGGCTGTTCTTTTCCAATGAGACACAGGGTCAAAACTGATTTGCATACAGCCAGGTCTAAACTGGAGTGGTATGTTGAGCAAAACAATGATGGATTTAACCCAGATCTCTTGACTGGGTGTGAATGTTTTGATTTGTTCTGCATTCTGTCAATCAATTGTGTGTCTTTTGCTTTCTCGCCCTAAGTGTGCCGGGAATGCCCAGACGTGGGTCCCAGGCTCACTGTGCCACTGAATTCAAGCTATTCTGGCTGATGAGGGGTGAAACCCGAAACTGGTCCTAGGATGCTTGTTTCTAGTCCAGGGAGTACCTGGCTTGGCAGTTTGGGCTGGACTGTTACCATGATGCACAGGGTCAAGACTGTTTTGCATATGGCCAGGTCTAAACTGGGGTGGCATAATGAGCAAAAGAATGATGGATATAACCCAGATCTCTTGACTGGGGGTGAATATTTTGATTTGTTCTATAGAGGATGCTGTGAAACAAAACATATGCTCTGATGATTGGGATGTCCAAGTGATAGAGGCTCTTTTTTCTGATTTGAAATATTATGCTGTCTTTGATGCTGAAGATTTGTATTTAGACTCAGCAAATTATGGAGAGTTGTTTTGCTACCAACATTATGGCAATCATTTCCTGCATGAAGCGAATACATTTAGAAATGTCGTTAATTATACACAATGGGAACATTGTCTGGCTCCCGTTGAAGGCAGCTCCAAAATTTACACATTTTACCGATTTCAGGGTATCTAAACCTGAAGCCTTTTATTTTAAAATGTGTGCTAAGTCAGCATCCAAGGTCAGACTGACACATACTAAATTACTGTATTCAAAGTCCTTTATGGATGAATTAGCTGTAAGGGGCTATGAGCTGTGGAAAGATACCATTGATCTTAAATCTGTTTGGGGTTCTAAAGCCTGGCAAGTCCAAGGAACAGAAGCACTTCATCGTGCGTGCCTTATCCCATTGAATTCTACAAATTTTCAGAACACCTGGTTTAGATTGGCTTCTTCTAAAAAGATGAATGCCCCTACTATTCCAGATCTGGGTGCTTATCCAACATGGGATAATCACACAGCTATGTCCCTTGATGAATTGTAGTACCTAATTACTAATACATCCTTTAATATTTCCACCCTGGATCCTCAAGGATGGTTATTATGGCAGAAAATTCAGATTCATGTCAACATCGTTTTCTGGGTCTGCTCCCCGGTTATACACAGGTTAGGGTAGACCCCCGATTTGAACCTTTCCCTTCTGTTGCTACCTATTCGGTAGGGAAATTATGTCAAAATTGGCTTAAACATTCCACCTTGGCATTAGTTAAACTTAATTTGTCCAAATTAACTGACAATGTAGGTTTGAATGATTTTGTTAAAGGCTCTGTGGGTAGCTGGTCCAAAAGATGGGTATATGCTATTTACAACGAAGTTTGGAAATTATCTCAAATTGAAGCTGCTTCTAGATTGAGAGCTATTGATCAAGCAAATTAGGAAAAAGTGCTTGCTGTCATTGATAATAGAATTAACACTCATCCAGAATTTACACTTTAGATAATATTGTTTCATCTGTTGTGCATATTGTACAGGATGACATGTCTGTCTTATACCATGGTTAAAATCAATTGCGTTCTATAATGCAGTTTGCATGGACTTTACAAACGTTGAAGGCTGGTGTCAAGGCCGTTGATTCTCCACAGAGGCAGAAGATGCTTATTCCCAATTCCTTCCTCTCAGAACACACTGCGTTAAGCAGCTGCTCTAAGCAGGGGGAAAGGGGAGTTGGACAGAGAAGAGAAAGACACTCGAGCTGGACCTGAATTCCCTTGTCTTCTGTTTTCCTGTCTTCTGGGGTTCAGCTGCCGGAACCCCAAACTCTTCTCCACAACTGAAGGGATTTGGATGTCTTCCAAAATTGAGGTAAAATGGAGTAAACCCAGTGGAGACATTCTTCGCATTGTTGTGCGCGAATTCTGCCATCCACAGCAGGTCTGACCACTCACCAGAATATGCCAAAATAAATGGGCGGATGCATGGGAACACCCATTCTCCACCCATGTAACGTCTACCCAGTGCAGAGTAATAGAAGGTGGTGATTTGCGCTTCCTTGCGTTATTCCAGAGTTACCAAGAAACGCAGGGCATATGAAAGTAGCCATGCATGGCTTGGTAAATCTGACTTAAGGATTGAATTGCCTTCGTGTCACCCTGCATGCTGCAAGGGCAACAGAATGCTATGATAAATCTGAGCCTCAGAATCTATATTTGCTTCCCATGGGCCATCTAAAAAAGAGAAAAAAAGCCCTCTACTGCAACTCCGAGTATATGCATGCAGCAGGTGAACAAACAAGCTTTTAAATAAAAGAGAGGTCTTCCAGGGATGTTGCAATATCATGGTCTGAAAAACTGTGATATGATCAAGCTCTGCTATCCTTATAAAGCATTATCTTTTAGAATTAGGGCATGCTGGTGTTAATTTAATTTCGGAAGTGTCACAACATTTTAAGTAAATAACAATTCTTTGTTTATTGTTTAATGAAATCTCGCTCTTTGGCCATTTACCAAAAAAATGAAATATGTTTGATATCTGTTGGGATGGAAACTACTTTGTAAACACATGTACCCCTGCCCTGAGTTCCCAACTAGGCTATTGTCTAGATCCCTAATGCTGATGTTTTTCTCATAGGTGAATATCCATCTTGTGTGTGGGCAATGACATAAGCCTATCTCACAGATTGCGGCCTTGTTGGACTGGGCGGGATGGCCGAAGTGCTACTCTTATACTAGTGGAAGGCTACTGCCTTCACTAGGAGTTAAGCAGCATTTGCTAGGTACTGGAAGCATACCACATAGTGATCAGTAGTAGTGAACCGGACCTTTTTTCCCTCTGTCACCGGAGAGAGTCCTACAGGCTCACTCACCTTTTTAAAAGTTCTGCTGCTGTGTGATTAACTCAACCATGGCCTACATCAGCTTTGGAGTGCTGCATAGGGCATGAGTGGTGATCTCCATTGGGTGTATTTGTGCCTGGGAAGGGTGCAGGACAGGGCTATAGCAGTAATGTGCACTACTAGTGTGGTTAGTGTATGGGCTGGGTGTATGTATGCCTGAGAGAAAAGTATTATATGAAAGATGTAGTTCTGTGCAGTGCGTGCACATGGACCACATGTGCTGGGTGTATGTGTGCTACATAAATGAACAGTGAAGAGTTATGCAGTGCACATAGTGTGCGTGCAAGCTGGCTGTGCGCCAGTTTGGAAATAGCACACCCTAGTTAAAGATTGAAAAGCTTCATTGCTAAACAGTGTTTGCAAGACTGAGTGTGTGTGCTGAAGACGTGTGCATGTGAGGGTACAATGCATAGAGGTATTAGTGATGAACAGGAAGTGTGCTATAAATGTACAATGAGGGTCAAATGTATAATATTTTGGCTCAGGGCAGCACTGCAAGCCTTCTAGCTGTGCTGCCCTATGTCAACAGAAATGGGAAGGAATGTGCTGTAACCGGCCTCACTGTGCCACTGGATTCAAGCTATTCTGGCTGATGAGGGGTGGAACTGGTCCTAGGATGCTTGTTTCCGATCCAGGGATGACCTGGCTTGGCAGTTCGGGCTGTTCTTTTCCAATGAGACACAGGGTCAAAACTGATTTGCATACAGCCAGGTCTAAACTGGAGTGGTATGTTGAGCAAAACAATGATGGATTTAACCCAGATCTCTTGACTGGGTGTGAATGTTTTGATTTGTTCTGCATTCTGTCAATCAATTGTGTGTCTTTTGCTTTCTCGCCCTAAGTGTGCCGGGAATGCCCAGACGTGGGTCCCAGGCTCACTGTGCCACTGAATTCAAGCTATTCTGGCTGATGAGGGGTGAAACCCGAAACTGGTCCTAGGATGCTTGTTTCTAGTCCAGGGAGTACCTGGCTTGGCAGTTTGGGCTGGACTGTTACCATGATGCACAGGGTCAAGACTGTTTTGCATATGGCCAGGTCTAAACTGGGGTGGCATAATGAGCAAAAGAATGATGGATATAACCCAGATCTCTTGACTGGGGGTGAATATTTTGATTTGTTCTATAGAGGATGCTGTGAAACAAAACATATGCTCTGATGATTGGGATGTCCAAGTGATAGAGGCTCTTTTTTCTGATTTGAAATATTATGCTGTCTTTGATGCTGAAGATTTGTATTTAGACTCAGCAAATTATGGAGAGTTGTTTTGCTACCAACATTATGGCAATCATTTCCTGCATGAAGCGAATACATTTAGAAATGTCGTTAATTATACACAATGGGAACATTGTCTGGCTCCCGTTGAAGGCAGCTCCAAAATTTACACATTTTACCGATTTCAGGGTATCTAAACCTGAAGCCTTTTATTTTAAAATGTGTGCTAAGTCAGCATCCAAGGTCAGACTGACACATACTAAATTACTGTATTCAAAGTCCTTTATGGATGAATTAGCTGTAAGGGGCTATGAGCTGTGGAAAGATACCATTGATCTTAAATCTGTTTGGGGTTCTAAAGCCTGGCAAGTCCAAGGAACAGAAGCACTTCATCGTGCGTGCCTTATCCCATTGAATTCTACAAATTTTCAGAACACCTGGTTTAGATTGGCTTCTTCTAAAAAGATGAATGCCCCTACTATTCCAGATTTGGGTGCTTATCCAACATGGGATAATCACACAGCTATGTCCCTTGATGAATTGTAGTACCTAATTACTAATACATCCTTTAATATTTCCACCCTGGATCCTCAAGGATGGTTATTATGGCAGAAAATTCAGATTCATGTCAACATCATTTTCTGGGTCTGCTCCCCGGTTATACACAGGTTAGGGTAGACCCCCGATTTGAACCTTTCCCTTCTGTTGCTACCTATTCGGTAGGGAAATTATGTCAAAATTGGCTTAAACATTCCACCTTGGCATTAGTTAAACTTAATTTGTCCAAATTAACTGACAATGTAGGTTTGAATGATTTTGTTAAAGGCTCTGTGGGTAGCTGGTCCAAAAGATGGGTATATGCTATTTACAACGAAGTTTGGAAATTATCTCAAATTGAAGCTGCTTCTAGATTGAGAGCTATTGATCAAGCAAATTAGGAAAAAGTGCTTGCTGTCATTGATAATAGAATTAACACTCATCCAGAATTTACACTTTAGATAATATTGTTTCATCTGTTGTGCATATTGTACAGGATGACATGTCTGTCTTATACCATGGTTAAAATCAATTGCGTTCTATAATGCAGTTTGCATGGACTTTACAAACGTTGAAGGCTGGTGTCAAGGCCGTTGATTCTCCACAGAGGCAGAAGATGCTTATTCCCAATTCCTTCCTCTCAGAACACACTGCGTTAAGCAGCTGCTCTAAGCAGGGGGAAAGGGGAGTTGGACAGAGAAGAGAAAGACACTCGAGCTGGACCTGAATTCCCTTGTCTTCTGTTTTCCTGTCTTCTGGGGTTCTAATGCACATAAGGGGAAATAAGCATTCAAATACACATAACAGTTCTGCTCATTACTTATCTAAACACTTCTTATCTGTCCTACCAGGTATTGCTGGAGTGTAGGCTCCTCTTCTGTAATGAGGTCTCTCAGTTCCTACTGGTCTGGAACTGTAGCTTCCTAGCACACATGGAAGACACTACATTAGAATCACAACACTACTTTCTACCTTTCTTCTATTAACTGGGAAATGGACGTCTCCTACCTAACTGGTAGCTTGACCTATCACTTAGGTTTCTCATAAAAGGTTTGGAATATTTGTCTAATTGAATGAAGTCTCACATGAAGTCTCTCTTCCTGAAGTCTGGAACAGTTCTCGTTGAATTAGTGAAGGTAAATGGCTTCAGGGAGGTACGCGCAAGAAGGATCAAGGAAGGATAGAGTGGAAGGAAAGGAAAGGGAAGAACGCTAGGAAGGAAGGGTACAGTGGCTAACGCGCTTCTCCAAAGTTGCAGTCTCCTTAACGCTGTAGCAGGATAAATTCTTGGCTTACTTGACTGTGAAGGTTCTCGGGCTCACCAGCTTAGTACTCTCGGAACTCCTGGAAGGCTTCAACAACTGGCCTCTCACAATGCGAATTAGTAATGTCCCAAATAAGAATTGGACACTTGAATACTGAACACTTGAATGGGAAATAATTCCCTCTGTGAAATTATGTCTTTGAATAAGCGCCGCTTCCACTAAATTGCTTAAAAGGAAGCGCGCTTCGAATTCGAACTTCTCTACCTCAGATTCAAATTGAAGTGCGCAGTTGAGCGCGCTCGCGAGCCGCATCATTCTGAAGTGCCTTCAAGACTAGAACGTCTCTTCTGGAGCCTCTGATGCTTCGCGGGCAACGCGGCGGCCATCTTGAAAGGGTCTTTTTCACCGGGTTAACATTAAACCAATAATTTACAGTAGCCGGTTTAATTACTACTCTATGTCTTTTGGGATAACACTGCCCTATGGTAAGGGCACTCACCAGGTTCCTGACAGTACCCCCTCTCAATGACCGATTTATCGGTCTAGGTTTGAGAGGATTTTGCAAATGAAAGCGTTTAATTAATTGGGAAGCATGCACGTTTAAGGCCGGTTCCCAAGATCTCTCTTCAGGTCCATACCCCTTCCAGTCCACCAAATAATATAGTTTCCCTCGAATCCTTCTTGAATCTAAGATTTCTTTGACTTCATATTCAGTGTGTCCTTTGATTCTCACTGGAGGGGGAGGGGTACCCTTGCGAAGATGGGGGACTGCTGACTTAAGGAGGGATACATGGAATACACGGTGAATCTTTAATTGTGAAGGCAATTTTAGCTTAACTGTCACTGGCCCTAACACATGTTCTATTAGGAAGGGACCAATATACCGTGGTTGAAATTTTCTATTCCCCTTCAATCGCAGGTGACGAGAGGATAACCACACTGAATCTCCCACCTGATACTGAGGGGCCTTCTTTCTGTGTTTATCTGCTTGTCGCTTATAACTCTCCTTAGCCTTTAGAATATTAGACTCTGCAGATTTGTGAGCTCGGGATAGTTCTTTCAAATACTGATCAGCTGCCGGAACCCCAAACTCTTCTCCACAACTGAAGGGATTTGGATGTCTTCCAAAATTGAGGTAAAATGGAGTAAACCCAGTGGAGACATTCTTCGCATTGTTGTGCGCGAATTCTGCCATCCACAGCAGGTCTGACCACTCACCATCCCGAGCCAAAAGGAACAGGCGAAGGTATTGTTCCAACTCTTGATTTACTCGTTCCGTTTGACCATCTGTCTCGGGATGATAACTAGTAGAATGCCTGACTTCTACCCCTAATCCCAGCATGAAGGCCTTCCAGAATCGGGAGACAAACTGAGGACCCCTGTCAGAAATCAAGATCTTAGGCACCCCATGAATCTTAACTATGTGTTCACTGAAAAGTTTGGCTATTTCTCTAGCTGTGGGAACCCCTTTTATAGGAATGAAGTGACTCATTTTAGTAAAGGTGTCCACTACAACTAAAACGGTATCATACCCCCTGCTTACTGGAAGGTCTACGATTAAATCTAATGTGACTGTGTGCCAGGGTTCTGTGGGAGTAGGTAGGGGTTGTAAAAATCCTTGGGGCGCTTGCCTACTGGTTTTCCCTCGAGCACAGATGTGACAAGATTTCACATGAGCCTTCATATCCGGCCACCAGAAGTATCGCTGGACTAAGTCAAGTGTCTTGGCCATGCCTTTATGCCCTGCTAATGGTTGATCATGACAGTCTTTCAAAGCTTGTTCTTGGATTGCTCTGGCTGGCAAATATAACGCACCTCGATGGTAAGGCAAGGAGTTGACAATCTCTCGGTCTGTTTCTTGATTTGCCCATTCTGACATTTCCTCTATAGTCATTTGTCTTCCAATTTCTTCCTTATAGTTCGTGAAACTAAGAGTGCATACAATCTTGGATTCAGGAATAATTGGGCGTGATTCCACTGGATGTTCGGAGGCCTCTGTTTGAATTCGGGACAGAGCGTCCGCTTTGCCATTCTTACTGCCTGGGCGATAAGTAATCACAAAATCAAAGTCGGCAAAGTAAAGGGACCAGCGTAGTTGACGAGGAGTCAAGGTTCTGGCTGATTTCAAAAACTGAAGGTTTTTATGATCCGTGAAAACTGTGACCGTATGCTGGGCTCCTAATAAATAATGCCTCCATTCCACAAAAGCATCCTTTACGGCCAGCAGCTCTTTCTCCGCAATAGTGTAATTCTGCTCTGCTGCATTCAACTTTCTAGACCTGAAAGCTACTGGATGTAGTTGTCCCGTAGATCGGTGTCGCTGAGACAGGATTCCACCTATGGCTTGGTCTGAGGCATCCGCTTCTACAAAGAAAGGTTCAGAAGGATCTGCATGAAGGAGAATTGGGGCCGATGTAAAACTGGTCTTGAGATAGACAAAGGCCTGTTTAGCCTCTTCTGTCCATTGAAATTTTTCCCCTTTTTTTAACAATTTTGTGATGGGGAGAATCTTTTGAGAAAAACCTTGAATGAATCGACGATAGAAATTGGCAAACCCCAAAAATCGCTGTACCTCCTTGACATCTGTGGGAGATGGCCATTCGACCACAGCCTGCACCTTCCTGGTGTCCATGGTAATTCCGTCTGGTGACAGTACAAACCCCAAAAACTCAACAGTGCGAACACTGAACGCACACTTCTCTAATTTCACATAGAGCTGATGTTGTCGAAGTCTTTCGAGGACCAACTTCACATGCCTCACATGTTCTTGTGGATTCTTAGAAAAAATCAAAATGTCGTCCAAATAGATCACCGCTACCTTATCCAACAAATCTCCCATGGCATCATTAATAAAATGTTGAAAGGCTGCGGGAGCATTGCACAGCCCGAAGGGCATCACCTGATATTCGAAGAGCCCGTACTTGGTTCTGAAGGCTGTCTTCCACTCATGACCCTCCTTCATTCGGATAAGATGGTAAGCTCCCCGAAGATCTAATTTCGTGAATATCTGAGCCTCTTTGATCTGATCCAAAAGGACGGAAATCAAAGGTAACGGATAGCGGTTTTTAATCGTTGCTCTGTTGATTGCTCGATAATCGATGCAAGTCCTCAAAGACCCTTCTTTCTTTGGAATGAAAAACAATGGTGAGGAGACCGGAGACTGGGATGGTCTAATGAACCCGTTAGCTAAGTAACGATCCAAATAATCCTTCAAATACAGGTTCTCGGCCTCCGTTAATGCATAAATCCGACTGCAGGGCAAAACGGCCCCGGGTTCAAGGTCAATGGCGCAATCGTAAGAGCGATGGGGGGGCAATCGTTCCGCTTCACATTCACTGAACACATCTCCAAATTCCTTGTATTCATCCGGAACAAGTATAGACTCGACAACCCCAATGGGATCTCCCCCGTAAGACAACAAGGTGGCTGTGGAAGGTTCTAGATTCTTTTCATCTGAGGAGAAACAATGTTCAGAACAAAACAAAGAAGTCATCTCAACAGTCCGATTCTCCCAGTCAATTGTCGGATTGTGTGTGGTGAGCCACGGAATACCCAGAATGGTCTGAAACTGTGGGGCATCAATCAAGTTAAACTGAAGATATTCTCGATGTCCATTTGATTGGACCAATTCTAACAACTCAGTGTGATGGGTGATGGGACCCGATGAAAGATTGGTCCCATCTACGGCTCGAACCAACTCCTTCTTTTCCTTTAACCTTGCTTGGATTCCCATCCTCTTTGCGTACTTGATGTCACAGAAGTTCCCCGTAGCTCCGGAGTCAATCATGATGGCTACTCCTGTGATTTCTTGTTCACGGAACTTCAACGTCATCTGTAGGATCAAATGCGGTGCTTGAGTTTGAAGGGTGTTCATTATGCAATGGGATTCTGGAACCTTCTTTTCACATTTCGCCATCTGAGCGGCTCCTCCTACAGATGGTTTTGAGAGTTTCCCGACACAACAGGTTTAGGTCTCTTTGGGCACTCTTTCACAAAATGTCCTGCAGCTCCACAGTACATACATAACTTCTTTGCTCTCCTCGACTCCTTTTCCTCTTTACTTAAGGGACCCCTCACTGTTCCTATCTGCATTGGTTCACTCTCTGATGTGGATCCATTAGTTTTACTCCCTTCAACTCTAGGTCTGTCAAAACGTGAAAAATTCCATTTAAAATCTCTAGACTTCTTTTCTCCTTTTCTCTCCGTACAGCGAAAGTCGATTTCTAACACTAAGTCTACTAATTCTGTAAAATCAGTAGGTCGGTTTGGAATCTGTGCAAGTGTGTCCTTTATCTCATCCCGTAAGCCTCTATAAAACAGTGCAGCCCTCTTCTCTGGTGGCCAATTAGTTTCCATTAACAGTTTGTTAAATTGCGTTAAGTACGTGAGGAGATCTTTGGATCCTTGACGC
Organism: Triturus cristatus; assembly: GCF_964204655.1. Classification (NCBI taxonomy): domain Eukaryota; kingdom Metazoa; phylum Chordata; class Amphibia; order Caudata; family Salamandridae; genus Triturus; species Triturus cristatus. Next base: position 419,834,465 of record NC_140582.1, read on the forward strand.
AGTTCCAAAAGTTCATTGTCAGTGGCCTGGGAAATTCTTCTCCTGTCAAAGATACGAAGAAACTCTGTCTTGAAGCGTTCAAAATCATATAAAAAAGGATCATCTCGGGAAACCAGAGGCATAGCCCAATTGGCGGCATCCCCACTAAGATAAGACAAAATGAAAGCCACCCGGGATTGAGCATCTGGAAATAGGGTTGAGCGACACATGAAATGAAGGGAACATTGTGTGAGGAACAATTGGGCCTTTTGAGGATCCCCGCTAAACCTTTCGGGTGGTGCTAAAGGAATAAGGGGGGAAACTGAATGAAAAACTTGGGCCACTGTTCGGGGGTTAGTTTCTGGCAAGGAACCCTTTAAATCTGCTACAGAAGGAGGAGAGTCTGAAGGCATCATCTCACTAACTCTTTGGGATAGCATCATTGTTTCCTGTCGTGAAGCTACCATTTCTTGTTTAAGACTCTTATTCTCAGCGCTAAGATGTCCCACATCCCGCTGAATTCTCTCTAACATGTCCCCTAACGCCTTCAAACTAAAACCCTCTGCCATTCTGCCTGGGTGGAGTGAAGTCGTGGGCACTTCAATCTGTCAAGGCCGTTGATTCTCCACAGAGGCAGAAGATGCTTATTCCCAATTCCTTCCTCTCAGAACACACTGCGTTAAGCAGCTGCTCTAAGCAGGGGGAAAGGGGAGTTGGACAGAGAAGAGAAAGACACTCGAGCTGGACCTGAATTCCCTTGTCTTCTGTTTTCCTGTCTTCTGGGGTTCTAATGCACATAAGGGGAAATAAGCATTCAAATACACATAACAGTTCTGCTCATTACTTATCTAAACACTTCTTATCTGTCCTACCAGGTATTGCTGGAGTGTAGGCTCCTCTTCTGTAATGAGGTCTCTCAGTTCCTACTGGTCTGGAACTGTAGCTTCCTAGCACACATGGAAGACACTACATTAGAATCACAACACTACTTTCTACCTTTCTTCTATTAACTGGGAAATGGACGTCCCCTACCTAACTGGTAGCTTGACCTATCACTTAGGTTTCTCATAAAAGGTTTGGAATATTTGTCTAATTGAATGAAGTCTCACATGAAGTCTCTCTTCCTGAAGTCTGGAACAGTTCTCGTTGAATTAGTGAAGGTAAATGGCTTCAGGGAGGTACGCGCAAGAAGGATCAAGGAAGGATAGAGTGGAAGGAAAGGAAAGGGAAGAACGCTAGGAAGGAAGGGTACAGTGGCTAACGCGCTTCTCCAAAGTTGCAGTCTCCTTAACGCTGTAGCAGGAAAAATTCTTGGCTTACTTGACTGTGAAGGTTCTCGGGCTCACCAGCTTAGTACTCTCGGAACTCCTGGAAGGCTTCAACAACTGGCCTCTCACAATGCGAATTAGTAATGTCCCAAATAAGAATTGGATACTTGAATACTGAACACTTGAATGGGAAATAATTCCCTCTGTGAAATTATGTCTTTGAATAAGCGCCGCTTCCACTAAATTGCTTAAAAGGAAGCGCGCTTCGAATTCGAACTTCTCTACCTCAGATTCAAATTGAAGTGCGCAGTTGAGCGCGCTCGCGAGCCGCATCATTCTGAAGTGCCTTCAAGACTAGAACGTCTCTTCTGGAGCCTCTGATGCTTCGCGGGCAACGCGGCGGCCATCTTGAAAGGGTCTTTTTCACCGGGTTAACATTAAACCAATAATTTACAGTAGCCGGTTTAATTACTACTCTATGTCTTTTGGGATAACACTGCCCTATGGTAAGGGCACTCACCAGGTTCCTGACAGCTGGGAAAGTTCCCTGGGACTACATGAATACATCATCTTCATTTCTACCGTTTAATCTGACAGATAAACAAAAGCTCATGTCCATGAAGGATGCAACATATTCACTATTGCATATTGAAAAGTTGGAACCTTTACCATTCTCTGTGACCGAATTGAACTCAGCTGTGTGGCTTATCCAGGGGTTAATCACTCTTCCTTTTCCTTTATTTAAGTTCAGTTCATGTATGAAACACTATGCCTTAGGCAGATAGGAACCACTAGGTACCGCTTTCCTACATAAAGTTTGGTCACTCCCATTTACATACAAGTGCATGAGTGAAGGTAAAGGGGTTTATTTAAAAGGAGAAGAGTGCACTTGCACACCTGATCACTCAGTACTTTGTAGGAGCATCCAATTGCATGACGCTTGCAACGTTCACGCCCCGAATTTAGCTTGTATTTTGAAGGGAAATCTTGTGCCAGTGATAACACCAACTTTCACATTATTAGCTAATGGTAGCTATTTGCTATTAAATAATTAGGCATGTTACGGGATGCTAGAAGGGATTCCGTACATTGTAACTGTCTCACAACGAGTAGTCTGTTGTAAGAATGTGCTTTTCCCACCCCCGCATGGGAGACTCGATGTATCCATCTGGCCTTCCATACCAACCTTGAAAGCAGAGTTCAACAAGATGAGCAGAATAAGGGCTCTATCGTCTCAAAAAGAAGTCACCCTAACTTCCTCTCGTGAAACATTTGTCCTTCAAATAGCTAACACCCGCACCGAGGTGCATGCTCTTTTACATACTGATCTCCCACTTCATGTCGGTGCTCTGATTCACAGTATAATTAATGCCTTGTCATCAACTGCCTTGGCACATTTTTTCAAGGTTGTGGGCTCCGGCCTTGTGACCTCGTTCCAAACAATATTTGGTGTGATATTGCCATTTTTTCATTCTATCATTTCCAGCGTCTTCGGCGGGCTTCCGTTAATCCTTGACTGCTGGTGTGCTGCAGTTGGTTTGTTTCCTCCGAAATGGCTGCACGATCTGTGTCACACGACAGCCTGCCCCGGCTGCTCCAACTTCGCAACCGGATGCTTGAATACTATGGAACACTACCTCTGGCCACTTTAAGAGTAGCCTATGGATTGTCCTTCCGGTTCTCATACTTTACTTGCGTGCAACCTGTTTTCCATTGCCTTGATTGTCGATTTGAATGGGCTCTGGATTTGTGCCTGTCAAACACGGCGTCTCCTGCCCTGGATTATGATCGACTGATGAGTCCCTTAGTGACTCATGAGTTGGACTGTTCTGGTATCGGGATTATGGCCTGTGCAGCTGTGCACAGAATCCTAGGAAATTGGGATATATATGCAGCAGCCCATGACTTTCTGGCGCGAAGTTATCTCGAAGAACACGCAAGTTGTTCCCTGATGGTGCTAGAGGCTCCGGTTATCGAAGAACATGTATGTTGGTTTACTTTATTAGATTGGATGGCTGAATCATTTACTGAACACTACAATGACTTCCGCTTGGAGGCTGTTGCGACATACTGTGCCTATACGTTGATGGATTAAATTGGCAGTTGTCCATCTTCCGCACGTACTAACTCTAAATTTTGTTTGCATTTTATTTTTTACTCCAGATTGGGCTGTATATCGCCCCTGAGTGATGTTTTTGTTTTTTACTTTCTCCCAACAAACTTTTCGAACTTTCGCTACCGATTAAACGGATTGGCAAAATATGAACTTGGTTCTGTCTCACTCGAACTTGAACTCTGTGTTCCTATATTTCTTCCCTATTTTGTTCATGGTCCGATCAAGGGAGGGTGTAGTGAAGACAGGGTTTGCCTGCACACATTGCTTTGTTAGCATAAGAGTTTTAGATGTTAACGCCATCTTGCCACTTTGCTGCTTTTGCACACGACAATACAGGTAGCTGTTATTATGAGTAAAACTGCTTGCTTGCTTTTTCTTCACATGAGTACGGTCTGTTTTTCACATCCCTAGACGTGCACCGCTACCTTAGACTGAACACTGTGTGCAGAAACCATCAAGGTCAAATAACAATGTATGCTGTTGAATTCAGTTTGATCGGCCCACGCTCTAGACACAACAAGCACACAGCTGCAAATATCTGAAACCTGGGTGCCTTTATTATTGCATTGCATGCATGATGCTGACACACTTAGAGAAAACTTTTTCAGACACAGAGATCAATGCTGATCCTGTGATGTGCTTCACCTAAGCTGATCTTTGAGGTATGGGGTTCCCCATTCAAACCTAGAGACCTTCTAATATTATATAAAACTAGCTTAGTAGCCAGGGGAGGGAGGTTCACAAGGTATTATAGGACCTGTTTCCACTATCATTGTAATACGATTTCTCCCTTTGTTTTATATGGAATTGTAACAATGCTGATGGTTGTATTTCTCATCGTTTGTTTGTTTATGTTAGCCAAAGTACTACATCCTAGAGCACGTAGTTAAAAATAAACATTTTAAACGTTTCAGTGTGTATGATTACTCACGTTGTGGACTGATATGAGAATAACAACAAAAAGGTGTTCTTGATTCCCACCATTCCTGAGAGTATTCTAAGTCACTTGTTCTAGGTTGTCTAATCATTGGTAGCTTCAATATGATATGGATAATGAATGAGACACTGATGCTAGTCGGATAGGGGTTCTAGGTAATGAGGTGAGCTTTTTGGTACACCACAATTTACTGAGGTCCTGGTTTCCTGCGCATAGTGCTGTGCAAGAACAGAATCCCTGCAACACCTTATTGTTTCACCGGGCAAGTGTCTTTCCATTTATGCAAACATATACTCTAAACTATAGAATCCTGCAAAAACCTCTTGCAAATGTCTGCATTCTGAGCAAGCCCTAAATGGCACTTCGCTTCTCACAGCTGATGTTTATAAAGTTACACTTAGAATCTTACTGTTCCACAGTGTGATACGTTTGTAAGCAATATTCATGCCACAATATTGTAAACCAATAGATGTGGTATTAATATTCAACATAAAATGAACAAACCTTAATGTTACCAATGAGTTTGTCTTACGATTTACCCACCGAAAGATGGTAGATTCCGACCAATTTAGTTCCATGATTCATTTTGTTTTGGACCACCCAGTTTGTACTGTGAGTGAGTCTCACTAACTAGGTCACACTCAATATAAGCTCTTTCATAATGAATTGGAAATGCTAACCAACAGTGCCCCCCTTTTTAAAAAATGTCAGCAGCAGGACAACGGAGGTAAGGGGCTTGAGTCTGTTATATGTGAACATGTACTCACACATTCACACATATGCAGTGGTTCAACCAATCAATCAATCAAATAATTTGTAAAGCGCACTACATACCCGCAAGGGTTTCAAGGCACTGCGGGTGGGGGGGTGCTGTTGCAACTGGTCGAACATCCAGGTCTTGAGTTGTCTCCTTAAGGTTAGAAGGTCTTCAGTTTGTCGTAGGATGAGGGGGAGGGTGTTTCAGGTCTTGGCAGCGCGGAGGGAGAAGGATTTGCCTCCGGCTGTGGTTCTACGGATGCGTGGGACGGTAGCCAGGGAGAGGTCTGCGGAGCCGAGTTTCCTGTTGGGTACCTAGAAGGAGAGTCAACTGTTGAGATAGGCTGGGCCGGTCTTGTGGAGTGCCTTGTGTGCGTGGATCAGGAGCTTGAAGGAGATTCCTTTGTTGACAGGGAGCCAGTGCAGGTTCCTCAGGTGGGGGGTGATGTGGTCGCGGCGCGGGACGTTGAGGATCAGGCATGCAGAGGCATTCTGGATTCTTTGCAGTCTGTTGATGAGGTTGGTCGGGGCTCCGGCGTAGAGGGTGTTTCCGTAGTCAAGTCTGCTGCTGACTAGGGCCTAGGTGACTGTTTTCCTTGTGTCTGTTGGGATTCATCTGTAGATCTTGCGGAGCATACAGAGGATGTTAAAGCAGGTGGAGGAGACAGCGTTGACTTGTTTGGTCATGGTGAGTTTCGAGTCGAGGATGACTCCCAGGTTGCGTGCGTGGTTGGTGGGTGTGGGGTGTGTCCCCAGCGATGCGGGCCACCAGGAGTCGTCCCATGCAGAGGGGTTCGGCCCGAGGATGAGGATCTCTGTCTTTTCTGTGTTCAGCTTAAGATGGCTATACTCCATCGAGTTGGCGACGGCCTTCATTCCCTGGTGGAGGTTGGATTTGGCAGTGAGGGGGTCCTTGGTGAGGGAGAGGATCCATTGCGTGTCATCGGCGTAGGAGATTATGTTGAGGTCATGATGTCAGGCGATGCGTGAGAGAGGTACCATGTAGAAGATGAACAGCGTCGGGCTGAGGGAGGATTCCTGCAGGACGCCGCAGATGATCTCGGAGGCTTCGGATCGGAATGGGGAGAGGCAGACTCTCTGGGTTCTGCCGGAGAGGAAGGAGGCATCCAGTCCAGGGCCTTGTCTCAGATCCCTGCGTCATGGAGTCGTGTGCATAGTGTGCGGTGGCAGACGGTGTTGAAGGTAGCGGAGAGGTCCAGGAGGATGAGGGCCGCCGTCCTGCCGTTGTCCAGTAGGATCCTGAAGTTGTCTGTTGCGGCGATGAGGGCGGTCTCGGTGCTATGGTTGCTGCAGAATCCTGACTGGGAGGGGTCCAGGATGCTGTGTTCTTCGAGGTAGCGGGTGAGCTGGATGTTGACTATCTTCTTGATGACCTTAGCTGGGAATGGAAGCAGTGATATGGGCCAGATGTTTTTCAGTTCGCTCGGGTCCGCCTTGGGTTTCCTCAGTAGGGCGTTGATCTCAGCGTGTTTCCAGCTCTCAGGGAAGGTTACGTCTCGAAGGAGAGGTTGATGATGTTGCGTAGGTGGGGTGCGATGGAGCTGCCGGCTTTGTTGAAGATGTGGTGTGGAAAAGGGTCAGACGGCGAGCCGGAGTGGATTGTGCCCATGGTCTTGATTGTGTCTTCATTGGCCCAGGTTGTCAAGGGGTCGTAGTCAGTGGGGTGTGGTGGTTCCAGTGTGTAGGGGCCTGTTAGGGTCATCCGGGGGTTGAAGCTATCGTGGATGTCGGCGATCTTGCGGTGGAAGAAGGTGGCGAGGGAGTCGCACAGGGCTTCTGATGGCAGAATGTCGTCGGCGTTGGAGCTGGGGTTGGAGAGTTCCTTTATGACGTTGAAGAGCTCCTTGCTGTTGTGTGTGTTGTTGTCGAGGCGGTCTTTGAAGGAGGTCCTCCTGGCAGTCCTGATGAGGTGGTGGTGGTTGCGGATGGCGTCTTTGTGGGCTGCACGGCTGCCTGGTGACTTCTCGCTGTGCCATATGTTCTCCAACGTCCGGCAGGTGTGCTTTGATGCTAGGAGTTCCAGGGTGAACCAGTTGGCTCTCTTGCTGGTGTCTTTGAAGGTTTGTTTTTTCAGCGGGGCTAAGGTGTTGGCGTAGTCCTCCATCCATCGTCTGAGGGTCCGCGCACCATCGTCGGGGTTGGAGGGGTTGGTCGGTGGGTTGAGTGCGAGGTTTGTCTGTAGTTGTATTTCGGTGATTTTGCCCCAGCTGCGACGGGGGGTCTGTAGGGTGCGGTGATGTGCGACGGGTTTCCGGAAGGTGAAGTGGATGCATTGGTGTTCGGTCCAGGTGGGTTCAGAGACGTGGCTAAAGGAGACGTGTTTGCATGAGGAGAAGATGGCGTCGAGCGTGTGTCCAGCGATGTGGGTCGGCGTTGTGATGAGCTGTTTCAGTCCGAGGTTGGCGAGGTTGTCTATCAGGGTGGAGGAGTTACTGTCGTTGTTGTTCTCCAGATGGAAGTTCAGGTCTCCGAGGAGCATGTAGTCGGTGGAGGTCAGTGCATGCGTGCTGATAAAGTCAGCAATGGCGTCGCAGAATTGTGGTCGGGTCCGGGTGGTCTGTAGAAAAGGGTGCCTCTTAGGGTGGTCTTGGGGTTCGTGTGGATCTGGAAGTGCATGTGTTCGGCGGTGCTGAGAGTGTCGTCGGTGTTTGTGAGACCCTGATGGTCTTCTTGTAGACGATGGCAATTCCTCCTCCGACTCCGTTGGTGCGGTCTCTGCGGGCGATCTTGTATCCGTTGGGGATGGCTATGGCGATGTCTGGAGAGGAGGCTTCGTTCATCCAGGTCTCGGTCAGGAAGGCGACGTCTGGAGATGCGGTGTCGAGTAGGTCCCAGAGCTTGACGGTGTGTTTGCGTGCGGAGCGGGTTTTGATCAGGATGCATCGGAGCTGGTTGTGTTTTGTCATGGTGGGTGTCTCTGTGTCTGCGATGCAGGAGAAGCTGCAGTTCTGGCAGGCGAAGGGGCCGTGGGTGCGCTTCGGGGTGGCCCTGCAGCAGGTTGGGGTTTGTCCTGGGTTGAGAGCGATGTGGGTGCTGTCGTCGTATCGGAGGCGGTCTTCATGGCTGGTGCGGGGGTCTGGGGTTCTGGCGTTGGGCGCGGTCCAGGCGCGAACGGGCGCAGACGGGCTTGCCTTAGGCATGCCTTTGGCGCACCAGCAGTGCAGCCGCATAGCGGCTGCCATTTTAAGGGGAGTTGGGAGGGAGGAGCAGCTGGGAGGCGGGTGGCAGGGGGCAGCGAATGGGTGTGGGGGCAGGGCAGCAGGGGATGCAGCGGCGGGAACGGGAGCGGCACGACCGGGCTCAACAGGGGGCACAGATGGCAAGTGGACAGCGGGGCACAGAGGAGCAGAAGGCACACAGGAATGGGGCACAGAGAGCAAGTGGGCAGTGGGGGCACAGAGGAGCAAAAGGCACACCGTAATGGGGCACAGAAAGCAAGTGGGCAGCGGGGGCACAGAGGAGCAAAAGGCACACATGAACGGGGCACAGAAAGCAAGTGGGCAGTGGGGGCACAGTGGAGCAGAAGGCACACAGGAACGGGGCACAGAAAGCAAGTGGGCAGCGGGGGCACAGAGGAGCAAAAAAAGGCACATAGACACTCAGGGAGCAGGTGGAGCTGCAGCGGGGGGGCGACCTACCTGACAAAGTTTAGCCCCAAGAGAGATAGCCAGCCCTCTGGAGTCAATAGCAGGAGGGTCTCTCCTTTGAACACTTGAAAGGAAGGGTCCAGCAGCAGTGTCAGTTATAAGGATGACTTCAAACAACTGAGCTCAAGTCACTGTCTTAAAAAACTCCAAAATGGTGTGCAAGAGGATTTGCATATGGATACAGGAATTACATGTTATTCTAGAACTGGATGGAAGAAACCTATCTTCTTGAACTTTCCACACCCCCACTTTTAAACCTCTGCAGGGAGAGAGAGGAAATTGATTTTGCTAGGTCCTGAAGAAGACCGCCTGGAGTCCTTGTGTGGACTGAATGTGGGTCAGTAGATCCACCTCTCCAAAAGCTGATGATGTTGGCCTTCCTACACTGATGGGGAACAGTAGGGAGATGGACCCTCCTGTGGGACTCTTGATCACTGGGCCTGTTGCTGGGTAACCCTAATCAGAGGAGTGCCTCCTGACTCTGGCTGACACATAGGTTTTCTCCAAGTAGACAAAGGAGGCTGTGGGGCCAGAAGCGTGCAAATATAGATGGTACTCTGCCTTGATGGCTGTTGGGTACTCTGGAGGAGACCCTTGGCGACGGGAACAACCAGACACTGGACAGAGGACACATAATCGGTAAGAATTTACATGGCAGAAGGACAGTCCCTAAATTCTCCCTCATCAGAGGGAGAACAGTGAAGAAAAGCAGCTCCTAAGGATTATTACTGTCTCAGATGCCAGGACACAAGAAACCTACTCTGCTTTTGGCTTTTGGGTTGGAGCACACCACCAGGCACAGAAAGAGTGAAGAATACTCCACAATTGCCTAGTGAAGACAGAGAAATAGGCTGTGGCCCTGCATCTCCGTGCTTTGCTGTCTGCTGCCCGGAGGGACGCAGTAGCACCCTATGAAGTATTCACTTGCTGGTGCTCCCGGGAACTCTAAAGGAAAGTGATTACCAAGGGATAAACTGGCTTAGGTAGTTATGGCATTCCTCCTCTGGATTTAGAACTCCTTGGGGAGTGCCAAAGTCCAGTGGGGTAGGGATTGCTTTGGGAGGCAAGCATGGCTTCCCCCTCATTTAACTTTTTATCACAAGGGGTCACCAGTGACCTGGGAGCCAGTGCAAAGACAAAGAGGACAAACGTTTATTTTAATACTTTAACTTTGGGCCTCCCATTACCCCAGGGGGCAAGGCATCAAAAGTAAATCAAGTGCCACCATGCCCTGTAATCACTGTGTCTGCCAGGGCAACTGTGCTCCTTGGACTGAAGAACCTTAGAGTTACCCTGCGTTCAGGAGCACAGATTCTGGGTAGGCCCACCAACACATGAGTGATGTTTATTTCTGCCCCCACCCCTTGTGCCCATGTATGTGGATTTGAGCACACCTGAAGTAGAGATTCCTACCTGCACTGGAAGTGGATAGTAGTGCACAGAGGAGTGTTGGCTCCATCTTGGCTCTTCATAACTATGCTGGGTAGGTAACCAGCATGGCAGTGAGGGCTGTGAGGCTCCCTCATTGCTTCACCAATCTGACATTGGGTGCTTGCTTGGGGCCAGGATCCCACCAGAATAGGCATGTCTTTTTGTGGCACAAGGCAGCAGTAGGAAAATAAGTCTTCAGGCAAAATTACCAGCCCAACATCAGCTGGGATGCATTTCAACATGTGAATACTTTGTTTGTGGGTACCCTAGACATTGAAGGGACACCTCCAAGGACATACAATGAGTTCAGTGGGCTGCCAGGAGTACAGGCACCCTTAGAGGAGACCTATGTGATTTTGTTTTTTTCAAAAGACATCCTAATTCTCCAGCTCAAAGGATTCATGACCTGGGGAGCCTTCTGCTATAACTTCAACCACTTGTGGAGCTGCTTCGTTACTAACTGCTTCACGTCACAGTCATCTCTGTTGGTGGGTCATCAGACTGCTTCATCGTAAGAATAGAAGATGAAAGCAGACATACGCTGCTCAGTATTACCAGTTTAAAGGCTTAACAATGATTCACCATGTATTGTATTTACATTTGTTTTAGAAGTAGTACTATCTGAATCTGTTTTAATACTGACAAGTATGGGAATTTTAATTGTAGGTATATTCTTTTTATGTTATGGTGATACCCAGATAAAACCAATGGTCCTTTCTTTCTGTGCCATTCTTAATTGCTGTGGCTAAGCACAGACAGATTCAATTGAATGTCTTTGCTCTTTTCTAACACAAATGTATCAAACACACAATAGGTGATGAGAAAAAATGCTTGCAATAGGTCTAACCACTGGCACGTGCTTGAGGTAGCATTCAAAAACATTGCTGCAGGTGTGAATATGTTGCTCACTGTGGCAGTAGAACCAAGCTATACCTGATGATGACTGATCAGGTAAAAAACAATCTTGAGTTGCCTGTGTTCTGTTTCAGAGAGGACCTGTTGAGCTTGACTGTTCCTATTGGAGCAGGACCAACATTGTTTTGTATATGGCTGGGTCTATTCTGGGGTGGCATGGTGGGCAAAAGAATAATGGATTGTAATGCTACCCTGAGTGATTATCAGTGCTTAGACTTATTGCAAGCATACCTCTCATCACTTTTTGCATGATTGACAACAGTGTACCAACATTGGGCATGTTCCAGTCCCTGCTGATTAGCTGCACAGCTTCACTGAGCATCAATTGTGAATGGCAATCTTGCCTAAATGTGCATAGGAGAGATGAATAATGGACCTACCAGGAAATTTGGCAGTAGGATTGGGGAAAGACAACAGGATTGTTGTCTGTGATTATGCCAGTCTCCAAAACACCTGAACACAGCAGAGATACTTAAATCTTAAAGAAGGCTTCAGATTACTCTCATATTACATGGTCCATGCTATGAGGTTCCACAGAGGTGTCTACAGATTTACCATTGCCAAGCAGGTGTTCCTTCCTGCTATTTGTGGATGTGGGCAGCACAAATTACCTAAGGTACACATTATTTCTCTGGCTCAGGATTGCTCTGTGTTTCATGGGTAAGCAAACTCCTCTCTGATCTGAGGCTATCACAGCCCCATCTCAAGAACTAAGAGGCTCATTTATGGGAAAGTCATGCAGTGTAGCACAGCAAGCACCTTGCTGCACTGAACTGTGTGACAGGGAAATGGCAGGAATGCCCCATATTTAAGGCAAAATGGTACATTCCCTTTCCTTGCTCGGCTGCACTTTTGGCAGCCTAGTGCCAATGCAGGCACCCTTGCACCATGGTGCAAGTTTGCCTGTGTTTCATGCAGGATTGTTTTTGTGCAGGACGAGACACATTCCTTCACAAAAACAATCCTGGGAGGCATATTCCTCTTTATATGTGTGGTGCAGAATAGGAAGGTGTAAGATTTTAGCGCATCCCCAGGTTTACAAGTTCTTGTAAATCTGAAGATACATCAAAATCCGAGGGAGTTGCATTTGAACACCCATACAACACCCATGGAACGCCTTCCCAGGGCAGAGTAACACAACACAGCGATTTGGGCTGTGTGCATTACTCTAAAGTTTTGGAGCCACTCAGAGCCATGCAAGGTGGCTTTGCTTGGCTTCAAAAAAGTGCCTTGAGGTTTGCGTCTCTCTTGCACCACATTGCATGGTGCAAGAGTGACACAAACGGCCTCATAAATAGAACCCAGAGTGTGTTCTTGCAAAAATATCATAACAGAGGAAAACCCAGTGGCAATGGAAGGCTTTGCAAAACAAAATCATATGTTTCCCAAAAATGAATATGGATGTTAAATGGCACATTTTATTGTGTTATGCTAGAGGCAGGAGATAATAAAGAAACAGAATTCTAGAATACAAGGTACACGCTACTGGGGTTGTTGTGAAATGAATACAATTGACCCACCACAAAACCAGGTATAAAAATCTTTGTAAAAGGATCGGTATCCACAGTTTAGAAGGGTCCAAGAAGGTCTCAAACAAAGCTACATGGAGATAGCATTAAAGCAGAAAAGAAAAACTCCAATCTCATTCTACTACTCACCTTTTGTCTAAAACAGTTTCCACTCAGCTCTAGCTTTTCAGATATTTATGCAGAGTAGGATGCATTATTAATTTGATATTGAATATTAATTTGCAACTTGCCGACATCTTAGTCATGCAGTCTACCACACAAATCCTTTTAATGTCCCTTAGCTCACCTTGGCACTGCAGTTACAATTATTTTACGGTGATTCTGTTGCAAAGCACACAGAAATATCTCATCTACGCCTTGGCGAATTCTTAAACAGATGACCAAAGCTAGTTCTGTTCCGCATCTTGTGCTGGCGGTGCTGCCTCATTTCTAATTGGATTAAAATATCTCCAAGACTCTAAAAATGTCATTATAGAATTCCAGTTACTTGCCATCCAAAAGTTTCCCCGATGCATAATTTAAAGACAACTAAAAGTCTTTACACTGACGAAATGTCAGAGGTAGGCTCTATTTATTCTTACAACATGTCAACACCTATGCTGTTAGGGAACGTTGCTCATAACTGGACTCTGCTAAACATAAATCACCGCTGGCGATCATTAGCATTTTTAAAATGGAGCCTTTTCATTGCAAGTTGCCTGGATAATTTGCTGATGAAAGGTTACATCTACATTCCAATTTCAGTCTTCACAGTGAGCACTGTGGTGTATTTTTATATGATGCTGAAATGCTAGACCCCATTAAGAGAGAGTTATTGGGTTTGGCAATTCGTCTTCTTAAAACCTCTGGCATTCTGAAGCATGCCTGGCAATGCTCATTCTGGAAGAGGCTGGCACGTCGATGGCAATTAAAGGAAACATTTTAACAGATGAGCAAGACAAAAATGCCTGTAATTACACTTCATCCACTCGATGTTTAACGCAATAAATAACCATTTTATTGAAAGCCAATACTCCTCGGTAACCTTGAACGGTATTTTGGGACTGTATTATGAAACCAATGGTTAATAAATAATGAAAAGCACCGGATCTGATACTTTGCCTTACAAGAGATTTCCTGCAAAGGGGCTGGCTTGCAGAAGGTATTGACCTCTGCTTTCCCTTGAGGCATGGCGATATTCTTTGCTGAAATTCCTGTTTGTGTATCACAAAGTTCACTTTCATTAGTCACACAATCCGCTTGGCTTAAAATGGTATTGCCTCATCTATTTTAAGATGTAAAAAAAATACATGAATCTTTATTTTACGTGGTTTTTTTTTGATAGGAAGTATTGGACTGCATTCCATTTATCTTGAGCTTCTGCTTCATTTGTGAATGTAGAAAATTACTAACTTGGTGGCCGAATCATACATTCGGCACAATTTCCTTGTTTGCGCCGGGCACACCTTTTAAAAGGGGCACCCCGAACAAACAAGGACATTGTCCCGTGTTAGGATTAATGCGCTGACCACAGGGCAGCTGGGAACTCACTCTGCTCCCTGGGCAGGGCATTCATTTGAAAAACGGAGCGACTGCTTTGTTGAAGCCGCTCAGTGCTTCATAGTGCGGGCGGCAACCTGTCTGCACTTTTAGGGGAAATGAGAAATCCCCTTGCAGGCGGGTGCAGTGACTGACTGCAACAGCCTGCAAGGGGATGTCTGGGGGGGTCCGTGGGACTCCCTTCCTCCCCTCCTGATGGCTGCCATCAGGGGGCACACTAACAGTGTGCCACCTAAAAGATGGCGCACTGTCAATGCACCATCTGCACAGCTTCTTTGCCTCAGTGCCCTCGTCTGCAATACGGCGCGGGCGACGAAGGCAAAGGGATTCCCTCATTTGCAGGGGCCATGCCCCCATACAAATAAAGGAACACCCTCTGATGATAGTGATGGCACTTTATGTGCGCCAACGTTATCCGTATTATAGAAGGGGACACACAAGCATCTGTGGCCCCTTCTGTAATATCAAAGTATCCTAGGGCATGTAAAGTGGGCGCAAATGCCAGTTGTGCCCCCGGGGCACATTTGAAATACATTCACAGATGCACTATTACAATGATCACAAAAACTGGTCCTAATTTGAGACCAGTATTTTTTTGATCAGTGTGGAAATCTGTCAACTTATCTATGTACTAATAGGTGAGTTGAAAAAATATTCACAACATAGGTCAAAAATTGCTACTCATTCTGGTTGTAGACAATCACTGGGATGGTGGCCTAAAGGTTTAGCAAAAACTCATGTATTTTATTTGCTTTTAAAAGCAGTCTGCTTTCCTTAAAGAAAGCTTTACTGCATCTAAAAAAACTTATTTTTAAAGTTTCATTGAGTGTTGGCAGTGATCAAGTGAACCACAGCCTAATCATCCTGAAATATATTACAACATTGACAAAGGGGAAGTGGCCCGTTTTCCTTTAGCAAATGGGTTTACACCCCAGTTTTGGGGTTGGTTAATTTTGATCGGGTTGTGACCAGAATTGCTGTTTCAAACCATTGATAAAGTGTATACCCATTCAGTATTTGGAAGGTGTGCACACGCTGTGCCTCTTACAAATAAAGAAATCAGTATCTAATAGCAATCCTGAAATGGAATTTGTACATTTGAAAATAAATTTGTGCTGTTTTAACTGGATAATATAACTGGCCGTACATTCCCAATTGATTTACGTATGCATTTGCACATTGTAATTTGTATAGAAACTTACATGTATTTATTATTTTTCAACTGAAGGATTAGTTATGTCAAATAGACTCGTTGATATGCCAAGTGCATCAGCAAAGAAGGTAAACTTGTATATCGGCTCTTTCCTTACCTCATGTCATCACTAGGTTTGCACTAATCAAACTATTCTGTTCTATTTCTCTCCCTTTGACTCATGACGTCACATGTGTATCAGTACTGTCGCATAGCCTATTTATTCACTGACGAGGAGCCTCTTAGAGAAAGGCTGCTTGTATCCGGCTTCTCTATCTAACCGTATCCTGCTTCTCTATCTAACCATATGCTGATGACACTAATCTTAAATTATTGTCAATTGGTAAAAGCCAAACCTCAGAAACTGATTCTTCATCATTGAGAAATGGTGTCTTCAAAGGTAAACCAAACTAATCATTATCTCCCTCGGTCCGCTCTATCCCCCATAAAGATAAGGTAAACAATAAGTGTAATGGGTTGAAAGAAAAACGTGAGGTGGAATCAAGTTTTTAAAGACTTGGGGGGTCTGGGAGACACCGCCATCCATATTAGCATGTAAGCGGGGACACCACCACGGAAAGGCAGGCGATTTTCACAATTGGGGGCCCGTAGTGGGTCCCCAGGAATTCTGGGGGGTGGGGGGGTGCACATGGGGGGTACCTATGTTTAATAGCCAACAGTTGGCTATGGTGTAGTTCATTTCAGTGGGGCTGATCTTTTTAGACAAATAGGTGATCGGGTGCAGCTGTCCTGTGTTACTGTTTCTCTGTGACAACAAAGCTCCCACCGCCACATTAGGGGCATCAGCCTTTACTATCAAAGGTGCTTCAGGATTGGCGTGGCTTAGAACAGGGGCTGAAGTGAAAGCCCTGTTTAGACAAAAAAGGCTTCTGATGCCTCAGGAGTCCAGACAATAAAAACACCTTTTCTCAACAATTTAGTGATTGGTGCAACCACCTGAGAGAAATGAGGGATGAATCTTTTATAGTAATTAGCAAATCCCAAAAACATTGTACTTCTTTCACACACTGAGGCATAGGCAAGTCTTGCACCGCTTGTACTTTTCACTCAGCCATACGGAAACCAGAGGGACACAGCATCACTCCCAAATACTCCACCTCCAACCTCCACCTCCAACACATGAGACTCACTCTTACTCAATTTACAGAACAAACAATGTTCTCTCAAATTCTTCATAACCAACACCACATGCAACTTGCGTTCTTCCTCAGTAGCTGAGTAAATGAGAATGTAATCTATATACACAACTATGAATTTATCTAAATATTCCATCAATACATCGTTAAGAAAATACTGAAACGCAGCTGGTGTGTTGCACAGGCCAAAAGACATAACAGTATACTCGTAAAGCCTGGATTTTGTCTTGAAAGCCGTCTTCCATTCATCCCCTTCTCTCATTCGTACCAAATGATATGCTTCCCTTAGATCCAATTTCGTATAGATGTTTGCTTCTTTAACTTGATCCAAGATAACCGGAATTAAGGGGAGATGGTACCTGTTTTTAATGGTATTTGTATTCAACATGTGAAAGTCTAAACAGGTACGCAACTCTCCAGTAGCATTGGAGATAAAGAAAAGAGGAGAAGCAGCAGGAGAACGGGAAAGTATTATAAATCCAAAACAATAGTAGTGATCCAAATATTCTTTCAAATGCTGAGTCTTGGGTTCTGACAAAGCATATACTCTGCAAGAAGGAAGAGGTGCACCAGGTACTAAGTCTATTTAACAATCGTACTCCCTATGCGGAGGCAGTTTTTCTGCCTGGGTTGCATTAAACACATCGTACTATGCTGCATAACAACTGGGCAGTACTGTTTCATTCTCTGCAGCTGTGGCAATCTGAAAAGGTTGAACTGCGGCTCATGTGAGCTGGGAAACCCTGCATGCATCGAGACTGACATTCCTCAGACAAGAACTGTATGGACTTACTTTTCCAGTCAATGAGGGAATTATGTAGGCAAAGCCAAGGCATACCCAGAAAAATATCATATTGGGGGGCTTCTATGATCTTCAATGAAATGGAATGGTTACAACAAGTCAATGTATGTCCTCCCTTACAATAGGCATCACAGGCACTGTTCGTTCTGTTATGGGACCAGACTTTAAAGGTTCGCCGTCAACAGCTAACACCCTTTCTGGGAAAGCTTGCGAACACTTGGCTAAGGACAATTTCTGTACCAATCCTGGATCTATAAAATTCTCAGTGGCTCCTGAGTCAATCATCACTTCTACTTGATGTTGTTTCTCTTGAAATGAAAACCATTGCACGGTGCAGCTCAGTTTTTGGCTCTGGGTACCTCGATTTCTTCAAGAACCCACAAACCCTATATACCCCCAGAACCAAAAGGATCAAGCAAATGTAATGGCACATTGCTGTTGTAAATTGGCAATTGTAACATAAGGCTTCAGATGAAAACATTTGCACAAATGGCTGTTTTTTCCTACTCGTTTCAATATTTAATTATTGCAACAGTTAGATCCGTTGCTTAACTTGGAATATTTTCTTCTTTTAAGAAATATATGGATCTCCTGGATCACCTGGGTGTTTAACACTGATTTTCAACACAAATTGAAAATATTTTAAAAGCACAAAAAATAGGACAAATGGGCTACCTCTTTGAAAAATGTCAGTTTTCACAGTACAAATACCTTTTTTGAATCAATTACCATATGCTCGCAATGTGCTTTCGTCCCAGTCTGCATGTGCAGAGATTATAGAAAACATGTCTGTGATGTTGGATCCAAATCTGAACTAACTGTGTAATTGAACAAGCTTCATTGCTATCAAGCTTTCTGTCACCTAATGACTGGTCAAATACTGCAATAAACAGCAAAATCACAGTTCCAACCTGAACTTCTCTGTTGTATGAAAGTCAAAGGATAAGCACAAGCTTTACCCCGATATCTGTTGTGCTTCTCCATGAGAAACTAGTCTTACTTCAGGTCTATCATTCTGAATATCACCCAAAACAATTTATTTGATGGTTCCTTTTGGAACCACCTTGCAATGCCACTTCTGTTTGTGCCTCTTTCATGGCACGTCCTTCCACCTGGATACTTATTAATACTACATATTGATGCAAATACTTTTTGTACCGATCAATCTAATCTACCTTTCTCTTTGCCAGTCTTCCGCACCCTGCTTCATAACGTTACCTGTTCTCTAGCGAGCTATATAACCTGTCTCACCTCTTTTTGTCCCTCACCTCAGGTCCTCTCCTTTAAACATTTATTTTGTCTCTCTTAAAAAAAAATGTTTTTTGTTCTATACTTGGTGTTTCATATTTAAAAAAGTTTCTTGAAAGGTGAACTGCCACCTTGTGCTCCGTTTTGAGCTATGTTAATATTTTTATTTAATATATAATATTTTTAATATGAGTTAGCCTTTACAATAACAAATCATCCATTGTAACACTATTACCCTTAAAAACTAATTATAATTGATAAACAATTTCTTCCTATTTCCAGCTATATGGACTTTCTAAGAAAAGATATTTGGAAAGGTATATTAGTTATGATCATTAACAGATCACGTACAATCGCTGATTCCCCTTTTAATGAGTTTTTAAAGCACTAAACAAGAAACCAGTAAGGACTGTCAAACAGGTATTTGTCTATAATATCCTCCATTTTGTTTCGATCATGAGGGACACTTCATGTCATCAACCAACTGTACTCAAAAGACCATGACCTTGCTAATGGAGCAATACAATAAAGGACACTGGCTATTTTTAGGTCTGACATTAGCCAAGACCTTTTGATTTTTTGGAAACAAATATTTCAGTCTGGAGTTAGCCAAGACCTTTTGATTAAAAGAAAACAAAAAAACATTATGTATCCATTGGTCTGTTGTTCTGTCATTCACATTTTGCTTCTATCCACTACTGCACACAGCATGGGGCAGGAGGTCATGCCACTTCAGACACTGCATAACTTCACTTTGAGTGACAGCATTTTGCTCTTTCACAAGAAGCCAATCTGCAAACAGTGTAGTTCTCCACAGTGCCAGGGTTTATTTTTGCTTTATTACTTTGTTTTCACCATTGTGCCTGGAGTCTGACGAGATAGCAGGATGCTTTCTACCACATTTCCATGTGAAGCAGAGGGCACATACCAGCTTTATCAGTTGCTGTCTCCTTCCGAGCATGTTGTAAATTCCTATTGGAGAAGCCTTTTTATTATTTTTCTGACTGCTGCTTTCTTACACCACACTAAAATTGTGAAACTTTTCTTTATGAAATAGTAATAGTTTTTTTTAGTATGCATGCAATGAAGTGCATTTCCAACTGCACCCCTGTAGGCCATGCATGTATGCATTTAATTGGGGTCTCCAGTTATATTTGTTAACCAAATTAGTCTGTATGTCAATCTTGTATGGCCTTCTAGTCTGCTTTTTGGGCTCTTGTATGCCATTATATTTGTAATTTGTAAATCAATTTAGTCTGTCTGTCTTGCTTATAATACTTTCTCAATTGCTTTCAGTGCACTTGCATGCCTTGCAATATTTTACTTTTATATTACTCATTTAAGCTCTGCTGTTTATTCCAATTATCTATCTATCTATCTATCTATCTATCTATCTATCTATCTATCTATCTATCTATCTATCTATCTATCTATCTATCTATCTATCTATCTATCTATCTATCTATCTATCTATCTATCTATCTATCTATCTATCTATCTATCTATCTATCTATCTATCTATCTATCTATCTATCTGTCTGTCTGTCTGTCTGTCTGTCTGTCTGTCTGTCCGTCAGTCTATCCATCCATCTATCTAACTGCCCTTCTATGTGGCTGGCTACTTACCTATCTAGCTATAATACTCTCTCTATCTGTCTTTGCAAACCTCCTTTTTTGCCTATCTTTTCAACGCTTCTTATCTATTTGCAATAATGAATCACAATATTATAAAAAAGCATTGGCAAAGAGGCTGACAGCTAACAGCATTTCAATTGGCTTTAGTTAAGTTTGGTATCATCCAAGGCCTCTTGATGCTACTACAATTATGTCTGTAACACAGTTAGTGATAAAGCTTTTCAGCCAGACTTCAACCGTTAGTCTGTTGATGTCCCATTCACATTTTCTTTCACCCACTCCACCATGCATATTGGAGCATTAAGCCAGTCCTCTGCAACTATTGGCTGACTTCACTGTGAGTTATGGCATGCTTTCCTTTCACAAGGGTGAACAGCAAAACACACAAGATGATGGACGGAATGTTGCACACTGGCAAAACATTCACCCCCAGTCACAGATCTGGGTTTAATCCATCGTTATTTTGCTCACCACACCACCCCAGTTCAGACATGGCCATATGCAAATCAGTCTTGGCCCTGTGCCTCATGGGAACAGTCCAGCCCGAACTGCCAAGCCATGTCTTCCCTGGACCGGAATCAAGCATCCTAGGACCGGTTTCTGGCTATCAGCCGTCATCAGCCAGGATAGCTTGACTCCAGTGGTGTAGTGAGCACGGGACCCACGTCTGGGCATACCCTTCCCACATAGGGTGAACAGCAAAACACACAAGATGATGGACGGAATGTTGCACACTGGCAAAACATTCACCCCCAGTCACAGATCTGGGTTTAATCCATCGTTATTTTGCTCACCACACCACCCCAGTTCAGACATGGCCATATGCAAATCAGTCTTGGCCCTGTGCCTCATGGGAACAGTCCAGCCCGAACTGCCAAGCCATGTCTTCCCTGGACCGGAATCAAGCATCCTAGGACCGGTTTCTGGCTATCAGCTGTCATCAGCCAGGATAGCTTGACTCCAGTGGTGTAGTGAGCACGGGACCCACGTCTGGGCATACCCTTCCCACATAGGGTGAACAGCAAAACACACAAGATGATGGACGGAATGTTGCACACTGGCAAAACATTCACCCCCAGTCACAGATCTGGGTTTAATCCATCGTTATTTTGCTCACCACACCACCCCAGTTCAGACATGGCCATATGCAAATCAGTCTTGGCCCTGTGCCTCATGGGAACAGTCCAGCCCGAACTGCCAAGCCATGTCTTCCCTGGACCGGAATCAAGCATCCTAGGACCGGTTTCTGGCTATCAGCCGTCATCAGCCAGTTCGGGCTGGACTGTTCCCATGAGGCACAGGGTCAAGACTGATTTGCATATGGCCATGTCTAAACTGGGGTGGTGTAGTGGGCAAAAGAATGATGGATTTAACCCAGATCTCTTGACTGGGGGAGAATGTCTGCATTGTCAGCATTCCGTCCATCAATTGTTTGTTGTAACTCTTTTCGCCCTAAGTGGGATGGGTATTCCCAGACGTGGGACCCGTGCTCACTACGCCACTGGAGTCAAGCTATCCTGGCTGATGACGGCTGATAGCCAGAAACCGGTCCTAGGATGCTTGATTCCAGTCCAGTGAAGACATGGCTTGGCAGTTCGGGCTGGACTGTTCCCATGAGGCACAGGGTCAAGACTGATTTGCATATGGCCATGTCTAAACTGGGGTGGTGTAGTGGGCAAAAGAATGATGGATTTAACCCAGATCTCTTGACTGGGGGAGAATGTCTGCATTGTCAGCATTCCGTCCATCAATTGTTTGTTGTAATTCCTTTCACAAGGAGTACATCCACACCCAAAGTAGTTATATTCGGTGCCAAGGACTAGTGTGGCAGTTTGTGCTTTTTGCAGACCAGAAAAATATGTTCCACTTCAATCAATTTTTTGAATTGATGAAAGCTCAGCAGCTTCCCCAACATAAACATTTTGCTAAAACTACCCAATTGCCAAAGCCAAAATATTGATACTAGCACCAGACTTCCAGGCATTGCTAATGATCAGTGGTGACTCCTCCGATGTAGCGGAGAAGCGTCGCCTCACTGCTTTCAAGCAGTGCTAGAAGAAAAAAACATAAAATGATAGTAACTTTCAGTTATTATCATTTTATGTTTCCTTTGCCGCCGGGCAGGTGGGCGGGGCTGCTTTGGTCTGGGAACAGGGCAGGGGAGGAGTGGTTTTCCCACTCCTTAGTGTGCAATGACTGTTTGGTTGGCCCTCTTGTGCCACCCAAACCAGTCATGCACACTTTCCCACTCTCTCAGCATCGGAGCACTGAAGGCTCACTCCGACCGAGTTTGGAGCGGAAACGACGCTCCAACATCCCCCTACGGATCTGGGACGAGGTGCGGCCTGTGGCCCGGGATGGAGCATCGGACTCGCATGATTACACGGGCCATGGCCTCACTCGGCCCAACAAGTTACCCCTGCAGCGGTAAAAGATAGAGGGTGCTTGCCTGGCTAGGGGGCTGTGCCCGGGCAGCCACTCGGTGCGACATCATCTGTCGCTGGGGGCGCCCCCGTGGGACCTGCTTTCACCGGAGCGGCTCCTGACAACTGGGAGCGACCGACTGCGCTCTGTGATCCCCATCCGGCAGGCCCTTGCAACTCCGCAAGGGAAGACAACGGCGGAGCAAGCACACCTGCAGCGCCCCCCCCGGCCGAACAGAGGCCTAAATATTGCATGCTCTGGTGATGAATGTCACCGGAGCCATTGAGGTGTGACACACCGGGGGGCCCTAGGAACCTGTTTTGCTGACCGGCCGGTGGCCTACATCAACGAAAGGTGAGCGACGAAGGGACTCGTGCTGAGACTCCCAGGCGGGGGGTCCCAAACCTGGCAGCGTGAGCCCACATACTCCTTGTGGCACTGGGGATTCTGCTACAGTGGACAATTCCTCACTGCAGATCCACTAAATCTGCCTTCCCGGCACCAGTGCCATCTGCACGGTCCTAAAGCAGGACAGAAGACACGGGGCACAGGTAGGAAGGGCTGGTAACCTCCCCCTACACCCCGCAATTCTGTGCTCCTGGCTACTACCGCGCAAACAACAAGCTGTGACCACCATACTTCAGGAAACACACTGTTCTGGGCTGCATTGCCCCTACTGGAAGCACAAGAGGGCGACGCTGGGGGTAACGAGTGGATCACTGCACCTTAAGGAGCCTAATTGAGGCACTGGATGACACGTTGCTGCCCATAGACCCATACCCCGCTGTGTTGGGTTGTCGCTCTGTGGGCATCAGGCCCAGTGGCCATCGTTGGCCTCATGTCATTGAGCAGGAAACCCGATAGGCAGCAAAGTGACACGCAGTCACGAGGCAGGCGGCGGTGAGTACTGCGCGACACCAGAATTCCCATGGAAAGGATCCAATGGGGGGCCGGGGTCAATGTGCGACCCAACAAGCCAAATTGGACAAATACGCGTTTTCCAAAGACGCGACAGACGTGGCCGCTCAACGGACACCCGCGGAGGTCGGACCGTGCATGAGGGCCGCCAAGAAGTCATATTGCTAGATATAATGTCCGCTATGACCAACGTCCAAACAACAGTGGGGGCTATTTCTACAGATGTATAATTTCTCTGAGCGGACTTTCAGAAAATGGCTTCCAGAATGACCGAGGTCGAGACCAAGACGGCGTCTCTCATGAAAGACACTGCCAGCCTCCAGCGACAGGTCCAGCAATTAAAAGCCCAGAACCGCCAAATGGCGACCAAACTGGATGACCAAGAAGGCAGGTCGAGACGCAACAATGTGCATATTACAGGAGTCCCGGAGTCCTAGGGTATGCCAGCCATGGACCTATATATAGAAGACCTCATCAAGAACCAGCTCCAGCCAAGGGGACTCTCCAGCTTCTTCTCGGTGGAACGGGTGCATAGAATACCCGGAGGTAAGCCAAAGCCTGGAGCACCCCCTCGACCGATCCTGGCTAGGATCTTCAATTTCAGGGACCACGACACCATCCTCCAAACAGCAAGAGTAGCTCCGCCGCTGCGTATAGAGAACTCTGTAATCTCATTCTTCCCTGACTATACGGCAGCAGTTACGAAGAAAAGAAGGAGCTTCCTCGAGGTTAAGAAAGAACTCAAACGTAGAGAACTTGCATACTCCATGCTCTTTCCCGCCAAACTTCGATTGTCGCAGACGGCAAAACCTGGTTCTTTGATAGGCCGGAGGACGCCCACGACTGGCAGGAGGGTTGGCGATGAGTCGGTAGATCCACAACCAGTAATGGACGACAACAACGCCAACTCACGACGGTGGCATCGCAGGGCCTGGGGCACACAGGAGAAGAAGACGATCAACACCAAACGGACTCCAAGCAGCGAACCACCAGAGTTAGTGGTCGCCAAATTGGCAGCGACAAGACCCCACACATGAGAACCCCGCTCACCTCACGCCACAATGCCCGTCCATGGGTAGGATCGCCCTCGGCAGACAAGAAAGGGCCCACTAGAGACCTACTATTACAGGAAGCTTTTTAGTTCCGATGCCACACTTACTGTAATGTCCTGACCTCTCATACGTCTTAGAGCGAAGGGATGTCCAGAGTGCTCCTGATGTCCTCTCCCCCCGCACGCAAGTACTCAATCAATCAATCAATCAAAGCATTTATATAGCGCACTACTCACCCGGAGGGTCTCAAGGCGCTTGGGGGGGGGTCCGCTACTGCTCGAACAGCCAGGTCTTGAGCTGCTTCCTGAAGGCGAGGTGGTCTTGGGTCAGGCGGAGGTGGGTCAGGAGGGAGTTCCAAGTCTTGGCGGCCAGGTAGGAGAAGGACCTTTCTCCTGTGGTGGCTCTTCGGAAGCGGGGGACGGCGGCAAGGGCGTGGCTGGTCGATCGAAGCTGGCGTGTGGGAGTGTAGAAGTTGAGGTATCTTGGGCCTTGTTGTGTAGGGCTTTGTGTGCGTGGGTGAGGAGAAGGAAGGTGATTCTCTTGTTGACCGGGAGCCAGTGCAGGTCTCTCAGGTGTCTGGAGATGTGGCTGTGTCGGGGGATGTCGAGGATGAGTCTAGCTGAGGCGTTCTGGATCCGCTGGAGTCTCTTCTGGAGTTTGGCAGTGGTACCGGCGTAGAGGGAGTTGCCGTAGTCCAGTCGGCTGGTGACGAGGGCCTGGGTAACCGTCTTCCTGGTCTCGGTAGGGATCCACCGGAAGATCTTACGTAGCATGCGCAGGATGTTGAAGCACGACGAGGAGACGGCGTTGACTTGTCTGGTCATGGAGAGGGAGGAGTCCAGGATGAAGCCCAGGTTGCGTGCGTGGTCTGTTGGTTAGGGACTGTTCCTGGGACTAAAGCACTCTGCACAGTTGGGGTGGCGGGTAGTTGGAAATCTGTCTAGCAGGGAGGCAGGGAGGGAGGTCGAAGGGGGGGTTTGATTATGGTATTTTTTATGTTTATAATTTTCTTTTTAGGTACTTTTAATTGTTTAATGCTGATGCCGCACACTTTAGGGTTAGTGCACAGGGCACCCATTGACTCTCACACACGACTCCAATGTCCCAAGGTCGCCTCACCGCCCAGGAAGACATAGTTCCTGAACCCTAACATTCGCGTCTGGATGACTCCCACAAGCCCAGCCCCCCTTTCACCCTCATAGAATGGAATGTTAATGGTCTAGGTAACAAAATTAAAAGAGGGCTGGTACTACAATATCTTAAGAGACTAACTCCAGCAGTGGTCCTCCTCCAAGAAACCCACTTGGTGGGAATGGCCACCAAAGCACTGGGCAGATGGGGGTTCAAAATGATTGTGCACTCTGAATTCACTATGGGTTCCAGAGGAGTGGGGATACTGGTACGAAAAAGCTGCCCATTGATAATACAGAGTACCCAGACAGATGACCAGGGGCGCTTTGCGGCATTTTCCTGTCAATGGGAAGGACACGCTTATAACTTAGTCTCAGTATATGTCCCCCCCACGCTCCACAGTATGGCCTTACCAGCTCTCGGTAAGTTCCTGCTCACCTTACCCCTCGGGGAACTGGTTATAGGAGGGGACTTTAACGCCGTACTTGATGCCTCCTGGGATCGGCTGCCTCCGCGAGACCAAGGGAGCCCCCCACACATCTGCGAGATTTTGCAGAAGCTCTGGGGCTGGTGGACATTTGGCATGTGCATCACCCCATGTTGCGCCAATACACACATCACTCAGGGGCCCATAATTGTTTGTCCAGCATCGATTATATATTTTCCTCTCTGAAGAGCCTTGCGGCGGTCACAGAGATTACGCACCTCCCCAGAGGGATTTCTGATCACTCCCCCATATCGATAAACTATACATCACATCACACGGGCCGAAGACGCATCTATCTCATCCACCCGGGGTACTTGAAGGTCCCGACTATTAAGAAACAATTGCACAAAACCACGAAGCATTACTTTCAAGAAAACACGCTCTCTGTGGCTTCTCCTAGTACTCTATGGGAGGCATACAAGACGGTGATACGTGGTCAAGCCATATCCGCAATAACTTCACACAAACGAGACAAAGCCCGGCAGTTGCAGGAACTGGAGAGCGGGGTTAGTCTAGCCGAGGAGGAATACACAAAAACCCCGACTGACAAGACAACGCATAATCTCACCCTAGCTCGACAAGCTTACAGGGACTACGTATGGGAGGACGCCAGAGCGAAAGCCACAAAAACGCAACATACTATTTATGAGGTGGGGGACAAGGCCAGTAAGTTGCTAGCCTGGCTAGACAAGAAAGAGCGTGCCAGTCGCTGGGTTGCTCGCTTACATCTGGCTTCTGGGGAGGACATAATGGACCTGCAGGACATAGTTACAGCCTTTGCGTGACACTATGAGGCAGTGTACACACCCACCACAGATGCCACGGTTGATGAGAACTTGGCCTTTCTCAAGGACATCCGTCTGCCAACCCTGGCTCCCCAAGACGCCGGTGCACTGGACGAGCCACTCACAGTAGATAAAATTACGGCTGCAATTAGGGGGCTCCAATCAGGCAAAGCACTAGGTCCCAATGGCATTCCCGTAGAACCTTACGAAGTAGAAGCAGATTGGCTGGGGCCTCATTTATTAACAATGCATGAAGACAGTCTAGATAAGGGAATACTTCCCAGGGACCAGAGAGAAGCGACTTTAGTGACAATCCCAAAACCAGGCAAACCCCCTCAGGACTGCACGTCCTATCGCCCAATATCACTCCTCAACACGGAGGCAAAAATACGAGCGAAAGTACTAGCCTCCAGGCTCCAACCTCACCTCACATCGCTCATACACTCTGATCAATCCGGTTTTATACCGGGTCGTAACACAGCAATGAACCTAAGATGGCTCCACGGGGTGATGGCCCGTATGTCCACCATCCAAGAAGAGGCAGCCATTCTATCCCTAGATGCTAGTATGGCCTTTGATCGGGTGGAATGGTCATTCATGTTCGCAGTGCTACAGCACTTTGGCTTCGGCCACAACTTTTGCGCTTGGGTCCGATTACTGTACACGCAACCCATGGCACACGTAGTGCTCAATGGGAGCATATCCAAGAACTTTCCTCTGGGGCGAGGGACCAGACAGGGTTGCCCCCTGTCCCCGCTCCTGTTTGCCCTGGTGCTTGAGCCGCTCGCGAAATGGATAAGACGCGACCCGGTGATACGAGGACTGCGATGGACGGAAGGGTGGGAAGACCGTATATCACTATACGCAGATGATATATTACTGTACATGACCTCCCCCAGCTACTCAATTAATTGTTTATTAGATATCTGTGCATCCTATGGCAGACACTCAGGCTATATGATTAACTGGATGAAATATGTGTTGTTTGTTCTCCACGGTTCCCCCCCGCGCCTGCCCAAGGGAATAACGATACAACTCGGGAGAGATGGTTTTAAATACCTGGGCATCCACATTACACCTGACCATACTCAATTCCACGAGCGAAATCTCGTGCCCCCTCTCCTGAGATTTAAAAACGACGTGAAGCATTGGCATGCATTGCCCTTGACACTCCTGGGCCGGGCGGCTCTATTAAAAATGATGGCTCTCCCGCGGTTCCTTTACGCCTTACAGAACACGCCTACTCCAGTCCCCTCCTCCTATTTTAAAGCCATAGAGACTGAAGTGGGACTGCTCTTCTTCAGCAATAAACCCCCCCGTAAAGCCCTATCCAAACTCACTAGGAGCTGGTACGATGGTGGGATCGCCCTGCCCAATATACAATTGTATTACTGGGCCTAACAACTCATAGTAATAAACCACTGGCTTCATGCCTCGCAGGAGGAACCGCCCCTCCAACTTGACAGGCACACTCTTAGGACCGGCGGACCCATGGTGGCACTTCACAACAATGGGAAAAAAACACATGGATCAGCCCTACTGCGCACACAGATGTACATGGTTCGCAGTGCAACGAGCGCTGGGCTGGGAGGGAGTCCTCACCCAACTCACACCTCTGTGGGACATGCCAAAATTAGGTAGGCTCCACTACAGTAAACGCTTCGCTCAATGGGACCTTATTGGCATCTCTAGAATTGAGGATCTCTTGGAGAAGGGAGAGGTAGTGACGTTTGCCCAACTGCGCATGACGTATCAAATGGCTGACTCAGAACAATTTCACTATTCACAAATTAAACACGCACTCTCCAAGGCCATACCCCAAGGTACTGATCTCCCCGAATAATCGCCGCTTGAGGACCGACTCCTTGCAGACCATCTCATTAAAAAAGCAATTTCTCTCACCTATCGCAAACTAATCAATAATCAGAAATACCCCACACAACCCTACGAGACAAATGGCAAACTGACCTGGGGGACCTGGACGACCAGGACTTGCAGGAGGCTTTGGCGTCCCCACGAGAGATGGCAATTCCGGCCCGACTACAATTTGTGCAATTGAAGATCTTACATGGGACGTACAATACTAGAACGCTGCTGAACAAAATCGATCGGACTGAGACATCTCAGTGTCTACGGGGATGTGGGCAAGAGGCACATTTTACCACACACTATGGGGCTATCCCAACATAACATGCTACTGGGAGGTAGTCATGGAGACAATTACTCGTGTTTGTGGTTTCGAGGTTCCACCTGAGCCACGGAGGTACCTGTCAATATTTGGGAGCCCACAGACCTCAACCATGCAGCACAGGCCTGGGCGACCCTAGGGAATACACTAGCTAAACGCAACATTGTGGAGCACTGGGGCACACACACTACCCCCGAACATCAGTCAAGACCTAGATAGGGCGATGGTGGCAGAAAAAGCAGTCTTTCTGCACAGTGGGTGTCCCAAAAAATGGGAGAGGGTGTGGGGCAAGTGGAATTCTGCAACATTTGTGCCCCCCCATGGAGGAGTCAGACTCAGACCTAAGCGATTAACCCATACGAACCATTAAAGAACCACTCACACGCCAGGGATCGGGAATCCAGACACTCATAAATGTTAAGTTATGGAATGGGGCAACCATGTACATTGTATTACCTGTGGAAAGAGCCCATAATGTATAATCCATCTTACTGGACATTGCTATGTGTAATCAGCAAGGTTTTGAATTTCTAATAATACAATTTTTCATCAAAAAAAAAAAAGGATTCTATGACATAGCTGGATTTCCTCATGTTCTTTGTGAATTGATTGCACATGTGCATTTGGTGCCCCGTGCTGTAACATTCCACCTGTACAGAAATCACAAGCATACATACTCCATCAACATCCAGGCCATAGTGGACCATCAGGGAATGTTCATAAATGTGTTAGCAGAATATTTCAGGAGTGCCCATGATGTCTTCATCTTCCGCCACAGTACCATCCATGAGCGGTTTCAGAATGGCACATTTTGAATGGCCTACTCATTGGTAAGGAAATCTCGAAATATACTTGACTCCAACTAAGAAGCTGTAATGTATAACATAATACCCCTCTCTGTGTTTGTGTCTTGGTCTTGTGCCATATGCACAAAGTGGGAATTACTTACTCCAATATTTAGACAATGATGTCCCATTGTGTCATTCTCTCACTAATCTCGCAATGGAAGTAAGAAAAAGTCAACTGTGAGAAGTATTGTGTCATCTCATACTGTGTGGGTGTACAAAATTACATTTTCCGTAAAGGTTAGCAAATCAGCACACAAATCATGTGTTTCACAAGTAAAGTCAATGAGTAGAAAGGGTACATATTAGCTAAGTGTGACGTGTGTATGTTCAGTTGAGTATCTAGTCTCGGTAATTATTTAAAGTTCCACTAAAATAACAGGTTTTTAACAAATCCTGTGTTCCTAAGTAAATATGTCACACATGACAGAAAATTTGTATGTTGACCAAAGTATCAGGTGCACTAATGACAGATGTTGAAAATTCCATTTATGCTATGCACTGTAAGTGTATATTTAAATCATGTGCAAATGTCAAATTTAGGTACATATGTGATACCAAAAGTAAAAAGTACACACATATGTCTCAGCCATTCCTACAGTCTAGGTCGAAACATACACATAGATATGAACCCACATTAACATACTTCACCAATGTGATAGATGACCAGTTTGGTTGCTCCAGTTGCCTAGATTTCCTGCATCTCAGTCTATCAATGTAAAACTGACGGAGTCAATTAATATTCTGTCAAACATGTCATACACCAGTAAATCGCATAGAATGAAATGCAACTATGCTAAGGTATCACAGTGTAGTCGGGATTAAAAACTGAACACTTTCTTGCCACATCAATGATGTCATTATCAAGGCATATAAGTACTGAATCACCTACAAGACAGAATCGCATACATACATGTGAAATTTGAAAGTGTTTTGTATAGGTTGGTAATATAAGGGTTACCTTCATCTACATCAGTATGTCCTGTATTAATATGGCCTTCATTGCCATATCTATGTCTCAATCTTAGTTCAGCACACCTTACTATACAAAAAGCATTAGCTGTTTTTTTACAAAAACCTATATGAGTACCAATGTCACATGTCACACATTCATTACATGCACTAAGCAAGTACCCATGCTAAATTAGGTAAACCAATTTAAGGCTGTACTAATGTCATGTAAGCAGGCAAGGACATCATAGGTGACAAAAGGACAAATGTATGTGTGAGTGTCAAACATGTTGGCGCTGTTACAACCTAAATAGGGCTAAATATATGCAAGAGATTATGATCATATGTCTGCAACTTTGCACACATAGTGAATGCAAATGCCATAGATCTATTAAGTACATTCCAAAGTACTTCTCATAGTATTCTACTGCCTAAACATGACAGGACGTAGAAGTGTCGTATGTCTCAGGACATATGCAATATGTGCAATGACACATAGAACTTGAAGATACACATGGAAAGCAATGGTCAACAGTATCTAAAACATATCTGCTAAAAGTTACGGAAACATGATGAGTTTACCAGCATACATAACACACAAGGTCAGTAATATGTCAGTAGCAATGTATAAAATAATTTATTATTGTCTTTTTGCACTTCTTAGGTGACCAAGGATATGGGTTGTAGCCATGGGTCATGAACCCATTTAACAATTCTCAGGTGGAGGCAAAAAAACTATCTAACACTGCACTGACCAAGACAAGGAATGCTGTTGAGAGGAATGTTGAGGTTCTAAAGTCAAGGTTCCGATGCCTGGACTCAGGCAGAATGCTATTGTACTCACCCTCCGTGGTGTTTTAAATAATCCTCATAAGTGCAATATTGCACAATCTGTGCTTAAAAACAACTGGGCTGTGGTACTATGAGCCACAAAATCGAGAGAAACAGGAAGAGGATGCAAACAATGATGGAGATATCCATCACACAGTGGCAGGTCGGCTGCAACGGAGCCAAATAGTAGCCAATTATTTTACTTAATCAATAGCAATTGATGGCATTACTGATAGTAAATATGTCAACTTATCAACCAATAAATACTTTTTGGAACTCATACATTGTGTTGTGTATGTGTGAATGTCTATGTAAAAATATAGTCACTCACACCTTATCAAATAGATGTAGACCTCAACATGTATGAATCATGTTGTCTGAGCTGTTGATCAACACAAGGCCATAGGTCAAATAATTAAAGAAATCTACACAGCAAGCCAATGTGATGCAGTGTACTGCATGAAAGGGACAGGGCAGGATTGCCACATATCTAGCTAGTACTGGTCCATTCCTGTCCTCATGCTCTTAAGCAGTGCCCTGCAGTACAGCAAGATGGCTTGCTCTGCTTTGCAGCATCAAAGTGTGTTTAGTATGTTACTCAGTGTATGAGGGATCATAAATCTCCCAAAGCGTCAGTCCCTGAGGAAAACTCCTAATTGTTGTGTGTCTCACAAATCCACTAGCATGTAGAATGGCAACACTTAGCAGGCGCAAATGCTGCAGCAAATGCCATCACAGAGCGTGGCTGAGAATAGTCATGGACAAAGGGCTAGTCTCAGGTGTAAATGTCAAAATGTTGTTTGTAAAGAATGCTTTCATGCATGTGTGGTGATCCACAAACCAGCACACACAGAACATCATTCATGGATAGATTGACTAGAGAAGTAAGACAAGGGAGATGTTTGCCAACCATCATATTACATCAGGAAGACAGACATGATTAATGTGTAAAGCGTCCATATCAACATTCAATCACAAATGTATGTGTACATACAACATTTCATTGAGTTGTTGTGAAGGAAATTTCTCCTGCATTGTTAAAGTAGTGTACCCCTGCCCTGAGTGCCCACCTGCATGTTTGAGTGGCTCACTAATTCTGTTACTATCCCAAAGGGGAGCATGGAATATGCATGTGTGCGATAACATAGGCCTGTGTCATGGAATGTAGTCTTTGTGGAACAGGAGGACCACACAAGGACCCCCCACCTCATTGTAGATGTACACTACTATCTTCACCAGGAGTAAGATAGAGCTAAAGTCGGGTTGGCCACATACTATGTGGAAAATAGTAGTAGTGAATATGCCCATTCAACCTTTGTTCACTGCAGTGAGGCCTACTGGCTCACTCACTTCTTCAGATGTTCTGTTGCTGTGTGTTACACTCACCCCTGCCCAACAACATATTGATCAGGAAATGTGCACATGATCAAACCATGTGCAGAATGCATGTGCTTTCGCCAGACGTAAACAACAAACTTGTTGAAATGTGGAACAGTGTGCAAAAGGTTATGTATGTGTGCTGGTCGTATGTGTTCGACGTGACACACTCTTGTATAATTCAAAGAGAGTATAGAACTAAAAAGTGTGCACTGAGTGTGTGAGTCATGTCAGCATGATACATGTGGATTACATTATTGGGCACTAAATTACCCGTGACTGTACAATGTGGGGTATATTTTTGTCATTTGTCATGCAGTGCAGCAAGTTCCTCTGTTGCACTGTGTGACAGGGAAAGGGCAAGAATTTGCTGTTTTAAAAGAAAAAGGAGTACAACTGCCTTTTCCCCTGTGCTTGTGCCATTTTGGCTGCCTTGTGCCAACTCAAGCACCCTTGCACTATGGTACAAGGGTGCTTGTGTTGCATGCAGGATTGTTTTTGTGTAGGAAGGGGCATCTTCCGGCACACAAACAATCCTGGGAGGTATATTCCTCTATCCATGTATGCTGCAGGAGTCAGCACACATTGAAAGAGGAAGTAACAAGGAGAGACAAGATATTTCTCATTGCTACAAATCTTGTTGGTGCATTCCCAGGTTTACCAGTCCTGGTAACTCTGGGAATGCATTAAAAACCATTGGAGTTGCGTGGGAACACCCATGCAATATATCAACAAAGGGGGTGGGACTGAGGGTGTTTTTTGAGGTCCAGCATATGGCATTTTCCCAAGCTGTTTGGTGCAGTGCGGGTAAGGGGCCTTGAGGTGTAGATGTGTGAGTGCAAATATGCTGTGCAGATGTGGGGGGGTAGATTAAAAAGGGTGACCAGTGATGCCCCAGAGAAACAATTTTTATTGAATGAGCCCACTGGTCCCAGTTAAAACCAGATAGTGAGTGACGCTTCAGGAATTATGTCCAATAGTGGCTATGGGTTTGAGGTCGACATGTTTCGTGCCTGTTGTGTCCAAACAATCACGTGGCAATTCTTCAGCACCAATTATATATTCTATCTACACTGTTGTTAGATCACTGGTAGTGATGCACAGTAGGCCTCGATGCATGGATACAGTGTCATTGGCATGGTGTGGCCAGCTAGACAAACGCACTAGTCTGCACATGGATTGGCATAGAAATGCCAGACTCATGCCCAATATATCCCATATGTGTCATGTATGTAAGGCATTCATGCAATGCAAGTTATAAAGTCATTGCAGCACTGTGTAAAGGTTCACATGCAGAAATGCACAGTGTTATCAGCATATGGCACATTACAATTTTCACCTACTTTTGAGGTACGTTAGACTGGCTAGCACAAATACAGGCATTGTTGCATCATGATGCAAGGGGCCCTGCATTATTTGTACGCAACAAAGTTCTTGTACAGATGAGTACTCCTGCATTCATGCACACACTCCTAAGATGCATTTTCATATTTTATTTGTGCGCTGAGGAATACAGCCCTGGGAGAATGAGTATACAGAAAAGTAAATATGTGAAAGTTATCATGGTTTTGGTACAGCTGCATACCAGGAGCTTTATGTCACATTTCAATGTATTTGCCTGAGGCTAAATTGGTGAAGTGTTCAACATTGAAGTCTTGCAGGAGGGAGTCACCTACTCTCCACCTATGGAGTGGCTACCTGACGCAGAGTGAGTCAAGTCAGCAATGTGTGCTGCCTTTTGTAACTCCAGATGAGTCATGCATTGCAAAAGCACACTTGCTGAACGTGATTACACATAACCGCTCACACAGGTTTGTGACCAAATTTGCCTGCACTGGCATGATGCAGGACCAACACCAAAAGTGAACATATTTGTACCATGTGTGAATTTTGTCTTTGACACTACTGAATGAGTGGGACTCACTGGTGTGAGTGATATGCAAGTAATCGAATTGTGATATATTGTACACCTAATTCACTTGGTTCACTTTGACATATTGTATTAGGAGATGTCATTGTACTGAAGGCATGTGTTACATATAGCTATATCAAGACTTGGAGTAGGTGTGGACAGGCACATATGATTGCATATCAATATCACACTAAATGTGGTGGATGTCCTGTAAATTTTCAACTTGAGATAATAGGTGTTTACATTAACTTCATAGATAATATGATAGAATACCTGGGCAAGTATTTGAGGGTCAACCGGCAAGCTGTGTCTGCGTTAGGAAAATAGTGCATGATATCGGAAAATGGGACGAGTCTATGAAAAGGCAAAGGCCAGAGTAATCTGGCAATCTGGAAGCAGATCTGGGACACAGAAGACCCCTGCGGCAACAGTGAGTCAGGATGTACACCAGCAAAATTCCACAACTCAACGGACTCCAGGACCCTCAAACACATCAACCAGGCCAGTCACACGAAGTATGAGGGTCAGACATGACCTACCCTCCACCTTCTACTATTCCTTAGTGAAGATGATGAAGAGAATGGGTCACTTGGAGGTTGAGCTATCCTTCTGAAATCCTTCTAAAATTCCAGGAGGCACTGGCAAATATAACCACTCAGCTCTAACCCTTACCATCAGGACATTTCCCTCCCTGTCATTTTCATTGCTCAATTTTCAATAATCATAGTGATAGATAAAGTTGTAGTGTAGGTGAAAGTTTAGTGTAGAGTAAGTAACTTAGTATGGTAGGCTTGTTAGTGGGTGTGGATTGATGTTTTGTGTGTAGGATAATAAAAATATAAAACATAAATACCCCAAAAATATATATTTGTTTAGGCTTCTATGTGTAGTTGGTATATGTTTAGGATGCAGTTGATATTTGCGTTGTACTGATCTATGTGTATTAAGATGTTTAACTTGACATGTTTGTATAGTGGATAAAATAGATGAAAAGTTAGATACGTTAGTATAGGCTAGAGTTAAGGATAGTTAGTTTAGGATAGGTATGCTTAGTTCGTTTTTGTATGTAGTACTTTTAGTAGATTAATAAGTGTTTTTCATTGTTCTCTAGTTAGATTTAAATTTTTAGACCAAAGTTGTTAATATTTTGTTAGGTGAGTAGAGTACATGATGGACAATTTGTCCTGAGTTCATTGTTTGCATATGTTGCTTTGTCAGAGGCCTCTAGACAACTGTAATACTCCTCAGATTTGAGTTCTTTAAGACACTGAAAATGGGTCTCATAAAGTGAGATTACACACTGCACAACACAGGTTGACTCCTACTGTATCACCCTGTGTGAAAGTGCGTGGGTATGTAAGTGTTTAATATTTTTTAGTTTTTTCCAGAATGTTGCTTCTTCCCTGCATTATTTGTGACCTAAACTGCTGCATAGCACTAATGATAACTAGGGGAGGGCAGTACTTTTCGAGATCTAAAAGTTAGGATTTTTCTCAGTTTGGGAGTAGTAAAGATTAGGGGTGGGCGGAAAATTCCGTTCCGCCAGCATAGCAGATAAAGCCAGCCACCCCTGCTCACGGGCCCGGTCCTTGCTTCTGAAAGCAGCCAGGCCAGGGAGAGCCTCCCTGGGCCTCGGTGGACCCCTGTCTCCAGCACCCGGACCCTCGGCTGGGTTGCAGGACGGGGGGGATCCCGCACCCCGGGCCCTGCCGGACAGAGCACGAGCCCCGGGCCCGGTCCCAGCTTCAGAAACCTAGCCAGGCCGGGGAGAGCCTCCCTGGGCCCCGGAGGGCACCCTTTCCCCAGCGCACGGACCCTCGGCTGGCTTGCAGGACGGGGGGCTCCCACACCATGGGACACTGTGACGGAGCACAAGCCCCGGGTCCGGGCCCAGCCTCCGAACCCTAGCCAGGCTGGGGAGAGCCTCCCCGGGCCCCGGTGGACACCCCTCCCCAGCGGCTGGACCCTCGGCTGGCTTGCAGGACGGGGGGGCTCCCGCACCCTGGGACACTGGGAAGGAGCACCAGCCCCGGGTCCGGGCCCAGGTTCCGAACCCTAGCCAGGCCGGGGAGAGCCTCCCCGGGCCACGGTGGACACCCTTCCCCAGCGCACGGACCCTCGGCTGGCTCACAGGACGGGGGCTCCCGCACCCTGGGACACTGGGATGGAGCACAAGCCCCGGGTCCGGGCCCAGCTTCTGAACCCTAGCCAGGCTGGGGAGAGCCTCCCCGGGCCCCAGTGGACACCCTTCCCCAGCGGCTGGACCCTCGGCTGGCTTGCAGGACGGGGGGCTCCCGCACCCTGGGACGGAGCCGCACCCTGGGACGGAGCTCCAGCACCGGGCCCAGCTCCCGAACCCTAGCCAGGCCGGGGAGAGCCTCCCCGGGCCCCGGCGGACCCCCTTCCCCAGCACCATACCCTCGGCTGGCTTGCAGGACCGGGGGGCTCCCGCACTCTGGGACAGAGCCGCACCCTGGGACGGAGCTCCAGCACCGGGCCCTGCTTCCGGACCCCCAGCCAGGCCGGGGAGAGCCTCCCCGGGCCCCGGTGGACCCCCGTCCCCAGCGCCCGGACCCTCGGATGGCTTGCGGGACAGGGGGCTCCCGCACCCTG